>NC_060124.1:401560252-402810252 GCF_021461395.2 Schistocerca americana | reverse complement strand
GCGTACGAACACTTCGACTGAAATGTGCAGGAGCTCCATCGTGCACGAACCACATGTTGTGTCGTACTTGTAAAGGCACACGTTCTAGCAGCACAGGTAGAGTATCCCGTATGAAACCATGATAACGTGCTCCATTGAGCGTAGGTGGAAGAACATGGGGCCCAATCAAGACATCACCAACAATGCCTGCCCAAACGTTCACAGAAAATCTGCGTTGATGACGTGATTGCACAATTGCGTGCGGATTCTCGTCAGCCCACACATGTAGATTGTGAAAATTTACAATTTGATCACGTTGGAATGAAGCCTCATCCGTAAAGAGAACATTTTCACTGAATTGAGGATTGACACATTGTTGGATGAACCATTCGCAGAAGTGTACCCGTGGAGGCCAATCAGCTGCTGATAGTGCCTGCACACGCTGTACATGGTGCGGAAACAACTGGTTCTCCCGTAGCACTCTCCATACAGTGAAGTGGTCAACGTCACCTTGCACAGCAGCAACTTCTCTGACGCTGACATTAGGGTTATCGTCAACTGCACGAAGAATTGCGTCGTCCATTGCTGGTGTCGTCATCGTTCTAGGTCTTCCCCAGTCGCGAGTCATAGGCTGGAATGTTACGTGCTCCCTAAGACGCCGATCTATTGCTTCGAACGTCTTCCCGTCGGGACACCTTCGTTCAGGAAATCTGTCTCGATACAAACGTACCGCGCCACGGCTATTGCCCCGTGCTAATCCATACATCAAATGGGCATCTGCTAACTCCGCTTTTGTAAACACTGCACTGACTGCAAAATCACGTTCGTGATTAACACTAACATGTTGATGCTACGTACTGATGTGCTTGATGCTAGTACTGTAGAGCAATGAGTCGTATGTCGAAGTCAACATTACCTTCCTTCAATTGGGCCAACTGGCGCTGAATCGAGGAAGTACAGTACATACTGACGAAACTAAAATGAGCTCCAGCATGGAAATTAAGCGTTTCCGGACACATGTCCACATAACATCTTTTCTTTATTTGTGTATGAGGAATGTTTCCTGAAAGTTTGGCTGTACCTTTCTGTAACACCCTGTATATTTGATGAATTTTTTATTGAAATGACGCAGATATGCGATATGAATGAAAATTAGAAAGCAAATAACGCCTAATATGAGACTGTACGTAATCGTCCTTTTGCTGCAGCCGCCAGTTCTCTGATTTTCAAGAAGTGATGGATTTGCACCGACCGATTCGCGTTGTACATGGAAAAATTTGTTTGTCTTCACATGCACATCACATCTACGATGATTTGTTCGTAGTGAGTCGGTGTTAGTTGTCTTGGATTCTATTATAAGGTATTACAGAATACTTTGAGGGAAGCAATCAATGGTCGGAAATGAATACTTTATTTCTTATATTCATAATCAGCTTACACCTTAGAACAAAACGTTAAGCTCTTAGCAGCTCTGCGCACCAGTAGTAACGCAAGCATAACAATAGAGCGAAAAGAAAAAGAAAACCCAAAAAAAAAAAACAGCTACCGTATCCGGTTATCCTTTCGCCTCAGTTTCTGGTAACAGCTCACCGCTTCCATTTTCGCAACAAGGGTATCTCTTGCCGCAAGGCGACAGCGCTAAAACATGCGCTGTGTTACGAAGCAAGCAACTGGGCAGCGAACCAAACAGGCGGCCCGGTCGTACATTGTTCTCTGCGGGAAATGAATTTTGGGCGCGCGATCTCGGCTTGGGGCCAGCTGGAACCCTACAACACGGCCGGCAGCGCCTCACTGACTGCGAGACAAAATACCCAAAGTTCAGCTAACATTTCCCGCCACACGTGCACGGGCACGGCTGTAGCCGTATCAGTTAATACACAGATGGAGCATTCCTCTCTAACGCTTCCCTCTGCACACGGACCCAGTTTCGGCATTTATGCAAACATGCAAGCTGTATCTCTCTGGATTTAATATATGAATGGAGCATCCCTATTTCATCGTTTGCTTTGCAAGAGTAGAGTGTTTCGGCATTACCTATGTCCTGCGCTGTAAACAAAGGATTTACATATAAATATGGTGAGATTTGGAGCTATGTTGACATGTTATTGTAGTATTAATAATTTTATAGCATATTGGGTACCCATCAAACGCAATACAATACCGGGAGCTGCAGATAACAGGCATTTTCATGTAAGAGCTATTACAGGAAATGTTTTCGCAACTGATAATGGGACATTGTTCTTATGGTTAAGCTCTTGATTTGTGACTAGAGAAATGGATTACACAGCGCTTATGGGAAATGTGGATTTTCATTATTTCCCAGAAATTCGATGAAAAAAATAAATGTTTTGGAAGACTGTAACTCGCAACATCAACATCAGCTACATAAAACAGAAAAATGCTCATTCATTGGAGTGAGTTTTATATCTGTCTATACCTATTCTAATAATAATCTGTATAGACGTCAGGTTTATCTGTCTTTTAACGATCTGATCTCCAAAACTTCAAGTTAAAATTTCACCGGGATTTTGCAAGTAGCATGAGGCACCTTATAGGCTTTACTTAATCAGAATCGGATGGCGGAAACACATACCATGATTCAAAGTTTTACTAAAAATTTCTTTTCTATCTGAATGCGGTTATCTTCAAAACGACTAGACATTTTTATGTCGTTTTCACTGGTAATTCCAGCGTAGCTAGAAGCACTGCATAGACTATATTTCATCAAAATAGTATCATAACAAAAAGATTTTCATACATATTACAAATATTTATGTTTGTATTTAAGTGTATGTAAATTCCACATCTCTTCCGAAACCACTGGACCGATTCCAACCAAAGTTGGTACACACATAACTTACTGTTTGAAAAAAAATAGCTGTGCGGCTAAGAAACACATGCCTATCAAAGGGCTGAGGCTGTGGGTGAAAAAGAAGTGCATGCCACGAAGCGCGAATACCTAGATTTCATTCATCCAGGATTTGAGAACGACAGCACTTAGCGATTTGCAACAAACTTCACGAAACTTTTTGTCGCTGACACGCTGCCGCCCTTCTCTCTCTCACACACACAGACACACACACACACACACACACACACACACACACACATACAGTGATTAAAGGAAGAAAGATCGTTAGCCTACAATATTTTCGTTGATTACGCAGTAGAACTGCCGCGTCTTCCATGACGTTTGGGTTTATTACCACTAACCCTTCAAACAAATGTCGATGAATGTTCGTAAGGGAATGCCGTGAACCCTGGAGAAAGAACATATCCGCCTTGGGGGTATGTAATAGAAGATAGTTACTGACTAGAAGGATATTACGCGAACTGGGGTAAAATATTCGATCTTTGCAAAAGCTTTTTACTCTTTAACTCTAAAGCTTCATCATATTTGTGAAAATGCTTTCCCTCACGTGTGCTACGTGATATGACTGAAAGTAATAAATCGCTTATAAAATCCAGATTTCCACACTAATGTTTCATAATGTACACGTTGTATAATGTGTAGCTACTATATTTACTTTTCGGTATCTGAGAACTGGATCGTGGCTTGCTAACAAACCTTAAACATAAAGTAAGACCTTCAAGAAAACTTTTCTCGCCTTAAATCCAAACAAAAGACTAAAGTGAATAGTTAGCTTACTACAGGGTGGAACAGAAACGTACGTCACAAATTCCACGAAACATACTTCACACGTAGACGAAGACATTATTTTATATGAACATGGGTCTGAAATTCGAATCCCAAGAAAGCAGGTGTTGACAGATGTGAAAATTACCGAACTATCAGTTTAATAAGCCATGTCTACAAAATACTAAAACGAATTCTTTACAGACGAATGCAAAAACTGGTAGAAGTCGACCTCGGGGAAGATCAATTTGGATTCCGTAGAAATGTTGCAACACGTGAGGCAATGCTGGCCCTATGACTTATCTTACAAAATAGATTAAGGAAAGGCAAACCTACATTTGTAGCATTTGTAGACTTAGAGAAAGCTTTTGACAATGTTGACTGGAATACTCTGTTTCAAATTCTGAAGGTGGTAGTTGTAAAATACAGGAAGCTAAAGCCTATTTACAATTTGTACATAAATCAGATGACAATTATAAGAGTTGAGGGGCACGAAAGGGAAGCAGTGGTTGGGAAGGGAGTGAGACAGGGTTGTAGCCTATACCCGGTGTTATTCAATCTGTATTTTGAGCAAGCAGTAAAGGAAACAAAAGAAAAATTCGGAGTTGGAATTAAAATCCATGGAGAAGAAATAAAAAATTGAGGTTCGCCGATGACATTGTAATTCTGTCAGAGACAGCAAAGGACCTGGAAGAGCAGTTGAACGGAATTGACCGTGTCTTGAAAGGAGGATATGAGATGAACATCAACAAAAGCAAAACGAGAATAATGGAACCTAGTCAAATGAAATCGGGCAATGCTGCGCGAATTTGATTAGGAAATGAGACGCTTAAAATAGTAAATGAGTTTTGCAATTTGGGGAGGAAAATAACTGATGATGGTCGAAGTAGAGATGATATAAAATGTAGACTGGCAGTGGCAAGGAAAGCATTTCTGAAGAAGAGAAATTTGTTAACATCGAGTAGAGATTTAAGTGTCAGGAAGTCGTTTCTGAAAGAATTTGTATGGAGTATAGCCATGTATGGAAGTGAAACATGGACGATAAATAGTCTAGACAAGAAGAGAATAAAAGCTTCCGAAATGCGATGCTACAGAAGAATGCTGAAGATTAGATGGGTTGATCACTTAACTAATGTGGAAGGATTGAATAGAATTGGAGAGAAGAGAAATTTGTGGCACAACTTGACTAGAAGAAGGTATCGGTTGGTAGGGCATATTCTGAGGCATCAAGGGATCACCAGTATTGGAGGGCAGCGTGGAGGGTAAAAATCGTAGAGGGAGACCAAGAGATGAATACACTAAGCAGATTCAGAAGGATGGAGGGTGCAGTAGGTACTGGGAGATGAAGAAGCTTTCACAGGATAGAGTAGCATGGAGAGCTGCATCAAAACCGGTCTCTGGACTGAAGACTACACCAACAATAACAACAACAACATGGGTCTGAAAAACCTTTGTTTTCATGTTATAACTCATTCTCTCCAGTTCTTTAATGACAGAAAACACACTGATAGATGCAACAATCCACTGTCACAGTGAATTTCGAATGCGCTGATGTACCCCTGTAGTACGGTTCGCAGCCTTCCATAATGTGGGCACGGGGACGCTGAACAAGTTATGCTAGGATTCCATACACAAGAACTTTCAAACGCCCCCACAAGTAAAGTTCCAGTGGGTTTAGCTCCGGAGAGCGTGGAGACCAGGCAATGATGCATTCGTCATAGAAACTGTTATTTAGAAGCAGACTGACTGTAGCACTAAAATGAGGTGCTCCATCGTGCGTGAAGTACATGTTCCGTCGCACCGCTAAAGGCACGTCTGCTAACAGATCAGACAGAACGTTCTCTACGAAATTATAATAACTTGCCCATTGAGCCTGCGTGGAAGAAAGTGAGGCCCTGTTTAATAGTCGCCAACAATGCTGGCCGAATCATTGACAGAAAATCCTTGTTGATGACTTGCTTCAGCAGTTGCGTATGGACTGACGTGTGTCCGTACATGTCAACTGTAAAAATTTACAATCTGATATCGTTGAAGCGACACCTCATCTGTGATCAGCACCGTTGCACTAAAATTAGGGTTGAGACTTTGTTGTATAGATCATTAGCAATAGCGCCTTTCTTATCAATTATATACAACCGCTCACTTCACGAAAGGTCTGTAATTAAACACTGGAAAGTAGCACAGCTCACAACAATCTTCAAGGAAGGAAATAGGACCCATATCACTAACCTCAATTTGCAGTAGGATTTTGGAGCATATACTGTACTCCGACATTACGAATCACCTTAGAGAAAATGACTTATTGATACGGATTCAGAAAATATCGTTCTTTATTCCCATGAGGTAATGAGTGCTGTGATAAGAGATCTCAGATCGATTCCATACTCCTGGATTTCCAAAAGGCTTTTAATACCGTTCGTCACAAGCGACTATTAATCAAATTGCGTGCATATGGAGTATCGTCTCAATAGTTTCACTGGATTCGTGATTTCCTCTCAGAGAGGTCACAGTACGTAGTAATAGACGGTAAATCTTCGAGTAGAGCTGAAGTGGTATCTGGCATTACGCAAGGTAGTGTCACAGGCCCTCTGCTGTTCCTGATTTACATAAATGATTTAGGTAATAACCTGAACAGCCCCCTTAGGTTGTTTGTACATGACGCTGCAATTTAGTAAAATCATCAGACGATCAATTGCAATTACAGAATGATTTAGAGAGAATTTCTGTATGGTGCGAAAAGTGTCAATTTGCACTAAACATAGAAAATTGTTAGGTCATCCACATGTGTACCAAAAGAAATCCGATAAATTTTTGGTATACGATAAATCATCCAAATCTAAGGGCTGTCAGTTCGACTAAATACCTTGGAATTACAATTACGAGCAACTTAAATTGAAAAGACCACATAGATAATATTGTGGGGAGGGCGAAACAAAGACTGCGCTTTGTTGGTAGAACACTAGAAGATGCGACAAACCTACTAAAGATACATCCTACATTACAGTTATCCGTCGTCTGCTGGAATATTGCTGCGCGGTATGAGATCCTTACCAGCTAGGATTGACGGAGGACATCGAGGGAGTGCAAAGAAGGGCAGCTCGTTTCGTTTTATCGCGTAATAGGAGTGAGAGTATCACTGATATGATGCATGGGGTGGCAGTCACTGAAACAAAGGCAGTTTTCTTTGCGGTGAGACCTATTTACGGAATTTAAATCACCAACTTTCTGTTCCGAATGCGAAAATATTTTGTTGACACTCACCTACCTAGGGAGAAGCGATCATCACAATAAAAGAATAGAAATCAGAGCAAGAACGAAAGATTTAGGTGTTCCTTTTTCCGACGCGCCATTAGAAAGTGGAGTGGTAGAGAAGTAGTATGAAAATGGATCAATGTACCCTCTACCAGGCACTTAAGTGTGAATTTCAGAGTAACAACGTAGATGTAGATGCAGAAGTGTACCCGTGCAGGAAAATCAACTGATGATAGTGCCTGCACACGCTTTAAGAGGTTATAATACGGCTGGTTCTCATGTAACACTCGCCAGACCGTCATGTGGTCAACATTCGGTGTTGCAGCTATACGTGTTGTACTGACCCTGGGGTCATTGTCAACTGCATGACAAATTACCGTCTCCCGTTGGGGTGTCGTCCTTCTAGGTCTCTGCCGGCCGCGTCAGGCTTAAATGCCACATGTTCCCAAAGACGACGATCAATGGCTTCAAACACATTCCTGTCGGCCAACTTCGTCCTGGAAATCTCTCCCGGTAGAAACGTTGAGCGCGGACGCCAGTGCAGTCAGCTAATGCAGACATCAATGGGCATTTGCCATCTTTCGATTTGTGTACACCGCCAGCGCACGAGCCAAGTCTGTGATTAACTCTACGTAGTAATCCGGGTGCTTGTAAATGTCGTACAGATTGCTGGCAAGATGATGTAACCCGTAAACAGGCAATAGCATACCTCGGTTGGGAACAGCGCATATAAAACAAAACACTGGTGGTGCACAACGTAACCAGATGTCACCAAGAGTTCATGTTCCCCATGGTTCTGACGTTCTATTCTTGTGTGTTTCCCCATGATAATGAGTTGGATAAAATAAGTTGTAACGTGGAAACAAATCGTTTCCAGACAATTGTTCGTGGAACGTATTTCTCCGTCTACGAGTGAGTAATGTGTTCTAAAATTTGGGCCGTAAATTTTTCTTACACCCTACATATTTTCACTGCTCATAAAATTATCACATCAGGCACGACATTTTAATTTATCACTTCTTTATTACTTGCTGTATTCATGACACATTTTGCAGACGGTGCTCGCATATACCCCTGAATAAACGTGCAAAATTATGTGCTCGTACGGCGCATGGCTCAAGAGACATGTCGTTATACACACTGAGATACCTGAAAAACGGCCATACCTTGCATGACTTTTGAATTTATTTCTTGTTGGTACTAACGCTATTCGAAACACATTTAGCAGACAGACTCCACATATGCCGCAGGATGTATCCACAAGGTTATATCATTGTACTGCATAGAGAGTGGGGGAACGAGGAGGTGGTCTGGGAGAATGTAGGGGACGACAGGATGAGGGATGGGGGAGGAAGAAGAGTTGGTCATAGAAAGGACAAGAGAAGAAATGGACACAGAAATGTGGAGAAGGACAAAGAGAAGGAGATAGACAGAAAGTGTAGTAGCATATTGATATTGCGAGAGAGAGAGAGAGAGAGAGAGTGTCAGGAGCAGATGGACAGGTAATGGGAGGTAGAGGAGGTGGACAGAGAGAAGGGAGAGAAGAATATGGACAGATAGGAGGGGCAGAGGAGATTGACTAGTACAGCCGAAATAACCCTGAGTTACAATGTCACTTCCATCAGTGACTTCACTGAACGGTGTTGAAGGAGAGTCAGTGGTGGACTTGTGGAATAATGATGACAAGTGTTGCGAAGATGAATGACTTTTCATTATAATCCTCAGGTGGTAAACTAGTATCACACTGACACTACTGTTTAATTCCATCTCTATATGTAGACAGAAGGTGGAGAGGGAAAGAAAGGGATTACTACTCTCAGCTGCCTAGGGACATTACAGAGATTCAGCAGCGGCGTCGAGTAAAATGTGTATCGGACTGGGATACGAACCCGCAATCTGCTGCATAGCAGACAGATGTATTGACCACTTCACAATATGGGACACAGAGTCATAAGAACTGCTCCAACTATCTCGGTACGCCTCACGGCTGATCCATACATTTTTACTACGACAGCTGACAGCAGCGATACCCTCCCTTGCCTTCCGTTTCTCCCTCTCTCCACCTTCAATTTGCGTATAGTGTATAACAGCTGCGGATTCTGCGTGGTGTCTGTTCTTTCGGATATGTCCGAAAGAATAGAAACTATGCATTCATATCTTCCATCTCTGTGACGATTCCAGAAACTCCAGTCTTGGTCAGTATCATGAAATCGAGTCTATATATTTTTTTTTCAACATTCATAATCACAGTTCTGATAAAGATATATGTTTCATTACTTTTTGTAGTGGTTTCGACAGCTGTTACAGTTTTTGAAAGTCGAGTTTGTCTTCTTTCATCCTATTTTAATATTTGAGGAGGGGGTCACTTTCCTTGCGCTTCTGTGTCGCAGGTCGTTGCCATTTCTCTAAAAGAGATGTTTCACATGTTTTGTTAGATGTGGGGAAAACGTAGTTCAAACTCACTTCATTCTCGATGGTTATCGTCAGCCTTGCTGCAGAAGCCGGTATTGGGCTCCACTGACGCGTTACAGCTATTTTTAAAACTTTTAGTGTGCGATATAACACCTGAAAAAGTGTACGTTTCATTTGCTCACATTATAGAAATCTCATCATGTCAGTAGCAGACACTTTTCGATATTGCAGCAGACCGTGTGGTAACTATAGTGATAGGACGAAACTACAGAAACACCCTGAACACAACACATTATCATGCCTAATGCAGGATAGGAAACCGTTGGTATTCAAAAGAGCTTCCAGTCGTCTCGCAGTGGATAACAGCAGGTCGTGTACGGTTTTCAATGGCATCATATTCCAATGTTCCAGCCTGCAAAACAGAGCAAGTTCAGTTAACTTTGATAGAGGCGGGCCGGCCGCGGTGGCCGTGCGGTTCTAGGCGCTGCAGTCCGGAACCGTGGGACTACTACGGTCGCAGGTTCGAATCCTGTCTCGGGCATGGATGTGTGTGATGTCCTTAGGTTAGTTAGGTTTAAGTAGTTCTAAGTTCTAGGGGACTAATGACCTCAGATGTTAAGTCCCATAGTGCTCATAGCCATTTGAACCATTTTTTTTTTTTCTAATCCTGCCTCGGGCATGGATGTGTGTGATGTCCTTAGGTTTGTTAGGTTTAAGTAGTTCTAAGTTCTAGGGGCCTGATGACCTCAGATGTTAAGTCCCATAGTGCTCAGAGCCATTTGGTTTGATACAGGCGGATAGTGATCTTGTACTCTTCTCAGCAAAGTAAATCAGCAGGTTCAATAATGTTGACTATATTGGCCAAGGGAGATGCTACAGTCGATCGTCGTGCTCACAATATCAATTCTGAACGACTTGAGCTGTGTGAACAGCAGTCCAGTCGTCTTGGAAAACAGCATCATCACCAGTGGGGAACTAATATTGTACCATGGGACGGATCTGATCGGACAAAATAGTCACGTAATCCTTGGCAGTAATGCGACCTTGCAGAGTAATCATGGTGTTATGGAATAACACGATACGGCTGCCCAAAACGTCACGCAATCCCCATGTATCACTTTTACTACGTAAATTCCGTCTGTCGTTGGAAACAGTGTAAAACGAGATTCATCCGACCAAACGACCTTCTTCCACTACTCCACAATCTGCCCCGAAGAACGGGGGAAACTGGTATAGCCATGCGATTTCAAACACAGAGATATGTAAACATGCAGTTACGACTCCGCTGTCGGCAACGCCCATATAACACAACAAGCCTCTGGCGCAGTTGTTGGATCGCTCACTGCTGCTGCTATTGCTAGTTATCAAGCTTTGAGTGAGTTTGAACGCGGTGTTACAGTCGGTGCACGAGCGACGTAACACGGAATCTTCGAGGTGGCGATAAAGTGGGGATTTTCGAATAAGATCGTTTCACGAGTGCACCATGAATATCAGAATTCGGTAAAACGTCAAATCTCGGACGTCGCTGCGGCCGGAAAAAGATGTTGAAAGAACGGGAACAACGACGACTGAAGAGATTCTTGCAACGTGACAGAAGTGCAGCCCTTCCGCAATTACTGCAGATTTCAATGCTGGGCCATCAAAAAGTGTCAGCGAGTGAACCATTCAGCGAAACATCATGGATATGGACTTTCAGAGCCGAAGGTCCACTCGTGTACCATTGATGATTGAATGACACAAAGCTTTATGCCACAACCCCGACATTGGATTGCTGATGACAGGAAACATGTTGCCTGGTTGGACGAGTCTCGTTTCAAATTGTTTCGAATGGATGGACGTGTATAGGTACGAAGACAACCTCATGAATCCATGGACCCTCAATGTCACAAGGTGCTGTTCAAGCTGGTGGGGGCTCGGTAATCACTAGGGCGTGAGGAGTGGGAATGATATGGGAACCGTGATACGTGTAGAAATGACTCTGACAGGTGGCACGTACGTAGGAATCCTGTCTAATCATCTGCTTCCATTCATATCCATTGTGAATTACGACGGACTTCGGCAACTCCAGCAGTACAATACGACATCTCATTCGTCCAGAATTGCTACAGAGCGGCTACAGGAACACCCTTCTTAGTTTTAACGCTTCCACTGGCCTTTGAACTCTCCAGACATGAAAATTATTGAAGATATCTAGGATGAATTGCAACTTGTTTTTCAGAAGAGATATCCGCCCCCTCATGCCTTTATGGATTTATGGACAGCCGTGCAGTAATCATAGTGTCAGTTCTCTCCAGCACTACTTCAGACATTATTCGAATCCATGCCACTTCGAATTGTGCACTTCTGGGTCCTCGCGGTGGCGCCGCACGATACTAGGCATTTGTACCAGTTTCTTTGGCTCTTCAGTGTAGGTTTTACGGATTCGGCACCACGTTGTCCCGTTGGGGACATTACTTCAGTGATGAGTGGTTTTTGAATTCCACCTTGGACAGCAATTCGCCTCTTCCTCCATTCGCGTTGTTTTGGTGGACCAGGATTCGCGAGTGCGACATTCAGTTCTGTAGTGACTTCCGCAGCTGTCGTTGTCTAATTTTTGTCACAATGTCCCTCAGTGACGGTCCGTCACGATCACTCAACAAACGATGTCTTTCACTTTGTGACTTAGTGAGTACTACTTTCCCCCTTTTCCTGAATGCAGTGTAAATCTTCCGTACAGAGCGTAATGAAACACTTAACAGTTCTGATTCCTTTGTAACGGAAGCACCCATCATATGAGAGCTAACAATTTGCCGACTTTCGAATGCACTTCGCTCAGACACAATGCACTGACAACTACACAGAACACTGTTCTAACTGAAACTTACAACGAACTGAAGATATTGTACACATGGTCAAATGCAACATGTCAACTAACAGGTCTGGTAACCACTTATGTTTATGTTCAGGCACGTATTTCTCGCGATATTTCGTTATTTTTGCCCAAACGCTGTATTTATTATTTTCCCCCTCGTTTGTGGCGACCACGGATAGTTCTCCATTGTCTTCGGCACTCATTCCTTGCAGCAAACAAAAATTAATACTTGAAATAAAATATTAAATTTATAACTAGCAATGAAACATTTCTAATGATAAAAAAATCTACATTTTCTAATTTACAATGACAGACTGACGTCATTGGCCTAAACATGAAAAGAAAAATCGCTTTTCTTGCTGGAAAATGACGATGTACTGAGATTTGTAAATTACAGAAAATAATCACTAAGTAGGTTGCAGAATAACAAAAACTTCATACAGAAGGAAAAATGCTTATTGAAAATGTCGTTACTTTGCCTTTATTATTAAATGAAGTTACATAATAAACTTGCCAAAGCATTACAAAATGTGTTATCTGTCATCTTTTATTGTAGTAATGATAAAGCAACAGTACAGGTTCCGCTAAACATTTGTATGAAAGCTATATAACGCAAGTGATTCTTGTTTCAGATCCACTGCCACACGAGTTTCCTACCGTTCATCTGCATTTGCTTGTCTCATCTCTCCATCACCTTTATACTGGACACGTTTGCACTCCAAGCGTTGAGAACTAGCCTGCCGTTACTTCCACCAGGAACGGAAATTTAACAGCTTTCGGATACGTTGGGGTTTCCCTGTCTTGAGCCTGTGAATTTGGTAGCACCCGTAAATACTGGACGTTCGTTTTTCAACTACTAATGGTAGTTTTCGATTGTGGTTCTTGCGGTGGCTGACGCAAATTGTCAGCTTTTTGTTGTTGATGTGCGTTCGTATGGTAAAGAAGGTGATGCTAGAACATCTAGAAAGTAGAAAATGGGACTTCGTTACAAAATGGAACGACGTTCTCTTCCTAACAACAGCTCACAGGTTCCAGAATCTTGCTACGACATGCGGTAGTACGTGATGAAGCTTTTAGGCTGAACAAACATGGCATGAAACCATACTGCGAAATGCAAGTGTTGGAAGATGCAAGAAAACATTCAATTACAATCAGTGGTTTATTTTCTCCATCAAACGTAAAACTACAACTACAAATTTAGTAACTGTTTCTTTTTGCTGTTTACTCAATTTTCTCAGGGAGGAATAGTCGTCTCTATACCCAAATTACAGTGCAGGTTGCAAACTACGCTGTTCCAAACGGAAAAATTATTCCTGCAGCAAGTAAAGGCGGTTTTGCCCTGTCCCAGTGATTCCGCGTGAGAAGACGATTCGAAGATTATTGCAAGAGCAGAATTTACGGTCGCCGTCATTGAAAAATTAAGGAAACGTACCAGTATTTTACATACCAACATGTTACTACATTTCGATTCCTCGCTACACCTATCTGTTTCTGAGCTGTCTTCCACGTCGAGTTATACTCGGTCTTGTGGGCACTGGAGTTGATGAGATGTGTCGCTTATAATAAATTACTCTTGTGTTCCGACTCCCTAACCGGATTTCAGTGTCTACAACAAATGTACACAACAAGTAAAATGGCCTACGGTATCCAGGAATATTTTCTCCACTTACTATGGCTGGGAAAGAAGTTGTCTTTCCGTTGAGCGACACGCCACATGGATGTCTAATGGAACGAAACGGCAGATACAGCAGCCAAGGAGGTGTGTCGTGATCGTCAGTTCGTTCAGTGTGCCTTCGATCTGCAAGCTACGAGGCGTATTTGGAAAGTAAGGTCCGATTAGGTGCGAAATGGAAACCACTGAAAATCCGATGTAACTTTGCACAGATGTGTTGGGCAGTGTCTTAAGTGGGCCTCTCGATCGCTTCACGTCACTCTTTTCAGTTCAGAGCGCAAAATGATCGCGCAGAAACTCTCCGCAAAGTATGTGAATCTGATGAGAGATTTCGCCTGAAGCTATGCAGCCCACATGACATAAATGTCATGTGGTTCTTCTCGAAGTCAATTTTCAGCTGCATTTTGCAGAGGCAATGAAGACGCTTCTGCAACCTTTTCGATGGGAAGTGTGTGGTCACACATAACATAGTCCTTAATTGGCTCCCTCTGTTTTCGTCTCTACTAACATGAACAGGTGGCTACGAAGACAACGTGATGGCACAAACAAAGAAAGGGAGACCAGCGTAGAGAATTGGTGGAAAACACAGCGTGCTGCTTTCTGCCCATGAGGGAACTAGAAAATATGTACAACGCCACGAAAAATGTCTGAGTGGCAACTATTTAGAGAGGTAGCTGAAAGGTGTGGATAACTGCTACAAATAAAACATTTTTGATTGTCACTGTGGTTTTCATTTCGCAACTGATCGGATATTACTTTCCGAACAGCCATCGTATTACTTAATTGTTGAGGTACAGAGTCATGGGATAAAGAGCGGCTGGAAGAGTCAGACAATAAACTGCGCCTTGCAAAGTCCGCAACTCAGCCATGCTACATCTCCTTCTACCCACGCAGGCGGCAAGAGGTCTTTCTCACTCGTCTTGGTATAAGACATAGTCCTCTTATCCATGTCTTCTAGCTCCTGTGAGCGTACCTTAAATTCGGAGCGTAAGGATCAAAAAGCGTCACATTTTAGTAAACTGTATCTTGAATTCAGAAAAGGGGGCTACAGCTCATTTGTCTACCGATTTGCCCTGTATTTAAATGAAAATTACACAAATGTGGTGCGTATTTTCAAGTTCTGTGAAATCGGTTTTTTCCCGTATTTATTGTAAGTGACCTATTTCAGTTTTCCTCTTGTCTCACCTATGTTTTAATTGACAGTTATAGACCACCTGACCATGTTAACGCTATGTTACAGGATGTGAACTAGAGTGATTGCGCGGAAGTCACAGACTGGGAGAGAGAGAATGGAAGTCGATGTCAGATTGCTTCTTGCTTCTTTTATCTCATTTCCTGCATTCCGCCACATTCGTTTAGACTAATATTCGTACACTCGCTGATGACCACGTCGTTGGGCACCCCTAAACCACACATACACACACCTGTACACACGAGATATACAGTGAAGCAGACCTGGTGCTAAAATCTAAAGTTGCATGCTGTAGATTGGTTGTAACTGGACTCACTCGGTCTGTATGTACTGGATCCCACGTGCTGGACCGGAACTGCCCCCTCTTCTTCTCTCCTCCCTCTCCCTCCCCCACCACCTTGCAGTCTGGAAGCGACGCCTCCGGACAAGAGGCGCTAGTTAGGCCTCGCTCCCGGACGTGAGTACACATCCAGATGGCCTCCAGCTCAACACTGCCAACCGTCTGCAGCAATTTGTGTCCACTTCTGCAGCGGTCGCAGCTGTACTGACCACGTACATAATTTTGAGACTGACAACGAACAACTTCCGTCGCTGTCGAGTTACCAAAATCTGTTTCAGTACATAGTTTCTCTGAATAATAGCAAACGATTTTTACGAAGGAAAATGTAACTCCGTGCTCCTGAAACTTAAATTTTGTGTTTTATTAGATTTTTGCGAGTCAAATTTTAGGTCAGTCCATTGCGTACAAAGTTGCGTCCTAGTGAAGAGATTCCACCTTCGATATTTATTTCCTTGTTCGGCTGCTGTATCCTCTTCGGTAATTTGGAAATCTTTAGGGTTTTCCAGTAGCAGCCGTCATAAGTAAGAACATAAGGTAGTTGTTTTCCTGTATGATATCTCAATTAGCCTACTGCCAAAGGGCAGATTTGGGCTAAAAATTTTCCGAAGGGTTTTAATTAATAAAACGTCCCCTATTACCCACCATTTTGGCGTGTTTAAAATACCACGTATTGCCTACACATCCTATTTAAGAGTCATATGAGAGGTCTCTAAGACAAAAAGTAGTATTGAATGTGGTGTCCATTCTTCGCTATACACCTTTGGTGTTTTCTGCCGAAACTATCAAACCCTCCTGCCCCTACACACACCTGGTTAGGTATGGCTGAGATTTCCTGGCGAATGGCCTCTTTAAGTTCGTAAAGCGTATGTGGCGTATTTACGCTCACCATCGACTTATGGTATCCAAGTAACAACAACAAACATGACGTATTATAATGATCTTATACAGCTGTCTGTGTGTATGACTCCATCTATAACAAATGTTACCACTGTTTCCACAGTGTTCACCTCATTTCTACTTAAACTGCAGTCCTTTCTGGAGTGTAGCCTTAGCGCATTGGAGAAGATCGCCAGATTTGCTAGTTACACTGACTTCACTCCAAGTAACTGTCCGATACCAACTTGAAGAGAGGCATAGGAAGTTTATCAAATACCCTCGTCTGAAGCGAACTGCTACAATAAGTATTCTTATACTAATGCTCAGGCAGACTATTAGGTAACAGTCGAGGTTTCGCAAGAGCTCCTAATTAGCTTAATCATGGCGTTAACGTTGGTGAAAGGAAGAGAACAACAGTCATCACAACGTCGAGTTTTCACATCGGTAAGCGATCTACAAATCCACACGTAAAATAATCCACCAATGTAATAACCGTACTTTCCATACAGGAATTAACAACGGATAAAACATTTCTAATACGTACTTGATATGATTTGACTGTAGAGTCGTGGCATAAATTACGTCTGTCCTCGCTGCCTGTAAGACTTGAACTCTATCCTGCCAAAACAGAACTTCACTCGCCTCTAGCAACTTTAGAATACTACTCACTGGCAGCGCAGAGTGTTGTTGCGTTCCGTAGTTCACCATTAGACGACGATGCATGAGGTTACTCAACGGGTTCACAGCTTTTGTTATGATTTGAAAGTTATTTTCAGATTATCTTCTTTAGAACTTCCTAGTGAACAAATTTGTGACTTCCTTTCAGTTTGAGGCCTTATTTAATAAATAAAATGTAATAAAGTAAATTAAAGACGGATTATCATTTTGCTGCCCCTGCACCGCCGTGGACAAATGTACGAGGACCGTTCAATTGGTAATGCCCCACATTTTTTTCTCAAATTATATTTATTGTAAAGAGTCAGAGATTGGTAATAAAGTCCAACGTCATGTCTTGTCCATTTTGCCACGTAGTCTCCATCGCGTTCTATGGCCGTACGCCAATGTTGTGGAAGAGCGTGTATTCCCTGCTGGTAAAATCTCTTGTCCTGTAGGCGTAGTCATGTTTTCACTGCATGAATGACATTCTCATCGTCTTCAAAGTGTGTTCCCCGAGGAGAATCTTTAAGCGGAGCTAAGAGACTCAAGTCCGAGGGTGCCAGGACTGGATTGTAGAGTGGACGAGGCAATGATGTCCTAATTTGAGAATGTGGTCCCGGGTTCTCAGACTTGTGTGTGGG
Organism: Schistocerca americana; assembly: GCF_021461395.2. Classification (NCBI taxonomy): domain Eukaryota; kingdom Metazoa; phylum Arthropoda; class Insecta; order Orthoptera; family Acrididae; genus Schistocerca; species Schistocerca americana. Next base: position 402,792,743 of record NC_060124.1, on the reverse strand, counting down.
CGTGCATTATCGTGCTGGGGCCAGATTTCTACTGGATTCTTGTCCGATTGAACACTTCGGAAACGGCTCTGGAGTTTCTCAGAGTCTTCACATATTCCTCTGAATTAATGGTTGACCCTCTTGGCATCACACCCACGAGAATGACGCCATCACAATCCCAGAAGTCTGTCACCAAGACTTTTGCGGCAAAAGGGTTTGTCTTAAAATTCTTGTGGTGAATGAAGATGATGCCACTCCACGACCTGCCTTTCCGTTTCCGGCGTAAAGTGCATCCAGCTTTCGTACCCCGTAACCATCCTTGACAGAAAGGCTTCTCCGCCGGGTCTCAAAACGCTCCAACAATTCAGATAAAATGGCTTTTCTTTTAACCTTGTGGTCCGCTGTCAGAATTCTTGGAATCCATAGGGAGCACCTCTTTGAACATCCGAGAGTCTCGAGCCGGCCGCTGTGCCCAAGCGGTTCTAGACACTTCAGTCAGAAACCGCGCTGCTGCTACGGACGCAGGTTCGAATCCTGCCTTGGGCATGGATGTGTGTGATGTCCTTAGGTTAGTTAGGTTTAAGCAGTTCTAGCGGAGTGATGACCTCAGATGTTAAGTCCCATAGTGCTCAGAGCCATTTGAACCATTTTTCCGAGAGTCTCGATCATTACAGACGCACTTCGAATGCTCACCAACAACCGAGTACTTTAGACGCCTGTCGAGATTTGTTTACTTGTCATTGTCCTCTGTATCTACAGTTTAAGCCTGCTAGAAACGAAAAAAGTAATTTTGGATGACTAGGCTGCTGGAGTAATGTTCCTCATTAACGACCGGTATACAGGTGAGCGAGAAAATGTTGTCATTTTGCTTGTTGATTTAGGAGTTATAACGAAGGAGACTTGTAACTACAAGTTCTCATTGAGGTGTTATTCAACCATCATAAAGCTTCTATCAATTTCAATTACTTCTCATACACGACCTATGAAGAAAGATTTCTTAAGGTAGTCAATGATCACGCAGCTTTCAAACAAATACAAACTATGACAATAATTACATATTGTTTTGTTACCTTTTTTTATTCTACTTAATTTAGTTTCAGTGGAAGAGTCTCACCGTTTGCCTCTAACACCTAAATGTTGATGTTGCCTTGAATATGTCACGATTCTTGTGCTTGGCGATAGTCTTACGTGATAGAGCAAGTCTTCGGTGGTCTCCATGGTAACAGGACGTTTAATACTAATGTATCCTTCTTTCTGTGTTTTTTTTTTCGTTTCATAGTTAAGCAATATTCATTCTATTTTGTTACAGCCACCATCCATAGAGCTGATTTTTATCCTTTGCAGACCAACAGTTTACTCCTTTATCTTATGGCATGGCTGTTAGTTCCTGAGGAAACATTTTCTATTGGTCCTATAGGACGCAACTGATGAGACTTTCTAATTGTATTAACTTTGCCACAATCCATATCTCTGGCTCCCGAGTGCAGTATCCATCGTTTTCTTTTTCTGTACATTCACGTTTTATCCCATGTCATCATTACTATATTATAATCAGCGCTGGTGTTACGTTTGCTTCTACACCTGTAATGTCAAGTTCATTCAGTTGATACGTGTGATACCAAATGCTCAGTTTTTAAACAATTTAGACACGGTGCGGAACATGAGGTAGTCTGCCATTAAAGAATTAAAGAACACCACACCATTCTCGGGCTAGTTTTCCTAACTAATTCACGCATTCTTTCAGTGTGAAACAAAAATTTGTATTTCATATTTCTTTGTCTTGTTCTTATTCTTTCTTCGCAAATGCAGAATTTCTTCTAGTCTGTCTCGCATACTCTTCTCTAAATTTACCTGTCAATGTTTGACGAGAAAGAAGTAGTTTTGGCAACAGTTCGCCCTTGTGAGTACCGATTATTTTTATCAAACAGTGGTAACTACACTAAGAAGAAGGTATGAAAAGATTTTTTTCACGTCCTTTCGACTAGGAGTACATTAGATGCGTTACGGATTTCGAACTCGAATATAAACTGTGGTCAGAGTCCACACCTGCCCCTGTAAATATCCTTCAGTTTAAAATCTGGTTCCTAAATATCAATCTGATTCCACCTCGTGTCTCATGGTCATTTCCACGTACGCAACCTTCTTTCATGATTCTTAAACTAAGTGTTAGCGATGGTCAAATTATTCTCTGTACAAAATTCTAGCAGGTGACGTCCTCTTTCATTTCTTTCCCCCACAGCATATTCACCTCCTAATATTCGTTCTCTCCGTTTTCCTGATATCAAAGTCCAGTCCCCCATCACAATTATATTTTCGTCTCCATTAATTATTTCAATGACTTCTTTTATGTCGTTGTACATTTCTTCAATGTCTTCGTTGTCTGTGGAGCCGATTATCACATAAATTTGTACTAGTGCGATGGGTGTTACCTTTGTGTCTATCTTGGCAACTATAATGCGTTCACTGCGCTGTTCATGATAGCTCACCATCATGCCTTTTTTCTCATTGGTTATTGAACCTACTCTTGCATTAGCCCTAATTTTTGCATTTGCATTTTGTATTTATAACCCTGTATTCACCTGAGGAGAAGTAATGTTCCTCCTGCCACCCAACATCACTAATTCCCACTATATCTAACTTTAACCCATCGATTTCCCATTTTAATTTTCTTACATACCTGTCAGTTAAGGGATCTGACATTCATAGTTACAGAAATTTCTACTGAAATTAAAACAGTTGTCCCTTTCTATTTTTTACCGCCGTTGAAGAACATCCTTTTGTTTGAGACTCCACGACATACATGAACAGGAAACTTAATCAGCTTATCGGAAGCAATCGTTCACCGTGCGTTAAAAGCTGAGCTACTTAGGTCCGTTTAAAACAATGAGTGCAGCACTTCGTAAGTAGTAGACTAAGCGCACCTGTTATCTCGCTTTCTCCCAACAGAAAATTAATAAATGTTATACTTAGTGAAATTATTTCAGGATGACGTGTATTGTATTTATAGTAAGCCATCAGTAGAATCGGAAGACACTTTCATGTGTCTAAAAGCATCTGTCGGACAGAATTGTAAAATTTGTAGCAGTCTTCTTTAGAAAAACCTTCTGTTTGTCAAGATCGCAAGAAAGGACAAATCGATTACAAGTTTAGGGTCGTTAAATGATCATCTTCATTCCATATAATAGAAAGCTGTTGCTTTATAGACTACTGACACACGGTGCTTTGTCAAAATCATGTTTATAAATCCAAACTCAAGATAGTGAGTACAACGTCTAGCCCAATTTCATTCGGCGTTATAGCAGTTATAAGAACTGAAAGTGGACTGATCACCCAAATACAGACGTGAGAGAGGCAAGCTGCTAAGTCACAATCAGTTTGAAGTAAATGTTACGACAGACGACGTTAAAGGTCTTACCGTAGCTAGTTAATAAGATAGGGAAGCTTCAAAGAAAAGCCGTATGCTGTGTTGCCGGGTTTTTAGTGTCGCATCACAGAAATAGAATTGGTAGTCTCTGTGTAATTCGAAAAGCGTTATATTCAAACTTTCGAAGCCTCACAATCCAATATTTTGTCTATGAGCCATTTGACTGGTTTGATGCGGCCGTCCTCACTTAGTTTTTCCTTAGTTTCATTAAATAGCTCCAGGAAAACTACGGAATGGTTCATTTGGCAAGCGCATGGCCGATTTTGTCAACATCTTTAGTAATCCGAAGTTGTGCTCTGTCTGTAATGATCTCACTGTCGACGGGACGTTAGTCTCTAATGTTCTGTTCCTTTTCCCTTTCTCCTCAATACTTCCTTCTTTATTCGGTTTACTCTCAAGTCATACTCTGTACTCACTAGCCTGTTCATTCTACTCTACAGATACTGCAATTCTTCTCCATCCTCACTGAGGATAGCTAAGCCATCGGCGAATCCTATCATTCATATCATTTCACCCTGAATTTTAATACCACTTTGAACCTTTCTCTTATTTCCTTCATTGTTTCTTCAATGTACAGATTGAACTGAAGGGGCCGAAGGCTGGGCACCTGTCATAGACCCTTCTTAATCCCATCACTTCGTTCTTGGTCTTCCAGTATTATTGTTCCCTCTTGGTTCCTGCGCATATTGTGTATCACCGGAATTTTCCTATAGCTTAGTCATACTTTTCTTAGAATTTAGGAAGTCTTGCACCATTTAACATTGACGAACGCTGTCACCACGCCGACAAATCTTATGAAGTGCCATTATTTTTCTCCTGTCTTGCTTTTAATATTAAGTGCACTTTAGGACTACCCTTCTGTTGCCCTTACCTAACCGAAAGTAAAAGTGAACATAATCCATCATATCCACGATTTCAAATGGTTCAAATGGCTCTAAGCACTATGGAACTTAACATCTGAGGTCATCAGTCCCCTAGACTTAGAACTACTTGAACTTAACTAACCTAAGGACATTACACACATCCAAGCCCGAGGCAGGATTCGAACCTACGACCGTAGCAGCAGCGCGGTTCCGGACGAAGCGCCTAGATCCGCTCGGCCACAGCGGCTGGCGATCTGCGATTTTACCTTCAATTTTTCATTCTAGTATTCTTCTTGGAAACTTGGATGCATGAGACGACGAACCGATTGTACGACTGTTCTCGCTCATATAAGCTTCTACCCTTAGTACTTTCTTCATTATGCTATCATTTTTCGAAAAGTTGATGTCACCTGAATCATAGTCTCTACACATAAAGTTGTGTAATCGTTTGGTTTCCATATCCGCAATGATTTTGAATTAATGTTATCTATCACTTACGCCTTATTTGGTCACATGTTCTTGCAACCCTCCCATCGCCATCCCCAGTCTCCTCCTGTCACGTTCTTAAGCGCCGGACGGCTGGGAGTTAATGATTCGCTATAGAGTTCTAAAGCCATAGTAAACAGCTCTGCCTCTTGAGCAGACATTTTCAAGCTGTTGGGACTGGAGTTGTAAGCCAGTCCCTACCACAGAAGGCAGTCAACATCATTCCTTCCTGCATGGGCTCTCAGCTAATTAGCAGACACAGGAAAACGGACAAGGGATACAATATTAATTAAACAGACGATATGAAAAATTTTTCTCAGAATTAATAACAAATGGCCGAGAACGGTCTTCGCTGAACAGGCAGACTCCTGTCAAAAGTGCATTAACCAGTAGATGTCACTGTATGCGGATCTGCCGGAATAAAACGAGGCGCGAAGTATTGTATTGTCATTAGAGAAACACACGCAACAGAGTGGCAGCGGCAGGACAGCTCAGTGATACCGAACGTCTCATCTGGGTAAAAAATCCATCAGAGAAATTTCAACATTTGAAGAGCTGCTCAAGTCGACTGCCTGTGATGTGCGTGTGCAGTGGAAACGTGACGTACAATCGTAGATAAAGAAATTCCAGGCGGACCTCGTGAACTGGCGGACAGTGGCAGTCAAGCACTGCAGAGGTTGGTTCTAAAAACTGGCGTAAAAATCACGTTACAAAGTGCTCCCAGCAGTCTAGGTAACACAATTACTGTGTATAGAGAGTTAAGAAAAAGCAGATAGTAAATTATCTGATGTGATTACGGGAACAGGGTTACAGTAACAGAACAACAAACTTACTAATTCAAGTTGATATATATTACAGTACCTGTAACCTCTATAGCAAGCACGCCAGAATCACCTTTCTGCTACTGTTAGTCCGAACAGGACTGGAGAACTCAGGGGGGACGGCGGTGTTTTAAATGTTTATAACAGCTGCGCACTGTTACATTTCAAGCCTCAGAAATAGGACTAGTACCAACTGCTGCAAAAGACTGCACTGACAGAATGCCTGCTCGGACTTACAGAAGCGACACCGTATGTTGTACACAGAGTTTTCCTCTCGTGCCTTGACCTACAACGTCAAAACACAGTCGTTCTGAAACACTACGTCTTCTCTAAGAAGAAGGAAAAGCTTCTTGTTTTTCCCATATTTACGGATTGCTGCATTGTCGAGCAAATAATCGAATTATGTCAAAATTATCGCATTTGAATTCTTCAGTTTCTAGGTAGTCTATCTGTTAAGGTATCTCTTCTCTCTGAATTTTTAACCAGAGGTAAGTTTGCATTCACTGTTTTCGGAACGATTAGATAAAGTTGAAATTGTAATAACAATTTCACCATTGAGTCAGCTGTAAAATGGATCCATGTTCTGCAATGACAGTTATAGAGTTTTCATTATTGACAAAATTGGGATCATTCTTTGTTAATGACCTGTCGTGACACACGTGCGCATTCAGGCGCGTGACGATCCTTCCCAAGGCTGTGGAGTTACATCCTCCAAAGTTCTGCTAAGCTCTCACTCCAACGCTAAACCCTCCATGTCTTCCAGATAAGATTCTCCCTCTTTCTTCTGTCAAGTTATCAGGCACTTCCTCCCGCTCGTCGAGGTCTTCAAGAATCTCTTTCCACCGTTGCGTTTCCACTCTACATTTTGGCAACACTTCTTTTGATTTCACCGACGTTTGTTTCGATTTTTCTGTATGCTGTATCAGTCCTACAGTGGCCCAATTCTGTCTCAGGTCCTTCACATTGCACCCGCAGACACATCACGTTGTTTTCCCGCGCTTGCTACTTATTTCACTCAAGAGTTGCTCATATTTCCGCATTTATGCGTATCTCTGAACATTTTTGTACTTTGTTCTTTCGTCGAGAAGTTCAAGTGGTTCTTTTGTTGCCCACTGTTTCTCCGTAGTTACGTTCCTTGTACCAGTGTTGGTCTGTCAACGTCGATGATTTCCCAGTTTAGAGACGTTCATTCCTCTTCAATTGGTTACCGGTGTATTCGTTACCGCATCGTCTACAGCTTTAGAGAATTTCAGATGCATGTCACAGTTCCTCAGTCGTTTAGTATCTCACTTTTTGCTCACTGATTCTTCAGGACGATTTTCTTAAACTTCAAGCTACTCTTCAGGATTATTAAATTGTGATCCGTGGTTATATCTTCTCCTGGATTTGGCATACGGTCCGATAGGTCATTTGGGAATCCTTGTCTGGTCACGATTCAATCCAGCTGGAATCTTCCTGCATCTCTGGCCCTTTTTTATGTATACCTCCTCCTCTTCTGATTTATATGGATTAACCATAACTACATGTTAGCCGTGGCGGCTCGGTTTGCTGGCCTAACTACCTCTGGCACCGATATCGATAGTCACCTCCCTTGTGACATCATTGGTTTTCCGGGTTGAGGCGTGGAGGCTCAGCGTGGCGGAGAGAGTTGTGAGCCACACGTGACGGAAGGAGGGGGGCTGGAGTAGCAGCGGCTGGCGGCGGGGTTTGGTTGTGAAGATTTGGGATTGACAACGGATGTACCCAACCAGATAGCCGAGCTTGTGGAATTTTGGTGCAGCCGCTAAAGAAGGTGACGGACGTCGTGCTCTGGAGTGCTGCTGATGGGGGCCTTCTCCTGCTATGTGAAGAGGAGTTAGGACAAATCACGCTGGGGAGACATTCTGCCTATGGATATTCTGACCCTGTGCTTTTATTGTTAAACGGAAAATTGGCGGAATATTATTGTGTCTGTTCAGTGAATATGTATTTCTTTGTTCTGCAGTATGCCTTTTTTTTAAGGAGAGATGTATATATTTTACGAGGTGGCAATGTAGACTGACTGGATAAAATATTCCACACATTATATGTCCAGTTTATGTAGGCTACAGCGATACAGTAGCCATAACGTCACACGACAAATTCTTATAGAAAGCCACACGATTAAATTACAAGGTGATTTCATAAATTCACCTTCGCCTTCAGTTTAGAAAGCTTTTGACAGCAACGTTTGCAGCTCTTCTCGATTCAGCTTGGCGTTACTTAATGAGGGCAAAACGTTTCATTATCAATTTGTCCCTTATGTTTACTTTTCCTTGTAGACTTAGTCGTTTGACCACACCACACAAAAAATTCCATATAAATAAGGTCCTGCTGCCATTCTGATCAAGATATGTAACTATTTCTTCCGATACATCTACCGGGAAATGGTATGCTCAGATGATGTGATACCTGACGATACTGTGTAAGGTGCCCGTGTTAGTGGAAGAACGTACCTATCGTCGTAGCAAAAGGAGCTCTTCCAACAAAGGTGGAAAGACCTTTTCATGAAAATCTATATTACATGGCCCCGTAAGACAAGCCCCAACAACACATTCTCCTACAGTAGGAGTGCCTAGTACATTAAAAATAGTTTTGCACTACCCCGTCCCGAGAGTTCCGGAACTTGTACAGAAAATTGGAATTGAGATCAACATAAACAACATTTCCGTTCTTTTTATTCTCATGAAAACCACACATTGCGATTTGTACCACCATACAGCGAGACCTTGGTCCTGGTCCTGACTCCCGTACACACCAGTACCTTTAATACCCAGTAGCAAGTCCTCTGGCATTGAAGCATGCCTGTATTCGTCGTGGAACACTATCCACAAGTTCATCAAGGCACTGTTGGTCCAGATTGTCCCACTCCACAACGGCGATTCGGCGTAGATCCCTCAGAGTGGTATGTGGGTCATGTCGTCTATAAACAGCCCTCTTCAATTAATCGCAGGCGTGTTTGATAGGGTTCATACCAGGAGAGTATGCTGACCACTCTATTCGAGTGATTTCGTCATCCTGAAGGAAGTAATTCACGAGATATGCACGATGGGGGAACAAATTGCTTTCCATGAAGACGAATGCCTCGCCATTATACTGCCGATATGGTTGCACTATCAGTCGGAGGATGGCATTCACCTATCGTACAGCCGTTACGGCTCCTACCATGACCACCAGCGGCGTACGTCAGTCCCACATAATGCCAATCCAAAACATCAGGTAACCTCCATCTTGCTGTACTCGCTGGACAGTGTGTCTCAGGCGTTCAGCCTGACGTGGTTGACTCCAAACGACACTCATCGGTGAAGAGAACGTGATGCCAGTCCTGAGCGGTCCATTCGGCATGTTGCTGGCCCCTTCTGTACCGCACTGCTGGTGTCGTGGTTCCAAAATTGCACCTCGACATGGACGTCGGGAGTGAAGTTGTGCATCATTCAGCCTATTGCGCACAATTTGAGTCGTAACACGACGTAATGTGGCTGCACGAAAAGCATTATTCAACATGGTTGCGTTACTGTCAGGGTCCCTGTGAGCCATAATCCGTAGGTAGCGGTCATCCACAGGAGTAATAGCCCTTGGGCGATCTGAGCGAGGCATGTTATCAACTGCTCCTGTCACTCTGTATCTTCTCTGTACCTGAACAGTATCGCTTTGGTTCCCTCCGAGACGCCTGGACACTTCCTTTGCTGAGAGCCCTTTCTGGCACAAAGTAACAATGCGCACGTGGCCGAACTGCGGTATTGACCGTATTAGCATGGTTGAACTACGGACAACAGGAGCCGTGTATCTCCTTCCTGGTGGAATGACTGGAACTGATCGGCTGTCGGACCCCCTCCGTCTCCCGCTGCTCACGAATGGTTGGTTACATTTGTGGGTGGGTCTAGTGGCATCTCTAAACAGTCAAAGGGACTGTGTCTATGATACAATATCTTCAGTCAACATCTATCTTCAGGACCTCTGGGAACTAGAGTGATGAAAATTTTCTTTTTGATGTGTGTATATCACAATCGAAGCCGCAGTTGGAAAACTCAGTTACGTAAATCGAAGGCCACCTTCGTAAACTGAAATTCGGAAGACAAATGAGAGTCGATAAATGATCCCGTAGGAACTCGAATACTATAAAGCGAAACCAGAACTTTCTTCTGTAACCTCCTGTGTCTACATAACCACAAAAATTTGACAAATGTTATACGAAACGTTTTGTTCAAATTGGTCTATACCATAATCTTCTAAGGTACTTAATACGTGTTCTGAAACATACTAAAAGTGATGCAGTACAAGCTGCACCTCAACTTCTGATTTCATAGTTAATGAACTTCCTCATTATAACCAAAGTGTCGACGTTAAGGAGACGATGTTCTACTAACAAGTGAAATAATCAATAACACCTCACATGTTTATCGATTCTCAAATCTTTCTGCATTTTTACTTTATATTTATCTTATTTCTATCTTGCTTTTGAGCTAGGGAACCTTACGAAAGAAACGGCTGTTGCATTTCCATCTCTCTGCCTTGGTCCCTCTTTCCCTCAGTCTCTCTCTTTCTCTGCCACATACACACCCACACACACCCACACACACATACAAGTACCGGGAAATGACGTAGCCGTTTTCGTAAATGGCACTGCTCCACGCGTCAGACGACAAATGTTACCCGCAGTCATATACGAGGAGGAAATGAAGTACTGGAGTCGCCTGAATCGTATTCCTTGGGGAGGTTGAATGGTGCCTCTCCGCAACTGCTGCTGCCACCGCACGAACCAAGACAGATAGCGGGTGCCGAAGTTGTGACGCCTGGTCTCGTAGTAAATATGGCCCGCCAGAATTCCAGCAAACCTCCGAAGGCGAGGACTTTCGGGAGTCACTGACAAAAGGCGCCTATCTACGGTTCAGCTGCTCCGCAAGCACAACCACGTCATCTGTGCCCTACAGACTCAAAGCACCTGCTACGAAACGTAATCATTCATTCGCGATAAAAAGTTCTGAAGAAAGCCGTGACCGGGAAGAAAACCACAGTCGAACGTTCTTATACTCTAACAGTAGCTGCTGAATCAGTAATTAAGATTTTCATAATGCACTTACAGAGGGGCAGAGATTTTAGTAAATAATGTGTTGCAACACGTACGTAAACGAAAACTGTCGATATCGATTAGACGAAAATCTGCTCCTCACACCAGTCTCTGTCCAAGTGCAGTTCCCCTTTTGTCTTTTTGCTCCTTCTCTCTCTACCATCTCCTCCTTTCCCCTCCGTCTGTCTCCTCCCACTCCCCGTCCATCTCATACTGTCCCTCAAAAAAAAAAAAAAAGTCATCAGTCCCTAAGCTTACACACTACTGAACCTAAATTAGCCTAAGGACAAACACACGCACAGACCCATGCCCGAGGGAGGACTCGAACCTCCGCCTGGACAAGCCGCACGGTCCATAACTACAGCGCCTTGGACCGCTCGGCTAATCCCGCGCGGCTACTGTCCCTCACTGTCTTCCCATGTCATCATCACCCTCCCCCCCCCCACCCACCACCCACCTTTCTCTCTCTGTTACCATCTCCATCCAAAAGAGCGAGGTTGCGCAGTGGTTAGCACACTGGACTCGCATTCGGGAGGACGCCGGTTCAATCCCGCGTCCGGCCATCCTGATTTAGGTTTTCCGTGATTTCCCTAAATCGCTCCAGGCAAATGCCGGGATGGTTCCTTTGAAACTGCACGGCCGACTTCCTTCCCCGTCCTTCCCTAATCCGATGAGACCGATGACCTCGCTGTTAGGTATCTTCCCCCAAACAACTCCCCTCCATCCAAAAGGAAGCAGATAGTTCTTTGCAGTTAGAGATCTGGTACTAGAGACGGAAGTTGAAAATCAGTTGGACTGATAAGATAACGCCAACACCCAAGTCAAGAGCTGGTTATTGGTTTCCAAATGAAATAGTTTATAATCCAGCTAAATAAAAGAATTTCAACAGCGTCTTGTACATCCAACTCAAAAATTGAGTATCAGCTCTCAGTAGCACGCAGGGGCTTTGAATTCAGAACCTGATAAACTCAAGGCCGAAATTCGGAACGGCCAAAACAGGTGCGGTAGAAGAAGTTATTTTTAAACCGACGAATGCTGCTTGGGCGTTATATGTCCATTTGAGCTTTCCGCCAGTACACCTCAATTGGTTGACGGGCACAGCAGTTGTGCAAAACTAGGCAGATTACAACTCTGAAGGAGCCTATTATACCGCTGGTAACCAAGCAGGGACATTTCATTAGCAGTTGGTGCAAGACTAGTTGTAAAAGAGCCAAAGATTTTACTGCGATAACAACGTCACCCAAATAATAGTACACAAATCTAAACATCAGATCAACTGAATTGGAATTCACCAATCACGACAACATGGCTAACCCCATAGGTAGCCGAAACGGCACATGATTATACCAAAACAGATAACTGTCAGTGCAGAATACAGTGAGAAGCTTTGATTTCTTGGCCACCTGCACTTGTTTATACGCTTGATTAAAATCTGATATGGTGAGATACTGAATTCCCAGAGCGCATGTAAAACAATTATGTAAGTCTGAGAAGTGCACAGATTCTAACACAAACTTTTGACTAAGAGAGCTGTAACGGATAACTAGCCGTTATCCCTCACCATTGGGCTTGCACCCCAAAAAGTAAAAATATAGGCAAAGTGTATGGGGAGTCTGAGGGCCAAATCGCGTCATCTGCCAAAAATCGACAGGCTTTCAGTACTCACTCTTTAGGAAATCGTAAATGGTAACTCCTTCGACACTTCCAGCTACTCCTGCCTGCTGTTGGCTCAAATGAGCCACTTCAAAATGCTTCCTCACACCCCTCCCCCTCCTCCTTCCCGTCCTTTCAATTACACACACCTTAATGACAGTTATGGTTATACATGTCATACTTCGTACCAGCCTGAAAGTTGAGCTCTGGTCATCTCGATACATAACACGTTACAACAACAAAATTCATCACTAATGAATGCCTCCTTATCCCAAAATTAACGCAGATTTGCCCCAAAACAGGCAACAAATCCCTATTAACGGTCTGACATTGCCTGTCTACTTTTTGCAGAGGAGTCAGAGTACAACTCTAAGGAGCCTTTTATACCGCCGATGACAGAGCAGGGACATTTCACTCGTCGGCTCCAGCAACTCTCAAATGGGCTCTTGACTCAAAGTAGTACAAACAAAACGTAAACCACACCTAAACTGCTTTCATTTTACTACAAGCCTTAAAAGCGCTCGTAAGCTCTTGCTGTGGGCTGCCCCTTTATTGTGTGAGCTCTGCTTCCCCCTGTCCCGTGGTAACTGACAGTCTCAGACCAAGTAGCCGACTGATTGCATCACAAATGTGTCCTATTATTGGGTTCCCTCACCCTTGTTGTGGTGCGCTTTGATGCGGTGCGTTCCCACTTGCAAGCGCCCCGATCTATACTGACTACCATCGGACTTTTTTTAGCTATAAAGGATTTTTAAATAACCGCCATCAGTTCATGAAGTTCAGTGATTTTTTTAAGATGAAATCTTTTCGTAGGAACAACAAACAGCCAATCGTTTTTCTAAATAGAAGATTTATTAACACCCATTTACCATGGTTTCAACATTCAGAAGGAAATTTTGATAACTGAGTTACATGTGTTGACGGAGGTACATTAAAATACAGCCGAAAGGCATAAAATATAGAATTGATCCTTGATAATGATTCAGTATCATGAATTTTGCTTTTTATTTTCGACTCGATCATTTCCGGACCAGATCCCTTACATCAAATTGATACGTTTACTCTTATCCATCCCTGAAAGTTTGTAATATTGGCAAGGAATCATTCTGTATAAGTAGACCTAAACGTCGGAATGTCAATGATTTATGTATTATCCACACCAAACGTCTGGAACTAGTTAATCATGCGTTCACCATATACTTCGCGTTTCTTCATCCAAACCGATCGCCACATAATCCTGTTGCAGGCTATGACACTCTCGTCTACGATTAATTATTTTATCCATTATCTTCCGAACACATTAACTTGACAGACAGGCCGATATTGCTTTGGCGTTTGCAGTGTTTCATCACTCACTTTTTATCATGACAGCGTACGAGCACCACCGCAGCACATTACATATTTCAAAGAGCGTACTCAGTGCAGTGTGTAAGCGATTATCGATCGTGTTACCTCCGCTTTTATATCCCATGGACCTGAAGCTCTGTCTTCAGTCATTACGTTGATTATTTCAGGATCCTCTCCGTTACGACTCTGTTGAATGTCTGCAGTGTTGTCTCTAATCACTTTACGTTGTTTTCTCAGTTCTCTGCGACGCGAAATGCTATTATTTCCTTCGTCACCCTCGAGGATAACTTAAAACTTCATCAGAGTACTTTTCGACTCCTATTATCCGGTTCCCTGCCTTCAACTTGGACACAATTGAAGACTATGCCATTTCTCGGTAAAACCCCAGAGGAACTGGACGCCAAGGGCCAACTTCAGTGTCTATTTGTCATACAGTATCGCCTCTTGCTAGTGATGATTCTATGTAATCTTGCTGTTGTATCCTGCCTACTCATCAAATATAGGGTGCCTACGAAACCTGCTTCTCGGGTTCGCTAGACAACAATTCAAGAAAATCGTATTAGAGCATTTTTATTACAGTAAGATAAATGACAAAACTTAACTTTGAGAATTAAGTCGCAAGCAATGCGCGACTAACAAAGTAGGAAATCTCACCAGTATCGATAATGCCTAATACAAGAGAAATTATACAGTACCTAAGACGCTGCTGTACAGCTCGTAGAATGGCTAGTCAGCAACTGGTGTGCGACCAAGCTGAGCGGCGCTTATGTTCGCCTAGAGGCCGCTGTTGTCTCTATTTCATCCTAGAGAGGGGCTGGTCAGCGTGGTATTGGCTGACGTCGTTTCACAGCCCTCTCTGCTCCACCGTCCTTGACCGGCTTGCCGGCTCTTGACGTTACACCGGACCACTTACCATCAGGTTTGATTTCATACGGAACTGGAGTGCTTAGCAACTGTGTTTGTTGAAAACTGAGAAAATGTACAGAAATCTATCGCTAATTATCTCTTGTGGATCTATATTTTAACCACTGCGTGACTATCGTCAGTGGGAAAAGATGCCAATCAAATCTTTTCTATCGCATGCCTGCACGAAAAGGCGCCACTAGACTATCCAGGTCAGTATTTCACTTTACATTGAAATACTGACATGCAGGACTGAAAAAGAATGAAAAACATTTGCTGCCTCGGATCAAGTTGAAATTTCGTTCAATAATTTCGAACCGTCCCTATTTGTTCCATCCTGTGCTTCAGAGCGAAAACTGGGGTCGCGCTGCATTTCAGAGAAGTGAGATCTCTTTAATGAAATTATAATTAAATCGAAACCCTAGCTGCAAACAGGAGTTAATATACATCATTGGTGACATGTTGAAAATGTGTGCCTCGACCGGGACTCGAACCCGGGATCTACTGCTTACATGGCAGACATTCTATCCATCTGTGCCACCGAGGGCACGCGGGATAGTGCGCCTGCAGGCACTTATCCCTGGCACGCTGCCCGGGAGACCCACATTCCCAACATGTCCACACTACCACATTCGTAGTACGCCTAATACATGTTTGCCCATCACACTCTTTACTCGTGGCAGATTAATCTACCAATTCCTGTACGACTTGGGGCATAACGTGTGAGTTCGCACAAGAAGGTCAATGGCTGGGTAGCCATATTTTAACGATATGTGAAGAAAGAACACATAGTATTAATTACTCTGCAGTTTCTCTAGAATGAAATGATAATTAAATCGACACCCTAGCTGCAAACAGGCTTCGATATGCATCATTGGGGACATGTTGAAAATGTGTGCCTCGACCAGGACTCAAACCCGGGATCTCCTGCTTACAAGGCAGATGCTCTATGCGTGTGAGCCACTGACGATCTCACGGGCAGCGTGCATGGGATAAGTTCCTGCTGGCACACTATCCTCTGTGCCCTGGGTAGAGCGTCTGCCATGTAAACAGGAGATCCCAGGTTCGAGTACGGGTCGAGGCACACATTTTCAACATGTCCCCAACGATGCATATCAACGCCTGTTTGCAGCTAGGGTGTCGATTTAATTATCATTTCGGGAACAGATATTACCTTCATATGTAGTTAAAATATGGCTACCCGGCCATTGACCTTCTTGTGCGAACGCACACGATATGCCCCAGTTCGTACAGGGCTTGGTAGATTAATGTGCCACGAGTAATGACTGTGATGGGAAAATATTTATTAGGCGTACTACGAAAGTGGTGATGTGGACATGTTAGGAATGTGGGTCTGACGGGGAGCGTGCCAGGGATAAGATCCTGCAGGCGCACTGTCATATGTGCCCTGTGTGGCTCAGATGCATACTGCGTCTTCCGTATAAGCAGGAGATCCCGGGTTCGAGTCCCGGTCTTGGCACACATTTTGAACATGTTCCCAATGATGTATATCAACGCCTCCTTGCAGCTAGGGTGACGATGAAATTACAATTTGATTCTAGAGAAACTGCACGGTCATCAATAGCATCTGTTCTTTCGGGAACAGATACTCTCTTGATATATGAGATCTCTTCCATTGTGTTTGCAGACCCACGTTACTTTTAGAGGGCTTAAGTAATTTGTCGTTTGGGGGGGGGGGGGGTTGGGGGCAAGGAGTATCAGCAGTGTCAAAATTGTCAGTAATATCGCACTGCGAATTGTCGCTTTCGATTGTAAAAGGTGTGCTTTATATCGACGCTGGGCGTCGCTGTTCTGACCTCCATCGGAGAGGCCTCAGAAAAGTAGGTGAAGTGCGCGTAATAGTTGATGTAATAATCTTCCCATCGTGTGACACATCCATGGTGCCGTTGGGCAGAATTCTGGTAAAATTCGGTGCATATGTGACGATATTAACCAATCTCACACCTCACATGTATTTCTGTGCTGCGGCGTTTTCTTTCGCATGTGTCAACACCTTGATGTTTGAAGCGTTGCCGAATCCGACGGTGACGACACAGGCCGCCATGCTTTTGCACCATTACAGAGGAAAATTGCAGGCAACTTTGAGCCAAATTTCAAACTTCTGTATCGCTTTTGGAGACAGTTATGGGGGTTTCGAGAGGTGGACCTGTAATTGTGTTGCGCAGGGTAGTAGTCTTAGGAGAGGCCTGTGGCAAACCTCAACACTAACAAGTTATCAATGAGCATCTTCTCAATCGTTTCTAATACCCAATACAGGAGTGAGGAACTATAGAAGAACCAAGGAAATAACGGAAAACAGATTTAACCCTGCATCACCATTCAGGAATGCCTTTGTATGCCCAGTGACTGTCAAGCGGTTTAGAAAATGTTCAGGGGTGGACAAATCTTATACAAGCGACGTTTACCGAAATTTATTTAATAGTTCTGTCAGTTGTTTCGAGAAATCGTCTGTTAATGGTGTTACCTCAGAAGTGCTATGAGTTAAGTGTCGTAGAACTGTTTATCAGCTACCTTTTACCTCAGTGAGGTGTAGTAGTGATTAAAAACTTGAAACGTGGTTTAAAACATCATTCGCAATCACCGACTTCAGATTTCTGTTTGTTTCCATATAATGGTAACACAGAGGCGGCTTCCTTAACAACATTATGTTAACACCTGTTCGTAGTGTACAGTTACACACATATATTGATAGGTTCCTGCAGTGAGAAATTGGCTTAATCACAGTATAAGATCACGTTATTTTCATGCATTTTGTCATCGTTTGCCTCAGTTTTCATAAATTTTGTGTCATTATGCCAAACTAACACTGTAATTAGACATAGCTTTGAAAACTGACAGTCGTTTATGTGAACGATAATTTCGGTGTAGCAGTGTGCTCTTGACAAAACTAAATAACGCGCAATTTATTTAGGATGCTCCATGACCATGGTGAAGTGGAATGTCTTAAGTGTCTAGGCAGCATTAGTGAGCGGGAGCTGAACAAATATCGACAGATTTCTGACATGGTTGCAGAAGCGAGTAGTCGCTGTCTTCTTTGTTACGGTGCGTGCTACATGTACTCGGAATGGATTTTACGCACGACAGCTCGTTACAGAGTGTTGAAGACTTCAAATTTTCTTTCACTGTTGCAGCGAAGAACACTCTCTTAACAAGATTACCATTAAGTTGCAAATGTCGTCTAGTTTCTTGCGGATGTTCCACGCATTACTCGTGTCAAATGCAGAACAATTATGAGCTGAAAGGGGAGCATTCTTTCAAGCACTCAAAAGCTATATCCGCTATTCGTTTCTTGTTGAAGAATGATGAAGCAATTTGGTAGTAGTTGTTTCAGATGAATGTCAGTGATAAACACTTTTTTTAGTGATTAGAATAGTTAAGCAACATATACTACTATGAAAGCCACGCTGAATTATATCTATGATTAGGACTCTGTATTTCGTTGTCTTTAACTTTTTCACGCATTGTATCATTATAGTCCTTTAGTGGCTCCTTTGTACGTCACGGTTCAAGATCCATCACTTGTACATATTTAAACGTACACAGGCTTCAACTTCATTTTCTGTCACGTTTAGACTTCGTTGGCTTTCGTATCTTGTGCTAATCTTTTAACATCTCCGTATTTGCTACACGCAATATTTATCGCTGTTAATGTGTCACAAAGTCTACTATTGTCACTCATGTCGGTTACTGCTACTTGCCACTTGCCAAAAATCACACCACTATGCTCTGCTAGTAGTCACGTTCATAGGACCCTTATTTTGCTAATTTTTTTTCAATATTATCTTTTGAATGATGTCATGATTACTGTGGTAAACAACGCTGATACGAACGGTTTGTAATGGCTGCTGAATGAAATAATAATCACACTATAATAACTTTACCATAAACTACTGTAGAAAGATAGAGGTTAATATTAGCAAAGAGGTGAGGGCAACTTACTAACCACCATAATTGGGGAAAGCACACTAATAAAGAAATGTAATTCTTCTAAGTCAAGAATGCAAACTTGACAGCAATATCGTAGAAAGGAAGGTGTCCAAGCTAGATTAGCATGGCCGAAGCAAGCTTTCATCAGCAAACTGTAGTATGGAAAGAGATACAGTATGTATTGAAACGAAACGTTGGCCATACTGTGAGGTTACTGTTACGTCTCCTGGGATATATATGTGCTCCGAGCCAGGAAATCACCATCGTTCTTTCGTATCTGGTAAATGACAGACGTGCTCTGCAAATTGTGCTCTGCCGTCGTGGACAAAGCGTACTCTTATATTATTCCGATTTATTTAGGTGATTAACTTAAAACATAATGCTCTTTTTCAGAAAGGAACAGTCACGGAGTTCGACAGCATCCACTATTGATAAAATTCACATAATGCATTACTTTCACGAGTTTTTCTTAGGGTAAATTGATGTGTTTTGTGAAGATCAATGGGTCATGCTTTGTCTTGAGAAAATGGCCGTTATACTTGGAATCTTGTGGTACTCTTCGTGTCGTAAACACGAGCGATATTAGTTGCAATGGGTTTCCTTGTTCTTCCTATCCACGACTTCCATTGTAACTGTTCATTTCTTACAACTTTGTGAAAACAGACTAATTTTCGACCCTCTGCGAAACACTTGCTTTTCATTTCAAAGCCATCCTCCTGTGGTTATTTTTACTGAACGTATATTTTTCTCATGAACTTAACAAGTACCAAGATGCAAGCATTATTCGGAATTATTTTGCTGTTAATGCAGTTAAGGAAAGACATTGATTTTTGCCTATCAGCTAACAATGTGTCCTGATCGTGCATGGCATTGGGGTGCCAACACAACAGGCACGCCAGCCCATTCTTACATAAATAAGATGGTTATATACATTCGTAAAAAATTTCTGGCAGTTAACGAATTTTTTTTATTTTTATGCTCATTTTCCGCTAGTCCACCTAGGCATACCTATCTCGTTTTCTAAAGCCCTATCTATGTTCTACCGCTTATTTATCCAACGAGCTTAGAAAGGTTTAATACTTGAATAATCCTGTATGAATGGTTTATGCATGCACTTCTTCTGGTCCTCCAATCATATAAAGTTCGGCTGTGCTTAATTAAGTTCCACTCTTCTCAATTTTCGTTGCCTTGCAGTGATTTCTGTTCATAAAGAGATTATTTTTATAGCATAGTGAATGAGACTGCTTTAATAATGTTATGACTTTGGACTGTTTAATACAGACACGATTTCAACATGATATCAATACAAATTAAAAAATTGATGTATGTACTTTAGTATGTATGTAAACATGTATGTCCCACATCTCCTCCTAAACCACTGGAACGATTTCAACAAAACTAGGTACACGTATCACTTACTGTCAGGAAAGAATAACTGTTAGGGTAGCAACCACCTACCCGAAGAGGTAAGAGGGGGAGTGAAACAGAATGTAGCCCACAGCGCGAAACTACCCACAGTTTGGTCTTCCAGTATTTGCTGATAAAGCCAGGAAACGATAAAAGAAAAAAAGGTTATCGCTTACTACAGTTTCGGTGTTCATGCAGTAAAACTGCCACATGAACCATGACGTTTTGTTCTATTACTTCTGTACTACTAACTACGTTCATGAGACTTTTAAAGACAGTACCCACATTCTGTATACCACTGAAGGTAGTACAAAAGTTACATGGTTTAAGAAACTTATTTCAGGAGACATGATGTCGTAAACACAGAATTTGTGAAAGCGTACTGAATCATCCAAGACGTTTAAATTTATTAGTTCGTTGCCGCTGGCTCTATTTGGAACATTTTTCTCAGGCAGTATCCAAATATTCCGCTGAATGCACCTATAATTAATATATGATTGTACGACACATAGTTCAGGAGGTATGATATCATAAACACTGAGAATTGTGAGAAACTAGTGCATCATACATGACATTCTAATTAATTACTCCTTCGATACTTACTCTATTCAAAATATGTCTTGTAGACGGTAGACACATATACCACTAAATATTGTTAGAAAACTGTAACATTGTACAGAATACTGTTCAGGAGATACGACGTCATAAATACTGAGTAGCGTGATAATGAAACCGCGCTCGAAATTCGCTAGACAAAAAGATGGACAGTGTGTTAAATATGTGTGAAATATGTTTCACATGTTCGTATGCGAGCAAAGCCAAGGGTATAAAGCTCATGCTAAACCCCTGCAACGATTTCAGTCAAATTTAGTACGCATATTTGTTACAATCTGGAAAGAAATACTACAGGGGTAAGAACCATTAGCCTCCTTTTCCGGTGAATGTGATAACGTGGAGAGAGAGAAGGGAGGAGGAGGAGATGGACATACAGCGAGGGGGAAGGAGGAGATAGGTGCAGATAGGAGGACGAGGAAGTGGACAGGTAGGGACGGGGAATTGGACACGAGGATAGAGACTGGGAGGAAGAGTTGATACAAAGAGAAGGAGCAGATGGACAGATGGGGAGGTGCTGATCCTTAGAGAGATGGGGGAGGAGAAGATGGACAGAGAGAGAGGCAGGAGAAGAACAGAGAGTGTGAGGGGAAGGAGGTTGGCACAGAGATACGGAAGGAGGACAGGGAATAACAGAAGATTGGAGTACATATAGAGGGTGAAAAGTATTTAAACCGACAAACTCTAGGAAGTCGTAGGCGACATCAAAACAAATATTTCTCACTAATGTCATTTTTTCCTATGAGGAGTATTTAAACCAGTAGACGAAGATTTCCCTGATGGAAATTAATCAAACCAACAAACACTTTTCCATATTTTATGACCAAGAGACAACACATTAACACAACCAAATTTCAATTACAGCAGATTTTCAAAATTGCCTCCATTGACACGTAAACAAAGTTTACACCGTCATGTTCTGTCTGACACGGGCAAAAACCCCAGGAGTATCCTGAATTGTTCCTGTTGCAGCTACGGTCCGGGCAACTTCTGATGCAACAGGAGTTGCGTAAACAAGGTTGCACATCTCTCCCCACACAAAAAATCCAGAGGGGACATATCTGGGGATCGAGCAGGCCATGGTGCAGGACCACCTCTGCCAATCCACGTTTCTGGGAATCGTCGGTCCAGGAATTGATGCACACGACGACTGAAATGTGTCGGCGCCCCATCATGTTGGAACATGGGTTGTCTTGTAGGGAGCGGGACGTCGTCCAGCAATTCTGGCAATACTCTGGCGAGAAAATTGTAGTAGTGCCTGCCATTTAATGGCCTAGGTAGCAGATATGGCCCAATTAAACAGTTCCCTACAACACCGACCCACACGTTAACGAAGAACCGCACTTGATGAGCGCTAGTAACTGTGGCGTATGGGTTATTCTCACTCCGAACAAGTGAATTGTGCATGTTGAAGACTCCATCAAGCCCGAACGTTGCTTCATCGGTAAACAACACAGAGGATGGAAATGTAGGATGCATTTCACACTGTTCCAGGTACCACTGCGAAAACTGTGCTCTGGGTGGAGAATCAACTGGTTTCAGGTTGTACACACGCTGTAAGTCAAATGGACGTAACAATAGCTCTCGAAGGACTGTTCTTACATACGTCTGATTCGTCCCCAAGTTACGTGAAATTGCACGAGTGCTGATTGAAGGATCCCGCTCCACATGCTGCAAGACAGCTTCCTCAAATTGCAGCGTTCTTACCGCGCGACGGTCCAGGTAATCTGCTAAATGACCCTGTCTCACGCAGACGTTGGTACACAGCAGCAAAGGTCGTATGATGCGGGATACGGCGATTAGGATATTGTTGTTGTTATACCCGCTGTGCAGCTCGTCCGTTGTGGTGCGCTACGTATTACGCACCAACCATATTAGTGTGCTCACTCCATGTGTATCGCTCCATTTGTAAACAGAGACAATGCACTACTAAACTGGTGGACAGCAGACGCCTACAACTGAAGAGCATAATACACCCTCCAACAACTGAATATCGTAATACTGCCTCTAACAACTGAAGAACGTAATACGGCCTCCACCTCATAGGAAAAAATGACATTAGGGAATAATACTTGTTTTGATGTCCCCTACAACCTCCCATAATTTGTCGGTTTAAATACTTTTCACCCTGTATACTAGAGAAATAGTGGGTATAGTCAGCTAGTTAATCAGTTATTCAGTCTTGTGATTTTGGGATTAATATTCACAACACAGCGTTTGACCTCCGTTTCCCTTTCCAGTTACTTTGATGCAGCATAAAAGAATAAAGTTTGAATTTTAGCATTCGGAATTTGCAGTATTAAAAGGAAGCTGATCTGGTGAATTTTAATGTCATAGACTGCACTATATGTCATTGTATCCTACCGCCTGTATGTCCATTGAGTGTTCAACTGATTCCTGTAGTCCTTATGCACTGCACATCGGAAATAAAAATGTTAATAATCATTATTGGGCCGCATATGCCTCATATTACGTAACTCTCCCGACTTACATACAGCGTGGAGCAGAATAGAGGCGTGAGCAACACCTGACAAGGAGAGTCAGTCGTAAGGGGTCTAAGGCTAATTTTAAGGATGCAGTTTTCAATGTTATTACTTTGTTACGTCACTGCTCCTGCGATCGTAGACGTGAAGTCGTTTTCTGCAGTCCGCTGCAGACGGCACCATGTGCTGTCGTGGCGTTTCTTGCTCTTAGAACAGATTTTGGTTTTCCGTCCTATCTCTAAATCGCTCTAAAGAAATGTAGACTTCCTTCCCCCCTCCCTGTCTTGTAATTCGAGCTCGTGCTCCGTCTCTAATGACCGCGCTGTCGACGGGGCTTTAATCTTCCTTCCTCCCTCTTCGGGATCCACGCGCCACGCACTGAGCAGGATCCGCCCCGCCACGTGTCGAGCACGTCGCCGTAGTCCCCGCCGTCCTTACGGAGGGCCGGCGGCGTCAGCAAAACAAGCGCCGACACGACGGGCCTGGCTACGTCACGCCGTGGGGTGGACGAGGTGCGCGCCGGGTTGCTGCCCCCGCGGCGGCGCGCTGCCAAGCCCACTGCCGGCGCCGCGGCGCCAGATCGATGCTGGGGGCTGGCTCTGGCCCGCAGCCGGCGCCGACGCCACCGACGCCGTCGCCCGCCTGGCTGACGCCGCGCCGTCCTCCACCCCCCCCCTCCCAAAACCCTCTGCTGCCACCTCCGCTGACCCTCTCCAGAGATCGCTGGGCTGCGTAGGCTGGTTAACTCTAAACCCTCCAAGCAAGTCTGAAATGAATGCTCGGGGTTCATTCTAAAACTAAAGAAAGTAGATTTCATATTTTTTATTCGAGATAATGAAATAAAATTTGTTTGTTTTGCAGCTTATCATGTCTGACCTACATATTCACGTTGGCGCCGTTGAGGTCTAAAATCTACGTCCGCAAGCCACCTAACAGTGTGTGGCGGAGGGTACTCTTGGTACCACTAACTGATACCTCCTTCCCTATTCAACTCGCGAATGGCACTTGGGAAAAATGATTGTCGCTAAGCCTCAGTGCCAGCTCAAATATCTCCAATTTTATCGTCTTGGTAATTTCATGAGACATACGAGGTCTGTACGAAATATTACGGAACTTTGTTCACAAAAATGTTCTACTTTTATCTTTTGCTTTTGTGCTATGTCCCCTTCCAATTACTCTCCTCCACAATTGGTGCACAGCTTCCAACGTGTTTTCCACTTCCGGAAGCAGTATTGGTAAGCCTCCAGCTGGATTGCGCAAGGCTCCGTTTTGCAATTTTTCTTTTCTCTCTGCTGTCGTTGCAAATGTACGTGCTTTCAACGGGGTTCTCATATTTGGAAGTAGGCATCAGAGGCCAAGTCTGGAGAGTACGGAGGAATAGGCAGCACAGATTAAAAAAATGGCTCTGCGCACCATGGGACTTAACATCTGTGGTCATCAGTCCCCTAGAACTTAGAACTACTTAAACCTAACTAAACTGAGGACATCACACACATCCATGCCCGAGGCAGGATTCGAACCTGCGACCATAGCGGCCACGCGGTTCCAGACTGAAGCGCCTAGAACCGCACGGTCACACTGGCCGGCCGCAGCACAGTTATTCCGTCGTTTGTGCAGTAGTCAGGCACCAACAGGGAGACATGAATTGTCTCGCCACATTTCCAGCCATTCCCTTCACACATTTTCTCACAGGCGTCACAACACGTCTAAATACACTCCTGGAAATGGAAAAAAGAACACATTGACACCGGTGTGTCAGACCCACCATACTTGCTCCGGACACTGCGAGAGGGCTGTACAAGCAATGATCACACGCACGGCACAGCGGACACACCAGGAACCGCGGTGTTGGCCGTCGAATGGCGCTAGCTGCGCAGCATTTGTGCACCGCCGCCGTCAGTGTCAGCCAGTTTGCCGTGGCATACGGAGCTCCATCGCAGTCTTTAACACTGGTAGCATGCCGCGACAGCGTGGACGTGAACCGTATGTGCAGTTGACGGACTTTGAGCGAGGGCGTATAGTGGGCATGCGGGAGGCCGGGTGGACGTACCGCCGAATTGCTCAACACGTGGGTCGTGAGGTCTCCACAGTACATCGATGTTGTCGCCAGTGTTCGGCGGAAGGTGCACGTGCCCGTCGACCTGGGACCGGATCGCAGCGACGCACGGATGCACGCCAAGACCGTAGGATCCTACGCAGTGCCGTATGGGACCGCACCGCCACTTCCCAGCAAATTAGGGACACTGTTGCTCCTGGGGTATCGGCGAGGACCATTCGCAACCGTCTCCATGAAGCTGGGCTGCGGTCCCGCACACCGTTAGGCCGTCTTCCGCTCACGCCCCAACATCGTGCAGCCCGCCTCCAGTGGTGTCGCGACAGGCGTGAATGGAGGGACGAATGGAGACGTGTCGTCTTCAGCGATGAGAGTCGCTTCTGCCTTGGTGCCAATGATGGTCGTATGCGTGTTTGGCGCCGTGCAGGTGAGCGCCACAATCAGGACTGCATACGACCGAGGCACACAGGGCCAACACCCGGCATCATGGTGTGGGGAGCGATCTCCTACACTGGCCGTACACCACTGGTGATCGTCGAGGGGACACTGAATAGTGCACGGTATATCCAAACCGTCATCGAACCCATCGTTCTACCATTCCTAGACCGGCAAGGGAATTTGCTGTTCCAACAGGACAATGCACGTCCGCATGTATCCCGTGCCACCCAACGTGCTCTAGAAGGTGTAAGTCAACTACCCTGGCCAGCAAGATCTCCGGATCTGTCCCCCATTGAGCATGTTTGGGACTGGATGAAGCGTCGTCTCACGCGGTCTGCACGTCCAGCACGAACGCTGGTCCAACTGAGGCGCCAGGTGGAAATGGCATGGCAAGCCGTTCCACAGGACTACATCCAGCATCTCTACGATCGTCTCCATGGGAGAATAGCAGCCTGCATTGCTGCGAAAGGTGGATATACACTGTACTAGTGCCGACATTGTGCATGCTCTGTTGCCTGTGTCTATGTGCCTGTGGTTCTGTCAGTGTGATCATGTGATGTATCTGACCCCAGGAATGTGTCAATAAAGTTTCCCCTTCCTGGGACAATGAATTCACGGTGTTCTTATTTCAATTTCCAGGAGTGTAGTACCATGGATTAACTGTTTGTCTTTGTGGCACTAATTCATGATGAACTAATACTTCAAAGTCAAAGAAAACTATCAACATGGCTTTGACATTTGACGTGATCTGACGATCCTTCCTTGAGCTCGGAGAACCTTTTCTGACCCATCGTAAAGACTGATACTTATTATATTCCTTGGCCCATGCACGCGGTTTCAGTGACTATCCTACTGCTGTTTGTTCAAAGTTAATATATATCGCGAGGTGGGGCGTTTCGCCTGCGTGAGTGAAATATTTGTTCCTTGACTTAGCGTTGCTTCATGACGACCGAAAATCGGAATTTGACGGAACTTTGTTGCGAGACAGGAGAACGGGAAGACGTGTATGAAGTGTCTGCAATGAAACACTCATTGTTAGCCGCCCTGTTGTATAATTTGTGTTACACTAGACAGCGAGAAACTTAACATCAGGGTTGATGGTCACGAAGTAGATGGAGTTAAGGAAGTCTGCTACCTAGACTGCAAAATAACCAATGACGGACCGAGCAGCGAGGAAATCAAAGGCAGTCTAGCACTGGCAAGAAAGGAATTCCAGACGAAGAGAAGTCTAGTAGTACCAAACAATGGACTTAATTTGAGGAAGAAATTTCTGAGAATGTACGTTTGGAGCACAGTGTTGAACGGTAATTAAACATGGACTGTGGAAAAAGCGGAACGCAAGAGAGTCGAAGAATTTGAGTTACAGTGCAAAAGACGAATGCTGAAAATCAAATGGTCTGATAAGGTGCGGGATGAAGAGGTTCTGCGCGGAAACTGGGACGAAAGGAATATGTGTTCTAACAGCGCAAGCAGAAGGGACAGGATGATAGGACATCTGTTAAGACATCAGGGAAAGGCTTCCATGTTACTAGAGGAAGCTATAGAGGGCAAAAACTGTAGAGAAAGACTGATGCTGGAATTCATCGAGCAAATAATTGAGGACATAAGCTGCAAATGCTACTCTGAGATGAAGAGATTAGCACAGGAGAGGAATTCGTGACGGGCCGCATCAAACCAGTAAACAAACTTCAGAAATAGTCTTTACATCTGTCGATTATGTTCCGTTCGGAATGACGAGTTGAGGTCTACTCCGAACCTCTGTAATGATTGCCTTCTCTAAGCGGCAGTGCGGAACGGTGGCAAATGCCTTTCTCGAGGAACAAAGGGATTTACCTGAGAGCCATTGTCTACAGTGCTACGGATCTCATGGAGAAGTAGAGCTAGCCAAATTCCGCAAGAGTGCTTTTCTGAGGAATTCTTATTGATATTTACAGATTCTCCTTCGCCAAAAAAGTCACAATTCTTGCACATAAAGCACTTCACAAGCTTACCTTTACTTTCTGCATGCTCAGTTGTCGGCAAGTTGTTGAATCATATTCTTCTGTCCTCTTTAAGTTCGTTGTCGTTCTCATAGTGCTTCTCGCCATAAAAGCTCTTCAATTCGGGAAAAAGATGGCAGCTGTTCTGGGCCCTGTCTCGGCTTTTATACACATGTTCAAAACTTCCCACTTAAAACTGCAGAGGGAAATCCTTAGCCAATGCAGCTGAATGTCGGTGATTGTTATCGTGAAGCAACTCAATGCCGCTCGACAGCAATCCACTCCGTTTGCTTTGAACGGTGCGGCGTAGTCGGTGCAGTGTCTGGTAGCAGGCCTCTGCATTTAAGATATCTGCTCTTGACTCCGGTGGATAGGATGCACTTCCGATACGACAAGTCTGTGACCATGACCTTGTTGGTGCACAGATTTTTTTTTCTTTTTCCTTTGGAATCGCGAGTAATGCTATCATACTGACTGGAGCTTGATTTCTGCTCTATTGTACGTAATGCAGATACCGTCACCAGCAACACTGTGATTCAAAAACTACACTCCTCGCCATCATTGTACTATAGAGTAGGGAAGGCGGTGATCCCTGAAACAACAGATTCTCGCTTACATCGGTTATTTTTATCTCCAGTTTAATCAAGCTCAAACGTCAAGGAACAGGAGATCATGATCGATGTAGGGTTGAAGCTGCGATAGAAATCGGCCTCACTGTCTTAAGCAAAGATTGTAGTTTTGAAGAAGACGGGGACATCGGAAGCGGGAGCGAAAGCACACAAACTGATGACTTCCCCGCATCCCCACTTTTCAATGGTATCAGTTTTTCACGCTGAAGCAATGACTAAATTAAGGGTTCAGTCACCGCCCCAAATATAATCAGCATCAATAAAATTATAGATATATCAATCAAATTTATTTTCTCTTCCTAGGAACACTGTGAATGTTTTCTCTTTGTGTGATTTCACGAGCTTGTGGTGCACCTCCTCCGTATCTAACCTTTTAATGCAAACAGAGCATTGTACATCATTGCTGCCGCGCTTAGTACAGTACTTCCAAAGTAGGGGCGATGCTATTATGCTATAAAGTGATGAAATGAAATGTCGTGTGACGAGGGCCTCCCGTCGGGTAGACCGCTCGCCTGGGGCAAGTCTTTCGATTTGACGCCACTTCGGCGACTTGCGCGTCGATGGAGATGAAATGATGATGATTAGGACAACACAACACCCAGTCCCTGAGCGGAGAAAATCTCCGACCCAGCCGGGAATCGATCCCGGGCCCTTAGGATTGACAGTCTGTCGCGCTGACCATTTTTTTTTTATTTTTTTATTTTTTATTTATTTTTTTTTTTTTTTTGGTTAGTCATCAATCGCTGTGTTTAGTCGTTGCGGACGTCGCAAGACATCCGGTTCAAGTTCGGTGGTTGATCCTTCCACTCAGTTTTTTATTACAGAGGCCAACTGGCTCTCTGACCGAACACACTGAGCTACCGTGGCGACACCACTCAGCTACCGGGAGCGGATAATAAAGTGATGTCGAAGGACGACAGCGAGAAACTAACGTACATACCAGGTGTGGGCATGTCTTACACACTGCACGTACTTGCGTAGCATCTAACAGACAAATTCTTATGCCATGTGTTTGTTTCTCGTTACTATCAGCGCTGTTATTAAAAAAGCACTGATTGCTTTTCACATTTTCTTTAATAACCTAATATTTCGAAGGAATGGAAATCTTACGAATAGACAGTATTAGCTTCAAAATTATTTAAAAATCAACAATTTTAGCACTGATTCCGTGGCAAATTGATACGACGATATTTTTACCTGTTTATTAGCAGGAAATGAAGAATCCTTTTGCAATTGAGACCAAGGAAATACCGAAAAAACACCTATTACTCAGAACTAAAATAATGATGTTTGTTTTAACTGCCGACCGGAGTGGCCGTGTGGTTCTAGGCGCTACAGTCTGCAACCGCGAGACCGCTACGGTCGCAGGTTCGAATCCTGCCTCGGGCATGGATGTGTGGTATGTCCTTAGGTTAGTTAGGTTTAAGTAGTTTTAAGTTCTAGGGGACTGATGACCTCAGAGGTTGAGTCCCATAGTGCTCAGAGCCATTTGAACTATTTGTTTTAACTGTTAGGTTTTCCCCATCCGTAGTACCAAGTGGCAAAATTCAGTGCAGTTCTCATTCATTAATGTTTTCCATTATCTATCAGAATACACAAGTAACCGTTAACAACTTCGGAACGAATACAGCTTAAAGTATCTGAAGACAAAAGCTCGTTCTAACAATGCTGAAATGTCAGTCCTCTTCAAATTTTTACCAGTTCTCGATTTGAATTCGTGAGTCAAAATCGGATACCGACCTTAGCACTCTTCACCATGAATATGCATTTCGTACCATTGAATATGATGAAGCATTTTAGAGATAACACGTTATATACTATATTTGTATAAATTTCTGATATACTGTATGTCTGTAAATTCCGATGGGTAGATTTTTTTTCACATTCAGAAATCCTATTACGCACCGAATGTCACACTTTGGGGACCGTTAATTTCTTTACACATTTTAAAAACGCACAAATAGAAAGTAAACGACCAATTTCGCACGCTGTTAGCATCATAGCGTCATACTGCCGCCAACGATCGGAAGGTCCTTGAAGCGGCGGCGGGGTTGTGGGGAGAAATATGCACTTCGTCTGATAAAAACGTGCTTTACTTCCAGAATCACCCTCGTGTTAACCATCTGGTGTAATAGTTACATGGATGAACATCCAAGTATATAACTCCCAAGCGACAATACTTAACTTCATCGCCAAAAAACCACCATTTTCGCTGGCGAAAGTACACGATTCGTTATCCAGAGATTTACCGCTCCATTTATGTTGTAGCTATGGCACCCAAACTTCACATAACAACTTTTAATTACTAAAGAAATAAAAAAACTCCATATATGTGGAATAAAGTCTGTTTTTTAATGAAATGTGGACCACTAACATTAAAACTTAATCATGCTGTTGGGATCGGTAATTAATTTTTATCGACAAATGTGTAAGAGTTACAAAATATGTTTGTTTTAAAGCTAAAGAGTGTCTTTCTTTTTGCTTTTGACAATGTTGTTGCTTTTGTTGTTATGGTCTCCGGTCCGAAGAATGCTTTTGTGCATCCCTCCACAATGGTTTATCCCATCCAAGACTCACTACGCAATATAGCTACTGCAACCTGCATGCATTTGAACATGCTTGCTGATGTCAGGGTCTGTTCTCAATCAACAACTTTGACTACCCACATGTCCCTTGATTATCGAACTGATAATTTCATGACGCCTGAGTATATGTCCTATACTACCATCGGTACAAATACCAAACTAACAGATTTCTTCGCAATTCAATTTGTTTCGACGTCAACACACACAAGCGCGCGCGCGCGCGCGCATGCATACACACACACATACATACATTGCATACACTGAAGAGCCAAATGAACTGGTACACCTGCCTAACATTGTGTAGGTCACCTGCGAGCACGCAGAAGTGCTGGAGGGAACTGACACCACGAATCCTGCAGGGCTGTTCATAAATCACTAAGAGAACGAGGGTTAGTGATCTCTTCTGAACAGCATCCCAGACATATTCAACAATGTTCATGTTTCGGGAGTTTGGTGGCCAGCAGAAGTGTTTAAATTATTAAGAGTGTTCCTGGAGACTCTCTGTAGCAGTTCAGGACGTGTGGGCTGTCGCATTTTCCTGCTAGTATTGGCCAAGTCCGTCGGAATGCATAATGGACGTGAATGAATGCAGATGATCAGACAGAAAGTTTACGTACGTGTCACATGCAAGAGTCGTATGTAGCGTATCAGGGACCCTATATCACTCCAACTGCACATGTCCCACACCATCACAGAGCCTCCACCAGCTTGAACAGTCCCATGCTGACACGCAGGGTCCATGGATTCATGAATTTGAAACGAGACTCGTTCGACCAGACGACATGTTTCCAGTCATCAACATCCAGTGTCGGTATTGACGGTCCCAGGCGAGGTGGTAGGCTTTGCGTCGTACAGTCATCAAGGATACACGGGTGGGCCGTCGGCTCCGAAAACCCATATCAATGATGTGTCGTTGAATGGTTCGCACGCTAACAGTTGTCGATGGCCCAACATTGAAATGTGCTGTAGTTTGCGAAAGGGTTGCTCTTCTGTCACGTTGGACCATTCTCTTCAGTCGTCGTTGGTATAGTTCTTGCAAGATCTTTTTTCGGCCGCACCAATGTCGGAGACTTGTTGTTTTACCGGATTCCAATTCTGGAAAATGCCCGCCTTATCAGTACTTTGGAGATGCTGCGTCCCATCGCTCGTGCGCCGACTATAATACCACGTTCAAACTTACTTAATTCTTGTTGCAGAAATAGCCGATCTGACACCGCCACCAGACACTTGTTGTTCTATATAGGCGTTGCCGGCAGCAGCACCGTATTCTGCCTGTTTGCATGTCCCTGTATTTGAATAACAAGCCTATACCAGTTTTTTGGCATATATGAGGGCTGTTCAGAAAGTAAGGTTTGATAGGTCACGAAATGAAAACCACAGTGAAAAGTGGGAATTATTTATTCGCAACAGTTAGCCACGCCTTCCAGCTAAACAGTCTCTCTAAATAGTCGCATCTCCGACTTAGACATTTTTCGTGGCATTTTCGAAACTTTCCAGCAGCTGCGTCACAGAAGGCACCTGCTTATGTATTCCACCAGTTCTATACATTGGCCTGCCTTTCGTTGTTTGTGCCAAAAAATGCTCATATGGACAGAGATGAACAACGGAGGGAGCCAATTAAGGGTTTTATTGTGG
Organism: Schistocerca americana; assembly: GCF_021461395.2. Lineage (NCBI taxonomy): Eukaryota > Metazoa > Arthropoda > Insecta > Orthoptera > Acrididae > Schistocerca > Schistocerca americana. The sequence goes on along the minus strand of NC_060124.1, from coordinate 402,760,412 downwards.
ATGATCAAGCACTTCCCATAGGAAAAGCTGAAGGAGTGTCTTCATTGCCTTAGTGGTATGCGGCTGAAAATTGTCTTGAAGAAAGAAACGTATGACATTTATGTTTAGTGGGCTGCATACATTCAGGGAAATCTCTCACCAGATCCACGTCACTCGGCGGGAAATACTGTTGTTTCAGACATTTTTACGTGATCACTTTACGCTCTGAACTGACAAGAGCCACGTAATGCTATCCACAGGCACACTAAAGATGCTGCCCAACGCATCTGTGCAAATTTCCATGCGTTTTTCACAGAAGTTTCCATTTTGCCACTAATCGGACCTTAATTTCCGAATACTCCTCATATATATATATATATATATATATATATATATATATATATATATATATATATTCAAAAAGTTTTTCCTGTTATTGCCAGTCTACATTTTCTCTCAACTCTGTCATCTTCAGTTATTTTGCTGCCCAGTTAACGAAACTCATCAACCAATTTCAGTGTCTCATCACCTAACGCAATTCTCTCAGTATCGCAATATAATTCGATTATATTACATTAGCCTTACTTACCTTTAATCGTTATTCATTTTATAGCATCTTTACAACATATTATCGAATCCGTGCAACATGTCTTCCTAATATTTTGCGGTATCTGATAGAAGTACAGTGTAATTGACATATCAGTACTACTGTATTGCCCTGCATACTACCACCTAACTCGTAAGGAAGGTTGAAGAGTCGGCCGTGGTGGCCGAGCGGTTCTAGGCGCTTCAGCCTGGAACATCGCGACCGCTACGGTTGCAGGTTCGAGTCCTGCCTCGGACATATATGTGTGTGATGTTCTTAGGTTAGTTAGGTTTAAGTAGTTCTAAGTTCTAGGGGACTGATGACCTCAGAGGTTACGTTCCATAGTGCTCAGAGCCATTTAACCATTTGAAGGTTGAAGAATAACAACGAATCCTTCTTGTTTCAGTATTTCAGCAGATCCTGCAGTATGACACGAAACCTAATTATAACGATTGGGCGGTACTATTATCGAGTCACGGCAGAAAGTGCTGAAATATTCAAGTTCCTTCTACACACAAAATACGACTATCACACGATGTTTTAGTTTAAGCAAGTTCTCGGCTGGGAAAAAAGTAAAGAAATGGATTTAAAGATCATTAGATATGGAACTTATGTTTGGATACGAGATGAAGGAGGATGGGAAGAGACTCATTTTCCAGGAACCGTTACTAGCACTCGCCTAGTCCGTTCAATGAAACCTGAGAACATCTCAGTCTCTTTGTCCACTTTTCTAAAGTGAGTCCGTTGTCTTAACCATTGTGCCGCAGTGTTTGCTCTAAATTGGAATACTGAAAATCAGATAAACTGCGTGTAAGTTGACACCAGTTGCTGAATGAGAAGATGGCATCCTTGGTGTTCAAAGGAAACCTGTGATTCCTATTGGGTGCCCGCTGCAGCGCTGCGCACGTTTTGAGAGCCTGTGTAGTATTAAAGGAAGATTACGCTTTCCACCTTGGCAGTATTATGATCATTCATTTGTTAAGTGACAATTTCAAGCGTTTACTCATATTCTCGTTATTTTTCAGTGTGACTCTACGTTGGTGCGTATTATATAAGCCTGTCATTGTGACACTGGAATTATATATATATATATATATATATATATATATATATATATATATATATATACTGTTCAGCTTGCAAATACGTTGCAAAGCATGTTATCTATATAAAACAAAACAATCGTGTGGCATTATTGGCTTGAAGGCACCCATGAACATTACAGCCTCGTAATAGTTAAGGTTGTTTTAGAACTACTTTTGTTACCTCGCTTTCTTGTCTGTTCGGTACTTTTTTTTTTTCAATTGATGCTAAACTAACTTTCCGATGAGCTAGATACTTGAAAATTTCAACATAGCTCAGGACTGCCTGACAATACAACATGAAATAGCTCTCTTGTCCGGTATGTTGCGGAGGGTACTTTGATTTCCCCTTTCGTTTCCTGATGAGTTAGAGACCTGAAACATGTAACATAGCTCATAAGTCGATGACAATGCATTATTGACCCGTTTTCGTGGCTGGGGTATAGCGGAGCACATTTTGTGGGCCACTGCTATTTCCTTATTTTCCTGTCCTCAAATCCCTGGTAAAATTGATTACTGGCAAGTCCTCATGTAAGCAAGACTCATTGTAATTTTTACATTCCAGGTCTTTTCTTGAGATAATTGTAGGAATAAGCAATGTATTGGTTGACTCTGGTGAAGAGAAACTGAGATAGTACAAAAATTGTGTTGTATTTGCATCACAATATTTGAAATCGATTGGAAAATTTGAGTTACCTAACACTAAATGCAGAAAACAGTCGTTTAAATAAAACACTTTTCAGTATAACACATTTTTAAAGGGGACCAAAACGTGTAAAATAGTTTTCTTAAGCCCAATACACATTCCTAGCCCCTTACAAATAGTCCTGAAAAGCTGTGCTTGTGAATTTTTTATAGCTATGAAGATACTTGTAGGATTTAAAAGGTAAATTGTAGGGCGCATACAATGAGGTAGCAGTACTTCATCTCCTTCTTATTACCGTTCCTATTATCGACTGTATGTGCCTCACGATTTTCGTGTATCAACTACTGGTTTTTCACACTTACTATGGGAAAGTTGAAAGGTAGAGAACTAGTCTGAACGTGGTTGGATGAACCATGTGCAAGGTACGTAATTGTGTTCCATAAAATTTCGCCCGAAATTATGTGGACCAATCTGTACCTCGGGCATGATTTTAATCTCACACTTAAGTGTGCATTGCAGATCAGTCGTGTATATGCAAATGTAGAGGCAGAATCTGGGAACCAGCCTTTCGTTGGCCAAACCAGGCTTGGGAAACCGCCTGTAAACCACACCCAGACTGTATTGTGTACCGGCCCATGGTCCTCACTCCGACGCGCGTTATATCTCGCCGACCACTGGAAAACCTCCGAAAGTACATATTGCTCGTTATAAGATTTACACTACTACAGGTTCCAACATCGTACTCATAGATCATGGATGTTTTGAAGAATATCTTAATAAACTTCTTTATTTCTTTTATAAGTACAATGGTATTAACAGATCAATCGCTGCTTCAGTTAGGAAGATGTTAAAGATATCTATTCCAGCAGCAGAGATGTAAGTTATCTTTAGTTACTGTCCTCCACACTACGAAATGATATAGTGCTTATTTGTCCAAAGTTTCTGCGAAAGACGAACAGATGTTGGGATACGGTTGAAAATTTACATATTTGCCGCACTAAAACAGCTATGGATTTTTGAAAACGACTGCTGTACATCGATGCTGTGGAAACAGGGACATTGCTTGATTATGAGCCCTTTTTAGATAAAAGAAGTATTTAAACAACGTACTGAAGAACACAATATCACAGAGTAAGAGCGTCACCGTCTAACATAGTTACTAGGAAAACTGACACGGGGGAAGGTATGAGGTGGCACAAGCAAAAACTTTCCAGGAAACATGGATCAGCCAACCGTTACTGACTTCTGTATGAGATATTGTGCTCGTTATTACACTTTTCCACATTAATAGTAAACTTTACGTTGTAATCCCTATCTCGTAACCATATGTTCCCTGCTGTCTTCCATGTTCACTGAAGAATATTTGCGTTCGTTGCCATGTGTCGGGCTTCGCCATTGCCACGAGTAAGACATGCGCAAAACCAAATGAGTCGACTTCAGATCAGGGAAGTCTCAATTAGTTATGAGTCTGAGAATAACAAGATACAGTAACTTCCTCTGCGTTAAATCAAGACTGGGGAACACAAACTATGGCGCTCTAAAAGCGCACCATTGGATCGCCATAGCCTCCACGAGACCTCTACCGTTTCTATATTCCAGCAGGTGGCAAGAATATGCCCGTACGTCTACTAAACTACTCGTCACAACGTTACTGACTAATATCGTTTGATATTTGCACAGCCCATGAACACAAAGCTCTCAAAGGAATGCTTTCAGAACTGGTTGAAACATTCGAAGATATCAGATTTAAATTTAATTCACACTGTTCCCCAAGCAAATCCATTTCAAGGCTAAAAACAGGCATGTCTATGAGGAAGAATACCACAGTTAAATAGCTATAGGATGAAGATTCGTTGTAGTGTAGCTATGAATATGAGTAGACCAGGTGCGATTTTATGTAAACAATATATTGTTAAATTACTAGGTTTAAGCGGCCAAAGGCATTAGCAGTAACGTTGTTATGGATTGAAAAGTCTTGTGTGACGTGGTGAACCAACGTGGCGGCAACTAAATTACATCAGAATACGTAATACGCTACGTCGAGGCAGAGTGTCAGTGGTAGTCTTACATAACCTGACAGACGAACGTTATTGCAATGGTCGAAACATTGGTCCACGACGACGTGGTGTAACAGGAAGACATTTATGACAAAATTATGAGCACTTTGAGAGATTTTGGGGCATATTGCTTCATTTCTGTTTGCAAGAGGCACAATATTACGGCATACAATCCTTTTGCCAGCATGAGATCATATTCCAGGATGAGATTTTCTCTCTGCAGCGGAGTGTGCGCTGATATGAAACTTCCTGGCAGATTAAAACTGTGAGCCGGACCGAAAGTCGAACTCGAACTCGGCACCTTGGCCTTTCCTGGAAAAGTGCTGTGAGGACGGGGCATGAGTCGTACTTGGGCATCTCAGTTGGTAGAGCACTTGCCTGCGAAAGGCAAAGGTCCCGATTTCGAGTTCGAGTTTCGGTCCGGCACACAGATGTAATCTTCAGAAAGTTTCATCAGATCATATTAATCTCTCGTCATCAACGACGGTACAAAATGAAGATCCATTTTGGCAATGTCTGACCACTGTTGTATGGGATTCAACATGTGAAATAATCTCATTCAGTATTCCCGGTATAAGCAAAGTCATCATATCCTCAGATGCTACGATTTGATACGGACTGCACAGTGGGTGTTATATCTCGAATTGTTTCACGGCCATCTGGTTAGCACATGCCGGAAGGCGTGCGTGCAGGTGGGTAGTTCCCCAAGCGTTTACGGCAGAGGAGGGAAGCAAATTCCGGTATTTGCAGCGCCGCTTGAGCGCATTACCGTAATACAGTACACTCGTGGGGGAGTGAAATGAGTTTAACTGCGTCCACCCTCCTGGCTGCAGTAGAGCTAGCTGTCCGTTTCGCTCCACCCTACCCCACGTGGAACGCGGCTGAAACTCGCGATGGGTTCTCCAGAACTAGAAACATAGCACGTACCTCTGGCATAATAATTGTTCAGAGGACCTCTATACTCTTCGACTAAATATCGCCTCTGTTCCTTGGAAATGACTCAATGGCAGAAAACGTGCGATATCCATTTCGTATCTTATATATTAACCTCAAAATTTGGTCTTCATGTACTTCCTCATTGATTAACACATCCCACTATTATATCTGATCTTAATAGATGTACAGTAATGGGAACGTTCCTTTCTTTAGACGATTTCCATGAATGTTCAAACAATATTCAATCTTTACCACTCTTTGTAATGTCATAAATCCCTCCTTACTTCAGACTGTATCTTGCCTAATCAGTGCACTTATTCTATTGGTCGTCCGCAAATAATATTCTATTGATTTTGGTATGTTTCATTGCAGTCACAGATCCCTCCAATCACTTCATAGTTTCCAAGGAACAACATTGATTATGATCTGTATTACTGTCAGATTTCTCGTTATCTGTATTAGCTCTGTACTTTGTTAACTTTTCCCCAATTAGTTCCTAATATGTTTGTAAAAGTAACTTGTATGGTTAGGTTGAGTGGTGTATCCACTCAGTTTAGAGAAACATTGTTCACACGAAACAAAATCAATGTTATTTGACAATGACTTTAATACATAGTAACATTAAGATATTTACATAAGAAGAAAGTCACTCAAATATCGTTATGAAAGCTCTGAACTCATCAAAAGGACCCAGAGTCAAAATAGGGAACAGTGTTTGCATTATACGAACCACCTCAATTAAAAAGCTGTGTCAAACACACTCTACACCCTTCTTCGATTCCCGCGTTTATTCTAGAGTTCATGACACCTGAAGGAGGTACTTACAGGAATATATCGGAAACCTGTAGAACTTAGTTGCAGCAGTAGATAAAATAAAGTCAGAGAGTTTCTTCTGAGTCTTAAACCGAAACTTTTATCAGGTGAGAACACCTCTCATATACCCGTCACAGAAGTGGGAACATTGATCAGGGATATTTGTAATTTCTAAAAGAATACTGATTACTTTAGATGTAGCTGATTCCAAACTATTATTGCTTACGAACATATGGGTTAATCTCACGAACGTAAATAGGTGTAGAAAGTCGTTCATTCTTCAGGCACTTTAGAGAGAGAGCGAAGTCTATGTATTGTATCCTGTTTCAGGAAATAGAATTTGGTTTGCAACGTATTAGTATCAATAGGTAAGAAATGCTGACCACTGTGTCCCTACAAATAAAATTTGCTAGACGCGTATTATGTTTAGACATCACCTTCAACAGTTTGAGAATTTTAGATACAGTGACTTAGCTAATTTCTTATCAACAAATAATCAAGTGCGTGATTCACATCGAGACATTCATCCACCTTCACATTTGTTCTTCAGGTAAATTTATGAAGTTTATTTTCGACACGTATCTTGACAGATTATGTAGTAGTATCATCCGTCTCTACTCAGAGAAGAACGTAAATAACTAAATCACTTACATAGTTTTAACATTCTGGTCACTCACCACGGTGTCTATATCTACATCACGTGCATGACGAATGAAATCCTGTCTCTTTGACAAGACAGAGTATCTTTCACGGAGTGTGCTTGTGCGTGTGGGCGTGAATGTGTGTGTGTGTGTGTGTGTGTGTGTGTGTGTGTGTGTGTGTGTGTGTGTGACAGAGAGAGAGAGAGAGAGAGAGAGAGAGGGAGGGAGCATGAGTGGATGTACAAATTCAATGCAGAGTACCTATAACATTGGTTATGTAGTTCATTGATAAAAATTACCATTCAACAGCCAAAAATTAATGGTCCGCCTAGTAAGTAATCGAATTTATTACGAAGCAGGTTGAAAATAAGTTGTATTTATCATTAACAAATTTCGCAGAAATGGTCCTTTCTCGTCTACTGCAGTATTCAACGTGTGCTGGTATGAATAAATAAAATTGTCCTCATGGGCAGCATAATGTTACGGTATCGCTTCTGGAAGAAGATGAGATCGCGTTGCAATGGCCCTTGCAGAAGCTGTAAGAATGGGGGCCATCTGCATACTTATGGCCGGCCGAGTTATTGACGTCACGCTGGGGTCTATCCTTAATGCGCATTTCTGTTGGCACTGCAGCGACGATGCGGTACCAGCTGCCTGGGAACTTTGCCATCGACATGGATCCTGATGGTATGTTCTCAAGAATTGAGAATGAACTCCGCTGTGTCCATATTCCGTAACGTAAACATTCTGCTGATGGGTTTTGCGGAACCTATTGTCCGACAGAGAAGAATATTTAAGATTAAAGGAACAGTAACAAATCAGTACACAGTAGAAGTATTGGACTTACATGTATTGACGGTAACAATATGATAGTAAACTCGTGCAAGTGGTAACAAATTATTGTTTATCCCTCCAGTTATCACCACTGTAATATGTTTGCTTGTCTGAGTATCACTGACCCTCCCTAATGATATTTAATTCTGCTATTTTTAATATGTTTCCTTTGCTAAGATATGTCCCTTGGCTGATAACGGCATAGATCAAGACCTATTGTTCCCGTACAAGGGCCTTTTTCCTGATTTTTCTTCTGTTTCTTAGACGTACATTATCAGCACGCTGAAGTATATATAGAGGAACAATTGGAAAAGGAGAAACTTTAGCTAAAGTATCGCGCAGAAGAAGAACATAAAAAATGGACAGATAACACGGGTTAGAACAAGCAAGCAACGATGTGATGAACTCTTGTCTTGTTTTCAGCTGAGTCAAGGTGCCGTTCTGCCGCAACGTTTCGGCTAATTTCCTACTCGTCACCTTCGGGCGTATAGATAATGCTGAAACGATTAGAAAGGAAATACACCATTTTTTATTGATGGCGTCAGTTTTATGTAGCTCACAAACGACAAATCGAAACAACATAACGTCAATTAATCAAATCTTTGACCTTAGCGATAGCAGTTCTGCATGGCCTCACGTGATACAGTATCGTTAGAGCAACCGAGCTCTGCTGTACTCGAAAGAAATACACCGCTCGACGAAGAACATAAAGCATCCGGATACGAAGTTCTCTGATTACACTATAGAGTCAAATTTATAGTGAAATTGACAGTATGATCTCACTTACTCATATGACGTTACACCAACTCTGACCTGGATGTCAGACAGATTTTTTGTTGTCTGTCATGTTTGCACTGATTTTTTTTTTTGAAATGGCTTGTTTCGATTCAACGCAACCGTCCTTAGATTTCTAGACGACAGGTAAATAACTAATCAACAAATACTGTAAGAAATACAAAACGTTATCATAACATTGTGTCATCCAACTCAATCGAAGCAGAACGTAACACATTGTATCGGTTGCAAGAGTAAGTCGTCCCGCTATCAATAAAATTTATGGTATCGAAAGTCGGTTTGGTAGAATGTTCCTTATTCTGTAGCACAGAAGACTACAGCTGGCAGATGGCTTGCGGTATATTTCTCATATTTGAATAAAACATCTACATTAATGCTGAATTAATAAAAAGTTTTGTTAGTTTTGTAAGAAGTTGTGATTTGTGGTTTTTCAAGGTTAAACGACATTATGAGACATCCCAACAATATCTGTCTTCCTCAAGGCTTCCTTTCTCCATATGGTCACTGTTTTGGTGTTGTGTCGTGAGGCGACCATTCGTCTCCTGATCGTCGCCCTGTGCAGAGGGCTGAGAGGACCGACCCATTCACGATTTCAGCTGTCCAGCCGCGTATTTCCTCTCGGATGGCGCCTTGGACAACTATAAGCAGCACTCATCACATTAGTGTGAAACTACGTACTGCGACTGAATTCGCTCTGCTCATTCAGAATTAGATTCGGGTCCTGCTTTTTGTGCGTATGGCTTAGAGATCTTCCAACACGCAATGGAATCGTTCCTTTTCAGCCCTTCGTAGCATTTTCAAATTTTGATCGATGTTGGTGAGTGAGTGCTTTAAGTTTCTCATGATATCCGAAACGCTGTTTTGATTAGAGAGTAAATGAGCTTCCTGAATCTAGTTTCCTCCAGTTTCGCCTTATGCTCTGTTTACTGCAGTCATTGCTTTTGGCCGGCCGTTGTGGCCGAACGGTTCTAGACCCTTCAGTTTGGAACCGCGTGACCGCAACGGTCGCAGGATAGAATCCTGCTTTTGGCATGGATGTGAGTGATGTCCTTAGGTTAGTTAGGTTTAAGTAGTTCTAAGTTCTAGGGGACTGATGACCTCAGATGTTAAGTCCCATAGTGCTCAGAGTCATTTTAACCATTTGAACCACTGCTTTTGATCGTATATACATCCGTATTCTTCAACGTATTTCGGCTATTACAGATATTATAGTGTAGACTGAACTTTAATGTGTGACTTGTACAAAAATCTATTTTATTATTTGCTTCGTAAAACATCTTTCGAATTCGTAGGAAGGTCTTTTACTTTAAGTCATAGCCACGTATGTTTTTGTACCCTTAGCTCCTACGTGACTTTCACTAATTTGTTCCTGTTACTCCTTCTTCATCTTATAACACTGTCCAGTTACAACAATTTGACAACCACTTAAAAGCCTGAATAACAACGTTCTGGAGCACGAACCGCTATGACACGAACAGGAAGAGAGTGAATGTGTAGCTGGAACGTACCGACAGGCATGAGGAGACATGCCCACGCAAGTGCAGTGGCCAACTGCACAACGTTTCTCTGCTCAGGATCCATGCAGTGAACATAACGATCGAAGTGGTTCCACAGATTCTAGATTGGGCTTAAGTACGGGGAATTTGGTAGTCAGGGCAGTGTGGTGAACTCATCCTGATGGTCTAACAACCAAGAAACGTACACTGCGAGCTGTGTCACACGTTGCACTGTAGATACCATTCTGCCGAACCGGATTTCATGTAGGGGTGGTGAGGGAGACTGCACAATACACCGAAACATTTTCTTATTTAATGTCATATTTTAGTGTGAGGAGTTTTTAAACAGCGAGGGATACTTTTCGCTGGATCAAAATTAATTAAACTATCAGAGTCTTGAAGTTTTCATGGGGACAACGAAAGCACTATTTCTAATGTGTTTCCCAGTGAGAAGAAATACTAACACCAGTTTTCCCTCTCTGTTACCACTGAGCCGTGCCGGCTCGTGTCGATTGATCGATCGGGTCGGCATGGTGTGATCTTTGGGGCGCGGCCGTTTTCACGTGGCTTTTGGCCGCAACGGGCGTGTGGCGCTAGAGAGAGACAGCCGGAGAGCCACGCGGCTCTGGAGAATCGGAGGCTAGCGTGGTTGAGCAGGCCGGGGCACGACGCAGAGGTTGTGGTGTGTTTGATATGTCGGCAAGACCGAACCTGGCTTGCAGTGTGGGAACTGGACTCGGCCACATTACCCGAATGTAGTCGTGCGGCCCTGATTTGGATCTGTAAAGGATTTCATAAAAGATTTGGTGAGAATTGCTTGTCATGTTTTTGGTGTGCATATTATACTGATCCTTGCTTTCCAAGTATCGGCACTGTGACTGGAAACTGTTGTCTTGCCAACCGAAAGGTCCCCTCTATTTAGTGCTGTTTAAGTAAACACGTGTTATTGTGTTTCGTTAAAGGTCAATCTGGATTCTGTGATGTGACACATTCCAAGCAAGCGAGGTGTATTAATTGGTACTATTGCTGTTCGGAGTGACGGACTGCATAACCAGTATGGTGAAACTGTAATATTTTTCCTGGTACAGTGAGCTGTGTGGACGTTGCTACAGTTGGTTCAAAGCACAGACTTAACATTGAATTTGTACTTTCTGTGTTGTCTAATTGCATTACTTGTTCATTCGTGAACAGTGAAATGGTAGCCTTACTTGACTGTTTATGTTTATGAGTATCCTGTTAAGAGGTAATTTCAATGAACTCCCCAGTTTCAGTGAGCATATGTTAACCCACTAGTGTAGTTTAAATTTCTACGCTGACGTGGTACTATGCTATTCGCCCTCGTCCTTTAAGGTTACGTCAAGGGCATTAGTAATCGATTCACACTTGACTATTTTATTTCAATGTTCGTGAAATAGGCTATAATTTTATACATCGTAGTTACTTTACGTTTGAGGAATTAATGTTGCCGTTTTCTCCCCCCCCCCCCCCCCCTTTCTCTGAAATTGTGTAGTAGCCCGGGCTCTAAGACCTATTTTTCAGTGACTTATAGTGTACTGTTTCGGGCACCCTGTCCAGCTCGCCCGCTTTCTGTGGGTTCTGGGTCTAGCAGCCTCTGGTCTGGGTCCAGTGGGGCCCCCCTTCTGCTACTTTAATTGGCCCGTGGCTATGTGACGTCACCTGTTTTGAAAATGTGTCACGAAGGGGAGTATCTGTTTGTATTTTATTTTGGGTTAAAAAAATTCTGATATCCCTTATTGGTTAAAGTTTATCTCATTATTCTAGACTCCTTTTGGGAGCTCCTGTGTACAGAATTTAATTAACTTGCGAGTCACTTAATGATTGTTTACAGATTAATGTTGTTGTCTGAATAGGGCGACTGCCCGTGCTTATAAGGATTTTTTGCTAACTTACCTTATCACAAATTTTTAAAGATAAAATTTTACTTCGCCAAATAAAAGTTTAAAAAAATTGTTATTAGCTGTGAATGTAGCTTATGTGGCCCGGCCCTACTGCTCAACAGCAACTGGTCGATTAGGGTGAGTTGACCACCACAATCATGAGACAGCAAATGAACACAACACAATTACTTCAATTACAGTAGAGATTAAAAATGCTTCTATCGACTTTTAAATACAGGTTACACTGGTGGGTCATGTTCTGTCGAACACGATCAAATACTGTAGGAGTGTTAGTAATTCCTATTGGTACTGCTGCTATCCGGGCAACCACATTCTCTTCTCATTCAACAGGGGTTTTGTAAAGAAGGCTGCTCGTCTTTCCTCACGCAAAGAAATCTAGAGGGTTAAAAAATGGTTCAAATATCTCTAAGCACTATGGGACTTAACATCTGAGGTCATCAGTCCCCTAGACTTAAAACTAATTAAACCAAACTTACCTAAGGACATCACGTACATACATGCCCGAGGCTACATTCGAACCTGCGACCGTAGCAGCTCCGCGGTTCCGGACTAAAGCGCCTAGAAGCGCTCGGCCACAGCCGCCGGCTAGAGGGTTTAGATCAAAGGACTGAATAGGCCGCTTTACAGGGCCACCACTGCCAACCCACTTATCTGGAGACTACTGCTTCAAAAATCGACTAATAAGATGACTGAATTGCACCCGTGCCCTTCATTCTGCAATCGCATGCGCTGTCTTTCAGTCAGTGACATGTCATTCGCAACTCTGGCAATGCTCTGGCCAGAAAATCGTAACGATGTCTGTCATTTGATGGCCTAGGTAGGGGATGTAATCCAGCTAAGCAGTCACAAGCGGCATCTGCCAATACACTCACTTGGAAACGCAGTTGATGAAAGCGAGTAAATGTGGCATGCAGGCTAGCCTCACTAAAATCATGCGAACTCTGGATGTTCAAAACCCCCCTCACTTCCGAACGTTGCTTCCTCCGTAAAGAGCACAGAGGAGGGATGCATTTGATACTATTCTAGATAATACTCTAAAACTGTGTTCTGAGTGAAAAATCATGTGGTACCAGGTTGTGCACACGCTGTAAATGAAATGAACTGACAATTTCTCATGATGGGTGGCTCCTACAAATGTCTGACTCGTCCCCATGTTATGCACAATTGCAGGAGTGCCTAGACCGGTTACGCCTTCTACCGGTTAAAATAATGCTCACAGGTAATTGAGACGTAATTGAAATATTCTTATTATGGTGTCATGTAGAACTTTCCAGAGTTTGTTGGTTCAAATAATTTTCACCCAAATATTACTTCGCTTAGAAACCATGGTCGAAGAATTAAGAAATAAAGGGAGATATTGAAACTTCGTTCGAATTGTATGTTGCACCTTCATATTGACTGTGGGTCTGTCGAAGAAAAACTGACTCGAAGCGTTTGGAATGTAGTGCAGTAGAAGGATGCTGGAAAGTGTAGGTCAGTCAAATTAAATATACTGAATCGCCAAAGAAACTGGTATGGGCATGCGTATTCATATACAGGGACATGTAAACAATCAGAATACGGCGCTGCGGTCGGCAACGCCTGCATATGACAACAAATGTCTGGTGTAGTTGCTAGATGGGTTATTGCTGCGGGAAACAGCACCTCCAAGGTAGCGACGAAGCGAGGTCTTTCCCATAAGACGATTTCTCAAGTGTACCGTGAATATCAGGAATCCGGTAAAATATCAAATCTCCGACATCGCAGCGGCCGGGAGAAGATCATGCAAGAACGAGATCAACGACGACTAAAAATAATAGTTCAATTTGACAGAAGTGCAACCCTTCCGCAAACTGCTGCAGATTTTATTGCTGGTCCATCAACAAGAATATACAAACCATTTAACGAAACATCATTGATATGGGCTTTCGGAGCCGAAGGCGCAATCGTGTTCTAAGATGACTGCACTGTACAATGCTTTGCCGGCCAGTGTGGCCGAGCGGTTCTAGGCGCTTCAGTCAGGAACCGCGCGACCGCTACGGTCGCAGGTTCGAATCCTGCCTCGGGCATGGATGTGTGTGAAGTCCTTAGGTTAGTTAGGTTTAAGTAGTTCTAAGTTCTAGGGGACTGATGACCTCAGATGTTGAGTCCCATAGTGCTCAGAGCCATTTGAACCATTTTTTTATACAATGCTTTACGCATCGCCTGGGCCCGTCAACACCGACGCTGGACTGTTGATGACAGGAAACATGTTGCCTCGTCGGACGAGTTTCGTTTCAAATTCTATCGAGCAGATGGACGTGTACTGGTATGGAGACAACCTCATGAATCCACGGGTCCTCCATGTCAGCAATGGTCTGTTCAAGCTGGTGGAGACACTGTAATGGTGATGAACGCGTGCAGTTGGAGTGACGTAGGATCCCTGGTAAGTTAGATAAGAGTCTGACAGATGACACTCACATAAGCATCCTGTCTATCACTGGCATCTATTCATGCCCATCGTGCATTCCGACGGACATCGGCTATTCCAGCAGGACAATGCGACGCCCCTCACGTCTAGAGTTCCTATATAATGCTTCCAGGAACACTCTTCCGAGCTTAAACACTTCCGCTGGCCACCCAAGTTCCCAGAAATGAACATTATTCAGCGTATCTGGTATGCCTTCAATATGCTGTGCAGAAGAGATCTCCACCATCTCGTTGCTCTTACGGATTTATGAACAGTCCTCCCGGATTCGTGATCAGTTCCCTCTAGTACTACATCAGACATTAGTCGAGTCAATGTCACGTTGTCTTGCGGCATTTATGAGTGCTCGCGGGAGCAGGTGTACCAATTTCGTTGGATCTTCAGTGTATATTGTGTTTTGAACAATTTTCAGAACCTACATTGCTCTATAACCTCCAGTTTATTTATATCAGTGGAGTGTTCATGCAACGTAATATTCTTCGTCTCAAGGTACTCCCCTGTATGACTGTGACCCTGAAGATATGGAATACTATATACAAAGGGAAACAATACGTCAGCTTTACTGAATGGAAGTAGCGTATTTTTGTTGAGGTGTTTGTGCTGAAGCAAATTAAGGTAGGCAAGAACACACATATCGCCGACCAGCGGCAGCCTGGGCAAAGTTCCCGGAGCAGTGAACGCTAAGCCGGATTACTGGGCCCACGTACGTCTTCGACCCTCGTCAGGCTTCTTAAGCCGGGAGAAGTACCGGTTACACCAGACGGAAAAGTTTTACCCGAATTCAACCGAACAGTTTGGGTACCCGCCATACTAATACTGTATCGTCCGAACTGTACTGTTCGTTTTTCATGCACTCTCTTGGAAAGGAAAATTTCGTCGTAAGCACAAAGACAGCCAGGTAATTAGTGGTAAAAATTTGAGGAACATATTCCATTTATTAACAGAAGTAGAAACGTTTACATAAATTTTGTTCAATAGTTTTATTTGTGGATAACAACTCTTATTATTTATGATACCTAAAACTTACAATTTTACACTACAGTCCAATAAAATTGCTACACCACGAAGACGACGAGCTACAGACGCGAAATTCAACCGACAGGAAGAAGACGCTGTGATATGCAAATGATTAGCTTTTCAGAGCATTCACACAAGGTTAGCGCCGGTGGTGACACCTACAACGTGCTGACATGAGGAAAGTTTCCAACCAATTTCTCTTACAAAAAGAACAGTTGACCGGCGTTGTCTGGTGAAACGTTGTTGTCATGCCTCGTGTTAAGAGGGGAAATGCGTACCATCACGTTTCCGACTTTGATAAAGGTCGGGTTGTAGCCTATCGCGATTGCGGTTTATCGTATCACGACATTGCTGCTCGCGTTGGTCGAGATCCAATTACTGTTTGCACAATATGGAATCGGTGGGTTCAGGAGGGTAATACGGAACGCCATGCTGCATCCCAACGGCCTCGTATCAATAGCAGTCGAGATGACAAGCATCTTATCCGCATGGCTGTAACGGGTCGTGCAGCCACGTCTCGATCCCTGAGCCAACAGATGGGGACCTTTGCAAGACAACTGTGTGCACGAACTGTTCGACGACCTTTGCAGCAGCATGGACTATCAGCTCGGAGACCATGGCTGCGGTTACCCTTGACGCTGCATCACAGACAGGAGCGCCTGCGATAGTGTACTCAACGACGAACCTGGGTGCACGAATGGCAAAACGTCATTTTCTCGGATGAATCCAGGTTCTGTTTACAGCATCATGATGGTCGCATCCGTGTTTGGCGACATCACGGTGAACGCACATAGGAGCTTGCATTCGTCATCGTCATACTGGCGTATCATCCGGCGTGATAGTATGGGGTGCCATTGGTTACACGCCTCGGTCACCTCTTGTTCGCATTGACGGCACTTTGAACAGTTGATGTTACATTTCAGATGTGTTACGACCCGTGGCTTTACCTTTCATTCGATCCCTGCGAAACCCAACATTTCAGCAGGATAATGCACGACCGCATCTTGCAGGTCCTGTACGGGCCTTTCTGGATACAGAAAAAGTTCGACTGCTGCCCTGGCCAGCTCATTCTCCAGATCTCTCACCAACTGAAAACGTCTGGTCAATGGTGGCCGAGCAACTGGCTCGTCACAATATGCCAGTCACTACTGTTGATGAATTGTGGTATCTTGTTGAAGCTGCATGGGCAGCTGTACCTGTACACGCCTTCCTAGCTCTGTTTTACTCAATGCGCAGGCGTATCAAGGCCGTTATTACGGCCAGAAGTGGTTGTTCTGGGTACTGATTTCTCAGGATCTATGCACCCAAATTGCGAGAAAATGTAATCACATGTCAGTTCTAGTATTATATATCTGTCCAATGAATACCCTTTTATCATCTGCATTTCTTCTTGGTGCAGCAATTTTAACGGCCAGTAGCGTATTTTACATTCAGAATTTCGACATACGTGTCTGCGATGTATTTCGTCTCATTTTTAGAAACGTCGAAACAATTTTGTATTGACTAACGCCTCCTTATGACCGTCACAGACTAATCACGAATTCTGTTAAACCTGTGAGATTGTTATAAGACAACTACATGAGTCTCGTCTACCATTCACGCTAATCGTTTATGCTATAATGGTGTACTATTCGGCTTTTTCTGCTTAAGGATGGCCCATTTGCAATGGTAAAGGGAGACAGATAATGTTCTACAGCGCACTTAACTTAACGTAATTAATTCTCACTGGATCTCCACTCCTTCGAAATTTTACAGTCTCTCAGTTAGACCGAAAAACGTGAACACCGTTACATGTAGTTATTTACTATTACTGATATATTCTTTTATTTCTAAATGGGTTGAGACAATGTCTATCTTTCATTTAAAATTATTATCTTGTTGATATCATGGTTCATCTGACACTTGATGTGCCACTGAACGTTCAACAGAAACTTTACGGATCCACAACAGATTGCCATCAACGAGAACATACTCCTAGGAAATGTGTTCCCCTAATGCCACGGAAGGTGAGTCGGGGTAAAAGAAGTTTCATTCATGATCTAAAAGAGCCAAGATAATTACTGAATATCCTAGATTTTCGTACTCCAGAGTTTCCTCAAATAACTAGGAACCAATGCCGGAACACTTCCTGTCACAAAGACATCGCGAATTTTTACGCAATTCTTGTTTAATATGACTTTGTGCAAGGAGCCGACAAGGTGTTAACCGACAAATTTAATTTTTCTTACTTCTCCGTAGTAAAGACGACAGTTTAAATGGGAACTGAAAAAAGGTCCTACTTCAACTCCGAATAATGGATTAACGGGGGTATCAAAACGTTTTTGTAAGTCAATTCTTATATTCGCTTCTGTTTAACCACATACCTTAATTTTATTCATGCCACAATAAACTTAGGAACGTGGGTGGCCACTGTATTTCTCTCTGTGTGGCAGTATTTCCTGCAGTCCTAGCTTCATTGTGTTTTATCGCTCAAGCCCGTTTTTATCTTCTGTGTGACGAGCTTAGCCTATAAGGTAGTGCAAAAATTAGAATTCAGTTAAAGTAAGGAACTGAAGAAAAAAGGAATGGCATCATACGTTAAATCGTGTTGCTATCATTGCAGTTTATGTCGCGGCGTATCTCACTTGAAGTTTTTCTGTCCAACAGGCAAGCAGTATCTCTGTCACAATGTGATGTGGGTATGCTTTTCTCATCCGTTTCTGTTTGTATCTTCTGTTAAAAATGGCTCTGAGCGCTATGCGACCAAACTTCTATCAGTCGCCTAGAACTTAGATCTAATTAAACCTAACTAACCTAAGGACATCACACACATCCATGCCCGAGGCAGGATTCGAACCTGCGGCCGCAGTGGTCGCTCGGCTCCAGACTACAGCGCCCAGAACCGCACGGCCACTCCGGCCGGCATATCTTCTGTCCTGAACCGCATCTGATAACCATGCTTAATTATTCCTCGCTTTCTCTGACCGAAAAGGATTTTCACGACATTGATTCCTTCTCTACTTTTGTCACAGATTTCTGTTAGGCGTCATTGTTCACATCCGACAGGAACGAGGCAATTACGTAATGGTAATAAAACTGATATTTCTTAAAGTCTTTACATCCATTATTACACATATTTTCATTATTAGTGCTCATGTACTGTACAAAATGTTATGTTGAGTGTAGTAATGATATCTTGTCTGCATATAAGTGAGAGGGCCTAAAGGTATTCATCTTGCCATGTGAAATAAAGTGACATCCATCTAAGTAAATGATTAATTTGTGGTCCGCAGCTCGTGGTACCGCGGCAGCGTTCTCGCTTCCGCGCCCGGGTTCCCGGGCTCGATTCCCGGCGGGGTCAGGCATTTTCTCTGCCTCGTGATGACTGGGTGTTGTGTGATGTCCTTAGGTTAGTTAGGTTTAAGTGGTTCTAAGTTCTAGGAGACTGATGACCATAGATGTTAAGTCCTATAGTGCTCAGAGCCATTTGAACCATTTTTTTTTTTTTTTATAAATTTGTACGTGAGTTTCTTCTTCAAAACGTGAGACGTATATTTTACTTGCTGTTTTCATTTATTTTATGTGGGTGATACGTGTGTGGATTGCGAAAATGTTAGATTCGTTGTGTTTTTCGGATATTACTGTTTTCGTGTGTTGAGCTCCACTGTTTTTCAGCGACTTTGTGGTAAGTGGGAGACGCGAATACGACCTGTTGTACAGGGACACGCCAGTGGGGTATCCTGGATGTCAAGGAACACATTCTGGCATCGTAAGAAGCCCGGCTGCGGCTGACACGAGGCTAGAGAGCAGGCTAGCGTTAACTCGGTACAGGGCGCTGTTGTCGGGTGAATGGGGCACAAGTTAACAGGTACGCCGGCCGGGCAGCCAACGCCAGACCTTGTCTATCGGCGCCGACAAGGGCCTCTGGCGACGGCCAAAGAGCAGGCGGCGGAGGCGATGGCGCCAGGGCGGGCTCTGCTCTACTGCTGTCGCCACCAGGCGACGGGAGGCGTAATTTGGGTCGCGGCTGCTGGGTGGAGGGTGCTTTACGTGAAGCAAGTACCTAGCTGAAACACAGCCGCTGTTGGTCATGCAGCTAAAAACCACAAAGGGCTTCATGACTTGAGTGAATGAAGTAAGGAAAACCGAACACGACTGCTACGCAACGTGTTATGGCCTAACTGCAGTCCTCCCAAGAACAGCAGTAAATGTTGCACACGTGCTTCGGAGTACTTACCGTCAGCAATCAGCCAAAACACCAGGGCTCGAGTCTCACCGTCTGTCACGTCCCTGTACCCTCTTCTTCCTGTCCTGGAAGTACTCCTGCAAAATGAGCCCTTTGCTGCACACTCTTGCCACTGAAGAAGTACTCCGAATTGGAGAAAATGAAGAAGATGTATATGTGTATGCATACGCTGACGTCATAGCCGTAGTTTCAACAGATATACAGAAGCTGCAGAAAATCATTGAGAAAATAGACAAATGGTGTAGTGAACACAAACTACACATAAACATAACAAAAACAGAAATGGTGATTTTCAGAAAAGGAGGCCAAACACCCAAGAATGCGGAAATCAACATCAGAGGACAAAAAATAAAAATCTCATCAGAATTTTAATACCTAGGGGTGACATTGCAACCAAGAGCCAAATGCTTCACAAAACATACAACAGAACGTGCAGCCCAAGCAATAATAGCAATACAGGATATCAAAAACATCCGCCTACTCAGTCTAGAAACAGCCATGAAATTATTCAATGCAAAAATCTTGCCAATCCTGGCCTATGGAATAGAGGTAATATGGAACCACCTGACAGAAGAAAAACCTAGAAAAACTTAGAAAAGGTGAAATCGACTTATCTAAAAAGAGCACTAGGTCTCTCAAAGACAACAAGATCTAGCCTAGTGTGCTTGCTAGCAAGAGAGACATTCCTAATTGAAGACATCAAACTTCGATATATGATGCCACACACCAGGGCTTCCAGAAAGCAACTGAAAATCATGTAGGACAAATGAGAAAAAGTATGGCCGGAGTTCTATAGCACCGAAGCAATGTCGAACCGCTCATGGACAGCACCAAACATCGAGCTGCGACGTTTCGTAACTTTACTTTCTATTCATGGCTTTCCTCATCTAATTTGCGAAAACAAAACTTATTATGACCCAACCACAACATGTGTATGTGAACTGTGTAACGAAGCCTTTGAACGATATCACATAGAACTCTGTAGTAAAAGAGTGAAATCCATAAATGAATATGCAAAAATGTAAAATGTAAATGTAAAATGTTAAGCAAAGTAACTTTATATGGCTATTTGGCTGCAATTTTATGAAATAAACTCCTGCAAATGATGTCATTAGGAGTGACAACAGCGAAATGTATTACGTCTGAAAATGATCGATCATACTCTCTCCCTCCTATCGTAACTTTCTCATTCTCTTCTGAAACCATTGCTACCTCTGCGGTCTGCTCTCGCTTCCGTCCCGTGAGTGCTACACCTGGAATCAAAGGTGAGGAGTAAAAGCCTCATTAGATTTCAGTTTACGATTATGCCATTGCTTAAGCTTCGCGTGCACTATTAATCGAATGGTTCACACAAACACGTGAGCCTTAGTGATGATAAAAGAATGTGATGTTTTAAGAGTACGTTAAAAAGCATGGAATGAGTTGAGGTTTACACAGAAAGCAATACTAATTTCACATTCTATTTAGTAAGTTTTAAAGTAGTGTCGGTATTCTCAAGTTGTTTTTCCTAAAATATTACCCGGAAATTCCAATATGAACAACAAGTAAACTGTGGATAAATAAGGGTAATAAAATCTCGTATAAGAGAAGGAGGGACGTTTATATTAAGGCCACAGTATGTCATGATCTGTCATTACTTGCTTACTAGAAAAATCACTGTAAATAATGCAGGCAATACGACTAAATGTACATGGGGTACTGTCAAACAGGAAAAACGTCAGCCAGGCAGTGAACAAGACAATATAACAGTTAAACGAAATAACTGTTGTGAAATTAAACAATGACTAAAATGCAATGTTGCGACTGATAATTGACAAGTCGAAAGTATATTTAAAAATAACTTTCTATGTGTAGTTGCCAAACTAGAGTTACATTGTTTTATTGAAAAAATACGATTGTATATTAAATATATCATTCTACAAAACATTAAGCAAATGGAGGTAGCAACACTGCAATTAAGACGTTTATAAAGTATCTAAGGAAACAAAAGTTCATATGTTATGGATGGAATTTTAGACAGAATTCTCAAAAATTATTCCAACTTGATAAGGTTCTTACTGAAATATACAAAGCGTCACTGGCACAGGAAGTTTTCCAGACGTGGTAAAATATGTAATTGTCAGACCGATCGGTAAGGAAGGTGGCAAGAGAGACGTAAATAATCATCGACATACTTCCTTATTCACATCTTTTTTTGAATATATTCGATAACGTAATTGTATTCAACAGTAATCTCGCACTTAAGTGGATACTGTTTACTTACCTTGTAACAGTTTTAAATCCAGAAGGGTTGTTAGACTGACAATGCTGTTTAAATATTCACTCACCGAACCGTATGAAGCTTAGCTAATAAAATTTCACGAGGTGGTATTTTTGTTATCTATCCAAAGAATTTGACTGTTACCCTCAGAAAAAACTGAAGTATTCTGGAATTGATGACTTTACACCCAGCTTTTCTTAACCATATTTAGCAAACAGAATGCAGAAGGTTGTGCTGAATAATTCACACAATGAAGGAAGGGTAGAAAATTTTCGTGAGAAATCAGAAAGGGAGTCCGATAGGGCTCAATTTGAGTCCAATCCTATTCCTTAAATATATGTGAATGAGCTTTCACTTAGCATTCACGTAGCAGAAGTGGTACTCTTTCAGACGATACTAATGTTGTAGTAAACCCAATTAGAGGGAGAGCAACAGAACAGATGGTCTTCGCCGTCTCTAAAATGGTGCTCGATCGCAGATAGGGGAGATGGCCAGTGCATTTGAAACACTCGAATAATGCGCCATTCGAGACTATGCGGTTATCTCTCTCTTTTCGTTCTTGGAATTCCCTTTTATGGTCAATAACGGTTCTCTGAATCGAGTGGTGGGGAGAAGTTTTCGGTAGAATTTAAACACACCAGTGGTTCGCTCTTTTAGGCTGCTTCGTTTGGCCGTCCCCCGCTATCTCGTGTTCACAGTATCACTCTCTTTCAACAGGTGGGTAGAGGGTTTAGTCAGTATTTGAACACGCTAATGTCTCTCGCGCAAGGCACATCCATGTCACACTCGAAGTAACTTTGTGTTTCTGGGTGGGGGAATTTTCTTTACCATATGATGCCACCCGTACTGGAGCTTTACTCCTTCTGCCACAACGTTGTGTTAATTCTCTACTAGGTATACAGTCACCCAACTGCAGCTTCACATGGTATAGGGAATAGAGGAACATAAGTGAAATAAAAACTCTTGACCCAATATCCTTCCAGAAGGATATATGCAGTCTCGCCAAGGTAAAATTAGCGGGGCAGAGTCTACAAGGAGCCACCGACATGATGCAGAGATGACGCATTTAGTCAGTCTGTATGAAATTGACGAATAGTCAGCTTTCGTAGGAAGTGTATATAAAGGTACATACAATATTTCTATTATTCTGTTTTATTCACTACATTTTATAAACACAAATTACCTTCAAATCTTACAAAAATATCTGATGATAAAAGTTTCATTGTATCTTTGTGTTTCTTTTAGTGTTCTGTAGCTCCGTCAGTAAATATGTAACCCTTCTAGGATCGCTTTGTCGTCAGTCAGTCTTTTGTAGTCATATTTTGGTAAGTACATAAAAATATTTCTTAAATCTTCTGTCTCTACATATACAAACTGAAGTTCCCTGCTCGCTCTGTTTTGTACACCCGGACTAATCTTATCAACTACTGCAGAGATTTTCATATGGTCTATGAATTGCCGGGACCGATATCTTTCAAATATCGATACTGTTAACAGGCAAAAATCTTTGTCATTCTCGACCCCGGTATGGATGAACTATCCATACACTTAATAAATTTTGTACGAAACCCTGATAGTGCGAGGCCTACTCACGGTTTTCCAGTTCTTAGTCGGTAAGAGAGCCTGTTTTGACTGCTCATACTGAGGAATCCAGGGCTAGGAGGTGATTGATCATATGACGACATTACTGGTGAAATCACTTTCGTTTGTGAGGGCGCATACACACAGCATTTAAATTGATGTGTGCACAGTGTTAATGATAAGTACTGAGAGACATTGATTGGTATTGAGTAAACTGTTATCTGTGCTGTGTGCGTTCTTTCATGGACAAACTAAGACAGTTTTTGGGTGTGCAAAGGACGCATATCGATGGGTCATTCGTGAAATAGTGTATGTACACGATATCACACATGAGCATTTGGAGGATTGTGCTTTGATGTCTATAAGCTTCGAACCGTACCGTGCCAGTCAATGAACTGAAGCTGTTACGCTAGTGCCATGGAGTGGGGCGTCATATACCCGAACTTCTTCCGTAAATACGTCAGTACCACGTGTTTCGAGTTATGCACACATTGGAATTTAAATTTCACAACACCAATCTGTGACGGTACAGGAGTCGTATCAGTGTAAGCAATAAATACATGTCGGATCTAGAGACATTATTTTCAACGCGGAATCGCCGAGTACCAGAAACGTCGACACACTGCCTCGTATGCTATCCTCATCTCCCAGTGAACTTTATTTCATGCCTCTCTGGTCATACAGAACTGAAATATACAGAAACTGTAGGTTTGCTGAGTACATTTCATTTTCCATATTTGATGTAAATTTACCCTACGATGTTACAATACTGATTTTTGAAGGCTAGCCTTATGCTCTAATAGCAATGAAAAAGGGTTGTTCCCTGGAGAGCAAATGGTGTATGAAAGATGTGATTTAGAGGACTTCTTTTTCAACTTCGTTACGACCAGTACTAAAATTTCAATGCATTAACGAGATCTGTAGGAGTACTGCATTGTAAAGTTGCCCGTCATTGTGCAAGATAGTGTAACTTACTGAAATGTGTCAAATGTGGGCCCGTCTACGATAACGATTGTAAAGAAAGCTTTTAGGGATTAATTTAGGGGGTCCTGAACTGTTAAATAAAGCGCGCACGCGCGCGTGTGTGTGTTTGTGTGTGTGTTCTGTGTGTATGTGTGTGTGTGTGTGTGTTTTTGTAATATTTAGGGCACCTCCAACGAAGTCCAACTAAATTACAGGAAAACGTGAACGATGACGGATTTATCGAATTCTGCTACACGGCTCTTGTCATTTTCACGATTTTCTAATGAATGTAACTGCATGTTATGGTAGAACACAATCAAAACCTTCCAGGCAGTGCTCCTTACTGCCACATATGTGCAGACTCCCTACTTCTGTATAAAGACGCAGCAATCAAATAAAGAGATAATCGTTCCATTAACGAACAGTCCTAGCGCAATTATTTCTACCTTTTTACTTCTTAGGTATACATTGCTGGTGAACTGAACAAATCTGGAGTTTACAGAAAGGAATTTAGTGACTCTTCCTGATAAAGAACTGACAGAATTTCTTGTCACTCGTTTACGAAAAGACAACAAACTCTTTCAAGAGTTGTTAACTGAATATTAGTTGTTTGATTCATAGTATTGTAAAGAAAAGAGCATAACATTCTTTAACAGTTTCAGTCAGAAACTATAAAATTATCTTCTGAGGTCAAAGTATTTTCGAAAATACTATTTCCACTAGATTAAAAGTTTGCAGTTCTGCTTCCGATCATTACAAATTATTCTTATTTACAGTTCACTTTTGATTATGTTATTGTAATTGGTGTGTAGCATGTACAGATACGATACTCTGCAGCCTCTGACTAGGTGAGGTGCAGCCAAAGCAGACATTTTTGAAACAGACTGATAAGTAAAAATCATGCTCTCCAGTGCATAAGTCGTGTATTAAGTGTATTCTTTTTCATATAAAATATTGTTCCATTTTTATTCTTTTCTTAAATCAACAGCAATGTCAATAATTTTTGCAACAGTACTATCGTATAAATGTAGTGTTTGTTCCATATCCTTCCCTACATTTTCTCTGTTAATTTGTAAAGAAGTAATCGCACTTTGTCTCACTCCTTCTGTGAAAAATCCGTGTTCCACCGATTCGGATTTCCCGTGTAATAAGTAATTAAAGTTGTGAAGTTCATACATTTGCAAACGACCATTACGTGGCATGTGCACGTATCTATGATTAATAAGCTTTCTTCTGAACGATCGAGAGCCCTAGTAGGCGCTGCATTCTAATCGGGCAACGGCTGTACACTCGCACAGGGCTGGTTTGATGTACACTATGACGCGTGTTGCATGGCTCATAAGCGACAGGATATTTCCAGATTTCGAGTGTCTGAGTGCTTTTATTCGTGTATGCAAACTTATTATTCAAAAATATTGCTACAGTATGGTTGGGAACTGTATTTAATTTCGTAAAATGATGTTTATTCTTGACTGCTTTTTGCATCCTGAAAAATGTAGATGGCTAGTATATGATGAGTTACAGCCTTAATGGTTTCGAGTTGGAGAGTAAATTGAATTTCATTGCTTTTTCGTCAGAATCCCACACGTGGAATTATACTTTCAAATGTCAAGGGGAGTGTGGGAGTAGAGGGGTTACTTTGCGCTCACATGTGGAACATATTGTAATCTAGGCAGTTACTTTATATTTCTAAATTTTCATGACGTTATTTATTGTTTTTAGCGAATTCTTCTATCAGATTGTAAATTTTTTTTTTAAATTTTCATTTAAACTTAAGCCTAAAATTTAATTCTAAAAAGTAGTTGTCACTCCAACAGTGACTGTCATATTCAATATTTTAAAGTTCAGGTCCTCAATTACATGTTAGTATCTCTCAAAAAGGTGTAGTATGAGTAAAATTCAACAACGATTACTGAAATATCAGTTTTTAATTTATTTGTGGTGGTCATACAGTACTGCCAGCTTGGTAGTACACATTACTGAAAATGCAATGATTTTTCTAAGGTTGTTGTAAATTTGGACCCTACTAATATATCATTACTTCTTGAAAAAGTACGTTGGTAATATAAATCAACATCAGAGAACGAATATTTTAACATCTTTTACATTGGGCATAAAGTACCCCATCCCTCAGTAACGTGCGTTACGACAAATGCGTTGGTATTCGTAGCATTAATAGTTTTTGATGATTACTACTAAGTTAATTCGTTGTAACATAATGAAATTCGGTCACAACTTTAGAACAGGTCATTTAGAGCATTCATATTTAGGTCAAACCATACCGCTGTGCTATAAAGCCGACAGCTAATTGCCAGCACTAACGAATTAGGCATTTAGTCATTATTAATGGTGATAGATGTTGGAATGTCAGCTTGCAAATATTCAGAACAAAATTTCCTTTTAGGATTCATCAATGAGGATGAGTAAACGTAAGTTTGAACACAAAAACGACAACACAGTTATCAGGAAAATTAAAATGATGTACAGCTCAGGGAACGTCCAATACACCAATGATGACATGCAGTAATAATGTAGAAGAAGAAACAATAACAGAAAATCCGACAGAGGATGCCCAAACTGGTGAAACACGTCCGGGGGTTAAACAGACTAAATATTCTGTTCTTCCGAGACGGAGGACTCTCTTTAATGCAGTATTCAGCATGGAAACTTAAAAAACCATTATGTAGGAGTAGAAATAACATTATGTAACACCTTAACCCGCCGTTCAGTAAGCTGTTAAATGAACTGCACCTTTGGTGTCATTTCTATCTCTGAAGAACTCCACCTCAGCTGTGGACGAAACGTTAGGAAGAAAAAAATATTCATGGACCATGCCCATACCACACGAAAGAGTCTCCAACAAATACGAGTAAGAACCTCTCCAAATTGAAAAATCTACGTTAATTCCTAATTTTTCCGTGGTAGTGTGAAGTTAATTGTAATGTTATATTCCCATAAAATGGACTGTTATCATTTTTTAAATGTAACTATTGCAGATTTTCACACCTGAAAGAGACAATTCTAAACTCTCTGTATCTTAAACTATTTTAGCTGTACGCATGAAAGTTGGTGAAGTAACGTTATATGCTAAATGTGACGTCATAATTTGTCATATATACATTAAGTCGAAGTGGTTGACAATGTGTATAGTTTTACAATAAGTCATGTCATAAATACCTACATAATGAGTAGAAAAGTACTGAAAATGTTTGAACATTATTTTAAGTCTAATGCTTCATTACTGTAATACAAATGCTATTAAAATTTTAAGTCTGTACCTGTTGTACTTTAGGTGAACTCAAAATTTGTATAGTGAACTGTAAATAGTACCATTCGTAGACTCCGAATAAATATGTATAAATTTCAATTTATGGTATTAATTTATGTATAATTACATTAACAAGTAATAATTTTTATGACGCGTTACTGCACAACAGTTAACAGCAAAGATTGACCTAAATTCAGGTGCAGGGTCCAGGAAGAAGCGAAGGGGACGAGAAACCCACACTCTCAGCTTCCTCACAATTTTGACAGCTACGTAGCACGTGGCTGTAACGTTAATGTTTTGCCAAAATTGAATCAATATATTAGATGCCATTTATGAAATGGTTAAATGTACTATTTGTTTTATACATATTCAATATATTATACTTCCAATTTTTTCAAATCAACTACTGCTTACGTGGAATAGTAACACTGTGAAGAATAAGTGTTCTAAACGAACTGCAAGGAGACCGCCCGCATGTTTCCAAGGTTCTTTCGACTATGCCGTAGAACTTACCGTGGGAATCCCTCACACATCCTCCATACAGTCTCCATCCCTCCACATTAAATTTATTTGTTTTTGGGGGCCTGAAGAAATCATTCGTGGCAACTGATTTCCTTCGAACAAAGAGATGCTTGCCTGGGTGCAATCACGGTTCCGCAGGCTTCTTGTCAGCGCACCTAATTTACAAGATCAATATTGAGCATCGAATTTCTGATGTTTAGATTCTGTTATTTTTCGGTTTACAGCTTTCCATCCTCCCCTTTCATACAATGCTTTGCTGAAAATGTAGAGCCATGAAAATATTTATTCCTGAAATTCAAGCTGATGTTCGATATTAGTACACTACTTTCACGAGGAATACTGTGTTAACGTGTTGCATCCTGCTCATCTTTACATTTGCATCCACACAGTTGCTCTGAAAGCCATCGTTCGGTGCGTGGTGGAGGGTACCCTGTACCAGTACTACTCGTTTCCCTTCCTATTCTACTCGCAATGGAGCGAGGAAAGAACCACTGTCTGTATGCCTCTGTATGAGCCCTCAATTCTCGTATCTTATCTTCGTCGGTATATATCTTTGCGGCAGTAGAATCGTGTAAAAGGCAGCTTCAAATGCCGGTGCTCTAAATTTTCTCAATAGTGTTTCTCGCGAAGAACGCCGCCTTCAGTCCGAGGATTCCCATCTGAGCTCCCGAAGCATCTCAGTAACACTTACGTGTTATTTGAATGTTCACACCTGTCGGTAACTACTCATTCTGGTCGACTGTGAATCACTTCGAAGTCTTCCTTCAGCCCGACCCGATACAGATCCGAAACACTCCAGCTTTACTCAAGAATAGGTCGCATCAGGTTCTCCTTTACAGGTGAACCACTCTTTCCTAAAATTCTCCAAGTAAACCGAAGTGGACCATTTGCCTCCCCTACCAAAGTTTTCACATGCTCCCTCCATTTCATATCGCTTTGGAACGTTACGCCTAGATATTTAAGCGACTTTACTGTGTAAAGCAGGACATTAGTAATTCTGTATCCGAATATTACAGGATTGATCTTCCTGCTAGTCCACATTAACTTACAATTTTATCACGATTAGAGCTAGCTGACATTCATCACACTAAGTGGAAATTTTGTCTAAGTCGTTTTGTATCATCCAACAGTCACTCAACTCCGACACCATACCATACGCCACAGCATTATTTGCAAACAGCAGATTGCTGCCCATATTGGCGGCAAATCATTTATTTATATAGAGAACAACAGCGATCCTATCACACTTCCTAGGGGCAATCCTGATTACACTCTTGTCTGTGATGAACACTCGCAGTCGAGGACAACGTACTGGGTTGTATTAATTAAGAAGTCTTCCAGCCACTCACATATCTGTGAACTCATTCCATATACTCGTACCTTCGTTAGCAGTCTGCAATGGGGCACAGTGTCAAATGCTTTCCAGAAATCTATAAATATAAAATTTGTTCGTTGCCTTTCATCCTTAGTTCGCTGTATATCATGTGAGAAAAGGGCAACCTAACTTTCTGACGAGCGATTCTTTCTAACACCGTCCTGGTTCGTGGACATAAGCTTCTCAGTCTCAAGAAGGGTTAATATATTCAGACTGTGATTATGTTCAAGGATTCTGCAGCAAACAGAAATTAGGGATATTGGTCTGTAATTTCGCGGGGCTTTCTGATACCCTCCTTATATGCTGGAGTCACTTGCGCTTTTTCCTAGTGTTTTGGAACTTTGCGCTGGGCGAGAGGTTCACTATAAATGCAGGCTAGGTGAGAGGCCAATGCCGCGGATCACTTTTTGCTTCGTCCATTATGTCTCTAAGTTGAAGTATTTCATCACTTCGTCTGCTACGTGATCCACAAAACTAATGTTACATTTCTGGCTCATCTCATTTCCACTACACTTAATCTAATTTGTCTTTCTTTGATTTACTCTCAGTCGGTACAATGTGTTCATTAAGTTCATTAGACTTTTTACCTCATTCAACAAATTCTATAATTCTTCCTCACTTCCGGTTTCTATCACAGTGCCATCAGCGAAACTTATCGCTGACAGCCATGCAGTCTGAAAAGTGTATCTCCTTAGTAAGAGGCAGCGGAGGAAAAGTGTAGCTCTGTCTTACACATCTCTTTAACCTAGTACTTGTTTTCCATTCTTATTTTTAACATGGAATATTTACGGGTTATTTATGACACCATAAACCCCGAAAATGCTTAACTTGAACAACATTCAATTGGGTGTACATAAAACCAGACAAATGCCAGAAGGACACGTACTCTGTGAGTTCCGCACAACTGAATTACGCATACAGACAGTGATGATAAAAATAATAATAACAATAATAATAGTAATAACAATAATAATAAATTTTTGAGGCTGAATGGCCTGTTGCAAGTCTTTCTATTGGTCGCCAGTTTGGTGTCTAGCGTGACACTAATCGACCCCAGTTCTGCACACCAAACCACGGTTTGTAGCCACGCATTTGCATGCTAGTTAACCTAGCCCTATTGGAATACAGGTAGTTCATCAACAAGTTTTCAGGAGTGAGCTTGTGTGTATCAAACTATGTGATATGTACGGATGTATCTTTTGATTAAATTGATATAGAAGCATTACTCTGTCCCGTTACATCAACGTGACCACCTGCTAAAACCTTGAGAAACACCTTCTGCAGCGTGGACCGCTGCGAGACTTACAGGAAGAGAGTGGTGTTGGTGGTAAGTACCTTTGGGACCAAACTGCTGTGGTCATCGGTCCCTATTCTTACACACTACTTAATCTAGCTTATACTAACTTATGCTAAAGATAACGCTCACACCCACGCCCGAGGGAGGACACGAACCTCCGGGGGGGGGGGGGGGGGGGGGGGGGAGTAGCGCGAACCGTAGCAGAGCGCCGCATACCACACAGCTACCCCGTGCAGCTGAAATACTGTCTGTGAGGTTCTGAAAGGTACCGCTTGGGATGCAGAGCCTCATCGATTCCATTCCCGTGGCCAGCTGCACTAGGTTTCTCGTTTAAGGATTCTTGGCCCATACAGACCGTCCCACAAATTCTCGATTGCGTTTATATCCGGGGATTTTGGTGGCCAGGAGAGTACAGTACACTCATCTTCGAACCAAGCGCGTAAACTACGAGCTGTCTGACATGTTGCACAGTCCTGGTGGTAGATGCCATCGTACTGAGGAGAAACAAACTGCATGTGACATCAGACATGATCCCCAAGTTCAGTGGCATTCTTGAGAAGATCCATCATGCCTTTCAGAACGACGAGATCACCCAGGAAATACCACGAAAACATTCTCCAGACGACCACAATGCCTTCTCTGGCCTGGATAAAAAAAATGTTCAAATGTGTGTGAAATCTTATGGGACTTAACTGCTAAGGTTGTAAGATGTCGTGGTCTCCTGACCTTCATTGCTTACATACTTCGCCCTCACAATCATATTCCGCACATCAAGGCGGTTCATTCGAACACAAACTCGATAAGGTAAAGCCACTGTTGTATAAATTCATGTAAACGATATGCAATTAACAAGTAAGTGCTTCACGGTTGAAATACTCGAGGCTGGCGTACACACGTACATTCCAGACACGACGGTCACAGAAGCTTTTAGTTCGGGAGAGAAACTGCACAACGGGACGCCCAGCCTATGTCGGCCGGTGAACACCCATGTAGCAGACAGCATGGGTCCGAGTGAAAGGGGGGGGACAACCCCGTGTTTGCCTTAAAAGCAAATTCCGCTACATTGTTTGGGAGCGAAGAGCCTAAGCATTCTTTACACATAGCATGCAGTTTCAGAGATTTTCACAGGGAGACAGCAAACGCCAAACGCCAATGCTACAGGTTTCCAGATTGGTCGCCTTAAACGAAACGTCATTCTCCCGATTTAGAAGAGCAATGCTGTTTGGCAGACGATATTTCTGACGCCTTGAGCTGAAGGAATAATGGAAGAGACTGAAAGATATACCCCTTCACGTCTGGCGTGGAGAGGCGCCGTTTGCTCTCGCTCTTGGAGCGAGGAACAAGTCTCTCCTCAGTACTTCACTGGGAGAGCACCTCTGTCGAGAGTGAATCGAAGTGCTACTCTATATTTAGTCCTAGCGATTAAGCATTGTTCATGGTGTTGGCCAACACACTTATTGTGCAGTGTGAATGGACAGAGTTATAGTTAAATGCCTGCATGCGAATTTTGAGTGGCATCACAGTGGACTGGTTTTCTGACTGGTGTACCAAGCTAATAGTTAGATGAGGGGCAAATAGGAATCCTTGACTACATCAAGGCATAGGGAGAGTTTTTTATTGGTGAAGGTCAATTCAGATACAACAAGAGTTATCTTATTTCTCAGCAGTGAGCAGCTCAGACAGCAGTCATTGCAGCTTACAGTATTGTGCGCTACAGCTATTGTGAGCCCCATATTTCCTCCACAACAGGACACTTCACTGCAATTCACACATGACAGCCTCGACTGTACCTAGCAACATTATGAAGGATAATTATTCAAGTTGAGTAGTCGCGCCTCTCAGCCATTCTGCCAAGTCAACAACCATCTTAAACTTTGTATAGAAATTTCATTAGCGAATCCTATCCTTGAGAGGTAACTTCACATTCCGAAAAGAAACAGGATATAACTTGTTCAATTCATAACCAAAAGTGCCATTGTTATTTCTCAGAATTTTTACAAAATAAATAATAACTTTCGTTAGTTTCACGTTTTTCTTACACTAACTAGCACTACTCCAGTGCCCAAGCATCCCACTAGTTACGTAAGAAATTTTGTATATTTTTTTTTGTCATTTCGTTGCAGTGGACGACTCCAGAAGATATTTTTTGCTGAAAGTTTTTCAGGAATTTCTCTATATTACGTTGGGAGCGTCTGTCTGACTTCTGTAGTAGTGTGGGGGTGGAAATTGCATCTTGCAGGAGCCACAGTGTAAAGGGTACATCTCAGATTAACCCGTAGCGCAGAATAACAGGATAACAGATCAACCCCACACCTCAGAAGGTCATCAGTCCCTAAGCTTACACACTACATAACCCAAATTATCCGAAGGACAAACACACACACCCATGCTTGAGGGAGGACTCGAATCTCCGCTGGGACCAGCCACACAGTCCATGACTGCAGTTCCTCAGACAGCTTGGCCTGGATCATACCCATGACTGTTTCAGGGTGTTTGGTATTAGATGTTTATCTCTATACGGAATGGCCAGTGTCTTGAAAGGAGGGTATAAGATGAACATCAACAAAAGCAAAACGAGGATAACGGAATGTAGTCGAATTAAATCGGGTGATGCTGAGGGAATTAGATTAGGAAATGAGACACTTCAAGTTGTAAAGGAGTTTTGCTATTTGGGGAGCAAAATATCTGATGATGGTCGAAGTAGAGCGGATATAAAATGCAAACTGGGCAGGGCAAGAAAAGCGTTTCTGAAGAAGAGGAATTTGTTGACATCGAGTATAGATTTATGTGCAGGAAGTCGTTTCTGAAAGGATTTGTATGGAGTGTAGCCATGTATGGAAGTGAAACGTGGACGATAACTAGTTTGGACAAGAAGAGAATAGAAGCTTTCGAAATGTGGTGCTACAGAAGAATGCTGAAGATTAGATGAGTAGATCAAATAACCAATGTGGAGGTATTGAATAGAAATGGGGAAAAGAGGAGATTGTGGCACAACTTGAAAAGAAGAAGGGGCCGGTTGGTAGGACATGTTCTGAGGCATCAAGGGATCACAAATTTAGAATTGGAGGGCAGCGTGGAGATTAAAAATCGTGGAGGGAGACCAAGAGATGAATACACTAAAAAGATGCAGAAGGATGTAGGTTGCAGTAAATACTGGGAGATGAAGGTACTTGCACAGGATAGAGTAGCATGGAGAGCTGCATCAAACCAGTCTCAGGACTGAAGACCACAACAACAACAACAGACGGACAACAAATGGGATAACGAATTATTTTTTTATCGTGTATAGTTACAAATTAACGATTTTCTGAAATTTTCTGTTACTTATACTGTGGAAACTTGCTTCTTCCCAAATTTTATCATTCTGTGTCAACAGGAGGTACCGTATAGGTTTTGATGAATGAGCTTGCGAGTATCAAAGTACGTGACGTAAATAGTCACACCTTTTAATTGAATTGACTTTGAAACTTACATTTTTCTCACCTTCGAGACCATAGCCCATAGTATGTGACATATAGCTGATGCCTCTTTCGGTTCAGAGATGAAGGAGTCTTAAATGTCAGATAGACCGGCACACAGACAGACAGAGGGACAACGAATTGATCCTATAACGGTTCTTTTCTACCCATTGAGATACGGGACCCCAAAGGATTTCAACATAAAAGTTATCTTATCAATAGATGAGAGACTATTTTCGACGTAAAATAATTGGATGTAACACGATTTTATAAATTACCACTTACATATTACAATTACGTCAGTCTGCTCCATACCTTAGTGCATAAACAACTGTACTGTAGCTTTTCGTTCAGACACAAAAGCAACTGACTGCTACGTGATGTGTTGCAAGCTGCTTCATTTGTGGTATAAAAGCTTTTAGGTGACTTGTCGATACCGCGCTGCACTCTTATCTGTAAACTGTCTGTCACCTGGAGCGGCTGTACGCCCATGACAGCTGTCACGGGACAGCGCCTCTCATTCGATTCGTTCTGCCAAAACGTGACAGTGTCAACGGACGCCCCGCCTGCACTCTCGAAGCCGCAGATACTGCTGCGAAAAGCCAATTTAAGCTCTCGTGGTGCGCTCCCAACAGCCTTAACAACCTACTCTGTCTCTCTGAATGAATGTGTTGGTACGAGTTTGCCTGCGTGCATGAATACGATCTCTCTCTCTCTCTCTCTCTCTCTCTCTCTCTCTCTCTCTCTCTCCCTCTTTCTCCTCTTTCTCTCTCTTTCTGTGTGTGTGGATGTGTGTGTGTGAGTGTGTGTGGATGTGTATACACGTGCGGCCGCGTACATGTTCTTCTAATGCGAAGTAGAAAACCAGCAGTTGGCACTTTTGTATTGTGCGTGAACTAGGAGTTTCTCTCCCACCAAAATCGTTAAAGTTTTGATATAATTCGTTCTATCCTTTTACCACCAAAATAAAAAGTGTGTGTAGAAAACATTATTCTTATTATCTACGACTAAATAGCTCACGCTCAGGTTAAAGAAAAGTTCCTGAGCAAGGATTCAGAACGAGGGGCTCAAATGTCTTTTGTAAAGGCTGAAAGGAAGCTCCCAATAACTCTATTAAGTACATTAGTTTCAGTGCAACTGTTAATGCGGTTTGGCGCGAGCAAGTCTGGGAAGACAATGTCTCATGAGTCGTTCCAGGTCTTAGGATATTACAAAATTCCTGCGGCAACCATTTGGAGCACATTTATCCATTCGTCTCATAGAGAGATACATTAATTCGTACTCAAGTAGATGGTCGCTTGTTATCCGAATGGAACAGAATTATCTGAGTACAAAAAGTAGCATGCGGGATTGTTACAATACTAACCACCACCGGATGAAGCTAATACTTAAGTCACAAACGCACTCGTGCAGTTAATAAATAGTAGGCAACTGTATCGACTACTGGCTGCTACGAGGATTGTGGAGGAATCCCTTAGCAAAGGCATAGGCACATCGACAGTGTCTTATATAATAATAAAAAGTAGACATACGCGAGTAGGGCTCGTCGACTGAGGTTCCTTACGAACTTACTTTTGTATATAGTTTGGTCAACTACAGCTCTGTTGAAGGGGCTCCAGAAAGGCTCAAAATCATGAAAAGTTCGATTTTTACTTTTTTGCGTTTTCTGAATCTGCAGACTATTACCTTTTAATAGATATACAATTTATTCAATTCCGAAGACTACAACTATTTTTAAATTTTTTTTGAAATGTGTTCTACATGGGCGTGACCCACTGTGGCGCTGTTAAACTGCTGTCAAATGGTGTTATTATTAACGTCCGTGTTCATCAGGTACATTTTAGTGATGTGAGATAAAGTATGTGTTGTGGCTAACCTGTGATGGTTCAATATATATCGCTGGTGTGATTGTCGATTGTTTCATGTTTATTTACTCTGTCGTTATCTCGAAAATATTCGTAATTAATTCTGTTTCTTGAGTCTCTGTTTTGTTGAAGTATAATAATGAGTGAAAGTAAAGTTATTAGAAATCCTCTGAAGGCTTTTAAGAAAAGGAGAAATGTTGGAAAGCCAAAGGTATGTGTTATTACTGTAAACAATAAAGACGATAACCAAGTGAGTGAACCTAACCTCTCAAGTACACCTGCCCATAGCAGTCAAAGTGGGAAAGAAATACTTCACAGAAGAAGCTTGGTTCAATGAGTGAAAACTATGAATGTTTAATGGGCGAATCGGATGTGAATGAAATATTTGATATGTCGATTCTCAAAGGGATTTTTTCAAACTGTGTAAGATGTATTCATTGTAGTGAAGTTGGTCTGGAACTCTCCATAATAAAGCACGTAGGACTTACTAGTGAAATACAACTGAAATGTGATAAGTGTTCATACATGACCACCTTTTGGAACAGTGTTGCAGTAACTGCAACTGAAGAAAAAGGTAGCAAAATCTACGAACACAACAACGAGCGATGCTTGCTTTAGACAAGGAACGCCTTCGGGCTGCAGACAGGGCTGTAAAGAGTCTAGAAATACAGGCAAGAGTAAACAGGAGGAGGAAGAAGAGGAAGCTGGAGGAGGAGTTTGCAGAGGATGAAGATAATCCATCCTATGGACCTGGAATGCACTAAAAAGTCAATCCAATCTTTGTCGCTCGATTCCCAAAAATTTTATTTTCTCATACTAATTACATGTCTTCTAAGGATCTTCCAAACATATTTGTTTCAAATATGTTCCGGAGCCCCTTAATGAATTTGCGAGTGTCAAAATATGTACATAAATGGCCGTATATTTTGATATAATTAACTCAGAAGCTTGAATTTTTTACACTGCTGAGGGATAGTAGACCTTACTATTCTACTTACATTTCGTCTTATTACCTCAGCCCATTCCTGAAAGCAGTTAAACGGTATCGAGGGATGTGTGGTGACTCCCAGCGGTTTTATAGGTCAGAGGGTCTAGTGAACGTGCAGAAGGGGCTTCAGCTTAAACTTTTGCAGTAAGAACTCAGGAAGAGGGTCGACATAGGAACAATCAGTCTCTGTTGATCCATTGGGGAAGTGGGACAGCGGCTGGTTAAATATTTATCAAAGAAATTCGGCAAATAGCTGTTCAAATTGAGAAGTTACTTTATTTTATTTTAGCTAGCAGTTTCGGCGATGCAATACGCTATCGTCAGGCATCACAGTTGCAGTCAAGTCTTCGAAGGATGCCCTAGAGAATTCACGACATCCACAAATAGATGACCCTAGTCAACCAATATCGCAAATTTTGGGGATGTGCGTATTGGGCCTGAAGAGAGCATATTGAATAGCCGAAACTAGGAGCGAGAATAAAATAAAATAACTTCTCGAGTTTCACGGCTCTTTGATGAATTTCTTTGTCAAAAAATCAATAGTGTGTTTGTAAATTGTAGTTGCTGTGTTATAAAAGAATCAGAGTTCCAAGCACTAATAGAAATCACGAAATGTCAAATCTTTATACGTATGGAAAGCTGACCGGAAATAAATTCAGCCGAACATTTTGCAAAGGATCTAACTGTGTTCAGGTAGGATAGATCAAATGTAGTTGGTGGTTCAGTGTTTATTGCTGTCAGAAGTATTTTATCAAGTAGTGAAATGAAAGTAAATAATTCCTGTGAGTTTGTTTGCGTAGAGGTATTCTTGAGATTCGGAATAAATTAATAGCTGTTAATTAATAATTGGTTCCATTTATCGACACCCGACTCGGATGATACAGTTGCTGTACACTCAAAGAAAACTTAGTGCCATTTAAACAGGTACCTCACTCACAAAATTATAGTTAATACCAATAAGCATAGACCAGATGTAGTTTAAATTCAGAGAACCAGTATCGACGACAGTTCAAAGATATACACCAAATAAATTAATAAGAGATGGTACTGATCCCCCATGGTACACAAAACACCTCGGAACACTACTGCAGAAGCAACGAAAAAACCATGTCAAATTTAAAAGAACGGCGTATCCTCAAGATTGGCTAAGTTTTACGGATGGTCGAAATCTAGCACGAACTTCAATGCGAGATGCTTTTGATAGTTTCCACAAGGAAACTATCTCTCGAAATCTGAAAGAAAAGGCACAGAGATTCTTGCCATATGTAAATCATATCCGTGACAAGACATAATCAGTTCTTCCACTGAACGATAACAATGCTGCTGTTACCGATGACAGCGCCACTGAAACAGAATTACTAAACACGGTTTTCCGAAATTCCTTCACAAAAGAAGACGAAGCAAATCTTCCAGAATTAGAACCAAGAACAACTGCCAACATGAGTAATTTTGAAGCAGGTATCCTTTGTCTAGTGAAGCAGCTTGAAAAGCTTAAGAAAGGCAAGGCTTCCGTTCCAGATTGTACACCTGTGAGATCGTTTTCAGAGTGTGCACTTACAATAGCTCCATGTTTAGCAATCATATACAACCGATCGCTCGTAGAATGTTCCGTACCCAGAGACTGGAAAGTTGCACAAGTCGCGTCTATACTGGAAAGTTGCACAAGTCACGCTAATACCCAAGGAAGGAAATTGGAGTAATCAGCTGAATTACAAGCCCATATCAGTAAAGTCGATTTGCAGTAGGAGTTTAGAACATACACTACGCTCGAACCTTGTGAACCACCTCTAAGAAAACGATTTATTGAAAGATGGCCAACATGGTTTCCGAAACTATCGTTCTCGTGAAACTTAAGTAGCTCTTTATTCTCAAGAAGTAGTGAATGCTATGTACAGGAGATGTCAAACTGATTCCATATTTTTAGATTGACATAGCGCTATTACACCGTTCCTCGTAAGCGTCTTCTAACCAAACTGCGTGCCTATGGAGTGTCGTCACAGTTGTGTTACTGGATTCGTAATGTGTTGTCACAAAAATCACATTTTGTAATAATTGACGGAAAATCATCGAGAAACCTGAAGTAATATCTGGCGTTCCGAAGGAAGTATTATAAGCCCACTGTTGTTCCTGATCAACATAAACGATTTAGGAGACAAGTTGAGCACCCCTCTCAGACTATTTTCAGATGATGCTGTCATTTACCGTCATTTAATGTCATCAGACGATCAATACGTATTACAGAATGGTGTACACAAGTTATCTGTATGGCGAAGGAAGTGGCACTTGACTCTAAATCATGATAAGTGTTAATTCACCCACTGAAATGAATCCGCCCAAATTTCAGTTGCCCTAGAAATCACACAAATCTAAAGGCTGTAACCTCAGCTAAATACTAAGGTATTACAATTACGATTAACTGAAAGTGGAACGATCACATAGACAACCTTAAGGGTAAAATAAACCAAAGCTGCGAATTTTTGGCAGAACACTTGGAAAAAGTAACAGGTGTATTGAAGACATTGCTTACAATACGATTGTTCGCCATCTTCTGCAGTACTGGTGTACAGTGTGGTGTCCACATCAGATAGGATGGACGGAAGACATCGTAAACGTTCAGTGAAGGGCAGCTCCTTTTATATTATCGTGAAATATGGGAGAGAATGTCACAGATATGATAAACGTACTGGGGTGGCAGTAATTGATACATAGGCATTTCTCTGTGCTAGGACTTTCTCATGAACTTTCAATCAGCTGCTTTCTCCTCACACCGTGAAAATATTTTCTTGGCGACCACCCACATAATGGCGAATGTTCATCGTAAGAGCATACTCGTAAGAAAACACAGAGCTCGCACGGAGAGATTTAAGTGTTCGATTTTGCCGAGCGCTGATCGAGAGTGGAACGGTAGAAAAATAGCTTACATAGGGTTCTATGAAACCTCGGCCAGGCACTTAACCTTGAATTGCTCAGTAACCATACATTTATAGACAAAAATGAGAGAAAGGAGTCTTAATGGACGGACGACATACAGGTGGACAACAAAGTGATCCAATATGTGAACCGATTTATGTATACAATCGTGTAAATGATATCTGAGTAATTATTCGGGCATATGGTAGGTAATCGTTCTACACAGGTTTTAATATTCTGCACAATTCAAGGCACTATATCTCATTAGCCATAAAATCTTGAACTCGTGTGAATGGTCGCAAACATAGCCTGGCGCAACGTTCAAAGAGAAACAATAATAAATGGAGGTCCGAAAACGTACACAAACTTCTGCTTCACTTACACTTGCCAATTAACCAAGAAGTAAACACGGTGTGTGGTGGGTGAAGCATATACTGCATAGACTCTGCCTTCAACAGAAATCTGCAATAGTCAGAAAAATAATCACCAGTTAATAATCCGAATGGGTACCAGGCAGTTGTTCCATGTCGATTTTAATGTACTACACAATGCAACGTAACACTGTTTACTGGCCGTGAAATCATGAATACCTGAAGGTCGGGGCGAGAAAGAACATCATACTGGTGACAAAGAAGCACTAAATTGGAATAAACCACCGAATTTCTACACGAGCTATATACAAACAAAATAGTACCATGTTATGAACCTATAATGCTTAAGGCATTGGTATCTTCGGCTTCGGCTTCACACAATGTGTGCGAAATCAGACTGCATTTCTGCAGCAAAATTTAATTAAAGTATTAAAATTAATTTCTCTGTATTAAATGACACCGAAAGAAAAGAATTATGTGATTCTGCGACTAAGTAACGCACTCTCCTACCTGTGTTCACAACGTAGTCCAGACAGCCCTACAGAGTCTTGGCTTCTCACGCCGGAGCCAGAGCATCTACCATAACGGACGCTGAAGAACGGCTCCACCTTCCAAAGAGTGGTGGGAGAAAAGACCCCTCGGGCCTCGTCTCGTCAACTATTGCACGTCAAATTTCTAATCTGATATATACAGATCCCCAACCCTTCTTTCCCTGCTAAACTTGTTCACCGAGCGTGGTGGCCCACTGGTTAGCACACTGGACTTGCACTAGGGAGAACGACGGTTCAATCCCGCGTTCGGCGATCCTGATTTAGGTTTTCCGTGATTTCCCTAAATCGCTGCAGGCAAATGTCGGGATGGTTCCTTTGAATGAGCAGGGCTGACTTCCTTCCCCATCCTTC
Source organism: Schistocerca americana (assembly GCF_021461395.2). Lineage (NCBI taxonomy): Eukaryota > Metazoa > Arthropoda > Insecta > Orthoptera > Acrididae > Schistocerca > Schistocerca americana. The sequence goes on along the minus strand of NC_060124.1, from coordinate 402,719,180 downwards.
CCTAATCCGATGAGACCGATGACCTCGCAGTCTGGTCTCCTCCTCCACAACAACCTTAACAACCTACACTTGTTCCTTATTCTATTCTATTCTATCCTATTCTATTCATGCCTCTGTGGTTACCCATGTCAGCAGTCAGTCTTAAGATACACACTTATTCATTGTCTCATGAGCTCACTGTGGGAACACAACGATCAGAAAGGATGTGTACCAATAAATAGATGAGCAAATGGACGCATCCCTTCTGCAGAGACCACTGATCTGCAAAATAATTAAAAATGGCAGAGCAAAATCAGCATGATGAATATGCAAGAATTTAATAGCAATGAAACTATACTTATGGACCAGTTTCAATACTTATAGGGACCTAGTGTTCAGTTTTTAGTGTGTGATTATTAGCATTTACTACAGATTTTGAGGTTAGGAAACCGGCAGCGTACTTTTTAAACGCAGATGAAAGAGATAGATAACACCTGTATGTATTACAGTTGTGTTCCTTCTGATTTTAACATCTTTGAGAGTGTGCAATAAATAATTTGGATTTCACCAACAGCGATAGACATAGATATGTATTGACAACGAAATCAAAAATCGTGATCCACTGTTTCGCCTCACATCGCCTTAATTGGTATTTTTATAATGCGAAATTTTAATCTTACCTCTGTGCCACACACCGAAAGACAATACCACATGGAAAGATCATCTATCTCATGGTCACGAGTGTCAGATTCAAAAAAATCGTGTAATAATGTAAATAAGAAGTTCATGAACTGACTGTAAAGACGAAGCATTGTTGAACAGTTTTTAATCCGCCATGTTATTACAATAATTAAACCCTAGTTTGAATCATATTTTACCATATAAGACATGAGCACCATACAGTAGAAGCATAATAAACTCTCATAACTATTACCCACCCCGTATGAAGTCTATTTGATGAATTTTTTTAGTCATCAGTTTTCTGAATGGTTTCATGTGACGCACAATCAATTCCTCTCGTATGACAACATTTTCCTCTCTGAGTAGCACTTGCAATCTAAGTCCCCAATTATTTTCTGGATGTATACAGATTTCTGTCTTCCTCTACAATTCTGGCCCTCTGGTACCACAGAAATAATTCCCTGATGTCTTAAAGGAAGTTCTATCATCCTCTCTCTTCGACTCGTCAATATATTCCGTATAATCTCCGGAGAACCTCCTCATCCATTACCTTATCAGTTCACCTAATTTTCAACACTCTTCTGTCGCGCAATATCTCAAATGCTTACATTCTCTTCTGTGGTTTTTTCACAGTCCATGTTTCACTATCATACAATGTTGTGCTCGAAGCGTACATTCTCAGAAACTACTTCCGCAAAGTTAGGCATATGTTTGATAGCAGTCAACTTCGTTTAGCCAGGAACGTCCTTTTTACCACTGCTAGGTTGTTTTTTATGTCTTCTTGCTCCGTTAACAGGTCATTTTGCTACCTACGTACCAGAGTTTCTTAGTTTCAACTACTTCGTGATCAACAATTCTGACCTAAAGTTTCTTCGGATTCTCATTTCTACCACTTCTTATTACTTTCGTCTTTCTTTGATTTACTCTCTATCCAAAGTCTGCTCTTGCTCCGCCATTCCTTCCATTTAAGAGATCCTGTAATTCTTCTTCCCTATCATTGAGGATAGGCATCTCTTCAGCGAATTTTATCGTTGATATTTTTTCACCCTGAATTTTAGCCGCACTCCTGAATCTTTCTTATACACCCCAGATTGCTTTTTCGATGTTTAGATTGGATAATGACGAAAGGCTACATACTACTCTTTCAAGATTTTTAATATGAGCACTTCGTTCTTAGTCTTCCCTCTTGTTTCTTGTTGTTGTTGTGGTCTTCAGTCCAGAGACTGGTTTAATGCAGCTCTCCATGCTACTCTGTCCTGGGCAAGGTTCTTCATCTCCCAGTGCCTACTGCAACCTACATCCTTCTGAATCTCTGTAGTGTATTCATCTCTTGGTCTCTCTCTGCGATTTTTACCCTCCACGCTGCCCTCCAATACTAAATTGGTAATCCCTTGATGCCCCAGAATAAGCCATACCAACCGATCCCTTCTTCTAGTGACGTTGTGCCACAAATTTCTCTTCTCTCCTGTTCTGTTCAATACCTCCTCATTAGTTATGTGATCTACCCATGTTTCTTGTATGTACCATATATTACCCATCTTTTCCAATACCATATCCCTACTTTCGTCAGAATTTCGAACATCTAGCACCATTTCCCAATGTCGAACATGTTTTTCAATTTTGACAGATCCTCTGAACATATTTTGATTCTTCTGAAGTCTTGCTTCATTAACAATCACAACATGAGAAATGTCTCTCTGGTGCCTTTACCTTTTCTTAAGCCAAACCGATCTAACAGGTCCTCAGTTTTCTTTGATAAGTTGTAGTACTAGAGTTATCTTGTAATGGAGTCGAGGAGAGACAGAGACTTGGTCACCCACGCTCCCAGTCGCTGACCTCCTCTGTGGCTGGGAGGCAGACGCCGACAGACCAAAAAGAAAACCGCCGCCCTTCGGCAGGAAAAATCGTTCGACAGAATACTGTAGACAAGAGTAGAAGGCAGGTGGGAGCAAAGCAAAGGTGGAGAAGGTGACAATTGGACATGACACGAGGTACCTATTCGTGCCTGGCGACAAGGAGTTTGCCCAATGAGAGGATTCCTCTCATATTTGGTTGTATGGCCGTGGGAATTTCGGGTATCTCAGAATATTTAACGAGCATGGTAAACAATAATCTGATTGCCTAGAGAAGAATATGAGATAGCCAGTTGAGTACAAGGCCACGCCCAGGGACACAGCTCCGGAGGACGGAAAGTGATCGTCTTGGAGGAACCGTCGACAAGACGGGAAAGAGAAAATATGTTGGCGATACGAGATAGAAGACATCTGCGATCGAGACGCCCCCGCCGGCCATACACGCCTCCGGAAGATATGGCCAGCCATCTGCAGCACACCTGCCTGCCACCTTCGCGCTGCTACGAGATGCTGCCAGCCGCCCACAGCGCGTCGTCCTCCACGTCGATAGCAGGTAAGGTGCACTACAGCTCTCACCCAGTTCCACCTTCCAGTTCCGTTAACCTCACAGAATCCACAATTTGACCCTTTGATGGATGAGTGTTCGGACTGCTGTTAAGGCACGATGGGGGTGACAGAACCCCCTATGAAATATCTATAAATATCGTTACTTTTCAGGCTTGGTTTGTTTACTATAAATACTTCTATAAACAAGTGACAACAGTCTTGTAACACATATCTTTAGTTAGCATACATTAGGTAAACATTAAAGAAATATTTAAGCATTAATATCGTTGGAATAAGTTTCAATTTAATCTTTACTAATTTCGTTATTTTGGCATGCAATACCTTGTATTTATATTTATATAAACAGGGAACTGAACATTGTTGAGGTACAGCATAAATCTATATGCATAAAGTATCAAAATACAAAATAGAGGAAAAGAAATTGGCTGAGTTGCACATTACATAGCACAACAAAAATTAAGTTACACAGAACTGTTTCCAAATAAAGATTAAACGGCCTGTGACAAAGATCTATACATTAATGGAAACGATCTTCACTAACAAGTAAACTATGTCCACTGCATACGTATTTACAACAGTTTGTACAATACTTTCCAATTTTCCTTTCGAATGGAGAAAAGCAATCTCCTGCCGGGCATTTTTCTTTGGTGGACGATATCTATACCCTAGCCCCTTTTGACGCCACATCCAGCCAATGCTTGTAGGAAATTTCTTTGCCAATTTGGAGTTACAGCTCTAGGCGCTATATGTGGATGAATAAGTTCTAGGGTCACGTCAGCCCATAAAACAAACGCCATCTCGTTGTCTGTCCTTTTGCATGTGAGAGTACGTACGTTTTTGGTCAAGAGAAGCCATGCGTGAATTTATTTTGTTATCAAATAAAATCATTTCTGATGTCTCCTTTCTGTGAGTTTCATCAACTGTGGCGTCTTCATGCATGCAACTCAGTAACACCACACTCTCACTCTTCTTAGTCTCGAGGCACGACCAAAGGCTAACGAAATTTGTTAATGACGGAAAGGGAAACGGAATCGGATTTGAGTCTGGTGTCGGAGAGATAGCATTAGTTTTGTATCAATTGAAAGTTTTGAGAAGTGTGGGAAATAACAGAAAGAAGATAAGAAGTAAAATTGGTGATGGATTTCAAATTTACCAAAAATACATTTAAGAAGACACGGATAATTTCAAGAACTGATATTTATTCAGTCATGACAGCTGTCGATACGAGTTACGATTTTCGTCACTAATTTTGAGTTATATAGAGTTAGATTGTCACTATTTTTTCAAAAGCCAGTTTCACAACCTAATGCACAAGAACAACCTTAAACTTCCCGTAAACTGCCTTTTCAATTCATAAAAGAAAAAAAATCAACTTGTTTTTTTACAAAATACACCGAGTTTAAAACTGAAATACAACTCATTTGTAAACAGATTTTTAAAATTGTAGAACATATTTAAACATTTTATTAACTCGTTGGAACATAGAAGTTTTGTGTACAAAATATTTAAAAATATTCTCATTTATGCAGTTAGTCGAATGCAGAACTAAGCCTAATTTATGAAAACGTAAGCTTAGTGTATGGGCATAGAGTTATTTTCTTTTAAAGTATGTCACCGCATTGATGGAACACGTCAACTTATGGTGTGCAGATTTCATGTTACCAATGCTTTCATGTTTTTGAGTAGCTTTCCCCACATCCAATGCACTAGTCTTTCTCTTCAAGAAGTTGGTCACTCGACTCTTCCTTGTACGTTCAGACTATTCTGACGAGTCTGAAATGTCTGAAGTAACTTCTACGTTCCTGATCCGAGCCTTTTTCACTTGTTTTTTTTTCATGAAGTTTCAATTTTAAGTCTTTAATATTTCCTTTGGCGTCAGGTTTATAGCTATAAGTTTTTTATGCCTACGTGTGTTTGTTTGAGGTTCGTGTCTAGCTGGAAAAGGTGAAATATTGTTCAGAATTTTGGTAGGGGTGACTTGGTTCATCTCATTTGAAATTAAGGGAAAATTGCTCTATCGTCTGATCTTGTAGAAGGTCCTTCTAGAGGAGACGCTGCTCTTCTTTCAGGGGATTTTTGGCCACATTTGTGTGCTGAAGTAGAGTCGGTGAATCTAATAATGTATTGCGGCTTGGCTAACAGATCTCTTTCACTAGATTTCTCGATACATGACTCGATAATATCAGCTCTTGTAGAGAAATATGGCAAGACGATGTTTTGTCGTGGAGTGTTTGACTAGATACGTTGATGTCTTTATTTGTTCTAAGTCTGTCTGAATGACTACTAAAAGCCTAATCTGGAGGTGTATCGGTATTAAACAGGTAGATTCCTATTGCCTTGAATCCGGAGAAGGCGTTCCATGGTGTTACACCTTTTCCCCAACAATCGTGTCGTACCTCACTGAATTTCAGTCTTCCTAGTTATCGATGTGGGGGATTTCTTTGCCATTTTTCAACTGTACTGTAAAAATCAAGCTTTAATTTTTGAAGACTGGACGGTTCAGTGGATGCAGATACTGGATAATATGGCTGGGTAGGCACATTAATATGAAACTACTCGTTTTGGCCGATTCCAACATTTGCACCGAGCTAGCCTGTGAAAAATGGCCATTAAGATTCAGCTTAACTGTTCCAAGAGGGTTTCGGGGCAAAAAATAGTCCCCTAGCTATTCAAAAAAGGTCTCAGAGTTTACGTAGGCAGATTTCTTTGACATGGCAACTATACTTCCCAGTGCCATGATGTCCTCCGAATCTTTTTCTTCTGATTGACTATTTAACTGAAAGCCTGTCTCATCGATGTTAAATACGCTTCCATGTTTACTGAGCATACCATTTTCCCCCGTTATGGTTGAAAGTAAGTTGAACTATTCCTTGACTTCATCATGATTCAATCACTTGACTCGGGCCAAAGTTGTTCCTTCAGATTTTCGCACACTTAGATCTTGACGTCGAGATAAGAACAGCTGTAGCCAATCGTACCTGCTTTTCATTTTCCGTTATTAAACTTATGGTTTAGGCCAAGCGGCAAAGAAGAATCATAGGGTAGACTTCGAACACAGCCTCTCATTAAGGGAAAACCATGGTGTTGTATTTCTTTATGTGGTGGACAAGTCATACCTCATTGGCTGAACCCCAACAAGGACTAGGACCCATTGGAACTTTCCAATCACTGCTGGTCTTCAATTTTGTCTCGTGAGTTTGCCTGGGAATATTAAACTTCGTGGAAGTTTTTCTCATGGAATAACCACCGTTGTTTTCTTTACTGATAACATTTTTAAAGTCTTCTTCTTTCCATGATCCCCCAGAAAAGCCGGTCTTCAAGTGTACTTATTTGGCATGTGTAAAAAAATAAGTATTCGATCAAAATTTAATATGTCACACCATGACCATTTACCCTGATGATGGTATGGTCGACTCTCCCGACCAGCCGAGGAAGACGGCCATAAAGCGTCACTCATCAAAGATAGTGGAAGCAAACTAAAAAAAAAAAAACCTACGTACTGGCATACAGGTAGACCTATACAATTTTAAAACTAAAGTTTCCGTCGCCACTCAAAGCCTACGTTATGTTTTAATCAAAAGGGTATGATATACTAAATAGTTTCATGGTATACTGAAAAGTAAAATCAAGGAAATTACTTACTGTTGGTTGAAATGAGGACTCATCTAGAGTCCAAACAGTCAGTCACGTTACTAAATAATTTCCAACTGACCAGCAGCGCTGTACAACGGATCGTGGGCGAACTACAGGCGTTGGGCGTCTCTCTGGCATGATAATCTAGCCTTGGTTTACCCTTCTATTACTGGCTGTGTCAATATTTAATAAGGAAAGGCGTGATAATTTAGAAAGGTAATAATACCTGCAGTCTCCTTCCAAATGTCAGTAATATTGTGTACTCATGATGGTAGCAATAAAATAGATGAAATAATGCTCAGGAATGATAAACGGCACATAATGTGATATTTTACAGTAATAACCCATGTGGATCACAGGAGCTTCATATTTTTAAAAGGGGTTGTTGATTATCTGGAGTCAGAAGAACGAAGTTCCATGTCAAAGTTGGTACCGCAAGACGGAACCACAAGTAAGTACAGTCGCTGGTCGATGCAGCAATAAATGAGAGACTGCGGAGTAAACACGCCCAGTGGAAGTTCCAGACGCTGCCACTGCTTGTAGAGTACTTACGCCAGAGCGCAATGCCGCTCAGCGCACACTCTAATCATCTTTTACAACTACAGTATCGTCGTACGTCAGAGCCAGCAGTGCGAGCTGTATACGAAGTCTGAACTGTGTATCAATGTTAATAGACAATTGTGGATTAAGAGATGACTATCATCCTGAGTTTTATCAAGTGATATGTTACATAGTACAGCAACATTAACAAATACGCAAGTGACTTTCCAGTTGATATGTACAGTTTCCTAATTAATTATATCAAATTATTCAACTATTAATAAAGTGATCTATTATTTGATGTATGTTTTATAAACTACTCTGCCTTCTGTAGAGGTAAATCTAAGATTGATAGAGCCCTCTGCAGTCCAGTCGCGAATGTCTCAAGAGTTTTTTTCCTCTGGCCTTGCTAATGGTGAAATAAGTAATGTAAGAGGAACATAGCTTTGGAAGAAAAGTGTCATTACAGTTATTTAATGAAAGTACGCGATGTATCGAAGTGAAGTATTGGTATGAACGAAGTTTTAAGGGAAAAAACTATAGCTTTATTACAAACTCATTAAGACGCTGGCAGTTATTCGGGGTATACACTACGCAAGAAGTTAGTAGTGAGAAGGGCTTCAGGTAACAGAATGTTGGAAGTGACATTGAGAATAAATTGAGAAGAAAGAGCTGGATGAATCCATGTGTGTGATGGAAAAGGTCAGAGTGTGAAAGAGTATACCCTTCCTGAAAAGTATATCGAAGCTGCAACAAACAGAAAATTAATGATGGAACAGATACAAGAATCGTTTCACATGCCGTAACAGGAGAAATGCCAAAATGTAGGCTGATGTGAGTGTTTATATAAAGAGATGTTTATAAAATAAAACACAGCATACGCCCCGCATAGAGAAATTTCAAAGGTATTATATTTGGGAATCGGGACATGTGTTGTTCATAAATTTGTTTCTGTGATTACAGAGATCGAGAGTTGTTAGAATCTGCAACGCAAGAAACAAGAGGGAATATATCGTAGCGTAACAGTATTTTTGTAGAAAGGAAGTTAATCTCAAGTAAGAACAAGTCAGTGTGTTGAGAACAATTTGTAAGTTCATGGTACGACTGTTGTACACATGCCGTAAGAGAGTGAAGAATGATTATATTTCGTAAGTCGAAGATTTCTGCTTTGAAGGAGAGCAAGGTACCTTCAGAAGTAACTTAAAGTGCAAGTCTTTGTGATAGATAGTTTGAAAAACAAACGTTTAAGTTGAAAACACAGTGCAGAGGACATTGAAGACGAAAGGGACATATTTATACTCTGAAACAGCGAAAGGACTATTACTTGTGCTCACTGTAACACAACTGTCAACAGACTAATTTTTTATGGAGTATCGAAGAATCTGATGCACTGCATTTTAAATCACGATCTAAGGATATGGAAAACACAACCTGTTTAATTTACAAGAATTATGAGTAAAAAAAAATGTAAATGTCGTGTGACTTAGGCCTCCCGTCGGGTAGACCGTTCGCCGGGTGAAAGTCTTCAGATTTGACACTTCAGCCACTTGCGCGTCGATAGGGATGAAATAATGATGATTAGGACGACACAAAACCCAGTCCCTGAGCGGAGAAAATCTCCGACCCAGCCATGAATCCAATCTGGGCCCTTAGGATTGACATTCTGTAGCGCTGACCACTCAGCTACCAGGGGGGGGGGGGGGGGGCTATGAGTAAATATATGTTGTTGAAGCATATATTAGCATAGACTCAACTATTTTACATGAAACACAATTACTGTAGCATTTCCAGTCCACTTCAAATGCTTGGCGATTTGTGAAGTTCCGAATATTCCGATTCAATATTATAATTATATTTCGTGTATTCATAGTTACCCATAGAGAGAAAATCAAAGAAAAGGCATTTACCTATAAAATATTAATTAAATGAACTTTATGTAAATAATATTGGTACGGAAAATATCCATATCCTTGTCTCTGACAACAATAGAATCATTCAGTTATGGAGTGAATTGGCAGTTGCCATATTATGGTCGTGGAAGTTTAATTCGTGCCGATTTGTGAAAAAAACATATGCAGTGAAGAAATAAAGTCCAGTGATGAATAAATTTCCAGAAGTAGTGTCCAGGCTGTACTATTCTGATAGATAGAACCTACTTCACACAAGCATTGTTATGTTCAGGGAGCCTTAATACTTTAAGAAAAACAAATTCACCAAGGAGCAGCAAGAAACAGGTATTGAGTGCCTTTCCCTCTCATGCATTTATTAGCTCCAGGTACTTGTTGATGTAAGCACTTGCTTTGAAATTCATTTTTCTTATTATTTATTCGACATTAGACTGGTGTAAAAGGAAATTTGGACACTGTTCTTCATTTACGTTTTACAGGTCAAGAACGAGGGAATCGGCTTGAATTTACATGGAAAGTAACGCAATGACATTATGGCCAGTGTTTTTCTTTTAATAATTAGAAGTGGTCGGCGATTATTACGATGAACAATAAAGGATCATGCCTGAACAATACGCAGATGAACACTTGAAGTTAAGTAGATATGGTTTTTGTCGTTTTATGTGCATCTGTGTGTATGTGTGTGTGTGTGTGTGTGTGTGTGTGTGTGTGTGTGTGTGTGTCTGTGTGTGTATGTGTGTGTGTGGGTGTGTGTGTGTGAAGAACATGTAGAAAAAGTGACAATTTTTAGAAGTAGATAATGCGACCAAAGAAGAGGACAAAATGTTAGAAGTATTAAACATGAGAGTGTCACAAGTGCATAATGCGTTAATAAGGATGGGACGATTTTACGAGAATACTGAAGTTGGAAATAAAGAAACGAAGACTTATTTAGAAACAATTGAATAGTCAGTTGAATAACGCCAAGACATGTTGTAAATTTAGGACATGAGGTAAAAATATCTCAAAGCACAGTGTATAGTCTTTCAAGTAACATAAATAACAATATAGAACCAAAAATCTAGGCAGTAGAGTCAAAAATGAAAGAAACAGTATCTATTGCCAATAAAGATATCAAAGAGGTAAAAGACGATAATAGCAACTTGGAGAACACAACAAAATAGGTCTAAAAAGTCATCATACAGAAGTTCACAACGTTCATCACAACTTATAAAATTGTATTTCTAGTATCGAAACAAATTCTAATACAACATTGGAAGCTATTGAAAGCAAATTTGAATAGAAAGTAAACGTGGCCAGTCAGAAAAGTAAATTCGAATGAAATGGTCGGTAAAAGCTTGCTTTCACACTTCCTATACCATATACGTCCGGAATAAATTCCATTCTGAGAGGCAGAGAAAATCCCTGACCCCGCCGGGAATCGAACCCGGGAACCCGGGCGTGGGAAGCGAGAACGCTACCGCACGACCACGAGATGCGGGCAGGACGAAACATAATGCCACTCTGTTGTGATCCATAGACCTCCAACTGTGCAGTGGAAGAAAGTGGATATTTTGCTCTAGGAACGAATAAATATTCCACGATATATAGTTCAACCCTAGAATGTATATAGTGGAGTTAATGGAATCCGTACTGCTGTACAAGCCGAAACTTCACGCTACCAGGTCGACGAACAGGCTAACGGTAAAAGGCATAGTTTAATCATGTTTTCCCCGCATCATGCCCATTTAAATCCGACTAATAATATATGGACCTCGGAGAAAAGTCATATGGCAAAAAAAAGCAAGAATTTACGCCCACAGTGGCTGGAATGCTGACAAAAGAAATCACTGCAGCTTTTTACGACAGGACTGGTTTTGAAATGCCGGCCATTTCAAGAAAATAGTTGTGGAGATACTGATTCATGAAGAACTGTGACGAGTTTTGAGAAATACGTAACTTCTCTTGTTACCATTTTAAAATCTGCTTCTTTTGTAGAAAGACAGCAGAGTTTCGAAATATTAATCCCACTAGTATTCTAATTCAGTTGAAATTGCGGCGGAATCCCGAAATAGTGCATTATTAAACTAACAGTTGACTACAAGTCAAGTCAGTAGTTTATGAAACAGCACATCCCCAGTATAAAAATAAATGCCTAACTTCTCACCTACGTTGTTACAAAACCAACAGCAATTCTCGTTTCACCAGCTATCGATGTCCCTCAATAATTACATTATTTCTTTGAAAAAATCTCTAGTTACTTGAATATCGCGGTAGATATGGACGTTCCACAAATTAACCATATGGCAAAACACTGTAGTCATTGCACGCAATCATTTGCCAAGATCTTGTTTCGGACATCTCAGACCATTTATGACATACGAGTAATTTATAAATATGTGATTCAAATTTTTTTTACTGCCTCATGAGTTCGTAACGGAGCGCGTTACATATTTCCCATTTTCTTGAGGTTGTAAACAGACAGTCATACCGCTCCAAGTTTAAAGAATAATTCAATATATTACCTTCGTTTGATACGTAATAACATGTAACCTAACAGCACCAAACACAAATTAATAGCGTCACCTATTTTTCAATGCAAACTAAGAATTTGTAGCTGTAGTTACCTATAAATTAAATATTACGATAGGTGTGGCCATTATGTGGTAGGAGTTTCGTCATGAAGCTGACTAATTAAACTTTAAGATGTGAGAGGATGACAGCTTATTACCTACTGGTTATTTTAAAAGCGTTTGAGAAAGATCACAGACCGGCCGGCTTGCTGTTCACGGAATCAAGCTAGCCTGCGATGCTCCGCGCCTAGTAGGCCGGCACGGTAGCTCAGCGTGTTCACAGTTCCGCTTGGGACGCGACAGCGATCGGACGTGTCGGTACTTCCGCGTAGTCGTAGCGCCGCAAGCCGTGTTTATAATAATTCTTGGATTGTGACCTGTGATATTCTCAGTGCTTCTTCACTACCGTCGTACACAAGCTTCTTAATTTACTCGCAACGGTCCCGACCGCTCATATAGTGCAGTTATGGCTCCCAGTGTACCACGTAAGAATACCCTGTGTTTTGCATTTAAGAAATCTTCCAGGAATGTGCAATCGAGTTCTCTAGAAATCCATGACTGGATAGTAGATACTATTGGCATCACATCCGCTCAGGTCCACACAGCATATTATGACATGGCGGAATACTGTTTCTCTGTGAAGTTTTTAGACCAGATACAGCTGGAGAAAATTTTGGTGAATACTGGTGGGAAAGCAGAGTTCCGACATCGTGATCTGTCAGTGAGTACAGTTTCAATAACTAACGCTGACATTGAGTATAAACAAGTGCGAGTGTTCAATTTGCCACCTGAGGTTGAGAATTGTTTTCTTAGAGATGTCCTCGCCAAATACGGTGACATCCGTCAGATTAGAAACGAAAAATGGTCGAGCCGTCACAAACTCCAATGTTATAGTGGGATTCGCTCAGTTGACATGGCAGTTAAAGTCAATATCCCATCCTATATAATGGTTTGTGGTTATAAGGCTCATGTCATTTACGAGGGGCAAGTAGGCATTTGTTTTATCTGTAACACGAGTGGCCATTTACGAGAGAATTGCTCAGGGCGAGTTGTCGTACTTCGAAACAATCTGCAACAACGACAGAGATTAACATTGGCTGATGTCCTAACTCAAAATCAGACGCCTTCTGTGACTGACTCCCAACCGAGTGCATCGGTGTCAGAGGACAACGATCTCGGTAACAGCACCTTCCCACCCTTGCCTCAAAAACCCGTGGCCAGTCACCCCTTACCCACCGGTGTTGCATTATCTGTCGGTAACAAACGACGACGTACTATAAGTGACGTTAGTGGTTCCGGCGAACAGGTAGTAAAAAATCAAACCGATGACGCGGAGCCACGGGCCTCCACACAGGACACGCATGTGTCGGATGGCTCAGTTACGACCCGCCAAATTCCCATTCAACCGCCCGACGCAGAAACTGTCAATACGAGTGCAGCCGAGTGTTTACAGCAATCCGTTCCGATGCCGCTTGCCGACTCGCCGCAGGTGGCCAACACACAAGAGGCGGCAGTCAGTCAACTGGAACTCGTAAACACGGCGAATGAAGCACGCGGTGTATAGCATAACATAAACAGCCGCCACCTCGAAACTGCTTCCAAACAACACGAGGACCCGGACAGCTGTATACAAACAGCCAGTGCGGCTCCAAACAAACACAGTGAGCCTACTGAAGCCGCGTCTTCGGACTTGCCGTCACCCGTTCCGAAGCAAGGACATTCACATACTGCTTACAGCCATGACTCGCCGACTCCGCCGTCTTCAACGACACTTCGGACGTCTTTGCGACGACAAAATAAAGTTAAACCAAAGGACTCCGTGGCTGGAAGTAACTCAAAAAGTAAAGTCAGGGCAAAAACTGGTACAAAACCTGCGGATGTAGGTTCGAAGTCCGACGGTGAGATGGACTGGGCTTCCTACGCTTCCCATCACGAACAAGTCTCGGACGATCGTCAGTCAAGCTTATAAGTTTTTGTCCCTGAACATTAATAGAGTTAGGTCAGACTTAAAATTAGTAATGCTACGGCAGTTTATCTATGAGTCCGAAGCTGATACAGTTCTGTTACAGGAAGTGTCTATCTTAAGTTTTCGTGTATCAGGATTTGCAACAATCGTAAACACCGTCGCGGACGGGGGTACAGGTACGGCCATTCTATCACGAGACGGAATCCCAGTGAGCAATATCGAAATGTTGGACTCCGGTAGAAGCATAGGTTGCCAAATTTTTGACGTCACCCTCGTCAATATCTATGCTCCATCTGGAACGACCTTAAAATCAGAAAGAGCTAACTTCTTTAAACAACCCATCATATACTTGCTACGCCACAACCCAACCCAGTTGATAATTAGTGGTGATTTCAACTGTGTGATCCACAGGAAAGACCAATCGCCAAACTTTAATTACTGTAGGGAACTACATGATCTGGTGCGTCACCTGCAGCTGAAGGATGCGTGGGAACTAAAATTTTCTACCCTGGTAAATTACACGTACCTGACCACCACCGCATGCAGCCGTCTAGACCGTTTGTACATCTCTGAGAACATTTGCCAACATGTTCTGGACGCCGATGTCATTCCGGCTAGCTTCTCCGACCACTGCGCACTCTGTGTCACGATAAATCTGGCCAAACAGCATACTAAATGGCATAGGATTCCGTGGAGCCTAAATGTTTCTATTCTCGCCGATGCCTTGCTACAAGATGTCATCTCCACGACATGGGCGGATTGTCTCAAGCAATGCTGCAGATATCCGAGCAAGATAGCCTGGTGGAATGCTGTGGTCAAACGGAAAATGCGATTATCTTTAAGAAACTACAGTTGGCAACGGGAGCAAGATGTCAAACGCACGATTGATTTTTATCAAGGGCTGAAGATCAGATCTAAAGCAAAATCGCTTCAAGAGGACGAACTTGCATCGCTGTATCACCTCATAAAACATCGTGCCCATCGCAAGCGAGCTTTTATCGGGGAGCTGGACACAGATGATGGACTCCGTTTGACCCGATAGAGTGATATTCTTACTGCAGTTTACCGGTACTTCACGGATCTGTACTCGCAATGCAATACATATGGTGATGACGGCGGCGATATCGTGAGTGCTCTGCCCACCGTAGTCACGCCTGCGGACAACTCGGCGGTCGTACACGATTTTGCTCCAGACGAAGTCCTTGAACTGATTTCTGGCTCGCCATCAAATAAATCCCCTGGCCCTGATGGTTTGCCACGGGAATTTTATGTGCGCTTCTGGCCCATAATCGGACACGCACTTACAGATGTTCTCAATGACGTGATGCGAGGGAGTGACGTGCCGGCCGAAATGAAGGAATGCCGAATTGTATTGATACCAAAAAGCAAACACCGAGAAACCTTAGATAACTTCCGACCTATTACTTTACTCAATTTCGATTACAAAACCTTCGCCAGAGCACTCAACAGCAGATTGTCTCCGTTAATGAAAACAAGTGATTCACAACCGTCAATCATGCATCCCTGGTCGCACTATTATGAAGTCCCTTTCGGAATATAGAGATGTAATAGCCATAGCGTCAGTCACTAACGTGAATCTCGCATTGCTGTTTATCGACTTTTGCAAGGCCTTTGATCGCGTCCGCCACGAGTACCTCCTACAGCTACTGCAGCGTTGTGGTTTTGAGCAACGGGTTATAAATGTCGTGCAACATTTCGTCACGGGCATTACAACCAGAATCAGCGTAAATGGACAGCTTACTCAACCCATCGAGTTCCAAAGAGGAGTGCCGCAGGGGAGCCCTCTCTCCATGATGTTATTTGTTTTATCGCTCGAGCCGCTCTTACGCTCTATTCATGACAAACTTGCAGGCATTTCGATCGTCGGGACGTCCTTCGTGGTTCGTCCTTACGCCGACGACGTCGGAGTGTTATTGCGCAACGACAGAGACGTATCAACCCTCAAGACCGCGGTAGACGAGTACGGTCGTGCTTCCGGTGCTAAAATCAACACCGGTAAATGCACCTTTGTCAACATTCGAGGATTCGACGCAGTTATTATACCTTGGGCGAAGCGTGTCGAAACCCACACCACTCTGGGGATGATTATCGACAAATGCCCGCTAAAAATGAATGCAAAAAATTGGAAGTAGGTCACCAATAAAATGCAAGGTGCCATCTATGAAAACAATTGGCGGTCCGTTAACATTCTCCAACGCATACGACTCCTCAGCAGTTATATATTCAGTAAAGCGTACTATATGGCCCAAATATTTCCAGTCCCCAAGATGCGGGCCAAACACGTGATGAAACTCTCTAATAGATTTATCTGGCAAGGGCATCAGTTCAAAGTGAAATACACCACTCTGACGTCTTCCAGACAGGCCGGCGTACTAAACATGACTGACACTAACCGAAAGTGTCCTGCGTTATATATTAAACGAATCACCCATTTGTTGGACAAGGAACCTCTCAGCGTAACCAGTTGGCTCTTCCGAACCTTACAACCCACCGATACGCATCCACCCATTGATGTAGGTAAAATACATTACAAACTACGACATGTCAAGCAGTTTTTTCTTGAAGTAAGCTATATTGATGGACATTATTTCACGCAGGATTTACCGACGACGCACCTGTTATTAAAAAGATGGACATAATAGTTCGGAATCCCATTGAACTTAAATACCCGAGTGTTCATTGGAAGGCAGTTTGGGACAACATAGGTTTAACAGTCCACACTGCTGAAGTGGCGTCCACATGGTATAAAGTGGTAAACGATGTTATACCCACTAATGAAAGGTTGCATAGAATCGGTTTAAGTGACAGTGATAAATGCGTCCGCCGTGGTCTGGTCGACACCTTACGCCATCGCTTCGCTTGTGGCGGTCATCTCATTAACTGGAAATGGGTGCAGCAGAGGCTGGGCCTGATTACTCGCAGCAGCCCAGCCAGCCACTGCACCGACATCCTGCTCTGGCCGGACGCGAAACATGGACATAATAGTTCGGAATCCCATTGAACTTAAATACCCGAGTGTTCATTGGAAGGCAGTTTGGGACAACATAAGTTTAACAGTCCACACTGCTGAAGTGACGTCCACATGGTATAAAGTGGTAAACGATGTTATACCCACTAATGAAAGGTTGCATAGAATCGGTTTAAGTGACAGTGATAAATGCGTCCGCCGTGGTCTGGTCGACACCTTACGCCATCGCTTCACTTGTGGCGGTCATCTCATTAACTGGAAATGGGTGCAGCAGAGGCTGGGCCTGATTACTCGCAGCAGCCCAGCCAGCCACTGCACCGACATCCTGCTCTGGCCGGACGCGAAACATTTTCCCTCTACCAAGAACAACACCGTGATGTGGATGTTAGGACAGTTTGTGACATATATCATCATCCACAATAGTGAAGATAATCTCATTAGTTTCAAGGCTTACATGGGAACGGCACGCTGGAAGATGAAACGTTACCCAAATTTCAGGAAGTTGTTTGCTAACATGTTAGACATAATTTTTGAAAAACAAGGCGTAGGGTAATTCTCGATGCCGGTAAGGACACAAATCACATGCAAGACTATGTAGCGAACAAAATACACAACGAATATGGGTTTATACCAGTTCCTGGGACTACTCTCGACTTCTCAATGGTGTTATTAACTTCATTATGACGTTTTCATTAATTTATGTTCTTGAGCATCTCTTGTTATCCGTTTGTGTGCTCCAAATGACTTTGAGTTTGGACGGTTATGAATCAAATGACAGAACTGTCATTCCAGTTAAGACAATCAATTATATATATGTTCGCGTTTCGGATCTATGTCTCTGTCTGGACTGAAGAGGCTATTGTCAGTTTACTATTTATGTTCTATTTTGTAAGCTTACAAATGGCGCTATGTTGAAATGTGTTCTTCAGTGTATTGTAGGATACAATTCGTGTTGAATCAATTCCAGCACTTCAATGTTTTGTTTTTGTGCTTATGTACATATATGGTTGTTTTAATAAAGGAAAAAAAAGGTGAAAAGATTGTGTTGGGTCAGAGGGCTAGATGCCATCTGTAATAAAAAAACTGAGTTAATGGATCAACGACGAACTGAAACGGGTGTCTTGCGACATCCGCCCCGAGCAGATGAAACGAACGAAAACGAACAAAATGAGATTTTTAAATATAGTAGGCCTGCTATTATACCGTGCTCACCTGCTGACGCGCCCAGCACACGCTGGCAACTACGCTTTCCCCCATTTCCTCCGTCATGAATTGTCAAAAGTCTCAACTTATTTTAAACGCACTTTAAATTCATGTGTAATAGAGTTTATTAGAGCATTAGATCACGTAGTTAAATAGTAAATAGCATCAGGTTAACAGTTTACGCAGATGACATTTTGGTTACTGCACTGGACTGAAATAAAGAGAGTGAATTTTTGTGACAAGCATTTGAAAAGCTTATGCAAGGAGTAATGACACTAAAATTACTAAAATGTGAATTTTCAATCCCTGAATTAAAATTATTAGGACATGTGATTACAAAAGGGGAATTTTGTTATACCCATAGGAAATTAAAACTGTTTTAGGATTTAATGCTCCGCATAACAAAAAATATTTAAAACATTTTATGGATAGTGTGGTTTCCACAGAACATTTATTAGTGAACCAGGATAAAGTGCACCCTGGAAACGTAATTTTCTTGGGAAGAACACAGTTTTGATATGGAATAAAAAATGTCAAGAAATTTTGATACGATCAAGAAGAAATTAAATAACCAACATTCATTTCACAGACCTGACTTCAGAGTAGCATTTTGTTTAATAAACTGTGGCTTATTAAACTTATTGTTCGGTAATTTTCACATGTGTCAACACCTGCTTTCTTTGGGATTGGAATTATTATATTCATCTTGAAGTCTGAGGGTATTTCGCCTGTTTCATACATCTTGCTCACCAGATGGTAGAGTTTTGTCAGGACTGGCTCTCCCAAGGCCGTCAGTAGTACCAATGGAATGTTGTCTACTCCGGGGGCCTTGTTTCGACTCAGGTCTTTCAGTGCTCTGTCAAACTCTTCACGCAGTATCGTATCTCCCATTTCATCTTCATCTACATCCTCTTCCATTTCCATAACATTGTCCTGCAGTACATCGGCCTTGTATAGACCCTCTATATACTCCTTCCACCCTTCTGCTTTCCCTTCTTTGCTTAGAACTGGGTTTCCATCTGAGCTCTTGATGTTCATACAAGTGGTTCTCTTATTTCCAAAGGTCTCTTTAATTTTCCTGTAGGCAGTATCTATCTATCTAAGGTATATATGTGGAAATAATTATTGGGTCTATATTCAGTACGATAAGTCAGAATCATGATCCCAAGTCGAGACTGATACAGAGGCGTTTGGATGAAAAGAAATATGGTAACTTAGACAAATAATAAAATGTATTGAAGGGGACACTTTGCAGAAAAACAAATGTAGTATGCTTACAGTAGGAAATTATGTTGATCAGAAGCAGAAGCAGGAAGATGAATTAAACAAATATATGACAGAAATAATCTTTGTCATATTCCACAGTCTATGAAAAATTAAAGTAAAATGTTTTCTTTTATAATGCGGCGCAAAGGGAAGACAAGAGCTGCCATCATGTAAAAATGTCACGCAGTTGAGATAAGTAATAGGATGTGTGAAGGTGAAACGCAGCTTTAGGTTTAGACGCGGTGAATTGTACATTTTGCAAACAAATGTTTCAAAACGAGTATTTCCAAGTTTCATGGGAAACATAATTTGAAAAGATGAAAATCCAAAATGTTTTGTAAGCTCTTGAAAACGTTCTCAGAATCACTTATGCCTTCATACTATGTTCAATGTTTATGATTTACAATTCTTAGACGAAAACTGTGAAATTTTGTCTAGTGAAATAACTTTTGGTTTCTCTACATTTCTCAAAAAGTCATTTTCTGTTTCTTAAATAATTCTATTCGTGAGGCTTTCCTGACAAGTTGTAGCTTTATGAATGTTGGAAAAACATGTGCTCTGACAAAATCTTGACAAAATCTACCTTTACTTTTTGATAAAATTACAAAAAAATTCACGATGCTATATACATTAGCAACTCTAATTATTTACGTAACTGCAAATGGTGAGTACATCTACGAATTTAAATTGAGATTTCACCACGGTCTCTGATTGTTTCACTTTATTTCCGTGAAACTGAAACACCCAGACAACATGGTCAGATCGCAATGCAGTTTTCTACATGTACACATCATTTGCATGTCTGTAAATAATTAGATGTGCAAATCAGTGTCACTGTTGCAGCAGACACCGGGGTGTGTTGGTGTTCTTCTGTTCATTTTTATTATCAGGCCTGGTAAGGTATATAGGTGTGTGAGTGGGGTAGGTGATAACTATCAAGAACACAGTGATCATGCGCACTCGTGTGAGGTAACATTACCACCGTGATAACGACGAACTCTCATAACCAAAAGCTTCTCAGATCTGTCTCCGAGAGAAAGGATGTGAGAACAGCTAGTCATAAAAAATACGTCCCAGTGCAAGTCTCCAAGAATTTAACTACCGGTCACAATAGTTTGGGATCAGGTTACCTCAAAAGAGGATACACCTGCTATTTGATACCCTTCCTAAGTCACTGCATGCATGCAGGCAAGAAGGGCAGCCACTTGAGCTGTTACAGCCAAGTTACCCAGCTCTCCAGCAGTCCATTATAATCTACCATACATTAAAATGTTCCAATCGCGCATTGTTGTATATATCTACCTTCAATTAAATCCTATGATTGATACAAGATTAATTATTTTGAACTGGAATGCCCTATTTACGTGTGCTGACTTGCTTGTTTTCTCGTTGTTCTGCCTGTCATGTGTCATTTTGCTTCCAAAGTAGCCGAACTCTTTGACTCATATACTTCTTGGTCTCCAGTTTCGTAGGGATTATCACCAAGCCGGCCGGTGTGGCAGAGCGGTTCTGGACACTTCAGTCTGGAAACGCGCGACCGCTACGGTCGCAGGTTCGAGTCCTGCCTCGGGCATGGATGTGTGTGGTGTCCTTAGGTTAGACAGGTTTTAGTAGTTCTAAGTTCTAGGGGACTGATGACCTCAGATGTTAAGTTCCATATTGCTCAGAGCCATTTGAACCATTTGAACCATTATCACCAACGTTATTTCTGATAATCTTCAATTTATTATCAGTCTACAGCATTTGTTCATTAGACTGTTAATTCCCTTCATTAAGTACGAGAACTCTCCCTTCCTTTCACAGAGAATAGGAATGTCATTAGCAAATCTTACCACTTCTTAGATGGTGGTTGAGATTTTTCCACTTAAACTTGGGAAAAGGTACCTTTCCATTAAGTACTTCCTTCTTAGTTCTTGTTCATATTGCATATTACTTAACGGTTAAATCTATTGCCCTAAAAATTTCGAACATCTTGCGCCATTTTACCACGTCAAACGCATTTTACTGCGAAAAATACTATGAACCTTTTTCTACTTTTCGTAAGTTTCGCGTCCCTAATATAATGCGACCGCTAAACTACCTCTTCGCTGCCTTTCCCTTTCCTAAAGCCAAATTGATCCTCATCTCACAGATGTCCAGCCTTTTCTACGTGTTATTGTTGTCATCATTTTGGATGTATGAGATGGTAACCTAAGTTGTACGATATTTTAGCGCTTACGATAGCTAGCTATCTTCAGACATAAGTGAATGCAATTTTTCTGTCTTTAACTTATCATAGACAATAACATGTTATGAAGTTTTGAACAGTAGGGTGCAGTGTATTTAGAAGACTAAGAAAAAGCCAAAATAATTGCTATTTTATGTTACAGTCTAACTTCTTTTCGTTCCACAGCAGAAACGAGAAGGTAAAGGAAACACAAGAGTAACAGGATGATAAAGCATCAAAGATGGTCCAGTCACTTCCATTTGCAGGCAGGTTACTCTCGGATTTTTCTGGTATCCTAGACTAGACATTCTCTTTGATGGCCCTGCAAATGAGGCAGAATAGCTGTCCAATATTACATCCACCCTCTGGATAAAATTGATGGATAGATTCCCAAGAAAGGATCTGAGTTTCAAAACATAAGTGTCATCTTTGATGAGTACGAAGCAAAGCCCACAAAAGTACTCTAACAATGAGACCAGACGATCTAGAAGGCGAAATGTTGCGACCTTAATTCGGTTCGGCTGTTCTGATACCTTATACCACACACATGTTCACGCACTTGAAAATATTAGTGTCTCTAAATGTTTTGAGTTCAATAGAGAGACTACGGAGGTATAAGATTGTATTCTACTGGATTGAAATCTACATGCTGAAAAGCAATGGGAAAATTTCTGTGACGGTCGTGCCATACGTGCGCTTTTCTTTTATATATCCTGCTGTAAAGTGATAAAGTTCAACCGAAAATCTGAAGAAAATGTATCATTTTCTTCATTTTTAGTGATGGAACTGAGGATACAAGTTGTGGGACAACTCTAGCACACACTTCTTTAAAAATTCGTTCGTCCTAATAACGTTACGGACGCCATTTGGTATTTCGACAACACGTGGGAGTTAGTTTCCACTCACAGAAAGGGTGCAGGGTGACGGCAACATGACTATAGCACTACGGGCAAACAACGTCCAGAATACATTGTCATTAAAATATTTCATTTCAATTTAGTACATGCCAGTCATTGGACTGTATTCGTTTGGAACGGACATGGGGTTATTTTTTGCGCCTGGCCATATTACTTAAATGCACTTGCTTTTAATGTTGAATGAATTATTTCAAAGAAAACCAGGGAATGCGAGGCGCATTGCATATATACCGCAGGTTTGAGAATATGTGTTACATTTTTGTTCCAAGAGTTAACTTTTATATTATTATAATATTTATGTGATAATTTTAAAGTGTGATGATTAACTGCATGATTTACAGACATTGCAAAATAATTGTTGACTTTAAGAAAATTACGCTATATGTATTCCTTTATTTTAAACATTTACTGTAAGAAGGATTGTGTGTATTCAGATGAAAATTTTGGGCCACAAATACTCTTTTCAAACAATTGTCCGTTGCGCATTTTCGGAGACAGGATATATCTGATCCCTTTCTGATGGACATATCATCCAATCCAAAATTATATTATCAGTCAGGCTCTTAGGAACGGGAGATGGAGACAGTCATTAATTTCTCAATATTGCCAGGCTATTAAATACGAGAATTTCATCATTCAGTGGCCATGGAAGCAAATAAAATTGAAAAGCAAATGATTATTTTGGTTTAAAAGCTTTGTTCTTAGACATTCCGAATTAGATTCACCGCACCTCATATGAGATGGCTAACAAGACGGGAAAATTGTGCATGCAGTAAGATTCTGTAATGATAAGTTATTTGACGAATGTGTAAAGTTACATTACTTTATTCTTTGAGAAACTGGAACCCAGTCCTTACTTGTTATTTCGTAATCAATAGTATCATATGTGCATGTTTTCCTCACTGCTAATACTGTTTCAGTTGAATGTTCAGCAACAGCTATTCTTTCGTTTCGAATGAAAGAATCGTGAAGTGTTCGTCTCTTATTATTGCAATCGTCCACATACATCACTGTTATGAAATGTTATCTGACGAAATAGAAAAAAATGAGTGTGAACTATCAGACGAGTACGGAAACAAAAACAACCGCCTGTGATCATTTATTCCGCTGTTGGATGAGCACGTTATTTGTTTGAGGACGGATGCGAAGCGAACTTTCAAAACAAACAGTCATATTTTTTTTCTTTTTTTTCAATTTCGAGTTCTATTTGCTGTGCTGTGGTGCTGAATTAGCGGGCGCAGACCAACACGGTTATCTCGTCACTTAACTCGAGCGTGGGCGATACTTATATCCTTCACTTTCCTTTGTGAAATTGCGCTGCGGTGTAAATACGAAACCTCAGACCACAGCTACAGCCAAAATTCCCACGTGATTTTATCATCATAATGAACGTCCTTCTAATTTAAACGTTTAGCTCCGAGAGCTATCGCTGATAAGCGTCCATTCTTTTACTGTGACAAATACTCTACGTCAGCAAACCCGTGTGTAATTGTTATGGTATAACATCGTGGGAAAACAGAAAAAGAAGAGACTCGATGGTTTGGAGGTGCGATATTTCAGATGGAGATTTATTAGTAAATCGACCGATATACGAGAGCTTGCTGAGAAGTAATGCTTTCGAAATTTGTATATGACACAAATACAAACATTATTAATACTATGCATCTTCATTATTAATTCCTACAGATTTGCAGTCCTTTCTAGAGGTCACACAGCGATTATGTGAGTTACGAGCTGTGGCACGTAAAGCTCAGACATGACAGTTCCACCAACAGTCTTACCTGCGATGGGGCAGAGCACAATTTAGGGATTCAACAAACACACTTTCAATACATAATATAGCCTCGGAACCGGGGTGGATTGCCGGGATACGACGTGGGCTAGAAATTGGAACAGGAAATAGTTGTTTAATGATGCTTGGAAAGCTGCACTTGAAACGTTAGGTGGATTGCTCTTAAGGGAGTCGAATTACTTAAACATTTGAAAGAAAAGAAAATGTATTTTGAAAAAGTACAGAAAAGAGCATAAAACATCTAGAACAAATTATGTAGATGACTACATTATAATGTACAGGAGAAAGAAACAAGAACAGAGAGTACGTAGAGGGGTAGCGATCTACATTCATGGAAAACGATAAGATAAATTACAGGATTATGAATGTTTGAATGAACACTTTGTACTTGCTGAAATTAAAGGTCCAAGGGGATTCCTAAGAACAATAGCAACTTCTGCCTTAAAATGTGGAGGAAGTCCAAGGCTTTTCACAAACGCTTACAAGTGATTCTAAACAGATACAATAAAAATCGTATTTTACTTGTTGGTGATGTCAAAGCTAGAACTGGAAATATACCAATTGCAAAACCAGTAGGCACATTTGGAGATAACGTATGTAATGAGAACGGAAAAATGCTCAGAGACTTTGACACTTTTAGTCATTTAAAAATTACCACTTCCTTTCTGTAGGAAAAAAAAAACATAGAAATTTATCTGGTTACAAAGAGAATATAGATCTGTTATAGATTATATAACAAAAATGACGGATGTCTTGGACATGCTAGAGATACCAGGGTTCATCGAGGAGAGGATATTAGGTGAGACCACTTTTTATTCGTGTCAGTAATAAACATTTATGAAAAAGAAAAAAAACGACGAAACTAATTAAGTATCAAAAGGAAGAACAAGTTTTTAAAGTTTACCTTTTGGAAGAAATCAGCAAACCAGATGTCTACCAAATTCGGACGGCAAAGATATTAGCTAATTCTGAAACATTAGGTGCCTTGGAAGAAAAATTAAAAACAGTGGTGTCATACATAGCTTATGTGGTGCTGGGGAAGGAAAGGAAATATAGAAAATGTAGAGGAGTAAGGATTTGAACGCGAGAGATGAAAGCAGAAATTGAATAAAAGCAAGAAGATTTCAAGTACTACATAATAAACCCAAAAATGAGAAGTATAAATGTTTAGAAAAAAAGAACTAATGTGAAATGCGTGATTCCGAAAGTACACCCAGAATCACAGGAAAGTTCTATCAGCAATCTAGAACATGATTCTCACAAGAGAATGATCATACACATGTTAGTAATATAGGAGAGATCAAATGCCTGGTTCATTATAAAAATTATGGTATGACGATACATTAATTCAGATGTTACCTATACTAAATGAAGCACAGCTAATGAGTGATATTAATATGAGAGAACTGACGGAAGCTCTAAAAGCTACAAAAAATAGGAAAGCCACTGCTGTAGATGTTATTAACTACGAGAATATGGAAGTTTTTTCTTACATCAAAGGCTTCTTCAAACCTTCAATCGAAGTTGGAGGAATGAGAAGGTCTCAAACGACTGGCTAAGAGCCAAAGTAATATCTGTTATTAAAAGGGGTGGTAAAAGTAAATATAGTAACCAATGAGGTACAAGCTTCCCGAATTCAGCCTATAAGTTATATGTCAAAGTCCTGAATGCAATGTGAAATAAGACATAATAGCTACAATTTGACGACCAATATGTTTCTAGAAAAGACTGTAAATTACTGACAACGTTTCTACATTGGAACGAGGTGTATAAAGAGGAGAGAGCCTAACAGGGAAACGAAACGAAAAAACTGCAAAGACTGAAACTTGTCTAGCTTAGAGGGGGAAACCAGATGGTGCTATGGTTGGGGCGCTAGATGGCGCTGCCATAGGTCAAACGGATATCAAATGCGTTTTTTAAAACAGGAACCCCCATTTATTTATTACATATTTGTGTAGTACATAAAAAAATGAGTGTTTTAGTTGGACCGCTTTTTTCACTTTGTGACAGATGGCGCTGTAATAGCCACAAACATCTGGCTCACAATTTCAGACGAACAGTTAGTAACAGGTAGGTTTTTTTAAATTAAAATACAGAACGTAGGTACGTTAGAACATTTTATTTCGGTTCTTCCAATTTGATACATGTACTTTGCGAACTTATCATTTCTGAGAACGCATGCTGTTACAGCGTGATTACCTGTAAATACCACATTAATGCAATAAATGCTCAAGATGATGTCCGACAACCTCAATGCATTTCGATATACGTGTAAGGACATTCCTCTCAACAGCGAGTAGTTCGCCTTCCATAATGATCGCACATGCATTGACAATGCTCTGACGCATGTTGTCAGGCGTTGTCAGTAGTGCCATGTCTGTTATGCACTCAGAATATTATGTATTTTGAGACATAATAGTGTATTTGGGAAAAGCGTGCATGTCTTTTTTTGTACTGGTAATGTCTACCGTTTTTGATAAATAATTTTATTTTTCTGCAAATATCGACTCTGTTTAGTTCAAAGGTATTATTTCTGAGAAAAAGTCCATGTATTTGCGTGGAATCTTTTCAAACCACTGCTTTCGGCCATGTTACATCACATATTCAGGGCTTTATAAAGCTATTTTTGCACCTTACCAAAATTTGTAGTTTCCTGATAAATAAAGAACTCCTCCAATTACCTCCTTTGCTCTAATGGTACTTATTCAGTTCATTTGGCCTATGGCTATGTTTTGTCTTTAAGTCTTACTTTTGAAGCATTATGATTAGGTAGTACTAATTTAGCAGTTGGTTATGGAAGTACAGTTAAACTTTCAGACAGCCTTGGCACGATTGGTCTGATCGCTAAATGTTACAGCCTTATTTGGAAGTTGGTTTTAGTACTTAACTTCCGGTATGCATACATCTAATGTAAGAAAAAGCATTGCTAGCCAGTCAGTATCATCGATTATATGTTTCTTGGGAAAATATTTAAACTGGGTGTCCATTGACCCATACCCCAAGTAAGGTACAGAGATCAAACTACGGTCGTTCAAAAATACTGCGTAAGTTCATCCCATAAGGTTTAACTTCATGCCCCAAACAACGTGTGTGTGTGTGTGTGTGTGTGTGTGTGTGTGTGTGTGTGTGCGTGTGTGTGTGTGGGTGTGTGTGTGTGGGTGTGTTTGAGACAGAGAGGCCGGCCGGTGTGGCCGAGCGGTTCTAAGCGCTTCAGTCTGGAACCGCGCGACCGCTATGGTCGCCGGCTCGAATACTGCCTCGGGCATGGATGTGTGTGATGTCCTTAGGTTAGTTATGTTTAAGTAGTTCTTTGTTCTAGGGGACTGATAACCTCAGACGTTAAGTCCCATAGTGCTCAGAACCATTTGAGACAGACAGAGAGAGACTGAGTTTGCGCAATTTAGCTAAATAAGCTTACTTAATTAATGAAAATACTGCAACATTGTTAATATTTTTTAAACATAACGCCGTTTTTGCAAGTGAGATGAGGATTATGTTTTTTTTCTTTTAAAACATAACGCTGATCTTACGTGCCAAAACATGGTGGATATGTTCTTGTGATTATTTCATCACTATTCTTTGAAATTCCCGTCGATACATGGCAAAATTTATGGATAATATATGTTCATTTAATCGCTGTAGACTCTTCAGTGCAGTTTGTCCAACACTGATCAGTGACGACATCACGTATGGTCACTGACCTTGAACGATTGATGAAACCTTATAATGATATCTTAACCAAGACATAAAGAGCGATGCCTTTTCTATGACGTTACGTTTACGGGAATTTCAAAATAAAGTGATGAAGTGGAAAATCAAATCCAAATCCACATGTAAAGCAAGCATCACTTTAACAGAAAAAATATTATCTTCACCTAGTTGCACAAAACGGGGTCATGTTTAAAAAAATATTATCAATTTTACAATATTTCCAAAAATTAAGTAACAGTCTTCAGCGCAAACTGACTCTTTCTCTCTCTCTCTCTCTCTCTCTCTCTCTCTCTCTCTCACACACACACACACACACACACACACACAAACACACACACACACACACACACACACACACACACACACACACACACATAAACATTCATACATACAACCCCTCTGTCTCTCTCTCTCTCGCCCTCTCTCTTAAACACACACACTGTTAAGGCAAATCTCTGTACTTCGTCACAAATCAGTACCCAAGAATCTAATGTCTAGTGTTAAGTAATCGCATTCTTACTTTGCTGTTTATCTTAATTGGTGAATTGACATATTTGTAAATTTTCTTCTGACGACATTCAGTCCCTCGCGCAGGCGTCAGGATATTCGGTTGGAGACTGAACACAAGGATTCTCAATGGAAAGCTCTTGTAGAGGTTTTCCTATTCGGGTTTCGCCTTACAACCAAACTAGACCCTCGAAAATCGTTGGTCGGATCCTTGCGATCAGAGCTAGTACCCAACGTTGGGCGTCCATTATGTTTGGTGCAGAATTTGAACTGGTATGTTTCTGCGACCTCTGTAATATTTAATTTAATAGTGATGTGCGTGAGACATGTATAGAAATTCTATGTCCATCCTCGCGACTAATGGTCTGCGGGTCTTCTGCCTTTCATTTAAGTAATAAAATGGAACACATGCAGATGTGGTTTTTATGTTATTTTTTATATTGGAACCAGTTTCGGTGACTCAGTGCATCATCCTTACTCCTTAACTGACGGTGAAGAGTTGGTAGTTGATACTCCCATACACAACATCGCTTTTATGGTTTTTACGGAAGCCGATTCGTAGTTGGCTCAAATGGTTCAAAGGACTCTGAGCAGTATGGGATTTAACATCTGAGGTCATCAGTCCCCTAGAACTTAGAACTACTTAAACCTAACTATCCTAAGGAAATCACACAAATCCATGCCCGAGGCAGGATTCGAACCTGCGACCGTATCGGTCGCGCGGTTCCAGACTGAAGCGACTAGAACCCCTAGGCAACACCGGCCGGCAATTCGTAGTTGGTTACCACTGATGTGATCTGTATCTGACTGGATTTCGATCTCTCAGCGTCAGTTAAGGCCTGAATTTGATGTACTGAATCACCGAAACTGGTTGACATTCAATAAAGTAACATCAAGCGACGGCTGCAGGTGATTCGTTTTATTAAAATGGATACTTTAGGTTCCTTTGATCGTCTGATCCGAATGTCTGTAGTTACTTGATGAACTGCATGCAGCTGAGGCGTCAGTAATGGACACGGCACAAAGCAATATTGGAAGCTGAGGTCGGCGAGGGAGGGCACAAGGGCTACGAGGAGGGTCTTGGAGAGCCCTTTAGAGGCGGGAATACCGGTGGGCAGCCTGGAGCGCCGCTGCTGGCGAAGATCGCGTCTGGCCGCCGCAGAGAGCAAACAAGCCTCCCCTGGAGGGCCTCTAAGGGGATCGGCCGACTGCCGCGGACGGGGAAGAGCCGGGGATATTGTGTCAAAGTGGCAAGACATGCAGCGCAAACCCGTGAAAATGGGTTCAGTAACACAACAGGAAACACAAATACTGACTTCTGGCTTCGTATCAGACCGCTGCACACATCTAAATAAGCAGTATTCGTAAATACAAATATCAGGTACATACAATCCAGTACACAATATTTGTTTCCACACGAATTTGGTGCAGTAAGAGACCGTATGTACACTTTTCCCAGTACAACGATAAACATTAACTCACTTTTACTTAAATACAGTAATCAAGCGCCACGCACACGTGTTGCCTGTCGGCAAACTAGGCAGGCACTGCGAACTAGACTATGCCTACTCCTTCCCGTCTGGCCGCTCTGCTGGATGCTTCCGTGAGTAGTCGGTCTAGTCCGTCAATCACTTCTAACATTACATCTACATCTACATCTATACTCCGCGAGCCACCTTACGGTGTGTGGCGGAGGGTACTTATTGTACCACTATCTGATCCCCCCTTCCCTGTTCCATTCACGAATTGTGCGTGGGAAGAACGACTGCTTGTAAGTCTCCGTATTTGCTCTAATTTCTCGGATCTTTTCGTTGTGATCATTACGCGAGATATATGTGGGCGGTAGTAATATGTTGCCCATCTCTTCCCGGAATGTGCTCTCTCGTAATTTCGATAATAAACCTCTCCGTATTGCGTAACGCCTTTCTTGAAGTGTCCGCCACTGGAGCTTGTTCAGCATCTCCGTAACGCTCTCGCGCTGACTAAATGTCCCCGTGACGAATCGCGCTGCTTTTCGCTGGATCATGTCTATCTCTTCTATTAGTCCAACCTGGTAAGGGTCCCATACTGATGAGCAATACTCAAGAATCGGACGAACAAGCGTTTTGTAAGCTACTTCTTTCGTCGATGAGTCACATTTTCTTAGAATTCTTCCTATGAATCTCAACCTGGCGCCTGCTTTTCCCACTATTTGTTTTATGTGATCATTCCACTTCAGATCGCTCCGGATAGTAACTCCTAAGTATTTTACGGTCGTTACCGCTTCCAATGATTTACCACCTATGGCATAATCGTACTGGAATGGATTTCTGCCCCTATGTATGCGCATTATATTACATTTATCTACGTTTAGGGAAAGCTGCCAGCTGTCGCACCATGCATTAATCCTCTGCAGGTCCTCCTGGAGTACGTACGAGTCTTCTGATGTTGCTACTTTCTTGTAGACAACCGTGTCATCTGCAAATAGCCTCACGGAGCTACCGATGTTGTCAACTAAGTCATTTATGTATATTGTAAACAATAAAGGTCCTATCACGCTTCCCTGCGGTACTCCCGAAATTACCTCTACATCTGCAGATTTTGAACCGTTAAGAATGACATGTTGTGTTCTTTCTTCTAGGAAATCCTGAATCCAATCACAAACCTGGTCCGATATTCCGTAAGCTCGTATTTTTTTCACTAAACGTAAGTGCGGAACCGTATCAAATGCCTTCCTGAAGTCCAGGTTCTTAACTAATCTCTGAAAGTAAATTTCGAAAGGTTGGAATTGTGAGTATATGTATGTCAGTGTGGAAAAGACTATCAATATAATGTATAAAGATTTATTAAATATAAATACGGAAAGTTATTCGTCTTGACGCCACGTCTACTACGTAGTTCACTGTTCTCTGTAGACTTCGACACACCACAACATATCCTGCGCACAATCTTCTGGGACACATCTAACTTGTGGAGTGCTTGCCCGCCAAGTCTCAGAGGTCGCAGACTGCCCGAAATGTGGCACAAACGCTACAGTTCCCATTAACTAATTATTTTCTAACACTCTGTGTTTTTGACAAAAATCTAAAAACTTAGAAAAAGGTCATGCAAACTCCAAACCTACTGACGCTGTGGCGATTCCTCCTGTCTCTCAACGATATATTCACTGAAAAGGTTTTCCAAAGGGACAACTTCAATTAGCAGTTAACAAGATACGTGATTTTACATAATTCAACAGTCACGACATGGAGGCACCCACATTCATGATGGACAATCTCCTTAAAAAGTTGTACGCAGTGCAACTATCTTATTAGGTTCCATCATCAGAACGATTTCTTTTAATTGGAATTACATAAGGCAAGCGAACTTGCTGCCTGTCGTGATTGTTCGAAAGTGGCAAATGACCTCATCATAGGATACAACGAGCAGTAAGGGAAATGATCGGATGAAATATCTCAGAGAGCTCTGATTTTCTGTTGTAAAGCCGGTAATGACAAAAACGGATAGTATTCGGTCTTCTGTCTCCGGACAATCTGCCACTATCCTCTACTTCGTTTTCGCTGAAACTCGTGTAAAATATACAATATAAATTGATTACATGATGTGAAGAGAGGATGCTAGTTTTTGTGAAATAATGAACTTAATAAACTATCGTGAAATAAATAATTATGAAGCCATGAAATTTATACCAAACCTCAACATACAGGGCTATTACAAATGATTGAAGCGATTTCATAAATTCACTGTAGCTCCATTCATTGACATATGGTCACGACACACTACAGATACGTAGAAAAACTCATAAAGTTTTGTTCGGCTGAAGCCGCACTTCAGGTTTCCGCCGCCAGAGCGCTCGAGAGCGCAGTGAGACAAAATGGCGACAGTAGCCGAGAAAGCGTATGTCGTGCTTGCAATGCACTCACATCAGTCAGTCATAACAGTGCAACGACACTTCAGGACGAAGTTCAACAAAGATCCAGCAACTGCTAACTCCATTCAGCGATGGTATGCGCAGTTTAAAGCTTCTGGATGCCTCTGTAAGGGGAAATCAACGGGTCAGCCTGCAGTGAGCGAACAAACGGTTGAACGCGTGCGGGCAAGTTTCACGCGTAGCCCGCGGAAGTCGACGAATAAAGCAAGCATGGAGCTAAACGTACCACAGCCGACGGTTTGGAAAATCTTACGGAAAAGGCTAGAGCAGAAGCCTTACCGTTTACAATTGCTACAAGCCCTGACACCCGATGACATAGTCAAACGCTTTGAATTTTCAGCGCGGTTGCAACAGCTCATGGAAGAGGATGCGTTCAGTGCGAAACTTGTTTTCAGTGATGAAGCAACATTTTTTCTTAATGGTGAAGTGAACAGACACAATGTGCGAATCTGGGCGGTAGAGAATCCTCACGCATTCGTGCAGCAAATTCGCAATTCACCAAAAGTTAACGTGTTTTGTGCAATCTCACGGTTTAAAGTTTACGGCCCCTTTTTCCTCTGCGAAAAAATCGTTACAGGACACGTGTATCTGGACATGCTGGAAAATTGGCTCATGCCACAACTGGAGACCGACAGCGCCGACTTCATCATTCAACAGGATGGTGCTCCACCGCACTTCCATCATGATGTTCGGCATTTCTTAAACAGGGGATTCGAAAACCGATGGCTCGGTCGTGGTGGAGATCATGATCAGCAATTCATGTCATGGCCTCCACGCTCTCCCGACTTAACGCCATGCGATTTCTTTCTGTGGGGTTATGTGAAAGATTCAGTTTTTAAACCTCCTCTACCAAGAAACGTGCCAGAACTGCGAGCTCGCATCAACGATGCTTTCGAACTCATTGATGGGGACATGCTGCGCCGAGTGTGGGAGGAACTTGATTATCGGCTTGATGTCTGCCGAATCACTAAAGGGACACATATCGAACATTTGTGAATGCCTAAAAAATTTTTTTGAGTTTTTGTATGTGTGTGCAAAGCATTGTGAAAATATCTCAAACAATAAAGTTATTGTAGAGCTGTGAAATCGCTTCAATCATTTGTAATAACCCTGTACATCTGATACGTACAAGCTGTCTTCAAGAAAACACAAAATGAAAGTTCCATGACAAATGATATCTCCTCTACCTTTTCCTCTGAGCGACGTTGCTTAGAGCTACGTTTTAGAAGATTCTCCCATTGTAAATATGCACTACAATTACATAGGTATTCATTGGTTTCTAGATAATGACACATTGTATCAGTTGTATTTAGCGCTTCTTCACCCATCTTTTAAAACTAGATCACGGAAGACACCAATCAGATACTAAGAAGATAATAAGAATAAAAGCAAACACCTTGTTGCCCCCTTGAATGCTAGGTGTCATCTCGCTGATAGGAAGTCAGAAGTCAGCATTTGTATTTCCTCTTTCAGCATACACTTCACGCATTCAACTGCAGCAGTGCTAATCATCTCCCGGCATAACATCATTGTTTCAGCTTTCAAGAAGCCACAGTTTGTGGAATAAGGAATAACAATATGTCTCGACTGTTTTAATAGAGTATTTACGATTTAGGCACGTCTTTGGAAGATAGATGCCACGTATGCTAATGATGGCAAAATTGATAGAAGTTTTTAGAGCTTGATGGGAATGTAATAGCTGAATGCTTTATTTGACTCATTCAGTATATCTTAAGTTCTCTTCCTCCCATTCGGACACAGGTCGTAGGAAAACAGAGTCAATGAAGAAAACCGGAGTGAGGGGCATTACAACACATCTGATACTGTTGTTGCTTTATAACACTTTAAGTGGTTGAGCTACAGCGACCGGGTTATACGTTTGTGAGACATAACTGTGTTTAAAACCTTATTTGTGGTAATAGATTTACCGTGTGTTCGGTAACTCGTCTGTATTTGAAAAGTCGTGTATATTGTAACAGTAAGAGCAGTCGTTGTTGTTCGATTAGACGGCTGATGGACCAGTGCTTGGCTGCGTGCGACTGATGTAGAACTCGGCGATGTCAGCCGACGTCGGGTCAATTAGTCCATTGACAGCTGCTGTGCAGAAGCGTAATGAGCAACCGCCATCACGAGGGAGAGTTGGCTAAGGCCCCTGTCCAGTCTGGGTGATGGTCTCTGAACAGTTCCTCAAGGGACTGACGAAATAATTGAACGGCCAGTATCAGCGTTACTTAGTCGTTTGACATGCTATGCTGCCCAGGCATAAAATCGAATTAGTATATTTATTTTACGATAAAATTTTGATTTACACATATATTCACTTTTTATGATCCAGATCTGATGGGGACCTCTGGTGCTTACCAATCATAATTTGTTAACACTGTTTGCTGTCTTAAGCACGTAAAATTCTTATACACCAACTGTCTTTCTCAGTTCATACCGAAGCATGTAGAATATTAGTGGCTAGAAATGACTGGAGCGTTCATCACAGGCCACTCGTGAGTGTCACAGTAGAGGAAATTCGCGTTATCCTCATTCCATGGCTTTATGCAACAGCTGTGTAACCTGTTATCAGGCGACAACAGCCTCTGCAGCGATATTATTGGCAATCACTGTTTGTTTAGCAGCTTCTTCGAGGCTGGAGTATCCACCGGTATTGTATGTGCTTCTACTTGTCACTGTCTGCTGGATTCACGGAAGTCGAGAAGTATCCTTGGATTGATCACTCCATTTCACGTCTCTTCCAGATCAGAAGCGAGTACGCAGGCACTGAGCACTATCAAGTGGTTTTAAACGTCTGTTTGTATCACTTAACCCCATCGCTTACTTGGGCGTCCTGTAAATCTCACTTCAATAATTCGAGTTTGGATAATAGGCACGAGGTCTACACAATGGTTTGTTCTTGCCTATCATCATGTAGGAACATATAAAGTCTCTTTCCTTTTCATCCTCGGATCGTAAAACTTCTATCTTCATATTACAAGGGTTAAATGAAATTTATAATAATTATATGAATGATATAAGGTACTGAAACATAACCTTCTGAATAGATTTAGTCGTGATTTGGGGTATTTAACTTAGTGTCCTCATATTTATAACCAACTTACATTTTTTCTTTTAGAACAATAGAAATACGAATTACAATGCTCGGAATAAAATTTTTCTGCTCTCGCACATAATGAATCTTCATATCCACTGCCACAAATTGCTTATGGAAGAAACAAAAAACAGAAAAGGCATCGTAAACACCAATGAGAACAAAAACCCAAAATTAGGATGAAACATTAATTGAACAAACCATAGCTCGTATTACATCGAGTACCGTGGCATTATCATTCACACACCAAAAATCAAATACTCACTAAATAAGTATTGGTAAGAATTAATTGCTTTCCATATTCCAGGTAAAGTACCATAAGACACACTCCTCATTTAACAGCATGTTAAAAATATTTATCTCTGATTTCAGAAAGGCTTAAGAGTAACGAGACTGGTTTCTGATCTCCGCTATGTCACACATTGTTTGAACTTGTAGGATTCTCTGCCTTTAAGTTCCATTGTATAGTCAGACCAGTACACTACTTTCACACTACTCACGTCCGTGGTATGCCTCTGTGTCAACATTTTACATCTGGGATGTCATTGGTGACTAGTTTACAGTCACTCTAGCACACAAGATTAACATCTGCTGTTTCCACTCACATCGATCATATAGCAAAACCGTTTTAACAGAGGTTGGAAACAAATGTCCTTGTTCAGTTAGCACACAAACAAAAATATTTAAAAGCCATTCGCTTACGATCCGCATCTTGTAAAGCTATAATACGCCTCCACATTTCAAGGTAACAACGTAGGTGTATAGGATCGTCATTACTAATACTTTAAAAATCAGATACCCGCTCAATTAAACCCAGATACCGAGAAAATCCTTGCGAAAGTCTGGACAGCGCATCTGCCATCACATTACCTTCGCTTTTTTATGTAAACTATCACGTAGTCATATTCCTGTACAAATTGTGCACGGATGAAACAGTTTAGAAGCTATGAAGAAACTTAATGCTTTATGATCACAACAGACTCTTACATGCTTGTCATTTGTGTACAAATTAAACTTTTTGAACCACGGCACATTAGCCAAGGCCTCTCCC
This sequence comes from Schistocerca americana, assembly GCF_021461395.2. Taxonomy (NCBI): domain Eukaryota; kingdom Metazoa; phylum Arthropoda; class Insecta; order Orthoptera; family Acrididae; genus Schistocerca; species Schistocerca americana. The sequence continues at coordinate 402,682,853 of NC_060124.1, read as the reverse complement.
ACTGTTGTGGAATACGGCCTTTCATATTCATTAAGAACTCTGCTACCAAACTGATTATTTTTACATCGACTTCGCCATCTCATTCTCTTACCTGAAACAAACAAGCATCCTACCACTGCATGAGACATCTGATGTGATGCGGAAACATTTCTGTATGTCGAGGTGGTGAAAACTTCCCGAAGTGATTATAACTCGTTTAACCTTGTTAAAGTCTACCTGGCGTTTCTCTGACCAGAACCAAGTAATATATCTAAACAATAGATTTAGCAAGTCTACAATGTGTAATCGTGGATTTGGAGCGACTCTTCTACTATACAAAAGGGAGCATTCCCTATAAATGTTTTCAACTGTTTCCTCGTCAATGGAAAACGGATATTTTCAACATGCTTGATCATCTGAGATTGGACACAGTTCCTGTCTGCGAGACGACTTGTTCCTGAAACAACCTTACCCTTGGTTTAGCTCGGTCTCTCCATGTTATAAGCGACCCCACTAATTGAGAATTCATCAAAGGTTTGTTCTATCACATTAATATGTTTTTGCCAAGCCGCAGTGTCTATTGGCGAGTCACCCACATGTAATGTCACATTGTCTAATTGTTCCTGGTCAAGGACAGTGTCTAACACAAATAGGAAGACCCCCAAAAGTCAGATTTAAGTCAAAAGACACTAACAAATTGGTGTAACCTAACTCCAAAAATTAAGGCGGTTTACTTGCGTGACTCCTCCTTTAGGCTCCGCTAACAGCAGGATGTCGGATATCTATTGTGGACAGAAATTGTACTCTGTAGAATTTTTGATACATCTCGTCTAGTATGTCTGGCCTAGTCCTCAATGGAAACATAATTCTATTGATGGATGTTGCATCCAACATCCATCATCCAGGATTCGGCATGGCTAGCAATGGGCTGCTATAAGTTGATAAGAATGTGTCTACACTACCCCATCGCAATATCTTCTGAATTTGTCTTGTTACAGTCCTCCTTCTATCCCACAAGATGCAATACGTTGTGTAACAACATGTGTTATGGAGAACCATCTCCGCATCGTACTGGTATCCCTTAGCGACTCCAGGTCACTAGAAGAAATCGTAAGAATAACACAATAGTAAGCTTGCTGGCTCAAATTTCTATTTCTCCGACAAACATTGGGATTCATCGCTTTTCTGCTATATGTGTGGGCAAGGTCATGCAACACATCTTCACAATTAGGCTAAACAGGTGCATTCCTCGAACAGTCAGGGTGATAGTGCGTACACAGCACCTGAGATTGAATAAATTTTGCTCTATCTCCTTGACAGAATCAACCATGATGTGCCTTGGTTTTAACTAAATTCGAATCAACTTTTCCACCTATCACTATCAAATGGAACTGGCAAGTTAGAAATCGACTTTCGTGTTCCTATCTCTCAGTAAGACCATGCCCAGAAAGCAATTAACAATTAAGCACATCACGACTACAAACATGCGAGTAATATCTCCATCCTCAAATTAAACATTAATCTGTGATTTCTTCTCCACGCCCTGGCCTATGGCATCTATAGCACCAAATACAAAACAATTCTGTACTAGCAGAGGGGATGTTTTTACAGTGTCAGTAATTTTCTTAAAGAAATTACCATCAAGGACATTAACACTGGCACCTGTGTCAGGTAAAATGATGGTCGTAAATCTGCCCATAACGGCATTAACCACCGTCTGTACAATTTCCAGTCCAGATTCTGTACACAACACACAATCATCACAGATCGCTTACCTGATATTGACACTCTCATTAAAATTCAATGCATTAAGTTCCTCAGTGGAAATGGTGCCGCAATCCCACCCCGTGACTGTCATCAGCGAATGCGAAGAATTAGCGTCTAGTTTGACCCTTCGTTTGTTGATGAGGGGCATTTCACACCCATCTCAATTCTGTGAATGTTATGGTTATCTGGTGGTGCAAATTCGGTGTAGGTCTCGCGTTGGTTAATGGTCTATTGTCGTGGTTACGACGTTGTGGCGGTGACACATTTACTGTCTTTGAGCGACAGAGGTTGCTATGATTCAGGTGGCATTGGTTAAGGTGAGGTTCATTTAAGATTGAATGATGCCCCAAGTTAAGCCTATTGCTGCTAGTCCTTGACCCCCAGTAAAACAGCGGTGAGTTATGCATATTCACGTTACTATTTTGATTTGTCGGTCCAGGCTGTGACTGCGTCATTGCTACGACTTCCATTACCGCTCCTGGCTTGCACATTCGAACTTACAAGCCGCCAGCCACTATTACTGATAGCACATTTAAAATCCTCCTGTACCAAGTCGATCGAATCCAGGACCTACAAGAAATGCTCCAGGTAGTAGTCTCTACTGCAATTACCATTTCGCGAATGATGAAATGTAATTTAGTCTTCAGAATCCACAGCACGTTTAGTGGGCTACGGAACCGTCCCAGTAGTGAGTTTTGTGAATGTATCACTCGAATTATTTCTTCAAGCTACCCTGTTTTGGACTGTGTATTTCTGGGTTAAAGGCCTCTTTACTAAGCCGTCCCTGCTCGCATCCTGCTGAGTACTTGGCTGGCAATGTTTCCTCAAATTCATCATACGTCATGCAGTTCTGCGCAGTTTCAGTCGCCCAGAAGTTTGCCTCACTCTGTATAAGGGGCTTACTGTAGCGGACTGGATCTTCTGCCTTCCTCTCCAAGACTGGGGCGGTACACCACAAAAAGCATTTATAAAAGTCACTGGTTGTGGGGACTCTTTTCTGGTTAAAATCTCAGGAACAGGCGATGCTTCAATAAACTTTCTTTTAAAAGTATCGCCGCCAAGGTGGGTGCCACCCCCACCGATTCAATAGAATAACTGTCCCTGCCTCATCACAGTAAGTTCGATGGTATGGACTAGTCGCTTCGTACATTTCGTGTGTGCGAGTATGAACTGGTGACCCGTCATGTGGCGGTCCCTTTATGACCGCAACATCGCGATATAGGTGAGGGCCCTCAGTAGAGGCGTTGTACCAACATTCCAGTCTGGCCTGGCAACGGAAGACAGCAAAACGAAAGCTGAAATTTTAAATTTAGCATTTGAGAAATCTTTCCTGCAGGAGGATCGCACAAACATACCGCCGTTTGAGTCTCGTACAGATTCCCGCATGGACGACATAGTGATAGACATCCCTGGGGTTGTGAAGCAGCTGAATGGGTTGAAAAGAAATGAATCGCCATGATCTGATGGGATTCCAATTCGGTTTTACAGAGAGTGCTCTAGTGCATTGGCTCCTTACTTAGCTTGCATGTATCGCGAATCTCTTGCCCAAAGTAAAGTCCCGAGCGACTGGAAAAAAGAGCAGGTTACGCCTGTATATAAGAGGGGTAGAAGGACGGATTGTCAAAATTACAGATCAATATCCTTAACATCTGTTTGTTGCAGGATTCTCGAACATATTCTCAGTTCGAATATAATGAATTTCATTGAGACAGAGAAGTTGCTGTCCATGCATCAGCACGGCTTTAGAAAGCATCGCTCCTGCGAAACGCAACACGCCCTTTTTTCACATGGTATCTTGCGAACCATGGATGAAGGGTATCAGACGGATGCCTTATTCCTTGACTTCCGGAAAGCGTTTGACTCGGTGCCCGACTGCAGACTCCTAATTAAGGTACTGCGGCTGTTTGCTGATGATGCTGTGGTGTACGGTAAGGTGTCGTCGTTGAGTGACTGTAGGATACAAGATGACTTGGACAGGATTTATGATTGGTGTAAAGAATGGCAGCTAACTCTAAATATAGATAAATATAAATTAATGCAGATGAATAGGAAAAAGAATCCTGTAATGTTTGAATACTCCATTAGTAGTGTAGCGCTTGACACAGTCACGTCGATTAAATATTTGGGCGTAACATTGCAGAGCGATATGAAATGGGACAAGCATGTAATGGCAGTTGTGGGGAAGGCGGATAGTCGTCTTCGGTTCATTGGTAGAATTTTGGGAAGATGTGGTTCATCTGTAAAGGAGACCGCTTATTGAACGCTGGTGCGACCTATTCTTGAGTACTGCTCGAGCGTTTGGGATCCCTATCAGGTCGGATTGAGGGAGGACGTAGAAGCAATTCAGAGGCGGGCTGCTAGATTTGTTACTGGTAGGTTTGATCATCACGCGAGTGTTACGGAAATGCCTCAGGATCTCGGGTGGGAGTCTCTGGAGGAAAGGAGGCGTTCTTTTCTTGAATCGCTACTGAGGAAATTCAGAGAACCTGCATTTGAGGCTGACTGCAGTACAATTTTACTGACACCAACTTATATTTCGCGGAAAGACCACAAAGATAAGATAAGAGAGATCAGGGCTCGTACAGAGGCATATAGGCAGTCCTTTTTCGGTCGTTCTGTTTGGGAGTGGAACAGGGAGAGAAGATGCTAGTTGTGGTACGAGGTACCCTCCGCCACGCACCGTATGGTGGATTGCGGAGTATGTATGTAGATGTAGATGTAGAGGAATGTTACTGTCTAGCACTTGCTTTATGTATTTTAACTCACTCTGAACGGCTTCACTTAGAGGTACTGATTCTGGTGATTCTTCAGCACGAACCCGCTGTATCGTATCTTTCCACTCAGTATTTAATTAGCCGCGCGGGATTAGCCTAGCGGTCTGAGGAGCTGCAGTCATGGACTGTGAGACTGATCCCCGCGGAGGTTCGAGTCCTCCCTCGGGCATGGGTGTGTGTGTTTGTCCTTAGGATAATTTAGGTTAAGTAGTGTGTAAGCTTAGGGACTGATGACATTAGCAGTTAAGTCCCATAAGTTTTCACACACATTTGAACATTTTTAGTATTTAATTATTCATTGATATGTTTGTCCTTTCAGGCGAACCGTTTGGTAAATTCATTCCAAAGTATCTGTCCTTGAGTGTCTAGGCACTCTTGTGACTCTCCTTGGGTTTTAAGAACTACCTATTTAACTCATTGAGGGAGTTGCTGCACTGTAATATCAGTTGTAGTTCTGACCTTTTTTCATTGTTTGAACGTGATTTGGTAATATCTTTACTAATATCCTTATAGTTCTCTCAGTGAGATATCGACTGAAGAGGTTTCTCAGAGGGGCGACTTCAATTAGTAGTGCGTGATTTCGTATAACTCAGCACTCACAACATGGAGGCAACCCACTATAATGACGGGAAATATCTTTAGAAATCACTATGCAGTGCAACGCATTAAAACTTCTCTTGCTTTATCGCAAACATCACCTTGTACAGATTCACCAACAGGACGTTTCCTCTTGATTGGTATTGCATCAGGCCACTGAGCAGGCTGCCCAGCGTCATTGTTCGAAAGACGTAACCGATCAGACTCACGGAATTTTCACAATAAAATGTTACGAGCAGCAAGGGAAACTATCGAATAAAACTTTTGCGGGGGGGGGGGAGGGGGGGGGGGAATAGTAGACAACAGCTTTAGAGACACATAAGCTAAATTGTTAGTAACAGACTAACCAAGGAGATCTTCAACGTACTAAACAGCTACAAATCCAATCTCGCATGGTTAGCGTCAGTTTACAAATATATAACAAAACATAAGATTCAGAATGATCTTAACAAATAACAGAACACTTTTTAGAGATGAAACACAAAAGGTATGTCTTCAGGGAAGAAAGAGGTCAAAAAAATGGAAGATGAGCCAGGAAGAAAATGAACGAAGTTCCAGTATGGTGATGAAATCTTGGGTCCAAATAAAATTAAATACAAATTAGCAAAGACGTATTTTACGCTCCAAAAGGGTTACTCGAATGAATAAATAAATAAATAAGTCGCACTTGTTCGTCTCCAACAACAATATATTTAGAAACCAGCTCTCTGAATGAAGATATCAAGTGTAAAATACAAGGTGAGAGAGGTTACTTAGAGCTTAGATAAACACAAAAGCAGTTGTTAGAGTCTAAGGGCATATAAGGGCAGCAGTGGGTTAAAAAGGAAGTGAGAAGTAGTTGTAACGTAGCCCCGGTAATACTGAATCTGTACATTGAGCAAGCAGCATAAGAAACCAAAGAAACATTTCTAGAAATAATTAATGTTTCGGGACAATGACTAAATGTGTATGGTTTTCATGACGACATTGTAATTCTGCGGGAGACAGCAAAGTGCTAGGAAGAGCATTGTACGGAATGGACACTGTTTTGAAACGATAATATCAGACGAACATTAACAAAAAACAAAACATAATGGAATGTAATCGAATTAAATTGAACGATGCCGAAAGACGTGGATTAGGAAATGGGACACAAGAAACCGCAGATGGGTTTTTTGAGCAGCAAAATGACTGATAACGACTGAAACAGAGAAAGAAAAATAGATTGTCAATGGCAAGTAAAACGTTTCTGATGAAGAGAAGTTTCTTAAAATCAAGTATGAAATAAACCGTTAGGAATTGTTTTGTCAAGGTTTAAATGTGGAGCGTAGTGTCCTACAGATGTAGAACGTGCGTTATAAAAGCACAGGCATGTAGAGAGTAGACGCTTTTGAAACTTGATACTACAGAAGAATTCTGAAGATCACATGGATAGATTGCGAAGCTAATGAAAAGTTGCTGAATAGAACATGAGAGAAAATAAATCTGCTGCACACGTTGACTAAAGGAAGGGATCTGTTGGCAGATCACATTCTAAGACATCAAGGAATTATCAGCTTAGGGTTGGAGGGAACAGTGAACAGTAAAAATTGGAGAGAAACACCAAAGTCTTGATGCAGTAATCAGATTGAAATATATGTAGGTTGCACTGATCGTACGGAGATGAAGAAGCTCGGACAAGGTCGAGTGGCTTGAAGAGCCGCATCAAGCCATTCGTCGGACCGGAGATCACAAAAAGAAAAAAAAATAGAATAACATAAATAAAAAAAATAAACTGAATAGCACGGCATATGACAAATTCCTCACACGAATTCCTCGTCGTCTTGCTCATGAAGTGCGGCTACGAAACAGAATGCTTGTATGATGGTACCAATACAATTGATCACCACATAATGCCTTGAGTACACATCATGCTTTGCTACGAAGATATCCTGTCAGATTGATTGGTGAAGAAAGCGCAGTGGATTGGCCTACTCCGTTACTTGACCTTACGTAACTCCTCTGGAATCTTTTCTTTGGAGATACATAAAATACGCTGGCGATCGTGATATTCCAACATCTCCAGAGAAGATGCAGGATCTTATAGTAATTTCGTGTAATCCTCTTCAGTAGGCAGTACTGGAGGCAGTGACGAATTCTCTCAACCAACCCTTGGAGTAGTGTAACATTGTCCTTGGTCGCCTCATTCAGCACCTGCGAGTGTTCTACCCCTTTTTGTGCCCATGATGTACTCGTATTACAGCACTACAAAATGGTTCCCAACATTCTAATTTCTGTTCTTAATTAAGTTGAATGTTCTGTTTACGACAAAATGTGATATGCTTCTGAACAGGCCTCGATGAGAAGAAATATATTACTGAATAAAACTGTGAAGGACTATTTAGAAAAGAATCACTGTTGTTCATACCTTCGTAACGAACGAAGGAGAAGCTAAATGTTTCACCCAGGCGTATTCATTACCGATATTTCTGTCGATCCCAGTTTTGTAACTGCGCTGCATGAAGTAAACAGACATGCAAAATAAAATAACGCTGCACCTATAAATGCTGATACAATGACCTTGGAGCAAATTCCCGTCTCACTAGATCGACTTCCATCACGTGATCCTTTACTGTTGGGATTTCCTTGTGAGGGGTAACGGTAGCGCTGATTTCAAGGGGGTTGTGAGAAGTTCTGTTTTCCAAGACGACCCTAACGGTCGTTCCACCCTGACGCGTGAAGGTGGTGGCATCTTGGAATGTCAGCTGTGTGTGGCTTTGGAAGTTATAATTCTCCCAAAGAACAAGTCGCCCCACCATTCCCCTCTTAACCCATCTCCTCGTCGATAGATATCAAGTTCTAGTGTAATCTTGTGCGCAACGTGAGCGAAGTCTATGTGCAATTATTAATGCTGGGTTTTTATCAGCGTCTAGTAACTGATGCTACGGACTGCAACGTGCATCATCGCAGCAGAGGTACTGACCGCATAACGACATATTTTTCGGGCAGGCAGTTTCATGTACACATAGCGTCTACGTAACATCACCGTCTTAAGAGGCTAATTAGCGTGGCTTAAGGATCTATTTTAAGTGCAATATTTTAAGTGCCGTAAGTCTTGCTGACTATAATACTGCAGTCGTGACACGTGGCAACTGACACCGATTCCGTTATCCTACGAAAACCATCAATAAAGATTTCAGTATGAACCATTCGCTGTGGAGCGGTCTATGGACAGGAGTACAATTTCTGTGTGCCGTCTGCATTCGACATTACTGTCGAAAACGTGAAGATGTGGGCTATAAATTTCATGCGGTCATTGCTGGTGAACATATAATACTTAGGTACTTGTCGGGATGGTTCTATCCACTGACCTTAACGTCTTCTATAGCTGTGCCCTTAAAGACATCGTACGTTCTTAGGTCTTAGGTCGTCGCTCGACTGCAGTGAGGATCGCTACAAATAAATAAATGGTTGAAATGGCTCTGGGCACTATGGGACTTAACAGCTATGGTCATCAGTCCCCTAGAACTTAGAACTACTTAAACGTAACTAACCTAAGGACAGCACACAACACCCAGCCATCACGAGGCAGAGAAAATCCCTGACCCCGCCGGGAAACGAACCCGGGAACCCGGGCGTGGGAAGCGAGAACGCTACCGCACGACCACGAGATGCGGGCACAAATAAATAGTAGGATCGCCGACTACTGATTATTAGCAGTCAAACTTCGCAACATAGCTAAAGGATCACTTTTGGGAAAGCACATAATTCCCACCCACACGACCCTTAAGCATAAAATTCGGCTCAAAGGTGCATACAACTTGATAATGGTGCAAAAGGGAGGCTCCCTGAAACGTCACCCTTAGGCTTGAAGGCGCTTTCAAACAACGAGTTCCGACACACTCGTAAAATATATATATATATATATATATATATATATATATATATATATATATATATATATAAAATAAAAAATAAGAAATGTTTATAAGTTCATGTGAAGCGTAAAGTGGGTTAATTGTGTCACATTGGCACCAAGTGTCACCAAAATTATGCCCAATCCCACCGTGGAGGTTTCACATGACCGAAAGGTCGTCACACACTTCCTCAATCACATTTTCTCCATTCTATGGGTGCTTCTGATATGGAGGTAAGAACCAGAGGTGAAATAATGCGGTGCTCTACTGAGAGGCTGAGGAAAAAATTCCAGACACACGGGTGCTCAAAATTGGCACAGTGTCCTCAGGGGGTAGCATAAAGGGCTTCAACGAAATCACTCCATTCCCTGGGGCGTTGATTTCCACACATTTCGCTGTGGAAAACAACATACGCAATGCGCTGAGGAACAGGAATAACTCTTCACAAACTTTGCCAACGCCGTCACGCTGTGGCATTTCAACCCTTCTCTAAGGATATTGTGCGTATGCATCCCCACTGAACGCGATTGCTTCTGTTTGGAGAGCTTCAAGACCCCAATTTTTCTTTCGTGCTAGGTACCACTACGAACAGTTCAACACTATTTGACGAAACTTAAACGCAACCCGAAGCACCAAAGGGTACTTATGCTTTTCCAGCGCTCCTATTTTGTGTGAATAAAACGACAAGGGTGGACTCTAGAACATCCAAATCAGGCATACGTTCCCGCTTATTGAGATTTTATAAATGTACCTCTACAGACAGAACCCGGGGCGAGAATACCAGGCGTTTACAGCTAGTCTATGCTGCTGCGTTTTTGCTACAATGCTGCTCTAGTGCCTGGTAGAAGGTCATCCAGAACCAGAATGTCGTAGGGTTTGCCTCTACTACGTCGTCATGGGTTCTTTCTGTACAGGAACCTTTTTAAAATTCTCAGCAAAGGTTGACAGGTACCACCGAGAGTTTTGGTGAACTTGGAGGTCTCAGAGTTACGGTTTGCCGTTTCATTCACACTTGTGTCGAAGTCGCACCATCCTATGATAAAGCTGCACCGGAAGGTTTAACGCTCCTTTGAACAAAATTTAGACTTCAGTTTCGAAATGGGTGGCAATTTCGGGGTTTCGAAAAAGTGACCTTTTTGGGTTCAAATAGATCAAATGGCACTATGGGACTTAACTTCTGAGGTCATCAGTCCCCTAGATCTTAGAACTACCTAAACCCAACTAACCTAAGGTCGTCACACATCCATGCCCGAGGCAGGATTCGAACCTGCGACCGTAGCGGTCACGCGGTTCCAGACTGTAGCACCTAGAACCGCTCGGGCACCCTGGCCGGCCAGTGCTTTTTGGGATGCTAACCTTGAGAACCATACTCGCGTGATATGTACCACTCGTAATCACAATCATTTTGGATAACAGCTATACATAACAGAAGTAAAATAAAATCAATACTATTCCCTTCTCGCTTTTGAACTATACAGGGTGGTCCGTTGATAGTGACAGGGCCAAATATCTCACGAAATAAGCATCAAACGAAGAAACTACAAAAAACGAAACTAGGGGGAAGTCAGATGGCGCTGTGGTTGGCCCGCTAGATGGCGCTGCCATAGGTCAAACGGATATCAACTGCGGTTTTTTAAATAGGAACCCCCCCCCCCCCCCCCTTTGTATTACATATTCGTGTAGTACGTAAAGAACTATGAATGTTTTAGTTGGACCACATTTTTCGCTTTGAGATAGATGGCGCTGTAATAGTCACAAACGTATAATTACGTCGTATCACGTAACATTCCTCCAGTGCGGACGGTATTTGCTTCGTGATACAGTACCCGTGTTAAAATGGACCGTTTACCAATTGCGGAAAAGGTCGTGTTGATGTATGGCTATTGTGATCAAAATGCCCAACGGGCTGTACTATGTATGCTGCTGGGTATCCTGGACGACATCATCCAAGTGTCCGGACCGTTCGCCGGATAGTTACGTTATTTAAGGAAACAGGAAGTGTTAAGCCGCACGTGAAATGTCAACCACATCCTGCAACAAATGATGATGCCCAAGTAGGTGTTTGAGCTGCTGTCGCGGCTAATCCGCACATCGGTAGCAGACAAATTGCGCGAGAATCGGCGATCTCAAAATCGTCGCTGTTGAGAATCCTATATCAACATCGACTGCACCAGTACCATATTTCTATGCATCAGGAATTGCATGGTGACGACAATGAACAGTTCTGCCACTGGGCACAACAGAAATTACGGGACGATGACAGATTTTTTGCACGCGTTCTATTTAGCGACGAAGCGTCATTCACCGACAGCGGTAACGTAAACCGGCATAATATACGCTATTGGGCAACGGAAAATCCACGATGCCTGCGACAAGTGGGACATCAGCGGGCTAAAGTGTGTTGCGGTATTATGGGAGTAAGGAGAATTGGCCCCCATTTTATCGATGGCAATGTAAATGTTGCAATGTTAGCTGATTTCCTACGTAATGTTCTACCGATGTTACTACAAGATGTTTCACTGCATGACAGAATGGCAATGTACTTACAACATGATGGATGTCTGGCACATAGCTCGCGTGCGGTTGAAGCGGTATTGAATAGCGTATTTCATGACATGTGGATTGGTCGTCGAAGCACCATACCATGGCCCGCACGTTCACCGGCTGTGATGTCCCCGGATTTCTTTCTGTGGGGAAAGTTGAAGGATATTTGCCATCGTGATCCACCGACAACACCTGACAACATGCGTCAGCGCATTATCAATGCATGTGCGAACTTACGGAAGGCCAACTACACACTGTTGAGAGGAATGTCGTTACAAAAAATGGCTCTGAGCACTATGCGACTTAACTTCAGAGGTCATCAGTCCCCTAGAACTTAGAACTAATTAAAACTAGCTAACCTAAGGGCATCACACACATCCATGCCCGAGGCAGGATTCCAACCTGTGACCGTAGCGGTCGCTCGGCTCCAGATTGTAGCGCCTAGAACCGCACGGCCACTCCGGCCGGCAATGTCGTTACACGTATTGCCAAATGCATTGAGGTTGACGGACATCATTTTGAGCATTTATTGCATTAATATGTCATTTACAGGTGATCACGTTGTAACAGCATGCGTTTTCAGAAATGATAAGTGCACAAACAACATTGGAACAACCGAAATAAAATGTTCAAATAAAACCTACATTCTGTATTTTAATTTGAAAAACCTACCTGCTCCGAACTGTTCGTCTAAAATTGTGAGCTACATGTTTGTGACTATTACAGCGTCATCTAGCATAAAGCGAAAAAAGTGGTCCAACTAAAACATTCATATTTCTGTACGCACTACACGAATATGTTGTAAATAATGGGGTTCCCTATCTAAAAAAAAAAAAAAAACCCAGTTGATATCCGTTTGTCCTTTGGCAGCACCATCCAGTGAGCCAACCATAGCGCCATCTGGTTTCCCCCTTCAAGCTAGACACGTTTCGTTTTTTGTGTTTTTTTCGTTTGTGCTTATTTCGTGAGATATATGGCCTGGTCACGATCAATGGACCACCCTGTATACGTCTTTTTCCATACACTTTCACCATCGCACTATAAACACCCCATAGTGTCAGGCAACTCTGGAGAACCTTTTCTCGAATGCTAGCCGTTCAACAGCCACTAAAGGCAATTCTTCCTTTTATCAGCATGCCATGGAAAGCTGATAGGAGAGGAAACAAACACTGCTGGTAAAAATGTTAGCATACCCTTTCAGAGGGTTCCAATTCACTCGAGCTTTGTTGTTACAACAATGAATATGGAGTACACGAAATGATTACTGATGTGTTGGCAATGTGCCAACACCTTGTAGATAGAGGAGGCCGAAATGCACGCTATCTAACGCAGACGGGCGTGAATTCTGGAACAGGTTAAGTAGTGAATTCTAATAAGAAAAGTATGCAGCTCCTCGAATACTTAACTTTTATTCCTTGTGTGAATACAGCATTCTTGATGAGACATTTCATACGATAACTATCAAACTATGTAAGGCTAATGGCACCTTGCTAGGTCGCAGCCATGGACTTAGCTGAAGGCTATTCTAACTGTCTCTCGGCAAATGAGAGAAAGGCTTCGTCAGTGTAGTCGCTAGCAAAGTCGTCGTACAACTGGGGCGAGTGCTAGTCCGTATCTCGAGACCTGCCTTGTGGTGGCGCTCGGTCTGCGATCACACAGTGGCGACACGCGGGTCCGACATGTACTAAATGGACCGCGGCCGATTTAAGCTACCAGTGTGGTGTCTGGCGGTGACACCACGTTCCTCCCCCGCAAATCGGCGAACGGTCGTGTTATAAGGCTTCCGCCCGCCGTGGGGAGGACCCCATGTTGACGTATGCGATGAGGTGGGGAGCCTAACAACAGGCGAGGCCGTGCCACCCGCACCCGGCCATTCGGTCCGAGGGGAGCTAGGAAACGCCTGAAAACCTAGTCCAGGGTGCACGTCAACATGCGGTGTATGCGCCCGTAAAGAGACAGGAGGGGCCGAAGGGTCGACCTCCATTGCGTCGGAGTATCCGACACGCGAAGACTCCATGTGGTCCGGAGCGGGCAAGAGTTCCATGGCGGAGGACAGCTGGTCCCGGGAAGCGATCGGCGGCGCGTGACCCGGGGAGGCGCATGGCGGCTGCAGCGAAGCGTCGAATGTGGGCGGCGCCGGTGGGAGAACAGGCGGCGGCGGCGGCGGCTGCGGCGGCGCGTCGCCATGGGGCAAAATGGAAGGCATAGTCGGTAACACGAGGGGATGAGGCGAGCCAGTAGATGGGTCCCCAGGGCGCTGACCGGACGGCACCGTCGCTGAAAGCAGACGGGGAGCGGCAGAACCCGTGCGACGACAGAGGCGCATCTGATTGAGATGCCGACGCACCTCACCAGAGGCCCCCAAAACCAAATACATCGCGCGGCCGAGGCAGCGGAGAATGCGCCCTGCGAGCCAACGCCCTGAACCTCGATAGTTGCGATAAAATACAACGTCGCCTGGAGCAAAAGCAGGAGTCTGCCGCTGCACAGGAACCTGATGCGGCGGATGCAGCAAAGACATCAAGGTTCGATGAGGACGACCATGGAGCAACTCAGCCGGCGAGCGACCATCTCGGGGCTGAGAGCGATACGATGACAAAAAGAGCAACAACGCGTCCTCCCGAGAATGCGACTCTGTCAACTTCAACATCTGTGACTTGAAAGTCCGGACCAATCGTTCAGCGGCACCGTTTGACTGAGGCGAAAACGGCGCGGATGTCAGATGTTGAATACCATTGGCCTGGCAGAATGACTGAAATTCTGCGGGCATGAATTATGGGCCATTATCGGAAACAATAGTCTGCGGAAGACCTTCAATGCAAAATATAGCAGACAACGCTTGGATGGTGGCGGAGGACGTCGTGGAAGACATCCGGACAACAAAAGGAAAATTACTGAAGGCATCTACCAGAACTAACCATCGAGCATTCCAGAATGGACCAGCAAAATCGATGTGCAAGCGTTGCCAAGGGGAAGTGGCTTTTGGCCATGCAAAGACTTTCTGCGGCGGTGCGGATTGTTGTTCAGCACACGCCATGCAAGAAGAACACATATTCGTAATCGCAGCATCGATTCCGAACCAAGTACAGTGCTGACGAGCAAGTTGTTTCGTTCGCACTATACCTCAGTGTCCTTGGTGAAGAAGCCGTAAGACAGAGGACTGTAACGAACGTGGGACCACGACTCTGGACTGATCATTATCAGAACGCAACAACAAAACACCACGTCGAACAAAAAGTCTCTCCTTATGAACAAAAAATCGGCGAACCAACGGATCCTCGATCCGAGACTTTGACAAAGGCCATTGCGTAGCAACAAAACGCAGAACGGTAGCAAGGACAGGGTTAGCAGCTGTGACTGTAGCTACACGACGAAAATCAATCGGAAACGATTCGACCACTTCATCGGTTTCCGAATCAATGAACATGCAAGCAAGTTCGGAAGAATCGAATGCTTTATCCTCAGCAACAGGCAAACGGGACAACGCATCGGCGTTTCCGTGATTAGCAGTGGACCGATACAAGATATCGTTGCGGTACTGCGAGAGGAAAATAGACCAGCGAATGAATTTCTGCGCCGTACGCGGAGGTACAGGCTTGTTCGGATGAAAAATCGATGTCAAAGGTTTGTGGTCTGTGATGATGGCAAAGTGATCCCATCCTCGTCGCCAATGATGTGTTGGCAAATGTGCCAACACCTTGTAGATAGAGGAGGCCGAAATGCACGCTATCTAACGCAGACGGGCGTGAATTCTGGAACAGGATAAGTAGTGAATTCTAATAAGAAAAGTATGCAGCTCCTCGATTACTTAACTTTTATGCCTTGTGTGAATACAGCATTCTTGATGAGACATTTCATACGATAGCTATCAAACTATGTAAGGCTAATGGCGCCTTGCTAAGTCGTAGCCATGGACTTAGCTGAAGGCTATTCTAACTGCCTCTCGGCAAATGAGAGAAAGGCTTCGTCAGTGTAGTCGCTAGCAAAGTCGTCGTACAACTGGGGCGAGTGCTAGTCCGTATCTCGAGACCTGCCTTGTGGTGGCGCTCGGTCTGCGATCACACAGTGGCGACACGCGGGTCCGACATGTACTAAATGGACCGCGGCCGTTTTAAGCTACCACCTAGCAAGTGTGGTGTCTGGCGGTGACACCACAATTACATTTGCAGATTGATAGAGGTTCTGAATATCGACCCATGCTTAAACACCCATATTGATACTTGTAGTAGCCTCCACAGGCGGCAACGCGGGTCCTGACTTGACACACAGTCGATGATACATATGGCGCATACCGTCCTGAGGTACGTTACTTCACGCCTGCTCGAGCTGTTCATAGTTTTCTAAGTGTTATTGGTTAGTGTGTCACATGAATCACTTCTCGTACCATCGTATCACATACGTCCTTGATTGGAGACAATTCTGGAGTTCGTGGTGGTCAGGAGGGCTGCTGCACGTTTTGCAGAGCACGTTGAGTTTCATGTGCAGTGTGTGGGGCAGCATTATCCTGTTGGAACCACACATCAACTTACCGTTGCACAAACGGGAAAAGGAAGGGTATCACGACGTTATGCATGCAGCTAGCGCTGGTTGGTGTCCCCTCCAGAAAGACCAAAGATGAACGAGAGTTTTAGCTTATTGCACCCCAGACGACAAGGCCTGTGGGGGGGCTAGTGTGTCTTGGACGAATGCACTCTACCAGAGTGTTTCCTAGGTCTCAGTCGTACGCGTAAACGACCATCATTTGAGTGCAGGCCACAGAGATGCCAAGTGAGCGAGTTTGAAAGGGGTGAAACCGTGGTTTTCCGATTGGAACGATCGTTCATTTGGAGAACTGCCACACAAGTGGGACGTGCTGCGTCAGGTGTGCAATGATGCTGGTATCGGAGGTCACTTGAACATTCTCACACCAGTAGAAGAGATTGTGGACATCCATGGAGCACACACGAGCATCAGGATCGTCATATTGTAAGGGCAGACGCTCCAGATAGTGCAGCCCCCACAGCACACATAAAAGGACTTGTGAGAACAGACATGTCAGCATAAATTGTTGTGAACCGGTCATTGGCAGTGGGATTATGGCCACGGACACCTCTAGCCCTTCTCTCACTCAAACCGTAGTATCGACGAGCAGGGCTCGACTGGAGCTGTGAGCGTATCACTTCGAAACTGGAATGGTGGACCGTGGTCTCTTGTCAGAGAGCATTCCCTATTAAAGGGTGGACAAATACGACGCTCTAGTATGTATGCCACTGCGATATATTTCGGTGGACGACGCTGAAACCACCATCAGCACATCTTCTGTGCATCAGGTGGCATATGCTGTCATCAGATGAAAATCAACATCGTCTTTCCTGGTGTACCAATCTTTTTCCCCGGCAGTGTATTTCTCAGTCGTTTTTACCAGTTTTACTAAGGACCAAGTGACTGATCATTAGGTGGTGCCCAGTAGAAATTATCCCAAACCGCACAACATTATAGTTTCCATATGCTGCATTACCTGGCTGCCAATATCGCATTATCATGTTTCACGCTTTCCATGTCTCGGAAGGGGAACAAGTAACCCAAAATGTCAAAAGCGCTAATACTGAGAGATGTCTCCAAGGCAGAACTGGGTACCTGATCCGAACAAAGGGCATGTAACTTGGGGCTGGGAATATGAGCTCCCTCCAGTTATCTCTGGCACTAGCAGTCGAGAAAATAAGATTCTCAAGCCGAAATAAATGGAAAACTAGTCATTTACGTTATAGTTAGTCAGAATGCACAATTAAGGGATGGGATTACCATTTGACGATGGACATTTGACTGAAGTTGAGTTTCAGTATACACTCCCTGACAAAAAAATTAAAGTACCCAGAAATATCGCCAGCGAGCTAGGAGCTATGGGGTCGGTAAGGCTATGCTATCAAATAAACATTCACACAACAATAATTTTGTGGAAGTGGAAGTAAACCAGCACAGCGCTCAACAGTAACAATATAGAAAGGGTTGTCCAAAGATACACAGTACAATTTTAAATGCCAGTAGATGTACAGTGACCTACTTTTTAAAATCAACCAAATGTGACCAGAACCACCAGTTCACAGCGTAGGACGCGCAGTTCTACAAGATACTGGGCTAACAGCACAGTCACTGGGACTTCTCAGACATGTAAGTAGAGTGTATTTTACAAACGCACTGTAAGTCATTCGAAAAACCAGGCGGCTCTACATTGCTCCTAAAATGATGCACTGTATTGCTTTTACCCTTAAATATTTAAAATAACTTTTCTCTGCACTAATGAACAGTTTAAATCCCAGAAATAAGAATAACTTAGGACAAAAGAGTTGATATCTATTAACTCTTAACTATTCACTCTTGAGCAGTAAACAAACAACAACAATTCTTGGTGTAATGTAACTAGGATGGAACTTGGAAATAACCAGTGTTGATTAAGGAAGTCTCATCACCTCAGGTTACACAAAAGTACAACATCGACTAGGATGAGTTATGTTATCAAGTGATAAATTTCTCAAAACTCTGTGCACCCCGGTATTCAGACGAAAAAAATGACCAATTTAAACCCAGGTCAATCAACATTTAATCCCAATCTGTGATAACAAGAGGAAATTAAACGGTGGAAACACTTTAACATCAAATAGTCAATAATGAACACTTTTCAAGGCTATCAGAACCAATAAGAAACCCAAATTGCCAGCCGGGGAGGCTGAGCGGTTGCAGGCGCTACAGTCTGGAACCGCGTGACCGCTACGGCCGCAGGTTAGAATCCTGCCTCGGGCATGGATGTGTGTGATGTCCTTAGGTTAGTTAGGCTTAAGTAGTTCTAAGTTCTACGGGACTGCTGAGCTCAGAAGTTAAGTCCCATAGTGCTCAGAGCCATTTGAACCGAACCAAAATTAAGATCATGAACACGGTCTTCATTCATTATGAAGTACGACAATATTCAGTATAATTAAACGTAAGTGAAAGTCATTGTGGTACTTGGTATCCGCGTGAGGCCGGAATCATGATAATAATACAAAATAAAGAACTAGGGTCAAGTGACGAAACTATCAAACATTATTACTTGACTGTGGCCCAGAAATATTAAAAGACCTAATTAATAAACCGACTGCAGCCCACTGGCGAGTGATGTACCGGCAAACAGCTCTAAACAGACTGAGCTGTACATTAAAATCAGTTCTGCGGCACAAGCACACAGCAACATACAGTGTTCTGAAAAGTTCTCACCAAGTTCAGTTCTCTTTTACTGAGCAGAGACTGTCACAAGTGGTAACTGTTGGACCAATCTTCCTTTGGCCATGCCCCGTGACCCGTCGATCCGTTCATCTGGTGTACTGCCACCCACTTCGTCGCTTGCCTGCACGCTTGCATAGGTGCTGGTGTCGGGATCGTGTACTAGGTCACACACTGCTATGAAGGTAACCAGTCAGCTTGTCTGTTCCGAACGTACTCAGCGCTCCTTTTGTCAGCTGAAACCTTCCTTCTTGCCCTCCACAGAAAGAGCCCTCTCTGCAAGCGTATTATCTTCATAAAATTCTTGGGAGTCGTCATGGACGCCCTCTCGAGCGAAGCTGTTGCGGGGTAACAGTCAAATAGCGTAATCACACGCAGTATCTATAAGAGCTGAGACGGCTCACCCAGAAACATGGCTGGATGTCAAAGCATCTTTGTGCACATACACGCCATTCACTGATATGTAACTGAGTATATTCTTAGTTCTCTGTGACAACTGAACTGCCACAATGATGCATTTTAGTTGTTTGTGTTTAGTATTGTTACATGGTCTGCTAGTATATATGAGAAGTATTAACACTGTCAGAGGTTGAATACTAACTGTGAAGGACACGGAGATACTACATGGTTGAATGAGACTGCGTTATCACCACGTGACAGAATTACAAAATATAATCACTGCAGATTTCCGTTTGGTGGGCTTTTCAATTCAGGCAATAACTGGAGCGGCCTAATGTTAAACTGAAGGGAAATGGGAGAGCCAGCATATTCATCATCAAGGATGCAGTCGACCATGTCTGATCATCAGAATGGAGGATTACTGTACTGTATACCAAGTACATCTGCACCTGCCAGCGGAGTGCAAGTAATGGAGTTTTTGTAAAATTTTGTTTCATCCTCCACCATTGCTCTGAGACAAGTAGCTGTTGGACTAGACAATTGTAGGCTGTTGTTAACACATCACAAACGGATGTATCAGGTGTGGAGCTGCGGAAAGACAGCACTGTCTTCTGATTAGTAGCATGGTATTGTGTTCAGGATAGCGCCGCGGTTCTGATATAATCCCAGAGTAGTAGCGTGTACACCAGTGACCTCTGGAGAGTCCCTAATATCCACTGTTTTGAAGATATGTAGAACTGTTACTCCTCGTATCATGATCAGGTGAGCCATCGGGTATGACTTCACTGCTTGGTTAGTACTGATGGAGGGAACTCTGACAGCTTAACAGGATATCGTTATGTGTTACCACTTCATGTGATAGCATATTTATGCCATTTACAGCAGGGCAGCTCTGGTCCCAACTTGGCACCAGTCTTTGTGAGCTGTGTGCATGATGTTGAGGTACTCTCACTGCTATGTAGATTGTCAAGTTGCCAGACCACAGGCATCCACTGGCAGCATCCACACCAGCCAGTATACACGGAAGGTGTCAAACAAATAACACATCTTACATAGATTTCCTGAAACAATTCCAGTTAACTCGATATGCCATATGACATACTTATATGAAAATGTACGAATATTATTGATAGGCAAAGTGAATAACCAAGCTGGCATTTCGTGAATATAAACTACCAACACTCACACTAGTAAATGCATGTAAGTAAATTCCCAAATCCGAGCTACGAGACAGAATTTTGCTATGGCTACGTCCATGTCAAGTTAGGCCGAAACCTGCACAGCGGGATATCCAGTGGACACAACGATACCCTGGAGTCACTTTGCAGGCTGTTGGCAAAATCCGTCCTTGTCCCTGCTTTTAACGACGACACTTAGAAAAGCCTTTCTGCAGGAACACGGATATAGATGCTAGATAAACGTCTGGAGAAATCCAACTCAAAACACTGGTGACTCACTGTGGCCACCTGCGTAGAAACCGGCATGGAGAGAAGCTGTTCATCTCAGTATTACGTAGCAGAAGATAAACTCGGCCCTAAGAAAAAAATGACGCCTGTGATAGTCTACGAAATCTTTAGTGGGTGTAGTTAAACAAGTATGAACACTCTGGCCAGAAAGAAAAAGCGTGCTCACCAGCTTTGATACGAAAAAATTGCAGACAGAGAAATCAGCTCTTCTCTTGCAGCAAATCGTCGAGAGTTTGAGCAAGGCGACTCGCGCTGTGCTGAGACGATTGCGAGAATAAGAATGTAAACACTTGCTCGCAGGCTCGTCTTAACTATTAAGGAGTTAAGCAGCAAGGCCTCCTAGTACGGAGAATTGCACCGAGCACTGACAGATAACGCTTGCAAGTGACTTGAGGGCAACGCTGTATGTGGTATTCCAGGCAAATAGCGTGTTCCATGCCAATTAACTTAACTAGGGAAAAATTAGGAGCCTCGGTTTCACCTAAAACGTAGGAAATGTATCAGAATTGTGTTTAACAGTCGAGAGAGATTCGAATAAATTCTCAGTTTCACAGTTCACGCCAAAAGTAGCCACTGCCGCCGACGACGGAATTTATGCACAGGCGATCTAGCTACGCCAGCAAGTGATATTGAATTGACACGCAGAACTGCGGTCGTCTCTGTCTTTATCTTATCGTACATTCAGCCATGATATGTTCATAAACACATTCGCGACTGTCAGGCTTAACTGAAGCAGAAACGAGAGATATCCAGTTGAAAAGAATTGATCAGCCACTGTAGAGTGCTTTATACTCTGAAGTTACTGAGTTGTTTTAATTGTGTACATCTTTCTGATTGTTCCTTACCAGCCCCATCCATGATTGGTTATTTTAATTGTGCATCATAGGTTAATTGATATCTCTGGCCCTAACGGTATTTAATTTGTTTGTATTTTATCGACCCCCATAGATGGTCATCAACCAACTCACTGTTAAAGAACCTTAGAATAGTTAGGAATTTAGCTTCACAGCTGTGCACATCCAATATCAATATTTTACCATCATATACGTATTAAATTATGATTGTTATGTCATAAAGTCATATTCCGAATAAATAAAAAAACTTAATCTAATATTTTCAGTTTTTGCTGACATATAGTTACGGCTCAACCCATACACAAGTTTCTGTTAATGATAATGTTTCCTTTACAGGGAGTGTAGTGGAACCAAAATTGAGATCATTCTCTGATTACATCACTGTCCGTACTGCTGCATAGTGAGCTAGTGTCTTCCTACCTTGCAGGCTGTAGGTTCAATACAAATTCCTAAAACGCTCGCAGTTCGTCCTTTAGCAACTGTTGTAGAAAGATTGCTCAGAACCAGTATCACACATGTTAGATGTATATCGGTTGGCATACACATGCTGGTATGTCAACATGTTGGCAAGATAGCCTTTGTGACTCTCCACAGCTAACAGACAGATAGCAACAGCACTAGGGGCGCTTACCACGCCGCCGTCGATGGTACAGTTTCAAAACTATTTACTTATGTCCGTGGTATGTCTACTGGAGTATACATCCACCTACTCCGGATTTAAGTGACGGCACAGCACGAGATTGCAGTTCCAGCTAAGACTCCAGATATGGTTGATCAACGCAGTACAAGAACGAACAGCCATGTTGTGTCCACAGGAAGTCATTGCTAGTCACTACTCGTAGCCTCATCGAACTCTGTTTACTCTGGAACAATATAAAGCCAAATTGGGTTTGACATATTTGTAAACACGTAGTCGGCTACACGCAGTGATTTAAGTCGCGCAGGAATTGGACTATCAGTGTTACTCATCCAGTTGATAACTGAACTTTCGTTGTTGATTATGGAACTTTATTCAAGAAGTTCTTACTCTATATATCACTTGTTTCCCCTTTAATTATGATTAATATCTCATTTTGTGTTCAGTGGTATAATAAAGGTTATCATTGTTTTGGAATATTAATTCCATGTGTTGTTCTGATTTGATCACAACACAGGCAATCAGTGACCCTGTTACAAAAGTTGGTCTTGGTAGCGGATACAGCTTCATTATGACAAGCTCCCCAACGTCATTAGTACATGCATTAGTACTTGAATCCAGGACAAAGAAAATGCAACGTTATACTGGTAAATTAGGGTCATACTGCCAATATCTTTGTAAATTGCACTCGATTGTGTAATACCTAAAATAACGTTACATACGGCGTCAACCAGTGAAGTTGCATTCCGTTTCCTCCTCCTTTCTAGATGCTGCACTTTTTTGTCGGGTAGTGTATTTTTACTTGTCATAAAGGTAAACAAGTACATTGAAGTTGATATAGATTCAATATTTCTTCTAACACATGTGCTTTATCTGGAAATATTGCTGTATTTATAGTTGGAAAATAGATTTTAGGTGATTCTGCTCGCCATACCCATGGCCTTCAATAGGCCACCAATGTCTCTTGGATCATGCCCAATATTGAGTATTTCGGTGATCTCAGGCTTCATAGGCTGGATAACGGGTTTGTGAACCCAGGTTTCCGGAGCTGTGGAATAATGTGCACTGCCAGCCCTCTGCTACAGTTACCTCTGGGTTTACTCTAATGACCACCGTGTGACGTGACGTTGTAACGTTGTGTGTTAAAAGACATAGGCATTTTGGCTTTATAAAACTCAGTTTTTAAATGAGCTACGGGGAACTGTGATGGATGGCTGTCGGGGTGCAAACATTTGTAAGCGGGTAGACGCTGCAGGAGCTAACAAACCTTTGTTTTATGAAGCTTAACGGAGAAAGAAGGATTCTTATCGGGTACACCAAAAATTTTTTAACGTCTCGTGGGATTAAAATGGCTCACAGTAAGCAAGCCAACAAATTATCAGTACAAGCTGGGCCAGCAGAAAGTTTTAGCATACATTCCATAGATACACCTCACGTAAACAGCCCTTCTGAAATACCTATTTCAAAAACCAATAACAGTAATGTGGAACTTCTGAAGATTGTATGTGGTTATAAAAACTGAAAAGGGAAATGCTAACGCTAGTATCGGGTGTCTGTGAAGTGAAATGGTAAGAAGACAAGGATATCTGGTCAGATCAGTACAGGGTAATATCAACAGCAGCACAAAATGGTATAACGGGAGTAGTGTTCGTTATGAACAGGAAAGTAGGGCAGATCGTGAGTTACTGCGAACAGTTCAGTGATAGGACTGTTCTAATCAAAATCGACAGCAGATCAACGCTGAAGAGATAGATAAAATTTATGCGGATACTGAACGAGTAATTCAACATATGAAGTGAGGAGAAAATCTAATACAAATGGGGGATTGGAAAGTGGCTATAGGGGAAGGTTACAGGAGTTCTGCAATAAATTTCAGCTCGTAATAGCGAATACTCTGTTCAAGAATCACATGAGGAAGATGTAATACAAAAAGCCGGGAGGTAAGGGATGATTTCAGTAAGATTACATCATGGTCAGACAGAGATTCCGAGATCAAATACTGAATTGTAAAGCGTATCCAGGAACAGATATGGACTCAGATCACAATTACATAGCCATGAAGAGTCGGCTGAGGTCCAAGAGAGTACTCAGGAAGAGTAAACTTGCAAAGCATTGGGATACGGAAGTAAAACGGAATGAAGAGATAAACTTGAATTTCTCTAAGGAAATAGATATTGCGATAATTAATGGCTCAGTAGGCAGTTCAGATGAAGAGAAATGGACAACTTTAAAAAGTGCAGTCACAGATGTTGGAAAAGAAAACATAGGTACAAAGAAGAAAGCTTGGGTAACATGAGAAATACTTCTGTTGATCGATGAAAGAAGGAAGAACAAAATTATTCAATAAAACTGAGGAATATATAAATACAAGTCACTTAGGAATGAAATAAATGGGAAGTGCAGGGAAGCTAAAATGAAGTGACTGAATATACACTACTGACCACTAAAATTGCTACACCACGAAGATGACGTACTAGAGACGCGATATTTAACCGACAGGAAGAAGATGCTGTGATATGCAAATGATTAACATTTCAGAGCATTCACACATGGCTGGCGCCTTTTGTAAGAAGGAAACATGCGTACCATCACGTTTCCGACTATGGTAAAGGTCGGAACGTGGCCTTTCGCGATTGCAGTTAATCGTATCGCGACATTGCTGCTCGCGTTGGTCGAGATCCAAAGACTGTTAGCAGAATATGGAATCGGTGGGTTCTGGAGGATAGTATGGAACGCCGTGCTGAATCCCAACGGCCTCGTATCCAGCAGCGCAAATGACAGGCATCTTATCCGCATGGCTGTAATGGATCGTGCAGCCATGTCTCGATCCCTAAGTCAACAGATGGAGACGTTTGCAAGACAACAACCATCTGCACGAACAGTTCGACGACGTTTGCAGCAGCATGGACAATCAGCTAGGAGACCATGGCTGCGGTTACCCTTGACGCTGCATCACAGACAGGAGCGCCTTCGATGGTGAACTCAACGACGACCCTGGGTGCACGAATGGCAAAACGTCATTTTTTCGGATGAATCCAGATTCTGTTTACAGCATCATGATGGTCGCATCCGTGTATGGCGACATCGCCGTGAACGCACATTGGAAGCGTGTATTCGTCATCGCCATGCTGGCGTATCACCAGGCGTGATGGTATGGTGTGCCATTGGTTATACTTCTCGGTCACCTCTTGTTCGCATTGACTGCACTTTGAACAGTGGACGCTACATTTCAGATGTGTTACGACCCGTGGCTCTACCCTTCCTTCGATCCCTGCGAAACCCTACATTTCAGCAGGATAGTGCACGACCGTATGTTGCTGGTCCTGTACGTGCCTTTCTGGATACAGAAAATGTTGGAATGCTGCCCTGCCAGCACATTCTCCAGATCTCTCACCAACTGAAAACGTCTGGTCAATGGTGGCCGAGCAACTGGCTCGTCACAATACGCCAGTCACTACTCTTGATGATCTGTGGTATCGTGTTGAAGCTGCATGGGCAGCTGTACCTGTACACGCCATCCAAGCTCTGTTTGACTCAATGCCCAGGTGTATCAAGGCCGTTATTACGGCCAGAGGTGTTTGTTCTGGGTACTAATTTCTCAGAATCTATGCACCCAAATTGCGTGAAAATGTAATCACATGTCAGTTCTAGTATGATACATTTGTCCAAAAAATACTCGTTTATCATCTGCATTTCTTCTTGGTGTAGCAGTTTTAATGGCCAGTAGTGTAGAAGTGAAGATATTGAAAAGATATGATTGTCGGAAGGACTGACTCAGCATGAAGAACAATCGGTGAAATTGAAAGAGATGTTGATAATATTAAGAGTCCAATGGGAATTTCGCAATTAAACGTAGAGGAGATTGTGGACAAGTGGAAAGAGTACAATGAAGGCCTCTCTGAGGGGAAAGCTTGTCTGATACAGTAACAGAAAAAACAACAAGGGTCGAGAATGAAGGGACAGGGACCCAGCGTTAGAATCAGAAACTGAAAGAGTATGGAAGAGGAGGGATACATAACGTTACATCAGCATTCCGAAAATGATTGGGGAAAGTGTCAACAAAACGGCTATTGACGTTAGTTTGCAGACTAAAAAGAATGGCGATACACCATCTGAGTTTCGGAATAACATTTTCCAAGCAATTTCGAAGTCTGCAGCAGCCGACAAGTGGGAGAATTGACGCCCAAACAACTTAACGGCTCATGCGTTCAGGTTACTGACAAGAATAATATGCAGAAGAATGACGGTCAGTTTGGCTTTAGGAAAGGTCTGGACACCAGAGATGCAATTCTGACGTTGCGAATGATAATGGAAGCAAGGCTAAAGAAATATCAAGACACATTCATAGGTCTGGGAAAAACGTTCGACAATGTCAATAGTGCAAGATGTTCCAAATGCTGGGAAAAAGAGGGGTAAGCTATAGGGAAAGTCTGGTAATATGCAATAACTGCAAGAGCCATGTAAGAATGGAAGACCATGAAGGAAGTACTTAGATTAAGAAGAGTGCAAAACGGGGATGTAGTTTTTCACCCCTACCGTCCAGTCTATATATCGAAGAAGTAATGACGGAAATAAAAGAAACGTTCAAAGGTGGAATTAAAATTCAATGGGAAAGGATATCAATGGTAAGATTCACTGAATACATTGCTATCCTCCCTGAAAGTTAAAAGGGATTACATGATTTGTTGAATGTAATGAGTACAGAATTTGAATTGAGAGTAAGTGGTAAAAAGACGAAAGCAATTAGAACAGTGAGAAACTTAACACCAGGCTAGATAATCATGAAATAGATGAAGTTAAGGTATTTTGTTACCGAGAGAGCAAAATAACTGATGACAGTCGGAGCAAGGAAGACATAAAGAGGCTATTACTGGCAAAAAGGGTATTACTGACGAAGAGTAGTCTGCTAGTACGAAATACAGACTTACTTTGAGGAAGAAATTTCCGAGAAAGTGCATTTAGAGCACAGCATGTTAGTGAAACATGGTCTACGGGGAAACCGGAACAGAAGTGAACTGAAGCATCTGAGATATGGTGCAGCACAAGAATGTCGAAAATTAGGTGACCTGATAAGGTGTGGAATGGTGAGGTTCTCCACAGTATCAGAGAGGAAAGGAAAATATGAAAAACGCTGACAAGATGGACAGGGTGATACGACATGTGTTAAGACATCAAGGAATAACTTCCATGTTATTGCAGGGAGCTGTACCGCAGGAAGACAGAGACTGGAATACATCCAGCAAATTACTGAGGACGTAGGTAGCAATTGCTACTTTCAGATGAAAGAGTTTTGTTCATATTATGAAGAAGAAGATAGTTTTAAGACAGTCTCCCTAATCTGTATTCAAATATGTAGAGAGAATTGCTGGAGCCACTAAGTCTATTAGTGTTTGGAGAACGGTGCTATGCCAGTAGAAACAAATTCAGTAAAGCTCATAAACAGTTGCACAGTGGAATACTTCACAAGTAATACCCTAGTATCGGAATACGTAATACCAGCACTTACAGCGAAGTTGAGTGAAGTGGTTACCTTATAGATAAGGATCTCGAAAAGCTGTTGAAAGAACAATAAGCAAATTGATGATATAATGGAGATACAAATTTTGTTGAAACACGGGAATGGTGACATGATACCGATAATCCTCTCATACCAACTGGACGCATGAAATCTCTGTTGATGCATCATGGTCCGGGGACATCAGATGGTTAAGAAGTTTCAATATTAATTAAATTCTCCAGCAGCTGTGTAACAAAGACGTTAGTTTATTTTATTTTGACGACAATCAGTTTCAGCATTCCACTATGTCATCTTCAGGCCCCGTACGCATCTCTCAAAATAAATGCTAATGCCAAACAGTGCCATATATTCCTGGTTTTTGTGAATTCGAACCGTTTCACAAGTGCTTCAGTCGAAGACTTGATAACAACTGAGCAACTATGCTATCAGGTCTTCGAGTGAAGCACTTGTGAAACGATTCGAATTCGCGAAACTCAGGGACATACAGCAGTGTATGGCATTACAGTTTATGCTGAGAGATGCATGTGGGGCAAGAAGATGGCACTGTGAAATCCCGAAACTGGCTGTCATCAAAATAAAATAAAATGACATCTTAGCTAAACGGCTGTTGAAGAATTTCAATAATATTGACAACGAATACATTAAGGTTACCGTCTTACGTCTCAGAGACCCTTTGTGTGTCCCAAACCCAATGGCCAGCCTTCAGTGTATAAACTTTGTACACACAGTCACAGCATGATCAAGAAAGCCAACCTGAGGGAGGTCTGATTTCGATGATCATGAATAAGGACAACTGTGCACATTGTTATGATGTGTTAACTGGTGAGTAAAATGTGCCATATGATTTAAGTAGTGTGTGACACAACGTATCGTTTTCAAACGTCGCTGATTAATTTTGGTCGTATGCAGCATGTTTGCTGCACACACGGCATGAGGAGAACCAGGAGACCCCATTTCTGACAGATGTCTGTTGGGAGTGGCAGCACTCTGTCGTGTCCGGGCACAGGTCCAGTACGCCAGTGTAGAGCTGGTGCTGTCGGAACACTGACGACAATGTGAGTTTGTGGTCAATGATAGCGTCAATAAAAGTATTGAAAGAGAGTGGGTTCCGAACCAACGGAACAGTTTGGGGAAACAGTACCGAAAGTGTACTTTGAAGAAAAAAATAAGAAACACAAAGAAAGAGTCTATCATGGAAATAAATTGTTCTAGAAGTATGAAATAGCAATTTTCAAGGAGAATGATACCAGGAGTAATTCAATGGGAAACATTTTGAAGAAATTCAATGTATTGTTACAATTCTGCGAGAAAGAGAAGAGAGTTATTTAAACTGAGCAAGACAAACGCCTTCATAATTATAACAAATTAATTGAGCATCACATGTGGCTCCTAGAAAAACGTATTCGTTCCTTTAAGATGAGAAACAAGAAGTGATACCGGTGGATGACTGTTTATTATAGCTACTGTGATTATATATTTTGTTTATAATATAGTTCATGGGAAACTTTCATAATAATAAATGACTCCAGTAGATAGACTACTGTCATATAACTGAAGAAAATATTTTTGACAGAATTGCACGAGAGTGACTTGTCGTTTCAACTCGGATTAATTAATTGATGGGAGTAAATGACAGTGGAAAAGGACACTTCACATGTAACAGAGATAAAGAATAAGGCAAATGAAATATTGCACAGCCAAAAGAATTGTAGTAAATGCAAATTCACAAAATTAGAGAAATTTTGCTTTCAAGGTACCATTTCAATAGCAAAATTATTTCGACTGCAAATTTTCTCCGAGAGTCTGTTATGAAATATTAAAATGCCCCTATTTTCAACAATATAGGATAAGTGATTGTTCAGTTTCTCCCGGCGTATTTGTTGCTCGAACAGTCCACGGGTGTACTGCCGGTTCATAGCGTCCAACGGGCACAATATTCCGGCGATCAGACATGTCACCATCGTCAGGTGCGCTGACGAACTGAGGTCGTGAGGGCGGGCGGTCGATTTAAATCCCCTCCCCCCGCGGGCCGCTCTCTTCGCCGTCCGCGCCCGCGCGCCGGCAGTCGCGAAGACGTGGGCGTCGGAATCTGTCGTAGCGTCGATGTGCTTGCTACGTCTGCCCTGATCGCCAGTTCGTACTTCTTGCTGAGATTCTTCTTAATTACATTCAATTCCGGGTCCCAAGCCTTGCTGAGATTGTAGCCGCAATCTCGGTTGATAAGATCTTCCCAGGTTCTAATTTCGATAGCCTCCCTTATGACGCTGTCCCAATATTTAGAGGTCTGAGCCAGGATCTTGGTACGCTCATAATCCATCTCGTGTTTCTCGAAGTAACAGTGCTCTGCTACCGCCGACTTATTTGGATATTTCAGTTGAGTGTGCCTTTGATGTTCTCGGCAACGATCTTGACGGTGCGTACTGGTTGTCCGATATAAGTTTTCTGAGTGCTCTTGCATTCCTAAAGAGATGTCGTACCGAGGAGATTGTGTCGAACTTTGCAGGTCACGCATCACATCGATTCTGCAGCAGCCAAGAGAAGTAAGAGACCAGCCACCCTTGGCTTGGTACATGAGAGGGTGCACTTTACTCGACGCAGCCTTGAATACGACTACCAGGAACTATTTAAACTTCATCTTAAACTGGCCAATCAGTTCAATTGGTGGACCTGGAACTGGGTGAATGGTGTTACCTGGATGACAGTCGATTCTGCACATAAAAAGGCCACTGGACGTCAGATTTCAAAATTTTCGCGTCTCTCGGATAAACCATCGCTGGAGGCACCATGCAAGACGATGATCAATCTCACTGACATGCAGCTGTCTCATGAGCCGGTTTCAGTTCTGGAGAAGGGACTCAACTTTGCTCCCACCCCCAGGTTCACGCCGGCCGCGGACACCGTTAGTGCAGTGGAACAGGTTGCAACACGATTACCACCTGAAGCAGCAGAAGAAGTGCACCGGGAAACCTGCCGGGCTCTGGCCAGAACTAAAACTACGAAGACTTACATTACCAGTAGAGAGACGGCGGCCATTCGTGACCTAAGAGAGTGCTCTCAGATTGTTATCTTACCTGCTGACAAAGACAATGCCACTTTGTTCTTTCCCGTGAGGACTACATTTAGAAGATGCAGTGCCTGCTAGATGACGACTCCTATAGGAAAATCAACGCTGACACCTCGAAGAAGGTGGAGAACAAGACCAGGGCTCTACTCAAGGACGTGGATCTACAGAGGGTGACGCCAAGAAAGTGTCACCACAAGGACCTGTACCACAAAGACTCTATGGACTCCCTAAGGTCCACAAAGAGGGGGTACCTATTCGCCCGATTGTCAGCAACACTAGGACACCTACTTACTTGCTGGCTAAATATCTGGCTGAATTACGTAGCCATTATGTAGGTAAATGCCCTCACTATATCCGTAATTCCGTGGATTTCGTGAAACGTCTTGACAACTTCAGACTGAAAGACACTGATATCCTAGTGAGCTTCGACGTGGTTTCACTATTCACCAGGGTGCCTCTACGAGAGTCAGTCGAGCTTATTGGGCAGAAATTTGACGAGAAGACCACCGAACTCTTTAGGCACGTCTTGACCTCAACATATTTTCTGTTTAATGGGGGATAATGTGAGCAAACGGATGGAGTCGCAATGGGCAGCCCACTCTCGCCGGTGGTCGCGAATTTGTGCATGGAGTACTTTGAGGAGGAAGCCTTGGTGTCATCCACTTGGAAACCTACTTGTTTCTTCCTTTATGTCGATGACACGTTTGTCGTCTGACCCGATGCTAGGAACAAGCTACTGGATGTCCTTACACACATAAACTCCATTCATCCAAACATCAAATTCACTATGGAGACCGAATCAGAAGGAAGATTACCATTCCTGGACGTCATGGTCAAGAGAAGAGCTGATGATACAGGAAGAAAACGCACACTGACCTGCACCTGCATGCAGACAGCTGCCACCACCTTTCTCAGAGGAATGGAGTACTAAAAACACAAGTACACAGGGCGCGCAGCATCTCAGACGCAGAGAATCTGCCCCAGGAATTGGAACACCTCAAAACCGTGTTCCGAAAAAACGGGTACTCGGAATGGCAGATTAGATGCGCTCTCCATCCCACCACCACAGGACAACCTGTGGAGACGGATGAAGTCACGGAAGAAGAGGTAGCCACTGCTTTTATTCCGTGCAATGGCGCACTGTCGGGGACAATCGGCCGTATATTAAAGAAACATCGAGTTAAAACCGTCATTCACCCGCCCAATAAAACACGGGCATTACTGGGAAGTGTGAAAGATGACCTCGGTTTGAGGAAGGCCGGCATATACCAAATTCTCTGTAGGTGTGGGAAGACTTATATCGAACAAACAGTACGCACCATCGAAGATCGTTGCCGAGAACATCAAAGGCACACTAGACTGAAATATCCAAATAAGTCGGCGGTAGCAGAGCACTGTTTGTCCGAGAAAGACGAGATGGATTATGAGCGTACCAAGATCCTGGCTCAGACCTCTAAATATTGGGACAGCGTTATAAGGGATGTAACGTATTGTGTGTGAAATCTTATGAGACTTACCTGCTAAGTAAGGTCATCAGTCCCTAAGCTTACACACTACTTAACCTAAATTTTCCTAAGGACAAACACACACACCCATGCCCGAGGGAGGACTCGAACCTCCACCGGGACCAGCCGCACAGTCCATGACTGCAGCACCTAAGACCTCTCGGCGTTATAAGTGAGGCTATCGAAATTCGCACCAGGGAAGATCTTATCAACCGAGATTGCGGCTACAATCTCAGCAAGGCTTGGGTCCCGGCATTGAATGTAATTAAGAAGAATCTCAGCAAGAAGTACGAACTGGCGACCAGGGCGGACGTGGCAAACACATCGACGCTACGACAGATTCCAACGCCCACGTCTTCGCGACTGCCGGCGCGCGGGCGCGGATGGCGAAGAGAGCGGCCCGCGGGGGGAGGGGATTTAAATCGACCGCCCGCCCTCAGTAGCTCAGTTCATCAGCGCACCTGACGATGGCGACATGTCTGATCGCCGAAATATTGTGCCCGTTGGACACTATGAACCGGCAGTATACCCGTGGACTGTTCGAGCAATATAGGATATAATTGTTGAATATTACAGTGGAACCATTGTAAAGTTCTTCACACTTGGTGCCAGCGTCATCAGATGTCAGCCTTTCCGTTTGAACATGAGGGAAATTGAAGTAAATGTGGTGAAAATTTTGTTAAATGGTTCATAAATAATGTTTGTACTATGTGTGGCAGAAAGTAAAAGTGCCACATAGTTTGATACTAACTGAGTTAAGGAGTAGGATCAATATTCGAGGAAAACAAACTGGCGTGGGGAGGAATGTGGCTTGCCTGAAAATCTACGGATACGAAAATAGCTATTACCACACCTACACAGTAAGGTTAGTCTCACGAAACAATCTGTGAAAAACTTACATAAAAATGAAGAAATGTCAAGTATCTCCACCGGAGAGGTCCTTTATCAGGAGCTAAATTGAATGGTATGTTTACTGCACGTAACATTCAAAATATTATGTTCTAATCCACTTTAGAATAGAAATTGACTACAAGTGAAAAGTAACGTGGGTATCATATGAAAAGGAAATTACTGAACTTTTAGGTAACGAAAAGGACCTATGCTATATTTCAGCAGAAGCTAACAATCTGAAAACGCAAGAAGCTGCGTTTATCGGCGAGCCTGAATGTTTTGTTCCTGAACAGTCATCGGAGAGTAAGCGTAGTAGATGCTTTAAACAAAAGGGACGTTACAATACACTGTTCCTTTGTAAACAACTAGGTACTTTCCTTATGCGTTTATACTTCAACAAAATTTCTTTCACCCCAGTTACAGCTGTTTTGCTCATTTTCAGATTGTCACAAAATTTAACATGGTAAAAAATACTGAAATAAAGCTTAGACTCAGTGTCCAAAAAGCACAGGTGTAAGCCATTACTTAGCAAAAAATTATAAAATAACTCGTTTCATAACTGTATGTCTTCTGTTAATGTATACACCCTAACAAAAAGACAAAACGGTGTAGTTACAGCTGTTATACCTCGTGTGACTTCCTTAAGAACCAAAGCAGCACATGCAATTTTTCGAAGTCCGCAAACAATGTGTGTGATTGCTCTCTGAAGGTGCCATTCTGCTGTTAGTACCAGAAGTTTATTGAAACGGAGACATATTGTGATGTATGATGCTGTAAAACATACAGTCATGACACACAAGGTACTGTTGATTAACGTAGATAAGAGATAAAAGACGTTAGAGGATTCCAAACTTATAACAGTTGTATTTGTTGTTCATTAATCGGAAATTTAACAATTACTTCCATCAAAGGGAATGAGTCGTCTATTAGACTTTTGTGTCAAACATAGCACAAACTGCAAAAATGCTTAAGAATAACACATAAATATTTCGTTAAAATACGGTACACTGTCAGTATTGATCCATCGTGAATACGTTATCACTACAGTATCATATAGTTTCTACAAGTCTCGACGACAATATCTATTTATGTATCGAAACGTTTTCAGTCGTGCAGACTTTCGATGGAAATTATGTGAATATAAAAATTTGTATTAACAATTACCCCTATGAAAGGGTAAAAGTGATAGTAGTATCGATAGGTACAAGGTCGCAACCTCAATTCTGAAGCAGTATGCGAAATTTATGTTAAGTATCCGGACAGTTAGTGGCTGCCAACGTTTTAATCTGTGCTACATGTTCCGTAGATGTGGATATACACAATATTCGCTTGTATCAAATCTGCACTGGTGCGCAGGGAAGAAAATGGCGATGTAAATCACTGAATCAATATTAATCATTATTTGCACCCCCTTCTCGCTTACAGCAATTAGAAAATAAACCGCTGAATTTCCGCTTGGTTGACTAATGGATATTTATCTGTAAACTTTAGTATCCTTTAATTCAGAACTTGCCAATTAATCACCTATTGATCCTCTTTTAATTGGGGATTCACGAACTATAGCAAGCAGTGGAGTTATGTGTGTTAGGAAAAGAAAAAATATAATTACCTCAGTTCTTGGCAAAATATGATAGATGGCAGATGCTACTGATGGTGTAATCGAAATATTTATTTTCATTCGGAACTGCGGAACATACCACTTCTACTGAGGGACATAAATTTGCAATGGAAACATATCGCATTATACTTCCGGATTTACTCCCAAGTAATTCTAGAAACCTTATGATTTTCTTTCTATTTTAACATTTGTAATGGAACTAAAAGAAATGCTGAATGTCAAGGGTTCATGCCGTTAAAGCTTAGCCCAGAATCATGAATTGTGGAATGTATTGTCCTTCTTCCAGTGTGGGTAATTATTTGATATTTATTCTTAACAGTAAAATGTTGTCGAGAGAGAGAATACAGCACACTGCTAAAGGAAAATACGTAATCGCAAAACTTGCAAGAAAGTCCTTTCTTAAGCCGTAAAATGAATTTAGCTTTAGGCTAAGCGGTAATTATTGGACAACAGCGAGCTCTGTGAGGAGCGTCGTGTTGCTGTTAATCATTAACGTAAAAAAGATTGAAATCGTTTTTCGTAGATAGTGAAACGCACAAAATTAAAATTGATTTTTTTTAGGTGTAGACTTACCTTCAGTGTCGAAATGTCAGTTTCAATCGGGATGGCAGGTTCGAACAAAATTTCTGTTGTAACTGCTGACCACGCGGTAAGAAATTCAAAGAAATTCGTTAATGTATTTAAGGAGAAGGAATAAGATTAGGATTTAGCATCCTGTAGATGGTGAGGCATTTGGAAGACAGTTAAGAAGTATGGCTGAAGGGCAGCTGACGGATTCCAGATTCCTAGATTTACGTGAAGCGTTTGACACGGTGCCACGCCTATTGTTAACGAGGGAACATGCATACGGATTAGGTTCCAAGGTATATGAGTGTCCCGAAGACTTCTTAAGCAACAGAACCCAGTATGCTGTCCTCGACGGTGAGACAGAGACAAAGGTATCGTCAGAAGTTCCTAACTGATGAATGACAGCTAGCTATAAATGAAGAAAGATGGGAGTTAATGCAGATTAGTAGGAAAAACAAAGCCACTGTGCTCGAATATAGGAGTTTGCTGCTTGTCATAGTCAAGTTGATTAATATTTAGGCGTAACGTTGCAACGCAATATGAAATTGTATGAGCATTCAAGAACTGTAGTACGAAAGGCGAATAGTCGACTTCGTTTTATTGGGAGAATTTTAGGAATGTGTGTTTCATCTGTAACGTAAACCACATATAGGACACTAGTGCGACCCATTGTTGAGTAATGTTGGAGTGTCTGGGCCTCTCATCAGGCCGGTTTAAAGGAAACGATTTGTTACCGGTAGGTTCGAACAGCACGCAGGTGTTATGGAGATGTTTCAGGAGCTCAAACGGGAATCAGTGAAGGGAAGGCGACATTCTGTTAACGAAACACTATTGAGTAAATTTAGAGTAACAGAATTTGAGGCTGACTGCAGAGCGATTGTACTGCCGCCATCGTACATTTCGCGTAAGGACAATAAAAATAGGGCTCGTACGAAAGAAGGCATGTAGACAATTGTTTCTGCCTTGCTCTCTTTGCCAGTGTAACGGAAAAGGAAATGGCCAGTAGTGGTACAGGGTTGTATATATACACTCCTGGAAATGGAAAAAAGAACACATTGACACCGGTGTGTCAGACCCACCATACTTGCTCCGGACACTGCGAGAGGGCTGTACAAGCAATGATCACACGCACGGCACAGCGGACACACCAGGAACCACGGTGTTGGCCGTCGAATGGCGCTAGCTGCGCAGCATTTGTGCACCGCCGCCGTCAGTGTCAGCCAGTTTGCCGTGGCATACGGAGCTCCATCGCAGTCTTTAACACTGGTAGCATGCCGCGACAGCGTGGACGTGAACCGTATGTGCAGTTGACGGACTTTGAGCGAGGGCGTATAGTGGGCATGCGGGAGGCCGGGTGGACGTACCGCCGAATTGCTCAACACGTGGGGCGTGAGGTCTCCACAGTACATTGATGTTGTCCCCAGTGGTCGGCGGAAGGTGCACGTGCCCGTCGACCTGGGACCGGACCGCAGCGACGCATGGATGCACGCCAAGACCGTAGGATCCTACGCAATGCCGTGGGGGACCGCACCGCCACTTCCCAGCAAATTAGGGACACTGTTGCTCCTGGGGTATCGGCGAGGACCATTCGCAACCGTCCCCATGAAGCTGGGCTACGGCCCGCACACCGTTAGGCCGTCTTCCGCTCACGCCCCAACATCGTGCAGCCCGCCTCCAGTGGTGTCGCGACAGGCGTGAATGGAGGGACGAATGGAGACGTGTCGTCTTCAGCGATGAGAGTCGCTTCTGCCTTGGTGCCAGTGATGGTCGTATGCGTGTTTGGCGCCGTGCAGGTGAGCGCCACAATCAGGACTGCATACGACCGAGGCACACAGGGCCAACACCCGGCATCATGGTGTGGGGAGCGATCTCCTACACTGGCCGTACACCACTGGTGATCGTCGAGGGGACACTGAATAGTGCACGGTACATCCAAACCGTCATCGAACCCATCGTTCTACCATTCCTAGACCGGCAAGGGAACTTGCTGTTCCAACAGGACAATGCACGTCCGCATGTATCCCGTGCCACCCAACGTGCTCTAGAAGGTGTAAGTCAACTACCCTGGCCAGCAAGATCTCCGGATCTGTCCCCCATTGAGCATGTTTGGGACTGGATGAAGCGTCGTCTCACGCGGTCTGCACGTCCAGCACGAACGCTGGTCCAACTGAGGCGCCAGGTGGAAATGGCATGGCAAGCCGTTCCACAGGACTACATCCAGCACCCCTACGATCGTCTCCATGGGAGAATAGCAGCCTGCATTGCTGCGAAAGGTGGATATAACTCTACTAGTGCCGACATTGTGCATGCTCTGTTGCCTGTGTCTATGTGCCTGTGGTTCTGTCAGTGTATTCATGTGATGTATCTGACCCCAGGAATGTGTCAATAAAGTTTCCCCTTCCTGGGACAATGAATTCACGGTGTTCTTATTTCAATTTCCAGGAGTGTATATATAGATTTAGAAGGACAGGAAACACGTTAGTTAATGGGTAGTCTATTATTTGAATAACAGTCCTCCCAAATACGCGGTCCCAGTTTTACCCGTACAAGACTTCAGTGTAAATCTCTTCAAGCTTTCTTTGATTATAAAAATTGTTTTCGTGACAACCTGTTACACCTCTTAAGCCAGAACAGTCCATAAAAGGCCACAAAATATTTTATTTATGTGACGAGATGCTTGCTGAAGCTCAATAGAACAGCATGAACGTCATCTTACGCTGTAATCTAGTCAACATTTGATGGTCAGTATGGAAGAAGATATACTTTAGGAGTAGGCTTTTTTAAGACGTAGTGCCCAGACCAATTCGGCTGTGTTTTATCTTGGCTGTTTAACGCGTTTTCTAGTGAAGCCGAAATGATATCTAAGGTTCGTCGAAGGGGTGCTATAGTCCCTCGTCTATTCTTCGGCTGTATAGATGTTTTAGAAGCCTATCTGAGCAGCCTTCTTAGTTTACGTCTAGAAGATCGAAACTAATTGCAAGTTCATTTAAACAAGATATCTACATTGTGAAAAAATTGGAAGTTGACCCTAAACAATAAAAAGTGTGTCATCTTCCACATGAACACAAAGAAAAGATCTTTTAAATTTCAGTTACACAATTTTCATTTACTTGTGTCAAAAACATGCTAAAATACATAAATGGTTACATAACAGTCGTAGTTATATGTACGTAGATTACAAGAAAATAAATTAAGAAGACAACATTTCTCCAAGAGTGACACACACACACACACACACACACACACACACAGACCTAAGGCATTTGTCATTGGCAAACAATAGATCTTTTTATGGGCATGAAAATGTGAAAATGAGTAGGGAGGGCATTGTCCCCTATGGCTCAATATTTGTCCATGGTCACACTCAGACTTACTGTCCTCATATGTGAAGCTCCATAACTTAAGTGATAACTTATCCCTCCCGACACCCGATACCAGTTCTTATTCTGTTGAGGCACCTCCAGACATCTCGGTCTTCATTGTAGGCAGCCGGAAGATGTTCTCGTGGCTCCATCGATGCCTGGTGCTTAGATTTCCTCAATTTTCCTTGATTCAAGCCAGGGTTGAGATAAATCACACAGATTTATAAGTTGTGGATTCCACAAATATCTAGGGATTAATTTTATGAACAACCTATATATGGACCATAACGTAAGAAATGTTACGGAAAAGGCAAGCCTAAGACAGTATGTCAATAGCAGAACGGTTGTGCTGAAAACATTTCTTTAGTAGCGTGTTGATCAGCGTTTTACCTTCTGTTATGTAGGCAAGCAACTCTTGAAAAGATAAATTCGATTGGAAGATAAATGAAAAACATCCTGGTTTCCACACTCAAATGTCAAACATTCTACAATATACATCTCTATGGAGTGAACCCGTAGTCGATCTATTAACATGTGTAGGATGTTTTCGCATTTTCTTAATCCCTTTCCATTACATTCCATTTTTAATGGGAATGCAGGGAATAAAGCTGTGGTATGCCTTCTATCGGATATGAGCTTTGACTCAAATTTGTGACGACATTCGACCGGGTCATGAAAGCTCTGGTAGCTATCAGGCCCACTACAGGTATCATAACAGGCACCATGATCGCTCTCGACTAACAGCGCTCTAAAACAAGCAATAATCTCTCAGACAGTAACACACACACATATATCTTGACGATGATGATTGTAATGTTGCCCCAAATGAAGTACGTAGGCTACCTCATGATACCAAGAACTGGACGAAATACCCCATTCAGAACTTCGCCATTTTTTCGCTTTGAGGACAGCCCTTGAAATTTGACATTTGTCTCATAGATTTTATGTAGTATACAAAATAACGAATCTGACACCCAAAACATATTTAATGAAACTGACATTGTCTACTGTAATCCATGCACTGGCATGAGAAACACTTTTATAGCAAACAATGATTGGAAGAGAAAGCATTTACCTTACCACAATATACAACTTTCCAAAGAAAGCTTAGTATCCGAGACTTGTGGCGTGAAAGTCTCTTAAGAAACAACGTAATTCACCGTCAAGAGCCGCCAATAAGAATTCCATCATTAAGGCGGTAGAAGATTATTAGGCACTATAAAATATTTACAATAGCTTACGAAGCGATATAAAGTCAGTGGCGTCGAACAATATAAATCCACTACTATCATTCGCCATTAATTTCATATCGCTTCCTAAGCTTTTGTAAATATTTGATGACACTTGATTGTCTGCGGACTGAAGCTAGATTTACCTAATCAATAAATTTTTGTCAGCAGCACTTTTCGACAAATTACAGCTTTTCTTAAGTACTTCCAAGCTTTGGTACTCAACTTTCTAAAAACTATTTGAAGCTGAACTGATTTTGTTTCACCCCTTACTTTTTAAGGCCAATGGTGTAATATTTCTTTCAAACAAGCTACGGTCGATTTCATCACCAGTCCGATTTGATCGATTCTGCAATAAATAGCTTTCTTCACGCATTGCTCCATGTATTTAATATCTGAACTGCCACCGTAATAATATTGTCCCAGTAACCACTGACGGGACAGGTAACAAACGTCTTTTCGGATCCGAGAGTGTGCCCATCCGTTAAATTGTTGGCCTACTAACCACGACTGTTTTCCCTTCTGCCCCGGGTCTTATGTTCCGT
The DNA here is from genome assembly GCF_021461395.2 of Schistocerca americana. NCBI lineage: Eukaryota > Metazoa > Arthropoda > Insecta > Orthoptera > Acrididae > Schistocerca > Schistocerca americana. The sequence goes on along the minus strand of NC_060124.1, from coordinate 402,642,429 downwards.
ATAGTGCGACGTATTGGGCGCAGCACTGTCTGTCTGTTCAATGTATGAACTGCCACACCCACGAGGAGTTCACTACACTGTCGTAGTTCGAAGACCTAGGTTGTCTTTCAAGCAGTCAAAAATGTCTTACTTCAGCAGTTATCGCAGGATACGTTCCACTGCTTCACTCTTTAGAGCTATGTTCCACTACTCTGTTATTTAGTGCCCTTTCGAATCTTGCGGGGGCTGCCGCGCATATGGTAGAAGAGTAAATTCTATGGTCTCGTTTTTTGTTGTTGCTTTTGCGTCTCGATATTCGTACTACCGTCATAATATCATACTTCGTTTAGCGAAAAGATACATCTCCACTTGTAGCTTGTTCCAATAACATAAAGACTTCGCTTAGTGTATCAATGACGTTGGACGGATGATGGCACCTCGTCGTTGTCAGATACCGGTCTGTATTAGTGATTTTCCTGTGTACCCCAAGTCTCATAATTCCTTCACGTTATTTTGCACATGGGCCGCCGGAAAACCGAATAAATTCTTCTTCTCAATCTCCATAGTGTTCTAATGCTTCCACGCTTGATTTAGGTAAGGAGGCATTTGTTACGACAGTTCCTGACTTGTTAGAGCACCATTAATTTATCTCTACACATCTGTAGATAAACTCTATGTGATCAAAAGTATCCGTACACCCCAAAACATACGTTTTTCATATTAGGTGCATTGTGCTGCCACCTACTGCTAGGTACTCCACATCAGCGACCTCAGTAGACATTAGTCATCGTGAAAGAGCAGAATGGGGCCCTCCGCGGAACTCACAGACTTCGAATGTGATCAGGTGATTGGGTGTCGCTTGTGTCATACGCCTGTACGCGAGATTTCCACACTCCTAAACATGCCTAGCTCCTCTGTTTCCGATTTGACAGTGAAGTAGAAACGTGAAGGGACACGTACAGATCAAAAACGTACAGACCGACCTCGTCTGTTGACTGACAGAGACCGCCTACAGTTGAAGAGAGTCGTAATGTGTAATAGGCAGATACCTACCCAGGCCATCACACAGGAATTCCAAACTGCATCAGGATCCACTGCAAGTACTATGACAGTTAGGCAGGAGGTCAGGAAACTAGGCCGCGCGGGACTAGCCGAGCGGTCTAGTGCGCTGCAGTCATGGACTGTGCGGCTCATCCCGACGGAGGTTCCAGTCCTCCCTCGGGCATGAGTGTGTGTGTTTGTCCTTACGATAATTTAGCTTAAGTAGTGTGGAAGATTTCACACACATTTGAACAGGAAACTAGAATTTCATGGTCGAGCAGCTGCTCATAAGCCACACACCACGCCGCTAAATGGCAAACGAGCCTCGCTTGGTGTAAGGAGCGTAAACATTGGACGACTGAACAGTGGTAACACGTTCTGTGGAGTGACGAATCGCGCTACACAGTGTGGTGATCCGATGGCAGGGTGTGGGTATGGCGAACTCCTGGTGAACGTCAAACTGCCAGCGCGTGTAGTGCCAAAAGTAAAATTTGGATGTGGTGGTTTGATGGTATGGTCCTGTCTTTCATGGAGGGGACTTTCATCACTTATTTTTTTGCGTGCAATTATCACAGCGCTGAACTTCATTGATGCTTTAAGCACATTCTTGTTTCCCACTGTCGAAGAGCAATTCGGGGATGGCGATTGCATCTTTCAGCATGATCGAGCACCTATTCATAATGCATGGTCTGTGGCGGAGTGGTTACACGACAATAACATCCCTCAATGCTGTAGAACACATTTGGCATGTGTCAGGCCTCAGCGACCGGAATCGATACCTCTCCTCAGTGCAGCACTACGTGAAGAATGGGCTGCCCTTCCAGCACCTGATTGAAGGTATGCCTGCAAGAGTGGAAGCTGTCAGCAAGGCTAAGGGTGAGCCGACACCATATTGAATTCCAGCATTACCGATGGAAGGCGCCGTGAACTAGTAAGGCATTTTCAACCAGGTGTCCGGATACTTTCGATCACATAGTTTACACTGGTGAATGTGGCGCTATAATTAGGGCGACTTGCTCAAATCCCCACTTTTAGACGTTTGTAACGAAGATTGTAGAAGCGAGCCCATTGGAACTCTATCATCTTCCTCATGGTAGTTTCCATTAGTCAGGAACTGCAGCTTTGTTAGCAATGTTGCTGAAAGCTGTCTGTTAGATATGTCTTTCGTGTTGTGCATCATTACGCGAGTTGCAAGTCATTCGCGTGGTTCAAAGACCGATTGTTCGATGCTCTCACCAGCTAGAGAAGCCATATTTTTTGTTGAGAAGTAAAAAAGCATGCTCTAAAGCTTTGCTTTGAGCGTGGACCCTCGTCAACCAACCAGGTTACTTGGTAAGTTCAAATATGGCTAAGTAGAGACACTCATACCGTGGTCGCCACGAAGAGCTGTAAACAATGCTGTGTCTGCCAAGATTTGATAGGTTCTGACTTTATGCTATGTATTACTGGGACGGGAATTTTTTAGCTGCAGCTCTCTGGAATTATGGTGAGAGAGCTGCTTGTTGCCGTTGCATTGACATAACTTCATATTGTATTATTTTCGGGTTTGCATATGTGTATTGATGTGAGCGAGGTCAGTCTTTTCTTCAGAAGCGTGTTTGTGTTACTTAGCAAGGATGTGTACCTATTTTCGCTTCACTCCTTTGCATATATCGGCCACTTTTCATTTTTCGTTACCATTCACTAAACACTGTTACGAATATTTAAATGATGTGTCAGACTTCTTGGAAATATAGATGGCTAGTAATACTGCAGTTACTTAGAGCACTCTGAATAGGTAAGACCTTATCAATCATGACAAAACTCATCTTTGCACGCCGGCTGGGTTGTAGCTATGAAATTGCATACGTGGACTTGCGCTTCAGACAACACGAAATGAACCATGATTAGTAAGTGGTAAGTTGATACAAATTCAGAGTGGCCGTACTGCGGCTTCGCTTTGGTCACTAGCAAACACAATATCGTAGACACTTACTGACACTGTTCTGACAGCGTTGACGCGGAGGCACAGTTCACCGGTGATGAACTCTCTTCACTCTCCGAGGAATGACACGGGCTGTGTCACGGAGAGTAGGGAGCACAACGACTTCCCGACAGGAAGATTAGGGAAGTGGACACGATCCGACCTCTAACAGAAGTGGCCTCCTAGCCTCTGGTGACGCTATTTCACGGCAGAGGCGCGGTGGTGGCCCCTAGGAACCACAGGAGGCACGGCTTCTTCCTAGCATCCTAGCATCTCATTGGCGCCTCGTATTACGACTTTTCTTTGCAATATCTCTACGACAGTCGATACTTCTTGCGCCGCTCTCGATACTCGACGGCACCGCATTATTCAAAGCATGTTAGGTTCATTTACTGTTTTTGTGAATATGTTGTACAGTGCAGGTCGTGCTGAAAAATAATACTTCCGAAATTTTATGATAAAACTCTTCCAGCTTTCTAAATAAAAGTAACTTTATTAACATTTTACATCTTTACTTTTCATATCTACATATTTATTTCCCATCATAGTCACCCTGGCGACGAACATATTCTTCTCGTGAGACCATTTCGTGGGGATGCCACAGTAGAGAGTTTCACTTTGTTGACAGAGCCATAACCTTACATCTGCTGGCAATGTCTCGTCACTATCGAAGTGAAGTCTTCAAAGGTTTCACTATCTTTTGGTTCAAAATGTTTGAAATGGCTTTGAGCACTATGGGACTTAACTTCTGAGGTGATCAGTCCCCTAGAACTTAGAACTACTTAAACCTACCTAATCTAAGGGCATCACACACATACATGCCCGAGGCAGGATTCGAACTTGCGACCGTAGCGGTCGCGTGGTTCCAGACTGTAGCGCCTAGAACCGCTTGTCCACTTCAGCCGGCTACTATCTTTTGGAAACAGATGAAAATCGCATCTGGCGTAGTCATGATTCAGTGGAGGATGATCGACGATAGAGAACTCATGGTGTTGGACTGCTGGTGAAACTGCAACGCTTGCATGTAGTCTGGCATTGCGATGCTGAGGGAGAGGGTGCTCCATGCGTGGAATAACTCTTCGAAATTGTGCTTTCAGTTTGCTGAGGGCTTCTCATCCATCACTACAATTCGGAGCTCTGTAGCGGCAGAGGACTGCAGCTTGTGAAGCGAAATGACGACCGAGCCGAGTAATTTGCTTGACAAGTAATACCTCAATTGCATGGTCGTTCGTTTAGCATTTATTTTCGATAGCAGCTTATGCTAGTTCAGCTTCCTTCCTTCCTCTGTATATGAGTCGGTATGCACAATGGTTACTTCAACTGTTAATCAATTCGTTTATTCTACATTTCCCTCACCAATTTTCACTGTTTCCCTCTTGTTTCATTTGCCTATGTGCCTCCAGTCTTCTTCTTATGTTTTTTACGGGAGTCTTCTGAACTTCTGTAATTCCTTTCTGAGTAGTAGCGTTTGCTCAATACTTCGTGGAATAATTCGGAGTTTGTCCTTGTTCATTACAACTTCCTTGCACCATGTTTTGCCTATTTTTAATTTATTAAATTAAGTTAACAGTCTTTTTGTCCGTCTGTTGCAATTCATCTTTTGGTTGTATCTTATTTAAAGTATTCTCCTTTTACAAACCACGTCTATAAATTTTTCAGTCTGTTTAGATCAGATTGTATGAGTTTATGTCCATGACTTCCTCCCAAATCCTCGAATCCATTTCAGCTAAATTTGGCACAGAAACAGCAGGCTCTAGGAGTAACATCTCTGTAGGGTTTATTACCTGCTAGCTCCAACAATAGCGGAAACATGGGTATAAATTTGTACTACCTAGCCCGTGGTCTATAGTTTGCCCTGGTATGATGTCGTGGAGTAGTGTCGGCCTACTTTATCAATCTGCTTTGCTTGGCATCAAGGACAGATAAAGAGTTTGGAAGCCCTTGATGTGCAGTCTCCCCTGCATGAGAGGCGTTTATAGGAGTAGTTTTACCCTGCTTTATTAAACTGTATTGGAGGTCATACCATAGGAGGTAAGTACGCCTGGAAACAGGTGGAGATGGATAGAAGTGCTCGACAGAGTGAGGAGGAGGAAAAAACTGAACACGGAGATGAGATGAGGATGAGATGAAGTGACAGAGCGAGTGAGGAGGAGGAGGTAGACTGATAGACGTGGGAGGATGGACAGAGAGAGGGACGAAGAGATGGATACAGAGAGGCAGAGGAGGAGGTTTTTTCAGTGTATGAGTCGAAGTCATACTAGCGTGAAGACGCGGGAAAGAGGAAAGTAGGAGTAGAAATTTCACTATTTTGACAGCTTCTTTATTTTTTTCCTCTTTAACTGTGACTTCCACAGCTACCATCACCATCATTTTGCTCAGAGTTAAACATTCCGCCGAATAAAGTGCTTCTGCGAGAATGACTGTAGAATAGTGTCTATGTTTACCATTAACGAGTACTGATATGTCATTACAAACTTCCAAACTCAAACAGTATGCTGTTTTCATCTCATTAATTCTTGCATCTCATTAATTCTCTCTTTCAAATATTGGGTACACTTACTTCTCCGAGGCACCTGAATTTGTCAGTTTTATCAGTTTTTCCATTTTTAGTTTTCATTATTGATCTGTGCTGCGACTCGCGTTGGTGCTGTTTGTAGGTTTCCTAGACCGAATCCCTTAGTTGGCATGGTTGCAGTTCTTTGTCTTCTTCTCGTCTTGACTGGCGCCACTCGTTTCGCAAACGTCGCCTGTCCGCTAGTGGTAGCAGCGATGGTTATCGATATGTAGTAACTGTTGCCCTATCTTTGGGGCGTTGCCTCTGTTTTTCCATGTCATGTGAGTGGTGCAGTTCGGTTGAGGACTGAGGAGGCGCCAGGTCCACGGAGTGTGTGAACACGCCAGGACTGCTGGCGGCACGCATGGGCTGCTGGATGGAAGGGCTGTGGTTATGAGGGTGGACGACCTCGTCGTAAACCAGCTCCTGCAGGCCTTAAGACGAGTGCATTTCAATTCAATTTCAGAAACCTCCACCATTGTGACATCTCGCGATTCTCCAGTCACTTGGGTTCGTGTTGCTGCTTGTAGTGTTGCAGAGGTGAAGAGCAGCGAGTGGAATGCTTGAGGAAAGCGAATCTGATTAGGTTCCCTCGAATTCTTGTTACTGTTTACTGCGTTCAGCTTGTTACAAGTTGTTAAGTTCAACCAGCTGTATTTTTCCTGCCTGGTGCCTGCAAACGTCCCAGTTACCTTCCCTAGGAGTCGCTGTACTGGTATGTAACGGCAGTGTACGTTACCTCACCTTGCCGCTGCTGTCCGGTAAGGCGTGTGGGTTTGACAGCTTTCTTGATTGCAGGTCTTATGTGTTTCTTCTATTCTGGTGGTAGTGTTTCGTTTCTCATTCTGGGCTCTCTAAGCACAGTATTCTAGGGGCGTAGTGCAGTTTGCCGGTTCTGGCTTTCGCGTGTTGTTCTATTCTTGCATTTTATTATGTCAGGTAATTTCGGGTACTCCTTTTTCGTTAAGTTCGCTTCTGGTAAGAAATCTGGGTTCTGTGAGTGTAATAAACGTAAGGTGCATCGAGATGCTGGAATGCGGGCTGTTGATGCTACGGTTGGTGAGTTTGATCTCACCCATCTTTCTACCCAGCAGGCCTCTGAACTAGGAGGTTTCTTGCGAGGTTCTCAGAGCTTCTCTGTGATAGACTCGGGGTTACTAATGTTCATGACTACCATATTCGTCTGTCTGACTATTTTCCCGTCGGGCAGCCCCATATCGTCTCTCATCGCCTAAGATGAAGATACTAAGGGGAAAGATATCCTAAATGCTTGAGCAGAGAGTTATTAGGCCTTCTACATTCGCTTATGCCTCCACTATATTCCTCGTCCTTAAGGATCAGGGGCGGGTCATTCGGCCGTCGCCTATATAAGGTTGTCCTCGAATCGGTTCCTGTACCTGATCTTCATAACTCTTTTATGTGGTTTGCCAGGGCTAACTGGTTTACTGTGCTCGACCTGAATCAAGCCTATTACCAGATACCCTTTGCCGAAGAACGTAAACACGTTACAGCATTTTGTACTGTAGAGTGTTTGACTTTGTTGACGAAGCTACAACCTCACCTCTACTTGCACAGCTTCACCATTACCAATGTGATGTCCTCGAAGGTGTACTGCAAGTTTTGCGAATCGGATGGGGTCAAGTCGGGACTTTACAAAGGAGATCGATGACAGTGAACGCAAGACGTCGGATTATTTCAGATGTCGCAGCACTCGTGTGTGGTCTAGAATTGTCACGCTGAAGGAGTTGGTGACCCATCTATGGACGAACTGTTCGAATTCAAAACTCGATTACAGCACACTGTTTCTGACGCAGCGCCACATTTACATGAGACATCGGCACGTTACACTCCACTCCGGAGCTCTGTAGAGGCACAGGGCTGCAAATATGTTGATATGTATCGAAGTGTTATACGAAACTACAAACATAAAGTATTTAATACATAACAAAACTTCAAAATAGTACTGCACGTACACTCGTATGTGACAATGTAGGTTTTATCCAGTTGATCTCTATTTCGGCACAGGAAAATACCATAGTATCACAAGAAACTGAAATGACACGTTCATCCATGACTTTTATCAATCCCTTATTCGTAACAGTCTTGTCCACAGTTATAGCGTGCAAGTATTCCTCTTTTTCTAGACCTGCAACTCTACACCCCTAAAATTAACACGACAGTTTTAATAACGTTGGTTTTACTCAAAGAATTTCAAGTGTTTTATATTAAAAATTCAGAGGACTACTTTTTAGCATGCCATCGTATGAAGTTAGTAGCAGCTTGGTTATTAGCAGCTTTCGATGCAACCATCGTAACAATGTTCAAAACGTTGATTTAGTCAAGAGAGCGTCTCTTGGAGAATGGTTCTAGCGAAATGTAAAAGCACGTAACAATTTTCAGTACGTCTCCTGAATCCAGTTTTATTACTGTTGAGGCATCCAAAAACATATTCAATCTATGTTATGGTGACTGACGTGACTCGCCCTGTGTGTGGCTCTATGTTTGTCCAGTTCCTACGTGGGTGACACAACGGTACAAACTGTTGGTCTCAGTGGTTCACTGTTCCAGCGTATCTTTCGAAGAACATGGATGTGAGTTGGCGCTGGTATCAGTCTATCAAACTCTTTATCATATCTTGCGGTAACCCAGAGTCAAGGTGCATACACGCCTTTCTTGCGACAGTAAATATTCTATCTCTCCCAGTTTTCTTGTAGGCGGAAAGAAAAATGATTGCAGCCATTTTCTCCACGTCAGTTTTCCGGCGAAGCACCGTGACGTTCACCTTGTCAGCAGGAAGAATGCATCCTCGTGCTGACGTATATTCATAAAAGCTGCCTTCACAGACGCCGAGCCGGAGGCCAAGGAGAACAACGTACCATCTTGTAACATCGCCGACACACTGGGGACTCTCACGGCAAGAGACCGAGAAGACTGTATTGCCTTTACACTCCGCAAGAAGCCTTACTTGCGTATTTATGCCACTGTATTTACTGAAGTGTATCGAAGTGTTATACGAAACTACAAACATAAAGTATTTAAGACATAACAAAACTTCAAAATAGTACTGCACGTACACTCGTATGTGACAATGTAGGTTTTATCCAGTTGATCTCTATTTCGGCACAGGAAAATACCATAGTATCACAAGAAACTGAAATGACACGTTCATCCATGACTTTTATCAATCCCTTATTCGTAACAGTCTTGTCCACAGTTATAGCGTGCAAGTATTCCTCTTTTTCTAGACCTGCAACTCTACACCCCTAAAATTAACACGACGTAACGTGAAAAAATTTTGTTAATACTCTTAATAATAACTGTCAACAACAAAGTATCAGGTATGTGAAAAAAGTACATGATTGTAATAGGCAATGATTGGTTCCCATTGTTTTAGTGCTGATCGGTGTCCCGTTACCCATTGACAGTAAGAAAGAAGATTGCTATAGTCGGCAGCCTTCCTTACAAGCTACAGTTCGTTACCTGTTTATTCTTGTGAAACATTCATTTGCTGATTCTAGCGAGTGTTTACTTTCTAAACTCCTTTTCAAAGCTCTAAAGGTATAGCCACAGTTGTATTAATACCTTCCGAAATGAAATGTTATCTGCTCTAACAACTTAATGCAATACTCGCTTCACTGACTGTAATGGTTCTAGGCCGACTCTTATGATATTTACCATATAACCGTTAGAACTTGTTTGAAATTAATTCAGGGGCTATTCACTGAACGCTAGGACCACTACAGGGGATTGTCTACAACAGTATTTCGTAAGGTATGTTTTAGAGGTAAAATTAAACGATAATTACCACTACAGGGGATTGTCTACAACAGTATTTCGTAAGGTATGTTTTAGAGGTAAAATTAAACGATAATTACTTACGAAGCTGATACACAGTATCATCATCTTGTTGGATGATTTGTAAATGTACTTGTTATTTTTGCTAGAAAGTTACATTTAAGTTTTTTGATACAGGAAACGCTTTTCAAGTCGAGGTCAACCACTTAAAAATTGTGACTGTGAGGCTTCTTTATTGCCATGTCAGAGGCCACATTTATTGGAGACAAGGGTTCTAGCGTGTGAAGAGCAGGTCTGCAATTCGGATGGGGATCCTGGGTAGGACAATGGCCTCCACTTTGTCCCATCTAGCTGAAATGGTGGCTTCAGTTTTACTCCAATTCACTATTTGGGTGCCCAGTTGCCGCAGTATTGGTGGTAAGTTCAGATTCAGTGACCGTATTCAGCACGTCTCAGATAAACGTCCCAAATTTATTCACGCTGTGCCTGAATTTGCCAGTCTTAAGTGAAAACATGGTTTCAGGGCTTTAATAATCATATACTAAGGAGCAGTACCATCTATGTCAATGGTTCCAGGCCTCAGGAGTATCAGCACTGTTGGGTTTATTACCTCCAAGTTCCAATAAAATCGAAAATAAGAGTAAAAACGTGTCTTGCCCAGCCCACAACTTATAGGCTTCTCTGCATGAAATGGTGTGCTGTGGTGGAGTAGTATAGGCCTGCTTCATTGACTTGCTTTGTTTGGCGTCAAGGACAGATAATAACTGTCAACAACAAAGTATCAGATATGTGAAAAAAGTACATGATTGTAATGGGCAATGATTGGTTCCCATTGTTTTAGTGCTGATCGGAGCCCTTCATGTGTAGTCTGCCCTGCATGACAGGCGTTTATAAGAGTAGTTTTGGACTGCTTTATTGAAATGTATTGCAGGGTTACAATTAGCGATACACATGCCTTGGGACAGGTGGACACAGCTGTAAGGGGTGTTGGAAGGTGTGAGGGGGAGGAGGAAATGGACACAGAGGTGAGCCGAGGGTGGGTTGAAGAGACAGAGTGAGTGATGAGGAGGTGGTAGCCCGGCAGAGGTGGAAGGATGGACAGACAGAGAGAGAAAGAAGAGGATACAGAGAGGCAGAGGAGGAGGTTTGTTAAAATATGTGTCGAACACATACTAGCGTGAAGCCGTGGGGAAATACGTAGTAGGTGTATTAATTTCAGTATTATGACAGCTTCTGTATCGTGTTTGCTCTTTAAATGATTCCAAAATTTCCCGTAGTATTTTTGTTTCTATGACTTCCAGAACTTCCATCGCCGTCTTTTTGTTCAGAGTTAGACCTTTTGCTGCATAAAATGCTTTTGGGTTACCAGTACTGGGTAAGGTAATGGCCTCTCTTTTATCGCATGCATCTAACATGGTAGCTTACCTTTTAACCCAGTATTTCGGTGCCCGAGTGTCGCAGAAGTGACGGTAAGTTCAGATTCAGTGGCCATGTACACCACGTCCCAGACAAACGTCCAAATTTTGTGTCCGCTATGTCTGAATCAGCCATCTTAAGTGGAGATTTGGTTTCATGGCTGTAATGGTCATATATTGACGGGCAGTAACGTCTTTGTCATTGGTTCACGACCTGGAGGTAATTACTCGCTGAGGGGTAAAATGAAATATTCTAAGGAGTAAAAACAAAAGAATTCAATTGCGCTACGGCTTCGAAACTTAATTATCTCTTTCTAAAGTTCATTATTATAATTGCCACTATTTCGTAAGATTTTAATACTGCAAGTTACAGTCCTTATCTTTCTTTCAAAATCGAGCATTAGCTGACGATAGAATTTGGTTGAGGTTGATGGTTCTGAAACGAACGTATGAACATCTTCTGCTCATGTAGTCCACGTTTTACCTACAATCTTTTCAGTTTGTGCTATTCATCTACGTCAGTAAAATTGAGACGTATTCATCACATATGCTTTAATATCTCAACAAAATGACTTCTAACGGTTGCAGTATGTTCCCACAATGGACTACGAATTGCTTCATTATCTTTTGGCAACAGATAATCCATCCAATTGATGTGACGACGCAACAGTAGCTATATAATGGTTACTAAATTGCTACAGGGCCTGCACAGTGTTATTATTATGAGTAGTAGTTATCAGATATAAAGCTTTCGCAGTCTAGCCGACCGCGTATCCACGCGGTTCTAGGCGCTGCAGTCCGGAACCGCGCGACTGCTACGGTCGCAGGTTCGAATCCTGCCTCGGGCATGGATGCGTGTGATGTCCTTAGGTTAGTTAGGTTTAAGTAGTTCTAAGTTCTAGGGGACTGATGACCTCAGATGTTAAGTCCCATAGTGCTCAAAGCCATTTGAACCATTTCGCAGCCTAAGGCCATCCAAATTCTTCCAGTTCAGAAATAAGGAGTCCAGCAATGAAGAAATTTGCAAACAGTAAGTTCTAATTCGTTAACTTTTTAAAAAGGTAGTAAAAATGGAAATGAACGTTCGGCGTCACTGGCCGGGAGGCCCCTTACGGAGCAGGTCCGACCGCCTTGGTGCGGGTCTTACTACATTCGACGCCACATTGGGCGACCTGCGCGCAGGATGGGGATGAAACGCTGATAAAGACAACACAACACCCAGTCCCTGAGCGGAGAAAATCCCCGAGCAAGCCGGGAATCGAACACGGGCCCGTAGGACGGTAATCCGTCACGTTGACCACTTTGTTTTTTGTTTTTTGTTTATTCTTGTGCCAGCTGGTCTTGATCTACAGACATTGTAGACAGAAACAACGGATGCTACCGCTTTTTTTGTCTTGATCTCATTTTGTTCTATATAGTTTCTTGCATTTGTTCGGTGCGGATGTCCCATTGCACGAGTTCAAGTTCAGTTGGGGGGGGGGGGGGGGGGGTTGGGGGTTGGGACACTTGTGAGTAGCGACAGTTGTGAGGAGCGATATTTGTGAGGAGACCCGGCCGAACAGGTAGCGGGCGGTCTACAGGGCACCTAACAGGTAGAGCACCACAGTTCAGTACTGCTCTGGACACCAAGCAGGTAGCGCGTAAACGTAAACAAGAAGTGTAAAGGAAGACTATCCACCAGAAACAACTTAGTTTTAGGCGAAGGCAGCCATACATGTAATGAAGTGCAAAAACATGTGGCAAACGCCAAAAGGCGTACAAAAGAAGCGGACACTTCAGTGTCTTCTGTTTACTCTGAAGAACTAGGATACGACGTCGTCACATCACTGCCGTCACTCAGGAGTGCAAAGCCATCGCTGCAACGCATCAGGCAAGAAACCATGGGATCTACGCAAGATTCGACCGATGCTGCAAGAATACTTCTGCAAGAACATCATTTGCTAATGAATGATGGGAGCAAAGTTTTACTTGCAGATGACGGCAGAGGTCCACATCATAGGATATTGATGTTCGCCAGCGAAAGGGGAAAATCCTATTTAACAGACAGCAATTCGTTATTTGTCGATGGAACGTTCAAAAGATCTAGCAAGCAGTTTGGACAGTTATTTATTCTTCATGCCGATATTTCTGGTTCTGAGGATGAAACAAACACAGTTCCAACCGTGTACCTCTTGCTACCCAATAAAAAGCGAGAAACGTATGATCGCTTTTTCACATCTGTTAAGAGCAACGTACCTGGATGGAATCCTATACCTATCATGATGGATTTTGAAGCTGCAATCATCCAATCAGTAACACATTTGTTTCCTGATGCAAAGATTAATGGCTGCAACTACCATTTCAATCATTGCTTGTGGAGGCAAGTGCAGAATTGCAGCCTTGTTGCTGCCCACAAGGAAAACGAAGAAATTCGTTTTCACATAAGATTCTGTTCCGCTTTGGCTCACATTCCCCTGGACACGTTAGATGATGGGTGGCTTAGCATTCAGGAGAGCACTCCAGATAATGGAAAACTGCAGGATTTTTACTACTATTTTGTTGAACAATAGCTGGATAATGAAGACATGCCAAGGGATATGTGGAACTGCGCAGAAAGGCGCCACCGCACCAACAATGTTTCAGAAGTATGGAATCGGAGGATAAATACATTAATTTTCAAGGTTCATCCAAATTTTTACTCCTTAGTAAAAATTCTCAGAGAGGACGCAGAATATCGTGGGCACCAATTTGACCGACTAGTTTTAAATCTAGGTGGGAAAAGAAGAAAGGAGTCCGCAATTAAGGCAGATAAGATAGTTTCTAAGGCATTTACAAGACTTCGAGTTGATGGCAATATGAAATCATTTCTTACTTGCGTGGCCTATGCACAGAAATTACAATGAAAAGGAAGTGGATGAAGCTACAGCAACACTTGTAGACATTGAAAAGTGGTTCAGTTCACGCCGATTGCCATACTGTAAAAATTGTAAATAAATAATCATCCTGTAAATATCGTAAATAAATGTAACTGGGGACGAAGAGAGACTACCTCCTCGTGGTGTTCCCTGGAAACGACACAAGTCGGCTAAATGTCTTTTGCAAATTGTAAAAGATTCACTAACGAAGTCTGAAAAATCATAGCTTTCCTAACAATCACAATCAGAATTTTTGTGTAGAGAATTTTGGAAACGATATCTGTCTGAGTGGACGATGAATACATCTTGCTTCGATACATAAATTGCATTCCTTAACGCGAATTGCTAGCAGGACTCACGTTAGGCCTCAGTACACTTCCCTGCGTGGTACGGAAAAATTGAGGTTTATTTCGAAATAATTAAAAGAAAAAGTTTGTACCGAGAATCAAATTCTTTAGTTGGCTCCTCTTAATATATGATAAAAGGTTGCCACTCCTATCATATCAAATTTTGTGTAAGGGGTTGAAAGATGGAAAACATTTTCGGTTTCTATAGTTTCTGTAAAATACAACGTTATGTATAAGGTTGAGCGAAAATTATGCCCTATGTAAGATTAATCAAAACAAAAATTCCAATGAAAAATGTCTTACGCATAATTGTGCTGCAACTAATGATATCGTGGGGGCAAAATCATCTCTGATTTCTAATTTGAGTAAGGCCACTCTTCCTTGCCGAATAAAATTCTGAAATAATGTAACCTGGCTGCACTGGAAGAGTGTGAATGTCCCTCTGTAGCCGCCCGGGCCGGCACAAGCCGAACACTCAGTCACACCAAGCGGCAGCAGGTAGTGGCCGCGCAGCCAGTGGCGCAGCATTTGCCACACTCCCTGTGCCGGACCTCGGCATCACGGATTTCTCACAAGTGGCGCCACATTCTAGTTTCTCACAAATGTCGCTTCTCACAAGTGTCTACAACTCACTCAGCTATCGGGGCGGACAATAGGGTAGTAAGAGTTGGTGAAATAAGAGCTGCTAGGGAGAGAAGTGGTGCAGAGGGAGCATATTTTGTAGCAAGTGTCTATCCTCAATGTGGATACTTATCTCTCTTTTCTGAAGAGGAGTTATAGATAGCACTCGCGGTGCATTGCTAAGTTTTTCATTGTTCTATCAACAAAGGTTGTTAGAGGAAAGCAAAATCATTGAATCTTTCGTCATTTTAAAGCAAAAGTTTTCAAACAGATTTTTTTTTCATTCTAAAATTTAGTTAGGCCTGAAAGTTTTGACGTTAGTGGTGATGGGTACTGGTTAATATATGATTGCGCTCAGGGGTAATCGCCTCAGAAGAGTTGGGAAACACTGGTTTGTGTTTTCATATGCACTTGCAATACATATTAACGCTCTAACACGGAAGTACAAATGCAATAAGTACAAATGAGTACGGGGACTAATTAACATAAAGACCGCCAAAGACTGTATAAAGTATCAAACGATGTTCAAAGCCCGCCCGGTTGGCCGTGCGATATAATGCACGGCTTCCCGGGCGGGAAGGAACGCCTGGTCCCCCGCACGAATCCGTCGACGGACTTGTGTCGAGGTCCGGTGAGCCGGCCAGTCTGTGGATGGCTTTTAGGCGATATTCCATCTGCCACGGCGAATGCGGGCTGGTTCCCCCTATTCCGCCTCAGCTACACTATGTCGGCGATTGCTGCGCAAACAAGTTCTGCACGTACGCGTACACCACCATTACTTTACCACGCAATCATATGGGTTACACTCGTCTGGTGTGAGACGTTCCCTGGGGGGGGGGGGGGGGCGTCTACCGGGACCGAAACGCACAATAACCGTGGGTTCGGTGTGGGGCGGCGGAGGGGTGAAGTGGACTGCGGTAGTCGTCGTGGGGTTGTGGACCACTGCGGCAGCGGCGGGGACGGAGCCTCTCCGTCCTTTCAAGGCTCCCGGTTAACATAGAATACAATACATACAATCAAACGATGAGTAGTATATTTTGTCAGGATTAAGACCAACAACTGTTACAATAAAGGAAATTGTAAATGAATCAATAAAACTAAAACAGTAGAATTTAAATAAACATTAGACGTTGCTCGTCCTCATAAAAACTAGTCACATCCGACGGATATTGACGTTCTTAGCGAAAGAAATAATAACTGTATGCACTGGCGGGAAAAAACGGAACAAGAAGTATGATCAGCTACACTAATTTTCATCAACAAAAAGCCAACACACTGATGAAATATGAACTGGAAAATGAATTCTCAAACGATCAGGCAGAGTGCTTTGCGGTTTCGAACGTTCTCGAAAAACTACACACATTGGATGGCTCATGAAGAACGGGAGGAATACAGACCGACAGCAAAAGAATATTTACTTCTTTGAGAAATCCAGACTATCACAACAATCTGACTGAAGAAATAATAAATAAGAGAGAAGTGACGAAAAAGAACAAGTGGCTTATAGACTTTACAGGGGCTAGAGCTCACAGGAGTATGAACGGAAATGAACTTGAAGACCAGATGGAAACGAAGGCATCCAGATCGCAAGAGGGAATTAGCTACATCAAACGTGACAAAACCTTTGTGAAACAAATGTCATAAATAACAGCTCTGAAAGACTGGGGGAAATAAAGGAAACAGTCTAAAAAAGGAATCACTACAAAAGGATATTTTTCGAACTGTGTACCATAGAATGGCGATCACATTACCCATCTCTCCTAATCTCTCAAAACCAAAGTTTCAGAATAACTAGGGAAGCCATATGTCCTAGGACAGGAGGTAGCCAAACTGTGGACCACATGATACAGGAATGTAGCAGCTTGGATGGGCAGAGAGTAATACTGCTGAAAAGTTTAATAATGAAATTGGTCAACTATTAAGCCTGAATATACATTCTTCTTGAAACGCTTTTATTAATTTAGTAATTCAGTGCAATTCCTATCGCATGAATTTCAGTCACCAGCTGCAAAGGAAATCCTATGGTAATTTATGGCAATGATCTTGGTACGAGAAGATATGCAGCACTTAAAACACCTCTTTGTCGTAATTAGGTACACCAGAACATTTAGTATTTCTTTGTACAATTGAGCATGTTAGTAAAAATTAGTAGTAATTATGAAATAGTGGCATTAGTGGAAGGCTCACCCACTGCTCAAGCTTATGTGAGCGGATTAGCGTTAGCTCCAAATCCGAATTAGCACTAACATCTAACAACACTTGGCCTGTTTCTGTTGCTTCAGGCGAACGTTGGTATAATAATTTGTTTGTGTTAGGTTTTAACGACCATGACTCTCCTCCAAGGGATCTAATGCCACCAGAATGATAGTTTTCGTCACATTCAGACAATACACAATTATCGTTCTCTTACGATGTAATGAATGTCACTGGCAAACAACATTCTTGTTGCGTTGCCATTTGCAGTTATTTGTTTCTAATTTAAAGGTGCTGATTTCAATTGTGAGGTCGGTTTTTTCAACTGCCAAAAGTCAGTATTTCATGTTCTTATCACCAAAGCATGATACAACTTGATAAAGATTTGATTTATGTCTTTTGTACTCAGTTTGACAATAGAAAGTAAATACAGATAAAACAAAAACACAATCTGTATCTTCAGTGGTACAAATTTAGACACACATAATCTCATGCGACCAGTCTCAGATTCCTCTCCTATGCCAACCTCTTCATCTTCGGGTAGCTCTTGTAACCTACGTCCTCTATTATTTGATGGATGGTCTCTGTCTTCTTCTAGAGTTTTTACCGTCTGTATCTCCCTGTAATACGATAATGTCTTAACGCATGTTCTATATTCCCGTCCCTTCTTCTTGTCAGTCTTTTCCCCATGCTCTTTTACTCGCTGATTCTGGTCGAACCTCCTCATTCTTCACCTGCTCAGTCCACCTAATTTTCAACATTCTTCTATAGCATCACGTCAATAATGCTTCGGTTCTCTTCTCTTTCGCTTTCCTCACTGTCTATGATACACTACCATTCAATGTTGTTCTCGATACGAACAGTCTCAGAAATTTCTTCCTCAAATTGAGGCCTATGTTTGCTCCTAGTACATTTCCCTTGGCCAGGAATGCCCTTTTCGCCAGTGCTAGTCTGCTTTTGATGCCCTCCATTCTCCGTCTTTCATGGGTTCTTTTACTGCCTAGGTAACGATCTTCCTTAACATCATCTTTCTCGTGAACATCAACATTGATTTTCTCGCTGTTTTCATTTCTACTACTTTCATTACTTTCGTCTTTCTTCGACTTATTCTCAGTCAATATTCTATAATCATTAACCTGTTCGATCTATTCAACAAATCATGCAATTCTTCTTCAGTTTTATTAAGGACAGAAATCTCATAAGCAAATCTTATCAAGGAAGAAGTGTACAGTTAACGTAGAAGCGACAGAACTGTCACATTCCACTCAGGCAGAAATTGTCATTTCAAGCTCTTTCGTTGGTGGACTGCTTAAGGGAGATCCACACTGCCATCAAATGTTTGCCCCATGTCTCACAGTCTTGAGGTCCTAAAGGAACCATGTGTCTTGCTCCACGCTGACGTCTCTTAGCATATCAGGCAATTACTCAAGATGTCGTTACAGGAAACGGAGTCTTGAATTCGAATTACACTTCAGCACGTGAAATGTGAGATCCTCTGAAGTATGAGACTGTCATATCTGGCAGCTTTTCTTTTGCCTGGAAATTTTCCATTGCCGCCACCAATGACACTCATCAGGTCTCTAGCTGATGCTCACTTTGCGACAAATTCTTTATCACAAGTAATTGCCTAACTCTGAAGTCCATTTAACTCTCGTGGCTCTTCCTTTTCAAGTGACAAAGCATGAAGAGCACTAACCACGTGTTAAAAGCGTCCACTGTCTCCATCTAATGCTTTAAGAAACTCTTTAATCAATCTCACTTTCATATGGCGTGAAGCGAGAATTACTTTTTCCATACTGAAACTGGATCATTGACATTTGGCATACCGGCTTGTAGAGTCTCATGTGTTGACCAATCTTCCTTCTTCTAGTGCCTACCTCGTGCTCGGCTGTCCTGCATGCAAATAAAGCAGGAATACTCTGTAAATCCGCTCTGCTTGATTAACAGCAAATTAATCATTTTGAAGTCCACCTATATCGTGTAGCTGTGTTCCTGGTATTTTAGTTGGTTTAACACCATCTTCATATCATTATGGCCCTGTCGCAAATACACAGAATAACTAGCTGGAACAAGTGCTTTGACATTTCCATTATGTATAAGAACGCATTTCAGACTACGTTTTTCTGTAGTGCTTAATTCCTGGAGAATAACAGATACGACACGGCAGTACGCATATTTTCCTCTGTAAAATATGAAAGTAATATGCTCTTACCGTTTCCAGTAATATGTCACTTTTACAATATCTTTCATCACACATTTTTCTTGGAGTCTGTAGCCTTACACAGCTGCAAGTTTGAACAGAGTCCCAAATTCGTCTCAGCTATTACGTCTGTGTGCAACGAATGGAAATCTTGTTTAATACACGAGGAACAGTTTGCCGTAATGTTTGTCAGGTCTCCCTTGTAAATAATTAATCTAACCGCAGACGTCTAGAATGGAATATTTCGAATTGCATGAAAACCATAGCCTACAGACCACAAACCGATTAATGATTTGAAATCGGTGGACCAAAAACACTAAGAATGAGCACAAAAATCACATGCGACTGAGAATTTAAAAAAAGGTGTTACCTGGTGTATGTAGTGACATGTAGTGACTTCGTGGCAGGCTCATCTAGAACACTGGTTGCTGGTCATTACGAGCGTTCGAGTGAAACATGAGGCTGACCACATCAGAAGCCTAAACTCAAAATTCCGTTGTCAGTGATGTTACCACACGTGATTTCAGAGAAAATCAACCATAGGTACTTGTAGGGTTACGTGTAAATAGCAACAATGGAGAAATGGTTATGATAAAGGTCGCCCCAGTGAGATGTGTACGAGGGGCGTTCAGTAAGCAATGCAATACATTTTTCTTCTGAAAGCAGGTTAGTCTTATTCCGGCATTCCTATACAACATATTAATCCCACTATTTTCGCTACAAAACTTAAATTTTCCAAATAATCTTTGTTTACTGCTACGGCCTTGCGCCACCTTACTTGGAGGGCGTATTTGCCAGCACGGTGCCACACTGGAGGTCGACGTCAGGGCGAAGGTTTTTCTGCATCGTTAACTTCTCCGTTATCCCTCTACTGCTTTTCAGGGAGTGCATCTTCATTGGGTCAAACAGATGGAAAATCTTCATCGTCTTCTGCTAGGCATAGAGGAAACCAGCAGGCATACAACTTTGAGGATCCCCATTGGTGGACGAATGTGTCAGCAGGGACTTCTTGTTGAGCTGTGAAGTGTTTGAACGTGATCCGTCGTTCACCTCCAATCAGAGTCTAAGCAAGTTCCAACATTGCAGCTGTGTGCGGCCGGCCGGCACACGGCAGATTGGATAGGTCCGCGCGACATTGTTGGGATGATGACAGACGATTCGCCCAACTACTCATCATGGTTCACTGGCAAGCCTCCGTAGACATTCTGCAAGCGCCAATGTGTGTCCGCAATACTGTTTATCCGTCGAAAGAAAATAATAGCTCTCAGCTAGTTACGCACCTTCGTTACAGACGCCATTTTTAAGATTACGTATAGCGTCGCCACCTGTAGGAACTTCATGAATCCATAGGGGCTGAAGCAGGAATATCCGCGATGTCCCGCAGCAAATTGGCGTAATTTCGATGAATCATGTTTTATGTTACACAGGGCAGGTGGGCGTTTGCGTGTACGGCGTGAAACGTCTGAAGGCAAATACCCTCAAACGATCATGGAAAGTATCCTGACCGGGGAGGGAGCGTTATGGTCTGGGAAATGTTTTCGTGGATTCCCCTGAGCCACTGACAGCTCAGAAGGAAGAAAGGGCTACCAACAGTGCCTCCTCAATCACCGTTCAGCGAATGTTGTTGCTATGGGTTTCCGCCCCAGGTTCCTGATTCTTGCGCCCATGCCGACTGCTGTTCATCGGCGACCAAAAATAAGTGTTGCGTTACTTACCGAACACCTGCAAATTCCAGCCTAATTTTGAAACCACTGAGTGACGATAGGTGTCCGTGTTTTTTGCTATACAGTGTGATTCCGTGATGAAGTTACAGACCCCCTATGTGCAGCTGGTTTTTCCTCGGCACAATGGCATCTATCAGAAACTATATGCAACGTATCGAACAGCTCGTAGTGGTACAAATGGTTCAAATGGCTCTGAGCACTATGGGACTTAACAGCTATGGTCATCAGTCCCCTAGAACTTAGAACTACTTAAACCAACTAACCTAAGGACAGCACACAACACCCAGCCATCACGAGGCAGAGAAAATCCCTGACCCCGCCGGGAATCGAACCAGGGAACCCGGGCGTGGGAAGCGAGAACGCTACCGCACCACCACGAGATGCGGGCAGCTCGTAGTGTACGTGGGTGATTCAAAGAGCACCAGGATCAGTTTACCGAAATCCCCCACCCACCAAACTACCGGGATTTATGTGGGGCCACCCCGATCGGACTGTTCGAGTTATGGATCTTCAACCGAGAAACCTAGCATAGCTGGGCGGAGCACTGGAGTCGACACGGCTCGACATCCCTGTTGGTACCTTCCAGAATCGCAGTGACTCCTGCACGTCTCTTAACTATTCGGGCCGCAGAGCTGGCTGTGCAGCCTTCTGACAGTTGGTCGCGTTAATACGACTGGATAGTGTAGACATACATCAATTTTCACATCATAAAGGTTTGATACTTTACAAACACGTCACTTGAGTTGGACGTACACAATATGTGATCGACATGTATGCATTTTCAGAATGACATTTTCACTCTGCAGCGGAGTGTGCTCTGATATGAAACTTCCTGGCAGATTGTGTGCCGGACCGAGACTTGAACTCGGGATCTTTGACTTTCGCGGGCAAGTACTCTACCAACTTTTTTATTGCCTCGCACTTTACTACTGTGTACCACTCTTGTCGTCCAACTGCAAAAGACTGGACCACAACAAGCTTCCGCGTCTCCATTGCACTGCGCATACTACGAAACACTCCCCAAACTTGGCACTCACCCATTCCGACGACTTTACCGACCTTACACGACGCTCACGCTAGTGAAAGCCTTATTTAGAGCTTGACGTCGCGCCCAAGCGAATGAGCACATTTCGCCTACGGCTTAGGCCGCCCTCCTACTGTAGCTTCTCGGTGTCTGCAGGCAGCGAGGGGCTGCAAGCTTCCAGCGTTCGCGCCTATGTCACCTCTGCTTGCTTGTCAGAGGCAGACTATCGCAAAGCATACAACTTACTCCATGAATTGATTGCTACGGCATCTGTCGTCAGCAGTCACAACTAGCAACACCAGTAGCAACCGACTGCACGTAAAGAATGGGAATGTGCAGTGGGATTTTGTGAACTCGGCGAAAGGCAGATCTTTCCGAAATAGGTTTGAGAATCTTATGGAAACACTTGTACTGTTTCTAAATGAAGTGTAGGAGTGGGAAGAGGGTGCTTCCTGCGCATAGTAGCACGCTAGCCAATTGTGGCTGCCAATCGTTCGCTCGTATTTGCCTTGACACATTTGCTGGCGGTGAATTATTCCACTTGCATGGCAGTGTGCGTATGTTCGTGTGTTAAAAATTCTGGAGGCGCTGGGTATCGATCTTAGTACCTCTCGCATGCTAAGCGAGCGCTCTACCTTTTTTTTGGGTGGGGGGGCCTCCTTCCTCCCCTTCAACCCATCCTTACACTGGCCAATTTCTGCCTTCTCGGCCTGGCTTCTATGCCGTTAAAAGAACGTTTAATACAAAGGATGCTTCTTCTGCATCAAGAAAAGAAAACAGTGTTGTCACTGCAGTGGAAATTTCAAGGTGCGTTGCTTCTGCAGCAAAGGAAATGTTTCATTCCTGTCGATAACTCTTTGCTGTAAAACTTTTATTTTCACCTTGTTTTATTATTTTTTTTTTAACTTTTGTTTTTTTGATATACAAAAAAGGTGTTTTTCTTAATTGTTTGGTTCCACTATTCTTTGCGTGAGATATCTCTGCTTATTGTCGGCACTCAACGCTCGTCTTATCGAGGGGTTGCCTATTATAGTATATCCCAAGCATATGCTTGGTCTCGTTTCATTTTCCCCATTTGTATGTGATCCCCTATGTCAGCAGTTGTCTTCTCTTAGCACTGAGTGCCCAATTGCCGGACGCCACACACTGGTTGTGATGTGGAGTATATGGACGTGAGAAAAAAGCAAGACATAACACACTGCCATCAACGTTATTAACAGTCGGGCGCAGTGCATACATCTACTTCGTCGTTCCTTGTTCGTTTTTTGCATCGTCTTTGTCGTTCATAGTGTCGTTATTCTCAATGCCGATATGCAGTTCGCGGACTTTTGTCAGCAGTTGTGCTTGTGGTGCTAGATATACTCTGTAGCCCTGGTAAGATGGCGCATCTTCGGCTTGAATTAGGTAATGCAGAGTATGTCCTGTCAGCCATGTCCATATATTTTTCTTCGTGTCGGGATAGTAAGTGCCATCAGGTTGCAACACCGATGTGATGGAGATTATCTGTCTAGCTGTCACGCAGCTAGAGGCTAGGTTCATTCTGCACCATTCCCAGACCAATTTATTTTCTCCGCAGACACATGTGTGTTGTAAGTTGTCTATGAGGGCACACTCCCTACATCTGTTAGTTGCCGACAGTCGTATTCTGTGTGATTTTTCTTTCATAGGTATGGTCTCCTTGACTACTTTATACCACGTTGATCTCATATTTGTTCCGAGCACTTTGTTGTGGATTTTCTTCCCGATTTGAGCTCAATCCCGTAGGGGATATTTCGTTTCCATGCGGTTTACTCTTCAATCAGTATTCATTATCCGGTATAGTTGGGCGGTTGTAAGGTCCTGTAGTGGCGCGCTCAGTTTCGCTCGGAGGTAACTAACTTCGAGCAGAAACATCCGGATGTGGTTGGCTTTGTAGTGGGTTTCCCCCAGGTTAATCGGTATTGCCATATTAGTAGGTGTATACGTCCGTAGGGCCATACGGAGCGCGCTGTCTGGGTAGTCGTGACACAGCTGAATAGTTCTCCGTATAAGAAAAGCCTTGCATTTAATTTCGACATCTACACTCTTGGAAATGGAAAAAGAACACATTGACACCGGTGTGTCAGATCCTCCATACTTGCTCCGGACACTGCGAGAGGGCTGTACAAGCAATGATCACACGCACGGCACAGCGGACACACCAGGAACCGCGGTGTTGGCCGTCGAATGGCGCTAGCTGCGCAGCATTTGTGCACCGCCGCCGTCAGTGTCAGCCAGTTTGCCGTGGCATACGGAGCTCCATCGCAGTCTTTAACACTGGTAGCATGCCGCGATAGCGTGGACGTGAACCGTATGTGCAGTTGACGGACTTTGAGCGAGGGCGTATAGTGGGCATGCGGGAGGCCGGGTGGACGTACCGCCGAATTGCTCAACACGTGGGGCGTGAGGTCTCCACAGTACATCGATGATGGCGCCAGTGGTCGGCGGAAGGTGCACGTGCCCGTCGACCTGGGACCGGACCGCAGCGACGCACGGATGCACGCCAAGACCGTAGGATCCTACGCAGTGCCGTAGGGGACCGCACCGCCACTTCCCAGCAAATTAGGGACACTGTTGCTCCTGAGGTATCGGCGAGGACCATTCGCAACCGTCTCCATGAAGCTGGGCTACGGTCCCGCACACCGTTAGGCCGTTTTCCGCTCACGCCCCAACATCGTGCAGCCCGCCTCCAGTGGTGTCGCGACAGGCGTGAATGGAGGGACGAATGGAGACGTGTCGTCTTCAGCGATGAGAGTCG
The DNA here is from genome assembly GCF_021461395.2 of Schistocerca americana. Lineage (NCBI taxonomy): Eukaryota > Metazoa > Arthropoda > Insecta > Orthoptera > Acrididae > Schistocerca > Schistocerca americana. The sequence goes on along the minus strand of NC_060124.1, from coordinate 402,617,903 downwards.
CTTCTGCCTTGGTGCCAATGATGGTCGTATGCGTGTTTGGCGCCGTGCAGGTGAGCGCCACAATCAGGACTGCATACGACCGAGGCACACAGGGCCAACACCCGGCATCATGGTGTGGGGAGCGATCTCCTACACTGGCCGTACACCACTGGTGACCGTCGAGGGGACACTGAATAGTGCACGGTACATCCAAACCGTCATCGAACCCATCGTTCTACCATTCCTAGACCGGCAAGGGAACTTGCTGTTCCAACAGGAAAATGCACGTCCGCATGTATCCCGTGCCACCCAACGTGCTCTAGAAGGAGTAAGTCAACTACCCTGGCCAGCAAGATCTCCGGATCTGTCCCACAATGAGCATGTTTGGGACTGGATGAAGCGTCGTCTCACGCGGTCTGCACGTCCAGCACGAACGCTGGTCCAACTGAGGCGCCAGGTGGAAATGGCATGGCAAGCCGTTCCACAGGACTACATCCAGCATCTCTACGATCGTCTCCATGGGAGAATAGCAGCCTGCATTGCTGCGAAAGGTGGATATACACTGTACTTGTGCCGACGTTGTGCATGCTCTGTTGCCTGTGTCTATGTGCCTGTGGTTCTGTCAGTGTGATCATGTGATGTATCTGACCCCAGGAATGTGTCAATAAAGTTTCCCCTTCCTGGGACAATGAATTCACGGTGTTCTTATTTCAATTTCCAGGAGTGTATAAGCCCTAGGCCCCTTTTCTCTGGTGGGAGAGTAATAACATTCATTCTTACTTTGAATATTTCGCCCCTCCAAATATAGAAACCAATTGCCGTCATTATTTGCTTGGAAATGCTGTTGACCACAGGGATGGTCTTCCCTACATACCATACATTCGAAAGTATCATTTTATTGATAAACTGTACTCTTTGTATGAGGTCCTGTTCCCTGCCTTTATTTTGCTGGAGACAACCTCTCGTCATAGCCAGAAGCACATGCCAGTTGTCCGTAGTAGTTTTCAGAGGGCAACGACTCATTTGTATTCCCAACAGCTTGATACTCTCGTGTACTACATATGGGCAGTTGTAATCGATTCTAAACCCTCTGCCGATCAGCATTAGATTAGTCTTTCTATAGTTGAGCTTTTAGAATGAGTCTCGTTCATACTCCCGTACATTATTAGTGACTTCTTGTAGGTCTCGCTCCGAACGTACGATGACACTTACGTCATCCACGCATGCCATTAACTGAGCACCCAAGCACGATTCACGCCCCATCCTCACAGCTTTACTTCCAGAAGTTCGAGTCTTGGTCCGGCACACAGTTTTAATCTGCCAGGAAAGTTTCATGTATGCATTTATTTGTTTATCCTCTGGTGTCACAGTTGATGGTCTATATTCCCGAATGCAGGTCTGAGAACGGAATATTTTTACTTGAAGGTCACGGTATACAGTGAGATGTTTTTTAAATAATTTTAGTCCAACTGCGGACAGTGATCATGGCAGGTTTTACCTTGAGACCTTGGATGATTGAGAATGACGCTGTGTGGTTGAAACTAATCGCAACTTATAAAATATAGATAAATAAAATAACTACATTGTAATTTTGGAAAAACAACATCCAGTTTACACAGGCAGGTGACTGGCTTATTTTAAGACATTATTTTTTATTTTTGACACAGTCATTTTTTTATGGTACAATCTCAATCGGTTTAAGGCTATGGGCAACATTTGATGAACAAATGATCATGCGTTGTCAGCTACAGCTAAAACGTAACTATATCACTTTGAGGTAAGGGATCCTGGGCCAAAAACGACCGAGTCGAAACTCATAAGCGAAAATCGTGATCATGCCTCTGACAGTGAAATAAAAATACCAGTACTGTATGAAACTCCAACGAGCACTTCTTATTTGTCAACGGACGTGGTTCCTATATGTTGTACCCCCACCACACTTCGGATTGTGGGTCCGTCAACTCTTGAATCCCTGAAAAATGTATAGGCAAAGAAGGTCCTGTTTCGGGGCCAGCGCGTTCACCTGGTCTCACTCCACTTGATATTTTGTTGTGGAGCCCTATGAAAAGTTTTGTGTACGAGACGCCCGTGGAGACTGAAGAGTATCTCCTGGCAAGAAATACCGCTTCCTGCGATATTATTCAAACGACACCGACGACCCTCTTACTGCACTGACGCTGGGTCCCTTCATTTTTAACAGCCGTTGTAAATGTATGAGTTTGTGAAACTTGTGCAGGAAAATGTAATTCATGATTTTATTAATCTTATGTGTCCGCAGTAAGTATAGAAAATGTTGTTATGCTGCAGACATCTGCACCACTACTGATAGGCTCTATGCCCGAATTCCTGTGAGGAAGTTAAATAAAAATTGCATACAGCTCATCGTCTACAGCAAGACGTTTTCAAAAAATTCTTACATGCTGCGAAGCATCATGTAAAGATTTTCGCATTGCAGTGTTAACTTCCACATTATATGTATGTATTTTTATTACATGTGTATCGTAATGAACATAAAGTACGTAGGCAGTCTGGTTTAATATAAGAGAGGATATGATTGTCCAGTCTTGCGAAAGTAAATAAACAAAGTAGTGATTCAGTTATTTTTGGTTTCGAACGCCGCAATACTTCATGAGACATGATTTTCTTGTTCTCTGGATAGTGCCATTGCGTATGACACGAGCGTAATCTGCTTACCAGACACATTCAGCAATCGGTACCATCTGTGGTAAATTTTTGAAACATGAAATGGAACTACTTCCGTTCTCGTTCTGTATTGATATATTTAGCCACTGTCAACAGAGCTCTTTGGTTTACTTGAATAGTTTGTGTGGTAAACCTTATTCATATGAACATATCCTCAGATATCAAACTTCAGCCAAACTGACGAGACATAACCTCACGACTGGACATCTGCATAAAACTCCTTTTAACATATGTTAACTCGAGTATTTTTAACCCTTCTAAATTGTTCTGCTTTCGTAACAAAGCATCATTTTTTCAACACTTCTCGATTCTTCGTACTTTATTTCCGTTATGCTGCTACTGTGAACACTGGATAGGATTGTTTTGGGGAAGAAGACCAGACAGCAAGGTCATCGGTCTCATCGGATTAGGGAAGGATGGGAAAGGAAGTCGACCGTGCCCTTTTAAAGGAACCATCCCGGCATTTACCTGAAGCGATTTAGGGAAATCACGGAAAATCTAAATCAGGATCCCCGGACCCGGGATTGAACCGTCGTCCTCCCGAATGCGAGTCCAGTGTCTAACCACTGCCCCGCCTCATTCGGCGGAACTCTGGTTAACGGTGAAAGTGGGAAAAGAGGACGGAGGAGACGGCAGAGGTTAAGGGCACGCTTGGGTCCTTGGTGTGGAACACTGCCCCAAGAAAGTAGGAATTATATCCTAATTTTTAAATGTTCTGACTGAGTTTTCTTTCCCCTTAGACATTCTAGAAGCTAGTTTCATTATTACTTTTTTCACAGGCATGTCTAGAGATAACATAGGCCTGCTCACAATATAGATTCACTCTTTCTGCAGAACATAATGCAACAAAAATGATACTTGTAACTCACTGGCAAATGAAAACTGTGTGAGGGACAAGGATTCGAACATGGAACCTTTGTCTTTCATGGACAAACGCTCTTCTCCAGTCAGACGTGGTATACAGGAGAACTTCAATGAAGTTGCATTTGTAGAAGAGGTAGAATTTATCAGTGAGTGGTGCATCGTGCTTCGACAGCTCAGTAGATGAACACATTCCCGTCGAAGACAAAGGTCTTTACTTCGAACACCGGTACGTGACACAGTTTTACTCTGCCAATGCTCTTCAGTCATCGCACACTACGCTGGAGAGAGAAAATTCTTTCTAAATACTTGTCCGAGATCACTTCCCGGTTAACTCGTTGTGGCTTCTGAAGTATGAATGGTGGATGTACATACGGTAATCGAGCAATCCATGGCGGGTCTGCCAAAACCTGAGAGTATATGGGCATTCATCTTCCAACAAAGATGCACCATTATGTGGCAGCTGGAGTCCAGGGAGACGGTCCCCAGAATGGGGAGAGACGCCAACGCATGGCGACGCGTCGGACTGTGTGTCGGCAATCAATAAGAGGGGCGCCGTGTCGGTCACCCACCAGGGACAGATGCGGCATCCGGTGGCAGCCCAAGGCTGCGTGTGAAGTAATGATCTGTCGTGCCAGACCTCCTGCAGAGAAACTGTAGCGTATATGTGTCATTTTTGTGGATCGAAAATTTTCCAGTCAAAGTTTTCGTTTCGAAAATTCTCTTACTCAGATCTACAATGAACCCAATGAACATTCTCGAAGTAATACAGATCAGGCGTGAAAGTGCACAAAACACAATGAAATTGGGAATGTATGGGCACTTAATGCAGAGCGCAACTTGAGTTTTCAAGAATGTATGAATAGTTGAAATTTTTTGCCTACTGTGTAAACAATTAATAGCTACAATCAGATTTTAGATTTATTTAAAGACTTAACGATATTCTCACTGGTGCGATGAAATACGCGCAATGACTTACAAACATGTACAAACCGGTTCGTTTCAAACTTATACTTTATTTCCACAATAATTTGTTGGATATTTTCTGATTCCTGTCTCCCCCTGAAATTCTAATCTTCTGTGGCTCACTGTGTCACAATGTACGTTGCGTCTTCACGTATTAACACATGTCTTGTAACCTCGTCTCATCTTCTCGCCAGTGTTTTCCAATCGTTCCTTTCTTCACCGATTCTGTGGAGAATCTCCTCATTCTTTGTGTTAATCCACCTATTATTGAACATCGTCCTATTGCACATCATCTTAAACATTACGATTCTCTTTTTTCTGCGTTTCCCCGTAGTTCATGATTTATTACCATAAAACAGTGTTCTCCAAACGTACTTTCTTAGTAACGTCTTCCTAGTATTACGAGCTACGTATGTTCTAGTAGACGACTTCTGACCTGGAATGCTCTCTTTGCCTATCCTACTCTTTTTATATCTTCCTTACTTGATCCCTCACGTTTCCTTTGAATTTTTATTATTCGTGGGCAGTGGAATCCCTTAACATCATCTGCTTTGTGGTCATCAGTTTTTCTGTTCAGTTTATGAGAAAACTCATTCCCGATACTTATTAGGCTGTTCATTGTCGTCACCAGTTTTTCTATTCAGTTTATGAGAAAACTCATTTCCGATACTCATTAGGCTGTTCATTTCATTCAAAACGACGTGAAATTCTTCTTCACTTTCACTGAGAGCAGCAAAGTCATCAACGACTCTCAACACTTACATCCTTTCACCCTAATTTCAGTCACGGTCCTGACCTCTCTTTTATATCTACCACTGTTTCTTCGATGTGTAAATTGAAGACATCTCCGTCTTATGGACTTTGTAATCAAAGCTCTTCGTTCTCTGGGTCCCGTCGTCCCATCTTGGTACTTGTACATACTGTATCCTCCTTTCCCTATCGTTTATTGTTTTGGTTCTCAAGAAATCTCACATGTTGGGTTATTTTTCATTGCCGAACGCTTATTCTAGATCGACAAATCCTTCAAAGGTACGTTGATTTCTCTTCCTTCCTTTATCAATCAGTCTGTATGAACTGCTTCTCTGGGGCCCTTACTTATCCGACACATAAATTGGTCGTCACCTAACAAATCCTATGTTTTCTTTTCTGTTCTTCTGCATTTTACTATTGTCAGGAATATTGATGCGTGCACTCATAAGCATACTATACGATACTTATCTGCACTTTATATCTCGGGATTTGGTTATTTCTCCAGAAGTCCGACGGTGTGTCCCAAGTCTCGTAGATTTTACACGCCAGCTAGAATAGTCCTTTTGCTCCATTTTCTCCTAATGATTTTAGAAATTCTAACGGAATGTTATTTATTCCTTCTACCTTACTTGATTTCTAGAGCCTCAAAGGCCTGTTAAGTTGTAATACTCGATAACGTATGTCTTACATATCGACTCCCACTACTTGTTCTATCACGTAGTGAAACAACTCATTTCGCTCGTGGAAGCTTTTAGTGTTGTCTTCCCATCTATTGGCTCTTTCCTTTGCATTTGACAGTGTAATTTCCCTTCCACTCTTAATATTGCAACCCTTGACTATTCTATACAGTTAATCTCTACTCCGATTACCATTTCTTTTTCGATTTCTTCATGGTTTTCCTGCAGCTATTTCGCCTTGGCATTCCTAAACTTCCTATTTACTTCATTCCTAAATAACTAATAATGGTGATGACATGGCGTAAAAATGTGTAATTTCTTGTTCCGTCGATAAGCTGAAGTAATTATACTGAACCTAATACTTCTTCACAGTTATCTCTGTTGCACTCTAGTTTGTCCAGTTTCTGTGTTACCCTTCCTAGACATGTCCTCTGCTCTAGAACTGAACTACCTATTTGTCGTAGTTTCTATAACCTTAGAGAATTGCAAACGTGTCCCATCATTCCTTACCGTTCCTTCTTACACGTGTCCACCTATTTTCAACCAAATTGCCTACTGTGAAAGTCATTATCGTAGTTTCTGCAACTTAGAGAACTTCAAACGCGACCCATCATTCCTCAGTATGTCAGTACGGCCCGTCTTCAAGTTGACATTTCGGACGATTCTTTTAAACATCACTCTTCCCTTCAATACCAAACTGTGATCCAAATAACACTGACGGAATAAAACCGGTCACTCCGGCCGGAGGTTCGAATCCTCACTCGGGCAAGGATGTGTGTGTTGATCTTAACATAAAGCTTGTTTAATTTATTATCAGTAGTGTCTAAGTCTAGGGATCGCTGACCTAAGCAGTTTGGTCCATTAGGAATTCACACACATTTGAACATTTTGAATAAAACCTGAACACCAAAAAGTAATTCAAGTAGAGAAGTGAAGTTTCAGGAATACAGTTGTCTACGTAACATATTTAAGTGATGAACACTACAAATCACAGGTTAGTGTAAGCGCGAGATACGCTAATGGAAACATGAAAAAATGGTTCAAATGGCTCTGAGCACTATGGGACTCAACTGCTGTGGTCATAAGTCCCCTAGAACTTAGAACTACTTAAACCAAACTAGCCTAAGGACATCACACACAACCATGCCCGAGGCAGGATTCGAACCTGCGACCGTAGCTGAATGATTTTCTACGACGGGTTAGCAAACGGAAGTAGCCTACGAACCCGTGCCCTGTATGAGAAAAAACATCCACGTCGCAGAGTATTATCCAATAAGCTGTTGCACCGATTTAACGCACTGTTTTTGGAACACAGGTTCCCTAGCTGGCCACAAGGTGAACAGAAAACGGCCTCGATCAGTTCGCACACCTCAGATGGAGATTCATGTGCTACAGTTACTGGACAGAAGGTCTGGAGCCACTGTGTGGTGTTCGACAGCTGGAAAAGGCATGAAGCACTCTACTGTCTGTGTGGTACTACACGAACACTACCTGTATCCATACCATCTTAAGTGCGTCCGGGCACTAAGGCCAGAACCACCTTAACAGTTTTCAATTCTGTCAATGGTTCTTGCAAATGTTCACTACAAATGCAGCGCGTTTGGGCAGATGAAAATCTCTATGCCGTTACAGAAAGAGGGCATCAATATTGTTTCTCCACCAACGTATGGGCAGGCGTTGTTGGTGATGAATTACTGGGGTCATAGATCCTACCACAAACATTAAATGAAACTCACTGTTATCAGTTACTTGTTAACTTGTTACCTACATAGTTAGCGGATGTGCCATATCAGCAATCACGACAGCTATGGTTCATGGACGATAGTTCACCAGCACATTTTCTCTCCAGGCTTCACTTCCGTAGATTTTGAGTCACGGGGACACATGAAGGCATTAGCTCACGCCACCGAAGTCAACGATGTCCAGATGCTACAGGATCACGTTTTCAAGGAATGGCTGCTATTATAACAACATGCGGTTGTATTTGAAAAAGTGCTTGATTCATTACGCCGAAAGCCAGAGGTTTGCGCTGCCCTGGACGGACGTCACGCTGAGAACCTACTATGACGTATGTCGTAAACTGTTACCAGGGTTAACCTCTCTTATGAACAAGTATACGATTCAAGACCCGTGTACAATGGTCTGTTTTTTCTTGTTGTGATGTGTACCATCCCCTCTCACAATACTAGGCCCTTATTTTCACCCAAGATGAACAACTGTACTGATATTAGAAACTATGCATTTCGGGACTGTTTTGTCTTGCTCTGGTGGGTACTTCTCAAAACATTGGATACTTTGTTTAACATCAGGCGAATCGTGGCTAGTAATGGAGTACTGATATTAGAAACTATGCATTTCAGGACTGTTTTGTCTTGCTCTGGTGGGTACTTCTCAAAACATTGGATACTTTATTTAACACCAGGCGAATCGTGGCTAGTAATGGAGTGTCAAACGCGCTTTCTGGAGTAACAAAGCAACGAGCAAAGGCGTTTCTACCATCATGGTATACTCTGACACACACACACACACACACACACACACACACACACACACACACACACACACACACACATATGTTTTGTTACTCACTGGTGAAACTTCAAAGAACAAATCTTACTTTTGCACAAAATTAGGTTTTACTGAAAAAATATTTAAAAACTAATTGTCACTTCAGTGTTACAGGGTGACAAATTAAAATCTCCAGTTGAATGCAGAAACTATTAAGTTGCATCTGTTTCACGTAGGCGTTTTCTAAATGTTTCACACTACTGGCCATTAACTTTCCTACAACCAGAAGAAATGCAGATGCTAAACGAGTATTCATTGGACAAATATATTATAATAGAACTGACATGTGATTACATTTTCACGCAATGTGGGTGCATAGATCCTTAATAGATTCTTAATCTTTAATTTTATTTTGTTTTGGATCTGAAGTTCATTGTTTATGGTATAAATCAGTAATCACGTATGAATATTTGCAACTGTGACCGCAACAATAAATATTTTTCGAAATTTTTTGAACAACTGAGGAAGCTCTCGGACAATATGTCTTCCGGCCGGACGCTGTGACCAAGCGGTTTTAGGCGCTTCAGTCTGGAACCACTCGATCGCTACGGTCGCAGGTTCGAATCCTGCCTCAGGCATGGATGTGCGTGATGTCCTTAGGTTAGTTAGGTTTAAGTAGTTGTAAGTCCTAGGGGACTGATGACTTCAGTTATTAAGTCCCATAGTGCTCAGAGCCATTTTTTGAATATGTCTTCAATTATTAATTTTTCATATAGTTTCATTTCAGAACTTTTTAATACTTAATCTTTTCGTTAAATAATTTTTAAACATTGAACTTTGGTACGTGTGTTAGTGTGCGAAAATAGTTGAGAATGTGAGGGTGTGTTGAAATGTGCAGGTGCTAAAATTTGTCAGATTGATTCGCACCTTCACTTTGTTTTGATTATTACTGGGCGACCATATCTAATTTTTACTGCTTTATGTGTTTTACTGAACCTTTCACTAAACAATATTCTATCGTGTGCCTGATATTGCTATTTCTATAAATGGTAGGAAAACGGTTATTCAATCACGAGAATAAATTATAAAATGTGACAGATAACACCGCTATGATGCTAATTAGACAACTGAAGTATTCTTGCATACTGCGATGAATATTTCGAACTTATGCAGTTACCTCTACTGCGCTGGAAATAAGCTCTAGTAGCTTTTCTCAATGGTGCAGGTGCAGAGGCTTATAGCGCATTAGTGCTAATGCTGTTTGCCTCGAAGACGGATCAGTAAGGAAGTTTCCTTCTTTACATAACCTTTGAGGCTTTACGCAATCTTGTTCCGTCCCTGGAAAAGGTAACAGAAACGGTGCAGCCTACACTTTCTTCTCGATCTCTGTATTCCTCAATTCTGTTATCTATCTAATCGGCCATCTTGAGTGAAATACTGATTAATCGTTTCGATTCCATAATTTATTTGTTTATGATTTAGGTTGGAAGGTATATCATTTAGTTATAAGTTTCTCTTCGTTACATAACTGAGATATCGGAGCGAGCACGCTGAATTCTACTTTTTCCCCTTCATCAATTTAGTTTCTGACACGTACGTTACCCAATCAATAGCACTCGGGACGCCCACATGTGATGCAGGATTGACAACAGATGTCACGAGAGGCCCGCCAGACAACATAACAGTAACTGCACGGCAGTCATTGTGGAGTGTCGTTAGAAAAAATCCCATTAAACGAGTGCAAGGAATCATTCGTGAGTTTCAAGGTGCTACCAGCATCCCGACTACCACAACGACGGTGTGTATGTAACACGAAAGGGCGTAGAAATGACGCAGCAGCAACTCAAAAGCCAAACATTTCTGTAGTCTGTGCTTGAGGTGGTGTAAAGGAGGACGCCACGCCACGTTGGATGACTGGAAAAGGGTAATCTGGAATGATGAAGCACATTGTACTCTGTATCCATCCGAGAGAAGAGTTTGGGCTTGTTCAATGCCTGGGGAACGGTACCTGCCTTCATGTGTGATTCCAACATCGAAGTCCAGAGGAGGTGATTAAGGTATGGGGGAGGGTTTTTTTTTGTGGCTAGTGTGCGGTCCCCTTATTGCGCTTAAGAAAAGATGTTGAGGAAAACGAACACATATTACAGCCTTGTTTACTGCTTACAGTAGAGAGACAGGTAGGAGGCGATGCTTGTTTTTATAAGCATGCCAGAGTCCCCTGTCACAGAGCAGTATCTGTGTGGCAGTGGTTTGTGAAATGGAAGAGCCTGCCTAAAAGTCCCCATCTCAACCAGATGGAATACCTTTGCGAGGAGTTAGAAAGTGGACTTCGCTTCAGACTCCTGGGTCACTGTCTTCCCTGTTTTCGGTTATTGAGGAAGAATGGGCTGATATTCCCCCACAGACATTAACACACCTCTTTGAAAGCCGTCGTAAAGACGAAGGATGGACACACTTCATATTAATGCCACTGACAGGTGCTCAGGCACATTCCAACACATAGCGTATGATGACAGTACTATAGTGAAACATCAGCCACACACATTTCTTCACTGTCATTGTATCTCCTTATTGGATGGCCTACATTACATCTTACGTACAATATTAAATACAAAAATATACTTTACACAATATTCAGTGATTATCTTTGAGTAGTCAGACAAGAAGTCGTGGTGCATTGTGCTGCTGAAGTCGATGAACACAATGGGTATAATCTTCACATTTGACCTCAAGTATCAACTTTTGTTTTCATTTGCCCCTATCACCACCAACCTTCCTGGTTATGATTTTATAATCGTTCATCGACAAATGCGTTCAGGTGTCCACTACCTCCATTATTACAGCTTCTTCGCAGCCTTCTTCGAAACGCTCTCACCAAGCGTAAGCCATTATTGTACTCTAGTCGACCAGGCAAAAAATAATATTTGAAACGTATAAAACTTCATGTAAGTGTCCAGGATTTCGTGGCAGTTGTCACTAAAGTTAAACATCTGCTGGGTTCTTAGGCCGCGTCATACTTCCTTCTAAAATAATCGACGTTTCGGTCCCTCTGCTTGGATCTTCTTCAGTATGTATCGGTCCCTCGGCTGGGATCTTCTTCAGTATGATTCGGCGACCACTATTGCTACAACATTGCCAGAAACTAGCGTGCGTGCTCTTATACAGGGGAGTTTCCCCACATTTCATCTACATCTACATTTATACTCCGCAAGCCAGTCAACGGTGCGTGGCGGAGGGCACTTTACGTGCTATTGTCATTACGTCCCTTTCCTGTTCCAGTCGCGTATGGGTCGCGGGAAGAACGAGTGAACTCCTCGAGAGGTATAAGTAGGGGGAAGCAATATATTCGATACCTCATCCAGAAACGCATCCTCCCGAAACCTGGACAGCAAGCTACACCGCGATGCAGAACGACTCTCTTGCAGAGTCGGCCACATCAGTTTGCTAAACATCTCCGTAACGCTATCACGCTTACCAAATAACCCTGTGACGAAACGCGCCGCTCTTCTTTGGATCTTCTCTATCGCCTCTGTCAACCCGACATGCTACGGATCCCACACTGATGAGCAATACTCAAGTACAGGTCGAACGAGTGATTTGTAAGCCACCTCCTTTTTTGATGGACTACATTTTCTAAGGACTCTTCAAATGAATCTCAACGTGGCACCCGCCTTACCAACAATTAATTTCATATGATCATTCCACTTCAAATCGTTCCGTACGCATACTCCCAGACATTTTACAGAAGTAACTGATACCATTGTTTGTTCCGCTGTCATATAATCATACAATAATGGATCCTTCTTTCTATGTATTCGCAATACATTACATTTGTCTACGTTAAGGGTCAGTTGTCACTCCCTGAACCAAGTGCCTATCTGCTACAGATCTTCCTGCAATTTTCTAATGCTGCGACTTCTCTGTATACTACAGCATCATCCGCGAAAAGCCGTATGGAACTCCCGACACTATCTACTAGGTCATTTATGTATATTGTGAAAAGCAATGGTCCCATAACACACCCCTGTGGCACGCCAGAGGTTACTTTAACGTCTGTAGACGTCTCTCCGTTGAGGAAAACATGCTGTGTTCTGTTTGCTAAAAACTCTTCAATCCAGCCACACAGCTGGTCTGATAATCCGTACGCTCTTACTTTGTTTATCAGGCGACAGTGCGGAACTGTTTCGAACGCCTTCCGGAAGTCAAGGAAAATGGCATCTGCCTGGGAGCCGGTATCTAATATTTTCTGGGTCTCATGAACAAATAAAGCGAGTTGGGTCTCACACGATCGCTGTTTCCAGAATCCATGTTGATTCCTATAGAGTACACACTGGGTTTCCAGAAATGACATGTTACGCGAGCAAGAAACATGTTCTAAAATTCTACAACAGATCGATGTCAGAGTCATAGGCCTACAGTTTTGCGCATCTGCTCGACGACCCTTTTTGAAGACTGACACTACCTGTGCTCTTTTCCAATCATTTGGAACCTTCCGTTCCTCTAGAGACTTGCGGTACACGGCTGTTAGAAGGGGGAAAGTTCTTTCGCATACTCTATGTAGAATCGAATTGGTATCCCGTCAGGTACAGTGGACTTTCCTCTGTTGATTGATTTCAGTCGCATTTCTATTCCTTTGACACTTATTTCGATGTCAGCCATTTTTTGGTTTGTGCGAGGATTTAGAGAAGGAACTGCAGTGCGGTCTTCCTCTGTGAATCAGCTTTGGAAAAAGGTGTTTAGTATTTCAGCATTACGAGTGTCATCCTCTGCTTCAATGCCATTATTATGAACTTTCTAGGATTTTCTGTCAAGTCGGTACATAGAATTTTACTTTCGAATTTACTGAACGCTTCACGCATAGCCCTCCGTACGCTAACTTTGACATCGTTTAGCTCCCGTTTGTCTGAGAGGTTTTGGCTGCGTTTAAATTTGCAGTGAAGCTCTCTTTGCTTTCGCAGTAGTTTCCTAATTTTGTTGTTTAACCACGGTGGGTTTTTCCCGTCCCTCACAGTTTTACTCGGCTCGTACCTGTCTAAAATGTGTTGTCTTGAACTTTTTCCATAAACACTCAGCATTGTCAGTGTCGGAACAGAAATTTTCGTTTGGATCTGTTAGGTAGTCTGAAATCTGCTTCCTATTACTCTTGCTAAACAGATAAACCTTCCTCCCTTTTTTTATATTCCTATTTCCTATTTACTTCCATATTCAGTGATGTTGCAACGGACTTATGATCACTGCTTCCCTGTTCTGCGCTTACAGAGTTGAAAAGTTCGGGTCTGTTTGTTATCAGTAGGTCCAAGATGTTGTCTCCACGAGTCGGTTCCCTCTTTATTCGCTCGAGGTAATTTTTGGATGGTGCACTCAGTATAATGTCACTCGATGCTCTGTCCCTACCACTCGTCCTAAACATCTGAGTGTCCCAGTCTATATGTGGTAAATTGAAATCTCCACCTAAGACTGTAACATGCTGAGGAAATTTATGTGAAATCCATCCCACATTTTCTCTCCGTTGTTCTACCACTAATGCTGCTGAGTCTTGAGGTCGGTAAAAGGAGCCAATTATTAACCTAGCTCGGTTGTCTCTTATAACCTCCACCCGTAATAATTCACAGGAACTATCCACTTCTACATCACTGCAGGATAAACTGCTACTAACAGCGACAAACACGCCACCACTGGTTCCACGCAATCTATCCTTTCTAAACACCGTCTGTGCCTTTGTAAGTGTGCTGGAGAAGTGGGAGTATTGATTAAAATTTTTGGGACTACCATTGGTAGGCCATCGTCACAGGCTAAACGGTACCCTACAAGACTTTTGCCAATGTCGCTCCTTCACCATTAGCGCGGGTATATTAGCCTCCGACGATTGTTCGCCGATAGTAGCCCCAAGAATTTAAACTAATATACCCACCTCTCCAGCACTAACGTGGCAAAACTCCCCAGTATAAGAGAACACGGCACTGGTCTCTGACAGTGCTCTAGCGATAGTGGAGACTGAAACATCCTGAAGAAGATCCCAGAAGAGGGGTCGAAACGTGGATTACTTTAGAAGGAAATATGACGTGGTCTAACAACTCTGAAAATTACAAAACTTTTGCTCTTTGTTCCATTCTTATGCCGAAATTTTAATACTATATTGTAATTAATTCTTTTGTACATAATAAATAATCACCAGTCCTACCAAAACGTATGTAATATTTTCGAATGAACTTACAACAGGCCAAATGCCAAACCTGGTTAACACTTTACTGGTACTTCAGGTACTTTTTAGATCCGATTGACAGCACTAATGATGAGAAATGTTGATAACGACACTACTGCACGCCGCTAAACTACAAAATTCCTATTATTTAACGATTTTTTTTACGTGGCCTTCCAAAGCAGTAAGCACGACAAGTCCGATAATAAGGAAAACTTACAGCGCATTGTAACCAACTGCACTTACGGAAAGAGAATCGCAACACCAGGAAGGGGTTGTGCGAGATAAATGGAAGTCGTTAGGTGTGTCTACATCGGAACGATGACATCGAATAAGATGTCGCGCCAGTCGCATGAGACTGGCGCTAGTAGCGCCACAATGGGACTGCAGATCAGGTTGGCCTTCAATGTGCGTGAGTTTCCTTTGAAGTTTGTCAACAATGCCTTTAAGGCAACAAACACGCCATTATGAACATCTCACGGAATAGTAGACCTACGGGAAACATGATTTCCCTTCTGCAATACTGCAGTAAAACGTGGCAGGAATTCATTCACTGTAAGAGATTGCTGGTAGCGGTGGTCACCGGTGTGTACGGTCCGGACTGCTATGTGGCACTACCGAGAGGGAAGACGATCAAATGGTTCAAATAACTCTAAACACTATGGGACTTAACACCTGAGGTCATCAGTCCACTAGACTTAGAACTACTTAAACCTAACTAACCTAAGGACATCACACACATCCATGCCCGAGGCAGGATTCGAACCTGCGACTGTAGAAGCAGCGCGGTTCCGGACTGAAGCGCCTAGAACCTCTCGGCCACAGCAGCCGGCGGAAGACGATTGTGTTAGGCATATTACCCTCCTGCATCGTATTTCATCTGCAGCGGCAACTCATGCAGCAGTTGGCACCACAGTGGCACAACGAAATGTTCACACATCAGTTACTTCAGGGACGGGTCCGAGCGAGTCACCCTGTAGTGCGCATTCCACTAACCACAAACCACCTTGCCGGGCGAGGAAGCCGTGCGGTCTGGGGGACCTTGTCACAGCCCGAACGGCTGCCCCCGTCGGAGGTTCGACTCCTTCCTCGGGCATGGGTGTGTGTGTTGTCCATAGCGTAAGTTACTTTAACTTAGATTAAGTAGTGCGTAGGCTTAGGGACCGATGACCTCAGCAGTTTGATCCCATAAGACCTTACCACAAACTTCAAAATTTTTCGAAACCACCGCCTTTTGCGACTGCAGTAGTGTCAAGCGAGAGCTCATTGGTGTGTGTGTGTGGGGGGGGGGGGGGGGGGGGAGGGGAGGAAGTGAGGATACAAGTCTGTTCTGTTTTCCGATGAAAGCTGGTTTCGACTCGGTCTCATTGATGGTCAAGAGTTGGTTAGAAAGAAGCCACTTGAGGACCTGCAACCAATGTGTCTGCGCGGTCGGTACACTGGACTTATACCTGGAGCTACAGTCTGGGGTGTGATTTCGTAAGACAGTGTGAGCCCTGTCGTGGTTATCCCATGCACCCTGATTGCATATTTGTAGGTCATTTGAGGTGTCGTTCTGCCATTCATGAACAGCACTCCAAGAGTTGATTTCTAACAGGATAATGCTCGTCCACAAACCGCTGTTGTAACCCGATAGCGGAACAAACACTGGTAGCAGTTACTTCTGTAAAACATCTGGGAGTATGCGTGCGGAACGATTTGAAGTGGAATAATCATATAAAATTAATTGTTGGGAAGGCGGGTACCAGGTTGAGATTCGTTGGGAGAGTCATTAGAAAATGTAGTCCATCAACAAAAGATGTGGCTTACAAAACACTCGTTCGACCTATACTTGAGTATTGCTCATCCGTGCAGTTCTAGGCGCTGCAGTCTGGAACCGCGCGACCGCTACGGTCGCAGGTTCGAATCCTGCCTCGGGCATGGATGTGTGTGATGTCCTTACGTTAGTTAGGTTTAAGTGATTCTAAGTTCTAGGGGACTAAAGAACTCAGCAGTTGAGTCCCATAGTGCTCAGAGCCATTTGAACCATTTATTGCTCATCAGTGTGGGATCCGCACCAGGTCGGGTTGACGGAGGAGATAGAGAAGTTCCAAAGAAGAGCGGTGCGTTTCGTCACAGGATTATTTGGTAAGAGTGATAGCGTTACGGAGATGTTTAGCAAACTCAAGTGGCAGACTCTGCAAGAGAGGCGCTCTGCATCGCGGTGTAGCTTGCTGTCCAGGTTGCGAGAGGGTGCGTTTCTAGATGAGGTATCGACTATATTGTTTCCCCCTACATTGTTAATCACTTAGGTATGTTCCGTACACAAATGTACTCTCGAAATAACCCGAGGAGATCACGAAAGTAAAATTACAGAGATTCGAGTGCGCACGGAGGCTTTCCGGCAGTCGTTCTTCCCGCGAACCATACGCGACTGGAACCGGAAAGGGAGGTAATGACAGTGGTACGTAAAGTGCCCTCCGCCACACACCGTTGACTGGCTTGCGGAGTAAAAATGTAGATGTAGATGTAGACGATATGCTGTACAGTGTGTTGACATGTTGCCTTGGCCTGCTTGATCATCAGAAGTGTATCCAACCGAGCACAAATGAGACATCAGGCGACAACTACAGCGCGATCCACAACCAGCATTAACCGTCCCTGTATTGACCAACCATATGCAACAGGCGTGGAATCCCATCACACAAACTTAAGTCCGGCACCTGTACAACACAATGCATGCATGCTTGCAGTCAACATTCTGGCAGTTATATCGGTTATTAATGTACTACAATTTCACGTTTTCTACTTCTTATCTCACGCTTACATTTACTTGTGACCTTACATTGTTAATCTTATAGGTATGTTCCGTACACAAATGTATTCTCGAAACATAATTACTCTACATTAAATTTTTTTTGGTGACGCCATTATTTTCGTGAGTGTAAAAGAACACTTTCCTACAAGGAGATTTTACGACATATCTTAGCCATACTCGGAAATACAGAAACATATAGTTGTCCCAAATAGTGGGAAAAAAATATCTGAGAATTTGGGAACTAGAATGAGAGCACGTTTCTAACGTGAAGACTGCGTCCTCATTTGTAACGCGTGCCGTTGCTCTCTCAGGGTAACAAGCGAACCCAGCGAGACACGCAGGGGCTCACATTCCACAGGTGTCGGCATAGTTTAGCCACCCCCAACCTCCACACCCTCCAGCAACCCCTCAGTTCCCGTCCTCTCCCCGTCAGGTGGCCTCGGAGATCAGCTTGCAAGTTTCTTCCGTGGTTTTGCATAACGAAGATAAACTGGCGGAGATGAATGTCATGCAAAGTACTGCCATTTCTGAGAATTAGCTAAGGTAACATTTGCACTGGAAACATGAACAAAATTTAACAGCTCCTAACTCCCCGTATAATGGATATTTAATTACCAAGAGCTTACGTCACTTCCTCTGGGATACAACATTTGCATTTCCTTTCCACTTCCAGAATAAGCATTACAAACGCTTGACGGCTTTAGGGAATAAACTTAGTGAGTACCCAGCATTGTCAGTGCACGTATTTATTCCAATCACCTATTAGTCCATCTTCTCCTCCCCCTCTCTCTGTTCATCCTTCTTCCCCTGTCTTTGTTCATACGCTCCTCCTCCTCTTTATCCATCCTCTCCTCTCCCTACTCTCTGTCCATTTCCGCCTCTCTTCTCTCTCTGTCAGTCTCCTCTTCTTCCTTACCTGTGTCCATGTCACCTAAACCTTCTCTCTGTCCATCTCCTCCACTCCCCTTTTCGAATCTCCTCCTCCTCTTCCTCCTCATCGTCTCTCTGACCATCTCCTGCACTCTCTTTTCTTTGGCCATCTTCATCTTAGCCTTCTGTGTCTGTTCATTTTCTCCTATTCCCTTCTCTCTCTCAACATTATCATCCCTTCGCCAATAGGAAATTGCACTTCCTAACCAACACAATATTTCTTTTCACATAACAAGTAGTATGTGAACCAGATTTGGTTGAATTCAATCCACCGATTTAGGAAAAGCTTTTTACAGTGGTTGTGCCACGTACGCGCGTTTCACACATACTTAACGCATTTAACACGTATCTGGACACATATTTCACCTGAGTCTCCAGCGAATTAAGCCGTGCACTTTCGTTTTCACGCAGCTCAATGTTTATGACGTCATATGCCCTGAACTATGCGTTGTACAATGATATAATGTTATAGGTACATTCAGCGGTAAATGCGATTACGGCCTGAGAAATGTGTTGCGAGTAGATTTATCAGCAAAGTTGTAATAGAATTTAAGCATCATGGATGTTGAGGCGATTTTTCACGCATCTCGGTGTTTAAGATGGCGTATTCCCGGAACTATGTTCATACAATGGTATAAGTTCACAGGTACTTTCACCAGCACATGTGGATAATGTCTGCGAAATGTATTTCGAATATATTCAGCAGCAAAGAAGTAATAAATATAAATATCACGAAAGATGGGGCAATTTTTCATGCATTTCAGTGTTCATGAAGTAATGACTCGTGAACTACGTGCCGTACAGCTACATAATTTTGCAGCTACATACAGTGGTACATGTGAATATAGTCTGCAAAATGTTTTGCGAATAAAATTAGTAGTAAAGTTGTAATAAATGAAAACGTCATACATGATGAGACAGTTTTGGTTTATGAATTGCGAAAATGTGGGATGTGATAGACGTCTTTCCTCCCATAATTTTGTGAGGATTATCAACAAGAAAATGTCCTGCAAAAGTTTGAAATGATTTGCAGTTTGTTGGAAGTGATTAAATATTCTTATTCTGAAGTACTGGATAAATAAAGTCCGTTTTTCCGCGCGTCGTGGGCTACACTACTTTTTCACTCCCCACCCCTTCGATGCGTTCGCGATTCTTTCCCATACCGCAATTCTTTAAATACGAAAGCATCTCTATTATGCCACACAGCAAGTGATGACAGAGACTGGTCCCTGCACGTTCTAAATTGTTCACTCAATTTTTATAACATTCCATTGTCTCCTGGAATGTTCTAACTAGGCTGATCATTGGGTTCTGAGTCTTGACATAGCGCTCTATTTTCTAACATGGAGGCAGGTTATGCCTCAGGGTCACCTACTGCCACCGACTGAGAATTTGTAGTCATTTATATGGTGGATGAGGCATCAATGAGATCCAGTTCCGCCGTGGCATTAGTGGGAACCTTGGGAGAGAGGGCCCCAAGGGACTACTTTCGCACGAGAGGAGCAGAGGAGGCTCTTGCTTCTTCGGAAGGGGTGAGGGGACCGATGTCCCCTGCGTTTGGGGGCCCTTGCTCCCAAAGTAGGTGCAACGGAGGGATGGATGTATTCTGGTGGCCTAGTGGACCCACTCTTCGTGGCACAGAGAGAGGAACCACTGGCACTTGGGACGGCGATGGTGATGTAGAGGCAGCATACGTCGAAGTCAAACGATTGGTGTGTAATATTTCAAATTTATGTTTAGCCTCTGAGTAAGTCAACCGGTTCAGAGTCTTGGACTCCATGATTTTCCTCTGCTTACGGAGTACTGGGCGGTCTGGCGTGCAGGGGGAGTAGTGCTCTCCACAGTTGATGCAAGTGGTAGGAGGTGCACATGGTGTATCTGGGTGCAGTGGATGTTTGCAGTTTCGACATGTGGCGCTGGAAGTGCAGCAGGAAGGCAAGTGCTCGAACTTCCAGCACTTACAGCACCGCATATGGGGAGGGATGTATGGTTTAACGTCACAGCAATAAACCATCACCTTCACCTTTTCAGGCAATTAATTACCCTCAAAGGCAACGATGAAGGCACTGGGAGCGACCCTACGGCCTTTGGATCCCCTGTAAATGCGCCAGATGAAATGAACACCCCGCCGTTCTAAATTGCCGCGGAGCTCCTCGTCAGACTGCAGAGGAAATCGCGATGGAAAATGATCCCCTAGATCATGTAGAGACTTCAGTGGTGAGTGACGGAAACAGGAATATCACCCAGCTGGGCACAGGCGATTAACACTCGGGATTGGGCTGGGGATGCTGAATCAAGACTGCTCCGTTTCGCATCTTGGACAGCGCTGTCAAATCTCCAGACCTATCCTCAAGGAGTTCAACGAAAAACTGAGGCTTCGTAGATAGAAAGGAGTCCCCATCAGTTCTGCTACAGACTAAAAAACGACGCGAATATGACTCTCTACGTTCTGTAGCCCGACGTTCCTCCCATAGTGTAGCGAGGGAGGGAAACGATTTACGGTCATACCTGTCGGCATTGTGTTCGATCTTGCCCGTCTTAGAGACTGATTGTGCTGTATGGTTACCAGAAATAGATGACTTAGTCCACTTCACTGCGGGTCATATGCCCTGATGCCACCCAATCCGAATAGGGGCTCTCCCCAGAGCGCCGCCCAGCCACTGCAAAGGCCAACTGGCAAGATGGCTCCTTCGTATACATGGAGAGTTTATAGCTCAGGTATCAGCAGTGCGATCCCTGTGTACTCAGGTGGCTACCACCATATGTGTACATGATGACCGCACCACATTGGACTGCCCGCCGTGCCGGATATTGGGCGCAGAGAAATCCAATATTGTCATGGGGGCGAAAGAGGACAGGAGAACACAGAAGAAGATGGCATAGCCTAAAAAGTGTTCTCGCCCAAATAATGGAGATGCAAAACCATGACAAGAGATTCAGGAGATCGAATCTAAGACCGCTATGGATATTCTTGCACCATGCAAGGCGTCCTTCCCCATACGGCCCGCACTTCTGTAGAATTTTCAAAGTGGCAGATCAAACCATAGAATGGGACCTCAACTCATAGGGCCGGAAAGTGTGAGACTCCTCTTAGTCACGACAGGCGGGAATACCTCTGACCTGTTCTAACTCCCGGACACGCAGTGCAGGAGGGGCGGGGGGGGGGGGGGGGGGAGGTGGAAATTACGTAGTTCAAAATAATTACCTCATAGAAATATGCAAATATATTGTTACCTTAAGGACAAATTTGAAAACAAATAAAATTTCATAAATACACAAACGTATAATACAACTATTTGGGAAATTAGAATCTCATACTTTATAGCTGAAAACTGGTGTAACAAGTTCTGAAAAAGGGTGGTACTGCAGACTTCGCTTAATCTGGGTATGTCATACCCTCCAAAGAAAACCTTAGTATTTCTTCGCTACTTAAATGGTGTTCTGAGATACAAATGACATCTGTCTCAAGTTCTTTTACCATTTCACATTTATGTTTCATTCATATAATACTGTGATTAAATAAGCTCACTGTGCCTTCTAATCTGCATTATTGATTTACTGAACTAACTAGTAGCCTTCATACACCTGCACGTTACTACCGTAATTTTGCCTTGAGTGAGTCACGATCAACTTTTCCATTCATATTCAGATTCAGGCATGCATTAACAATGGATACTCTAAAATGCACAATAGAAACGTGTGCCTTATCGGCAGTCTTCATCTCCCTCTGAAGTCCCGTATTAACGCACGTCAAAGCTGGGTCAAGTCACGGTTGGTCGTAATGCTGGAATAGCAGTACAAAGTTAACATTAGTGGTCCAATAATGTCATCGCTTATATCACTAGCCCAGACTGCAAACACTGTTTTCTGTCCATTCAACTACTTATCCTCTTTAGTAAAATCGTTACACAAGGCCTGTAACTCTTGTGCCACCATGTTGAGCCCAACACTGGTTGGAAATGTAGCTCACTTGGTACTACATCTACATTTATACTCCGCAAGCCACCCAACGCTGTGTGGCGGAGTGCACTTAACGTGCCACTGTCATTACCTCCCTTTCCTGTTCCAGTCGCGTATGGTTCGCGGGAAGAACGACTGTCTGAAAGCCTCCGTGCGCGCTCGAATCTCTCTAATTTTACATTCGTGACCTCCTCGATAGGTATAAGTAGGGGGAAGCAATATATTCGATACCTCATCCAGAAACGCACCCTCTCGAAACCTGACGAGCAAGCTACACCGCGATGCAGAGCGCCTCTCTTGCAGAATCTGCCACTTGAGTTTGCTAAACATCTCCGTAACGCTATCACGCTTACCAAATAACCCTGTGACGAAACGCGCCGCTCTTCTTTGGATCTTCTCAACCTCCTCCGTCAACACGATCTGGTACGGATCCCACAGTGATGACCAATACTCAAGTATAGGTCGAACGAGTGTTTTGTAAGCTACCTCCTTTGTTGATGGACTACATTTTCTAAGGACTCTCCCAGTGAATCTCAACCTGGTACCCGCCTTACCAACAATTAATTTTATATGATTATTCCACTTCAATCGTACCGCACGCATACTCCCAGATATTTTAAAGAAGTAACTGCTACCAGGTTTTTGTTCCGCTATCATACAATAAAGGATCTTTCTTTCTATGTATTCGCAATACATTACATTTGCCTATGTTAAAGGTCAGCTGCCACTCGCTGCACCAAGTGCCCCTCCGCTGCAGATATTCCTGCCTTCACTACAATTTTCTAATGCTGCAACTTCTCTGTGTACTACAGCATCATCCGCGAAAAGCCGCATGGTACTTCCGACACTATCTGCTACGTCATTTATATATATTGTGAAAAGCAATGGTCCCATAACACTCCCCTGTGGCACACCAGAGGTTACTTTAACGTCTGTAGACGTCTCTCCATTGATAACAACATGCTGTGTTCTGTTTGCTAAAAGCTCTTCAATCCAGCCACACAGATGGTCTGATATTCCGTAGGCTCTTACTTTGTTTATCAGGCGACAGTGCGGAACTGTATCGAACGCCATCCGGAAGGCAAGGAAAATAGCATCTACCTGGGAGCCTGTATCTAATATTTTCTGGGTCTCATGAACAAATAAAGCGAGTTGGGTCTCACACGATCGCTGATTCCGGAGTCCATGTTGATTCCTACAGAGTAGATTCTGGGTTTCCAAAAACGACATGATGCGCGAGCAAAAAACATGTTCTAAAATTCTACAACAGTTCGACGTCAGAGATATAGGTCAATAGTTTTGCGCACCTGCTCGACGACCCATCTTGAAGACTGGCACTACCTGTGCTCTTTTCCAATCTTTTGGAACCTTCCGTTCCTCTAGAGACTTGCGGTATGCGGCTGATAGAAGAGGGGAAAGTTCTTTCACGCACTGTGTGTAGAATCGATTTAGTGTCCCGCCAGGTCCCGTGGACTTCCCTCTGTTGAGTGATTCCAGTTGCTTTTCTATTCCTTGGACACTTATTTCGATGTCAGCCATTTTTTCGTTTGTGCGAGGATTTAGAGAGGGAACTGCAGAGCGGTCATCCTCTGTGAAACAGGTTTGGAAAAAGGTGTTTAGTACTTCAGCTTTACGCCGTGTCATCCTCTGTTTCAATGTCATCATCATCCCGGAGTATCTGGATATGCTGTTTCGAGCCACTTACTGATTTAACGTAAGACCAGAACTTCCTAGGATTTTCTGTCAAGTCGGTACATAGAATTTTACTTTCGAATTCACTGAACGCTTCACACATAGCCCTTCTTACGCTAACTTTTGACATCGTTTCGCTTCTGTTTATCTGAGAGGTTTTGGCTGCGTTTAAATTTGCAGTGAAGCTCTCTTTGCTTTCGCATTAGTTTCCTAGCTTTGTTGTTGAACCACGGTGGGTTTTTCCCGTCACTCACAGTTTTACTCGGCACGTACCTGTCTACAACGCATTTTACGATTGCCTTGATCTTTTCCCATAAACGCTCAACATTGTCAGTGTCGGAACAGAAATTTTCTTTTCGATCTGTTAGGTAGTCTGAACTCCCTTTTTTCATATTCCTATTCTATATTCACGGATGCTGCAACGGCCTTATGATCACTGATTCCCTGTTGTGAACTTACACAGTCGAAAAGTTCGGGTCTGTTTGTTATCAGTTGGTCCAAGATGTTATCTCCACGAGTCGGTGCTCTGTTTAATTGCTCGAGGTAATTTTCGGACAGTGCACTCAGTATAATGTCACTCGATGCTCTGTCCCTACCACCCGACCTAAACATCTGAGTGTCCCAGTCTATATCTGGTAAATTGAAATCTCCACGTAAGACTATAACATTCTGAGAAAATTTATGTGAAATGTATTCCAAATTTTCTCTCAGTTGTTCTGCCTCTAATGTTGCTGAGTCGGGAGGTCTGTAAAAGGAGCCAACTATTAACCTAGCTCGAATGTTGAATGTAACCTCCACCCATAATAATTCACAGGAACTATCCACTTCTACTTCACTACAGGATAAAGTACTACTAACAGCGACAAACACGCCACCACCGGTTGCATGCAATCTATCCTTTCAAAACACCATCTGTGCCTTTGTAAAGCTTTCGGAAGAATTTATCTCCGGCTTCAGCCAGCGTTCTGTACCTATAACGATTTCAGCTTCGGTGCTTTCTATCAGCGCTTGAAGTTCCGGTACTTTACCAATGCAGCTTCCACATTTTACATTTACAATACCGATTGCTGCTTGGACCCCACATGTCCTTACCTTGCCCCGCACACTTTGAGGGTGTTGCCCTTTCTGTGCTTGCCCGAGGCCATCTAACCTAAAAAACCGCCCAGTCCACGTCACACAACCCCTGCTACCCGTGGAGCCGCTTGCTGCGTGTAGTGGACTCCTGACCTATCCAGCGGAACCCGAAACCCCATCACCCTATGGCGCAAGTCGAGGAATCTGCAGCCCACACAGTCGCAGAACCGTCTCAGCCTCTGATTCAGACCCTCCACTCGGCTCTGTACCAAAGATCCGCTATCAGTCCTGTCGACGATGCTGCAGATGGTGAGCTCTGCTTTCATCCCGCTAGCGAGACTGGCAGTCTTCACCAAATCAGATAGCCTCCGAAAGCCAGAGAGGATTTCCTCCGATCTATAGCGACACACATCATTGGTGCCGACATGAGCGACCACCGGTAGATAGGTGCACCCTGTACCCTTCATGGCATCCTGAAGGACCCTTTCCACATCTGGAAGACTGTCCCCGGTATGCACACGGAGTGCCATATCCCTAAAGGGCCCCATTACGCGCCTGACGTTGGAGCTCCCAACTACCAGTAAGCCCACCCTCTGCGATCGCCCGGATCTTGCAGACTGAGGGGCTACCTCTGGAACAGGACGAGCAGCCATGTCCGGCTGAAGCTCAGTATCAGCCGGAGACAGAGCGTGAAACTGGTTCGTCAGACAAACTGGAGAGGGCTTCCGTTCAGCCCTCCGGAATGTCTTTCGCCCCCTGCCACACCTCGAGGTGACCTCCCACTCTACCACAGGTGAGGGATCAGCCTCAATGTGGGCAGTATCCCGGGCAGCCACAGTCGTAGTCTGATCGGGGGATGCGGGGGACGAGCTGGACGTCCCCGACAAACCCCCATCCGGACCCCCACAGTGATGCCCTTTGGGAACAGCCTCAAGCTGTCTGACCGAAGCCAACACCGCCTGAAGCAGTTGCAGTCCCTATCCATGCTAAAAAGTGTTGTGCTAAGAACATCTGAACTAATCTACAGAGAGCACAAACAATTCGACACAAAATTTAAACGGTTATTAAAATACAAGATTGCCTAGTAAATGCAGTTGGTTGGTTGTTTTGGGGAAGGAGAACAGACAGCGAGGTCATCGGTCTCATCGAATTAGGGAAGGACGGGGAAGGAAGTCGGCCGTGCCCTTTGAAAGGAACCATCCCGGCATTTGGCTGGAGAGATTTAGGGAAATCACGGAAAACCTAAATCAGGATGGCCGGACGCGGGATTGAACCGTCGTCCTCCCGAATGCGAGTCCAGTGTCTAACCACTGCGCCACCACGCTCGGTAGTAAATGGAGTAATGCTACTACTTGCGCACTGCTGACACATTGCTCGGCGGCGGAAGGAGACTAAGCGATTTTACTCTATTCAGGTACTAAACCCTCAAATACTATAATACGCCCGAAATTTATGAATTAAACAATGAAAATTACCAAAAACACGCATAGAAATTAATAATTAAACTACGTATTGTCTCGAATGAAAAATGATGAAATGAAAATAATGATTCCTTACGCAATTTCTCTTGTAAATTTTGGCCTGTACCGCACCCATGACACTAGTGCAAAGCTCTGTCTTCCTAATTCGTCTAGCTTAAGCTTCCGCACAGTGGTGGAGGTCTGCAGTGTACATGGTGCACTCACATTAATGTCTCCCCCGTCCCTACCTATGTTCGATATCAACATGCAATAGCCACTCATAGAAGGCATGTGGCAGCACTATCAGGGATGTTATATAAAACGTGTCGGGAGAGAGAGAGCTAGGGTGGGGGGGTGGCGGGGGGAGGGGTGGAGGGGGAACAGAGCAGGCGTTGTCGTAATGTGGACATGGAGCGATTTATGTGGCCTCCGAAAGGGTATATTGATTGGCTTTCGGGCCAACTGTAGAAGCATCTCCGAAAAGATTCAGTTTGCAAATCATTGCCGTGTCGCCGTGGTTAAAGTATAGAATGGCGCTCTACAAAACTGTGGCTCACCGTGGGCCGTTGATCACAGACATGAACGATGGCCGTGCAGATGTGTACGGGCGAACAGACGTGCAACTGCTGAACAATGACCTCCCAAATCAACCAATGGGCTATCAATAGTGACTACTCAATGACCGTCTGTGAAGGTTGCTGGGTATGGACCTCCACAGCGGGATCCGGGTTCAGGCACCTACGCCAACTGCTGTTGATCGGTGCCGAAGGCTGGAATTTGCACGCCAGTCTGGAAGTCCACTGAGTGGCAACAGGTAGCCTTTAGAGATGAATCACGTGTTATCCTCCTTCGGACAGATGGGCGTTGGCGCGAACGTATGAAACGTCTGGATGCGAACAACCTGCAGCAATCGCTGGATCCATTATCGTCTGGGTTATGCTTTCGTGACATTATCCGGGCGACCTCGTCATTCTGGGAGGCAGTAGATCAGCACAAGTTTTCATGTATCCTTGGGGACGAGGTCATCCCCTACATGATGTTTGTTTTTCTTGGTGCGATAGCAGGAAAACGCAATGTGTTTCACAGCTCGCAGTGTATGTGCATGTTTCGAAGAATATCAGGATCAGTTTATTGTACTCCTTGGCCACCGACCTCTCCAGATTCAAACCAATACAAGAAAGTGTGTGACCATCTCTGTTCAGGCTGTACTGGCCATGGATAGTCAACCGAGAAACCCAGCGCAGTCGGCCACTATACTGGAGCTGGCTCGGCTCCACATCCCTTTTGGTACCTTCCAGAAACTCATTGACGCTCCCCCTGCACGTCATGCAGCTGCCGGTGCTGCAAGAGGTGGTTTTTCAAGCTTGTGACAAGTGGTCCCTTTAATGCGATTTGACAATTACCGCCGGCCGGAGTGACCGACCGGTTCTAGGCGCTACAGTCTGGAACCGCGAGACCGATACGGTCGCAAGTTCGATTCCTGCCTCGGGCATTGATGTGCGTGATGTCCTTAGGTTAGTTAGGTACAAGTAATTGTAAGTTCAAGGGGACTGATGACCTCAGACGTTAAATCCTATAGTGCTCAGAGCCATTTGAACCATGTCTTTTTTTTTTTTTTTTTTTTTTTTTTACAACTACTGGAGGCTCGTTTCGGGTGACTAACAGCTGGATAAACAAATTATTGGCTTCAAGAATGAAACTGTCGAAATGCGTTCTCCTCCAGATGGCCTTATTGAGAATTGCTAGTTTCCATTTCGCCATCTTCTTCCTTTGCCACCTTTCCTATTTCTGTCTAGTATTCTCTTACTGTGCCGGGAGGGCACACATTCTCACTTGCTGCTGAATTGATGTCAAAGTTCACAATCAAATTAAAACATTGACATGCATGGAGGTTTCCCTCGAGTCTGGGGTGCGCCTTTCTGCTCGCGTACATCGGGCTCAGCCTGGCCGCGGACACGCTGCGTCCTGCCACGCTGCTCGCAAGAGTGTTGTGCGGCCTCAGCAAACATGCCGAGTTGATGCTGACACCACCGCGAGAGTATGTCGTCAAAATTCTTGAAGAATATAGAATTACTGATCACACTGAAGATTGCAGCCCCTCTTTGCTGAACCCGACTTCAGTGGGCTAACGTCCTCAGCTGTCTGGGAGGGTATATTCAAAATTACCTGTCTACATCCGTTTTAAAACTTCTGATTACCGGCAGTCACCTAAAGTGTTAAATGTTTTTGTGAAAATATAGCGCGAGGACGTAAATACTTTGTTGCTGTTATTGTTGTTGTGGTCTTCAGTCCTGAGATTGGTTTGATGCAGCTCTCCATGCTACTCTATCCTGTGCAAGCTTCTTCATCTCCCAGTACTTACTGCAACCTACATCCTTCTGAACCTGCTTAGTGTATTCAACTCTTGGTCTCCCTCTACGATTTTTACCCTCCACGCTGCCCTCCAATGTTAAATTTGTGATCCCTTCATGCCTCAGAACATGTCCTACCAACCGGTCCCTTCTTCTCGTCACGTTGTGCCACAAACTCCTCTTTTCCCCAATCCTATTCAATACTTCCTCATTAGTTATGTGATCTACCCATCTGATCTTCAGCATTCCTCTGTAGCACCACATTTCGAAAGCTTCTATTCTCTTCTTGTCCAAACTATTTATCGTCCATGTTTCACTTCCATACATGGCTACACTTCATACAAATACTTTCAGAAATGACTTCCTGACACTTAAATCTATACTCGATGTTAACAAATTTCTCTTCCTCAAAAATGCTTTCGTTGCCATTGCCAGTCTACATTTTATATCATCTCTACTTCGACCATCATCCGTTATTTTGCTCCCCAAATAGCAAAACTCTTTTACTACTTTAAGAGTCTCATTTCCTAATCTAATTCCCTCAGCCTCACCCGACTTAATTCGACTGCATTACATTATCCTCGTTTTGCTTTTGTTGATGTTCATCTATTATCCTCCTTTCAAGACACTGTTCATTCCGTTCAATTGCTCTTCCAAGTCCTTTACTGTCTCTGACAGAATTACAATGTCATCGGCGAACCTCAAAGTTTTTATTTCTTCTCCATGGATTTAAATACCTACTCCGAATTTTCATTTTGTTTCCTTTACTGCTAGCTCAATATAGAGATTGAATAACATTGGGGAGAGGCTACAACCCTGTCTCACTCCCTTCCCAACCGCTGCTTTCCTCTCATGTCCCTCGACGCTTATAACTGCCAACTGGATTCTGTACAAATTGTAAATAGCCTTTCGCTCCCCGTATTTACCCCTGCCACCTTCAGAATTTGGAAGAGAGTATTCCAGTCAACATTGTCAAAAGCTTTCTCTAAGTCTAAAAATGCTAGAAACGTAGGTTTGCCTTTCCTTAATTTTTCTTCTAAGGTAAGTCGTAAGGTCAATATTGCCTCACGTGTTCCTATATCTCTACGGAATCCAAACTGATCTTCCCCAAGGTCGGCTTCTACTAGTTTTTCCATTCGTCTGTAAAGAATTCGTGTTAGTATTTTGCAGCTGTGGGT
The DNA here is from genome assembly GCF_021461395.2 of Schistocerca americana. Taxonomy (NCBI): domain Eukaryota; kingdom Metazoa; phylum Arthropoda; class Insecta; order Orthoptera; family Acrididae; genus Schistocerca; species Schistocerca americana. Next base: position 402,587,818 of record NC_060124.1, on the reverse strand, counting down.
TATTAAACTGATTGTTCAACACCTGCTTTCTTTGGGAGTGGAATTATGATATTCTTCTTGATGTCTGAGGGTATTTCGCCTGTCTCATACATCTTGCTCACCAGATGGTAGAGTTTGGAGAGGACTGGCTCTCCCAAGGCCGTTCTAATGGAATGTGGTCTACTCCCGGGGCCTTGTTTCGACTCGGGTCTTTCAGTGCTCTGTCAAACTCTTCACGCAGTATTGTACCTCCCATTTCGTCTTCATCTACATTCTCTTCCATTCCCAGAATATTGTCCTCAAAAACGTCGCCCTTGTATAGACCCTCTATATACTCCCTTCACCTTTCTGCTGTCCCTTCTTTGCTTAGAACTGGGTTTCCATCTGAGCTCTTGATATTCATACAAGTGGCTCTCTTTTCTCCAGAGGTCTCTTTAATTATCCTATAGGCAGTATCTATCTTACCCCTCGTGAGATAAGCCTCTACATCCTTACATTTGTCCTCTAGCCATCTCTGCTTAGCCATTTTGCATTTCCTGTCGATCTCATTTTTGAGACGTTTGTATTCCTTTTTGCCTGCTTCATTTACTGCATTTTTATATTTTCTCCTTTCATCAATTAAATTCAGTATCTATTCTGTTACCCAAGGATTTCTACTAGTCCTCGTCTTTATGCCTACTTGATCCTGTGCTGCCTTCACTACTTCATTCCTCAGAGCTACCCATTCTTCTTCTTCTATATTTCCTTATCCCATTTGTGACAATTGTTCCCTTGTGCTCTCCCTGAAACTCTGTACAACCTCTGGTTTAATTAGTTTGTCCAGGTCCCATCTACTTGAATTCCCACATTTTTGCAGTTTCTTCAGTTCTAATCTACAGTTCATAACCAATAGATTGTGGTCAAAGTCCACATCTGCCCCTGGAAATGTATTACAATTTTACAATTCAAAACCTGGTTCTTAAATCTCACTCTTACCCTTATGTAATCTATCTGATACCTTCTAGTATTTCCAGAATACTTCCATGTGTAAAACCTTCTTTTATGATTCTTGAACCAAGTGTTAGCTATGATTAAGTTATGCTCTGTGCAAAATTCTGCCGGATGGCTTCGTCTTTCATTCCTTTCCCTCAATCCATACTCACCTACTATGATTCCTTCTCTCCCTTTTGCTACTCTCGAATTCCCGTCACCCATGACTATTAAATTTTCGTCTCCCTTCACTACCTGAATAACTTCTTTTATCTTATCATACATTTCATCAATTTCTTCATCATCTGCAGAGCTAGTTGGCATATAAACTTGTACTACTGTAGTAGGTGTGGGCTTCGTGTCTATCTTGGCCACAATAATGTGTTCACTATGCTGTTTGTAGTAGCTTACCCGCACTCATATTCTTTTATTCATTATTAAACCTACTCCTGCATTACCCCTGTTTGATTTTGTATTTATAACCCTGTATTCACCTGACCAAAAGTCTTGTTCCTCCTGCCACCGAACTTCACTAATTCCAACTATATCTAACTTTATCCTATCCATTTCCCTTTTTAAGCTTTCTAATCTGCCTGTCCGATTAAGGGATCTGACATTCCACGCCCCGATCCGCAGAACACCAGTTTTCTTTCTCCTGATAACGACGTCCTCTTGAGTAGTCCCCGCCCGGAGATCCGAATGGGGAACTATTTTACCTCCGGAATATTTTACCCAAGAGGACGCCATCATCATTTAACCATACAGTAAAGCTGCATGCCCTCGGGAAAAATTACGGCTGTAGTTTGCCCTTGCTTTCAGCCGTTCACAGTACCAGCACAGCAAGACCGTTTTGGTTAGTATTACAAATCCAGATCAGTCAATCCTCCAGACTGTTGCCCCCGCTACTACTGGAAAGGCTTCTGCCCCTCTTCTGGAACCACAAGTTTGTCTAGCCTCTCAACAGATACCCCTCCGTTGTGGTTGCACTTACGGTAGGGCCATCTGTATCGCTGAGGCACGCAAGGCTCCCCACCAACGGCAAGGTCCATCGTTCATGGGGGGGGGGGGGCTTTGTTGCTAAATAGTTAATTAAAAAGTGTCTTGCTTATTAAATTTTAGCTGATGTAATTTCCAGATTAGGATAGTAATTATTAGTTTCAGTTGTTTGAAACTATTATTTTCATTTATTACGGTCTCAGAATGAGAGAGAGGATGAAGGTATCATTCCTGAGACGTATAAATATAGTAACTCGTTAATAATTATTGATGAAAGAGCACGTGATTCACAGTGTGTAACCATGCGTTCAGTTACAGACGTGGCCTGAAATTCTACTTCTAAATATCAATTTTAGTATTCCATAAATTTTTTCTGGACGGATGAGTTTCAAATTGTATCGAGCGGATGGACGTGTACGGGTACGGAGACAACCTCGTGAATCCATTGACCCTGCATTTGAGCAGCAGGCTCTGTAATAATGTGGGGCGTGTATATGGGTCCCTTGATACGTCTAGATACGATCGTGAGAAGTGACACATACGTAAGCATCCTATCGGATCACCTGCATCCATTCATCTCCATTGTGCATTACGGCATCAGGGCACTGCGACTCCCCACAAGTCGAGAATTGCTACGGAGTGGCTCTCGGAACACTCTTGTGAGTTTAAATACTTCTGCTGGCCACCAGACTCCCCAGGCACGAAGATTATTGATAAAATCTGGGATGCCATACAGCGTACTGTTCAGAAGAATTCTCCAAACCCTCGTACTCTTACGACAGCCCTGCAGGATTCATGTTGTCATTTCCCTCCAGCACTACTTCAACATCAGTCGAGTCCAGGCCACGTCGTGGTTTGGTCGCGGTGTCCCTGCACGATATTAGTCAGGTGTACCAGTTTCTCTCTTCAGTGTATATCAGACATATTTAAAAAATTATATCGTAAATCCTTTGGAATGAAAGTTTCCCTCTAATGCATTACGTATTCATTGAGATAGTACAAAAATGTTCAGTCAATGTCTGTCCGAATGTTCGTTAGTCTATTCGTGTGATAATTTGAAATAAACTGGCTCTATACTGTTAGAGGTTTTTGGTAAGGTCCTTGTCTTCATATAGCAGAATATTTTACCGGCCTTTCCCTGTAACATAATATTATTTTTGTCTGAATTTCGAACATCCTGCATCATCTTACAGCGTTTAACTACATTTCTGGGCCAAAAAACCTTTGAACGGGTCTCCATTTTTCTTCAGCCTTCCTTCCATTACTAAGGTCATCGTCAGAACAGCCTCTCTGCTCTCTTTATATTTTCTAATGCCAAATTGAGCGACCTCTAACGGATCCTCACATTCACTTTCCATTTTTCTCCATATTACTGTCGTCAACGACTTGACGTGCAAGTATTGTTAAGCTGTTTGTGTATATGCCCTAGCTATATTCGGAAACTTAAGGTTGCTAAATAATAGTGAATTGCATAGTATTGAGCCAACAGCCTAAGCTCATAAGCTTCATGTGAACTGCTTATTTACTAGTTAAATTTGCAGTTCCTTGGACAGCCGGTTATGAGGTCTATAGTCACACTGGCTACTAGAGGGAGATTTTGCTGTATGAATGAACGGAAAAGTACAAAATGTGAGGAAGTATTTTTATCTCATCAACTAAGTACTATGGTCGCCATGGCAGTAGCATGTGTAATGCTTGGGTGAAAATACTGCGCATTTCAACCAAATATTAGCTTTATTAACTTTCTTTAGTTTCAGCCCGACATAATAGAAAAAACTCTCTTTTTACTTACAAAATCCTAAAATTTGGAGCTCCCTGGTGACAAGTTCAATGCAGCCTCTCTTTTCACCAGGTTTTTCCAGGTTAAGTCACATTACACGTCGCTTGGCAGGGCAAGGTAAGATCACTGAGGTAAGCAAGCATCTTCCAGAAAAAACGGACGACTACAGGCGGTTGCGAGAAACTTTTGTCTGGATTACCAAATGCTATGAATTTTCTCTTCCATTAGAAATGGCAATGTCAGAACTATTTCTCTGGTATATATATATTCCTGTGCGTACTATTCTTGTCAGCAGTTTTCAAGGAAGAATTGTCAGACTATCGCCCAGTAGGTTACACATCTTCAGTAATATTATGATATTATCTTAGCTTCAGCGCCTAAATGGAGGCCAACAGTATAAAGGGGTATCCTATGCTTTAGGCGTTAGAGTAGCCTCGAGGTTGAATTAGTTTCTGAGAAAGTAAGTTTGTAGCTTAGATGGCACCGAGGATATTACCGAACTGGGTAGTCTTAGAGGGCCCCTTTACAGTTTTATTCACCCATATATCAATGTTGCACTTCCTCGTGATTATGACACAGAGGGGCGGAAATGATGAAGGGCTGGTAAAGCATAAATACGCTTTGATGCTTCGGACCACTTTTTACGTTCAAATTTCGTCGAATGGTTTTGATCAGTGGGTCCATCTTGTACACGAGAGCAAAAATTGTGGTTTTGCTGCATTCTAAAGGTATGTGATCAAGTTATATGGGGCAGGAGTCCCACAATGTCCTTAGAGAGGGACTGAAACGTCTAAGGATGTCAGCAGTGTCAAGGTTGTCAAGACGTTTTCCTTTTTCTCATCACACTGCACATTGTATTTTAAGACCGCCAAACGTGTGGGAATACATGCCCCATAGAATGGGATATTGTCACTGATAAATTTCACCCTAGTGGGCAATCATTTGGGAGCAACTAACGAAAGTAAATTTTATTTAGCACTCCATACAGTTAAAAAGTTGCATCCGATAATCCGTTTCAGTAATGTAGTGGGAGAGGATAATTTCTTTAAAATCGGGAGATTGTTGGATCGAATCTCGCCAGGTGCAGTTATTTTTTAAAATCTTTATCGAAATGACTTAGAACATCACTGTTATTTGGTTAATTGACTTAAAAGTGTTTTTTTTTTCATTTAATTCTTTTGTCGCATCAGTTCAATCATGATCCCAACTTCTTCATTTGCTCTCATTTTTCTTCTTATCATTCTACCGCCAGTGAAATCTTTGTTCATGGGTTTTCAGTTAATTTTATGTATTAAATTCGAGTCAATTTTTTTATTACCCTTCTTTTTCGTCCACATTATTCTGTTCATTATAACTACTTCTCATTTTGATTCAATTTTGTTAGGCTTATAAACCCTTCTTTCATTTAAATCTTCATCTGCGTTTCTTTGTTCATAGTTCAATAGGTATTTAGGTTATGATTTAAATGTTTGTATGGCGATTACGATGAAACAAAATTGCGCATGTTGTAACGAAAAACTTGTTTCATTCCACTTCACAGTCAATATAAACAGATTATTTGAACTTTGCTACTTAAACGATATATCGGAATTTTCAAATAAATAAATATTCGAAACATTAAAAAAATTTGGCATCACCTCGGTTCCCAGAACTCCTGAAGATAGACGTTGACTGTGGCTGTTGTATGACAGACACAGTCCCTTTGACTGTTCAGCGATGTCATTAATCCCACCCAAAGATGTAAATAACCATGCATGAGCAGCGCCTATTAGACGGAGCGGGACCGACAACCAATCAGTTCCAGTCATTCCACCAGAGGAGGTACACGACTTGTGTTGCCTGTAGTCCAACCATGCCTAGACGGTCAATACCGCTGTTCGATCGTGTCCGCATTGTTACGTTGTGCCAGGAAGGGCTCTTAACAAGGGAAGTGAGAAGGCGTCTCGGAGTGAACCAAAGCGATGTTGTTCGACGTGGAGGAGGTACAGAGAGACAGGAACTTTTGATGACATGCCTCGTTCAGGCCGCTCAAGGGCCACTACTGCAGTGGATGACCGCTACCTGCGGATTATGGCTCGGAGTAACACTGACAGCAACGCCAACAACTTGAATAGTGCTGTTCGTTCAACCACAGGACGTCGTGTCGTGCTACGACTCAAACTGAGCGCAATACGCTGCACGATGCGCAACTTCACTCCTGACGTCCTTGGCGAGGTCCATCTTTGCAACTACGACACTATGCAGCGTGGTACAGACGGGCCAAACAACATGCCGAATGGACCGCTCAGGATTGGCATCACTTTCTCTTCACCAATGAGTGTCGCATATGCCTTCAACCCGACAATCGTAGGAGACGTATTTCGACGCAACCCGGTCAGGCTGAATGCCTTAGACACATGGTCCAGAGAGTGCTGCAAGGTTGAGGTTACCTGCTGTTTGGGGTTGGCATTATGTGAGGCCGATATACGCCAATGGTAGTCATGGAAGGCACCGTAACGGCTGTGCGATACGTTAATGCCATCCTCCGACCGATAGTGCAAACATACCGGCAGCATATTGGCGAGGCATTCGTCTTCATGGACGACAATTCGCGCTTCATCGTGCACGTCTTGTGAATGACTTGCTTCAGGATAACGACATTGCTCGACTAGAGTGGCGAGCATGTTCTCCAGACATGAACCGTATCGCACATGCCTAGGATACATTGAAATGGGCTGCTTATGGACGACGGATTTACGCCGAATCGACGTTGGGGATTGGGGCAATCCGGACGAACAGTGCCTTGATAAACTTCTGGGTGGTATGCCACGACGAACACAGGTATGCATCAATGCAAGAGGTCGTGCTACTGGGTATTGAAAGAACCGGTGTGTACAGCATTTAGGACCACCACCTCTTAAGAACTCGCTGTGTGGTGGTATGTGCGGTTTTCATAAGCAATAAGAGGAGGCGGAAATGATGTTTATGTTGAGCTCTATTCCTGTTTTCTGTATAGGTTCCAGAACTGTCTGAACCGATGTGTTGTGTAATAGATAAGTATACTTAAACTCGCAGTCAAAAAATTCCGATCGGAAATGGAGTGATATAAAGAAAAAATTAAACAAATGAAATAATTTCGTATGGTAAATAAAATAACGTGTCAGGTTAACAGAAATAAAAAATTACATTTAAAACAATAAACTGAGTAACAATTATGTCCAAAGTCATTTCGACATAGTTTTAAAAATAGAAAAAATAAAAAATAAACACTATACCTGCCGAGATTAGAACCCACAACGTGATGCATATGAAGGTAGTATTCTAGCCATTACACGACGAAAACATACTATGTCATTGGACTTTTTCAGCTTTATTATCACGCAAAATTCTGAAAATTGTGTCGCCAATTACTCACAAACGAAGGCCCACCAGGGAGCTGGCTGCAGTGTGTAATGCCTATGATCTTAAGCTACACCACCATATATCAGGTTTGAAAAAGTCGATCCCACCGCTGGGGTTCTCTCCTTGCCGGAGGAACTTCTCACCTTACATCTCAGTTGAGCTTCTATCTTACGGCCTTTTCATCGCACGTGTCGACATGTTCGTGTCTGAAGCGTCGCCTTGCCCGTTGGCTGACTTCACAGGGCACGACGCTTTTGCAGCATCACAAAGGAAGGTTGAAGGCACTTTTCAGCCAAACTTTTGTACGTAAGTGGAGAAATGGAAGGTCATTACGTGGTTTCAAATAAGTGATCCATTAGTTCTGCAGCGCGGGTTAGCTGCTAAGCGACCACAGCAGAAGTCAGTCTGCTGAATGACTACAATATTTCATGCTGTGTGGTGTCGCCGTTTAGATCAATCTGCCCTTCTGTTATCATTCTGCGATACAGATAATGTGTCTGAGTTACAGGTTTAACATTTTTCCAAGCCATTCACTGTTAAAACGCATTCTGACAAGTTCTGTTCGACGGGTTATTCTATACTCACTTGAAGTGCTAATGCAGGTGATTTTTGTTATTCAGACATTTAAGTGAGCTTGATAGCAGACAACAATATACTGCTGTGTGGCTGAAAGGAGCGATGGAGCCATGGCTAGTTTCCTGTGACACTGTATACTTGCAGGAAAAAAAAAAAAACGGCGTAATCTAACCAGTTGTCTATAGCGCTCACTCCGGACTCGGTGTTGAGATACGCTCGCGAGAACCGGACCTAAGTCCTCACCTCTTGAGAGCCAACAACAAAAACGGCTCTCTGGCGCCACTGTGCAGTTGGCGCGCGACTGCAGCGCCACGGGCGGTAGCAGCGGCGGGGCGCGGAGGCAGCGACCGGCGCGCCCCCGCTGCAGCGACGCCGCCTCTGCAACCCGCTGACGCCGCCGCCGCCGCTGACGCCACCACCGACGCTGCCACCCGCGCCGCGACGCTGCCGGGCCAGTCTGCCCGCCGGTTTGCCAGTGCGCGCGACTACCCGCTCTCCGTCTGTCTCTCTCTCTCCCCCGGCCCGCATCCGCTGCCCGCTACCCGCCGCCGCGATGAATCTGCGCTGCTGGATCGCCGGACTGCTCTGCCTCCTCGCTACACACGGTGAGCTACTGGAATTCGTCACCTTTTTCTAACACTCCAAAGCACTGTCATACCTAGAAAATCCTATTGTTGTTATTATTTCAAAATCGGACGACGGCGCAAACACTGCATGATGGCAGGCTAACATTTAAACCAACGGTATTCTGCAAGGATACAGGAGTAGCTAGAAAATTGGAAAAGACATATTTGTCGTATGTCAACTGAATATTCCTATTGCCATACCATATGACCGAACGCACCGTAACAATCGCCCTGAGGATTCGTTTCAGATCTCAGCGTTGTACGTCTTTTCATTCTCTTCTGTTTATAGATATCTGCAGCAGATTTAAAATAAGTAAGTATCGTGTTGTTCACCTTGCTGGTATTCATTGTAAAAAAGTACCAAAAAAAAAAAAAAAAACTGGAATAATCGTCCTGTGCGAACTGCTGCAGAACGTATATTTACATTTCCCTCAATCTCAGCACCCGCCGTTCTCTCCAGTGTACAGAAAACTACAGTTAGACATAAAAAAGTATTCGATATGCCGGTGAACTCGTTCGTATCCTATTCACAGAGAAATAAACCACCGAAACGGTTGTACAGTGGGAACTGCCAAATAATTGGTTTCAATTAATTTTTTCCCTTACTATTTACCATTTTCCTACTATACATCCGTATATTTGATCAGAAATAAGAATTTGGATTGTCGCGGCCCAGAAATATTGAAAATAATATACTAAACGGCTTCTGGTAGCCCCTACTCTGTACTACAGTACAGGGCACGAAAAGGAATGGCACGCCGAGAAAATTGAATGAATATCGTTAGATATGTAAGGGTAAATATTATTTCTTGACATGTAACCTGAGGGTTATTTCATGTAACTGAAAGCGTGGAAATACTGCAAAACGTTCGTTACTTTGCTTCTCCACCAAATCAGCACAAATGAGTGAAACATCAAAAGAATCAAATTATCAATGTGGTATACAGAAATCAAAAGTCAGTTTCGCTCTACTTATTAACGCATTCCCTCGGGACAAAAAAGACAAAAAAAGTCTTATCTCTAGCACGATGCGGCCAACAAACAGGTTCGTATTTGAGTTCGAATTTGACTGTGTATGGTGCTAGGCGATTACGCTATACAGAAAAATCATCGCTCGCGGCTAAGAGTTACAGAGATAATTATTTCTATGCCTAAAAATAGAAGAAGTGTTAGCCGGAATACTGCAGACGCTGTGATTTGTAAATGAGTGTGCTACTGTTAATTGGAAACTGATGTCAGATTCTACCGTAGAGTTTTATTGTTGCTGTAATCTGAGAATTCTAGATACTGCCGTACAGGTATTCTGAGAATAAATCGAGGTTTAGAAACAAAAATATGGAGACTGTCCCCCTACTGACCTTGTTTCATCTGCATTTCTTTCCACACAGAGCTGCTATAAAGCTGAACATGCCATTGAATACCTTAAGCATCAATTCTCTTCATTCGAAACTTATTTAGCTTCCATTTAAGAAATTATAATTGTTTATTTACGGAAACAACGAGAGGTTACAACAGTTTCTCATAGGCTCTGTATTTGCGTGAGGTAACATCAGAAAATGAGTTAATGTTGTTTAACACGCAGTATTATTCCTAACTGCCACTTGCTTAGAATTATCTCAAAGCAAATCCTGATATCATTTGATCCATTGAGAGCGAGGCTAAATTTTTTGGTAACTGATTTCGTGTTCGGTGCAATTTTAGGAAAGTTCAACCACATACTTTTTTGTGTTGTTTCATAATCCATTTAGTCAAATTCGCAACTTATAATCCTCACTTATTCATCTTCAGATAATTGTATTTGTAACGTTCACCGAAATTCCTTTCCTCTGATTAAGCGTAGTGTTCTTTCAGTCCTCTGTAAGTTCTTTGAAGTTCTAGTTAAATTATACGCAAATGTTAACAATTTCTCTTGCAGGATATTAAGTGAATAATTTGCGTAAGCCGAAAAATTGAAGATCAGTATCCCTAATCTCGGTCTGCTGCAGAATCTTCATATTCTCAGCTAGAATATAATAAATTTTCTTGAGATCAAGAAGTTTACGTCCACAAATCAGCATAGTTAAAAAAAAAATCATCGTGACTTTTCTCACATGATTTACTGCGAACTATGGATGAATGGCAATAGGCAGATTCAATATTTCTAGATTTACGGAATGCATTTGACACAATGCCCCATTTCATGCTTAACGAAGGTACAGGTTCCCAGATATGAGAATGGCTCTAAGACTTTTTAAGTAATAGAACGCATATGTTGTCCTCGGCAACGCGTGTTCATCAGAAATAAGGCAATCTCTGGAGTGCCCTGCCAAGTGTGGCATTACCGCCACTGTGTACAATATACATAAATGGTCTGAGAGACAAGGGGGGGGGGGGGGGGGGGGCAGCAATCTGCGGTTTTTTGCTTATGATGTTGTGGTGTACTATAAGGCGTCTTCATTGAGTGACTACGGTCGCAGGTTCGAATTCTGCCTCGGACATGGGAATGTGTGATGTCCTTATGTTCGTAAGGTTTAAGTAGTTCTAAGTTCTAGGGGACTGATGACCTCAGCAGTTAAGTCCCATAGTGCTCAGAGCCATTTTTGAGGATATAAGAGGACTTAGACAAAACTTCTAGTGGGTTTGATGAATGACAGCTAACTATAAATGTAGGAGAATGTAGGTTAATGCCGATTATAGGAAAAACAAACACTAAATATTCGGATACAGCATTAGTAATGGTGCTCCTTGACACAGTCACGTCCTTTAAATATCTGGGCGTAACTCTTCAAAGCGATATGAAATGGAACAGGTGTGTGAGAATTGTGGTGGGGAAGGTGAATGGTGACTTCATTCTATTGGGAAAATTTTGGGAAAGCGGGTATTATCTGTTAAGAAGACCGCATATAGGACTATAGTGCCTTCTGTTCCAGAGAATTGCCCGAGTGTTTGAAATTCGCACCAGGTAGTATTAAAGGAAGACATCGAAACATTTCAGAGGGGGGCTGCCAGATTGATAAGTTCGAACAACAGTCAAGTGTACCGGGGATACTTCGCGAACTCTAATGAGAATCCCTGGAGGGAATCCGAAAATCTTTTCAATGAACATTACAGAGAAACTTTACAGAGGCGTCATTTGAAGGTAGCTACAGATAGGCTCTACTGCCGCCAACAGTTTTTGCGTAAGGACCACAAAGATGAGGTACGAGAAACTAGGGCTGATATGGATGCATAAAGACAGTCGTTTTTCCTTAGCTCTATTTGCAAGTGGAACAGGAAAAGAGATGGCTACTACTGTTGCAGCGTACCCTCCTTCGGTAGTTTACAGAATACGTACGTAGATGTAGAATTTTATCACTGCAAAACACGCAAGCAGTAAAGATGAATGGCTGGATTTCAAATACTAGTTATGGCTTTAATCTTTTCGTAGTCTCATGGGAGTAACTGAAAATATGAATTTTCCTCTTCTTGAAAGTATTTATTCATATTGAAACGCACAGAAGAAATTGTCAAATATCTTAATTCGTTTCGGTGGTAAGAGTTGAAGGGATTCGAGTATAGTTAGACAAAATGTGAGGTAAATGGGAAGGATTTCCACATTCCGTTCTGTGCGCCACGCTAGTGTAAGTAGCGGGAAGTCTACAGGCATAGCAGTAGTAACAGAATCAGCAACTTCGAAGACTAAATGAAGAATATGGCACAGTAATATAGCGCAACCGTACAGAGTAATCTCTGTTTCAGACCCTTTGTGCTCCATTGATGTGCCTTTGCATATCTGTCTGTGATAATTTTTAGCTAATTCTAAATCACCTACGGAAAATTATTTAATATAGTGTTAACGTATACCTACGATGCATGGAAAGATACGACATTACTAGAAGTAAACCCAAATGGATGAGGGCTGCTCAATCGAACCAACCGAGGTTCCAGAGAGGTGATTAGAGTGCATTCGCATACGGGAGAACTGCGGTTCAAATGGTCTCCAGCTATATAGATTTAGATTATTCATGGTTTTCCTAAATCATATACGGAAAGTTTTTGATTGATTCCCTTGTAAACGACACGGTTGATGTTTTTCACATCCTCCCTCAGTTTGCGCTCCCGTTCTTAACATAACGAACACTCTGTCGACAGGGCGTCCCAATTTGTGATGGTCCATTCATCTTGTGATGTGGGACAGTGACTGACAATAAAAATAATGGAAAAGGAATATCGCAGCCATATTTCCAAAGTATTTATTACGCAGACGACTAGTTTTAATGTTACATTTGCGCCATTGTAGGACCTGAAGATGACGCAAATGTAGCATTGATACCAGTCGTCTGAATAATAAACACTTTTAAAATATGGCTGTAATGTTCCATTATTTTAGGTCTTGCTGTTTCGTCTGTTTTCATTCCTCTTCACTGAGCACCCCATGTGCTGCAACACGTATATTTTTGTACAAGTTCAGAGATTTCCATCAGTTCAGTAACGAATACGAAGATGTTAATTTAAAACCACTGGAACACAATGTTAGTCAAATTGCTATTGCTATTTTTATTGTATGACAGCGCGGAAGTCTATCTTGCTACGCAGCTTCTGATATCTTGGATCGATGAGGTGAGTCGTTTTCTACATTTTATATCCAATGGTAACCACATTTTTTGTGATTCATTTTTGTGACATATGTTGTTTCGGAAATATACCTGTGGAAGTGACTTGTTCCTCTTACACTGACATAAAAATAACGGTTTGTGTATACGGCGTTATATAATGTATTAAATATTTGCGTAAATAAAGGACATAATATTCTGACAGTGCTCATTATGTTAAAACATCAACGAACCTACGAAAACAAAGCAACGCAGTTGCATTAAGTATATGTATTAGAACAATCCTCCACATGGAAAAAGGGAAGTAGCAACACGTTATATAGAGGAAACAAAATAATAAAACTGTGATTAATCTGCAGTATAACAAATAGTAGGATCTGTATTTTAGTACACTCCACGTATCGTATTATCTGTGGTTGAAACAGCAGATACCGTATGGGACTCGCTAATGAAGCATCGTTAGCAGCCATTTTGGCAAATCAGGAATAGTTCAAATATAATACCGGCTACCCTTGAAACCAGTTATTCTTGCAAGTGAACACTGAGAACTCGTTTCATCAGTCATGGTACATCGTGAGAAAAACTCACATTCGTTGCTTTCACTGTGCAATTCCTACCACAAATGTCAGCGATTTCTCTTACACCTGTTTCATTCTACAATTCTTATGATTGTAAAGCCAAAATTTTTGTTACCAATTACACGTACATTCGAGCTGACTGTTAGGTCACGGTGTTAGACTTATGATTTTTCACCAATAAAAGTGATAATCTGGAACAGCACGTTGCCTAAACCTAGAAACGGAGAATGAAAAGAGGAAGAAGCGGAAGTTTGATGTGGGTTCAAATGGTTCAAATGGCTCTGAGCACTGTGGGACTTAACTTCTGAGGTCATCAGTCCCTATAGCGTAGAACTACTTAAACCTAACTAACCTAAGGACATCACAAACATTCATGCCCGAGGCAGGATTCGAACCAGCGACCGTTGCGGTCGCGCGGTTCCAGACTGTAGCGCCTAGAACCGCTCGGCCACAACTGCCGGTTTGATTTGGAAAGTTTCCGAATTTTATAGCAGTTGCAATCTGTAAAATAAAACACTTCATGTTAAAGTAATGTGTTCGTGGTTTATAAGCACTAGAAAACTTTTTCAGTAGAGTTGCTATTGTGATGGAACTGTCAAACTACTGTGACATCGTAATTAAGTTTTATTGTCAATGTATTACATCTACCATCTTGAAGCAGTGGCAGTTATATGACAGGTCACTAACGACGTAATATGGTTGTCACATAAGTCTAGACGTGCTTGACAATGGCGATAAATGCCGAAACAGTCTGTCGTAAATGAAGATTTGTTATTATAAGCAGATATTTTGGTGCATCTATTTTAATAAACCTGTTGTTTCCGGTTAATTGTACTACTACCGGTGGGTGCTTCGCTGTATTCGTAGACTAGAATATCTTTTAAATATGTGTAAATTAGAGGTGGTTCTCTTTTCTATCTTTCAGCTGTGGGTATGTAATAAATATGAGAAAGGTAATCACGAAGGAACTGTTTATAAAGTACTTTGCGTATAGCCATGACTCTAAAGTTTCTCCAGCACCGAAACCCTCAAACATGGTGAAGAAATGTTGAGTTCTATTTCACTATATTACAGATGGTACAAATAACGTCAGATACGGAAAAAGAGCACTGAATTATAAAATATTTCACAGAATTACGTCAGATTTCAAGAGCTTTCGCATTAAGTACCCGACCTTTTGCACCACATAAGGAATTTCTTTCTTCTGAAGCTAATTTTTATCAGGTGGAGACTGTTAGTTTAGTGTTAATGTAAACTATTGCTGAATAGTATACATGAAGGAACTTTCGAATTTCGTCTTCTACTGAGTGAATCATTATAGTTCAAAGGCGGCGTCATTACACATTCGCATTAATTGAATTAGAATTCATAGTAAGCACTACAGGGAACACAACAACAACCACTAAGAAGTTTTTCGATTTTAGTTTTTAGTGTGCACTCAGTTCATTATGTTATTCATTGTTATAATTTATGAAAATAACCAGCGTCGTAAATGTATATTCGTAAGTCCCTGCCATTTACCCACCGGGAAAAGTTAAAATCTCTTTTCTCTCAGATGATTATTCCAGGTAAAAAGTTTGTCAATGCTGTATTATTATTATGTTGCAGGTCCGATCACTTCGGATACTTTCATAAAATAAGGAAGATTAATTGCTACCAAAGCAATCAAAGGTATAGAAAAAGTACGAAGAGCGAAATTTCATAAGCGGATGTTTGAAGCTTGCGTGCCGATTATTCCCGGATCGACTGTTTCTGATCTCTGCTGTAACAACAGCATCAAATACCAACCGAGTGCTGTTTTTAATGGAAATTCGCCTGTTCATATTTCACGCGACGCTTTTTTCACTTTTCATTTCAAACAATTAATTGGTAGAAAGAGATAACGAAATGACAGTAAACATAAATTCGTTATTGGAATCAGTACGCAATACGTGCTCCTGTTTGACTATCGCAAGTAAGCGAATTTACAAGACACATGAAAAAAAAAATTGTGGAAGATTTCCAGGAAAGAAGAGACACAAGTTAACAAACATGCCGTTGCAGAGGTACTTGACGCTTCGATCGATCGCATTGTCTTGTAAGCCTTGCACGTTTGTGGCTTCCCATGACGTTCGCGTCCTATGTTAGACTGCAGTTGGAGGAGAGCCGAGGTAGAACTGTTAGGAGTCACCTCCCGCGAATATGCCAAATCCTTTTTGCATTGGCGTAGGCACCGTCTTTCTAGAACGATGGTTAACAATACCTCCAATAGGAGCAGAGTCGGGATAGAAAGTAGGCCACGGCCTTCGTTCCAAGGACTATGTCTCTTTTCGCGTTAATCTATTTATGGAACCCTTTTATGTAATTTTATTAGCGTTCCAAGCTTTAAAGATGTATATATTACTAGTGTTATCGAAAGGAACAGCCGAAGATTTTCGGCATCACGTGCTGTTACTCAAGGATGTCCATTTGAATAATTAAAAAAATTATTATCATGTTTCTATTTTTGTTTATTTAGTTTATCATTGCAGCAAAAGATATCACATATTAGTTACAAAATGTCGTTTTACTAGTACGTACGTTTTTTACTTAATTATTCATGCATGATAATTATATGTATGTATAATGGCGACACTTGACGAGTTTACGTCGCAAACATGTTTATGAAGTCGCAACAGTTCATTCTGCTGCGATAAGCAGTCGTTAAAAGCAGCATCGTTCACTTTGTGGTTCTCTCGGAACTGCGGGCTGGCCTGTATTGTGATATTATACCTATTCGATTACACTAAGCTAGCCTTGTTTCTGTCTTACAGCCGTCCCATTTGGGTTTTATTAGGATAACCTAAGTCTTCTGTTTAAATTTAAGCTCGTGTTTTCAATTCATATGAAATTACTTTTTGTTAACGTGTAATTTATTGTTTAAAAGGCGTATACTATGAAGCAGTTGTATTATGTTTCTCTTTCCCTGACAGATCTTCACATGGCCATTTCGGACCGAAATCGATAATATGACGACATTTGTTGTGTGATAATGGCCTTTAATTAAATAAAGAGTTTTTGAATCAGAAAGGTCGTGTGGGAATTTGGACCTAACTTCTCGGAAACTGAAGAGGAATGTGAGGCAGCCTAACAACCTAGAAGGTTTTATTTTCAATGAGTGTGGCCAGGAAAGTCTACAGATTTACGTACATTATGAATTTCTCCCGTTTGTTATCTACTGCACCAGCTTTCCCGTACCCAATACGTTGCTTACATGATGAAATAGAAAAAATAACTGAAACAGCTTCCTCGTAATATTACGGAATGAGAAGTGATATTATTACAATTGATAAAAATATATGTTGTTAATTGACATGATCATTGCCTGTTTACGTAGCTGAAGTGAAAATACACCTCTGTCTCTTATAGAAAACTGTCTTTATAGGATATGTTCTGATAACGGAATTTCTGAACGCATAATCTTCTGCTACTTGTTTCAATTTGGTCCAAGCCAAAGTGCTGAATAGGATCTGTTCTATGTGGCTGTGTTAAGACCGCGTCGCAATGCTTAAACAAATTGATACAGTATCGCCTACTTAAACATCGGACTTCGGAAGCTACTAATAAATGAAGTAGATTTTTATTTGCAGATACTGGAATTACTACAGGTTGAGAATGCCGACCGATCGTCGACACTCCACACAGAGCGTCAGCTAGTACAACTACAACGGCCAAAACTAGTGGTTACAAATGACTCTGATTTGAAAGGTAACTTTGAGTGATCAGATTACTTGAATAAGGGACAAGATTCTTTTTATGGTGGTATTATTGACATATAGCAGCTCACACTTACAGAACAATTACATTTATCACGGTGAAGCGTCAAGGAGAGAGATAAATCAGTCGTGAACCGTCGTTTTACATAAATTAAACGAAAATCAAACTCGCAACATTAAAGAAAACTTCTTTCGATTTTGGTTACATTTATCTGATAAAAGACAATGTTATCTTATGCGCTTTTCTGCTACTTCGGACAATTGAAAAACTTTTGCTTAACCTGCGTAATTGCAAACAGCGGCTTATAATACTGAAATGGAAAAAAGTAGTAAAAGGAGCACCACAAAGCCTACAGGCTGACACAAATTATTAATAATTTCCGTTCTACTGTGTCAACTGAATAGGTCACTATATGAAAGAATACAGACGTCTCTCAGATATATTGAAAACGCATATTAGATACATCCTTATTAAACAGGGAGAGCAAGTGACAATTACGGCTACTGTAAAACAATAATCTATCTCTACTTCTAACGTTACAAAAAACGATATAGTTAATTTTTTCCATGTTTCTATAAATGTACAGGGAAAAACCCATCAAGCTTAGTTAATTATTAAGAGAGCGTTTTATAGGCTTCCATATTAGGAATTAAAACCAACTTATTACTCCATATGGCATTTCTGATGCGAATTATCTGATCAGTAAATTATTTTATTGGCGTGGAAAATGGTTTAGGTTTGAACTATATACTGTTACATTCGTCTGGAATGTCCTTTGTCAACCCAATATTTCTACTCTTCGTTATTACTTTTTCATCTACTCAGTTTTTGTATCTGTGTTGTTCCCCTGCTTCCGTTCACCGTAATTTTGTAATGACGTCTGTAGCAACATAGACAGGTGTTTGTTCAACCAACTCGGTTATTCACTCGGTTATTCTTTTCACATCATGTTCAAATGCTTCCTTTCACTCGTTTTCCTTGTTATCGCCATTAATTAAACAGATGGATATGAACTGTATTTGCTGTTTCGCTCATATCGTAGGCTCGTGTGTGTGTGTGTGTGTGTGTGTGTGTGGGAGTGTACGGTGTGTTTTGTATCATCTCGTTCTTTTCCAGTTAACTGTTTAAGACACACATTTAGTGCAAAAGTACTTTAATTCTTACGTCATTTTATGTCCGCTGAAGGGCAAGTACTTAGTGCAAAAGTAGAAATATGACGTGATTCTGTGTGCACTGAAGGCCAGGCACATTGTGCAAAAGCACTTCATATATGACGTGATCGTGTCAAGAATGTTTTAATTCTGTTCTTTATTTTCTTTGTCTATTAAGAAGTGATTGTATTCCTTGCTTCCCTTTGAAATAACTTAGAATATAAAGTTTTCTCCACTTTATATTGGGTATAACAATTATATATCTTATTAAAAAATTACCACTTCTTTTCGATGATATTTCACATGCATCCTGAAACAACAGAAGATTCCTTTTTGAGCTCTTCTTTCCTAAGTGTCTTTCCTCAAGGTCTATTTTTTTCAAATTTAAGAACTTTTTACACACGGTGATTCGGCTGACCCTAAGGATGCCTTTTCATGTAACCCGCAGCGTTATATTTGGACTTCAAAAACAACGTGCATGATTTTTTCATTCTGTCGCTCACTTTGCGAAAACTCTTTGCCATACAGATAGCTGAAGAAGGCCTTTTTGAAAGAAATGTAATGTAATTAATTTCTGTACTGGGATACGTTTTCGCTGGAAACTATGGTTTTCAAGTTATTCTAGAAAAACATACGAAAGTGGCATTCAAATACATCTCCACCATCAGACTCATCCCTCACCAGTCAGAATTTCTAGTACGTCAATCGTGACACTCCCTCTATCATCGCAGTAAAAATTTTAAATTACACGAAATCTTCTCCCCATTCGACCTCTTTGGTCTCTACTGAAGATGCTATTACGCCACCAGCATAGTTCTCTATATGATTAACACAAACAATTATAGCGGACTCTGTAAACGTTATGGTAAAACTAAATGCGTTGACAATTCTATCCAAACTTAGCATTTGTAAACACAACCGATTCGTAGCCAGACAGCCTGACGAATACAACAATTTAATTGTTTACATTCATGCTGTTAAAATCCACATAGCTGTTAGATAAAATTTACACAAACGTGTTTCACAATTTTTATGGGGTGTTTAAGCCGGTGGCATAACAAGGCCAATCAATGAACACCAAAATAGAATGCAGGGAAATAATTCAAGCAGTAACTAATTTTTGTAGGGTGTTGCACTGGGGTGAACAACACCATACTAGAAATCATGCCCGGTGGGTGCTGATTGGGGGAACTGGGGGTGCGCTTGAATGACACTTCTGTAAGGCCACTTTTGTGCGTTTTTCTTTAATAGTTTGAAAACTACTGCCTCTAGTGAAAACGTATACTAGTACAAAATTTAGACACATTAATTTTCCTACAAAAAGTTCCTGTTTATTATCTCTGTGAAACTAAACGTTTGCGCGACGCCAGCGAGGGAATAAAAAAATCTTACGCATGGTTTTTGAAGGCCAGTCATAACATTATGGTTTGCATAAAACGACGTCAGTAGAGGCAGCTGAATTACTTTGTTTATTTTGAATGGTTAAAAATTTGTATAATTATTGTGTAACTGATTTACAGACGGTTATTAGATCAGTTCTTCCAACAATTGGCGAGAATCTCATTTTCATAACCTTCCACATATGAACAGAAATAATTCAGACGTGGCGTTTTGGAAGATACAGTCTCAGAGTGACAACGATTTGCTTTTTCTCCGCTATTTTGTGTTTCCTTTTCTTCTCAAGGTGTATATTAAATTGTTGCTCAACGATACAATCCTTTTTTGAAATTTTCCGGACCTTTCTTCACGATGTTTAGTAGTGAATAAAATTCTATTATGGTCAAGAAATTTAATTTCAATACTTACAGCTTATCTAGTGAAACGTCTTACATACTTACTTATGGTAGTAAACTAAATATTGTTTTCTGTTATGTGAACGCATCTCTAAATGGTCACCACGCAGTCATATTTAAGTAACATTTATGTAAACATTCTGCAATATAACTCGTTGTATGCCATCACTCTGAATCCAGAAAAGTGGGCCATGGAACATTAAACTCCTAGTGAACAAAACTCAACATAAATCATCCGTCTTTGTCTTTACTTCGTGGTTAAATTGAGGATTGTGTTTCTCATATATATTTTCTCCAAGGTGATCCTTCGAATAAAGATACGTACAGATCTTTCTCAGGCAACCGGTAATCTTTGTCCTTGTTGCCATTTCGCTTGCGCTTGCTATTAGAACGTAATACGATGTTTTACTTGTTATAATTGCAGTCCTAGCTTAAATGCCTTGTGACTCAATCGATAAACTAACCGTCTGTCTCACATGCAATACTTATTGATGAGGGAACCTTTCAGTGCGCATTAGTAATAAAACAAGGAGCAAAATGACTTTCCTCTGCGAATGGATTTGATACGGGAAATTTATCTCTGAAGGGCTATTATCGTCTTTTAATTCCAGAGTAAATTAATAAATGCGATATATGAGTGAAAAGTAGAATAGCGTTGCGTGTTGTACAACTTTCTGCTGCGTTCTTCGAAATCGTCGAAGTTAATTCTGACCGTTCCTTGAAATCACCTGAGGTAATTCTGTTGAGTGGAAGACTCAACTATTAGATAAACCGCAGCTATGGCAATTGGACTCTGGACTTTGGTAGCAGATGACGAATTAACTTCGCAATGCATGTTGACTGCACAGTACTTCGAAAATATCTCACTCCGCGGCGTTGAGTTCATTATCGTTAAATTATTCACAGACATAATTCGAGGAATGGATTTGTTAGCGCCATTTACGTCAAACTGATAATTTGTGGAATATTTCATCTTATTAACCGGTTGTTCGGCAGAAGCTGCTTTGTGGAAATATTACATTTCACCGACTAGTTCAGGACTTTGCACGTTTCTCCATATTTCTTATGATACGCTACATACAGTGCGCGTTATATTATTTTATGTAGATGTGATTTTTTAATTCATTACAATTCGACTTGCCGTATATGTGACGTTCTGTAGAGTATCTCAGTGACAATATTTCATCATTTTCGTGTAATAATACAATTATGGGAGATATATACATATACGAGGTGTACATGAAGTCCGGGAACACTTTCAATTATTTATTGCACAAGAACTAAACTTTGTACAGATGTCATACATATTGCATTTTAAAGAGAAACTCTGATTTTCTTTTTACATACATTCGATATGCCAACCAGAAGTGACTCATCTGACGTCATTACGGTAATCGAATTCAAGCCGTACCCGTCCCAGCAAGGCATCGTCGACCGTGCCAGTCGCTTCCCGTATTCCCTCTCGAAGCTCTGCTACATCATGCGGTTGAGGCGGTACATACAACAGATCTTTAATGTGTCCCCCAGAAAAAAGTCACACGGAGTGAGATCTGGTGATCGGGGAAGCCATTTCATGAAACAGCTGTCCTCTTCTGTAGCACGAGCGATCCATCGATGAAGCAGCTCCGTGTTCAGGCACCCACGAAATTCACGATGAAAAGCAGATGGAGCCGCATCCTGCTGAAAGATGAACGGAGAGTCCGCTTGCATTTGAGGCATCAGCCATTGCTGCAACATGTCCAAGTAGGAATATCCAGTGACAGTGCTCTCGGCGCAGAAGAATGGTCCGTGCAACTTTCAAAGTGACAAGGCACAAAAACATTTACTTTTGGGGAATCACGCTGAAATCCAATGCATTCGTGTGGATGCTTTGTACCCCCGATTCGACAATTATGTCTTTTGACTTTCCCATGTGAAAAGTGACTTCGTTGCTAAAAATTAAGCGATCAACAATGCCATCCCAATTCTTATTCTATTGTTGCAACTGCGAACAAAACTCAAAATGCTTGTCTTGTCGATATTGAGATTCTGTACCGGCTCCAATTTGAGTGGTTTTATAGATTCTGTCGCAGGACGTTCCACACTGTCGTTGGAGTCATGTCGAGTTTATGGGATGCACGATGCACCAGTTTCTTTGAACTCCTTATGAATGTCTCTCGTACGCGCTCCACATTTAATTCACTCACACTGGGACGTCCGCTACTCTTTACCGGGCACAAGCAGCCCGTCGTAATGAATTTATTGTGGCAGTGGTAGATGGGCTTCCTTGTTGGTGGCTTCTTACCGTACTTGGTTCTAAACATCCATTGAACAGCTGTAGCACACATGTTTTTGTCGAGCTCCAACACATAAAAAGCTCGCTCCTCACCTAAACTCGCCATGTTTGCGACTAGCGCTGACTATCGGCAAATTACCAAACTACTCTGTGGTGGTATACATGAAAATAAAAACTTCAGGATTTCTCTTCGAAATGATATATGTATTATATCTGTAAAATGTTTGGTTCTTGAGCAAAAAATAATTGAAAGTGTTCCCGGACTTGACGTACACTGTGTATGTAAGAAATTTTTTTAAGAAATATGTGCAACTGTCTTTGGTAATTGCTGTACATGGACAGATTACCTTCGGTATACATCATATAGTATATAACACTACTTCTAATTAGTATTTTTTCTTTTAACAGAACAAAGCAATTTATTTTTATTGAATTTTACTAACTATAGAATACCCTATATTAGACAAGTAGAATGAATTACAATGCATTGATGATTCACATGTATATAAAACAGTACGTTACACACTGTAAGTAGCTTATGATAAGAAATGTGTGTCTCTAATGTAGTATAATATGGACATCGCTAATGAGGGGCACTGCCCGAAACTAGTCTGGTGAAGTAAAATGCTACCACAAAGCGGTTCTTGTAATACCATTAATTAATAAGACGTCATATTTACAATTCCTACAAGATGCAGAAACAACAAACCTACAAAGCGGTATCCGAATACACTTTTGACTTTACACGCAATATATGTTAGTCAATTGTCCCTTCGTTCGGAAATTTCCATTACTATGCAACATATTTTTATCGCAATGATATAATGTGTATGAATAAATGTATGTCAATCGTTCTACTGAAATAGAAGTTATAAGGCAGGGTCGTTGCTTAGTCATCTAAGCATTCCGTTTCCTTTTTTCTTTTTTTTTATGTAATTACTAACCTGTTTTCGGTTTAGTGCTACGTCTTTAAATGCAATGGATACCCGCAGAATAATGTATGGAAAAAGGTTCTAGCTTCAGCAGTCGTCTAATGACATCTTTCCAACCGGCTTCTCTGGTTTAAGGACCTAATCTTGAAAAACATCTCGTAAGTGTAAAGTTAATGAAGCACTGCATGAGACATCGGCTTTAAAACATGTAACCTTTTTATCGGCTGTTACAATAAATTTAGTGGCAACATATCATTAATCGGTCTTTTCAAACTGAATGAATGTAATGACATGTTAAGTTTTGATGGCAAAATAACGAAGATGCTCTCAGTACTGTTTTGAATTATGAACTATATATGATTTTATTTTGAATCGCGTGGCAGTACATCATGCTTACTTCGGTGGTATTGACGTAGCATCGCTGCTTAGTAAATGACAGGTTAATGGTTTCAGTCCATCCTCAAACCTACGTACAACCAGTGGGAGAATGCTCCTTTCAGAGCACTCTCACAGCAAAGTGGGGAACCAGCTGGCTCAATCCTCGTTCAGCCTTCCTCACCAAAACTTCTGGTATGTGAACTGTTCGCGTTCTCTTAAAGGCGGTCATTCAAAATCCTTTTACACTTTCTCTCTTTGCAGTTAAGCCTTGATATTCAGTCACCCTCTCACTGTCTACTTACGTCGTTCTCCCACTGGCTCCTATTTCTCCTGATGATTTAATCTGTCATTGTCTCCTCTGTCATTTACATTGTCTCGTCTTTCTGTCCAATACCACTATCTGCACCATAACTTGAGAGCTAAAAAATCCTGGGGGTTCAACTTATTCTTCTCTACATCAACGTGTTTAAAACTTCGTTGCGTAATGCGGTAGCCCCTAAGTGTTAAAGTTCGCCGTTCTTGAAGACTCCAGAGTCCCCAAGCCTACGTATTATCTCCACTCACCCCTGTTTTTCATTTCCATCGTACCTCTTATTTTTACTCCAACTGCTTCACTTCCTGTCCATCTCCTTCTTTTACTGCCTCTGTCTCTCACTGGCCATCAACACCTCTTTTATCTTTGGCTCCCGCTGCTATTGACTTCACCCATCTTTCTACTTCCCTGCCAGTTTCTCTCTCCTGCCATCATTTTCTCCTCTCCCTTTCTCGACCAGTTGCACTGTATCCTCTGTCTTCCGCAGTTAGGTCCTCTGTCCGCTAATCTGTTTCAGCACAATAAACCGCGAATATATTCGCATGCCAAACTTTTTTGTGATGAAGGCATAATGAGAACTGAGACTACTGGTTCCCACTTTTCCGTTACACCATTAAGAAGGAACATATTGCTTTCTTTGTGCTCTAACAAGATCATTTTTCGCTGGTTCCCTTCTTTCCCTGCTACATCAGGCTGTGCTGTTTGTATAAAACGCACTCTGTGGGTCAGTAAAGCTTTAACAATTTAGTTATATACCGCGTTACATTTATATTCATTCACACATATCGACATAAGTATATATAATACAAGATTAACACAATATCTTAACATTCTTCTGTATGCTTTGTTGATCGATTACAAATCGAAAACGCCCAGCTTATGATTTGTATATTAAAAGAGTAAAACTGTCATTAGAAATATATTGCTGCCTTTGCAGTCTTCACAGATTTCTGTATTTTTTGACCATCATTTTAAGTTATTTTAAGGCATGTTAATACCATTTTCAGCCCATTTTTTGTCACTGCAATGCCATTTCGATCCTATCAGTAAAGGCGTGAAGTGCTCATTATACGGTGAGAGCGCGCCATAAAGTTTTATTGGTGATAAAATACTGACTAGAAACGTAGTTTGGTGACCTCATATATCTTGCGATTACCCTAGATTCCTCGCCATATGTGCACTACGTCAGTTAAAATTACATTTATTATTTATCTCTTATCGAACCTGTGTTTCACATGTATAGTACCTTTTATTAAACCTCAGACCGTACATTAAGTACATTTTTACGCGCATAAATACTGTATATTTGAAGCGCGATATCTCAATAACAGATAATGATATCGAAAAGAGTTTGAAGGTTCATGGGAATGTTATGAACGTATGGTATAAATTACGATGATTTACCATGAACAAAAGTTGTAGAAGTGGCCATCCCCACTACTAGAACTTCTGGCACTAGAAAATAATGAATTCTCAGATGCATCTTGATGACGGATACAGATTTCCGAAAACGGTAGTAAGGTGTTTCTAGATGAATGTCTAAAAGACTGTACAGCTAGAATTTGGACCATTTTCGATGGTTAGTTACGTACATCATTTTGGCCCACGGTGCAAACACCGGCTAAAGGCTGGTTTGTGCTGTTTGCTGCATACGTATAGTATTTTTGAACTTGGGAATCTCGGTAATAGATAATGATATAGAAGAAAATTTCGAAAAATCCTGAGAATATCGTCTGAAGAAAGTATAGTTAAATTTTCGGCGATCTGTCATAAATATAAATTATGAAAGTGGCCATGCAATTAATTTTTACTTTTCGTGCTCAAAAATCATCAAGATATGCTGCTTTTATAAGCCTCTTATGGCCCACCATTCACCACTACTAACGCAGACAAAAAAGTAACCGATTTTCTCAGTTTGCCTGGGCTGGAGTTTTTATATCGCTGAAACTTTAACCCTGTCGTGCACGAACTGAAGTTATTTATTCTTCTTCAACAGCTGCACTGAAAAATAGGAACGAAAAGAAAACTGAGTTTCATCTGATGGACGTAGGTGAAAATCTTATGAAATTTATTGAAACGAGTTAGGCATGAGGAGTAAATCTTAGATTTGAGTTCACAACTGATAATATGATGACTATATAGTCTAGTAGACAAACAGTGCCACGCGAACTGGCCACACGGTTCGAGTCCTCCCTCGCGCATGGGTGTGTGTGTTGTCCTTAGCGCAAGTTAGTTTAAGTAGTGTGTAAGTCTAGGGACCGATGACCTCAGCAGTTTGGTCCCTTAGGAATTCACATACATTTGAACTTTTTTGAGAGAAATGGTAATGAAACAGCAAATTATGTAATGATACACAGTATATTCACAATTAATAACACACATTTTTGTGGTTGTGTCCTTCAGTCGGACGACTGCTTTGACGTAACATTCCACGCTAATCTAACCAGTGCAACCTATTCAGTCTCTGAATATCTACTGCAGCCATTTCAAACTGCTTATAATATTCATACCTACTACTACCCCTGCAAATATTAGCCCTCCAGTCCCCTCCACCACCCAAATACTTCCGTCCATTGCTTCTTCCCTTTCTCCTTGATGCCCCAGGATGTATCCTATCAAAGGTAACGTTTCTAAATATGAACAGCTATTATTTGTTGTGAATTAAACCTGAATTGGTTTCCTATATTAAACACCTTCTATCTTTGTTGTCCTGACTAATGCAAGTGGTGTAATTACGAAAACTGCCAAAATAAATCACCACACTCTCTTGAAGTGTATAACCGTAAACCTATACCGCAAATAATTTCTACCAAAGTAATTAGAAAGCCAATTGTAAACTAAATTTTCTATTCTTTGAAACACTGTATTGAACAGTTCACAATACATGACGTCATAATCCGTGACTTCCACTTTTAATGCACAAGGTTAGCAGCGTAAAAATGTTGCTTAAAGCTGCAAATCGAGTTTTGAAAGAATAAACGACTCAAAATATGAGTGCAAAAGCTCCCTGTGTTCTTACGAACGGAAACTGGCTAAAAGAATCTCCAAAAACTGCATGATACAGATCTAAATCCAACAGTGCACTATGAGAATAAAAGTATCCGCGTAATAAATAAGATCTGCACACATTTCACGTAATCTGAACTTGATAATAATTTTGAAATGCAATGTTAACTTCGAAATGATCTTGCTATGTTCTGAGTGTGATGTAACTGGCTCTATCAATTTTTTTTATGGCATACATGTGACAATAGAAACTCGGTATTGCATAAAAAATGCAGCGCAGCAACAAACTAGCTAGCAGGAAAGGAAGTCTTGTACAGTGCAATGAAAGTGCATGCTACTACTCTAAGTAGATTATGCTTCATTTTTAGCCACTGCGTTCCACTCAGTGCAATGCGGCAACACATAATCAAAACACAAGCTTTCGTGACGAGACGGTGGTATAATTTAAACTTATGAAATGACTGAAAAGAGACTAAACTTGTCTTTAAAAAAGTATATTGTGAATAATCAAACACACTTTCAGACTATTACAATGACGCTTACAAATATTATTTGTTATTAAAACTATGTCTCTGCATGAAATTTAATATTGAAATCGTAAAGGAGTGCAAAATCTGTAACTCTTGAGTGCAAACGGTGTGAATAGATAACTTGTTTAATTATATCTTAATAATGAACTATCCTATCAAAACCAATAAATAAAAATCCTACTGAAACTTACCGTTACCCAAACGTATGATAAACTGTGCGCAAACAAGCAATGCAACAATAACACTTCCTGAAAATTTTCACTTCTCAAATTAATCTTTACCAAATCAGATTTCCAAAACTCATCATCCTCTGTATCTTTATCTCTGTGCTCTCAAGCTATCTGCAAATTGGACAGAAGCGTGACCGACACCTGATTCACTCAGTAACTTCTCGTAGAATGCTGCTGCAGTGGCGATGCTACTGGCAAACAAAGATCAAATTGCTTGTACTCATAAGCTCTGAGGGGCAACATATCGACCACTGCCAACTACTGTTTAAAAAATATCGGGTGTGTAAATATGAATTATGACACTTTGAATGAAAACAGAGCTTTCATAACTTTCCTTGAATACCAAAAGTAATATAGAAATCTTATAATGCCGATCACTTGTACCATAGGTTTCTTTTGCCCCCCAGTTCTATTCATTCATTAGCTTTTCTATATACCCATCTAATCTTCAGGACTCTTTTACAGCACCATATAAAAGAAGTTTCTGTCTTCCAGTTGTCTGAAACGCTGAACAACACATGCCGTGAGAAATTCAGAACCTATTCCATTTATGGATACTTGACTGATATCATCATTCTGCCTCGTCAAAAACAACTACTTAGATTCATCTAGCAAAGTTGTTGTATAATTATAAGATAAATAAACTGATTGTGGAAGAAATTAAAAGGAGATGCGAAGAAATCCAAACAAGATGGAATGAAGTGGGGAGACTTATAAAACCGGAGAAAGACAATGTTAACTGCAAGAGTGGTGTGAATATGTCCAAGACGAGGCCAGTAGTTCAAAGGAAGATTTATAACAAAGACCTCCCCAGTGAAAGAGCAAACAGCGGAATACTAGAAAAAGATGTTTGCGTAAAGGTAATGGAAGTTACTTCGACTACGCTCAAGATCAGCCACCATGCACAAAACGAATTTTAAAAGACATCAGAAAGGGATAATGCCTAGGTAAACAGTGTCCAACAGTGAACTACAGCAGCAGAGAAAACCGTTGTTGTTCTACGTAACCACATGAAAAACGGATGTCAAAAGCTAATGGAAATGGAATATAATGACTAAAGAAAGAATTAGGTAAGGAATTAACGAGATGGTGGCAGTTCAGAACAACTATGTGTATATGCACGTACCCACGTGCATTGTTCATAAAGCTGAACTCACTAATAGAAACTGTAAGAAGATAAGTATCTTTTCTGACCTGGAGCTTACTGGGTCAAAGGTTAAATTACATAGAGGAAAGATGACAATAAAGAATTAAGTAATAGAAAATGTAGAATTTGCAACAGGAAGAGACACTTACAGTCGGACATTGGGAACATTTTGAGGTGTACAACTGGGGGACGTCTGGCGTTAGAAAGACACGTGAAATCTGCTCACGCAAGTATTATTTCCTTTACAGTTCCTTTTTTACCACCATTTTAATTTTAACTCACCTCTGAGCTACAATAATACACATAGTTCGTTCCTCCAAGGTGTAGTGTGGCATTCAGGGTAGCGGTCTGCACAACATATAGATCCTAGCACCACTCCGTATTTAACAGAAGAAGGAAGATTACCTTTCTCATGAGCCGCAGATTGGGTATTCATTTGGGACGTCAACGTAGCTCGTATTGACGACAGATGGGGAATAGCTTACTAGAGAACATGTTTTGGTTGAGAAAACTTGTAGGTCTTCTAGTAAGAGAAAATCAGCAGCCATTGGATCGAAACGTCTTGATGCCTATCAACGTGCTAGGAGGTTGTATTGGGTCTGGATCTATTCAGTTCTTCCTGGAGGCGAAGAAGATCATCAAAGCGCTACAGATCTTTTTCCTTTGATCTTTAGTTGCAGACCAGTCAGCAAATAAAGTTCAAAGGAAAACATAGGAATTTATCAATGCCTCTTCCTTCCCTGCGATATGAAGAGAGTATGCAATTAGTACTTTGGTACTATATTTAATAAAGCTTTAAACCAGTACTGAGGTTGGTCGTAAACATATGAGCAGGCAGATTGCTTTAATAAATTACTACAGAGCCCGCGTTTTACATCGTTTGCCAGTCACATTTGCTACTTGGGTGTAAGAACTTCTGCTGTGCCCAATGAGAAAAACATTAATACTTATTCTGTACAGATATAACCCTATTTGTGAAACAAGAAATATTGCTTTGGCTGACACCAAGACAAACATTTCACTTCTAGTCAAAGCATTACATTGCTTCTGTTCATTACTTTCACTTTGGTTATGGATATATTGCTCTAACAGTACCATTTGTTAGGCTTTTGGTGCTCTAACGTGTGCGAATAGAAATGGTAAGGCAATACATTTGTTCGCTATCTACTGGTACTACAAGCCCATAAACGACATGAAGATAGACGTTTGTGATGAAAAATCTCTTATAGTTGTTTACATAGACATCAAAATTTGTAAATATTCCGAGTGCTATTGTTATCGATTTTCTGTACGACAATGAGCCATGGACGTATTTCATGTAAAATTTCCAGCTCTTCAGTTATTACGCTTCTGTAACACTTTCCTAAATTTCTCGCACATAATTACACGAATGTTAATTATATGTATTTAGAGTTATTGCACCGTTTAAAACTTATATACCTTCTCGCATGGTAGAAATACTAAGCGTAAAATTAAAAAAAAAACACACAGTATTATACAAATACCGCAACTAAAACCTCAAATGTAAGTTATTTTACTTGCTATCTGATTTCAGCTATTTCTTCTTCTTCTTCTTCCCCTTCTACTCTTCAGGTAGCAGGCGAAATTGCTTGTAACGGTGTCCGTCGCTGTCAGAGTTTTCGTCTCTCTCGCCTTCCTTGGGACTTATAATTTCTAGCCCTCGAGATGTTCGTTCCATTTCCTCCTTTGCTCCAGATTTTATTATTTAGAGCAAAACTGTTTATCAAGTTGCCTCCCATTACCAACGAGGGTTCACTCAACGACTGTGAAATGACTTTTAAATGATAGAGCGCTGCAATCATTCGTCCTTTTCTTTCTGATTTTATTAGGAAAAATCTAGAGTTCGGCTCGTGCCTAGCCATTATCAATGCGCTATTTCATGGTATCAATGCATGTCCTGGTACGTTAGCCCACTGTGGTTCGGTCTTCTGTCACAATTCATTCGAGATTACTAGGACAAACATTGATACCATGAAATAGTGCATAGTCTTTCTTCTATTGTACAACATTTAACTCTTCCGAGGAATTTCATTTCTTGTGCCTGAATTTGGCTTTCTTGCTGCTTGCTAATCATTCAGAACTCGCATCCATAGAGGGGTGTGGGGACTGTAACTGGTTTGAGGAATTTAATCTGAAACTCCTTCCTAGTTTTGTTTTTAAGGTTTTGTTAACTGTTGCACATACCCAGCTAAATTTACTTAGGTTAATTTTTGTATCTTTGCTGTGGCCATATGTCACCTCATATCCTAGGTAATTGAAGTGTTTTACTTGCTATAGAACTATGTAATCTGCCTCTATTTTCGTACTAATGTGTTATTTCCCCATGAAGGCCATTGTCTCACATTTTTTCCGTTGAGATCTACATGCGATAATTTGCACTTACATGTTTCAGTAGGTAAACTCCTTTCTGACGGTCCTCTTCTTTATCTGCTAGGATCACTGCATCGACAGCATACTGTACATTATTTAAAAGCGTCCCCTGTCTAGGTATATATCTCTTCGAAAGTCTTTTCCGTTTATGAATTATGTCATATATGTAAATGTTAAATTTTGGAGGTTCAGAAGCCTTGTCGTACTGCTTTGTTAGTTGGTATTTCATCAGTCAGTTTTCCGTTCGGATCTGGAGTGATAGTCGTGTTCTGATGCAAACTTTTTATCGCATATATTAGATGATACTGATATCTGCGATTCGTCATTATCTTCCAAAGTATCTATCTGTTGACTTGTCTGCGTTTCTGTATTATCTGTTGCAAAATAAAAACTGCATCTATCGTAGAGTGTCCTTTCTTAAAACCCATTTGATCCTCACGCAATATTACATCCGTTATGTTTTTAAGTCCCGCGTTTAAAACCTTAGCACTTATGTTGTATGCTGATTCTCGTAAACTTACTCCGTTATAGTTACTGCATAGGGGTTTGTGTCCTTTTAAAAAAGAATTATATATCTCTAGCAATCTTCCAGTCTTTTGGGATATTCTTGCTCTTCCAACATTCGTTTAAGAGATGTAGCCGTCGTGGATGCAACATCATTCATCCATATTCTAGCAATTCAGCATTAATATCATGTCTTCCTGTCGCTTTTCTGTTCTTATGTGATATTAAGGCAGAGATTATTTCGTCACACTGTTTCTGATCTTTTCTTTGTCGTCCGTTTCATTTTCAGTTTATTGTGCTGTATCCTCACTCCATAATCTTTTGTAATAATTCACCCATTGGTCTTGAATGACGTAATGGGGGCTTCCAGTACCGGATGATATTGCTACTGGTATACCTTTCGGGATATAAGGGCGTGGTCCACGAAACTCTTCTATTTCTAGCGTTTCGTCCAGAACTGCGCTAGACATCTTCAGAGGGGTTGCTCCTGCATCGAATGCTCTCGAAGGCAACTTGATATGACGAAACTACCACGAAGGAGAGAGTAACAATAGCATAGAGGCATCTAGGTAATGGTACGCCACCACGCTGCAGTCAATTTCACAGATGTGCAAGTTGCTAAACGCCCTTTCCAATAAGCACAAACCACTTTTCAATATAACTTTCAAAATATCCGTATCACACTGTATGGTCACACTTGTTGCAGCTTCTTACAACCATGAAAGAGAGAATCAGACCAAACACATGATTTGTGTTATGTGTTTATCCTGGGCTGAGAAAAAGTTACTTGAGAAGAATCATAAGAACTTTTTTCTGTAACTTGAGATTTCCACTGCCATTATATGTGCCAACTATCTATTAAAATTTCATTTACCGCGAACAAACACTTTTCAAGCTATATAGTTTTATAGCATTATGATTCTAGAGAATATGCCCAAAACTGGATAAACTTTACTATACTCTGAAATTAAAAAGTAAACTAACCAAAAGTATCCGGACACACCCAATAACGTACGTTTTAGGTATTAGATGCATTGTGCTGCCACCTATTGCGAGGTATTCCATATCAGCGACCTCAGTAGTCATTAGGCATCGTGAGAGAGTAGACTTCGAACGTCGTCAGGTGACTGGGTCTCACTTGTGTCATACGTCTGTACGCGAGATTTCCACACTCTTAAAAATCCCTAGGTACACTTTTTCCATCGTGATATTGAAGTGGAAACGTGAAAGGACAGGTACAGCACAAAAGCGTAGAGGCCGACCTCGTCTGTTGACTGATAGAGACCGCGGCAGTTGATGAGGGTCGTGATGTGTAATAGGTAGACATCTATCCACACCGTCAAATAGGAATTCCTGGCTGCGTCAGCATCCTCTGCAAGTACTACGACAGTTAGGCGGGAGGTGAGAAAACTTGGATATCATTGTCGAGCGACTGCTGATAAGCCACACATCACGGTGGTAATTGTCAAGCGACACATCGCTTGGTGTAAGTAGAGTGAACATTGGACTATTGAATGGTGAAAAAACATTGCGTGGGGTGACAAATCACGGTGCACAATGCGGCGATCCGATGGCAGGGTGTGGGTATGGCGGATGCCCGGTGAACGTCATCTGCCAACGTGTGTAATATCAACAATAAAATTCGGAGGCACTGGTGTTATAGTGTGGTCGCGTTTTTCATGGATGGGCTTGAACCCGTTGTTGTTTTGCCCGGCACTGTCACAGCACAGGCCTACAGTCATGTTTCAAGCAGCTCTTTGCTTCCGCCTGTGAAGAGCAATTCGGGGATGGCGATTGCATCTTTCAACACGATGGAGCACCTGTTCATAGCGCACGGCCTGTAGCGGAATGATTACACGACAATAACATCCCTGTAATGAACTGGCCTGCATAGAGTGCTGACCTGAATCCTATAGAACACTTTTGTGATGTTTTGTCACGCAGTTAACGACATATTCCTTTCCTTCATATGAAAGGCGAAAGTTCGAACCTGTGTTGTTCGAAGTTCAGAATCTCCGTTCATTTGCATTCAGTAGCAAGTGGATCCGACTGATATCAGATCTCATTTGCAAAATTATTTTTCGGAACGATACGGCTATCCCGTCGAAGTAGATGGACAACCTCGGTATTAACGTTTGTGATCCGTAAACCAGCAAGCGTGTGACAAAGGGTACACGGGGTACCAGTATCACTTCTCCCTTTTTTGTTCCATTCTTAAACACTGCTAGAGGAAGCCACTTTCGTAAGACCTTCTTATGCGCTCAGTTTCTCTGATTTAACCGTTGTAGCGAGATATCCCTGCGAGGAACAACATCAAAGCAAATCTACTAAACAGACGAATTATGTAAAACCCTGCGTCAGCGTATATTTTAGTATTGGCTAGCCTGCTGATCACCCTCTGCACTCAGACTTAACCTTTGTTTACAAAGAACCCATATTCACATAACCGGAGATCGCGAACACTAGTGCGTAGTGTGACGGTTCTGTGTCGCAACGTAGACTATTTAAGTTGAAGTGGGTTCCTGAGCGTTAAAGAGGAAGAACATGTTTGTCGCATTGTCTAAACGGCGAGTTGCATTTAAACCAGTTAGAGGGAAGACCGATTCCTACCTCACAAGCAGGAAAGAATGAACGTCATATCGTTTGCATCATTATGAAGCTGCTGTACGGTATATGGTGGTCTCTTATTTTAACTTACATGAACCTGAAATTTGTTTCTTGAAGGCATCGGCTCACTGCTTTCCTATCTAAAATGCGTCGTTGCTGTTACATTTTGTTACAATAAATTTCAGTAATTTGACACATTGCTTCACATTTAAACGCAAAATCACGGACGTAAAAGAAATCCTTCAGCACACCTGTGCTGGCCACTTTCAGCCTTCGTTCCGCTTACTGCAGTGTACTTTGATTTTGTTTCCTTCATGTTATTAACAATTGAGTGGCAAAGGTGGTATATTGTAATCTTCGTGGTATATATTTCATTATATGCGTGGTGTCACCGCCAGACACCGCACTTGCTACGGGGTAGCCTTTTAAATCGGCCGCGGTCCGCTAGTATACGACGGACCCGCGTGTCGCCACTATCAGTGATTGCAGACCGAGCGCCGCCACACGGCAGGTCTAGAGAGACTTACTAGCACTCGCCCAGTTGTACGGATGACATTGCTAGCGACTACACTGACGAAGCCTTTCGCTTATTTGCCGAGAGATAGTTAGAATAGCCTTCAGCTAAGTCAATGGCTACGACCTAGCAAGGCGCCATAGCAATTGATAGTTATCGTATGAAGCATGTCTCATCAAGAACGATGTATACAAATGATGGATTACAGTTAAGTATTCCAGAAGCTACGTACTTTTCTTTATAGCATTCATTACGTATCCCGTTTCAGACCTCACGCCATCCTGCGTGAGCTTATAGCGTGCATTTCGGTCTCCTCAAACCACACTGTGTCGGCACTTCTGTCGACACATCAATATGGATTAAGGGAAATTCCGTGGTGGTCACAGAGTGGCGTTAGTTTTGTTCATATATCCTGGAACTTAATGGGAGTTGAAAGAGAATTTTTTTTTCACATTTTCGGATTTTCATTTCATTATAAAATTTGCAACCTTCTGGGAATATATATATATATATATATATATATATATATATATATATATATATATATATATATCACTTATACACTCACATGAGGAGTATTTTATTTTTTAAATATACTCTACACCAATTGAAAATGTTGAAATTTTTAAGTGCATTACAATAAGATCTCATAAAATAGGTAAATGTTTGTAGAGAAGGCTGTGGATTCCTGTGTTATAAAGGTTAAATTACATATTTGAATTGTTAGCACTGTCAAAAATAGTATCGTATCGTTTCATGTGAAAAATATGTGTTGTATGTCGAAATGCTAACATTTTTCAGAGGAAAAGTGGCGAATAGATTGATAAATATCTTAAAAACTAAAGTATTACGCCAAAACCAAGTGTTTTTAAGAAACATGGATTTCATGGTAATGGGAAAAAGGGAGACACTGTGTTCAATAAGTGGCGTGTGAAGTTACAGACAATGAAACACAGGCAAACTCGTCAGTATCTAGAGAAACACCCATTAGTGCTTGGAAGATTAAAATAAAACGTTGTGATGCAGAGTTTTCCCAAAACGAAAGTGATGTAAATGGCATGTTAGGGTATATCCTGATAGATTTACACATCCTAACAACCGTGTTATGTGATGTGTGTGTTGTAAAATATATGGAGAGCCAGTTAGTTTACATGAAGACAGTGAGGTATCAAATGGACCAGACAGGAAACTTGTCATTAATTGTGCCAGTTGTAATATGCTCATTCATTTTGGAATCCTGATAAGTGTAAAGATATTTATTATGCAGTAAATGTTAGGGGGTTTTATGGACTGAGAATATTGGCAAAGGACACACTGCAGCAGAAACAATGTGTGCTGTGATGAATATGCCACGCCCACAAGTATGCAGGATTTATTAGAGCTGAAATGATGGTATGACTGACGTACCAGAAGCTTTTGAAGGCACTTGGCAGAAGCGCGGTTACAGTTCCAGGAATTCCATTGCTATGGTGACCAGTGTGGCTACTGAAAAGGTAACAGATTTCCTGATTTTAATATAACATTGATATAGGGGTAAATCAGGGAATGAAAAAGGGCATGTCTGTGACAGAAATTAAGTTCTTGGGTGATGGAGACTCAAAAGCATCTAACAGTGTAATAGCCGCTCAGCCTTATGGAGAAAAGATCATCACAAAACAGGAATATGTTGGTCATGTCCAGAAGAGGATGGGCAACAGGTTGAGGAAGTTGAAACAAGGTTTAAGGGACAAGAAACTTTCTGGTACCTTCTTCTACAGATTGTCAACTGATGAAAAACCAATACTCCATCTTTGTCCTCCTGTACCTGATTCATGGTGCAATTACCGCAATGCCTAGTACTCAGACAGTTCATTAAACATTCCATGCCAGCAGCAGACATGGATAGCATAAAACCTATTTACAGAAACCTGGCACTGGCAAGTCCTGAATTAATGAAGAAGTGTCTACATGGTCAGACTCAAAATCCCAGTGAGTTGTTCAATAATTTGAATGAAGTCTCTCACCAAAAAATGTTTTAGTAGGAATAAAACACTATAGCGCGCGGGGGGGGGGGGGGGAGTGGGTTTCGTGATGCTGTTATTGCTTTCAATGATATGGTGAAAGTGCTGCAGCATATGGGAATTAATCCTGGAGCAAACTGCATCTGAGAACTTGAATAGATGGACAAGGTTCGCATTGTAAAAGCCGAGTTGGCCACTAAGGGAACCAGAAAGAAGAAAAGCAAAAAAAAAAAAAAAACTTGAAAAAGATCATGAGGCTGATACACAGTATGGTGCAGGGTGCTTCTGAGTGACTGAACAGCGTAGAAAATAACAGCGCCTTCGTGAAGGACACTTGCATCAGTTGTAAAGTGAATAAATTTCTCTACATCACGACAGTTGTATAACCAGAACTATCTAACTCATCAACAGCGTTACTTTGTCAGTAAAATATAGGCCAAGGGGTCAAAATAAATGTCCACACTAAAGTAAAACTGAAGGAAAACTATGTACAAGGTGCTTACAAACGGCGATGTACAAACGTCCTTTTATAATTCCTGCAGCATACTGCACTGTAATCAAGATTTAACTCCGGCAAGTAATAGCCCTCCTAGGCAGTCCCCCACCTCTTCTTATTACTAACTGCGAACATGATCCGTGACATAGCTGTTGTGGAAATTACTCTAAACCTTCATAATATTTGCAACGGGGTTTTAATACATTTGTAGATATAAAGATTTGGTTCAAATGTATCATGTAAGTCGTAGAATGTCTTCTATCGTACTAGTCTATCGATATCTAACAAAGATCTCTGTATTCCATGATATCTTTGACCTACATATTCCTACCCATATTCAACGACTTAATAGGCTTGAAAACGTGTGCTGTAAAGTAATGTCTCCTGTACGATCTAGATCATTTGCCCTTCTGTTTATAATATGTACGGGTTCCTGTGTAACAGAGTGTGAATGTAAGCTCTGCTCTTTGACACACACCTCCACCAACATGCGTGTATGTAAATTTTCGCAACGATAATCCATACATTTTGTATTTATCTTCCGTTGTGTCCCCATGGTATTGACATTTCTTGTATGAAGGTGCTACAATTTCATTTGATGTGAACATGAAAAAATTAAAAGTAGTCACAGCAAAAGTATTACTGGCGCGCAACTGTTACCGACATTGCACGAAATTTATATTACATCCGCATTAGTCTTACAGTTATGGCGTTGCATCTTACGTGTTACTTTACGCCGCAAAAATATCGACGTATATTTCTCATGGTATTAGGTACTACTCCTCTTCAAAACGCGAATCAGAACTGTAGTGGATATTTAAAAAAATTATGTTGACAGAAGTTTGCAGAAACAGTGGCGTCACTCTTTTAACTTCCAGTTTACTGGGTGGAAAAAAGCTACGTAAACAGATTTGTCATGAGATGAGAAACGAGGTTCTTTCCAGCGTTTAAAATGCGGCCTGCCCAGATATCTTACCAACCTTCTCTTCCCTGTACTGTGGCGAAGAAAGGCTACTCTCTATTTTAAGTAAGTACAATAACCAGTCTCAGAGTCAGATTGGAGGAGATAAAAACACAAACTTTTGTTATGAAAAAGAAATATCATATTGGCAACGTTAACCCGCAACAGATCCTTGAGTGGTTCATAATGAATTTCCCTTAAACGTAAATACCAACCAGTTCCATCACAAATAATGGCTACAGCTTCAGGCAAACTGGCAACCAGCTCTATGCAGTACAGGTCGGAGATTTTCTCCGCTCGGGAAAGGGGTGTTTTTGTTGTTCGCATCATTTCATAATCACTCGCGAAGTGGTGAGTATGATCTACGAAATGATTGGGAATTTGTACGGGGGTATCTATCGTTGCCTGCTGCACCAAACTTTATCTCCCGCCACAGAAAGATATCCACAGGAATGAGGCGGGGAAAACGGTATTCACCCAATCCAACAGTCGGGGAAGTCATTTCTAAATATGGTCTGACATCAGCGGAAAATTGTGGCGGGATCCCGTCGTGCTGGAGCAATTATCGTTGCCTTGACTGCTGGCATGGCACTTTCCAGTATTTCCGGTAGTTCTGCATAGAGAAAGATACGGCAATTTCTTCCACCGGGTGTGCTAGGCAGAAGATACTGTCGCTATGTGTGGTTGTCAATGATACCACCTCACACATTTATGATAAAACTCCGTT
Source organism: Schistocerca americana (assembly GCF_021461395.2). Lineage (NCBI taxonomy): Eukaryota > Metazoa > Arthropoda > Insecta > Orthoptera > Acrididae > Schistocerca > Schistocerca americana. Next base: position 402,548,672 of record NC_060124.1, on the reverse strand, counting down.
GATGGTGGAACAAACGAGCTGCCTCCGGATTTTCCAACCACAGACAGCGTTGCTGCCTCTGTTGAAAGCACACATAAGCCAGTAGTGCATTAATGTAAACTGACGACTTTATCAACAACGTCTCTATGACAATTTCATCACACGTCAGTGTGGACACTATCTGAACGTATCTAACGCCAAATATTTCACAGACTCCTGCATGGAAACGATAAACCAACGATAGTTTTTTCATATTTTTGGTATACAATCATGTGATAATATTCGATTGATATTTCCGCCATTTGACTGAACAACTTCTTTATTTTATATTACTATCATGTTTTTGGCCTTAAGCTACTATCAAGTACAACAATGACGGGTAGTATTAGACTTCGTTAAGCGATGTCATCATCAAAGTCTACTGAAGTGGGTGTTTCAGCATATATATTAGTACAAAATCAACTAAATGTTTGGCTTACAGGTAGCAAACATGTTTTCCAGCTGTAAAACGGATGAGCCACAGAATCAGCACCAATATAGTACGAACACTCTTGTTGGAGGAACATCCGCAACTGAGCATTATGGCAGAGGTTGAAAACATCTCTTCAGTTGTAAGGTTCTTTTTATTTAGAACACGACCGGTTTTGGGCTCTTAGATGCCCGTTATTAGGTATTATAACTTTGTACTGTGTCCCTGAGCGCCGCAGTGTACGAGTACAGGGCGCGGTCTATTACCAGCGAAGGCAGAGTACCCGATAATAGGCATAAAAGAGCCCGAAACCGGTTCGTGTTCTAAATAAAAAAAACCTTACAACTGATGCGGTATTTTCAGCCACTACCAATACAGTAATTACATGTGCATTGAACAGGTACTGTAAATGTAACTACTGTATCGGTGTTCAATCTGTAATTCATTCGTTTTATTGCTGCAAAACATGTTTGATACCTCTTTGCCATATGTTTCGTTGATTTTGTGTTTACGTACATGCTGAGACGTCCTGTTCGATAGATCTTTACGATGACGTCACTCAACAAAATCTAATTGTCTTCAACAGTGCTGTATTCGATAATGGCTTAAGTCCGAAACCATGATAGTAATATAAATTAAAAGATTTTACAGTCAAATAGTGTAAATATTCAAACACACCTGTGACACTTTCGACACATAGAAAATGTTTTCCTTTATTTCCTCTAAATACAAAAAAATTTGTGTGTGTAGTTTCATTACATCCTGTATACTTAACAAAACAATTGCGCAAGGGAAAAGCCAGCTAATAAGCGGATAGGTTACTGATTTTATAAATGCATTCCTGATTTTTGTCCCGACTTTCATATCCGCTACATCGCAGAAGTTGTTATTCACTGTTACGCCCGTAATACGCTACTCAAAATGCGTGTGCAGGGGACAGAGTTATACGAATTTACATTAATGAAAGTTCGTTCACGTAATTAGCGACTTTAATTACTTTATTTAATAGACTGGACCGGCCTATTCGCGCGGCAGCAGTAAATATTTCGGCGCCATTCTGTCGGCACGGCTGGCTAACGGCCAGTATTTTCGGTGGCCGGCGTTTGGCGCATCACGGCTGCCCCACACGGCTAGCGCCGCCCGTGGCGACGCCTGTTGGATATACCAGCCCGCTATACCAATAACCGTTAGCTGCCCAATTTAGAGGCGGCGCCTCGTTGTGGAAAAATGATAATGCCCAGCGCCGCGTCGTAAAAGCCGACGCCGAGCGTCCGTGATTATGCAAAACCACTTCTCTCCTTTTTTTCTCCGGAGGTGGACGCAACGTGCTGCGCGATCGGTAACTTGTGCTTCGCTGTGGACATATGTACATATGTTACCTGTGATTATCCTACCCTGTCTCCTGTCTCTCTCTCTCTCTCTCTCTCTCTCTCTCTCTCTCATATATATACAAGAGCCATCAAAAATTAATTAATGTAGATTAATGATATTCCGGGAATACATTTGTCTAGACACCATATTTAAGTGATTAACACTACAACGTCATAGTTTAATGTAACCGCGAGATAAGGTGTTGTAAATGTGAAATGCTGATACGCTAATAAGCGGTACAACCATCAGTGTATTAAATGCAAACATGCAGACGTGCATGCAAGGTGTTATTCAAGTGTCAGATGTAATTTTGTGGAATGGAATTCAGTGCCTGTTGCACTTGGTCGGTCAATACAAAGACGGTTAATGCTGTTTGTGGATCACGCTGAAATTGTTGCCAGATGAAGTCCCATATCTGCTCTATTTTCAACAGATCTACATCTACATCTACATCCATACTCCGCAAGCCATCTGACGGTGTGTGGCGGAGGGTACTCTGAGTACCTTTATCGGTTCTCCCTTCTATTCCAGTCTTGTATTGTTCGTGGAAAGGATTGTCGGTATGCTTCTCTGTGGGCTCTAATGTCTCTCATTTTATCGTCATGGTCTCTTCGCGAGATATACGTAGGAGGGAGCAATATACTGCTTGATTCTTCGCTGAAGGTATGTTCTCGAAACTTTAACAAAAGCCCGTACCGAGCTACTGAGCGTCTCTCCTGCAGAGTCTTCCACTGGAGTTTATCTGTCATCTCCGTAACGCTTTCACGATTACTAAATGATCCTGTAACGAAGCGCCCTGCCCTCCGTTGGATCTTTCCTCTTCTATCAATCCTATCTGGTACGGATCCCACACCGACTTCCTTTGTTTTCAGATTGGATTTCCTTAGGATTCTTCCAATGAATCTCAGTCTGGCATCTGCTTTATCGACGATCAACTTTATATGATCATTCCATTTTAAATCACTCCTAATGCGTACTCCCAGATAATTTATGGCATTAACTTCTTCCAGTTGCTGACCTGCTATTTTGTAGCTATCTTTCTATGTATTCGCAGCACATTACACTTGTCTACATTGAGATTCAATTACCATTCCCTGCACTATGCGTCAATTCGCTGCAGATCCTCCTGCATTTCAGTACAATTTTCCATTGTTACAACCTCTCGATACACCACATCATCATCTGCAAAAAGCCTCAGTGAACTTCCGATGTCATCCATAAGGTCATTTATGTATATTGTGAATACCAACGGTCCTATGACACTCCCCTGCGGCGTACCTGAAATCACTCTTACTTCGGAAGACTTCTCTCCATTGAGAATGACATGCTGCGTTCTGTTATCTAGGAACTCTTCAATCCAATCACACAATTGGTCTGATAGTCCATATGCTCTTACTTTGTTCATTAAACGACTGTGGGGAACTGTATCGAACGCCTTGCGGGAGTCAAGAAACACAGCATCTACCTGTGAACCCGTGTCTATGGCCCTGTGAGTTTTGTGGACGAATAGCGCGAGTTGGGTTTCACACGACCGTTTTTTTCGAAACCCATGCTGATTCCTACAGAGTAGATTTCTAGTCTCCAGAAAAGTCATTATACTCGAACATAATACGTGTTCCAAAATTCTACAACTGATCGACGTTAGAGATATAGGTCTATAGTTCTGCACATCTGTTCGGCGTCCCTTCTTGAAAACGGGGATGACCTGTGCCCTTTTCCAATCTTTTGGATCGCTACGCTCTTCTAGATACCTGCGGTACACCTCTGCAAGAAGGGGGACAAGTTCCTTCGCGTACTATGTGTAAAATAGAACTGGTATCCCATCAGGGCCAGCGGCCTTTTCTCTTTTGAGCTATTTTAATTGTTTCTCTATCCCTCTGTCGTCTATTTCGATATCTACCATTCTGTCATCTGTGCGACAATCTAGAGAAGGAACTACAGTGCAGTCTTCCTCTGTAAAACAGCTTTGCAAAAAGACATTTGGTATTTCGGCCTTTAGTCTGTCATCCTTTGTTTCAGTACCATTTTGGTTACAGAGTGTCTGGTTATAGGGGAGCCAAGGCAACGTGTGGACCCTCTTTAGAGTACTTTGAATTGCAACAGAGATATGTGGGCGAGCATTATCCTATTGGAAAACATCCCGGGAGTGCTGTTCATGAATGGCAACACAACAGGTCGAATGACCAAATTGACGTAAGAGTGCTCCTGCTGTCATACGAAATCGCACCCCAGACCATAGCTCCAAGTGTTTGTGTATCACGCAGACAGGTTCGTTTCTGGCAGTCAACTAGCCTCATTGTGATCAACATACGACCATCACTGGCAGCGACGCAGAAACAGTTTTCAGTAGAAAGCACTTCAACCCTCCAATCAGGACTCAAATGAGCTCTCGCTTGACACAGTATAATGCACGTGAAAGGATGTCTGGCTCGGAGCTGACCCTGAAGTAACCGATTTACAACAGTTCATTACGTTACTACGATGCCAACTTATAACGCTACCGCAGAATGTCAAATGGCAAATATGACCTTAACCTGAAGTAAACGTTACCCTCTGGGAGGAATTTTGAAAAGTTTGACATTGCATTAACCTAACGGATAGACGGTATCGAACGTGAAATTCGTATTGTGTTAATTAGTAGAAAGCAGAAAGACTATAATTTACAAAACAAAAAAAGTAGTGGAAATTTACGTATATGAAACAAAATACGGTCGCCAGCCTGATTAGGAATAATAAGGGGAAAACCTTACTATCAACGGATAGGCCTATATATTTTCTCATGAGGGACTTTCATAAATACTTTCTTAGTAAAATGCAATAGACACACACAACAACCACCAGACGAACTGCACAACGGGTAACAGTAGTTATCAGTTGCACCGATAATCAGTTGCAGCAATGTAAATGAGACTTTCCCATTACTAATAACAGTTATTAACTCAACCTTCCAATAATTCAGCACAAAATGTTCTCAGAGACCTCATGAGACTAATTGGTACAAGGCAAGAGTTCAAGTTCGACTAACACATATACATCACAAATGCAACAAAATAACACTGTACTATCACATTTCATATTCATTTCACTGTAGTAATGTTTCAGATTTCAATAGCAAAAAGTGAACTGAAATGAACCTTTTCCTACTAACAAAGATTAAAGTGGGGTCCCTTAAACTGTCCCTTCCTTTATAGGCAACTATGCACACATTTCAGAAGCAATTTGCATCACATAAATGCTGAACTACAACGCCACTTAGGATTATTTAGTTCTCAAACAATTTACCCCATCAATGTTCTTATGTAGCTTCAGAAATTCAAGTTAAGTTTTCAGTAGGTTCAAGATTGTGTGCCCCTTTTACTACTTGTGAAGCAAGTAGTTTTAAGCAACATTTATGCTCATTAACACTAAACCTTGGCAAAACCGAAGTAGTAGTAGTTCAAAGTAAAATAAAGCTTTTTATCAAGTTTAACATAATGTGCCTCTCTATCTGTGAAACAAATCATTTAACTAGCAACTTTTATATAATTTAAAACTGAAACTTAGGCACATTTAAATTGAAACAAATTAGCATTTATTCATAATCAAGATACTTGGTCTTCAGCACTTTTCTAATAGGACCATGCTTGGGATCATGAAGAGTACAGTTCAAAGCTGTAACACAAATTTTGCATCACCTGAATTGTTATTGCGAAAGCACACACAAGCAAACTGGTTCATACTGGCATGCATATTTGTCTTCCAAATTAGGTGAAACAGTGGCGCAATAGTGGTGGGAAGCACGTGGTGGCTATCAGGCGTTTTTAAGCTCTAATTAATTCTTCTTGGCGACGTATTCATCATCTTTAGAGCCTTTCGAATTGCGAGAGCACCATTTTACAGCCGGAATCACATCCGAGGCCATTCCATCACAGATTTGGTTTCAGATTGCCTCAGTTGGCACCTACGGCGTTGACTATGCGACTGCTGGCCACTGGCTGCCTAACGTGCTCTCTCTCTTGCCGCCCTAAAGTTACATCATAAATTCCCCCTTCCCTCCAACAATTCAAAGACCTTAACTCGTACGGAATAAACACTTCATAATAAAATTACACTCTACCAATTACTCACAATCGATAATGGTGTTACAAACTGCTGCTGAAATTGCTGATGTAAGTGCAGTACGATGCAGTAGAGCCATAAGCAAAACATGATAGTCTTTCCCCACTGTAGTGACAGCTACATGGCCATCTGCAGTCCAGCTTTCTCGTGACCGTACACTGTCGTGACCACCCCTGCCAGCAATCGTGTGCGGTGGCGACATTCCTGCCAAGTCTTACTGCAGTATCGCAGAAGGAAAATCGTCTTTGTCGTAGCCCTATTACTCAGTGAGGTGTTGATAATGACGTCTTTGTCACCTTAAAGGTTTTCTCGACTGACGTTACTTACCACAACCAACCACAAAGTTAATTAAACCTCACAACCGTTACAAAATGCATTTAAAACAAACATGATTTGCATCGGTGCTATTAGCGCCACTCTTATGTGACTGCTACGAAAACAGATGCCATCTTTCTGATGTAGAAACACGCCTCCCAACTTTCGCTTTGTCGCACATCTCTGCCATTGTTTTGTGATTTCTTTTTCTGTCAGAGTATATATAGGCTTCATGCAATCCCCATCACAACTGGTTACATCGTAGAAGATTTTCGTATTCTCTTGCTCGCTACTGAAAAAAGACCAGGACCATTTTGTACCAAATTTAATGTAGTTAAATTTTAAAATTTTGTTCTACAATACCTGTTTGCTAGAGGCCGTAGTTTTGGAGCATTGAACAAAAAGGTATAAGCCTTCAAACGTGTTTTTCGTAATTAACTCCAAAACCATGGCTTACAACGAAACCGTATTTCAGTACAAAATCGCCCTCTATACAGTATAGAGGATGAGCTTTTATCTTGAGGCAACGAAATAGCTGAGAAATTACGTATCGAATTAAAAAATGGAAAAATGCGCGTTCTATACTTTTGAAATGCCATACGTCAATGCGAATGATGAGTCCCCGCTGTACCATTACCCAGTAATTGACGTGGAGGTCAATTTTGGTCTCATAAATAGAAATATCCATTGTTAGGATAGAACTGAATGCTATAGGAAGAAATACTTAACGTTCGTAACAAACACTTTAGTCGTTGCATGGCAGATGGCTCTGCAATCGGCAAATAACACAGTTGGGTTCCAAACGGTATTACTTGGAGTAAATGCATTGGACCAAAACGTAAAAACTAACGTCTGTGGCAAACGATTGAGTATTTTGCAGTTTTCTCAGTTTACATGTTTTGAAATATTCATTCATTCAATGTTTGACTTGATCATATTGAGAGTACGTGTTTCCTCGTTTCTTAAATTTCCTCCTTCATAACTTCACTATTAGAATGAAGAGGAAAATGGCATGTTTTACATTTGTTGAGAAAATGATAGGAATGTCCATAATGCTGTAACCGTTAATGCTCAACCTATTCCAAACAGGCTGTGCTCCACCGAGGAAATGTATAATCACGAAAAAGTAATCTTCGACGAACAGTTGCAGGAGAGTATAATGGCATTGCGACATTAGCTGCACTGAATCATAAAACTTGCAATTTTGAAACTTAGAAACTATGATCCGTTCATACTTTCCTCAACCAGGGACCTCATGGAAATGATTGTCAGCACTAAGAAACATTTTCCCTGTGGTCGCTTCAGCAAATGCAGAGACACCGTAGTTTCTCTGCTGGAGTACCGTTCTCAGAAGTTTCGACCATCACGAACCACGGTGTGATTAATCGATACAACATGCATTATCGGAATGTGAAAAATCCAAATTAGTTACTTCAAGTTTAACGCCAGTATGTCTATAATGTGAATGTCTGGTGCGGATTAATTGGTGACAAATTGTTTGTTCCATCTTTATCGATGATGCCTTAAATGGTGACAAATATCGAACATTCTCGGAGAACTATCTTCCAGTATTGCTTGCAGACTTTCCACTTAGCTTACAGCAAACAATATGGTTCCAACACGATGGCTGTCCAGCACACTGTTCTGTAGCCACATGGTTTCCAGATCGTACTTAACTCGACTTTTGTTTGTGAAGATACTCGAAGAGTGACAAGAGTGAAGTTTATAATGAAGTACCAGAATCGAGCGCTATGACCAATACGTGTCAGAAGATTACATCAGAAACACTTCCCAGCTGTGTCGAATCATTGCATGTGGTGATAAATAAGAGTATCCCAGTGACTGGCGACAGTTTTGAGCACTTGCTGTGAAATAATTCTATCAGAGGTCAGTGTGGAGAGGACACACCTCAATCGATCGCATCATTGTTGAGAGATGAAAGGAGACACCTCAAACAAGCCTTCTTCGCAGTTTCTGAACAGGCAGGTTTTCTTTTTTCATTCAATGCACTTTTCTCGAGATAGTACCGTTTTTTAACTTAGTTTTGTGTTTTGTTGATTACGGTACAGCACAACCAAAAACATGTTATATACAAACGTTACGCATTTTTTCCTGTACATCCCAATCTACATTTAAAAGCGTATTTTCCCATTTAAAACTACAAAGTTGGTCCTTTTCCCACTCCTGTTGTGGGGCAGGCTGTGTTAACGTTATCATCGAACTGCCTTTTTAAAAATATTGAAGACGTATTTTTCCATTGTTTTAGCTCGATACGTAGTTTGAGATTTTTTGCTGTCACACGGTAAAAATCTCTGAATATATATATATATATATTGTGTGAGTGTGTGTGTGTATGTGTGTGTGTGTGTGTGTGTGGGTGGGTGTGTGGGTGTACATATGCATGTACACCTATGTATATGTGTATTTGTGTGTATATATACGCTCCACGTATACTTCTAACCCACTGGATCGATTTCAACGAAACGTAATACGAATATGACTTACTGTCGGGAAAGAATCGCTCTAGGGGTAAGGACCACATTTCTGTCAAAGGGGTGGGGTGGGGTGAGAAAACGTGTTGCCCAGGACACGCGAATACCCAGACTTCATTCACGCTGTATTTGAGAATAAGAGTACATACTGACTTGCAACGAACTTTACACACTTTCCGAAGATTCTTGCGCCCGCAAACCCAAAAAAAATGATGAAAGATAATGAATGATAATCGCTTACAAAATTTTTGCTATTCATGCTGCATCAGGCTTCTTCATTTACTACGTCTTTACTACTAACTGTATTCGTGACACATTTTGCACACGGTACTCATACATACCAGTGTTGTACCTGAAAAATTATACCATTATACGACACATAGATCAGGAAACATGACGTCATAAACACAGATGCGTGGGAAACTGTGCATATATATAGACGCTTAACTTCATTATTTCTTTGTTTCTCATACTATCTGCATCTACATATGCCGTTGAATGTACCTACAAAATTACATCATCTTACGACACACCTGTCAGGAGATATGACGTCATAAACAGTGAGACGCGTGTAAAGGAAATTGCAGGGCGAAATTTGAGAGAGATACGGGTGAACTATGTATACAATGCAACGGGTAAAGAGCTTATCCTAGTTCCTTGATCCACTGCACCCAGAATTGCTACATATACAGTTACTATCCGGTAAGAAATACTGTAGACTTAAGAACCTGTTGCCTCTTAATGGGGGTAGAGATTATAACGTGGAAAGAGAAGATTCTTCAATAAAAAAGGACAAAGAAGAAACGATTAATAACTGTTATAATGAGAGACTAAAAACAAAGGAGATGAAGTATAATAAAAACACGATACATGTCTCATTCTGCTGCTCTGCAACAAGTTAAAACTTCTGACAGTAATATGGGTCATACTATCGTGCATACATCAGCCAGATACATCAGAAAGCAAAGCAATTCTAGAGGTACCGTAGTCGATGCATTCATACCGTACATATAATTATAAAAAAGTAATTAAAAAGGTTAATTTAATCATTTTAGAAATTATTTCAGTGATCAGCTTTTACTTTCGAATGTTTTGATAAATTTCGACTAGCTTTAAATTGTTGAAAGAGTAACAGATTTGTCAGACTGTTAAACATAAAAGAAAAATGCGTATTAAATAAGACTGAGAATACTTTAGAGAACAATGCTTTTAACTGAATATCCTTTTGATTACTTTCTATAATTATATGTACGTTATATATGCATTATCGACTTCTAGGATAGCTTTGCATCCTATAACTATGCCTGGTTCATGTACACATGGCAGCTTAGACTCTTATTATTGTAACGTAGTTATGACTTGTTGCAGAGTACTAGCATAAGAGGTATATCAGTTTTAGATTACGTTTCACTCGTTTTGTTTTTAAACACTTCTTTATTTTTCTTGTAGATTCTGAAGATGTCAGTTGTACATCTGAAACGGGTAAATCCATTAAAGGGAATTAGATAAAACAACTACGATTGTTATGACTGATCAGTTTAGAATACAGACAGTGGCAGCACGGGACGTGCGGAAAGTGACAACTGATGGAGAGACAGGGCACATTCAGGATGTCGTGGACCTAAGAAATTTACACAAGAATTAAGAAGAGGTGAGCTACTTAAGAGGGAACAGAAGAACTGTGGCAGAAATAGGAAATGAGCGGTTGCCTTACTGTTAATTAAGAATGTCCACTGTGTTTTTAGCACGTTACATGGGCGACAAAAGGACAAAAGGGTATGCTAATGATTATTCTTTGCTAGGTATTTAGTACTGCGTGGAGCGCAAGCTAGTTTGTTCCAAAGTTGGAGTTACACAATGGCGAAAGGAATGTAAATGGTCTGAAGATGTGTAGGAACGGGATACAAGGTATGTTTTAATGTTCTATTGCACTAATTATTTGTAATGCAAGCGCAAAATTAAAGCCCGGGGTGCGGACAAGAGGAAATGATGAGACAGACACTATAAAAGCACGTTAGTTTTACACATTGTGGGAACATTGTTCCTTAGGGTTTGGAGCCTACAGAGACAAGGGATAGTCTTAACGTTTCGCCCATAGTAATTCCGGTAGAGCCCAGACCATGCGGTAAATTTGCGTCAACAATTTATCCACTATCAGGGAATGAGACTGAATGTGTAGCTCAACATGCCAGGGCTGACCACAAAGTTCCAACGTCTCCGCAATGAAGCTATGTGGTGCAGTTGATGGCGGGTCCGTCTCTAGGATGTGAGTTCAAATTGCGGCCACCTTGATCATAATCGAAGGTAATAGGTTCACATTCTTTCTTATAATCATACGAATTTTACACTTACTCCTATTATCTACACTGTTCATCCACATTAAGGTCACCACCTCTCAAAAGCTTAAATATACACATTTTTGACGTGTAAACGTGCAGAAATATAATCAATGAGGGTCTGGAAGGGATGTGGAGCCATTTCGACTCCAGTGCCATGGCCACTTGTGATGAGTATCTCGGCTGAGCATCGAGGATCGAGGTGGTCCCAAAGATTCTTTGTCGGTCAGGGAAGTATGGTAATCTCATCCTCTCGCTCTTAGAACCAAGCACGTACACTGCGAGCTGTGTGTCCCGTTGTATTGTCCTCCTGGTAGAGCCGGCCGGAGTGGCTGAGCGGTTCTAGGCGCTACAGTCTGGAACCGCGTGACCACTACGGTCGCAGGTTCGAATCCTGCCTCGGGCATGGATGTGTGTGGTGTCCTTAGGTTAGTTAGGTTTAAGTAGTTCTAAGTTCTAGGGGGCTGATGACCTCAGAAGTTAAGTCCCATAGTGCTCAGAGCCATTTGAACCATTTTTTTCCCTCCTGGTAGATGTCAGCATGCCAAGGAAAAAATAAACTGCGTGTAGGGGTCGAAAAGGTCCCCAAGACGCTTACTTGTGTTGATGCTACGCACCTGCCGCAAGACAAGATCACCCTGGGGAGGCCAAAAAAACATATCCCTGCTCATACCGCTCCGTCCTCCGACCTGAACCCTTCCGACGGTAGTTGCAGGGCCGAAACCATCAAGGGCCGTCTGTCCGATGGAGCGTAAAACACGATTCATCTGAAAAGGCCACATGTTGCCACTCAGTGGACGTCCAATGGCGGTATTGGCCTTTGTCCTCGATGAACAGCAGTCAGCTAAGGTGCATGAACCAAGCTCCTGGTGTGGAGGTCCACGAGCCGCAACTCTCGCTGAACGCTGACCGTGGAGACGATATCGGTAGCCCCTTGGTTGACCTAAGCGGCCCGTTACTCAATAGCTGCACGTCTATTCCTCCGTAAACATATCCGCATCCATTATTTCCTTTGCACCACAAATATGGTTCAAATGGCTCTGAGTACTATGGGACTTAACATCTGTGGTCATCGGGCCCCTAAAACTTAGATATACTTAAACCTAACCAATCTACGGACAACACACACATCCATTCCCGAGGCAGGATTTGAACCTGCGACCGCAGCGGTCCCACGGTTCCAGACTGAAGCTCCCAGAACCGCTAGGCCGCAGCGGCTGGCGGTGCACCATAGCTGGCTCGGCGTCAGTAGGTAGCGCCACAGACGGTGCACTTTGATCACTAGGACACCTGAACAGTTTACAAAATTAGCCGTTTCGGAAATGCTTCTATCCTTGGCCCAAAAGCCAATGATCATGCTCTTTCGGACGATTGATAAATTTTTCCGTTTCCTCATTATGACAACGACTACACTCTTTGCCGCGTCTCACTGCTAGTGTTGCGTCACCCCCTACCACCTCGCCCTGTCCGGCCACTCCGTTTCTCGTCATGCAAAACACACCCTCCATTACTCGTTCTTTCACGTGCCTTCTGTGACCGGTTATTGCCGTTAACGCCAAACATATGCGGTGCTCACATTAATGCGTCTGGACTGGATATACAGAACAGTCTCGAAGACATCGTAGTTACAAATCGCAAATTCAGTGTTCATAATGTACCAACATAATGTGAAGCTTATCGCTTAACAATTTTATACATCATTTATTTCTTTGGGAAAAGTTTTCCTCATACGTCCTTTCTCGCTCCTTCCTCTTATTTCTCTATCATGTTCACTTCATTTCGTTACTTTTGTTTATTCTAACCGGAAATAAATTTCCTCAGTATCACTGTAAAGCAATACTGTCATTCAGAGTACTATTATTCACAGCTTGCAGTATATTATGAATGAAGTCATATTTCAATCAGTCAATTAAAATCCTCAGTTCTGAGTTGTCAGAAATCGTGATGAGTTAAAACCTTTTAAATAAATTTGTTATTTCAGGAGACAGCTATTAAATCATAATCTACCGGACCAATCTCAAACTTCGTCACTCTTATTTGAGCAGTGAAGGATCGAATCTAGTCGTAATCTACGTTAGAAGTAAACGGGAGTGTGGAAGTGAATATTTGTATAAGATGTGTAACGATTACTGTGTGTAGTAAGTCAACTCTTGACCGACGAGAAACCAGTTCAGAGTTGTCTTCAACGTTAGTCTCTTCGGTCATTGAGTTCTTTAAAGACATGTTGCTCAAGAAAGTTATTTTTCCAGGTAAACTATATGATCAAAAGTATCCTGACACCAGGCTGAAAATGACTTACAAGTTCTTGGCGCCCTCCATCGGTAATGCTAGAATTCAATATGGTGTTGGCCCACCCTTAGCCTTGATGACAGCTTCCACTATCGCAGGAATGCGTTCGGTCAGATGCTGGAAAGGTTTCTTGGAGAATGGCAGCCCATTCTCCACGGAGTGCAGCTCTGAGGAGAGGTGTCGATATCGGTCGGTGAGGCCTGGCACGAAGTCGGCGTTCCAAAACATCCCAAAGGTGCTCTATAGGATTTAGATCAGGACTCTGTGCAGGCCAGTCCATTACAGGGATATTATTGTTGTGTAGCCACTCCGCCACGGGCCGTTCATTATGAACAGGTGCGCGATCGTGTTGAAAGATGCAATCGCCATCACCAAATTGCTCTCCAACATTGATGTAGGCCTGTGCTGTGATAGTACTACGCAAAACAACAAGGGGTGCAAGCACCCTCCATGATAAACTCGACCACACCATAACACCACCGCCTTCGAATTTTACTGTTGGCACTACACACGCTGGTAGGTGAAGTTCACTGGGCATTCGCCATACCCACATTTTCAATAGTTACGTATAATGTCCTACATTTATTAAATTTTCGATTACTATTGCTTTATCGAATCGACTTTTTCATTTACTACCCGCGACCACACATACACACACACACACACACACACACACACACACACACACACACACACAGAGAGAGAGAGACAGATAGAGAGACAGACAGATTAACAGCGGGCATCGGGGGAGGGTGGGGGGAGAGCCGAAGTTCACAATAAGATTATGCATTCACAAGTTTGGCATAACTTTCAACCTATACAAAAAGAAAAACAAGTCAACACGCGGAACACTATTCTGTGAGAGGAACATAACTAACTACAATAATATTTCTGAACGCAGGTTTACGGAAATGAAGTGCAATACAAATCAGATTTAGCAAAGTAAAAAGCTGGACCGCAAGAGGTGAATTAACATGACGTGTATGTGTACCCAGGTTTTTCTCAATTCATCCTCCACTAACATCGGAGAAAGCCATCAACTTAAGAGCATGAAGAGGAATAAACACCGTATGTAAACTGTACTTCCAGTTTGTATAGGGAAACTGTTTTTAATCTATACATTTTAATCCCCATAAATCTACATATCACTGGATATATGAACTCAATCGTTATAAAATAGCTTCATTCGAAGACATGACTGCAACTGTCACGTCTTCGAATCAAGCAGTTGTATAACGATTCAATTCACGATATACAGTGATATGTGGCGCTATACAACAAGTTCGTTCACTTGGATAGAAGCGTATGGCGCCTGAAGATAGCATAATGCAATGCCGAAACTGGTTGCCTTCAGAATAAAAACTTTAAGTATATGGATGATGGTTAATTTTATTGACATTGACGGTTATTAAAATACAGATGCTGTCGTTACGGCACAATAATGTTTTTAATTAAACTATAGCTTCATAGCGAAACGTTTCATTTCAAGCAGCCGCTCTGAATTAATCTGTTATTTCGATATTAGAGGTAAGATTAAATTTCAGAAAATCAACTTTAGCTCTGTTTCTCAGTTATCTGTAAAATACATTTTCGATTACTTTTTAAATAAACGTAACTGATATCTCTTCTTTAATCTTTTGCGAGCATCGGTCATGTAAAGTTGTGTCTTTCCTGTAAATTGGATTTTATGTTGAATTACTTACTCTTTATTTTCGGAGCATAGTACGAATGACTTCCTTCTCGTTCTAGTGAAGTTGGTTTTCAATCATTTCTGGTCTGTAAATTAGCTGGAATGGACAGTTGGGTGACACGACGATCGTGCACTGTAAGGGTGCTGTAGTCGTCCCGTTTCAACACTTGTAAGTAGAAACTGATGTCTATGGTTTTAACGAGGCACTACTCTCATTAGAATTACAGTGTAAAAGTAACTTTTTGCGTTAACGATTTTGTTGCTATTTCCCGCAATGACGAAGAAATGTTGTCTACCCCTTCTGCCTTATTTGATCTTAAGTCCTCCAAAGATCTCTTAAATTCTGATTCTAATATTGGATCCCCTGTCTCTTCTATATTGACACCTGTTTCTTTTTATATTACATTAGACAAATCTGTCCCCTCATAGACACCTTCAATGTACTCTTTCCACTTATCAGTTCTCTCCTCTGCTTTTAACTATGGCATTACGTTCGAACTCTTCATGCTACCACCCTTACTTTTAATGTTACCGAATTTTGTTTTGACTTTCCTAAATGCAGAATCATTTCTTTTTTGATTTCTTCACATTTTTCATGAAGCCATTTCGTCTTAGCTTCCCTGCACTTCATATTCATTTCGTTCCTCAGAGACTTGTATTTCTGTATTCCTGAATTTCACTGAACATTTCTGTACTTCCTTCTTTCATTGACCTACTGATATATTTCTTCTATTACCCGTGGTTGCTTCGCAGTTACCTTCTTAGTACCCATGTTTTTCATTCCAGCTTCTGTGAGTGTCCTTTTTAGAGATGTCCATTCCTCTTCATCTGTAAAGCCTTCTGAGGTATTCCTCATTGCTGTATCTATAACCTTAGAGAACTTCAAGCATGTCTCGTAATCCCTTAGCTCTTCCGTATCTCATTTCTATGCGTATTGCTTGTTTCTGGCTAATGTCTTGGACTTCAGCCAACTCACCATCACTACTATATTGTGATCTGAGTCTATCTCTGCTCCTGGGTACGCCTTACAATCCAGTATCTGACTTCGGAATCTCAGTCTGCCCATGATGTAATCTAACTGTAGTCTTCCGTATCTCCCGGTCTTTTCCATGTATACCTCATCCTCTCGTGATTCTTGAACAGAGTATTCGCTACTACTACTAGAAATTTATTACAGAACTCAAATGGTCTTTCCCCCCTCTCATTCTTTGTCCCATGCCCCAGTTCTCCTGTAACCTCTCCTTCTATTCCTTCCCCTACGACTGCATTCCAGTCCCACATGACTATTAGATTTTCATCTCCATTTATGTACTCTATTACAATTTCAGTACCCTCATATTCTTTCTCTATCTATTCATCTTCATGTTGCGATGTCAGCGTGTATACCTGAATTATCGTTGTCAGTGTTGGTTTGCTGCTGATTCTGATGAGAATGACCCTATCACTGAACTTCTCACTGTAACACACTTTATTCACTAGCTTTCTACGAATCCCATTCCCTTTACCATTTTCTGCTGCCGTGATATTACTCTATACTCATCTCACCACAAATCCTTGTCTTCTTTCCATTTCACTTCACAGGCCCCTACTATATCTAAATGGAGCCTTTGCATTTCCATTTTCAGATTTTCTATCTTCCCTGCCACATTCAAGCTGCTGACATTGCACGCTCCGACTCGTAGAACGATATCCTTTCGTTGATTATTAAATCTTTTTCTAATGGTCACCTCCCCCTTGACAGTCCCTTCCCGGAGATTCGAAAGGGTTACTATTGCGGACTCTTTTGCCTATCGACAGATCATCGTGATACTTTCTCAATTACAGGCCATATTTTCTGCTGATACACGATATGTGTCTTCAATGCAGTAGTTTCTACTGCCTTTTGCATCCTCATGCCGTTGATCATTGCTGATTTCTTTGCCTTTGGGGGCAGGTTCCCACCCGAAGGGGGGTCGTTGACAGAATGAGGTTGATTGCTTATACCGGAAGTCTTCGGCGACCAAATACTGATTATTAATCAAAATTTAAGCTGTGGAGGGTTTATAACCCGGGACCGAGTACGTTTCGTTTATTAACGCAAGATGCTACTCCATACCACGGGTACGAATGCACATTCCCTCATAAAAGATGTTTAAGAAGTCCATCGTAGCTGTTGTGGTCCTGGTCTGAGCTCATTCATGTGGTCCCTTACTACAGCACACGCATGTATAATACGAGCGAGGAATTCCTCCACTGTATATCACCTGCTCTTGTAGACTTCGCTCTTTAGACAACTCCGCAAGCAATAATTTAATGGATTAAGATTGAGTGACCTCGGTGGCCAAGAAATGACTCCACAGGGTAAGTTTCAGTGGGTTACTGCGTCAGTGGTGGTACGTAATGTGCGGGAGCGCCATCATTCATATGACATCATATTGCCAAAGGAGTGTCCTCCAAGATATCTGTAACACACCTTGAAGGAAATAGAGATACCGTAGTCCATTAAGACGGTTATCTAAAACAAGTGGATGATCAGTTCCTCACTTGATTGTAACTTTAACCTCACTGAACACGCCCACCAACTTACATTCTCAGCTTGGTTGTTTTCGCATGTGAATCGTGGTGAAGAAGGACATGCGACTGATGCCCACGATTTTCAAACAGCTGTATTGCGGTTGCGGTTAAGAAAAGAGCATATGTTCGTATCACCAATGCGAGTTTGAAAAACACGAAAGGTAGAGTACGCGTGGGGAAATTGGAATCATAAGGATGTGTAATAAAGAACGGAATTAAGCAGGGAGAGGCCCTGTCTCTGCTACTTTTTAATGTAGTCCTAGAATATATTGTACGAATGGCAGCAGATAATTCAGAGGGTGTGGAGTTAAATGGAAATATTAAGATATTAGGGTATGCAGATGATCGAAACATATGTAACAACAAATGCGAATGCGTTAATCAAGGTTAGTGAAGATGTTGGTCTAAGGATAAGTGAAGACAAAATAAGTACCTGGTTACTACTAGAATGCCAACAGCAGTCGATCAGGAAATGTTAAGAGTTGGAGACATGCAGTTTGAAAAAGTGAACACATTTAAGTATCTAGGCATGGACATCACTTCTAGAAATGAGATTGAATCCGAACTGAAGAAGAGATTACGGGTGGGAAATGCGTGCTACTTCTCACTGAATAGATTACTTTCATCACGGATATTGTCTCGGAATTTAAAGGTTAGAATATACAAATCTCGACTCCGGTATGACCACTGAGTGTGAGTGTGAATCACCAATGCCATCACACTTTAAGGAGTGTACCCTTTCCTCCTAGCTCCATATTGAAGATAAAATGACACCGAAGATAAGGTTGTCAATCGGTTGTTAATGAAGCCAATTCGATGTTAAATTTCCCTAGGTTAGTAAAGATTTTACAAAAAATCAACATTCGTCGAAATAACGGATTGGTAGTTTCAGGTAACTACAACATTGTCCAGCATTTTCTTTGTGTTGGCAAACTAAATTCACAAAACTTATTTATTTAAGCGATTGAATAGTTAAATTACAGCCGTAGTCATGGTTTTTATTGCTGACACTTGCACAGTGCCGTATCTGGAAACCACTAAGAGTACAGTACAGACGATGTTTGCGTTTCAGATTGCTTAGTACTACTACATTGCAATTCCTTATGAAACACCCCTTACAATACTGGGCTACTGTTTTTACTGTTTTTACAGCAGCCTGTAATCAACTGGGCCAAAAAACTGTAAGAGACGTAGCTGCATTAAATTCCTTACTGCTCCGGTCGACGGAGGAGATAATCGCACACTCCAGTGGGGATTCGCGACGTCGCAGCTCTTCGGCAGAGCTAAAGTTCGCCTCCCTCGGGCCTTGTTGTTAGATTTTCTTACCGCGTTTCAGGAGGTGCTCCTTCCGCGAGGAGCAGTAGCTCTAGATCATTGTTCGCCGCACAGGAGTCCAACACTCTGCTCTTATATTTTATTCAGTGACACAACTTAAAGACTTTTTCGCGTCTGTGGACTTTTCTGGCGAACGCGCCATGAATAAAGAAGCATTGCCGGCCCGCCCTCCACCTTCTTTGGCGGCATCTCTTAACGGCGTGCCAGCCTGCCGTGGTCTCGTATGTATGCATTGCGTCACCTCCCTCCCCGAGTCTCGCCTGCCAAGCCTCACGGCACACTCGTTAGTTACTCTTCTCCAAGATGGTGGTTTACGTTATTTACGCAACTGAAAAAATTAAAAGTACATTCCATGGTTTGCGAAGAATACCGAACTGCAGTAACCAGTAACTGTCATGGTAAAAGATCTTTTACTTACTTCAGAAAGATAGAAACAACGGTGATCTATTTATTATATCCGTTCATAATATTAAGTAAGAAGGCTATGCATTTTTATTACAAAACCTTTGCTGATCATCCTGAGCAACAATATATTTATGGCGTAATGTGACATGTTAGCATTCTGGTAAACAATAATTGAATATACATAAATCAGTTTTTCCTACTTACATATTCATATTATACACGTAAGAACACACGTTAAAGTATTCCATTCAAATTTTTGTAAATTCACAGAAATTCACGAAGCAGGTGAATTTAAAGAATTCTGTTATCTAGGCAGCAAAATAACCAATGACGGACGGAGCAAGGAGTACATGAAAAGTACACTATCATTGGAAAAAAGGGCATTCCTGGCAAAGAGATGTCTACTAGTATCAGTCATAGGGCGTAATTTGAGGAAGAAATTTCTGAGAACGTACGTATGGAGCACAACATTGGGTGGTAGTGAAAGATGGACTGTGGGAAAACCGGAACAGAAGAGAATCGAAGCATTTGAGACGTCGTGCTACAGGCGAATGTTGAAAATTATGTGGACTGATAAGGTAAGGAATGAGGAGGTTCTGCAGGATCGGAGACGAAACGAGTATGTGGGAAACACTGGCCAGGAGAAGGGAGAGGATGACAGGGCATCTGTTAAGACATCAGGGAATGACTTCCAAGATACTAGAAGGAACTGTAGAGGGCAAAACTGTAGAGGACGACAGAAATTGGAATACAAGCAGCAAATAATTGAGGACGTAGGTTGCAAGTGCTACTCTGAGATGAAGAGGTTGACACAGGAGAGGAATTCGTGGCGGGTTGCATCAAACCAGTCAGAAGACTGTGTCCTCAAAAAAAAAAAAAAAAAAAAAAAAAAGGGTTAGACCACACTGTTTCACTTGTATGACATATTTTTGTCCTGTTCGCCTTTGTTTTCTTTAGTTTTCTCTGACACTATTGAGAACAGGACACATATTATTACGACGTTCTTTGTTCAGAATCACTAATACTGCTACCCATCAAACTATATAGCTTTCTTCCTGAGCCACCCTGTGTTCTCATTAGAAGATGGCCCGAAACGATGGAAACTAGTTATCTATTTTCCTATATGCGACCTTGGTCAAGAATGATTTCAAAAAAGTCAACATTAATTGGCTGTAATAAATAAAAGATAGTTAGTTGCTGCGTTTTGTTGGTAATCATGTTTCAAAGACGCTATCTTGAAAATGTGTCCATTCTGGAATTCGTGCAAGTGGGTGCTACATTAATAGCAGAACGATGGTATGCACGTTCTTACTTAATAAAGGCAAGAGCATCAAGCACTCCAACAAGTAATTCTAAATTTAATTTCTCATTAATACTGTAGTATTCTGTCTTTAACCAGGGCATCAAATAGACGCAGGAGCTTCCAGCCTGCATCTAGGACTTATGTTTAGGCGATGTTTTGCTTCATGGTATTTCAAACTATCACGTCTCTCCCTAACTTCACATACTCTTGAAATGCCATTTATAGCTACATATGACCAACACATCACGTGAAAAATCATTTCGTCTTATGACAAAAAAAATTAGTCACAAAGTTTGGAATAAAATGTCGAATGTGAAATGGCAAACACAGTACTTATGTGAGGTCCCTGAATGCCTAACGGCCAAATTACGGCAGCGACTACATTTAAGAAAAAACTGCCGCTACCTACGAGATCCCAAACACATCAGTCAGTTCATGCCAGCTGTATATTACATGTTTGATTGTTAGTTAACTGGACATGATGCGTATGAAACTACAGAAGTGTTTTATAACGTTCATGACATGCAGCTGTCTGTATGTCCTGTATCATTACTGCTGATTTCGGTTAGTAACTACTATCAGAGTTTACAAGTTCTTGTACTATTTACGTGTCATGTCATGTCACATCAATATGGCAATGCTATTCGCAGAATAGCTGCGCATCAAAGGAATAAACAGGTCTTTAGTCAGGACTCGTTGAGTTGCAGATGTGATTTCACATTTGACTATCTACCTCTTTGTTACAGATACCTGTGTGTTCTTTTGATCTGCAGCAGTTCTGATTGAGCTGTGTTAATAACATTACTACTGATGTAACATGGTTCAAATGGCTCTGAGCACTATGGGACTCAACATCTGAGGTCATCAGTCTCCTAGAACTTAGAACTTAAACCTAACTAACCTAAATACATCACACACATCCATGCCCGAGGCAGGATTCGAACCTGCGACCGTAGCTGTCGCGGGGTTCCGGACTGAAGCGTCTAGAACCGCACGGCCACCGCGGCCGGCGATGTAACATGATCTACTGCCTGAAAAATGAGTGAAGTCCGCAGAAGACAGAGTTGAATAATTTAACTTCGTGCACATAGACGCCTCTGGGAGGAATTGAAATGATTAAGACTGCAATTCTCTATGACAGGTAGAACACCAACCGAGGTGCATTGGTGTTGTTCGTGTTTAGTCTTGTGACCGAGCCCAGTAGGGTACATAAAAGACGTGTACAGCGTATGATGCGGAACGATCTCATGTGAAACAGCGATATCAGCATCTTCCACGGTTTAGAGGGAGCCTCAATTTGGGTCTCCATTTAGCTGCCGACTCGAATATAGCAGTATTCAGATATGAGAGGCATTCGGATGTGACAGTGGTCCGGTGGCAACGTGGCATGACAACGTGAGGGGACACATATTCGGTAAGGTTCCGGTCGATCACATGTGACCCGCACAGTGGGCATCAAGCGTATTTTAACCCCCTCTCATTTGCGCTTGTCATTACAGAACGTGTAATGGACTCCCTACAGCATCCTGTTCCATCCCACACCATTGGTAAGACAGTCTCATCAGCAGTTAGATGTACTTCAAGAACCTATATTCATGTATCAAAACTCAAACTAACCTACATTTCTACACATTATACATTAACAATCTAACATTTTGCATGACGTCTCAATTTACATGAGTAAGATACATAGTAAACCATGCTGAGAATAGACTTGCATATAATTTATCATGATTACAATTTTCGTGTACTTAATATGTTCGACTACGCACAATGTTGGTCATATTATGGCTGCACACTTTAACTCGAAGTCCTGTTTCAACACTCTAATGTTAAAAGTGTTGTTGGCAGTATGGTCGATGCTGCGTAAAGCCAAAGTAAATAAATAAATAAAAAAATCTTCGTGACCTTTCTACTGGAGCACAATTTGTTTATCGAATCTCTAAAAACCAAGGCAAATACGACTTTTGACAACATTAGCCAACAGAAATTAGAAACGAACAGTGTAAGGTACACTAGTTTTTTTTAAAAATATTTTAAAAGATATTTTCTAATGATGAGAGCAAGAGAGGAGTTATACAAAACTAAAAGCACACGTTGGTCGTTACATGAATGCCTCTCATTCTCTCTATCTTCTCGTATTTATGTGACAGTAACAATCAAATGGCATTACTCGTTATGCATGACCAAGTGTAAGGGTATGACAATCATTTTTAATGTCGTGTCACAACATGGCTACGATATAGTTCGTGTAGTTCACATTAGTACAACAAAACATCATGTGAATGGCAATTTGTTGGCTATTCCTCGCGTTATAAAGCTCCGCAATACATATCCATTAAAAACAACGACTATTATGGCTTTCCTGGTGAAATAGCCCAATTTACAGCCTCACCAGCTGCAGAGAACGAGGGTTTAAATCGTCAACAAAAGAATCCTAGCGCAACTGTTGCTACTGCGGTGGTTATCAAAATACTCACTACACACAAGTTGCGCCGCGTTTTGCGGGCACCGAGCCGATCTGTAATGGGTTTCGCCATAGCAGCGACAACTCGCAGCGGCGGTGGGCGAGCGACGCACGCACTCTGCTTATTAAAATTTACCGCAGTTATTACTGCAAATTAACCGTGCGGGCTGCTCCTTGGCGCTCGGCGGGCAGTTAATCGCCAATATGTCGCGCGACTGCGCGCCGGATCGCATCGCCGCGCCGGGCTAATGCACCCACTAAAGGCGCGCTCGCCGTGGCCGAATTCAATTTTCTGCCGCGCTGGACACTCGGTCGAGTGATGCACGGAGCCAGGAGCTTCCGGCTGACGTGCCAGCAAGCGCGATATATCCGCCTCTTGTCGGGCCGTTCCGTGGCTACATCTTACAGCGAGCAGCAATTAGCGGGCAAATATACCATTCTGGGTGCTCCTCTCTTTCACTCCGTTGTGCCCTGTTATTAATAAATTAAGTCGGCTTGTGCCGTGGCTCATAGGCGGGTTAAAATTTACACTACTCGCCATTAAAATTGCTACACCGCGAAGAAATGCAGATGATAAACGGGTATTCATTGGATAAATATATTATACTAGAACTAACATGTGATTACATTTTCACGCAATTTGGGTGCATAGACCCTGAGAAATCATTACCCATAACAACCACCTCTGGCCGTAATAACGGCCTGGGCACTGAGTCAAACAGAGCTTCGATGGCGTGTACAGGTACAGCTGCCCATGCAGCTCCAACACGTAGTGACCGGCATATTGTGACGATCCAGTTGCTCGGCCACCATTGACCAGACTTTTCAGTTGGTGAGAGATCTCGAGAATGTGCTGGCCAGGGCAGCAGTCGAACATTTTCTGTATCCAGAAAGGCCCGTACAGGATCTGGAACATGCGGTCGCGCATTATCCTGCTGAAATGCAAAGGTTCCGCAGGGATCGAATGAAGTGTAGAGCCACGGGTCGTAACACATCTGAAATGAAACGTCCACTGTTCAAAGTGCCGTCAATGCGAACAAGAGGTGACCGTGACGTGTAACCAACGGCACCCTCTACCATCACGCCAGATGATACGCCAGTATGGCGATGACGAATACACGCTTCCAATGTGCGTTCACCGCGACGTAGCCAAACAGGGATGCGACCATCATGACGCTGTAAACAGAACCAGGATTCATCCGAAAAAATGATGTTTTGCCATTCGTACACCCAGGTTCGTCGTTGAGTACACCATCGTAGGCGCTCCTGTCTCCGATGCAGCGTCAAGGGTAACCGCAGCCATGGTCTCCGAGCTGATAGTCCATGCTGCTGCAAACGTCGTCGAACTGTTCGTGCAGATGGTTGTTGTCTTGCAAAAGTCCCCATCTGTTGACTCAGGGATCGAGACGTGGCTGCACGATCCGTTACAGCCATGCGGATAAGATGCATGTCATCTCGACTGCTAGTGCTACGAGGCTGTTGGGATCCAGCACGCCGTTCCGTATTACCCTCCTGAACCCAACGATTCCAGATTCTGCTAACATTTATTGGATCTCAACCAACGCGAGCAGCAATGTCGCGATACGATAAACCGCAATCGAGATAGGCTACAATCCGACATTTATCAAAGTCGGAAACGTGATGGTACGCATTTCTCCTCCTTACACGAGGCATCGCAACAACTTTTCATCAGGCAACGCCGGTCAACTGCTGTTTGTGTATGAGAAATCGGTTGGAAACTTTCCTCATGTCAGCACGTTGTAGGTGTCGCCACCGGCGCCCACCTTGTGTGAATGCTCTGAAAAGCTAATAATTTGCATATCACAGCATCTTCTTCCTGTCGGTTAAATTTCGCGTCTGTAGCACGTCATCTTCGTGGTGTAGTAATTTTAATGGCCAGTAGCGTAGTTTGCAGTAATGTACTATAAAATATACCACACTGTGAAAGACTTCGAACATTCTCCAACACATTTAGATAGTCCTTTTCGGAAATCTTGGTGTCGTGCTACATTTACCAAAGAGGTAATTGTTATAATGAATATTCTCTTACCAGCGGCGAAGGCGCCCTCTGAGGGCCCCAGTTCATCAATACTCTCAGTGGCACCTGCCCACATTTATTGGGTATTTTAAATACTGTATATGACTTCACAGAGAGAACATACGAAGCAGCTCCAGGCGCCTGCAAGTAGGCAGTCATGTGATACCCCTCTGACGCCAGTTGCTTTCCTGTAGACGACTAAGACTATTTCATAGCTTATCACTGTAAATGCACATTTTTTTAAGTTTTCGACAAATGTTGGCAGGTTCCACCGAGGGTATTGCTCAACTTGGGGTTCTTACAGCGACCATTTCCCATTGTATTTATGCATCTGTCAATGTCACACCCAGCCGTGATCACGCCACAGGAGGGTGTGAAGCTGGAGGGCTGGAGAGGCATAAACACCCTTTGCTGCTTCGGAGCGGCAGTGTGTCTGAAATCTTTTCCTCGGCCTCCCATAAGAAAGCCACGTGATTTCAGCACTGGAGGTCTCCTTTCTCACCTCCATTGCATAGGTGTAAACTGATGTGCTGGATGTAGGTAAGAGGACGTGTGATGAATTTTACAGCTTACGACATCCACGGTGACGTTAGGCAGATCTGTCATGAAATTTGGTGCCAATGTGACATCGTTAACCCACCTTACACGTCACATGAACTTCTGCTTTTTTTTTTTTTTGCATTTGTCGACACCGTACTGTTTGAAACAATGTCGAGACTGAGGGCGACTTCTCAGGGCACCATGCTTTGGGATCGATATAGGCGAAGGCTGCAGGCACCTTCGAGCCAGATTTTAAACTTCTACATCGCAATGGAAGATAACTACAAGATTTCGAAGGAAGTAATCGTTTAATTCTGCTGTGCAGTGTAGATGCATTTCGACGGTTTCCAGAACGTGGAAAGGAACTGAAATATGGGTAGGACTCTCCGTCATTTTACAACTTGACTACATTAATAGCACGTCGATAAGTCTCTCATATAGGGTATTCATGAGCTGCACATTGTCGAATCAACAAATGATACTGACGCTTGCTCTTGCCACCAGATACTTATCAAATGAAGTGACATTATCCAAAATAGGCTGTATAGTTATCGTTCATTTTTTGTGTGACAAGCAAATTTCGACTTTAAGTAACTTTCCAGGACATATTCATAAGAAATGTGCTATATGCCCTGCGTGTTGTGACATACAAGCGATAAAAATATTCCATACGCTTTCCATACGTGGAATAATGCGTCAGCATTGCAATCTGAGATCAAAAACATCGTACTACAATCAAATAACCAATTCATCTCACGTGTAAACCACAAGTCTTTAAATACTATATAGCTAACTTGTTTAAAAGTATGACGTTACTGTGTTCTTTATCACAAGTAATGTCGCCAAGCTGCTCTTTATACATAATGTGATACCTCCAACTGACAAATTTCTAGAATCTGGTGTGTATAAAATACACTGTAGTATAAGAGCCGTATACAAGACAGACAGGGAGGGCATTTATGTCCCACTTTCAGGAACACTTGCCTAACAAAGATTGAGAGAATTCTTGTAAGTCAATTTTTTCAGAACATTTCAAAATCGAGAAACACTCTCTTCCTCCTCCATCCTTGCTGACAACTACATGTAGCTGACAACTACGAAATGAACCCTTTAGAAAAATTTTAAATACCTAAACATTCCCACCTAAATTCAAAAGATTTGATGATTGATGAGCTTGCATTACAAATAGCCACAATTTAGATTGCGTAGCATCTCTTATAAAATATGACACTTAACCAACTACCTGTATATATTTGATCAGTGTGCCAAGTTTTTATAATGTGTTCTATTTGAATAAACAGTTTAATGAGCACACATCACGGATTTAGAGTAAACCGAATAAAGATAAAGTGTAACTATGGGCAGAAATGAATTTAGGGATGAACTTAACATTAAAACTGGTGAGCACAACGTTGACGAGGTTAAGAAATTCTTCTTCCTTGGAAATAACGTTATGTATGGTGGATGTAGCGAGTGGACATGAAAGGCAGACTAGTGCGAACCAAGTGGGAATTCAGAGTGATGGAAGTCTACTGGGGACAAACTTTGGCCCGGCTGGTCCCGACGGAGTTTCGAGTCCTCCCTCGGGCATGGGTGTGTGTGTTTGCCCTTAGGATAATTTAGGTTACGTTGCGTGTAAGCTTAGGGACTGATGACCTGAGCAGTTAAGTCCCATAAGATTTCACACACATTTGAACAATTTTTTGAAAACTTTGGCCTTAATTTGAGGAAGAAATTTCTGAGACTACGCGCATGAAGCATAATGGTTCAAATGAATCCAAGCACTATGGGACTTAACATCTGAGGTCATCAGTCCCCTAGACTTAGAACTACATAAACCTAACTACCCTAAGGAAAACACACATCCAAGCCCGAGGCAGGTTTCGAACATGCGACCGTAGCAGCATCGCGGTTACGGACTGAAGCTCCTAGAACCGCTCGGTCACACCGGTCGGCTGAACCAAAATACTCTATTGAAGTAAATGATAGACTGTGGGGAAATGGGATAGAATAGTACCGATACGTTTTAAAAATGCAGAATTTTTCTGTAGGAGGAATAAGAAAATTGTGTGCAGTGGAGCTTTCCAACAGAATCAAGTGGTTCAAATGGCTCTGAGCACTATGGGACTTAACATCTGTGGTCATCAGTCCCCTAGAACTCAGAACTACTGAAACCTAACTAACCTAAGGACATCACACACATCCATGCCCGAGGCGGGATTCGAACCTGCGACCGTAGCAGTCGCGCGGTTCCGGACTGAGCGCCTAGAACCGCTAGACCACCGCGGCCGGCTTCCCACAGAATCGACGAGATGAGAAACTTGTGGAAAACCTTGGCAAAGATACGGAATAACATGAAAGAATACGTGTTATGACAACAAGGAGTAACTCCTATGGCGTAACACTGGGTAAATATTACTGAGGTGAAACTCATTCATAGACTTCCGAAAATACGACCTTGGTTCGCTACCAATCCACTTGGAGCACTGCAGATTTATCAGTTCGTCATCTCGCTTTCTTATTGGTTGATTTTAAGTCTTCCATATTTGTTCTCGTTTCGTAGGTATTAGAAGTTGCTTTCTTGTGTATAATGGAGTCTTTACATTATAAATATGTTGCTCATATTCTGATTGCGTTCTGCTCGCACCCGTAATATCGGATATGGTAAATGATTCCCTATTTCTTTTTGTTCCATATGAAACGAAAGCTGGTTTCATTGCATGGTATTCCGTAGACTCACGTCTGTATCTTACTGCTTACGGATCCGTGCGTGAACTGCTCGATTAAAATGCATTGTGAGTGTATTACTTTTACTCTACTTTATTTTCGTTGCAAAAAAATGGTCAAATGGCTCTCATCACTATGGGACTTAACTTCTGTGGTCATCAGTCCCCTAGAACTCAGAACAACTGAAACCTAACTAACCTAAGGACACACACATCCATGCCCTTGGCAGGATTCGAACCTGCGACTGTAGAGGTCGCACGGTTCCAGACTGTAGCTCCTAGAAACGCTCGGCCACTCCGGCCGGATTTTCGTTGCAATTAATTTCCGTCCTTTTTCGAATTTAATGGAGATCTCCATTTTAGCAGCTTGTGGCTATTGGTATTCAGCTTTATGACATTTTGCCAGGGAGTGAGTATGTAATTCTGTTTTGAATGTTGTTACTTCTTACCACTGAGTTATATGCATTTCATACTGGCTTGCAGAGTGCGGGTGTAGATGTATAGCCGGCCATTGTTGCCGAGCGGTTCTAGGTGCTTCAGTTTGGAACCGCGCTGCTGCTACGGTCGCTGGTTCGAATCCTGCCTCGGGCATGGACCTGTGTGATGTCCTTAGGTTAGTTAGGTTTAAGTAGTTCTAAGTTCTAGGGGACTGATGACTTCAGCTGTTAAGTCCCGTAGTGCTCAGAGCCATTTTTTTATAGATGTAAAAGGGTATATTCTGTAGTCTTGGTGACTAGAGCATCCTTCCTTGCCAATGCTAAAAATGCGACTGAAGTTACGCAAATGTTTTCACACGTTATTAACAGGTACCACAAACAGTATATTTTAGCGTACGTCAATGAAAATTTCGGTGGCCTCATTTAATTGCGAGAGTACGAAATACGGATGTTCACAAAAGTTATATAGAATTCGAGCGACATACTTACAATGCATTTACATCGAGAAATTGACACACAGATTTGCAAGCAGTAAGAGACATGAGTCCACAGAATATCATGCTCGTACGAAACAAAAACAAATAAAATATCATTTACCCCAGTAAGTATTACCGATACGAACAAAAAGTAAGCGGAACACATGTAACATAGTTACAATGCGTCAGCCTCCATAGCTGAGTGGTCAGCGCGGCGGAATACCTTGTGAGGGGCCTGAGTTCGATTCCCGGCTGGGTCGGAGATTTTCTCCGCTCTAGTAGTGGGTGTTGTGTTGTCTTCATCATAATATCATCTTCGTGGATACACAAGTCGCTGAAGTGGCGTCCACCAAAAAGGACTTGCACCAATCGACCAGTCTAACCAACGTGAGGCCCTGGTCACAATACATTTCATTTGACTTACAGTGCAATTCAAAGAGTGCAATGCACAAAAGCAAAACGTAATCGGCGACATGATTTCAGCTTGATAACAGCCAGAAGGTCGAAACTGCAATAGTGGGCTTTACAAATTTTACCAGCAGACTACTAGACTCACCCATGAGGTACAAATGAAAAATGTTATTATCTAGCATACGTATTTCTAAAACCAAGAATACAGATTATGGCGTCATAATATCCCGAAGATCACTACCGGCCCACTCGAAGCGCTACTGTCGGTCTCTGTTTCCGTATTATAACATGAGCCATGCACTTCCATTGCTCTTCTGATATTTTGGTGTTTTGATGAGAATGGTTCAAAAATGGCTCTGAGCGCTATGCGACTTAACTTCTGAGGTCATCAGTCGACTAGAGCTTAGAACTAAATAAACCTAACTAAGGACATCACACACATCCATGTCCGAGGCAGGATTCGAACCTGCGACCGTAGCGGTCGCTCGGTTCTAGACTGCAGCGCCTAGAACCGTACGCCCACTCCGGCCGGCTTTTGATGAGAATATTATCGGGAAAGGCAGAGAGAGATATATCCGATCAATGATTTACGACGTCATATGTAAGCGATACTAGGAAATTTGAGAGTGACACATCTGAGGAATTCGTGGCGAGGTACGTCAAGTCAGAAAGCTGATGGCAATAAAAATAGGTCAGTTCTAGAGGTGATGGGGGTGACATTTTGCCCAGTGTGCCTCTGTACCTGCAATGTGCGCTTTAGGTGAAAATTGAGACTCAGCAGCGAGTGTGCGACTCTGGTAAGGACAGCAGTAATGGGAGACGACAGGGCGTTAGTTGGCCCGGCTGAACACCGGCAGGGCTAACTCCGTTCCGGACGTCGAGAAATCCGGCGGGTCTGCACCAGAGTGCGGGGCTGTGAGCGAGGGAGAAGGGGTGGAGCAGGATTCAGCGAGGAAGGCGGGCGGACACGGCCTGCTCCGGCACCGAATTACTGTCAGACGGGGGCGGAATATCGAGCAGCAGTGGCAGCGGCCGGGAACACACGGCCCCTCCGATCACTGGGGGCGTTCGTTAACGGGGGCCGGCAGCCCGCGATCTGCCTGCTCCGCACTGCACGTAATGAAGCCCCGGCTCCCAGATATTACGGGCAATCGCTAATGAACAACTCAGGGGCTTCCACGGCAGAAGGAAAGCCTTTTTCTGCTTCTTCTTCCAACCCGCGTACTATTTCTCCTTTTCCTCATTGGGGGGTTGTTCGAGGAAAAAATACTCATTAATCATGATATGGAATTGTTCGTGTATCTACGCTAATTACGTCTAACGTAGCTAGTGACTCGATGAAAAAGGCAAGTTGTATTTAACACTATACAGCCACTCATCTTTAGCCAATGCCGTATACACTGTTAATAAAAATTCGTTTCAGACGCCATGCAACCTCCGTTCTCAAAGCTGTATTTAATTTACTAAAAGAATTTCGACGTCAGTCAATATTAAGTCTGTCTCTCTTCCTATTTTTACAAATATTTTCTTCAACTGCAAAAATGCAAAAATTTTTCGATAGTTATGGGACTAAATGACTGACTTTTTCTTTCCTTCTCGAAGTGTCAACAAATCGAGTTTCAGTCTACTTTCAGAACTGATATGTTACGTTGTCTATCCGCTGCTGAAGTTGATGTACACTGTGCAGGTGTGTGTGTGTGTGTGTGTGTGTGTGTGTGTGTGTGTGTGTTTATGAATGAAATGAGTTTACTGCCCAGAAAACAAAATATATAGAAACGGCGTAAGCAATGGCAATAGTGTAAATATAAACGCAAGGAAGACAAATACATTTGTAAACAAATTGCGATTAAAAATTACACTCACAGAATTTTTTCAGGGTATACAAATAATTTCGAATAAATAGGCTCCCCAAATATTTCAACATCTCACTCTTACCTGAATGTGGTAGTTTACTAAATAATGTAACAGAAGTAGTTTGAACGTATTTATAGTTTTAATATAGACACAGAAATAAACATCGTATAAAATACAATTAGAGTAAAACTAGACAAGTTCTTCTACAAGGTAAAAAGAAATATGTTTATACATGATAAAGTCCTAATACTTAAGTTAATAAACAAATTTCGTCTATGGGTCCTCACTATGACTTTGTAGATCCATCTGACACTTTTCTATAAATATAACAGTTTTCTCTACACAAGAGTGTACCCATACGTTATATGAGAATTAGTATAAACGTTGCTTCGAACTTTCTAATCGTAAAAATTCCCTTCCAGATCTTCGTTATTACGTAATTTGTATGTGCCTGTTAGCCTATTATTTTGAAAAATATAGCCAATGTAAAGAGATTAGATTGCTTTTCTCTCCTAGAAAACTATAATTAATAACCACCTGTATATTGCAGGATATTCGGAGGCTGTAAACGAAATGATTCACATTCAACATCTGATTGATATACACTTGAGACAGATGTAACAGCCCTCTGTGATGCTTATTATGGATGAAATCTGTCATACAGACAATTATCTTCTTGTCAACGCACGGTCAACCGTTGCTGCGGTAGCGGATACAAATTTGAAAAAGTCAATATTCTGCTCGCGACAGGCAAACAAAGAGTGATAAAAAGATGATAAAGTTCGTTCAGACAAAGAGTGACGTACTGACATCTAATTACAGCAGCCTACATTACATACACTAAGTCCGCGTTTGGTGACACGCACTGCGGCACATGGAGTTAGGCGACAAGGAAGGTACATTCACATAACCAAAGTCAATATTTTCTAGAATGTCTCGCTGAAAAATGAATTTGGAAAATTCTGTAGGCATGTGCATAACTTGATATTTATAGTTGTGCATAATATAATGCCTGTTTTACAATAGTTCCGCCATGGATGTGTTTAAAAATTAATTAACTCTTTGTACGCCCGCCATGGATGTTTTTAAAAGTTAGTTATTTTAACTCTTTGTACGCACAGCGTTGTGTTTTGTGTCAGCGAACAAACGATTACAACTGGAATGAGTATTTGTAGGCGGTTCCACATCCCTTTTCCCCTAGGCATTCATGATGCAACACATTGACACTGAAACCATATACTCAGTAAGGGAAAGAAAATAGGAGTAAATCGAAGAAGTTCGAAGAATGGCAGCACGTTGTGTATTATCGCGAAAATATGGAAGAGAGTGTCACAGAAATGATACAGGATTTGGGCTGGATATCATTAAAAGAAAGGCGTTTTCCGTTGCGACGGAATCTTCTCACGAAATTCCAATCACCAACTTTCTCCTCTGAAAGCGAAAATATTTTGTTGACACCGACCTGCATAGGACGGAACGATCACCATGATAAAATAAGGGAAATCAGAGCTCGTTCGGAAAAATATATGTGTTCATTCTTTCCGCGCGCTGTGCAAGATACGAATAATAGAGAATTGTGAAGGTTTTTCTATGAACCCTTTGCCAGGCACTTAAATGTGATTTTCAGAGTATACATGTAAATGTAGATGTGGATTACGAAGCCTGAGATATCAGTTATTCTCAATGATGTTCCGTATCTATTGCCTTCTGGATATATTCCACTGAGCCCTCCACACTTTATCCCTCACCAGAATGATTACATATTACTTTCAGGTTTCTTTTATGTAAGTCACATGTTTCCATGTTCTCACTTATTCAGTGCAGGTCTGCTTAAATGTAGTAGTGTGCATGTAGCCCAACGCTCTGCTTGTACACCGTTCGGTGCGATGATATCTCACCCTTGGTGGTTCCATCAAATGCCGACCATTTCACTTGGGTCGCTATCGTATTCTTAGACTGATTAGCAAAAAAATACTGGTTATAGGCGCTCATCATACACCAAGACTGAAAGTTATTGATGCCGAGCGCCTGGTCGTTACAATCAATCCTTGATGGTTTTAGTTACACAGATAGTAAGCTGTGATCTAATGCTTCTGTGAATGACGTATCTTCAACATAAATTAAGGTCGTTAGTGCTAAATAAACAAACAGCTCAAACACTTACTTAATATAAGCTCCGTAACACTCTTCGGCACTACTCCGCCATCATAGGGACCCGGAGTATGACGTGACGACACAACCATTGCAGTTTTTGAGCTGTCTTTATAGCCTCCGATGACAGCATTAGGAAACGAAACGTCAGGAACAGAAACAGGCATCAGACCGCTGCTTTAAGCCCGTAAGAGCGAATTCACCTAGGATATATACACACAGGCCTAAAATCCCCAATTGCACGATCAATTGTTAGCACGCTTCGTGATAACGAAATTGCAGACAAAATATCATCTAACAATCCCTATAGGAAGTTGGATATTGTCTGTTCGTTCACTATATGTCCACCTCACAACGTTCCGTACAGGATCCTTAATATCAGTCTGTCTTTCCGAACACTGGAACCTTCTATAGCTCAGTTATTCGTGCTGTTGAAGTTGTTCTTGTCATGAACGATAAGGATGGTATGAGTAAATTTTGCATTCCTGTAACTTGCCAGATGTCCTCTTCGTTCAATACGCTGCGTCCTATCTTTTAACTTTCATTATTATTCATTTCATTTGTTTCACATTCCACGGTCTAAACTCTCATGGCAAGCTGTTTGGCATCTTTCCCACTACAGAACTGAGTTATTTTCTGTCAAACAACAGGAGTTCCCCGTTGCGAGTATCAGGTGGATGATTACCAGTATATGTTACAACCAATGGAAACCTCCCAGAAGCAACGCTCGGAGCCGTAGAACAGGAACTTTTCTCATTTTATTTCCAAGGATAATAAGTCCCAGCAAGAAATATTATGACCTTACGTTCCCGAAACTCTTTATGTGAATAACCGTGTAGATTCGATCACTTGCTCGCCTTGTTCTGTGTACCTATTCTGCATCTTACATAATCAATTTTCAGTCTTAAACATTCACATGTGAGCCTGAAACTGTGACTGTAATATCCCGCTGTGCGCTCAGCTGCAGTAATGAGCAACGATATGTGATACTGCATTCTGAAACATGATACGTCTTTAGTTAATTTTTATCCCTTTTATCTGTGCCCCCATCCCTGTTTCAAGAAGTTTATTGGTCTGGATGGTAACAGCACTTTCTTTCTAGGAACACCGTTTTCCTTCGTGAAATCGTTCGTAATATGTATTTCTTCCATCTTGCTCGGGATTCTACTATCGAGATGGCAAAATTCAAGAGTCTGAATTCCAAATTCATAAATTGATCTCCGTTTACAGAGGATGTGTCCCGACTACAATCCCCGTTACCATACTTTTCTTTTTGTTTACATACGCTTCTCACTTTTATTAAGTACTCGACTCAGTTCCCTTGGACCAATAGCAAGCACTTCCATTTTATTAAGCACTCAGCTAAACTGCTTTCCACTTTTCCAGACGATTGCTAAGACATACTTGTCCAATTGCAATACTATTCGCAGATAATAATTCAATAACACAAGAAAGTATATAGCAATGCATCGACTAAACGTCTGTGGAGTACAGAAGAGTAATTAACAACAAAGAAATCGAGCAAGTTGGGCTGTGGCACTACTTATGATTATGATAATGATAGGGACTAAAAGCTCAAAAATTTCAACTAATCTGTAGAACATTAAGCTGAACAGTTAACCACAAAGCCGAAAACAATGTGAAAACTGAATTTTATAAAAGAATGCCGATACTACTACTCTTGTATGAAAGAGAATGGTGAGTAAACCCGAAGAAAGATAACAGCATTAGATACAGCAAAGTGCTGCACGATAAGAGATTTAATAAAGAATGAAGATATTCGAAATGAGATGAATGTACGTGCTATTAATGATGAAATAATTGAATACAGAGGAAGGTGGAAACATTTGAATACACTAATTGCTGACAGATTATCCAAGCAAACCATGAATTACAACCCGAAAGAAAGGAGAGATACAAGTCATCCAAAGAAAGATGGCCATATAGCTTTTGAAGATGGAAGAGGCATATGCTAAATCCTTGTTCGTAAGACGACGACGACGCGTACGACGACGCATATCTTCCACATCTAGTAAGCCATTTATTAGTCTCATTGCGTCTTCTGTATACAAATGTAATGGGAGTGGTGACAGTAAGCATGAGAACTGTCATTCTATCTTTGTAGTTGATATCACACTGCCCCAGAATGCATTTTATTTCATTCCATACTATCAAAAGCTTCCTACTAGTCTTTGCATTGAATATACGGCCCCATGGATTTTCCTCAATATATCATATATTTAGCCGTAGTGCTCCAATTTTTTCTCATGTGCTCCAACATCTAAAACAAACTGGAGCTTCCCTGAAGTACCATTAATTATTTCTTCCACGCTTCAGTAAAGTGCTCTTGTGAGTACTTGTGCCACTTTTAATACTATACTGATATCGAGAACTTCCATTATTTTCTTCGGGAGTTTCTTTCCAAAACCTGAGAGAGCTTCTCCAGTTTGATAAATTTCACTCAAGAGATTGCATAAATCTTTCTTTACCCTTCGGCCTCATTCCTGTAAGAGGTCAGATGGTGTATCTAAAATACCTGGATATTACTTCCAAGATCGTGGAGAGTGTTTTGATATTCAGATAATAAGGAGAGAATCTCCACTATGACCTTTTCCACTCAGTTTTCATTTACAGTTCGGCTTATTTCTTCTGAATATACTCGTATTTTCGAAGTATTGTTCCCATCTTTAAGCCTTCCTTTACGCTTCCGTTAACCAGTAACTTTTTCCATTCCAAAACACCGGTATCCACGTTTTGTGCTTCGTAAGGTTACTGTTTATTTGTGTACAGCATCTTCGTTACTCTGAAGCACTTGTCAGTATAAAAAGCCGAACACGAACTCCTTCACCGCCCGATACGACACGTTTGGGGGTACGACGGTAGCAATATATATATAAGCAATGTCGTACTGAATATCCGAGTCAGTTGCTCTACGTTTTCCTCGGTAATTCAGGTTGCGATAATCCGCCAATATTCAAAATCCATTACGCAAATATGCGTAGGCAGCCTTCCACTATACTTTGTATAAGGTTTTACATTAATTACAAGTAATGTCTGTCCACCAACACTTTATCCTTAGTGGCTGTCATTACAGATAAACTACCTTAAGTATTCCACCTCTGAGAGCTATTCCTCGTAGTTCATAATCGTCCGAACCACCAAACCTGAACACTTATTTCTAACAAAAGAAAAAATACTTCAATGTCCACCTACAACGATTCAATACATGCTCCACGAGAGACTCGAACTAGTGATTTTGCTAAACAGAAGAGACTTGCGAATAAAACCCACGACCATCATGTTATCGCAGATCGTCATATGGAGAGTTCTTGGACTGAAAATGTTTGTGTTGCTTCATGGTCTTATGAATATCTCCAGATTCTTGAAGAACGTATACCACACCTCCGTTACCCGTATCTCGAAGTACCTGATAAGGATCCTAAACCCTCTTAATTTCACAATGCTTCATGGCCCGTCGTATATCTACACTACATACACTATAACTTTTGTATGCTGTTTTGATGCTACTTCACATCTTCCTAACATATGAAGAAATTCAGACCATTAAATTACGTCTTAGAATTACCTCAGCTTATGAAACATAACCTGGCTATCTGTCCCCATTCCAGACAGATGCTGCAGTACTGTTTCCCAACTCTATACTCAGTCCATTGCCTTGAGATCCCATTGACCAGCTCATTCCTATACCTACATCCCACATCATTTTTCATGTTATATCGTCTTCCATCCCCATTAAAGTCCATATCCATTACCTGCAAAAGAATACCAGGTAGCCTCACAGTCGCTTTAGGACAGAAAATTACTCATACAACTTGCATCTTATCATTTGTTTCATCATTGTTTACCATAATCAAATGCAGCTGGTTTGTTTTCGTATCATATTGGTTTCCTGGCCGCTGCCACCCTACACTGAGAAACCAGAACTTTGATCACGGAAGTAGGAAAGGAAACCCCATGATAAAGATCTGAAGATTAGACGATAGTCGATCGACTGCCGTGTCATCTTGTGTCAATCATCATTGGATGCGGTATCGGTGCGCATACGCTCACTACACCACACTCCCGGACGTTGTTCTCGTTTGGACGTTGGAGCCGCTATTTCTCAATAAGGCAGCTTCTCGGTTATGGAGGCGGACACATTGATCAAGAATCAATAAAAATAAGTATAAGGAAATTACTGATCCATAATTCTGTGGGAAGTATCTGTAACTAAACTTTTTCTATTGCTAATACTAACACTGTAGGTTGTTCAGACTATTCAGAGTGGTCCGGGAAACCACATGGTTGAGCACTACCGTTTCACCATAGGTCTTTACGATTTTTTTCCAACGATACCTACGTATTCCTCCGCAGAAGAGGAGAGAGAGGCGCTAGGCACTCCCGGAATGTTGGGTGCAGTCTAAATCATTAAAACCTACCTAACATTTTCTATAAATAAATGTCTCCAGTTCTACTAAACCCAAAATTTAGCATTGCCGAGTGCGACTATCTGACCAAAAGTATCCGGACAACTATTAGAGGACCTTAGAATGGTGCAAGTCCGATCTTGGCTTTGATGAAGGCTTTAACTATACGTGTCTTAATGTTTTAGCGAAATGGTAGCACATTCTTCTTCAAGAGCAGAAACCAGGGAAGGTAGTGATTTTATATGCTGTGGTATGAAGCGACCTCGATGTTCTGACTGACCCCAAATGTGTTCCATTAGTTTCAGATTGGGGCTCTGGGCATGTTAGTCTATTTCAAGAATCAATAACTTATCTTGGAACTATTCCATTTGGTTCGTGTTTGCATAGAAAAACAACAATATCAGCAACTGAATCCGCCTTCATGCAAAACACCTTGTCATTTGTTTACTTGTGTACATAGGACAAACAAGCAGAAACTTCCGAACGAGGTACGCGGAGCACATCATAGCTCTGAAGAGTAACAGCGCGCTTTCAACTTGTGCAGAAAATCTAATGAACAAAAACCATAACCCCACTAATATCAAAAACGATCTACACATTCTGAAAAACAGAAACAATAGATAGCGATAACTAACAGTAGAAGATAATTACCACATACAAAAGGCTATAGTGGAAGGGAAAATGTAATAAACGAAAACAGAACACTTTGCAACAACACACACTTTGAGGCTCTGAGAGAACTGACCATGGACACAGAACAGAAAGCACACACAAGCAAAAGAACCACTTCCACATCACGCACAGAGACGTAAATGAGGAACAGAAATCGCCGTAATACCCGCTAAGTTCTCATAGCCTTCTCGCAACATGCGACACACCTCTCGAGACACAAGCGAACAGCAAGATGGCGTAATGTGCTTGATCATAAATAAAGTGCGAAAGTTTTGTTCTTCTGCATACAGAACCCGCTATATGCCTTCCAACAAAAGTGAGTACACGAATAACTAAGTAACAGCCCAGAACACACCAAAAATTGGATTCCACAACACTACTGCCACTCCAAGTGTATATTGCTGACATACTAAGTTCAGGTTTTAGTATTTTGTTCACTAACAGCGCTCACACAGTTGTAGGTGATATGAAGTTCGCAGAGAAAAAACGGCAACAGAAAAATACGTCGCAAACACCGACAATAATTCTCAAAGTCATGCCATAACACACAATAAATGAGGTAGTATAAACGTATCCATAGAAAAATATATTTCAAAAACCGAACAGTAAACATGTAACAATGTGTTACTATGTTTGTATAACTATGCTATTATCTGCATGTTTTCGATTTAAAAACTTCCACTGACGATGGTGATATTGGTCGTCGAAACTAGTTTAGGAAATAAAGAAGTAAATAAATAATAAAGTGTTTAGCATCAAGGCGGACTCAATTACTGATATTGCTACTTCAAGAATGTTATTGCCTCAAAGATACTGCTTTGTGACTGGGTGTATTGTCTTGGTGACACAATCATCTCGACCGAAACTTTCCCCCACCGTACGCAGTCA
Source organism: Schistocerca americana (assembly GCF_021461395.2). Classification (NCBI taxonomy): domain Eukaryota; kingdom Metazoa; phylum Arthropoda; class Insecta; order Orthoptera; family Acrididae; genus Schistocerca; species Schistocerca americana. Next base: position 402,508,950 of record NC_060124.1, on the reverse strand, counting down.
CAACACAGTAAATTGTGTTCATATCTTTCCTCATTCCTCATTTTTTTTTTTTTTTTTTGTCATTAGTCTACTGACTGGTTTGATGCGGCCCGCCACAAATTCCTTTCCTGTGCTAACCTCTTCATCTCAGAGTAGCACTTGCAACCTACGTCTTCAATTATTTGCTTGACGTATTCCAATCTCTGTCTTCCTCTACAGTTTTTGCCCTCTACAGCTCCCTCTAGTACCATGGAAGTCATTCCCTCATGTCTTAGCAGATGTCCTATCCTCCTGTCCCTTCCCCCTGTCAGTGTTTTCCACATATTCCTTTCCTCTCCGATTCTGCGTAGAACCTCCTCAATCCTTACCTTATCAGTCCACATAATTTTCAACATTCGTCTATAGCACCACATCTCAAATGCTTCGATTCTCTTCTGTTCCGGTTTTCCCACAGTCCATGTTTCACTACCAAACAACGCTGTACTCCAGACGAAAATCCTCAGAAATTTCTTCCTCAAATTAAGGCCGGTATTTGATATTAGTAGACTTCTCTTGGCCAGAAATGCCTTTTTTGCCATAACGAGTCTGCTTTTGATGTCCTCCTTGCTCCGTCCGTCATTGGTAATTTTACTGCCTAGGTAGCAGAATTCCTTAACCTCATTGACTTCGTGACCATCAATCCTGATGCTAAGTTTCTCGCTGTTCTCATTTCTACTACTTCTCATTACCTTCGTCTTTCTCCGATTTACTCTCAAACCATACTGTGTACTCATTAGACTGTTCATTCCGTTCAGCAGATCATTTAATTCTTCTTCACTTTCACTCAGGGTAGCAATGTCTTCAGCGAATCGTATCATTGATATCCTTTCACCCTGTATTTTAATTCCACTCCTGAACCTTTCTTTTATTTCCATCATTGCTTCCTCGATGTACAAATTGAAGAGTAGGGGCAAAAGACTACAGTCTTGTCTTACACCCTTCTTAATACGAGCACTTCGTTCTTGATCGTCCACTCTTATTATTCCCTCTTGGTTGTTGTACATATTGTATATGACCCGTCTCTCCCTTTAGCTTACCCCTACTTTTTCAGAATCTAGAACAGCTTGCACCATTTTATATTGTCGAACGCTTTTTCCAGGTCGACAAATCCTATGAAGGTGTCTTGATTTTTCTCTAGCCTTGCTTCCATTATTAGCCGTAACGTCAGAATTGCCTCTCTCGTCCCTTTACTTTTCCTAAAGCCAAACTGATCGTCACCTAGCGCATTCTCAATTTTCTTTTCCATTCTTCTGTATATTATTCTTGTAAGCAGCTTCGATGCATGAGCTGTTAAGCTGATTGTGCAATAATTCTCGCAATTGTCAGCTCTTGCCGTCTTCGGAATTGTGTGGATGATGCTTTTCCGAAAGTCAGATGGTATATCGCCAGACTCATATATTCTACACACCAACGTGAATAGTCGTTTTGTTGCCACTTCCCCCAATGATTTTAGAAATTCTGATGGATTGCTATCTATCCCTTCTGCCTTATTTGACCGTAAGTCCTCCAAAGCTCTTTTAAATTCCGATTCTAATACTGGATCCCCTATCTCTTCTAAATCGACTCCTGTTTCTTCTTCTATCACATCAGACATATCTTCACCCTCATAGAGGCTTTCAATGTATTCTTTCCACCTATCTGCTCTCTCCTCTGCACTTAACAGTGGAATTCCCGTTGCACTCTTAATGTTACCACCGTTGCTTTTAATGTCACCAAAGGCTGTTTTGACTTTCCTGTATGCTGAGTCTGTCCTGCCGACAGTCATATCTTTTTCGATGTCTTCACATTTTTCCTGCAGCCATTTCGTCTTAGCTTCCCTGCACTTCCTATTTATTTCATTCCTCAGCGACTTGTATTTCTGTATTCCTGATTTTCCCGGAACATGTTTGCACTTCGTCCTTTCGTCAATCAACTGAAGTATTTCTTCTGTTACCCATGGTTTCTTCGCAGCTACCTTCTTTGTACCTATGTTTTCCTTCCCAACTTCTGTGATGGCCCTTTTTAGAGATGTCCATTCCTCTTCAACTGTACTGCCTACTGCGCTATTCCGTATTGCTGTATCTATTGCGTTAGAGAACTTCAAACGTATCTCGTTATTCCTTAGTACTTCCGTATCCCAGATCTTTGCGGATTGATTCTTCCTGACTAATGTCTTGAACTTCAGCCTACTCTTCATCACTACTATATTGTGATCTGAGTCTATATCTGCTCCTGGGTACGCCTTACAATCCAGTATCTGATTTCGGAATCTCTGTCTGACCATGATGTAATATAATTGAAATCTTCCCGTATCTCCCGGCCTTTTCCAAGTATACCTCATCCTCTTGTGATTCTTGAACAGGGTATTCGCTATTACGAGCTGAAACTTGTTACAGAACGCAATTAGTCTTCCTTCTCTTTCATTCCTTGTCCCAAGCCCACATTCTCCTGTAACCTTTTCTTCTACTCCTTCCCCTACAACTGCATTCCAGTCGCCCATGATTATTAGATTTTCGTCCCCCTTTACATACTGCATTACCCTTTCAATATCCTCATACACTTTCTCTATCTGTTCATCTTCAGCTTGTGACGTCGGCATGTATACCTGAACTATCGTTGTCGGTGTTGGTCTGCTGTCGATTCTGATTAGAACAACCCGGTCGCTGAACTGTTCACTGTAACACACTGCCCTACCTTCCTATTCATAACGAATCCTACACCTGTTATACCATTTTCTGCTGCTGTTGATATTACCCGATACTCATCTGACCAGAAATCCTTGTCTTCCTTCCACTTCACTTCACTGATCCCTACTATATCTAGATTGAGCCTTTGCATTTCCCTTTTCAGATTTTCTAGTTTCCCTACCACGTTCAAGCTTCTGACATTCCACACCCCGACTCGTAGAACGTTATTCTTTCGTAGATTATTCAATCTTTTTCTCATGGTAACCTCCCCCTTGGCAGTCCCCTCCCAGAGATCGGAGTGGGGGACTATTCCGGAATCTTTTGCCAATGGAGAGATCATCATGACACTTCTTCAATTACAAGCCACATGTCCTGTGGATACACGTTACGTGTCTTTAATGCAGTGGTTTCCATTGCCTTCGTTGATCATTGCTGATTCTTCCGCCTTTAGAGGCATTTTCCCACCCCTAGGACAAGAGAGTGCCCTGAACCTCTATCCGCTCCTCCGCCCACTTTGACAAGGCCGTTGGCAGAATGAGGCTGACTTCTTATGCCGGAAGTCTTCGGCCGCCAATGCTGATTATTTATCAAAATTTAGGCAGTGGCGGGGATCGAACCCAGAGTCGAAGACGTTTTGATTATGAATCAAAGACGCTGCCCCTAGACCAATTAGCGTCTCATCAAACGAAATAAGGGGATCATACCCAAACAGCAAAATACATCCCCATCCCCATACCTCTGTACTTCGCTGTTGGCACTATGAGTATATAAGATGGCAGGTGACGTTCGTCAGGCATTCGTCAAATCTAAAACGTTCCATCGTATTTCCACAGGTTGTAACACTATGTAACACCCCAACTCACCTCGTTTTCAGCCATATAATGTCCAGTGGTGTCGCTCTTTACAGGACCTCAAGTGTCGCTTAGAATTAACTACAGAAATTCGTGATTTACGAGGAGGTACTCTAATATTTACCCCACAACTTTTATGTCTTTGGACTGTTGGTTTCGAACTGACGAGTGATACCTTCCGCTGATTTCACTCAATTTCTTACAACTGCCCCTACTAATGCCCAGCGTCGTCTGCCTGGTGATAGTTTTGCTGTGGTGATTGTATTGCTGTGGTGATTTTTCACGTTTTTTCGTCAGAGTCACATAACCAACAGATGATATGAACAACTTTAGGAGGGTTGAGACATCATCTGATAAATTTGTTACTCATTTGACGTCCGGTTCCAACTCCACGTTTGAAATCCTCTGCACCTCTTTTTAAACTATCGGGTGCGCCTCTCGTGACACCCAGCTGTTTACTTTGCATTACGTAAGGATGTCAGGACATTTGCTCGAATAGTGTACATGTTGTAGAGGACAAGGGGTTATTTTTAGGAAATATGGTGCGAAAGAGTGATTTAGTGTGTTTCAGTGCGCGATGCACCAGCCCCATGGCAGATGGTGGGCGAAGGCTGGCTGGCACGTTATACAGGTGACACAGTTATGCAATGAGCGTCAGTATGTGTGTATGTGCGCGGCAGCCATCAACAGCCAGAATGCAGCAATAGCAGAGTTACACAGGCGTTAGCTGCTTGTGGCGCGATTGCATTAGCCAACTCATTGAGAACATTCTAATGAACACGGCGCCTCGTAACCGGCGGATTCAGCAGCGGTCTGCACTACTTAAGGGCATCAGTGGTGGGTGTCGGCATCGGTTCGACCTATTGGGCGTTCGGTCGCTGTTACATTGTGGTCATCAGTGACACTGTCCCCGAGGACCGGCTGGCAGAGAGCATTGCCCGCTGCTGCACCGGCAACTCCCGGCGTCGTCACGAGCTGCAGCATCTGCAGAAGGTGAGCTAAGCCGGGCCTTGTGCTGCTAACCTCCTACCGCCTGCACAGCCACTGACTGAGCGCGGCGTCGCGTTCACCGGGCTGCTCGCATCAGCACATCTCCACCACGACATGAGCGGTGGGGCAGAGCTACCAGAAAAGTATTGGAAGAACCAACAATAAAGAGGAAGATTGCTAAAAAACTGCCACCTTCTTCTACTGAGCCACAACCTACAACCCTGATCACGTCACCCGCTCCAGACATCCTATTACAATGTCTTTAGATTGCTTACTTTTCAAGCTGTTCATAAAGAAGTGAGCTGTTTCCTTGGCTGGACATCACTTTCGACACAGTTTAGCATGATCGTCTGATGAGATCCTTCAGAGACCAACATCGTGTTCTCCACCTTTCTCTGTGACGTGCTTGTATAGCCATTATCTAACCGCTGAACAGGATCGTTCCCACATCCTGGTGTGTGAAGTCCCTCGGAAAATTTGGAAATTTGTTCCTGTGTAACCAGACTGCTGAGGTCCTCGGTCCCTAGGCTTACACACTACTTAATCCAACTTAAAGTAGCTTACGTTAAGGACAACACACACCCACACCCATAGCTGAGGGAGGAACCGAACCTCTGATGGGGGTGGAGCCGTGCGAAATGTGGCAAGACACCCTAGACTCCGTGAGTACCCCGCACAGCGAGTCTGTCGGAAATTACCGGGACATGTGCATCCTCTCTCACACGTTCAGCTTTAATTCATCTGTAATGTACCTGGCCAACATCAGTCTGCAAGTCCCACGACAGTTCCCATTGTACTGCTTCACAAATTAAGACCAACAGTACTTTACCCTCTCTCCGTGCGCAAAAAAACGCCTGTAGTGTTTTAGTGACACTATATACAATTTCATATAATCTTGTACATGCCACCAAAATTATAAAAGAGTCTTTAGAATCTATTACATGTTTCAGTACTTCTAAGAGCGTTTTTTTGGTTGCATTTATTACTGGCTGTTCTTATATACACCCCACAATATTTTCTCAGCGTCGAGACTGCTTTATTTAAAATTCTTTATTTTCAACGTAACCTCGGTATATGAATTGAAATGTACATTGTGAACATTTTCTAGCTTTGTTACGCTAACTCGGTGGAAATGTTTGATTAAAAATGTCATTTCTGGTAATTAATGAAAAAAGAAATTGTTGACATTCTTAAAGGCCGTATTTTATATTTATTAAAATTCACCTGCTGCATTATTAACCTTTACATGAGTTCGTTAGTATTATGACGTCAGTATAATTGTCCTGAAATATTATCTTTATATACAGGCATTTTACCCATGAATAAGTAGCAAAGCAATCTGATTTCGGCTTATGAAATATTAATTCATAAAGCACTATATGTGTTTATTGCAAAATTATAAACTAGATGTTCAATCATTATAGTCTTTAAGCGTTTTCTGTTGCAGAGTAAACGAGTGCTAAGCATACTGAACGCCGGAAAATTCGAAAAATGCGATACTTGTGAAAAATAGACTGATGTACTATAAGACTTCAATTAAATTTGAAGCGAGTAGTTTTGGCAGTAAACTCCATTATAGACTGAAGCGCCACAGAAACTTGTATAGGCATGCGTGTTAAAATATGTAGACAAGCAGAATACGGCGCTGCAGCCGACCGGCAACGCCTATATAAAACCACAAGTGTCTGGCGCAGTTGTTAGATCGGTTACTGATGCTGGAATGCAAGTTATCGAAGTGTAACTGACTTTGAACGTGGTATTATAATCGGTGCAAGAGCGATGGGGCACTCCATCTTCGTGGTAGGAATAAAGTGGGACTTTTCCGTACGACCATTTCACTAGTGTACCGTGAATATCAGGAATCAGATAGAACATCAAATTCCGACATCGCTGCGGCCGGAGAAAGGTCCTGCAAGAACGGGACCAACGACGACTAAAGAGAATCTTTCAACATGACAGAAGTGCAACCCTTCCGCAAATTATTGCAGTTTTGATGCTGGACAATCAACAGGTGTCAGCTTGCGAACCATTCAACGAAACATCATCGATACAAGGTTTCAGAGCCGAAGGCCCCCTCGTGTACCCTTCATGGCTGCACGATACAAGCTTTAGGCCTCGCCTGGGCCCTTCAGGACCGACATTGGATTGTAGATGATTGGAAGCATGTTGCCTGGTCGGATGGGTTTGGTATCAAATTGTATTGAGCGGAAGGGCGAGTACGACGGGTACGGAGACGGAGACAACCTCATGAAGCCATGGACCCTGCATTTCAAAAGGGGACTATTCAAGCCGTGTGCAGTGGGTGTGATATGGGACCCCTGATACGTCTAGATACGGCTTTGACAAGTGAAACGTACGTAAGCATCCTGCCTTATCACTTGCATCCATTCATGTCGATTGTGCATTCCGACGGACTCGGGCAGTTCCAGCAGGACAGTGCGGCATCCCACACATCTATAATTGCTACAGTGTGGCTCTAGGAACACTCTTCTGGGTATAAACAGTTCCACTGGCCACGAAATTCCCCAGACATGAACATTATTGAGCATATCTGAGATGCCTTGCAACGTGATGTTCGGAAGTGATCTCCACGCCCTCGTATTCTTGCAGACTTATGCACAGCCTTGCAGTATTCACGGTGTCAATGCCCTCCAGCGCTACTTCAGATATTAGTCGAGTCCATGCCACGTCTTATTGGAGCACGTCTCCTTTCATTCCAATAGGTGAAGTTTTGCAAAAAGCGATAGTCACGGATTAAAACTCAGCGATGTAATTGGAACATATGAACGAATGGGACGAGAGAAAATACAGAGCACCAGAAAGATGGAGGAGGGAGGAGACCAAGTATAGAGTACATAGTACCTCGGCTATAGCCGCTCCGATACCCAACACTGTGACCACCATTGACGAACACAGACTTCGACGGAGGCGACACATTCCAGTACGTGTAAATATCCGGTAAACTTTTAAAGGAACCGTTCGGAATTGTAGTTACAAAAATAAGCATATTGATTAAAATAGCAAATGTTGAGTGAGTAACTCATAAACATAGGGATAAATGCTTAGAACCGATTGTGAGCCATTTACAAAAATAGCATTTGGAATTTAGAAATCTTAATAATTCCTATAATTTTAAAGAAAAAAATAAGAAAAGAAAAAAGTTTGAAAAAGATGTTTCAAAAAGGAGACTAGCCTTAGTAGAGGCACCAAGTAATAGGAAGTAAGGGGAGAGAGGGTGAATGAACCAGGCTATTTAAGCATATATGCCTTAATTCAGTTTGAGAATTGTTTGGTCTGCAGATTTTATTAATGTACGATAGATCTCCAGCTCTCCGAAGATATAAAGAAAGTAACCCTCGCGTTCTGTATGCAGAATTGTGAGAACAGATGTAATAGTGAAACTAAGTGACCCGTTTCGCATAAATTTTTACTCAAGAGAGAATTGGAATGCGAACAAGAAATGTATTCCTTAAACACATCTCTTTAAAGGATCTTCCATTTTGGCCCATGTATTGTAACTATAAATCATCACAGGTGATGTAAACACCTGACGATATCTGTGGCTCCAGTTTCGTCCTCTTCCTGAGTTTAAACCTCAGCCATTATTTCTAGGAAGAAAATATGCCTGGACGTCTTTTATAGCCAAGTGTACAACCATTTTATCTCAAACCGTTCCACATCACGGAATCCTTTAATAAGAAACGATCCTAGGGCGATTCGATTGCACGGAACGTATATGAAGTATCTCGTTGTCCTTGAGCTGGAGCGGTCCTTCTGCTCTTCTCCTTAATCTTTTTCCAAACACTCTTGTTGATACATGGAGCATAATAGCGTGGTATTCATTTGAAAATGCTATGAAATGGATGACCCTGTAATCGCGTTCATATGATACTTTAGTTAATGTGGTGTTACGTAATCTATAAAGCACTGACCCGCAAGCTGCGGTTTTGTACTGGAGATAGTGGAATGATGAGTTGAGAATAACCATATCGATAAGATATATGAAAAACTCTTCCAGTCACAACTTTTCATGTTTTATTAAGTACACAATGCATTTCGGACCATGAGAATCCATCATCAGGTGTAATTTTGTCTTAATGGCTCAAAAATGGCTCTGAGCACTATGGGACTTAACATCGGAGGTCATCAGTCTCCTAGAACTTAGAGTTACTTAAACCTAACTAACCTAAGGACATCACACACATCCCTGCACGAGACAGGATTCGAACCTGCCACCGTAGCGGTCGCGCGGTTCCAGACTTGCGCCTAGAACCGCTCGGCCACACCGGCCGGCTAATTTGTATTAATACATGCTTTATTTTTTCTCCTGAATGAGGTGAAATGCATGTTCCTGTCTCGAAAAGCTTAGATGTTAGGTTATGAATTTCGTTGGCCAAACGGGGAAAATACTGTATGTGCGAAATAGTGGAAAATATCAACAATGTGCACTTACCACACAATCCAAGAAAAGCGTTTTCAACGTTTTAGCACCAGTATCTCTATCGTTTTCGTACATATCACTTCATTCAAGAGCCATATTCGCATACACATGTTTGTAAACACTTCACAGATATTTTTGTACATGGCGTGGTCAAAGATGAATTTATTTGTAGTTTTAAAGATATAGTTATTAAACAATTGACATAAGCAGGAAACAATTGACATACGCAGGATATAGCTTTAGAGTAGGTCTTTCAAAATATAGAAATAGCTGTGGCTTGCGAAATCTGTTTGTTCATTTAACATTGGTTTTGTGGAGGTATATCTCCAGTTGTTCTAACAGAATTAGCATCTTATCACTTGCTTGATCATGTTGTACTATCAAATTGTTTTCTGGATTGTTGATGACGTGTTTCGTTTCCAACGTATGTTGTGCTATGGCTGATTTTTCGAAGTGGTTGAGCCTGAAAGAATCTACGTGTTCTTGAAAACGGGTTTTCAAATTTTGCCTGTTTTCTCCACATAGTAGGCAGGACAACTGCGGCATGATACTTTGTACACTACGCTGTAGTTCTATCTTTCCGTATGGGATCTTATGTTATGGACGAGTAAGCTTCCTAACTTATTATTAGTTAAGAATAAAACTCTCACACTTTTTTAAAAATATAGTAATTTTTTGTGATGGACCCAGGTATGAGACACTGGCGAATATTTTCTCTTCTTTCACAGTGTGGATATTCGTTGTCTTGCTATTGTGTATTTGTCTGTCTAAACTGTCAATTTTTTTGGCTGTGTAGCCATTGCTTATGGCAATGCTCTTTACTGTACACACATCAAAAAAAATTTAGCATCTCCTCGGTTCCTAGACTTCCGGTACCTGTACAGAAAATTGGAATAGAGATCAACACAAACATCATTTCCGCCTTTTTTATTGCTCTTGAAAACCACACATTACATGTTGTACCTCCATACAGCGAGACCTTCAGAGATGGTGATCCAGACTGCTGTACACACCGTTACCTCTAATACCCAGTGGCACGTCCTCTTCCATTGATACATGCCTGTATTCGTCGTGGCATACAATCCACAAGTTATTCAAGGCACTGTTGGGCCAGATTGTCCATTTCCTCAACGGCGATTCGGTGTAGATCCCTCAAAGTGGTTGGTGGGTCACGTCGTCCATAAACAACCCTTTTCAATCTATCCCTGGCATGTTCGATAGGGTTCATGTCTGAAGAACATGCTGGTCACTCTAGTCGAGCGATTTCGTTATCCTGAAGGAAGTCATTCACAAGATGTGCACGATGGTGGCGCGAATTGTCGCCCTAGAAGACGAATGCCTCACCGACATGCTGCCAGCATGGTTGCACTATCGGTTGGAGGATGGCATTCACGTATTTTACAGCTGTCACGGCGCCTTACATGGCCACCAGTGGCGTACGTCGGCTACAGATAATGCCACCCCAAAACAGCAGGGAACCTCCACCTGGCTGCATTGGCTGCACAGTTTGTTTAAGGCGTTCAGCCTGATCGGGTTGCCTCCAAACACGTCTCCGACAATTGCCAGGTTGAGGGCACATGCGACACTGATCGGTGAAAAGAACGTGATGCCAATCCTGAGCGGTCCGTTCGCCATGTTGTTGGGCCCATCTGTGCCGCGCTTCATGGTGTCGTGGTAGCAAAAATGGACCTCGCCATGGACGTCGGGAATGAAAATGCGCTTCATGCTGCCTACTGCACACAGTTTGAGTCGTTGCCCGAAGTCCTGTGGCTGCACGAAAAGCATTATTGAACATGGTGGCGTCGCTGTCAGTGTTGCTTCGAGTCATAATCTGTAGGTAGCGGTCATTCACTGCAGTAGTAGACCTTGGGCGGCCTGAGCGAGGCATGTCATCGAAAGTTCCTGTCTCTCTGTATCTCCTCCATGTCCGAACAACATCGCTTTGTTTCACTCCGAGAAGCCTGGACACTTCCCTTTTTGAGAGAACTTCTTGGCACAAAGCAACAATACGAACGCCATCGAACCGCGGTATTGACCGTCTAGGCATGATTTAAATACAGACAATACGAGCAGTGTACCTCCGTCCTGGTGCTGTGACTGGAACTGATCGGCTGTCGGACCCTCTCCACCTAATAGGCGCTGCTAATGCATGTTTGTGAGTGTGTGAAATCATATGGGACTTAACTGCTAAGGTCATCAGTCCCTAAACTTACACGCTACTTAACCTAAATTATCCTAAGGACAAACACACACATCCATGCCCGAGGGAGGACTCGAACCACCGCCGGGACCAGCCGCACAGTCCATGACTGCAACGCCTCAGACCGCTCGGCATATCCCGCGCTGCGCTAATGCATGTTTGTTTACATCTTATGGGCGGGTTTAGTGACATCACAGAACAGTCAAACGGACTGTGTCTGAGACACAACAACCACAGTCAACGTCTATCTTCAGGAGTTCTGGGAACCGGGGATATGCCAAACTTTTTTTGATGTGTGTATCTCATTCAGAAGGGTGTTTTCTTCTAAATCAAGAGAGTGTACTCAGTGTAGCGTGGACCAAAACGCAGCATGTTTGTGTGTGGTGGAATGGCATGATGAGTTGTCCTGTGTTATGCTTGTGTATGTGTGTTTTCTGTGTATGCTGAACTTATGTTTTTGTTGATGGTTGGTGAATTTTATATCCAGGAAACCAATGCTTTTGTTTTTCTCATGTTCTATAGTGAATTTTATGTTTTTGTGGAAGAATCTGAATACTGCTAGTAGTTCTTCGTCTCATCTTATGTTCCATCAAATAGCAGCAAGGTATCATCAACATATCTCAAGTAATATATTATTTTACTTTTAAGTCTATAGTTTTCTTACCTTAACAAATAGAACCGTAATGACTACAGGAAGCGTCCAAGCAAAGAAACATCGTGCTGTCAAACCCTTGACTAGCGGAAGAGTAAATTTGCGTTCATCCGAATTTTCAAGCCAACTCAAACTTTTAATGCATCCTGTTACCTGACTGATCAGCAGGGCTTCGCCTTAAAGTACACCGTGCGCAAATGCTTTTCATAAACAGCAGAAAATGTAACTTCCTTCCCATAGAGAGTCTTTCCAACAAGTTCGTATAGTGATGTACAATACGAAAACTGTTTTTAACAGATGTCTTTCAGTACTACTGAAATATACTTATCTTCCAAGTATAAAAATTATTTACCTTCCAACATTGTGGATAACTAAGTAATGCTGTGGTCTACCCGAAGATTGATTTGACCACCACAGTGTTTTACCGGTCATGATTCTGATAGAGGTGTTATTCTATAGCCTATCTCCGACCTCTGAACCAACCTATCAGCCAGTGACAGAGGGACACACAGCTTAGCACAGGTCCATAACGACGGTGCAACTTGGTATTTTTCACGTCAACAAACACTGCCAGTGGTAAAAAAAATGAATAGTGAGAGATATAGTGTGAAAACTGTCCGGCAATCGAACTCCCAACCATTACTATCTTTTTGTATTACCGAACTATTAATCGGCTCAGATCAATAAGTTTACTGTATCGTTTGTTAAATTTAGTCCTTGGGACACGATACGTCTACAGATTCACCGAATCAGTTGTGCAACATCTGAAAATATTCCAATTGAGAACCTTCTCTCGTAAAATTATGTGGTCACGTATGGAGCCGAAGTACTCGTAGCATACAAAGTTTGTTTACGGCTGAACTGTCCCAATTTTAAGGCTAAAGCATTATGTCACGAGAAGTTTTGTCCGTTAGTGGAAACTAATTTGTTTACAATATTTTCGGTTGTATTTCTCGCGTTGGAGCACGGGACTAAAAGCCACTTTGCTCATCACGGACATGGTCCCCGAAAACTGCCAGGAGCAGTGCTGTCATGACCCAGTTGCGAGTGCTTTCGCAGAGCCGCGCGCCGCTGCGGTTGGCTGCACTGTAGCCACACTGGTGTGTTACTCCGCGTCTTGCGCCGTCCGGCGCGGCATTATCTCTGGCGGCTTCCTGTATGCTAATGCGGGGATGTTGGCCGTAATGAGCGGCCGCCCCCGCCACCCGCTGCTACCCTCTGTGACTGTGACGTCACAACAGCGCCCGCCGCTGAAACAGAGCGCTCGCTAACACGGAGGGCGCTGCGAACCGGCTTTCGTTCCATTAACCGCGGCGGCGGCTGGGGCGGTCGTGTTTGTTCCTGCCATATAACACCGACATAGATAACTCCACTCCCTTATGTGGAACAGGCAGCATCTAGATATATCACGTCAACTAAAGATATTGGCTTATCTTTCACTACAGAGGCGCGAGGTTCCAAGCCCTACTAAGTGAACCCGCAGCTCGTGGTTGTGTGGTAGCGTTCTCGCTTCGGGTTCCTGGGTTCGATTCCCGGCGGGGTTAGGGATTTTCTCTGCCTCGTGATGACTGGGTGTTGTGTCATGTCCTTAGGTTAGTTTGGTTTAAGTACTTCTCAGTTCTAGTGGACTGATGACCATAGATGTTCAGTCCCATAGTGTTCAGAGCCATTTCAATTTTTGTACTGATTTAATTGCCTCGATGATGTGTATTCGTTACGAACGCATTTTTTTCACATAAAAGACGGCCCCAGACCCAAAAGATGAATATTTCACAAGATGAAAAAAAGGATGTGTACAGTAATAGTACCGCCAGCCGGTGTGGCAGGTTCGAATCCTGCCTCGGGCATGGATGTGTGTGACGTCCTTAGGTTAGTTAGGCTTAACTAGTTCAAAGTCAAGTTTACTGATGACCTCAGATGTGACGTCCCATAGTGCTTAGAGCCATTTGAACCATTTGAAGTAATAGTACCCTTTATTTAAAATGGTTCTTCACACAAATTAAAAAAAAAAAACTTTCGCCTATATTAAATGGCTTTTATTTCATTCCTTACAGCGTGTGGTGTGCGTACTGTAAGACCTTCGGTACCCACACCATCAGATTATTTGACTCGTCGCTCTAACAAAGTAGGCGAGTGTCACCAATATGTCTCGTGGTTTTATCGTGGCGTGCTTATCTTCTGCCGTTTGGTCAGACGATAGAAATGCCACTTGCATGCTTAGAGTAGCAGGTTGACAGTGACCAACTTTACCAGAACTTGATTAATTTTCACACACATTTATTAAAATAATAACATTCATAAACCTTAATTTGATTCTGGATGCTATTTACAATTGATAGTCTGAAGTTCCTTTGGTCTTGGTACGTTAATCTTATTCTCACATATCTCTGATACTTGACAAAGTGTCTACACATTTCTCTTCATGGCTATTTACAGGAATATGGTAATCATACTAGGTGCAGACTGAAACATGACTATAGACTGGTACAGACTATTGCAGACTGGCACAGACTGATACAAACAAATGCAGACTAATGCAGACTGAGTAATCGGAGGTCTGTACACTCGTTATAATACCTCGCGCGTTCAGGTATCTGCGCGAGTGTGATCCGCAATGAGAAAAGGTTCTACGTTAGCAGCAATCTCATTGGCTGCGTGATATATTAATACACGGATCTGCGGAAGCAGAATTTGGTCCATCTCTAAGACAGCGCCATCTCGTAGTGCGAAGACGGACGAGCGCTGCGCCTACGCTGTTGTGTAAAGCATGGCGCGCTCTATTGGGAAAGTTGTCTACGCGCTGACTACTATGTACCCAACACAGCGGTATGATTTTATATCTTGAAGATACAAATTTGCAACAGATCGTAAAACGTTTCCTACAGGTCATGGCACGTATATAGCAACCCACAAGTTTTCGGGAATCCAGAATAAATTGATAACAGCTCACAATGAATTTTTAGGAACTGTATGTACCTCTTTGCACCCTTGCATGATCAAAGGAGTAGCAGCTTTATTTCACCTGCTGAATTTGTGCAGTGCTTTGTGACGGCAATGGTGTAACCCATTAGTTCATTTTTCTCGTCTACCTCTCTTCTGAACATCTACATTGTAAATGTGTCTTGTCTTATCTTTTGGGCATACCTGAAAGTACAGACACTATTCTTGAACAACAGCCACTATGAACTAAGACACAAAGGGAATACATGCTTTGGCTGTAGGTGTGTATTCATTGAAATCAGTGGAGAGAGTTGAAAATTTGTGACAGACTGGGTTTCAAACCCAGGTCTCCAGCTTACAAGATAGCTCCGCAGATCATTGCGCCATCCGGCAACAGCGGAGATAACACCTGCACGGACTATCCTAGCTTGCCTTCCGTCAACCCAAATTCTTAACCTTTCCTCGCACTAATGATGTAGTGGCCTTCCGGCTGTCATTACTCGTGGCATTTCGCCGATTCCCATAAGAGTTCGTGCATGGTGTGCATCCGCTAGAGGTGATCATTGTTCATCATCGCCTAGCTATACAGGTGGTATGTTCTTGAGGAATTCGTTTTGAAACATTAGTAACTGTCTTAAAGCAAGATAGAAAATCGTGGTTTCAAACAATAGCTTGCTGAAGGCTACATATTATACCACAATGTGCCAGAGTTACCCAGTAGAACAATTAAGTAGCCGCACAAACTTCAAAACAAAAATGTGAAATAGCAGAGGTTAATGTTTTTGTTTTTCGTTGTTCGTGTGCCAAAACTGAAGACGGCCTAATTCATCTCGATCAGATCCTAAAAGGTAGATAAACCTAGTCCAAACTGGTTTTTTATTAAATAATAAAAATTATTACTAACCTCTCTTGTAACTGTCACCTTTCTCTTATTTTACGTTTACTCACATTGAAAGAGAGGTGCAGCTCATTACACTTATTGGAATTGTTATAAAAGACTTGAAGTGCGGTGTCACCGCCAGACACCACACTTGCTAGGTGGTAGCCTTTAAATCGGCCGCGGTCCGTTAGTATACGTCGGACCCGCGTGTCGCCACTATCAGTGATTGCAGACCGAGCGCCGCCACACGGCAGGTCTAGTCTAGAGACTCCCTAGGACTCGCCCCAGTTGAACAGCCGACTTTGCTAGCGATGGTTCACTGACTACAGACACACTCATTTGCAGAGACGACAGTTTAGCATAGCCTTCAGCTACGTCATTTGCTACGACCTAGCAAGGCGCCATATTCAGTTACTGTATCTTCTGAACGTCAAGAGCGACGTTCATCATTAATGGATTAAAGTTAAGTATCAAACTACTTACGTCCGCTTTCTGAATTCTAATTCCTTGTCATGCTCCAGACCTCACGTCAGTATAGTTCTTCCCTCCTCACGCCAGCCTGCGAGAGCTAAAACGCGTGCATTTCGCCCTCCTATAATAACACGGTATTGGCTCTTCTGCCAACACAACATGAAGCGTTTCCTTTGAGATCATCCAACATCGATACTTTCGTACGGACAACAGAGGCGCCAGCGAAGAACCGTAGTTTAAATGGTTCAAATGGCTCTAAGCACTATGGGACTTAACATCTGAGGTCATCAGTCCCCTAGAACTTAGAACTACTTGAACCTAACTAACCTAATGACATCACACACATCCACGCCCGAAGCAGGATTCGAAGCTGCGACCGTAACGGTCGCGCGGCTCCAGACTGAAACGCCTAGAACCGCTAGGTCACAACGGCCGGCTGAATAATCGGAGTGCTGGACTACTCTGCGTAATCAATCGTTACCTAAAAGTTACTTAACAAACTGCAGCAATTATTTTGTTTATAGAAGTAAGACGTTGCATCACGGCGAAGAAGTCCATCATTGGTTTATTTTCTTGCCGAAAGAATCCAGATACGAACTCCCTTCCTCATATCTCTCAGATGTGTATGCGCTATATGTTTTCTTACCAAACAGGGCGGAGAGTCAGTTCTGAAATCAGTAGACAGGAAAATCAAGTTTTATTCTCACGTATGAGACTAGTGAGTAGAGTGTACAATGCGCAGGGCATGGTCCAATCTCTTAGCAGCTCCGTCGAGACCTTTCTGTGCCGTGAGGGAGCGATATTTCAGAACGGTCTCAGATAAAGGGTTTATGAGCCGCGGTACGCCCTGTAACTCAACCAGCGAGAAAAACGACCCTCTCTGGATCCGACTGGCTGCCCCATTCGTTGCTATTACGGCTTCCGAAAGAATGTTTTAACGAGTACCCGCCAAGAAACTTGGAGGAGGATAAGATTCTCTGTCTCGAATGCCACACAGAGTAATGGCCGTGGAACTCGCATTGTCCATTACATGAGGGATAAAAATGGGATACAGAACAGTCTTTCCTATTTACTTTCGAGTCATTCGGTTCCTAACAGTTTGCCCTTCGCAAAAGCTAAATAAGCGAATTTTTCGAGTGTCTTAATACATCACATAAATACAAAGTTGTGATATAAATAACAGCACTACATTTATGTCACTACTTCTGCAATGTTTCAACGCTGCTACAACCACCGATGAATGTTGTTGTTTATTTCGCAAGACCACATTTCGTTAACTTTTTTTTCGTGCAACGGCAGTCATTTCTGCAACATTACAGAGAAACCGCAGGGAAATGATAGAGAATAATTACTCGAATGTATTTCATTAGAAAAGTAATGACGATACAACTTTTCGATGTTCATCCGACATCCACTACCACGTAAATACCTTTCTGAACTGCTAAGCGCTATTTTGGTCCTGAATGAAGTTTAGAGTATTCGCGCTCATCAGGTTATACAACGGACAAGCTGCATACTTTCTTTTACAGCCAGGCGGTGCTTAAGTACGTCCTTAGCTGTATCGGTTACCCTTGGATACTCATTTTAAATAGCCCGTGTCAACTACGAGCATGACCCTCGCATGTTTTATGACACCCGATATATTAAGACACAGATTTACGAAAATATTCAACGTCGTGGTATAGCGAAACTAACTTCAGTCCAATGAGTTACAGACGAAGATGTATTTCCGTAAAAGTTGACAGGTATCGTGTCTACTTTTTAATGTCATCAATAAATCGTTCAAGCCGTCACTTCCGAAGTTTCTTATACCGCAGAATCCAGAAAAAAATTTCCGGCCGCTGTGGTCGAGCGGTTCTAGACGCTTCAGTCCGGAACCACGCGGCTGCTGCGGTCGCAGGTTCGAATCCTGCCTCGGGTATGGCTGTGTCTGATGTCCTTGGGTTAGTTAGGTTTACGTAGTTCTACGTCTAGGGGACTGATGACCTCAGTCCCATAGTGCTTAGAACCATTTGAACCATTTGAACCAGAAGTTTTCTCAGTCAATCTGGCATACATTCGCTTGCCAACATCCAAATCGCTTGTGACAGCTGAAACTCATGGGACGTCTCTTCAGCAATAGACACTGATTCGCAAGTAGATTAAATTGAGTCATTTCGCATGTCTTGTAATATAATAGGCTTGTGTAAATCTTATGAATTCGAATAGAGCGACGCCACTGTATTCCTACTGGTAAGCAGTATCTTTTTCTGAATTATGACCTAACTGTTAAGCTGAGAGACTCTGCCATCACGACTATGAAACTTATTTATTACAATTTTAAAGTACTTCTTTTTATATCAAGGGAGGCTGTCAAAAGCTCACAAAAAATTCTGAAATATTAGTACACAAATTTTAAGTTTGATAACGCACAATTACATTACATTCTCTATACTGCATACAAAATATTTTTCTTTAAGTATGTAAAGTACGCAGCATATCCTGGAAATGCTATAAAATAATGCATGAAAAGTGTATGACCAGGGGGGAAGGTAAAGGCCAGCGCAGGGGCTGTGGTGTGGAAGGCGAACCCAACGGTAACGCTACATTTTAATAGAAAATTTATTTTCGTGTTGGCAAAGTTAATTTGATGTATCAGCTTTAATTAGTTGCATGCATTTATGATAATGAAATCTTAAGAAACATTTTTTCAGATCTCACTCAGCTTGAACAATCACAGATTAAAATAATAATTGTAAAATAGGTACAAATAATGACCTCCTCAAAGATGATAAGAATTTTAAAAGAACTGCATCACAATAGCTTCACTAAATCCCACTAAGATCAGAAAAATTTGATTTTAAGTAAGATATTTGCTTTACATATTGAGCAGTTATTAAGGCAATCACCGTCTTGAACTACTAGCAACTCCCTGAATTTGTGCCAAAACTAACAAATAGGCCAACAAACACTGACGTTAAGAAAATTAATGTTTAAATTTATGACCTCAAGAATATCAAAGCGAATAACACTGTTAGTCACTTCATTTCAGAACAATTATTTATCAAGAGACACAACAGGCTAAAATCGTAAAACCAACATTCAGTAACTGGCTAGTAATGATTTTCAGAGATTAAAATATGATTAAAGGAATTTCGTGCCCTCACACAGAATATAAGATAATACTGCTAGCCAAATACTTAAATGCAATTCAGTTGCCAGAGGCACGTCAATTAAGCGAAGCATTTTAATAGAAACCTTTAAACATAATGCCTTTAGCCCAACTGTTTTGTACGTGGCTTAGTCGATAAACCAACGCCAGAGTGCCAATCCGTTCTCCTCTGTCACAGCAATATTACAAATACGACTACTGCAATGGGCAACATACTTCCTCCGTGAAATGATCGGCCCATACCATTTCGACCGCCACAAACACCTTGAACTGATTACCGAAAAACATGGTGAGCAAGGTGACCAATTACAGGAACAGAGGCGTAGTGCGCTAAAACAGACTACGTTCATAACATTAATAAGGAGCAACAGCTGGCCGCACCGAAAGCTTATATTGCTTAAAGGGGCCGTTGACACATGAACATTGACATAAGGTTAAATTCCATTATCTGACGGGAATGGAACCTGAATGCACCAAGGTACTACCAGTCTGGACTAATAAGGTTCAATTTATGTAATTAGAGCAAGAACTACACGGCAAGGGAGCGTTTACAGTTATGAACCTTAACTAACTAGCCCAAGTAATTCAGATGACCAAGCTATGCCACAATGTCACATATAAAAGTATGCTTGAGACCACAACACTTGTGACACCCTTAATCATCGTAAGCAATTCCAAGCATCAAGCTCGATTCGTCCGAAGGGCAGCAAGACTTACCGTTTTCAGGCACCACAATCGGTCCCATCAGGCAGTGTAAACAGTGGCAGCAATAGAAAGAAGGCAGCCACTTCACAGCTCCACGGACCACGTGAGGAAAGACAATGGCAGCCGACCAACGCAGCAGCAGCCTACTGAATACAACCCCAAGCCCTCGCGGCTAGTTTCTCTACTCGCCCTCTCGAAATTCTCGCAGATATCTTCTTCCAGAATGAATGCGGCCGCTCGCACTGAGCGCCATGTCTCAATGCATATCTAATAATGAGAAACAAGGTGTTAAAGAAGTATTCCTTATTCGGAGAGGTGATAGTATGGATGATAGTATGGACCAACACAAGACAAAGGTGAGTAGTAATCTTTGGCTCTAAAATAGACATATTAAGATCTATGATGTATGAGTTTGTGCGATACTGTGAAACACACCTCTTATTTGGAAAGCTGTTATTACGAACGACTTCAAGAATACAGTAAACAAATGAAGACATATTCCTCTGTTATGGATAAGGAATGCAGTAAGCATCTGTTATTGTTGTAACACTGAACTCGCAGTTCGGTAAGTGCAGCCCATGCATTAGGTCTTATGAAGTCAGTCTCCGAAATAATTTTAGACTTTAGCTTTGTCTTTGCACGTAGCAGCATAATGGAAGTCCATTGTTACGCACCGGAAATGGGTCTCGCAAATAGAAGCAACCATCCAGTATACCGACAGATATCCAGAACGCAGGGTACCATCTCCAATGCTATTTAGCCGTCTTTTCCGGCGTCTGTCAGAACCTGGCTGCGTAGCTTCAACAACGGCGGACTGCGATGGAATTCCATTTATACAGGATGTAATTACAAAACCGACAATTTTTGTGGAGGAATGAGTACTATAACAAGTGGAAGAAGATCCTGGAACTGGGGTACGTAGAACTTCATCATCCGTCGGAGATGGTCATTCTGTAGCCTGGACGGTCCTGCGTGACTGTTTTCTGTAATGAAATCATGTAAGCGTCCCTTCGGCCACAAGAATAGCGTGCCAGAATGCTGTTCTGCCGATGGCTACTGCAAAGGTGTAATGGATTCTATTTTTCAAAACAATGATAATGTTCACAGACTAGGCTGGTTTCGCGTGAGATGGGTTGTCAACTTGCTTGCCCAACATTTCTGGACCGGTACTGTTCCAGACGCAGTTGAAGAAGCAAGACATTAGAGCCGATATTCATTTAATCTAAGGGCAGGAAGTGTCGCTGGTGGACTAATAGTACCTTACAGACTCCCAAACTGCTGCAAGGTTCGTCCGTTCCCATCAAACAATTTGCTTGTCCTGCTACAGGAGGTACTATTCCAGTAATTACTGGAGATGTAGTTCCTTCATGACAAAGTACCAGACCCGTTTCTCCAAAATGTCCGAGAACACTTAAAACGGACACTTAATGGACCATGAATTGGTCGGAGTAGTGAAGTACGGTGGCTGGTTCATCTCATCTTGTTCCCTTCTTATGGATCTTTACTTGTGGGAACACAAGTCCCACTAATATACAAATACTAGAGGAACGCTTCATCAATGCCTGGCAGTGCATCCGTGTCCAGCCTTGAGATACTGAAAGAGTACTTGATTTCCCACCACGTTGGGTGGAAGCATACCTCACTATACTATGAATGGACACATATGTGCAGGTAGTACGTAATAGCAAGCAGATTAAATTACAAGCTCTGCTGTTTCACAGTAACATAACTGTGCGTTCTTATTTGTTTAATCATTTGTCTATTGAATTCTCTCTGCGCTTTCTAGTAACAAACAGCTTGCAGTAGAAGTGATGAGTTTCACATTAGCGAACGTGAATTTCTCATAGCTATTAAGGTAGGATAAGCCCATTTTATTTTTTATTACTTTATACCGAATCACCATGTTTCAAAATATGAAATATCACTGTGTTTAATATAATAATGGCTGCCAAATTCGTTTATTTTGAACTTCTGTTTTGAATAAACAGATAAAAGCAAAATGCAAAACTTCCCATCTGTATTCCCTAATTTTTGAATCGCTAAAAGTATGTCGAAATTGATAATGTTGGCCTGACTACCTGTCCAAATATTAGAAAATTCAGTACTTTCAAACTTTACTGATTGCTCTATGAGATAATGGCAACGAAATAAGTTGTATCACACACAATGTGAAAGGTCCCCTCAGCTCTTGTTCTAGTGTAGCAATGTGTGCTTGGCCAGGGATCTGGTACTCCACTGAAAAAAAAGAAAACAGAATGAAGATTTCATCAACAGGAATTGAAAGAGGTCACACAACATCCGCAAAGAACCACTGACGACATAACAACGAAGGAAACGTCGAAACAAATAAGATAAAAAAGTGGTTAACGTCGTTGCCACTAGATCATATGTGTCAGTTCGATTTTTGACCAGGCGGGAGATTTTATCCGCTCGGGGAATGGATGTTGTGTTGTCCTCATCATCATTTCATTATTTATGCGCAACTCGCCAAATTGCGTCAAATAAAAACATTTACGGTTGAACACCCAGGTGGGGTCTCGCGGCCAAATATGCCATACGATAATTTCATGTTTTTTTAATAGAGGATTGCACATTTCCTCAGGTTTGGTTTCGATACGCGTGTGTAAAGACGTACAGTGCGGGGAAAGCCCTATGCAATTCGGTGTGTGTGTGGGGGGGGGGGGGGGCGGGGGGAGGGGCAATGCTCCTGCGGTGACGTCACATGTGCAATAACAATTGGGTACATGTACTTCGAAATTGTGTGTACAGTTACTTCGTAAAACATTTGCTTCCCATTCTGATACTCATAGTGAAATATAGACGTACAGTATATGTCCGAAAAATGGAAAACTGAATGTCTTCAGACGTACATGAAGTGGAGGTACACCTAGAAAAATAATATAGCAATCTTGAGATGATCACAGATAGTATTATCAACGAATATTTCTGCAGTGGACGGTAGCTGGCACAAATGGCTGCATTACATGTAGCGCAAGACTCTGAATTTTCAAGATGTTCAGCAGCAGTAGCAAGTTTTAGCCACGAGACGGGCATTACGGAACGCTGTTCAAAAGCTTCCGTCAAGTGGCTGCCTCTCTTGTTCTTCGTTCTGTGAGACACTGACTCCGTATTAGGCCTATGTTAAACAATGACGGTACCAGATATATTGAAACTACAGATTTCTTATTCCCCTCGCCAGCAGGGATCCTCCAGGATATTGCTGACCATAAATCACCCTTGTCACTGGGAAGACGATGGAAGGAAAGGAGGAGGCACTGGCAGCAACATAATCAATCATTTTCCTTCTGCGAATGGAACACGTAAAATGTAGCCTCGGATTCGCTGTAAGGTTTGTTTTAGCGGACGAGCACAGATGTGTCTACACTGTCAGAAAGTAATAAATACGCCATTTCAACTGCTACAGTATCATTTTTCGTTTTCCTAACTCTTGCGAACGTTTTCGTGACGATCTGTTGCTTGCAGACACGAATCAGTGTGGGACTACCATCTTGCATTTTGCAAAAGACTTATGGTTGATTTTCTTTACAGTTCCAAGACATAAAACGATTTGAATTTAACATCTTGTCTGCATCAGGGTCGTTAGAGACGTAGAATAAAAGTTTCGACAGGGAAGTGTTGTGGAATCGAAGTTACACTTAAACATCGTAGCAGAACCAAAACCTCTTTTTAGAGACTGTTAAATTCCAATGAACTGCCATAACTCAAGTGACCATCAAATCACTGTTTAACTGTACATCAAGTTTACGGAATGCTTCTTGCCGTCAAATATATAATTGTTTTTTGAATGTACTACCTGTCACATTCGCGTACATTGATCTCAGGTTTTTTCCAGCAGTCATCAAGTGCCAAAACTGTGTAATGCAGTGTTAAATAAACTGCCACGGTAAAGTCGTGACATCAGTAATTATACATTTGACATCAAGAAGCTTTTCTTAAACTTGTCGTGGTATTATTTCGTGCCTTTGATTGGGCGTTTGGCTAAAACTACTTGTCTGGCAATAAATAGTAACTAAAACGTGTTCTTGTGCTTTCGCGATGTCGTTTTTTCAATACATTGAAGCTATGTGACGCTGTCTATCCAAATTACTTCAAATTTCCACTTATGATCAGTCATTGAAGGCGAAAATTTTCATTTAGTAGGACTTAGGATCTCCTTAGAAAGTTAGAAAATCTTGTGCAGAAAATTAATTCAGCTACAATTACGAGTATGAACTTCTTTTTCTGTAATAGTGAAAGTATGTTTCGTTAATTTTAATACTGCAACTCCATTATATATAGCAGTCTGCGGATTCACAAACAATGTTCTCAGCTCAGTATATGGCAGATCGAACGATCTGTGCTGTCATTTTGCCAACTTCATACACGCTGTTGTTCCCGTTCCTTTCTGTTTTTATGTAGACGGCGTAGCACAAACTCTGTTATGTAGAAGAATGAGCCACGAATTACACAACAAAAGTTAGTGCACTTGCCTACTAATTAAATGTAAATGTACAACACAGAACCATGTCAGCTAAAGGTATTGTTGTTTTACACAGAGAAGAAGCGCGTTCAAGAGCACCGTAAAAACGTTATATTGACGAATACACACCGTCCAGTAAGGTTAACGGGACCATCGCGAATGTTCGTCATCAAGTGCAATTATCACTCACGTACGGCAGGTGATATAAATAGCTTTCGGCGAGATGCGGGAAAGAGTGCAGCTGTTGTTGTAATGGGGCAATGGAGCGATTTATCTAACGTCCAAATGTTGATGTCCATTGGCTTTCCGGACTATGGTGGAAGCATTTACAAAACAGTTATTTGCAAGGTGTTTGCGAGGGTCGTGGATAAACCGCACTGCCAAAGGAAAATGGCGATGTCCAAATCCGGCGCCGAAGAAACTGTGGTGCACAAAGGGCCATAGATGACATGGGTTAACGATGGCTGCGAAGATTTGCCTGCGAATTAAAGGGTGGTTTAGGGGTAGCGTCTTTGGTTCATAATCAAAACGTCTTCGGTCCCGGGTTCCATCCCCGACACTGCCTAAATCTTGATAAATAATCAGCATTGGCGGCCGAAGACTTCCGGCATAAGAAGTCAGCCTCATTCTGCCAACGGCCTTGTCAAAGAGGGCGGAGGAGCGGATAGAGGTTCTGGGCACTCTCTTGTCCTAGGGGTGGGAAATTGCCCCTAAAGGCGGAAGAATCACCAATGATCAACGACATGAGGATGCAGAAGGCAATGGAAACCACTCTATTAAAGGCAAGTAACGTGTATCCACAGGACATGCGGCCTGTAATTGAAGAAGTGTCATGATGATCTCTCCATTGGCAAAAAATTCCGGAATAGTCCCCCATTCGGATCTCCGGGTGGGGACGGCCAAGGAGAAGGTTACCATGAGAAAAAGATTGAATAATCAACGACAGGATAATTTTCTACGACTCGGGGCGTGGAATGTCAGAAGCTTGAACGTGGTAGGGAAACTAGAAAATCTGAAAAGGGAAAAGCAAAGGCTCAATCTAGATATAGAAGGGGTCAGTGAAGTGAAGTGGAAGGAAGACAAGGATTTCTGGTCAGATGTGTATCGGGTAATATCAACAGCAGCAGAAAATGGTATAACAGGTTTAGGATTCGTTATGAATAGGAAGGTAGGGCAGATGGTGTGTTACTGTGAACAGTTCAGTGACCGGGTTGTTCTAATCAGAATGGACAGCAGACCAACACCGACAACGATAATTCAGGTATACATGCCGACGTCGCAAGCTGAAGATGAACAGATAGGGAAAATGTATGAGGATATTGGAAGGGTAATGCAGTACGTAAAGGGGGACGAAAATCTAATAGTCATGGGCGACTGGAATGCAGTTGTAGGGGAAGGAGTAGAAGAAAAGGTTACAGGAGAATATGGGCTTGGGACAAACAATGAAAGAGGAGAAAGGCTAATTGAGTTCTGTAACAAGTTTCAGCTAGTAATAGCGAATACCCAATTCAAGAATCACAAGAGGAGGAGGTATACTTGTGAAAGGCCGGGAGATACGAGAAGATTTCTATTAGATTTCATCATGGTCAGACAGAGATTCCGAAATCAGATACTGGATTGTACGGCGTACCCAGGAGCAGATATAGACTCAGATCACAATATAGTAGTGATGAAGAGTAGGCTGAAGTTCAAGACATTAGTCAGGAAGAATCAATACGCAAAGAAGTGCGATACGGAAGTACTAAGGAATGACGAGTTACGTTTGAAGTTCTCTAACGCTATAGATACAGCAATACGGAATAGCGTAGTAGACAGTACAGTTCAAGAGGAATGGACATTTTCAAAATGGGCCATCAAAGAAGTTGGGAAGGAAAACATAGGTACAAAGAAGGTAGCTGCGAAGAAACCATGGGTAACAGAAGAAATACTTCAGTTGATTGATGAAAGGAGGAACTACAAACATGTTCCGTGAAAATCGGGAATACAGAAATACAAGTCCCTTAGGAATGAAATAAATAGGAAGTGCGGGGAAGCTAAGACGAAATGGCTGCAGGAAAAATGTGAAGACATCGAAAAAGATATGATTGTCGGAAGGACAGACTCAGCATACAGGAAAGTCATAACAACCTTTGGTGACATTAAAAGCAACGGTGGTAACATTAAGAGTGCTACGGTAGTTCCACTGTTAAATGCAGAGGAGAGAGCAGATAGGTGGAAAGAATACATTGAAAGCCTCTATGAGGGCGAAGTTTTGTCTGATGTGATAGAAGAAGAAACAGGTGTCGATTTAGAAGAAATAGGGGATCCGGTATTAGAATCGCAATTTAAAAGCGCTTTGGAGGACTTACGGTCAAATAAAGCAGAAGGGATACATAGCATTCCATCAGAATTTCTAAAATCATTGGGGGAAGTGGCAACAAAGAGACTATTCACGTTGGTGTGTAGAATGTATAAGTCTGGCGATATACCATCTGACTTTTGGAAAAGCATCATCCACACAATTCCGAAGACGGCAAGAGCTGACAAGTGCAAGAATTATCGCACAATCAGCTTAACAGCTCATGCATCGAAGCTGCTTACAAGAATAATATACAGAAGAATGCAAAAGAAAATTGAGAATGCGCTAGGTGACGATTAGTTTGGCTTTAGGAAAAGTAAAGGGACGAGAGAGGCAGTTCTGACGTTACGGCTAATAATGGAAGCAAGGCTAAAGAAAAATGAAAACACTTTCATAGGATTTGTCGACCTGGAAAAAGCGTTCGACAATATAAAATGGTGCAAGCTGTTCGAGATTCTGAAAAAAGTGGGGGTAAGCTATAGGGAGAGACGGGTCGTATACAATATGTACAACAACAAAGACGGAATAATAAGAGTGGACGATCAAGAACGAAGTGCTCGTATTAAGAAGGGTGTAAGACAAGGCTGTAGCCTTTCGCCCCTACTCTTCAATCTGTACATCGAGCAAACAATGATGGAAATGAAAGAAAGGTTCAGGAGTGGAATTAAAATACAAGGTGAAAGGATATCAATGATACGATTCGCTGATAACATTGCTATCCTGAGTGAAAGTGAAGAAGAATTAAATGATCTGCTGAACGCAATGAAGAGTCTAATGAGTACAAAGTATGGTTTGAGAGTAAATCGGAGAAAGACGAAGGTAATGAGAAGTAGCAGAAATCAGAACAGCGAGAAACTTAACATCAGGATTGATGGTCACGAAGTCAATGAAGTTAAGGAATTCTGCTACCTAGGCAGTAAAATAACCAATGACGGACGGAGCAAAGAGGACATCAAAAGCAGACTCGCTATGGCAAAAGAGGCATTTCTGGCCAAGAGAAGTCTACTAATATCAAATACCGGCCTTAATTTGAGGAAGACATTTCTGAGGATGTACGTCTGGAGTTCAGCATTGTATGGTAGTGAAACATGGATTGTGGAAAAACCGGAACAGAAGAGAATTGAAGCATTTGAGATGTGGTGCTATAGACGAATGTTGAAAATTAGGTGGACTGATAAGGTAAGGAATGAGGAGGTTCTACGCAGAATCGGAGAGGAAAGGAATATGTAGAAAACACTGATAAGGAGAAGGGACAGGATGATAGGACATCTGCTAAGACATGAGGAAATGACTTCCATGGTACTAGAGGGAGCTGTAGAGGGCAAAAACTGTAGAGGAAGACAGAGATTGGAATACGTCAAGCAAATAATTGAGGACGTAGGTTGCAAGTGCTACTCTGAGATGAAGAGATTAGCATAGGAAAGGAATTCGTGGCGGGCCGCATCAAACCAGTCAGTAGACTGATGACCAAAAAGAAAAAATAAAGGGCAACCGTTGAGCAACTAAAGGCCCAGGTGGACCATGGGGCTAAAGTGTCTCCTCAAAGACCGTTCAGCAAATGTTCCTGCTTATATCCGTCCTTCAAAATTCTCCTGTTTTTGTACCCAAGCCGACTGCTGTTCATTGAGAGCTTGGATTTGCACGGCAGTACGGCAACTAGATGTCCACTGAGTGCAACAGGTGGCCTTTTCATATGAATCGCGTTTCAAGCTCCATAGAACAGATGGCTGTTGGGGTGTACGGTGTGAAACGTCTGAAAGCAAACACTTGGCGATCAGGAGGAAGCATTATTTACTGGGGAATGTTTTCGTGGCATCCGCTCGGTGATCTCGTGATTCCGCTAAACACAGTGGATCAACACAGCATACAGCTATTCTTGGTGACCATGTCCACCCCTACACGCAGTGTGTATCCCTCGACAGGTTGGCACCTACCCGTGGAACACTGCAAGGTGTCACACAACTCGCATTGCACGTGCTTGGACAAAGAGCACCCTGGTCACAAAATTTTCCGGAATCAAACCCAACAGCGAATCTGCGTGGACAACCTCGATCGCGGTATAACCGAGCGAGGTGGCGCAGTGGCTAGCACACTGGACTCGCATTCGGGAGGACGACGGTTCAGTCCCGCGTCCGGCCGTCATGATTTAGGTTTTCCGTGATTTCCCTAAATCGCTCCAGGCAAATGTCGGGATGGTTCCTGTGAAATGGCACGGCCGACTTCCTTCCCCGTCCTTCCCCAACCCGATGAGACCGATGACCTCGCTGTCTGGTCTCCTCCCCCATAGAACCCAACTCGATCGCGGTGTTCGCGCTGTGAATACCCAACTGAGAAAATTAGAGCAACTGGCGCTGCTAGAGTTGATTACTCAGACTTTTGACACTTGCGTCACTTTTGCGTGACTGGACATGTAATGTATTACGTCAGTTGACGATAGGTGAAACCCTAAATACGTCTTGGCATAAAACACTGCCGGACAAAAATGGCTGGTTGCTTTATTTTGTCAAGTACTTTCCTTCGCTCCAAAAGCGAACGGAACGGTAAGCCACTCTAAAGTGTTCAGTAGAAAGCACCTCTGCCATGAACTACGCAGTGCTTTGTGGATGTAGATTATGAGATCTTACTTTGTATGGAGCAATTGCGGTTGTCTTGGAGTGTTTAAAAGTCGAGAAAAGTCCTCCTTAGATAAAATTTAAGCAGTGGTAGTAGAGGAATTGACCTCATAGAAAGTTTTAAACAAATGCTAACGCACAGTCTGCCTGTAGATATTAAAATACCTTATGATCTTCTTTATTGTAGTACACCAGAGTTAGCTGCCCTGTCTGGACCGTCTTGATGTTCCAGTATCCGAAGACTTAGCGAAGAGTGGGACAGTTTGGATAAGATGGCCGAGAACGCGAACAAATTATAGCTCTTGTGGACGAGTCTCTCGATGGTATCAAGGGAACAGCACGACTGTAGAACGAGAGAGAGAGAGAGAGAGAGAGAGAGCGAGGGGGCAGGATAGCCGCCGAGAATGCTAATGAATGGCGTTCATTCGCTAAAGTGGATTTTGTACGTGTTGTTCCGTCTCTCGCGGGCAGTTCGGCTAAACGAAAACTGGAGATGCAAGCCAATATTTTCAAGCACCGAGCGCTCCACGGCCTGGGCAAACGGCTCTTTGTCTGCCGGCGTTGTTCTTAGGGCGCAGTCGAGCGAGAGCCGTTAAGCGGAACGACGCGCCGCGCATGCGCAGATGGGTTCTTGCGCAGTGTTGCGACTGTCCCTCCCCCGCAGATAGCTGGCGCCGCGAGGCTAATGACGCGGCAGAGGGCGCCTGCGACACGGCGGAAAGGGCGTGCGAACCCCGGTGCGGCGCGGCGCGGCGGGCAAGGCATTCGAGGCTGTCACGTTGGCGACAGGTGCCGGCCTTCAGCTGCGGGGCTTCCTTAAGGGGGAGCTGCCGGCGGCCTTGTAGGGCAAACATTGGCCGAAGCCGTAAAGGAAACACTCCGTACATTTCCAGCCGCGGTGGTACCGGAACAGATGCTGCGTGGTTATAATTAAAGTGCCGTAAGTCACGGACGGCTTGTGTAGGCTATAATTATCGTATGGCAGAGAAACTTGTTAGATATGCTAATACGTGAATGCGGAACTGACGTACCCTGGGAAAAACATTAGTTCCAATTGTGGCCACCAGGTGCAAATCTCGGGTTGTACACTATATGGCAGTAGGGCATCCAAGACAAAAATGTGAGTGAACATTATAGCTGTCGATAAGAGAAACTGTGTGCTGTTAGCGAAACTGGTTTACGTCGACGACATTGAGAGAATGTTGCCGAATGAAAGCTATGGGGAGAGGCGCGATGGCTTTATTGGTTTAAAGAAGATTAAAATGAAATTCGAAAACATGGACGAGTTAGGTGTGATACCTGGAAGCGGAAGAAGTATAATTCCGGTGAAACTTATTGACGAAGCTGCTGTTGCTGTAACTGACCATGCAGCAGGTGTACGGAGTAATGCTAAAGCTCTTGTAATGCCCCAAGGTCATTCGTACCGAAAGGTCTGCAGTCGTTTTTCACGTGTATCCTACAAGATCCAGACGGTGCAGCAGCTGATGCTTCACGATCCCCAGCAGTGTTCTAATTCAGCACACCAGTTTCCGGCGCGAATCGAAGACGATGGCATGTGGCTGGGTAATAATCTATGGGGTGACGAAGCACATTTAGCACTACAGGGTGCAGTAAATACACAGAACTGCCGAATATGGGGAACGATTAAACCACTTGTTATGCCTTTGACCTGTCATACGTGAATGTGTGGCCTGAATCACAAGTACCTTTCTTCTCCATTCTTCTTGGAAGAGAGTACACCCAGAGTGTCGGTCAGGTTTACCATGATATCTGCACGTTTCCGAGCCTCCGTGTACAGCTTGTGATTCCTCCTTTGGAAGTGCGCAACTGCATGGAAACCATTGTTTTCGTACGCGATGGGGCAACACCTTATCTAGCAAGCCCAGCGAAAGATATACTTAGTGCAACGTTCCATGAACTTGTTAAACTTTTCTTATACCTGGTCTGCAAGATCACCTGATCTGAATGCATGTGACTTTTGGCTGTGGAGATATCAGGAGGAATGCGTTTACCAGGAACACTTAAGCTCTCTGCATGATCTGCAGGCCAATGTACAGGAAACCTTTGCTGAGATTCCATCGGAACTGCTACGAGCAACCGTTGATAACATCGTTTTATGGATGCAGCATCTCGTCAATGCCTCCGGCGCTCATACTGAACAAATAGTGGAAGCAGAGGTTAATAATAAAATCAGCAGTATCCCTTAGACACTTGTTTGACCCTTCCTGCCCACGTCCCGTTCCACGTGGAGACATTTCTACTCATTTTTCTTGCATTAACAGCGTCTTGTTTGGACCCGATGCCGAAAATTATTTTTCCTCCTTAAATCGGTTCCAGATATACACGTTAGAATGTCTACCAAATTTCGCTGCTTTAGTATAATGACACCCAAGACCGGACCTCTGTGAGTAGCGGGTACATAAATGAAAATGCTGGCCAGAGTGGCCGAGCGGTTCTAGGCGCTACAGTCTGGAACCGCGCGACCGCTACGGTCGCAGGTTCGAATCCTGCCTCGGGCATGGCTGTGAGTAACGTCCTCCGGTCAGTTAGGTTTAAGTGGTTCTAAGTTCTAGGGGACTGATGACCTCATAGGTTAAGTCCCATAGTGCTCAGAGCCATTTGAACCAATAAATGCAGAAAGCGGTAGCATCAAAATGCATGTAGATGACTTCATAAATGTAGAGACTACACGGTCCAGTCACATTAATGTGACCACCGCCTGTGTTCGACGTCAAAGTGCAATAACCAACCGCAGACGGCAGCTGGCAAAAGTGGCAGCGCAGGGTATATTAGGCGTGTCGCGGGGACGCGGGCAACAGTGCAGTAGTTCCGGAAACGGAGTGATATATCTAACCAAAAGGCACGACCTTTGGATTTTGGGCCTAGGATGGAAGCATTTACAAAATGGATACGTTTTCGAACAGTTGAAATATAGCATGGATAAATGGCGCTCTCAGGTGCTGTTACCGTGGAAACTGCGGGGCATAAGGAGCCATATTTGACAGGGGTGAACGGCGGTTTGGAGATATATATCGGCGAACAAACGTGCAACTGAAACTTCCTGGCACATTAAAACTGTGTTCTCGACCGAGACTCCAACTCGTGACCTCCGCCTTTCGCGGGCAAGTGCTCTACCGTCTGTGCTACCCAAGCACGTCTCCCGCCACGTCCTCACAGCTTTAGTTCTACCGGTATCTCGTCTCCTACCTTTCAAACTTCACAGAAGCTCTCCTGCGAACCTAGCAGAACTAGCACTCCTCGAAAAAGGATATTGCGGAGACATGGCTTTGCCACAGCCTGGTGGATGTTACCAGAATGAAGATACAGGCAGAACTAAAGCTGTGAGGGTGGGGCGTGAGTCGTGATTGGGTAGCAGGATTTTGGAACATACATCGTGTTCGAACTTTATGAATTACATCGAAGAGAACGGTCTGTTGACAGACAGCCACATGGATTTAGAGAACATCGTTCTTGTGAAACACAACAACCTCTTCACTCACATGAAGTGTTGAGTGCTACTGACAAGGGATTTCAGCTTGATTCTGTATTTCTGGAAGGCTTTTAAGACTGCACCACACAAGCGGCTTGTAGTGAAATTGTGTGCTGAAGGAATATCGTCTGTGTTATGTGACTGGATTTGTGATTTCCTGTCAGAGAGGTCACAGTTCGTTGTAATTGACGGAAAGTCTTCGAGTAAGGCAGCAGTGATTTCAAGCGCTCCCCAAGGTAGTGTTATAGGGCCTTTGCTGTTCCTCATCTATATAAACGCTTTGGGAGAGATTCGGAGCAGCCGTCTTAGGTTGTTTGCAGATGATGCTGTCGTTTATCTACTAGTAAAGTCATGAGAAGATCGAAACAAATTGCAAAACGTTTTAGAAAAGATATCTGTAGGGTGTGAAAATTGGCAACAGACCCTAATAACGTAAAATGTGAGATCGTCCACATGAATGCTAAATGGAAACCATTACGCTCCTGTTATACGATAAATTAGGCAAACCTAAAGGCCGTAAATTCAACAAAATACCTAGCAATTACAATTACGAACAACCTAAATTGGAAGGAATGCGTAGAAAATGTTGTGGGGAAGGCTAACCAGAGTCTGCGTTTTATTGACAGGACGCTTAGGAAATGTAACTGGTGTACTAAGGAGACCAATTAAACAGACTGCCTAAAGTAAGCTGTCCGTACTCTTTTAGAATACTGCTGCGCCGTGTGGGATCCTTACCAGAATGGATTGACGGAGTACAACGAAAAAGTTCAAAGAAGGGCAGCGCGTTTTGTACTATTGTGAAATAGGGGAGAGAGTGGCACTGAGACGATACAGGATTTGGGATTGACATCAATAAAACAATGACGTTTTTCGCTGCGCAGCAATCTTCTCACGAAATTCCAATCACCAGTTGTCTCCTCCGAATCCGAAATTTTTTTGACGCCGATCTACACAGGGAGAAACGATCACCATGATAAAATACGGGAAATCGGAGCTCATACGGATCCCGGCGGAGGTTCGAGTCCTCCCTCGGGCACGTGTGTGTGTGTTTATCCTTAGGTTAATTTAGTTTAAGTAATGTGTAAGCTTAGGGACTGATTAATAGAGAATTACGAAGGTGGTTCGATGAACCCTCTGCCAGACACTTAAATGTGATTTGCAGAGTATCCATGTAGATGTAGATAATTTATTCCCTGGGGGACTCCGTCTTTCTGGAAGGCAAAGTGAACCAGTACATGTATGTGTCTATCCTTGGGGTTAAGGTCCATCCCTGGACGCAGTTTGTGTTTCCTCGGCACGATGGCATCCGCCGGCAGGACAAAGCAACATATCACACAACTCGCAGTGTACTTGCATAGATCGAAGAACCATTATGAGTTTCCCATAATCATGTGGCCACCAAACTGGAGAATAAGTGGGAGCAGCTCGACCGGGCCTCAAACGAGGAATCAAGCACAGCTAGCCACTGCCCTGTCAGCACCGTGCAGAAGGTGACTGACTCCCTTACAGGCGTATCGCAGCGGTCGGTTCAGCAAATAATAGTTTTCCATGCTTCTGATAGGCGGTCGCATAAATATGATTGAACGGTATACATTAATACAGCAGTCCCTCCAAACCAGTATTTGGAGTTTAAGAGAGCTACAGAGGACATGATGACAAATAATTACCCAAATCATTGGGGGGAAGAGACATCCTAATGACTGCTCAAGTTGTGCAGAATGTGTAAGACTGGAGACTTACGGGAAGGTGCGGTAAAGTGGCCAGTCTATGGGAAATTGAATTTCCACCTAAATATGGTTATCGATAGAAGCTTTCCGTCCACACTTTTTCAAAGTACATATTGCAAGGTATCACGTCAAATATTTGTA
Source organism: Schistocerca americana (assembly GCF_021461395.2). Lineage (NCBI taxonomy): Eukaryota > Metazoa > Arthropoda > Insecta > Orthoptera > Acrididae > Schistocerca > Schistocerca americana. The sequence continues at coordinate 402,474,197 of NC_060124.1, read as the reverse complement.
AGTGAAACGAAAATAATGTATAGGAGCTGTATGCGTTTCCCTAAAGGCTTACGAAGTGGCCACATTTTCCTACCTACTGGGGTAAAGTAGTCAGTTCCACTGCAATAGCATCCCATGATTACTGTTCTGACTTTCGGACATGCTTTCTAGGCATCTTGATGTCCTAGTGTCTGAAATAATACTAAGCGCTTTGACAAGATCGTTTCCAATCAGATTCTTGTATTAAGACACATATAATAGAATGGAGACTTTAAAATAATGTAAATTAATTCAGGGAGACAGAATGACTGGCGACAGCTTTTTTTATAAAAGTGGATGGTACTAAATCTGACCCGAAGTACTATATGTGATATTTGGAAGTACTTATCCCTTATCAGCGTAAGGGCAACAACTTGGGTACTTCTCCCAAGGATAATGTGGCCACTGTTCCCTATGGGTCACAGATGAAACTATCCAACAGAAACAAACAACAGGGAACTACATTTGTAGTTCAAGAGACTTCGTTGAAACATTGATACGTTAAAAAATTATTACTCGATACATAGGTGAGGTATCAAGACTAGTATAACTTACTTACATTGCATCACCCGACTGAAGATCAGAAAAGTTTACACTCAAATATAGCTCAACAAACTTCCTGTGTCAAACTCATTGACAACAGTCATGGTGTAAATCAGAACTTGTCTGATCACGTTTCGGTAGTCAGCAGCAATATTCAGGGCAGTTTTAGCGTCCTGGCCACATCACTCCACTTCCCCAACTATCAGAAAAATATCATCCAGAGTCTCCTGGAGAAAGTAAGGATAGAACGCGGTGAAAATTATTGCACAACCAGCATAGCATCTCGTCCAAACATCTGGTAAGAATAATATACAGATCTGTGGAAATAAATATCTAGCAGCTGTTCGATGATAATCAGGTTTACTTTAGGAAACTTCTTTTTCTATGACTAACCGTCTTCTGAATAGACTGAAGCGACCTGTAACGAATTTCTCTCTTGTACCAACAACTTCATCTCAGAGTAACACAACCTACGTCTTCAATTAGTTGCTGTATGTATCTCACTCTCTACGTTCCCCTACAGTTACTACACTCTACGGCTCCCTCTAGAACGTCGGAGGATATTCTCTGAAGTCTTCTTCTTGTCAGTGTTTTCTACATCTTACTTTCTTCGCCGATTCTGAGGATACGTCCTCATTTCTTAGCTTACTCCTAATTCATTCTGAAGCACCACATCCCAAATGCATTGATTCTTGTCTGCTCACGTTTTCCCACCGTCCATGATCTACTACCATACATTGCTGTGCTCCAAATGTATATTCTCAGAAATTTCATCCTCAAATCAAGGTCTATGTTAGATACTAATAGACTTCTCTTGACCAAGAATGCCCTTATTGCCTGTGCTTTTCTGCATTATATACCCTCCTTGGTTCGTTCGGCACGATGAGATAATCTGCATCCAATGTAGCACACTTCCTTAACTTTGTCCAATTTGCGAGTAACAATTTTGATGTTAAGTTTTCTCTGTTCTTATCTCTGTTACCTTTCAATACTTCCGTCTTTCCTCGGTTTACTCTCAATCCGTATTCTCTACTCAATGGTGTGTTCATTACATTCAACAAATTTGTATCATTCTTCTTCACTGACGATAGTAATGTCACCAGCATATCTTATCATTGATATGTTTTCATGAATTTTAATCCCCCTCTCAAACCTTCCTTTTAATTCCATTACTTCTTAGTCGTAGTATAGGTGAAACAGGGGAAACGACAGACTGCATCCCTACCATACACCATTTTCAATACGAGCACTTCGTTCCTGGTCTTGCAATCTTATTTTTCTTGTAGGTTCCTGCACGTGTTGTGCATTGTTCGTCTTTATTTATAGGAATAGTAAAAGTTAAAAGCTCCAAAGAAGCAATTCAGACGTTGCAGTTCACAATGAAAGCCAAATTAAGAACAATAAAATCACATCGATTGGATATGCTCACCTAGAAAATCGTTCAAAACGTAAAATGTAGCTCGTAATTGGGAGGAAGCGGTAATGAAAAACGGGCTATTCACACTATGTGAAAGAACCAAAAGAGAACAGTAAGACTGGAGCACCAAGAATGGAGTGCTCGGCTTAAAAATGGTGTAGATAGGGATCTGTTGATTCATCCCTACTATTCTAACTATACATTGAAGAAGCAATTACAGAAATAAAAGAAAGAAACAAAGGAAATACAGACGTTGGTTGCGAGTGGTCATTTGCTTAAATTAATGGGTGCACAATGGTCACCGCAACTGCATGGAATATCCTTGCATGCCTCGTGCTCGACTCATATGTAAGCTTATCCATACACTACGAACGCAGTGAACCTTGACCATTATTCTCATTACTCGCTGCGTTTCCCCGATTCCCGCAAGAATTCGAGTGTGATGCGCATATCCACTGAGAAGATCATTAGATGTCATCGCATGAATTATAGCATACATATGCGGTGTCTGTTCTTTCATACATGTCACTTATTAACTTTATTTTATTTGGATTCTTAATTTAATTTAAATTGTTAGACAGACACGGTGTTAAGAGCTAAATTTTTATTTTTTTCCCTGGTTTGTTCTCTTTACATTTATTCACTGTTTCACTTAAACGTATTAGTTGCATTACTACTGCAATGTCAAAGGCGATATTTATTCCGGGTCCGTGCAACACTCTTTACGTTTCAAATCTTTTCCAGCGTTGTACTAGATTAATGTACCCTCTTCGACGACAATAGTCAGTAAAATTCTAATTATGTCCTTGGGACTCGAAAACGATGGACTGCATAAATTAATACTGTAAAATACACAAATATTATAACAGACGATGACATGCAAAAGTGGGCTCAGAATGAAATTTTCACTCTGCAGCAGAGTGTGCGCTGATATGAAACTTCCTGGCCGATTAAAACTGTGTGCCGGACAGAAACTGGAACTCGGGACCTTTGACTGAGTTCAAATCTCGGTCCGGCACACATATTTAATCTGCCAGAAATTTTCATATCAGTCCACACTCCGCTGCAGAGTGAAAATTTCATTCTGGAAACATCCCCCAGGCTGTGACATGCCATGTCTCCGCAATAACCTTTCTTCCAGGAGTGCAAGTTCAGCAGGATCGCAGGAGAGCTTCCGTGAATTTTGTGAGGTAGGAGACGAGGTACTGGCGAAAGTATAGCTGTGAGGGCGGGATATGAGTCGTGCTTGCGTAGCTCAGATGGTAGAGCACTTGCCCACGACAGTCAAAGTTCCGGAATTCGAGCCTCGGTCCATCACACAATTTTAATCTGCTAGGAAATTTCAAAAATGGGCTCGTTGATTTCTTATATTTCTTCTACATTGCAGTTTGCTCACTTAAATATTATAAGAATTGAATCTGATGTGAAATTCTAGCACGTAAAAGATCATTTTGTTACATTTTTAATGGAAATTTAAAAGGTTACAGACATAATACTAAAGAAGGTTGTTGCACACCTTAGAACAAAATTTCCGCTTCGGGAGAGGCTAGATACAAATAAGCATGAATTCCTAGTAAAGTTATTACTTTTAACATCTGAATAGGATAGGCGTGAATCTGAATGTTAATTTTAATTTCAGTGAAACACTTGTCATCCACGTAGAAAAGTCTGTTCAGCTCTCTATGGACAGAGTTCTCGTGGTCCCCCTCACTAGCAATTTTGGCTTTGAATCCAGTCTTCTTCGAAAAGTTTCACTTATCATGCAATACTGTTTCCTATTCATCAACTAGTGTTCGCTGAGAGAGAAGTCGTTGTTTCCTAAAACAGATTTCGTGGCGGCCTCTTCGTTTTCCGGTAAAGCTATGGGTCGCTCACATACCGTACTTGTTGGAACTGCATATATTTGCCTCGCATTCCTGACTGTCATTTGAAGAAGTACATCTATTTATTCATATTATTTTCACCCCATCGACGTCGTTACTTCTCTGTATTTGCCAGATAAAGTAAAAATCGTAAAAAATTAAGATTTTTTTTTGTACTTCATTTGTTTGGAAAAACCCTGAATTGCTTTGTCCGATACAAAATGAAACCTTTTCAGTGATACTTTAACAATTCCATTGTCATTAGTTGGGCTAGACATTGCGTATAAGATGATAAATGTGCATTACTGCTTACTTGCGAACAAAGCGTAACACTCCAAAGCTCAGCTCGTTCACCGACCAACTCACTGCGAGCAAATAATACCTTGTCGCTCCGAAAGGCACCGTCCTTTGAATTCAATGACAAGAGCCCTCTTGTTCCTCCATAGTTCAGACTTTAGTGATGCGTCAGGTGAATCTACAAGCGCTAGAGTTGGGAAACAGTTTCTGTCCGAAGCTACTCCATCCCCCCAGCTATAGAAAACGCTTGACGAAACAGTTACAGGAAATATATTCGCAGTTGCGAATATGGACAGCCAACAGCTAATGGTGGAATGACAATAATGGAAATTTGTCCGTACCCGGGACTTGAACTTAGATATCCCGTTAGTCGATAGCGGTCGCCTTAACATTGGGCTACAGTGGCCAGTGAGAATTCTGGGTTCGAATCCCAGTTCAGCTCAAATTTTAATTGTCGTCATTCCATATTCAGTGGTCGTCGACATCCGTAATTGCGAATACATTTATTGTATTTCATAACGGCTGCAGTCGCCGCAGTGTCTATTGTTTTAGGCATGTATGCATCTCCAAAGGAACATTGCACCGCAGTTCTGAACAACTCAGCCACTGAAGTGTGACATAATAGTTACAGGTTTATGAAAAATTTGACGTAAAATAGGAAAATGTCGAGTGCTAGAATCAATAGAGAGATTAATTATTATGGCCACATTTGTGAACCGTGACAGTGTCGGATAATAATTTATTTCTAATTTCTGCTATCAGTCACTTATTTTATTTTATGTTTAATGTTACATCATACAACACGTTTCGAACATGTTCTGTTCATCTTCTGGCGTTTATACATGCACACATTGTGCATGTTATTTAAGAATAAACAGTCTTAAACTAGATTAATCTAGAACTGTTTGCCCAGTGTTTGTCACTGTAGCGGCTGGTGTGACGTTTGTGGGTTCAAATGGTTCAAATGGCTCTGAGCACTATGGGACTCAACTGCTGTGGTCATCAGTCCCCTAGAACTTAGAACTACTTAAACCTAACTAACCTAAGGACATCACACACATCCATGCCCGAGGCAGGATTCGAACCGGCGACCGTAGCAGTCACACGGTCCCGGACTGCGCGCCTAGACGTTTGTGGGGGGGTGGGGGGGGACGGAAGGAAGGGGGCAGTGGATGGATAGAAATCGACATCATTGATGTCTTCGCCGGCCGGGGTGGCCGAGCGGTTCTAGGCTGTACAGTCTGGAACCGCACGACCGCTACGGTCGCAGGTTCGAATCCTGCCTCGGGTATGGGTGTGTGTGATGTCCTTAGGTTAGTTGGGTTTAGGTAGTTCTATGTTCTGGGGGACTGATGACCTCAGAAGTTAAGTCCCATAGTGCTCAGAGCCATTTGAACCATTTTTTCCCTAGCGTAGTGCATCCCTGACCTACCGAGGGGAGTCCTAAAAATCCCCATCCAATAACGCAAGGCTAGGAATCCGTAGCCAAGTCTGTCACGTAGTCGACGAAGCCTTTGGCAGAGACAATCCACTCGGCTCCAAATCAAACAGCCTCGATCAGCTCTGCCAACAATGCTGGAAATTGCGAGCTCTGCAGGTTTTATTCCCTGCGGTCGACTATATATGATATCACAGCTTGTCATATAAAACCTATTCACACTATTTTCGTAACACATAAGAGACGCAAATCGTTCTGCATCCTATACATGCTGTGATATCATAGCCGTCGGTCTCAGGCGCCACGTCACGGACTGAGCGTCCCCTCCCGCCGGAAGTTCGAGTCCTACCTCGGGCATGGGTGTATGTGTCGTTCGTAGCATGCGTTAGTTTAAGTTAATTTAAGTAGTGTCTAAGCCTAGGGGCCAACAACCTTAGCAGTTTGGTCCCTTTGGAATCCACACACATTTGAACATTCGTGATTTCATACACAGTCAATCACAGTTAAGAAAACCAGCAGAAGAGATCACTGATGTCGATTTCTAGCCATCCAATGCCTCCCCCTCCCTCCACCACAAATGCCACACCAACCGCTACAGTAACAAACAATGGACAAACAGTTCTAGATTGATCTAGTTTAAGACTGTTTATTGTTAAGTAACATTTCTCCGAATGTATGCATGTATAAACACCTGAAGATGAACAGAACATGTTCGAAACGCGTTGTACTATGTCGGATTAAACATAAAATAAAAAAGTGGCTGGTAGAAGAAATCAGAAATACCGGGTGATCAAAAAGTCAGTATAAATTTGAAAACTGAATAAATCGCGGCATAATGTAGATAGAGAGGTACAAATTGACACACATGCTTGGAATGAAATGGGGTTTTATTAGAAAAAAAAACACAAAAGTTCCAAAAATGTCCGACAGATGGCGCTTCATCTGATCAGAACAGCAATAATTAAAATAACAAAGTAAGACAAAGCAAAGATGATATTCTTTGCAGGAAATGCTCAATATGTCCACCATCATTCCTCAACAATAGCTGTAGTCGAGGAATAATGTTGTGAACAGCACTGTAAAGCATGTCCGAAGTTATGGTGAAGCATTGGCGTCGGATGTAGTCTTTCAGCATCCCTAGATAGTCGGTCTATCACGATACACTTGCGACTTCAGGTAACTCCAAAGCCAATTATCACCCGGACTGAGGTCTAGGGACCAGGGAGGCCAAGCACACGATCATCACCAAACGATGCGCGCAAGATATCTTTCACGCGTCTAGCAATATGGAGTGGAGCGCCATCCCGCATAAACATCGTACGTCCGGCAGGTGTTTATCAGCCAGGCTGGGGATGATGCGATTCTGTAACATATCGGCGTACCTCTCACCCGTCACGGTAGCTTTCCAGCGCGATCTGTCGGACATTTTGTAAACGTTGATTTCTTTTTTCGTTCTAATAAAATCCCATGTCATTCCAAGCATGTGTGTCAATTTTTACCTCTCTGTCTACATCATTCCGCGGTTTATTAAGTTTTCAAATTTATACTGACTTTTTGATCACCCTGTACATAACAAGAGAGGGATGGTTTGAAAATACACATGAGCGAATGCTTAAAAAGTTAGCAATGCTCCCGAAGGAACTCGACTAATCTGCAAAGAGCAGGAGCCGCTGAAACATTTGTCGCGAAGAGAGTGACCCGCAGCCAGCCCCGCGGCGCTTCGCTTAAGCCAGGGACATCCATCTGCGAGTCACGGACAGACGATCTGCGCGGTGGTCGAACGCCAGGTCCCTGGGGGCGGCCAGCGAGGCGAGGCGCGGCGGGGGCAGCGCAGGCCCTAACCCTTGCCTAACCCTAACCCTGCTGCTGCCGCCGCCGAGATTTGTTGTTAACGCCCGCGGACCAGACCGCTGGCCGTTTGTCCACGATTTGTGGCCAGCGTCGCCCACGGGGCCAGTCCAGTCTCTGCCGTGAGCAACAGTCCCACCTAGCCTCAGTGCGGAAGCGGCGCGGATGTCGTCGCGAGGTACGCTGCCCTCTGAACCCTGCAGAACCAGCTGAGCTGTACATACGAGTAGAAACTCTTAATTCTCAGAGTTTCTTTTTGGTTTACTTGTACCGAATAAGCTGAGGGAACAACACGACCACGGAGGTGGTGGTATCAGGCAAGGTTGCGGCTGACCTTGTTTCTTTTTGCAAGCAGTCCTGTTGACAGAACATCCGCAACTGAGATTTATAGCAGAGGTTGAAAGTACCGCTTCAGTTGTAAATTACATTATTTTCACACGACCGGTGTCAGACCATTATAAGCCCATCTCTAATGTCTATCAGTTGTAGAATTTTGGAACACGTATTATGTTCGAGTATAATGACTTTTCTGGAGACTAGAAATCTACTCTGTAGAAATCAGCATGGGTTTCGATAAAGACGATCGTGTGAAACCCAGCTCGCGCTATTCGTCCACTAGACTCAGAGGGCCATAGGCACGTGTTCACAGGTAGATGCCGTGTTTCTTGACTTCCGCAAGGCGTTCGATACAGTTCCCCACAGTCGTTTAATGAACAAAGTAAGAGCATATGGACTATCAGACCAATTGTGTAATTGACGAATTCCTAGATAACAGAACGCAGTATGTCATTCTCAGTGGAGAGAAGTCTTCCGAAGTAAGAGTGATTTCAGGTGTGCCGCAGGGGAGTGTCACTGGACCGTTGCTGTTCACAATATACATAAATGACCTTGTGGATGACATCGGAAGTTCACTGAGGCTTTCTGCGGATGATGCTGTGGTATATCGAGAGGTTGTAACAATGGAAAATTGTGCAGAAATGCAGGAGGATCTGCAGCGAATTGACGCATGGTGCAGGGAATGGCAATTGAATCTCAATGTAGACAAGTGTAATGTGCTGCGAATACATAATTAGAAAGATCCCTTATCATTTAGCTACAATATAGCAGGTCAGCAGCTGGAAGCAGTTAATTCCATAAATTATCTGGGAGTACGCATTAGGAGTGATTTAAAATGGAATGACCGAATAAAGTTGATCGTCGGTAAAGCAGATGCCAGACTGAGATTCATTGGTAGAATCCTAAAGAAATGCAATCCGAAAACAAAGGAAGTAGGTTACAGTACGCTTGATCGCCCACTGCTTCAATACTGCTCCGCCCACTGCTTCAATACTGCTCAGCAGTGTGGGATCCGTTCCAGATAGGATTGATAGAAGAGATAGAAAAGAGCCAACGGAGAGCAGCGCGCTTCGTTACAGGATCATTTAGTAATCGCGAAAGCGTTACGGAGATGATAGATAAAACTCCAGTGGAAGACTCTGCCGGAGAGACGCTCGGTAGCTCGGCACGGGCACTTGTTGAAGTTTCGAGAACATACCTTCACCGAGGAGTCAAGCAGTATATTGCTCCCTCCTACGTATATCTCGCGAAGAGACCATGAGGATAAGATCAGAGAGATTACAGTCCACACAGAGGCATACAGACAATCCATCTTCCCACGAACAATACGAGACTGGAATAGAAGGTAGAACCGATAGAGGTACTCAGTGTACCCTCCGCCACACACCGTCAGTTGGCTTGCGGAGTATGGATGTAGATGTAGATGTAGATGTAGATGTAGATGTCGTACTGGAAAGAGCAAAAGACGGGAGATAAGTTTGACACGCCGCAACACATATAAAAGGAAAATTTCATTGCGCTTTACGATTTACATAATAATTTTATATCGCACCTTCCACTCAGTTTTACCAAATTTCTGGACCGACCTGTTCAATACGCTCCGTTACTATGCATAATGCACTTTTAACTTATATCGTGTATTTTTTGTGTGGTGTCACCGCCAGACACCACACTTGCTAGGTGGTAGCCTTTAAATCGGCCGCGGTCCGGTAGTATACGTCGGACCCGCGTGTAGCTACTATCAGTGATTGTAGACCGACCGCCGCCACACGGCAGGTCTAGAGACACGTCCTAGCACTCGCCCCAGTTGTACAGCCGACTTTGCTAGCGATGGTTCACTGACAAATTACGCTCTCATTTGCCGAGACGATAGTTAGCATAGCCTTCAGCTACGTCACGTCATTTGCTACGACCTAGCAAGGCGCCATTATCATTTGCTATTTACCTTGTGATACATGTACCGTCAGACTGATGTTCACCAGTTATGAATTAAAGTTAAGTATTCCAGTAGTTACTTACGTTCTTTGCTACTATAAATTCCCTTACCTGTTCCAGACCTCACGCCAGCCTGCGTGAGCTTAAATGCGTGCCTTTCGGCTACCTACTAGTGTCTTGGCTGTCTTGCCAAGTCACAACATTTTGTGTAATTTTCTTTTTTTCTTCATTTTAAATGTAAACCACTAAATTCAAATTGTGAACGGCCAGGCTGGTGACCCCGTTTTCTTCTCTCCGTCAATAGGTGGCACCGCATTTGCCACTCTGCTTTACCAATTTGCCTTCTTGTTCGCATCCGCTACTCCCTGTTCTGCTCTCATAGGCAGCACACCGCACATGGTATACACGGCGCTCGGGGACCACAGCACAGCGAAAGTGTCGTGATATCATTTGTATATATTCCCTACACCGGCAGTCGTCCGTAGTACTGTGTAGCGCCACTTGCGCATTGACTCAGGTTTCATAACACCTAACCCGACAGACGGTTTTGAAATGTTTCTTTACAAGTTTTTAAAACATTTTAGAAAAAGTTAGTTTTTTTATGTGCGTTGTGGCGTGTGAAAATCATCTCCTGTGTTTTGCTATTTCCGGTACGACACCTGAGGATGGGCTTATAACGGTCCGAAACCGGTCGTGTGAAAATAAAGTAATTTACAACTGAAGCGGTATTTTCAACATCTGCTTCTTATTTTTTGCTATCAAGCATCTGACTGGTTTGATGTGACCAGCCACAAACTCCTCTCGCATTCCTAGTTCAACTCAGATTACCGCCAACATCCTCAATTACTTCTTACATATATTCCAACTTTTATCTTCCCCTACAGTTTTCACACTCTACAACCCCCTTCCAATTCTTTATTGTACTATACAAGTCTTGTTATCCTGACCCTCCATATTATCAATGTTTTCCACTCGTTCGAATCTTCACTGATTCTGCGGTGAACTTCCTGACTTCTTACCACATCAGTCCACCAAATTTTCAGCATTCTCTTGCAGCATATCTCAACCTCACAGATTCTATTACCATACGGTTTTCCTATCACAACACAGAAAACACCGTACCGCAAATGAACATTTTTCATTATTTACTACCTCATGTTAAAGGGCAATGCTAGATTCTGGACACCTTGTTTCAGCCAAGAACGCTCTCTTCACCAACGATAGTCTGATGTTTACATCCTCTTTGCTTTGTCTGTCACTTTACCTTCCAGTATTATGAAATTATTCAACTTGTTTACTATGTGGTACAGAATTTTGGTGCTAAGTTCTGCACTAATCTCATTTCCGTACTTCTCATTACTTTTACCTTTCTTCACTCTCAATCCATAGTGTGCGCTCATTGGGCTCTTCACTCCATTCAGGAGGTTGTCCAATTCTGCCGCTCTCTTAATGAGGATAGTAATATCATCACCGAATCTTATCGCTGTTATGCCTTCACACTGAATTGTAATCCTACTTCTGAATCTTTCTTTCCGTCATATCTTCTTCGATGTGTAGTTTGAACAACAGGGAGGAGTCTTGAGCCCTGTCTTACAGCCTTTCTAATTTGAGCACTTCTTTCTTTGTATCCTCCCATCCTTTTCGTTCTTTCTACATACTGACTGTATACGCTGCAAACCATGACATTCTGTGTTCACAGCAAACCGTATCCAACCGGTAAAAGACTTTTTTTTTCAGTCATCAGTCTTCTGACAAGTCTGATGCGGCAAGCCACAAATTCCTCTCCTCTTTCAACCCCTTAACTTCAGTGTAGCTATTGTAATCTATATCCTCAATTATTCCGATCTCCGTCTTACTCTACAGTTTTTACCCTCTGCAGCTCCCTCTAGTGTCATGGATGGTATTCCCTGACGTCTTAATACATGTCCTATCTTTCTGTTCTTTCTTCTTGTCAATGTTTTCGCATGTTCCTTTCTTCACCGGTTTTGCGGAGAACCTGCTCATTTCTTACCTTACCAGTCCACCTAATTTTCAATATTTGTCCGTAGCACCACGTCTCAAATGCTGCTGTTCTCTTCTGTTACGGTTTTTCCACAGTCTGTGTCTCACAACCATACAATGCTGTGCTCCAACACATATTGTCAGAAATTTCTTCCTCACATTGAGACTTATGTTAGCTATTAGCAGAATTCTTTTGGCCTGGAATGCCTTTTTGTCAGTAATGTCTCCTTTCTATGACTTCCTTGCTCCGTCCGTCGTGGATTATTTTGCTGCCTAGGCAGCAGAATTCCGTTACTTCGTCTACTTCGTGATCACCAATTCAAATGTGAAGTTTCTTGGTGTTCACATTTTTGCTATTTCTCATTACTTTCGTCTTTCTTCGATTTACTCTAGAACCATAGTCTATACTAGTAAGACTGCTCATTCCATTCAACAAATCTTGTAATTCTTCTTCACTTTCACTGAAGATAGCAATGTCATCGGCGAATCTATCATTAATATCATTTCATCATGAATTTTAGTCCCACTCTTGAACTTTCTTTTATTTCCGTAGTTGCTTCTTAGATGTAAGGATTGAACAGTGGCGTGAAGGAGTACATCACTGTCTTATACCATTTTTCATCCGAGCACTCACAACTCCGTATAGCAAACGCAATATCATGCAATTCACTCGTCATTGCCATTACCATATACTGACTTTCGGACAGAATGTTTTCCCTTTTCTGCACATTATGATTAACAATTTAAATTTCCAGAAATTCCCGGTACGCCCAAAACGGCACACCTCTTTTTTTGTCGTCATGATCAATACAAATATTTCGTAACGACAGTGTTGTTGCGTATCATCATTGGGAAAGTATCTTGAAACGGCGTGTTGAAAATCTACCCGTACCTGTTAAATGATAACCACGCAACGCGACACTTTCTCCGAATTAAGTGAAGTACCCCTTCTCGGTGTTCGACTGAAGCGGACGGCGTCGGTATAATGAATGAACTTCTGAAGTTCTTAGCCGGAAAGAAGCAAACTAAAATTGGCAATTAATTTTCAGCAAACGGGACAATGAATGGTTATTACGAAAGGCTTCATATCGAAGTCATTCAAGAGTCAAACACCAAAGAAAGGAACAAAATGTCACGAGAAATATTGAAATATTGATAATTAACTGCTCTTTGCTATTAAGGCTAACTTTAACGAGTTCATTTTTCAGTAATAAACTGTACGTCTGCTGCTTGGGCAGCCAGCAACTGCTTTAATGTTTGCCATCGACTCTCGTGTCCCTCACTAACAGACGCTCAGGACGGAGCAACAGGCTGCCTCTACCACTCCAATTACAGAAGTCAGATCCCCTAAATTATTCCTCACTGCCATTGATACGTCCCTTGCCTCAGCACTGCTGCTAACCACCCCTCATTCACATTAGTAGCGCACGGGTGAATCGGATAGCTCCGGTAACAGACAGCCCCGTCGCCTCATTGAATCAATTAGCAATCTGCCACATGCAGCTTTCTGAAAAATTGGTTTATATTCTTAAAGGGGCATTGAGCATTAAGAACTTGTTTTCTGATGGCAGGTGGCTTCGCAGTGGATTGTCTATAACATATTACCCACAGTCGAATAAGTTAACAAAGCTGCAATATTCAAAAACACTATATTCAGTTTCTTAATGTTTCGACCTCAGTTGCACTATCTTTAGAGAACTCTATTGTTTGATTAGCGGGAAATTTTCGTCGGGATGTCTGGGATATGAGAAAAATCGAATTCCTTGAGAACAAAAATACAATTAATTTAATATTTAATTACCAATGATAATATCAGCGAGACCCAGTTTACTAGTATCCTGCTCAAACCTATTTTTGGCAGACTCTATGATATGAACATGCGGTCATTGAGTTTCAAGCTCGTAGCAGAAATTTGGAACAAGAAAACAACTGAGACAATTAAAAGTTCATTGATAGTTTTTCTTGGAAAACTACTGTCTTCCAAGCTTCTGTGCAGAAATTTATTGCCTTTATCATGCACTTCCACGCGATCACTTGAGAAACTTTTACCAGGTAGTATGCAACACTTTTACATATTGCCAGTAAAGTATCCGAGCAGAAGGGGTAAGAGCGTTAGTCAGGATGTTTTAATTACTACCTCGGAAAAATCTACATTTAGCAAACATAGTTAAAGAGCCTTTTTTTCGAAACCCCTTGAAGCTTCAAAAGCGTGGTGGCCTCCAACGTCACCCGTAGGGCTTGGCCATAATTCAAACATCATTGCGTCATCGGAAAAAAAGCCAAAGAACAATCAGGTAACATGGGTTAATGATGTCACATTGGCACCAGATTTCAACACAGTTCTCCCAAACATCACCGTGGAGGCGTCACACATGGGGCAAAATCATCATACCCCCTCTTACCCACATTTCATCTCTTCTTTTGATGCTTCTACGATGGATGTCAAGACCGTGACGCCAGCGTTGAAATCACGCGAGTTTTTGTGGGTGACCGAGGAAAACATTTCAGACGTATCGCCGTTCGGTACCGATACGGAAAAGCCTCATGGGAAACTACATTGAAACTACCCTTTACTTGCGGGCGTTAACTCCCATACATTTCACAGTCGAAAACGACAGTTCACAGTGCTATGAGAATAGTAAGGCGTTCTGGACAATATTTACCACTGCTGACATCCCATGGACAGTTCAGCCCTTCTCTAAGAAAATCGTGAGCCTAAAACCCCCTTGAACATGACTGCGCCCTTTTGCAGCATAACGCGACTGCAAATTTGCTTTGTTATGCAGGGTGGAATAATTTGTGCCCGTGCAAAACCATTCGAAGAAACTTTATTATCAGGAGCAAGTTTTCCCTTTTCTGTTTCGAGCCCTCCCGTGGCGTGATCGCAGGGGATGCTACACAGGCAAGTGCGTGAGAAAACTAGTATAGGGTCTCCCCAGGGTCACTAGTTTGGCAGTACCCTCGATACTTCTTTTTTGATCGCTATAAAAATGTACCTGTACAGAAACAGCCAGACGTTGATTCCTAGGCGCAGGTGTGGCAGCCAACCATTTCGACCACCCCTCAGCTGACCGACGCTACGCTGCTGAACTGGCGCTTGCTAGCTGCATGCATTGTTTCCGCCTCGGTTCGCTGGGCGTTCTGTGATTGTGAGCTTTTGCCATACCCACTGCATGGGGACCATTTTCATTTCATAATCTAGTGCGAGATGTTGAAGAAAAGCCTATGACAGATTTCCATTTATTCACCTGTCGTTCCACTGTCGCCTAGACTGTGATACCCTGGTTTTCTAATACCAGTATCTTCAATTCTCTTTTGATACCCTGTTCATGAGATAGAGAGAGAGAGAGAGAGCGAGATGATGTGCCACATTCTTCCTCGTCAGACTTGTTTCATCACACTTGGAGCACCTGCGCCAGCTAACCGCTACGTAATACTATGGTGCGTTGTTACCCTATACTTAAAACGACCTACGTGGTGTCACTGTTGACTGATATGTAATTTTTTGCTTCCCAGTGACTGCTATCAGTGGGTTATCCAATGCAGTGCTGTAGAGCCGAGCTTCATGTATTTCGTATTGAACACTCATGAGACCTTATTCACCTGTGAAACATCCGCAGCAGCCATGTCTGGAGTGAGGAAAATCCCTTCGACACCCACATCAATGGGTGTGAGAAACAATTCTCTGTCAACGTATGGGTGGGCATTGTCCAAGATCACTTAATAGGACCTTATTTGCTGTCTCCCACTTTGACTGGTCCACGGTGTCTGGTATTACTGTGAGATGCACTGCCACCGTGCTTGGAAACTGTACCTCTGTTGTAGGCGGAAGGGTGTAGTTACAACATATTGACGCCCTAGTCCACTTTGATTTTAATGCCAGCAAGCACCTGAACAACGTCTACCCACATCGTTGGACTGGAAGAGGATGAGCTGTCTCATGGCCTGCGTGATTACCGGATCTCATGCCTTTGAACTTCTTCCTCTGTTGTTATCTCAATACGTTGGTGCATGAAACACCATAGAAACAGATAAAGACCAGCTTGCTAGGGTCCAAGCTGCCTGTCCCCTGGTGCAACAGGCAGCAGGGACCTCTGAGAGAGTACAACAGAACTTCATATGCCGTTACTGTGCGTGCATTGAGTCTGGCGGTTCGCTTTGAACAATTGTTGCTAAGCAGTTACACTGTTTATGTTCATTACACAATAATTACAGACATGCGTTTGCCACTATTGTTCCCGATCTCAGTGTAATCAGTTGTGGACCCTCTATCACCTGTTTCAATTTGGCCTAAAAAGTTTGAGACACCCTTTGTAGTAAGCAAGAAACCAGATATACATGTCAGGAGATAAACAACACTAACAGGTTTTACACAGTTTATGTGTCTACTGTAAAAGTAGGAAATTTGGAAATGTTGTCACTCTGCAGTAAGCCATTCTTACAGGTTGAAGAGGGTTCGATCATCTACCTTCATCTTGGGGTGAGGGTTTGATAGATTATCTCGAGATGACTATTCACCTCCAGGGTCTTCCAGTGAATCTTTCATCTGCCTTCAGTATAATTTGTTTTATGTGATCATTACACTTCAAAAAAATCCATACATCTAATGAAAATTATTTAATGAATTATTAAGCCTCCCTTTACTGTTCGTTAACAGTGTGATCAAACAGTAACTGATATTTCCGGCTTTCCATGCGCAAAATATTAAATTTCTTCTTGTTGAGGATTGATGCTCTGCAGGGCTTCTTGCATTGTTGTAAAATTTTATTCCACAGCAACTACTTTGTATGCAATAGCATTTTCTAAGAGACATGTAGACAGGAAACTATACTGACCAGTACTGTCCACTTAGTGTTGTAGATAGGACCATGCAGAAAGCATGAAATCGTAAGGTTTGACACATGTTTTTGGAAGACTGTTTAATGCAGAGAAAAGGCAACAAACACACTGATGAGTGTACATATTAAGTTACAACATATACAAAATCTGCACTTGTACACACACTCTATGTGCTGGGTGTCCCTTCTAAGAATCGCCAGGCGCTAGTTCTCTGATGTTTCGTCGGATATTTGGAACTTGCTTTCAGCAATGTGTAGATGAAGTAAGCCCAAACAAATACTGCTCACCACATCTTTCATGCAGGACACAGGTTTGTTTCCGATTGCAAACCAATTAATTTTTAAAGTCGAATTTTACGAGTCCTTTCAACGGAAGGGTTCCCTAGTGTGATATTTGTTTTTATCAGCACTTATTAACTTGGACAGCAATATACGCAGAATAACCAGCCAGTACTCCAGCAGCGTCTAAGCAGCGCGTTTGCATGATGACGACTGACAACGTGGGCTAGGACCATGCCAAATCAGTCCTTCTGACAACAATTTCTGATTCGATTTCTTCACATTTCACGTGCAGCCATTTTAGAATACTGGCGTGATAGATACCTATAACTGTGTGCATTTGTTCGATTACACTTCTTGAGAATAGGAACGATGTGCGCATTTCCAAAATCAATTGAGTCCCTTCATACCTCACATTACTGCTACCACGAGATAGCTTTCACATACTCTATGTATCAAGATGTATATACCCAAACACGCGTATTTGTGCTGTCGTAGCAAAGACTCTCAAATTGAATCGCGCGCAGAGTTACTCAGTAGAGCTCCTCAGCGGAAAAAGGCACAGCTGTTGTCCTTAATCCCCTGGACACTGGTGGACGCCCGAGCACGGCTGGAGGAGCGCTGCTAAAAAGGTTTGGGGTGTAGCACCCGGTCCGGCGAGCTCGTTTGTCACTGTCTGCCAGCCACGCGACATCTGGGGTGGTACCCACACACATACACACATGCGCCCGCCCGCCCACACACACACATAAACACACACACACACACACACACACACACACACACACACACACACACACATACGAAGGCGCATACAAAAGGGGACGAGAGACCATCACATTCGGATGGGCGACGTCTGCTGTGCTTCTGTGTGCTGAAGTTTTCCCTTTAATTTTCTTTTCTTAAACTTTATAATCAGGAGGCCAACAGTGGCACAGATAATCAAGCAAGCTGTATGTTTACGACGCATATGTCGCGTGCTGTCAGCCGTCTCTAACTTTCTTTCCCATTTACTCACTATTTGTTAGCGGAAGAGTAAATAATCAGAGCTGAGGACAGACAGGCAGTGACAGCTATGAACAATGACTCTCATACTGATAGGTCGTCTGATGGTTGTACACTACCGGCCATTGAAATTGCTACACCACGAGAACGACGTGCTACAGACGCGAAATTTAACCGACAGGAATAAAATGCTGTGATATGCACATGATTAGCTTTTCAGAGCATTCACACAAGGCTGGCGCCGGTGGCGACACCTACAACGTGCTGACATGAGGAAAGTTTCCAAACGATTTCTCACACACAAAAAGCAGTTGACTGGCGTTGCCTGGTGAAACGTTGTTGTGAAGCTTCGTGTAAGGAGGAGAAATGCGTACCATCAGATTTACGACTTTGATAAAGGTCGGATTGTAGCCTATCGTGATTGCGGTTTATCGTATCGCGACATTGCTGCTCGCGTTGGCCGACATCCAATGACTGTTCACAGAATATGGAATCGGTGGGTTCAGGAGGGTAATACGGAACGCCGTGCTGGACCCCAACGGCCTCGTATCACTAGCAGTCGAGATGACAGGCATCTTATCCGCATGGCTGTAACGGATCCTGTAGCCACGTATCGATCCCTGAGTCAGCAGATGGGGACGTTTACAAGACCACAACCATCAGCACGAAGAGTTCGACGACGTTTGCAGCAACATGGACTATCAGCTCGGAGACCATGGCTGCGGTTACCCTTGACGCTGCATCACACACAGGAGCGCCTGCGATGGTGTACTCAACGACAAACCTGGGTGCACGAATGCCAAAACGTCATTTTTTCGGATAAATCCAGGTTCTGTTTACATTATCATGAGGGTCTCATCCGTGTTTGGCGACATCGCGGTGAACGCACATTGGAAGCGTTTATTCGTCATCGCCACACTGGCGTATCACCCGGCGGGATGGTATGGGGTGCCATTGGTTGCACGTCTCGGTCACCTCTTGTTCGCATTGAAGGCACTCTGAACGGTGGACGTTACATTTCAGATGTGTTATGACCCGTGGCTCTACCATTCATTCGATCCCTGCGAAACGCTACATTTGAGCATGATAATGCACGACCGCATGTTGCTGGTCCTTTACGAGCCTTTCTGGATACAGAAAATGTTCGACTGCTGACCTGGCCAGCACATTCTCCAGATCTCTCACCAACTGAAAACGTCTGGTCAATGGTGGCCGAGCAACTGGCTCATCACAATACGCCAGTCACTACTCGTGATGAACTGTGGTATCGTGTTGAAGCTGCATGGGGAGCTATACCTGTACACGCCATACAAGCTCTGTTTGACTCAATGCCCAGGCGTACCAAGGCCGTTATTACAGCCAGAGGTGGTTGTTCTGGGTACTGATTTCTCAGTATCTATGCACCCAAATTGCGTGAAAATGTAATCACTTGTCAGTTCTAGTACGATATATTTGTCCAATGAATACCCATTCATCATCTGCATTTCTTCTTGGTGTAGTAGTCTTAATGGGCAGTAGTGTAGTAGGGAAGATAGCGTCCTGATATGAAACACTAGGCCACACTATATAGGTGCTTCGATGTCTTCTGTGGAGTATTACTTGAATTTGCCTCTACATACATGATGACTGACATCTAAAGCCACTATTGTTACATGCAAAGTACACTAAGCTGCGACCTCCATACATGCCCATGAGAAATGGTGTCAATTTGTGTTTCGTACTACATGTATCCCATCAACTCATCGCTACAAACTGCCACATTATCACAGACACTGCATCATTGACATAAAGTGACCCTCTCAATGTTCTGTTTGTCTGGAAGTGACCTTGGGAACCATATCAACATGTGGATGTACACTTTCCACGTGCCGTATGCACACTTAACTGCTATCTGCATGCTTGATTCCAGTAATGCTGTCTACATGTCTGTGTTGTGGTATCATAAGTATTACGTCAGCTCATCTTAATAAAGTGTGTGCTAATGTCTTACATAATACATTGGATTGAAATTGCTCAGTACAGAAACACACATGCACACATATCATACAAGGTGTTCCAGAATTGCCGTTACAAACTTCTAAAACTTGCAAAAGAGATTGAGTGCATAATATTTTGAATAGGAACCCATGTCCAGGAATGTACGATTTCTGTTCTATGGGAGTTTCTAATCAGATGTTTAAATACTCCTCCACTTCTGCTTGAGGAACTGAATTAGATGTGAAGCAGTACAACTATCAGGTAAAAATTCCAAATGAAACCTAATATATATTTATCACTTAAGCGCATTTGTTTTTATTAACACTCAATCATCACGTCTTTACGTTATTCCAAAACAAAAAAGAACCCGTCATACTGTACGTGCGGAACAGTACTGATGTATTACAACAGCGTGTCGGTGTGATGGACCCCGACGTTGTTACAGACATTGTGCTTACGAAGAATGTCCTGATACACACTCTATATCTCACTTGATGTCTCTGTGTTCCCTGTGCAGCAGGCAGAAATCGCGATGGAAGATCTTCCTGTTCTTCTACAGGGATCTCGTAAATTAAACTTTGCATACGACCCCACAGGAAGCAGCACACATCGTCTTGCCTACCCTATTGCGTACCAGGACAGGCAACTCTGAGATTTTCCCTTTCCCTCAGCAGACGTGGGAGCGTTACATATATGGACTGAAACCGTCGTAGAACGGAAACGATACGTTTCCGGTTGTGGGTTCCTATTCAAAACATTTTGTACTCACTCCCCTCTACAAATCTTAGAAGTTTCTAACGGTAGTTTCACAACACCTTGTATTTATGTAAGTGTCCATAGTCAAAATTCCAGTTTCAAAACACCGTAGAAAAGGACCGCCTGCTCAGAATACTGTCAAATTTGAACAGTACTTTATTAGTGAAACGATATGCGCCAAAAAACATTTAACAAAAATTTTACTAATAGATGTAGCTGTATGCGCCTTAACAAAGAAAACTGTCAGCTACCAATGAATCGCTACCAATGAATCGCAATACGATAGCTGTGGACTGAGTTGCCCATTACACTATCCGTACTGTACAATGTGTATGATTGCACAAATTCGTCAGTGAACAGCTGTGACAACTTCGCATCACACCGCAAGAGGATGTCTTGAGGCCAAAAACTTAACAAAAGGCAAAATGATACCGGTTTGTATTTTTCCTGATGCCAAACACCGTATAAAAACAAAACGACATCTGTTTCTAATCTTCCTGGCCCAAAAAAGTATGAAACGAAAAATGACATTGTTTTTATTTTTCTGGCGCCAAAAACCTCATTATAAAACAAAATGATATCGGTTTCTAATCCTCGTGGGACTAACACAAGATATGCTCGACAAGGTCTCGACCGTTTTGTGCCACAGCTCTTGTGGGGCTCCACAACCAGAAGTCACAACTATTAGTATCAGGTGATCTGCACGACCAGGCTCTAGGGAAATGGCGGCTGATAATTCTAGCATTTCCGAAATTCCTCCACTGTGGCTGTGCAACTTGTGGAGAAGCGTCATGTTTCTTAAAAGTGATTACAGCCACACAGCGGTACTGTTGAAGGGTTGGAATGACTTTGGTGCTCAAAAGACTATCATAACTTTCATCAGTGATGTTAAAGATATCGGGATCTAAAGTACTCCTCGAAAAAATACGGTCCTACGATAAAGGGTGCCATCAACCCGCACTACACAGACACCTTTTGAGAACGAAGTGAAAGCAATTGATGCTGGTGTGGCTTTTCCATTGCGCATATTCTGCAGTTCTGCTTATTGTCACATCCTTGGAAGCGGACTTTAACGTCTGTCCACAGAATGCTCCACGGTCATTCATTGTCCGTTTCCGTCCGCGGAAGTAATCCCAGAACGAACGTTTGTCTTGCTGGCAGGTCAGGATGATTTTCTATTGATAGCAATGCAGGATGTTTCGTAGGATTTTGTACACCGTGCTCACAGGCACATCGAATGTTCGGGCAATTCCTCGTGCAAAGCTGCATGTACTGTAGAATAGTGTCTCACCTTAGCAATAGTTGTATCCTTAGCAAATCACAGTTCGGGTTTCAGAAGTTTTGCTCTACTGAATGTTCACTCACCAAATTTTACAAGATTTAAGGAATAAAATGGCACTGATTGGTGTTTTCTGCGAACTCTATAAAGCATTTGATTGGGTGACTTACAGTATTCTCCTAGATAAATTAACATTTTATGGGAGTGATTGTATAGCCAACCAATGGATAATGACTTGTCTAACCAAATCAACACAGGAAGTTGCACTTAGTAATTCAAGCAGTATAGTCCTGAGACATATTTGTGACTGGGGACGAAGCACGTCCGGCTAGTATACAACTAGCAGAATTGGTTCCTTTTGCAAATGATACTAGTATTGTAATCAATCCAAACATACATACAGAAACAGACGAGATCGTTAAAAAAGTTCTTAAAAGTATTATTGACTGGTTTTTAAAAAGACCGAACATATTCATTTCGCCACATCTTGAGGCACTACACCAATGATAATGGTAACACATGATGAGGAAGTAATAAATAGGGTGGAAACTTTAAAATTCGTAGTGGTCCACATTGATGAGCATTTAAATTGTAAAAAACACATTTTGGAAGTCCTAAAACATCTTAGTTCGCCATATATGCGCTTAGAATCATTACAAACCTTGGGAAGAAACAAATCAGTAAGTTGACGTATTTCCCACATTTTCATTCAATAATGGTACATGGAACAATGACCTGGGCTATCTCATCTTTAAGAAAGAAAGTCTTTATTTGGCTAAAACGTACTCTGAGAATAATATGTGGTGCTCATCCACAATCATCTTGTAGACATCTGGTTAAGGAGTTGAGTATTCTGACTACTGCTTGACAATATTCATTCCCTCGTCAAATTTTTTTAAAATAATCCACTGCAGTGGAAGAGAATCAACGAGGTACACAATGACAATAGCAGAAGGAAAAATGACATTTATTATTCCACATTAAGGTTGTCCTTAGCAGAATGCTGCAACGAAAGTTTTTTATCATTTACACAGTGTCTGACAGACAGCAAAATTGAATTTGATAACAAACTGAGAAAGTTTCTTCTTGAACAACTCCTATTCCGTAGAAAGATTTTTGTTCCTGTGTAAAATGTGGTGGTTAAGAATTACTGTCTCAAATCTGTATAACTTTTGTATTCCTTAACAATACAAATAGAAATGTTCAACATGTAACCGTACGTACAAATTAATTTTTGTTGTGGATGTATAATGACTTATTCCACTTCATTACGATCTATCATGCAAAATGATCAATGGACCTTGTCAGTAATTTAATAATTTACTAACTCTCGTAACGTTGTTTGTTATTCAGTGACGTCGTTTGGTTCAAATGGTTCAGATGGCTCTGAGCACTATGGGACATAACTGCTGAGGTCATCAGTCCCCTAGAACTTAGAACTACTTAAACCTAACTAACCTAAGGACATAACACACACACAAGCCCGAGGCAGGAATCGAACCTCCTACCGTAGCGGTCGTGCGGTTCCAGACTGTAGTGCCTAGAACCGCTCGGCCACTCCGGCCGGCAGTGACGTCGCTTGATTGCCACAATCGGCGGTGTAGAAGATGGATGCTGCATTCTCGGAAGTATAGCATCAACCTGGTTTTCAATTGTTCGTATGAGGTACAGTTCAACCTAATACCAACTAACGACGGTCCACTGTACTGTATTATCATCATCTAACTTCGTTGTAGAAAACCACTGAAATACTTCTAGTGCCAGTAGAGAGATTTCGCAGCCTTTCAGTCTACATTCCAGAATACACGTCCGCTAAGGCCGCAGTGTGAGATGCCGATACTCAAGTTTCCCACTTTTCAGAAGCTGAAGCGTCTCCGCAAAGAAGTGGGATTCTTTCTCTTCCCTGTAAGGAGTGGCGAAAAGCCTTAAAGGTAGGCTCTAGGCAGAAGAGCCGCAGAGAAAGAGAGAGTGCGTTTTGTGAGGGAACTCGGCTCCGTGGGCAGCGGAAGGTCGTGCGCAGCCACGGCAGGGTATAAATAGCGCTCCCAGATACAGATAGGGGCAGTGCCATCTCGGCGTCTCCCTGTCACGGTCGATAGGAAGCCAACCGAGCCAGGTTAAGCTTTCCCCGATGTGGGTCAGGCAGCGAACGGCCGAGTTATGGAATGTCTGCGCGGCGCACAATCGCCCCTGCTGCCCATTAAAAGCATCGGCGGGACTGCCGCTATTGATCTGGGCTGAGCGCTCTTTGCGGTCGCTGTGGAAATGGCCAGCAGCCATCTGCGGATGCTGCGCCGCAGGCGGTGGTGCCTGTGGCGCAGTGCTTTCAGCGATACGCCACCCCGTCAGCCCACTTGTGTAAACACTCAAATTTCCAAGTATGCGATATCTGCTTTCTACTTGGCCGAGGGGATGGAGGATTGGGGAGGGGTGGGGGATCTGGGAGGAGGCTCATATGCGTCACGACTCTCCGTCCAAAAGAAAAGTATACTAAAAGCTTCGTATTTTTACATAGAGGAGTAGGTGGGGTGAAAAGGCCAGAATGAGAAAGTGGACACTGCATATATCTTGCCCTAAACAGCACAGCGACTTTCCGGTAACTGGTCAGACACGCCATCAATGTTGTTAATATTCAAAAAAGTGTTCAAATGTGTGTAAAATCTTATGGGACTTAACTTTTAAGGTCATCACTCCCTAAGCTTACGCACTACATAACCTAAATTATCCTAAGGACAAAAACACACACCCATGTCCGAGGGAGGACTCGAACCTCCGCCGGGACCAGCCGCACAGTCCATGACTGCAGCGCCATAGACCGCTCGGCTAATCCCGCGCGGCTGTTGTTAATGAGTTGGGCAGCGGAAGCTTGTTCCTTTACTTTTTTGTAAACCTTTTTTAGTTTTCAGTTGTCTAATGGTACCTCACTTGTGGGTAGAGGAATAGTCTTTGGTCATATAAATGTCCGAACAATGTCTTTTGGCCTACAAATGTAGCTACTTGTTGTTTGCTTCGGGTTGATAATTTCCTCTGTGAAACACTTATGCCGAAGTGTTTGGTAGGGAAAAGTTGGCACACTACTCGTTTGGAAAAGTGGCGAAGGTATATACCACAGTAAGAGTTAGTGTTTTTTATATCTCATACGCAGTATTACAGACCTGATCTAGTTCTAAACCCCTTTTTATACACAAAGCTTTCATCTGTCTTTTACCCCTCTGGGAAAATTTTTGTATTAATGAATTCATACCATTTAAGACTTTCTCTGTTATATTTGACTTAATACAAAAATCCGATCAAGTGGCCTGCACCTCCCGATACTAAGGCTTCATTATGCCTAGAGAATGTCCGAAGATTAGAACAACGCAAATCGATTGCTGTTGCTATGCCACTGGCCAAGTAGGCAGCAAAAGAGGCCATTATATGAACCTTCTGAGAAATGCATGTTGTTCATACAAATTATTTTCGATTCACTTAAAAATATTTCGTGTGATATCAAATAATATGTAGATTTAAAATATGCGGCAGGCTTCTATCGACTAAAATTCAATTTTCCACCTTCCCACACCATCTTCAAAATTTCTCAGTCCCGTTTCGGAGAAAATAGGAGCGGAAAGATTAAGAGCTGGGAAGATATTTATCCAGTATAGAAAGACATGTAAATCGCAACAATCTACTACATAAAAAATTATAAAATAGCTAAACAAAGAAGAAATGGGTGTGGCAATTTAGATCTGCTGAATAGAGAAGACTGGGTGAAGTACTGTAGAAATCTGTGGTCGGAAGAAGACGAGAAACATAAAGCAGGAGAAATAACCATATGTTGTTCGGGAACTGATAAAATGGAATATAAGTAACTTCAAGCGTCCTTAAAGGGCTATAAAAAGCGTCTGTAGAACTCTTTAAATGAATACACGAAGAAATTACGTATAGGCTTGACCTTCGGGACACAAAAATTTCTTTAGTACATAAAAAATGTGTGCAAGGATAGTAGTGAAAGAATGAGAAACATGGTAAGCTGATTATTACTCGATGAACAAACACATTTTCGGAAAGGAGGTCCTGCTCCGATAACATTTTCTCACTAAACCAAATAATACAAGAAAAAAGGAGAACAAAATTTAGAAGCCTGAATAGTCTTTATAGGCTATACTATTGTTCAGAGAGGAAAAATATGAAATATTACTGAAAAATGAGGAATTCCACGACATCTAATGGAAGTTGCCCCAAATATACATAGAAGAACACAGATAAATGTAAGCTGCAATTTCAAAATGTTGTGGCAGTCCCATGTGGACTACATGGAGGTGAGATCTGGATGACGAATTTTAGAAGAGATAGATAGTAGGCTCCAAGTAGCCGAAGTGAGATTTTTGATCAGAGTCCATCCGAAGACCGTAGGAATTTACCACTGAAATGAAAGAATTAAGGAGTACAGAAAAGAATATAAATAACAATTAGAGTGAATCACCGACCAACATAGTCCAAAAAAGTTGCTACTGTGTGTCCCTAAAGGAAGAAGGAACGTTGGTACACCCAAGGAAATGTGTATGGATCAAGAAGCAAGAAGTGGCAACGTAACGACTCGTCTAAAACTCTGGCGAGAAGTAAGTAAATTACAAGGATGTTAGACAACTACTAGTCAAGTTTAATAGCCGGTATTTTCCAGTTGCTTGCTACCTGACGGGCAGCAGAAAACATTCCAGCGAGATAAAGGCACCCAATCCTCAGAGCCAACGTACTTTCTGCAGCAAACCCGCCAATGTTCGTGAGTCCAGAATGACAATCGGTAGACCACAGGCAGTTGAGAACGTATAGACTTTCGCAAATGTGGTCGCAAACGACTGAAAGAAATAATTTCTCACCATATAGCCGCTCCCAAAGCTACAGTCAGCAGATTTATGTTCACAATTCTAGTGATGACTAAAACACTTACATTGTTAATTCCGACTCAGTTATAACTTTGTGAAAGTAACGGACTTCTGTTGACAGATCTTTAATCAACGTCGTTCACATTTTAGATTTCTCATAAGCTGTTTTAACGGGGTAGCCCACTTTAAATTTGAGAAAAATAGGTGATTTTCCTGATTTTTCAAGTAAAATTATATTAAAGCTAAATTTGATGAAATAGCTTTATTGCTTAAGCCTTTATTTTGAAGAAATCGTTTTTATGTTCACATCGCACGCAACCAGTAATCGCTGCAGACGGAACATGGTCATCGGCAAGAATTCTCGAAGGCCTCTTATTGGACCTGAAAGATAATAATTTTGTGTAACTAATTTTCTGTATATTTGCTTTCAACACACATAGGAGAATTGATAAGAATTAAGTTCTATCGGAATGGTGACCTGCTGAAACAAATGTCATTTCCTTCGCCCACAAAATCGAAATAACAGCGTGCACCGAAAACAGACTTTCTAAGACCTCGCAAAATGCCTAAGTCCGCTGACAGGGACCTCAGAGAATGCCGGCATCAAATTCCGATCAAAATCAGGCTTAGCCTTCTGATGTTATGTTTCCCTAATCTGAAAAACAGCGTTTAAAGTTTTCGATCACATTTTTTTTTCTTTATAATTTGAGTGCATCGTAGTTCTAGTCAGCAGCCCAGTGACTATACAGCAAACCTTCCATATCCAAAAAGAGCTCCTCCTCGATCTTCTTCCTGGCAATTGTGATCCTGGGGATCTCTTTGGCGCCGGCCGGTGTGGCTGAGCGGTTCTAGGCGCTACAGTCCGGAACCGCACGACCGCTACGGTCGCAGGTTCGAATCCTGCCTTGGGCATAGATGTGTGTGATATCTTTAGGTTAGTTACGTTTAAGTAGTTCTAAGTTCTAGGGGACTGATGACCTCGGAAGTTAAGTTCCATAGTGCTCAGAGCCATTTGAACCATTTTGTGATCTCTTTGACTCCTTCCGTCGTCCGCTGCTCTGCTCGCTCTAGACGCTTTTAGTCCGTTTTTCTAGAGAAGTTGTTCCATAGTGGTCAGTTAAAAATTTCCATAATGTCTATTAGGTAATCGTTCACACTACAAATGTCAACTATATTTGTTCCAGTTCTGAATGGTTTTCGGAGACACTTTTTTACAAACTGCTTTGCAGCTTCGTTACGAAGTTCCAGACGAATATCCGAAGGACACTGCAATAAAACAAACACCAAAGAGAAAATTAAACAAAAAAGAAAATTGCATATTTTAAAATATTCAAAAAGCACTTCGATATACTTAACGCTGATCCAAGGTAAACTATTAATAGTATTGTATAAAAAATTACCTACATTTTAGGTAATTATTGTTAAAATATTAGGCATTCGTGTTATATTAATAGCGAGAGTTAAAGCAAGCTATATCTGGACTGCGGGTGAGCAAGTAACAAATTGTGACCCTCTATGACGCCCCCCACCCCTCTCTCCGCGGCCACCGAACGAACTGGATCGGTACCTGGTTGTTGATAACAACAAATTTTTTTGAAATAATGAATATTATTTTTCGCTATAAGATTTTTCGCCTTACAGGAAACTGGATGCGTGTGTATGTGTGTGCATGCGTGTATGTGTTTGAACTTACGGGCGTAAACGTAGATGCTATCAGCGCCCGAACAGGAAACTACCGTTGCCGAGAAATCGTAAGGAACTGCAGAAAGACATCGATAACATTTCCGCTTTGAATAGCAGTTTCATGATATGAAGAAATAAATCTAAAACTAAACAAAAAAATGTTCAAATGTGTGTGAAATCTTATGGGACTTAACTGCTAAGGTCATCAGTCCCTAAGCTTACACACTACTTAACCTAAATTATCCTAAGGACAAACACACACACCCATGCCCGAGGGAGGACTCGAATCTCCGCCGGGACCAGCCACACAGTCCATGACTGCAGCGCCCAGACCGCTCGGCTAATCCCGTGCGGCCTAAAACTAAACGATGAATGTGCATTTCCCACTTGAGTACTTGGAAAAGGGTCATAGCACTACGTTCAGACTATTTTTCTACCTTTTGCACTCTCAAACAGCACATGATTAATATGAACACCTCAACATTTCCGTGAGAACTCTGATTTTTCTTTTACTGCTCCACGATGTAGCTGGGAGTCAACAGTTTACTTTTGCGTGTAAAGGAGAAAGCTGGTAATTCTCGGAAAACATTACAAATAAAAATGCCTTTCTTTTCATTGTTCCGATCCAAACTCGCTTATCATATCTGCTATACTCTTTCCTCCATTTCGTGATAATATTTGTACGAAAGGAGATGACGTTCTTTGAACTTTTTTGATGTCTTCCCTCAATCCCATCTCGTAGAGATGCCACACCGCCCAGCGATATCATATCATAGGACTGACGAACAGCTCTGCCAATGAAACACAGTGTTTTATTCACCTTCCACCACAAAATTTTCACGTAACGTTTCCAAATCAGATTGTTTAAGTTTGTACACACTAGGTATTTTTTTAAGCCGATTAACTTCAGATTTGTGTGTTTTATCGTCTTACCGTAAAATAGCGACTTTTATTTGTTTTCGTACGCAACTAGAGGAGCCAACACTTTTTTTTCGTTTTCTGTCAACTGACACTTTTCGCAACCTGGAGATGCTTCGTCTTAATCCCCTTCTAATTCGTTTTGACATTCTCATGACTTCATTAGACAGTAAAGAACAACCTTACACGTGATAAGACTAAAATAATGCCTATAACAAGAGAACTTTTTTTGAGTCATAAGTTTTCTGACTTCTTTTATGCTGCCCTACACGATTTCCTCCCCTGTGTCAACCCCTTCATCTCAGAGTAGCACTTGCAACCTACGTCCTCAATTATTTGCTGGATATCTTCCAATCTCGGTCTTCCTTTAGAGCTTTTACGCTCTGCAGCTCCCTCTAGTACCATGGAAGTCATTCCCTGACATCTTAACAGTGTCCTATCATCCTATCCCTTCTTCTTGCAGGGTTCTTTCCATGCATTCCTTTCCTTGCCGATTCTGTAGAGAACTTGCTCATTGCAAATCTTATCAGCCCACTTGATGTTCAACATTCTTGTGTAACACCACACTTCAAATGCTTCGATTCTCTTCTGTTACGGTTTTCCCTCAGTCCATGGATGTTCAATAGCGTACAATGCTGTGCTCCAAACGAACATTCTCAGAAATGCCTTCCTCAGGTTAAGGCCTATGTGTGACATTAGTAGACTTATCTTAGTCAGAGAGGCCCCTTTTGTCAGTGCTTGTTTGCTTTTGAAGTTCTTCTTGCTCCGTCAGTCATGGATTAATTTGCGGCCTACGTAGCAGAATTCCTTTACTTCATCTACTTCGCGATCACCAGTTACGATATTAAGTGACTCGCTGTCGTCATTTCTGCCATTTCTCAATACTTCCCACTTTCTTGGATTCACTTTCAATCCACATTCTGCATTCATTAAACTGTTCATTCCATTAAGTAGATCTTGCCATTCTTCTTAACTTTCACTGAGAATAGCAGTATCACCAGTGGATCTTGATATCCTTTCGCCTTGGATTTTAAATACACTCTTGAACATTACTTTTATTTCTGTCATTGCTTCCTAGATGTACAAATTGAACAGTAAGCGCGAAAGGCTGTATCCCCGTCCACACCAGTTTCAATTCGAGTGAGCCGTGCGTGGCTCGTGTTCGCGCCATCTCTTATTTAACACCCTGTTTTTACCGTACTACCGCCGGCCGGTGTGGTCAAGCGGTTCTAGGCATTTCAGTCTGGAACCGCGCCACCGCTACGATCACAGGTTCGAATCCTGCCTCGGGCATGGATGTGTGTGATGTCCATAGGGTAGTTACGTTTAAGTAGTTCTAAGTTCTAGGGGACTGATGACCTCAGATGCTAAGTCCCATATGGCTAAGAAACATTTAAATCTTTTTTTTTTACCATACTACCGCCTGGTGTCACTGAGTTGCTGCCTTGCCTGCACGTGAGCGACATCAGCAGCGCTTATCGATATATGCACTGCCGTATTATTTTTGCTGGACTGCTATTACGTCCTGGTCGTCGTGTGTCGTCCAGTTAGTTCGGATAGGGCAGTGTCTGACTTGGCACGTGGCACAAGTTCAGTCGAGGCGTGGCAGCAGTGAGGACCGGACCGCCATGCTTCGCCCGACGTTTGCCGACGCACATGATTGGAGTAGGGACGACTTTGGTTGGTCGTCTTGCCGGACGACGTGTATTTGGCCGGCGATCGCTTATGGGTTGGCTGTGTGTGCCTACTCGTGATTCATCCCTGTTATTGTACAGTCACTGCCGTTAGAATTGTCTAGTTCTTCGTGCAAGTGTTCGTGAAACTTTGTGTAATTTGTGTGATTTTGACTGACAAGTTATTTTAAATGTGGTCGGCGTACTGGCCCTGTGGAGTCGGTCGGTTGGCGTGGAGCAATGAGGAATTTATTGGCGGGGTGTAGTTTGGCCGGGGCCAGTTGGCGGTCTCTACGTGGTGTCGGAGAGTGTCGCGCTGTTGCCGTTGCCACGACGTCCGTGGCTCACAGACTCTCGACACGTAAGTTGAATTTTGATTTAACCTACTAGCAAGTCAAGACTGTTCACGTTGTGTCTTTGGAATTCGTTGTCGGCTGTCGGGATATTCCCACGAGAAACAACTAAGTTTTCAAGTAAGAAAAATCCAGCCACCCTCCGGTGGAGTTACACCGTATTTGGTTATTTGAATTGAAGTGCACCAGCGGAATCTTCTGCCTTGTGGCCGATAACGTTCTGCTCTGGGCGTTGACATAGATTTCAGGCAGTGTAGTTTTCTCATCGTGTTGTCGCTGTCCAGCACGGTGTGTAGTTTGACAGCTCCGTGTGTGATTGGTTGTGGGCGCAAATATCAAAATGCGTTGTTCCCTTGAACTCCCTGTCGTGACCTGGTCGGGTGAAGTGGAAGTTTATCTTGTCAGTGTGACCGCTGACTGTCGGTCGGTTGGGTTGTCGTCATATCCTGAATGGTTGTCCCGACTACCCGTCTGACCTAAGTGAGCGTTAGTGTTTGATTTACAGGCCGACACTCGAACATCTGGGCGCCCTTGTGTGTACTGCCTTATTTTTTTTTTATTTATTCTTGTTGTTGGCACTGGTATGGGTTCTAGCCAGTTTTGCGTTTTAAATTAGTTGTTTTACTCTTAAGGCCTTCATCCTACTTTAAAGTACTGTTCCACGTAGCCGGCCGAAGTGGCCGTGCGGTTAAAGGCGCTGCAGTCTGGAACCGCAAGACCGCTACGGTCGCTGGTTCGAATCCTGCCTCGGGCATGGATGTTTGTGATGTCCTTAGGTTAGTTAGGTTTAACTAGTTCTAAGTTCTAGGGGACTAATAACCTCAGCAGTTGAGTCCCATAGTGCTCAGAGCCATTTGAACCATTTGAACTGTTCCACGTAAGCCCTTTGGCATTATTTTTATTTTTAATTTCAAGTCTTTGGCCTTCTGCCGATTTCAATTTAACCTGTTTACTTCAGCCTAACAAACGAACTGTTTTAAGATAAGGCTTGCCTTTTAAATTTCTGATTAGGCTTGCGTTTTAAGTTATTGGCCTTCAGCTGTTTTTAAATTAAAAAGGCTTTCAGCCGATAATTAAGTCCCAAAGATTAAAACTGTGTGTTAAAAAAAAACTTTTTTGGGCTCTTGTAATATTTGATCAAATAACAAAGTTGTACTTTCGACTGTAACTAACAGCCCCTTATTTTGGCCACTTTCCACATTTTATTCTACCTGTTCTGTCCTGCGGGTTAAGCAGGGCATTTCACCGAGTGCTTCTTTCTTGACAGAGTAAAGGCTTAAGAAGCTTGAACTTTTCCATACGAATCGTAATGACAACTGAGGAAAAGTACTGTTCACTGCTGGAAAATGAGGAAAAGTACTGTTCACTGCTGGAAAATTTGTTTACCAGAATAGCAGTAATAGCAGCGCTGCAGTACCGGTATATCGCGATAGAAACAGCTGCAAAGTGACCCATATCAATAAAGGGGCTAGAGAGTATTATCAAGATTAATGAATTAAGCGGTGCAGCAGGGGTCGGGAGGTGGCCCATTCCCGCGGCAGTTGATGAAGTTACTGTAGCTACAGCCGACCAAGCAGCACACGCCTCAAATTCAGCAACCGGTACTGTATCACGGGAATTGTCTCTCCCTAGTGAATAGTTCAAGAGATTTTGCGGCACATTTTACACTGGCAGGTGTACAGTGACATCGGAACGTTACAAGGACCTTCTTGTGCAACATGCGATTCCAGCTTTCCAACACTGCATCTGTGTCCATACCACTATTTTCGTGGGAGACGGAGCGACACCACGTGTCACTTGGCAGGAGGAAGATTTGCTTCGAGAAACGTTCGGTAAAGACATCATCTTCAGGTGTGTATCTGGACTCTTCCTGAGCTGAAGGACCGCATGCGACGACATAACGCTCGGATTACACCGGATATGATGTGAACAACTGTCGACTATGCAACCCTCCATATAGAGCATATTGCCAAGTTGGGTGACCATACTGAGCACATGTTGGAATTTGTGACCATATACTAATAAACGAGCGAGAGCCACCGTTACCACGTGTTTATTCGTCCCTCCCCTTTCCTTGCTCCTACAACACATTACTACATTACGTTTACAGCGCCGTACTTTCCCCTGGAAGTAGAGAGTTGAACTATTATCTTTTTTAGCATACTTTGTCAGCGAACCAACTAATGAACATTACCTAGGAAGTTTCAGTGTCCTCCCACATATACAACCCACAGTGCTGATCTCTTAGCACCATCAGTTGAACTGTAACCACGCTCTAAGTATTTGTGGGAAATATTAAGAACCGATATAAAATGGCAACGATCTAGAATCAGTACTGGGACATCTGTTTGGAAGACTTGGGTTCGCCGGGAGGGTTCTTGGATAACGCACTTCTTATGGACAGGAAATGACGTGTATCGCTACAGTGCGACCAATTCTAAAGTATTCTTCCGCTGTATGGCATCACTATGACGTAGGCATGAAAAAAATATCTGAAGAATTCGGACACCTCCTGTTAGGATAGTAAAAGGTCGACGAACACATACGAAAATCTAACAGAAACGATTGGACACCTTATATTAATTTAATTGGAAGAAATAAGACGTAATTCCGGATTTGTGTTGGATAAACTTAGAGAACCTGTATTATAAGAATGACTATTATGCTGCCACCATCGTTTACCTCACATCAGGCCCATGAGATAACTATACGAGAGATTATGGGGAGTACGGAGACTCATAGTCATTTTGAAGTAGTTCATATCGCGAGAGGGAACAGCGAAGACATCGATAATACCCTCCACGATGCACTCTAAGGAAGTATCTACGCGCATGTATAAAGTAGGTCACTTAACGGCGAGACACGTTCTTCGTCATTTTGTAATGAATGCCTCTCTGACTTTCAATCAAGTCCTTTGAACAAATATTTACTAGTTTTATTCTGTTACATTTTACTAGAAAATGGCTACAAGATAATCAAGGAACCGTACGAAACTGATGAAGGTCTTAACGTGGGCAGTTCCCGCAGAAGCTGACTCGTTGAGATATACGCCAGCAACTGTCTTCCTTCAGTGTTCCTCTTAAGATTCCACGGCTCCGCTCGCCTTCCTGAATTACTGCTATTAAGCTCTCGCGCGGTGAAATGTTGCCATTACTCATTGTGCCTAGCGTGAGAAGCATTCTCCACTCTGCTACCAGCCACTCATATGCATTCGCCGTCTGCACGTTCTAATGCCTTCCTGTCATTTACATCTCCAGCTACTCTGTGTCGCACAACGAGTGGAAAAACGCTTGCATAAGGAAAGAGCTAGAACACAGCTCCTGCTATTCCAAGATTGAGAACAGGTCTCCTTGGTGACAGCTTTCAAGCCGTCCCCTAGTACCTACCTCAAACCTTGACAAAATGATATTAACAAATTCCTGAAAGGCACATTCGCTTATAATTTAATATTAATGTGTATATTATTCTAAAGTTATTCTCCAGCCCTACACACGCAGACTTAAAACTACACCTGTAGAGTAGAAGGAAATGTTCAGAAGAAATCATTTTAGATAAGATGCAAAATTTCCGTCACTACTGTCAGACATTTTATGTTATTTGCCAAGTGACCGAAAATTTTTCTTGCTGTCTACTGAACTCATTTTTGAGCCTGGTTCTTATCTTCAAATCCCGTTACGTGATTCATATTGCACTAGACTACTATGTCATCACTGTGGAACGTATAACTATGTTTTAAGAACTGAGCAGGCAAGACTAAATAGCAAAATTATCGTACAAGTGACATTCATTAGAACTCCTCTTAAAATGTATCGATAACCAGCCATATTACAAATATGATACTCTGAGCGCCGTAGAACATTAGTTGAGGCAAACAAAACCGACATCTCCTACATTAACAATCCGTCCGTCCACAGTGCTACTAAATAAACAGAACCGACGTCCGACTCTTAGTGATATCGCAGTTCCACGAAACAACAAGTGAACACTTAAATAATAGCAGCAAAATAATGACGATGAATTAATGGAAAAGTAGTGAGAGTGTGCCAAGCTGTATGTGTTTCTACCACACTAATAATCGTTTGAAGGGAATGATTCCTCAAACGCTATATGAAGGTGTAAGGGAACTGGACTTGTCAACAGAACTTTAGGGATCACTACAGTAGTTTCCGAACCTCAACAAGGAAAGTAAAGAAAACTGCAGAAAACTAGGCTAAACCTCACGCTACATTACCTTAGATTCTCTGTAATTCGTGCAATACTTTCCATTGTAAAATAAATCATTATATATGAAATAACAGTAAAGGATATAATACCAATAATGATGGTAACAATAATGCTAGCCCCTTTGTTTCTAATCTTTAACGTGTACACAAATATTGATGAACAATTGGGAATACGAGAAGATACCTATGACCTCTACTTAATATTACCTCTACAAGCCTATAGAGTATTCAGGAAAAGTGTGAAAACCAAATGGGGATCCTCTAGATATATCATTTATGTACTCATTAAAAAATAGCAGTAAATATATTTCAGTCACAACAGGCTAACTAAAATCGATTCTACAGTAGAATAATATAAAAGTGTTCTACATTGTGTTTGGACTTAAAATAATTTCTGTTTAGCACAGCATTCAAGTTTTTCGGTGTCTTGTTGAAAACACATCTTTAGGTGAAATTTCCGTATTACTATTGAGTACTTGTCTTAGGTCCATTGTTTATGGGAAGATTTTTACACACTGTTTTGTAACTGTACCAACCAAAACTGTTGCAGTGAATATGGAACCCCAAAAAAATTCACTTCAAGAAATTAGTGGTCTTGTATACGTGTCAGACAAATAAGTATTCGTAAATTGTTAAGAATAAGTTCCTCATATGGTGATCATGACGGCTCTCTTGTTCGAGAGTGGACATTGCTTAAATTCTGAATAAATATAGTCAGCTATGACGGCCGAAGACTTCTGGCATAAGAAGTAACACCTGTTCAGTCACTGGCCTTATGAAGGAGGTGGAGGTGTGCCCTTGGGGTGACAAATTGCCCATAAACAGTGAAAGAATCTGCATGAGGATGGAAACCACTGCATGAAACAAAAATTGTGTGTACACACAGGACATGCGGCCAGTAATTCAAAAAGTGTCGTGACGACCTCCGCCACTGCAAAACATTCCGGATTAGTCGCCCCTTTCGGATTTCTGTAAGGGGACTGCCAAGGGAGAAGTGATCATGAGAGAAATATGGGTCAACAAACGACAGAATAACGTTCTACTTGTCGGAGTATGTAATGACAGAAGTTTAAACGTAGTAGGAAAGTCAGAAAATCTGAAAAGTGAAACGCAAAGGTCCCAAGAATAACATGCGGAGGATGTATACCTGGAAAAGACCCGAAGATACGGGAAGGTTTCAGGTGAATGACGTTATGGTCAGGCAGAGTTTCGAAAATTATGCATTTTGAAGCCAGCCCAGATGCAGTTACAGACATACATCAGAATTTAGTAGCGATGAAGACTAGAGTGAAATAGAAGAGAATTGAATGTAAGATTCAGTGTGGAAGGAAAGGAATATGGATAAACTGAGGAATGGTGAAATGCGTTTGAAATTCACTACTTATGTGTACACTCCAGTACGAAATGCCACTGGAGGCAGTTCGTTTGAATAGTAGGGGAAAACATCGCATAGTTATGTTTGACAGACAAAATTACGTACAATAAAGGTAACTGCGAAGGAACCACAGATAACAGAAGAAACTCAAAAATTGTCGACGAAAGAAAGCAGTACAAATATGTTCATCAAAAGACAGCAATACACCAGTATAAATCTCCTGGGAATTAAATAAACAGGAAGTGAAGGCAGCCAAGGCGAAATGGCTGCAGTAAAGATGTGAAGAAAGCGAAACAGAGATTGTCAGGAGAACTGACTCAGCATACAGAAAAGTCAAATCAGCCTCAGTGAAATGAAAAGATGGTAACATTAAAAGCGCAATAGAAGAAACACTGTTAATAGCAGAAGGGGAAGTGAATAAGTGGAATGAGTATGTTAAAAGCCTTTATTTGGGAGGACTTGCCTCATAACGCGATGGAAGAAGAAACTGGAGTTATTATGGAACACACAGAGGATCAAGTATTAGTATCTGAATTTAAAAGAGCTTAGTAAGACTTGAGTTCAAATAGGGCACAAGAGTTAGATTACATTCCATTATAATTTCTAAAGTCGTTGTGGGAAGTGGCACCCTAATGGCTATTCGAGTTGATGTCTAGAAGCCATGTTACTGGCAACGCACAATCAGTATTTCGGAAAAATATCGTACACAGAAATCCGAAGAGAGGAAGGGCAGTTTAGTGTGAGAACTATCACACAACCAACTTGACAGCTAATGAATCGAGCAGCTAATAAAAATAATAAACAGAAGAATGAGAAAGAAAACTGAGGCTCTTTTAGAGGACAATCAATTTGAAATTAGGGAAGATAAAGGCATAAGAGAAGCCGTTCTGACTTTGCTCGTGACGTTGCAAGCAACGCTGAAGGAAAACCTAGGCACGAAAATAGGATTTGCGGGTATAATAATGTGTGACAGTGTGAAATGGTCCAAGACATTCGAAATTCTTAGAGGAATAGACGTAAGCTACTAGAAAAGACGAAGGGAGAAGACCAAGAACAAAATGCTGGAATTAGAAATGCCCCCTACTGTTCGATGTATACATCCAAGAAGGAATGACACAAGTGAAAGAAATGTTCAACAGTGGGATTAAAATTCAGGGTGAAAGGATTTCAATGACAATATGACGTGCCTATTCACAGCGAAAGTGTTGAAACATTACAGTATCTGTTGGATGGAATCAACAGTTTAATGAGTAAAGAACATGGCTTGAGAGTAAACCAGAAGAAGGCTAAGGTTATGAGGAGTTGCAGAAGTAAGAACAACGAGAAACCTAACATAAAAACTGCTGATGACCCAGTATACCAAGTTAAGGAATTTTGCTACCTTGTAAGGGATATAATCTATGACTGACTAAGCAAGAATAACGTAGAGAGCAGATTAGCACAGGTAAAGAGAGAATTCCTGGCCAAGAGAATTCTGCTGGTCTTAATTTGAGGAGAAAATTTGTAAGAATGTACTTCTGAATTACATTGGATTACATAATTGTGTGGTGGTGAACCATGAACAGTGGGAAAACCGGAACAGAAGAGAATCGATGTGTGGTGTCACCGCCAGACACCACACTTGCTAGGTGGTAGCTTTAAATCGGCCGCGGTCCATTAGTACATGTCGGACCCGCGTGTCGCCACTGTGTGATCGCAGACCGAGCGCCACCACAAGGCAGGTCTCGAGATGCGGGATAGCACTCGCGCCAGTTGTACGGACGACGTAGCTAGCGACTATACTGACGAAGCCTCGCTCCTTTGCCGAGCCGATAGTTAGAATAGCCTTCAGCTAAGTCAATGGCTACGACCTAGCAAGGCGCCATTAGTAACATTGCATGTATCTAAAGAGTCTCACTTGTATCGCCACAATCTCCAGATGTACCAAAAGGATGGATTAAAGTTAAGTGTTCCCGAAGCTACGTACTTTTCTTTATAGCATTCATTACGTATCCCGTTTCAGAACTCACGCCCATTTGCGTGAGCGTAGCGCGTGCCTTTCGGCTTCCTCGCATTGTGTCTAGGCTGTCTTGCCTAGACACAACACGATGTCTTAGAGAAATGGTATTGCAGTCGAATCGAGCGAGCTGGATGGACCGGTAAGATAATGACTGAGGAGATTCCCCGTGGAATTGGCGAAGAAAGAAATACTTGGAAAACACTGACAGGAAGAAGGGACAGGATGATAAGATATTTTTTATACCTTCGGGAATTAACGTCCATGATTTGAGAGGAAGCTGTAAGTGTGAAAACGGAACGGGAGGACTGAGACTGAAGTACATACAACAAATAATAGAAGACTTAGGATGCAAGTGCTACTCGGAGACGGAGAGATTATCAGGTTAGGAAAGTAGAGGAATTTGTGGCGGTTCGAGTCTAACTCGTCCAGAAGACTAACGAGTCAAAAAAATTATCAAAATAATAATAATAATGTAATAATGTAATAATAATAATAATAATAATAATCACCCGTTTCGCATCCATCGGTGGACACAGACCCCCCGTCTACCCTATTCTATGCATTGTGACTTGCAGACATACGTATCCATGCTGTACGTGCATGCTTTTTAATATCGTTTCTTTATGTTCTGCTTCCGACTTTTTTAGTTTACCTAAGGGACTGTTGCTCATGTTCAGTTTGTTTTTTATTTCCTGTAATTGACACCCAGGCCTTGTCTTCAGCTAACTTAAACACAAAAATTCATCAATTGTTTGTATCGCTTCGTCGATTATTTGTACTAATTTCTTCCCCATTTTCGAACTTTATCCATTTGATTGCCACATTGGTTGTTCAGTGTATGTAAATATACGAAATAGAGTTTATGGTTCTTAATCGTAGGTTATGTTGTAAATGGACTACGGTTGGGGCCAGCCGGTGTGGCCGAGCGATTCTAGGCGCCTCAGTCTCGAACCTTGCGACCGCTACGGTCGCAGGTTCGAATCCTGCCTCGGACATGGATGTGTGTTATGTCCTTAGGTTAGTTAAGTTTAAG
This sequence comes from Schistocerca americana, assembly GCF_021461395.2. Taxonomy (NCBI): domain Eukaryota; kingdom Metazoa; phylum Arthropoda; class Insecta; order Orthoptera; family Acrididae; genus Schistocerca; species Schistocerca americana. The sequence goes on along the minus strand of NC_060124.1, from coordinate 402,434,246 downwards.
TAGTTCTAAGTTCAAGGGGACTGCTGACCTTAGATCTTAAGTACCATAGTGATCAGAGCTATTTTTTTGAACTATGCACCTGAAGAAAGTTTTAATTCCCCAAGTGTGCCACATCCTTTAAGATTGGTGAAGATGATCGAAATTAATCCTTTATCTGAGGTAATATTGTGCATGTCTTATGACTTCCCTAGGGTTTCAAAAATGGCTCTGAGCACTATGGGGCTCAACATCTGAGGTCATCAGTCCCCTAGAACTTATAAGTACTTAAACCTAACTAACCTAAGGACATCACACACATCCATGCCCGAGGAAGGATTCGAATCTGCGACCGTAGCAGTCACGCGGTTCCGGACTGAAGTGCCTAGAACCGCACGGCCACCGCGGCCGGCCCAAGGCGCTCACTCTCACTTGTGCGTGTTCAATATAGCGAGGAATTCTCCCAAATACGGCCTCAATTTGAAACCATTTCCTGTTTCGTCTTTCACAGTTCTTATAGATTAGTAGTTCTGATAGATTGTAGATGAATACAACAAACGACGGTTTGGTCTGCCCATCTTCATATGAAAATATGTATATCGAATGTTCGTCAAATGCACTTGGAATGTCTCTTTTTTGTGGTATTGTTACTAAATTGACAGGTCATTATCATAAACTTGTTTCTGCAAACGTTCCTTTATGAAAAATTCCTTTTGTAACAAAATGTGCTATTAAGGAGACTGGTGTTAAAGTACTTCACTGAGTTCGTTGAAGTAATTTTGCGTGTTGACCTAGAGACTACAACAAAATTAATCTCGAACGTCCTCAGGAAATGAATCTCAGCACTTTGCCCCCTGAGTTGTAAGCAACTGTGTGCTACTTACTGGCAGGAGCATCGCTCTGTTGTGCTTCATCAAGAGACGACGATCAACAAGACCACTATCGCAAGGAGAGAAGTCCCACATCTGCTATAGATTAAATTTCAGGTCCTCTTTCTAACAACATAGATCGACATTCTGATTTCTAACAACATTTTCGCATAGCTGCAGGAAACCTGTGTCTTTTATTAACTGTAATGTTTTATGATTGTTGAAATTCTTTCACTTTTGTCACAATTGCAAAATTCTCACATTTAACCAAAAGCTTCTAGGCACAGATCACTCCAAATTCTTTCTACGCAAGTGTAATGCTGAAAAGAGTGTCAGGCTGACAGTATGATTGTCATTCACGTGAATTTTGTCTATATCTAACAATGTTCATACTCTCAAAATCATTTACATATTTTTTGCAGATATCACCATATTGTACCAACATTAGGGACTTCATCATATTTTTTTCGTCTACATACGGAAGGAATGGTGATTGTCAACTTGCCTGTGTACTTTTTCCAGTGCCTCGTACTTTACTCTCACTACGTAAGGTATGCAGCAGAATTGTCACACACTTTTCAGGTAGTTAACAACTACTATTATCCAACGGTGTCTCGCAGAAATAATGTGCCCTACTTCCTGCAATCCATATACGAAGTTTGGAACTTTAATAGTGGCAACTATTTATATACGGCTCGTACAAAATAGATACGTGTTTCAAAGTTACTGACCTTCAATGTAGTCACCAGCATTGCGTAAAACCCGTTGCCAGCGATGTGGAAGTCGTAGGATACTCTTAGCAGTGCCAGTTTTGTGGACAGTTCGGTCTATCACCCGACGAATTTGTAGCAGTTCTGAAGCGAACGACATCACGCTTGTGGTCCATCATGCTGCTGACCTGTCCATACCACAGTCTTCTGGCACTCTCAAGCGGCGCCTTCTGCCTTGGTGGACAGAAGAGTGCCGTTCAGCCATCCGGAACAGGCGTGTGGCTCTTCGTCGATTTAAATGCCGCCCAACAGCGGTCAATCTTACCTCCTTTCGAATCGCGAGAGCCAGGGAACGCCGTGTCATTAAAGAGAGCAAGAAAAGGTCATGGCAGGAGTTCCTGGACTCCATCAACCGTTCCACTTGTTCCACAAGAGTATGGGAAACCATCCGGAGGATTTCCGGTAAACATAGCCGTTTACCAATAGCTGCTGTCCTGAACCAGGGAAGCCTCCAAACGACACCCAGAGCCATTGCTCAGATGCTGGTAGAGCATTTTGCACAAAGTACTGCCACTGCGAATCAGGATCCAGCGTTTCGTCGCTACCGTGCGACTGTCGAAAGAGCGAGCTTGGACTTTCGGTCGAACAGTTCTGAGGCCTACAATTCCCCTTTCTCCATGTGGGAACTTGACTCGGCACTTACTGAGACTTCTGACACTGCACCAGGTTACGACCGCATCCGGTACTCCATGCTTCGACATCTGCCAGCGGCGTCAAAGAAAATCCTCCTTGAATGTTTTAATCTCATATGGCAGACAGGAGTGTTCCCCACCTATTGGAGGGAGGAAATTCTCATCCCTCTCCTCAAAACAGGAAAGGACTGCACATGTCCCGGTAGTTATCGTAGTATCACCTTAACAAGCTGTGTCGGAAAGACCCTGGAACGGATGGTTAACCGGCGTCTGGTCTGGCTGTTAGAGACCAGACAGCTCCTTAGCCGCTTTCAGTGTGGATTCCGAAAATTTCGGTCCACGGTCGACAACCTGACCCTCCTACAGGCGGCTATTCAGCAGGCTTTTCTCCGTCAGCATCACTGTATCGGTATCTTCTTTGATATCAGTAAGGCATATGATACTACTTGGAGACACTGTATTCTTGCACAAATGCATCAATGGGGCTTTCATGGCCGCCTCCCGATTTTCATTCGGTCTTTCCTGTCTCAGCGGTTTTTTCGGACCCGCGTTGGTAACACACTGTCTGATCGCTTTGAGCAAGAGAACGGTGTCCCCCAGGGCAGTGTTTTAAGCGTTACCCTCTTTTCCATAGCCATCAACAGTATAACGTCTACAGTGAGGAGTCCAGTACAGTGCTACTTATTTGTGGACGACTTTGCTGTTTTCTGTTCCTCCTCCAGTGTTGCAACCGTGAGCCGTCAGTACCAGCTAACAGTCCGGCGGTTAGAGGAGTGGGCTGCTTCTCGTCATCTTTTTACTTTGCCTGCCTTGCATATGGGGGTTACTGTCCTACATTTTAGAGACACAGTGCGGTTTCTGGGCCTAATTTTTGACTCCAGGTTGTCATGGCTGCCACACCTACGTCCAGGTCACTGTGCACCACGTTTTATTGGATTGCGTTTTATTTTCTGACCAGCGGGTCGCGGCTGACTTGCCAGCGGACCAGCCATCTCTTTTAGGCAACACTCGGAAGAATGTGGCTAAAGTTTTAAAGTTCTGTGCCCTGTCAAATGTTTTTACAAAGATTTTAGGGAGAGGATTTTACTTTGCTCACTGTGTGACAAGCTCGCCCATATTTTATGTAAGTGGCCAGCTAATAACAATTTCCTGTGACATTCTTGTTGCTATGTTTCCCCTTTCCTTAGGTTTTACTTTCATAGGTAGCATTTTCCTTCTTTTCCTGCTTTGTTTGAGTGTGTGCTTTAGTTTTCTTAGGTCTGTCCACATACGTTCCTTTTAATGTGTGTCAGGGCGCTGATGACCTCGATGTTGAGCGCCCATAGGCCCCAACACACCGCCACCACCACCACCACCATCGTGAAGTGTTTCCTTCAGTTCATAAATCGAGATGAACTCACGAGGGTTTACGTCAGGGGAGTGCAGTAGGTGGTATAGCATTTAGCAGCCCCATAAGTCAAACAAATCAGGAACAGCTGGCACTATAGTACTTGAGCATTGTCCTGCAAAATGATGTTCAGGTCCTGCAGAAAGTGTCATCACTTCTGTCTCTAAGTCGGTCGTAGGTTATGTTGCAAAAATGAACAGCCGGGAAAACATACGAACAAAAAGACTCAATATTGTTTTAAAAAATTGTTTTTTTGCATTTCGCAGTGCAGTTTGTATAGTAAAATTATAGTTTCTGCTAGTCTATGACACGTACATAACTTTAGTCTTGTGACAAATGCTCAATGTAATATGACTGCGACCATAAGCATATAGTATGCTTGTGCTGAAACGAATGTAATAGTAAATGTTTCTGTTCTTTTGCTCTTAATGCGGCGTTTTATTTGCGGTTATGCTGCTATCTTGTGGGTAAATCGACGTTGAAGAGGTTTGTGCCCTTCTAAATTATGTTTCTACGAAAATAGTTTTACATAATCTCTTCGCTTTCTTTTTTATATGTTTTTGTGTGCATCATTTCGCATATGACAACTATATACGATTTTTGTGTCTTGTGTAATTACACATTCATTTGATAATGGGGTGACGGGATGTTAAGTGGCAAGGTGCCAGGAATAATTTTAATCAAGATATTAGCACAAAGTATGTATTGACTTATGACCAACATAATTTTTCTGCAAACACTATCACTATAAAAGAACGTTTACCGAATTTAATAGTAAAAAGAAACATGCATGAAACTAATTATAAGTATAGCCTTCAGTTTGCTTGAGTGTCTAACACCATATACTTTAGACTTCAGTGTGGTATAAAGGTAGCAAAAACCTGCAACTGTCAATATTAATTGATCACTCTTGTTTCAAAACAGCAAATGAAGTGTACTTCTGCATCGTGGACGTTGGCGTAATCAACCTCCTGGCGCATTGTAATGGTATGCCTAAAAATAAATGAACAAGATAGTAAATAACAGATTACTACACCAAACAGAAAGCGACGGAATTAAAAACAGGATTTAGGCCGCTAAGAACATCCGTTTGAACACAATTCAAAAGTGGCCACTAACAACACAAGAGATGCACAAACATACTTCGCCAACACTTTAAAATGTCTATAATTACAGCGAAATAAAAAGAAAAAAAAACTACGTCCTTCTTGGGCACTCCGGAAATCAGCATGGCTTAAGAAGAGCCAAAAATAATTGAACTAAAGCGATTCCACAGCTGAAGTAATAATAATTAACAAAGACAGCATTCAGTCGTTGTCATGCTGCTCATAGGAATATCAGAAAGTGTTATCACTCAGAGCAAATGACACTGGAGAACAGAAACAAAAAAAAATGGCTCTGAGCACTATGGGACTTAACTTGTAAGGTCATCAGTCCCCTAGAACTTAGAACTACTTAAACCTAACTAACCTAAGGACATCACACACATCCATGCCCGAGGCAGGATTCGAACCTGCGACCGTAACGGTCACGAGGTTCCAGACTGTAGCGCGTAGAACCGCTCGGCCACCCCAGCCAGCACAGAAACAAAAAAGGCCTAGCATGGCCGCCACCAATAAAGTTCAATGCCAAACTACGCAACAGGGAGCGACATGACTAAGTAGTATATCTGACCCATGAGTGGATACACTCTCTGCACTTTCCCCAGCACACGTTTGCCTCAGCGAGCAGTATCACTGCGCTTTTGTCGGCTTACACCTGTAGCTCCCAGTCACACACACTATCGGTCACGCATACTCTCACAGGCCATGATGGAAGTCAAAACCACAGTTAGACCAGATATAAACTTTATCAGTGAATAATCAACTATTCTGGACGAGACGTAGAATTAAATGTGCCTCATTTCATGGCAATAATGAAATTTCTGACACAAAACTGAGGCATTAACTTTAGGTATGTTATTTTGGAATAGGCCTACTTTAACAGGGTCTTTGTTTTGGTATGCTAATTGCATCTTAAGGCTAATTTCGTTAGAAACTACATTATTATATAGCGTAATACTTTTTACGTTGTTTGCGTTCTTTCCCGCAAGAATACGCCCAGCAAGTAATTGATAGCGACTTCTCAAAGCCCTGAATTGGATTTCAGTAGACACAATTAATCCGACGAGGCGACAGATCACTCACTGAACAATGATATGACCTTTCTCTCTCTTTCTCTCTCCCGCTACCTATGGTGTCATCGCCAGACACCACACTTGCTAGGTGGTAGCCTTTAAATCCCCCGCGGTCCGTTAGTATACGTCGGACCCGCGTGTCGTCACTATCAGTGATTGCAGACCGAACGCCGCCACACGGCAGGTCTAGAGTGACTTCCTAGCACTCGCCCCAGTTGTACAACCGACTTTGCTAGTCATGGTTCACTGACAAAATACGCTCTCATTTGCCGAGACGATAGTTAGCATAGCCTTCAGCTACGTCATTTGCTACGACCTAGCAAGGCGCCATTACCAGTTACTATTGATACTGTGAATCATGTACCGTCAAGAACGACATTCACCATTAATGGATTAAAGTTAAGTATTCCACCAGCTACGTCCGTTTTTTCTAAATTCTAATTTCCTTGTCCTGTTCCAGACCTCACGCCAGCCTGCGTGAGCTAAAACGCGTGCCTTTCGGCTTCCTCTAGTAAAACGGTGTTGGCTCTCCTGCCAACCCACAACACTATCTGTCTGCCTCTGCGAGATTTCTGTAGCATGGGGCGTCTCTCGCATCGAAGTTTCTATCTTCTTTCTGGCCTATCCTATTCTTGCATGGCCCTATTCAGCATCGCACGCCCCAAATAGTCGTTCCAATTTAGTACGTTTCTTCCTCTTTTTCTGTGTCGTGGAGATCTCTAGTGCCACATTTTAGATGTCATCTTTCCTCTGGCATTCTTCTAAGATGTCCAACCCATTTTAGCCGTTTATTTTCAATTGTGTCTACAATATCCTTGGTTAACTCTCATCTGTTTTTGTATCACTTCATTTCTCATTTTCTCTCTTCTTGTTACTTCACAACTTCACGTCCAAAATTCAATTCCCATTGCCTCTAATTTCTTCTCATTGACACTGAAGACCTCCCGCATTTCAGCACTATACAGAGGAATACCCTCACTACCGTTTCGTATACCCTAATTTTCTAATTTCTTAATGGAGGTCTATTCCAAATAATGGAGTGTAACTGCTTGATTGCCACATTCTCCTTTTCCTTGTTGCTTCCACCTTCATGCGAAATAACTCTCCCTAAATCTTTATACGATAGACTACATTTACTACAAATCCTTAATTGTTATGTCTAGGAATTCTACATACGCGGTGCGCTAGACAAGCAAGCAAACAACTCATATTAATGAGTTTTACTTCAAGAAGATAGTTACAATACTTTGATAGATGTGTATCAAGGAAAGGGCGATATACAAAATAATGTCTTTTTCAGAACAGGCAAGCACAAGTCTGTGCTACGTAGAGAGAGATAGTGATAGAGGTTAGGATGCCTCGGATAACGGAGTGGCTAACGCTGAAGCTGTTATCTAGGTGGGGCGCCACCTGTCGGGGGCGGCGGTTATGTCCTCTTCACCTAGGGGCCGCCGCTGTCGCGTTGTTGTCCTGGAGTTAGATCGGTCAGCGTGCGATTGGCTGACCTTTTCTCACATCTTTCTCTTCTCTGTCTTTCCTGAATGACGCGCCGGCGGTGAGTTTACGCCGTAGCATTAATCAATAAGAAGATCCCGTTTATACCTCTGACAACCAAGTATTCCGTCTCGTAAAGTAAAGTTTCGTGCCCCAATGCTCAAACTATTCTTGAAGCCTTATTTCTTAGCAAAAATGACTGATCGTCGGCGAAATTTAGGAAGAGTCTACTCTAATTTCCTATATTTCGACGTAAAGTATAGGAAATTAGAGTAGGTTCTCCACAAATTTCATCGTCGATAAGGTCATTTTTGCCGAGGAAGAAGAGGATGTGATGTTGAGAAAGATTCAAGAACAATCTGAGCAGTGGGACATGACAATTAACTTTACGAAGACGGAATACTTGGTTGTCAGAGGTATAAAAGGGATCTTGTTACTCATTAAGAATTTGTAGTAAACGTAGTCGATCGTATAAATACTTAAGGACGGTCATTTCGCGTAAGGATGGAAGCAACGAGAAAATAAGGTACAGAACGGAGAAGGAAAAGGTGGCAATTAAGCAGTTACAATCCATCTTTCAAAAGTATTTTAAACAGGCTAGGCGCTAAGCATTATCTTTGTCTCAGACCTAACATTACGTTTCTGTGATAGCAACTACCCAACTTTCAAAAAGATGATGCAGCTGAAATTAGCTTTCTAACGGCTTGATCATTGCATTTATGAATGTTGGACATTTATGCTTCCCACATCATAGAAAATGGTAAATTGTCATAGGCCTTCTGTAGGTCTAAAAAGACCATGTGTGTCTACACGTTATGTGCCATTCTCTTGTAACTCGCCTGTGTAATGCAGCAGATATTAGCGATACAAGACCTTCCTGTCAGGAAGCCACAGTGTTCTTCCACTTGCTAAATCTCTCTTTCAGTTCTAGTTTAAGAATCTTATCATAAAATCTCGATATGGAATTGAGAACTGCGATGCCCTGATAAATTGCGCAGTCATACTTGCTTCCCGTCTAAAATACGTTGCATCTAAACCTTCTTTAAACTAGAGACAGATTTCCTTTCCACTAGGACATAGAGATTAAATAGCTTCGCGAGATGTTGAAATCCAGCTCTGAACAAAAAATAATGGCTCTGAACACTATGGGACTTGACATCTGAGGTCCCCTAGAACAGAACTACTTAAACCTAACTAACCTAAGGACATCACACACATCCATGCCCGAGGCAGGGTTCGAACCTGCGACCGTAGCGGTCGCGCGGTTCCAGACTGAAGTGCCTGGAACCCCTCAGCCACCACGGCCGGCAGCTCCGATTTTAAAACGGATTAAAAATACCGTAACATCCTGATTCAGTTGCTGATGAAGTCCAGAACCTTCCATTTCAGAATGTGGTCTCATCGAGTATCTTTGCAGTTGTCTAGTTGCATATGTAGTGGATGCATTCGTTTGGTTGGCGTGGTGTGCTTCATCCATGCCACTCCTTTCCTGATCGAGGTGTTGGGAGGAACTTCACTTCTTCATCCCAAAACCACTCCTCTATCAGCATGAAAAGTTTGCCAGTTATACTTATGCTAGACGGATCGATTGCTCGAGAAAAAACTATTACCATCTGCCGATACAATGGCAGTTAATCTACTTGATTTTCTTTAATAACGCCGCACTAGCTGTAAGAGGACTTGAATCAAATAGAAAATGTGGAATTGAGCGCCGACCAGGCGCAGAGCCCCGTCTCGTATCGGAGCGCACCTGCGGCCTCAGGCGACGGACCCAGTAATTAGGCATTCGGTAGGCGGTCGCGCCGCTCGATACGGCGATCCCATCGTCAATTAGCACGGCCAACCGCTGCCTGCAGGATATCTCTGGATAATGGCCACGCCGGATAAGTGGCTGCGGCAGGCAGGTGTTTATTAAAGCACACCAACTCCCCCCTTCTCTCTCTCTCTCTCTCTCTCTCTCTCTCTCTCTCTCTCTCTCTCTCTCTCTCTGTCCCCATCTCTCTCTCTCTCTCCACTCAATAAAAGAAATAATAGTGGAAGAAAGCTCAGCAATAAAGCGACGCACTTCCCCCCTGAAACCAAAGGCGCGTATCGCTAACCATGGTGGTGGTCCCGGAAACATCTTTAGGTATTATTTCTGTATACCAGATGGATTCTTTATACCTGCATAGCAACGAATATTGTTTTTCGGGTAGGGGGTGGAGAGGGGGAAGGAAATGCTACCTTATAAAATTATTTACTTAAGTGGGGTTGGTTCACTGACCACCCTCACGACAGAAAAGCTACACGGTCCAGTCACCATACACACACGGCAGAGAAGAGCATCAGCAGTGGAGTGTAAATCAAGTGTGTCAGAGGAGCGAGCAAAACAGTGCAGTCGTTGTTGTAATGCGGAACCGGCGTGATTTACACTCCTGGAAATGGAAAAAAGAACACATTGACACCGGTGTGTCAGACCCACCATACTTGCTCCGGGCACTGCGAGAGGGCTGAACAAGCAATGATCACACGCACGGCACAGCGGACACACCAGGAACCGCGGTGTTGGCCGTCGAATGGCGCAAGCTGCGCAGCATTTGTGCACCGCCGCCGTCAGTGTCAGCCAGTTTGCCGTGGCATACGGAGCTCCATCGCAGTCTTTAACACTGGTAGCATGCCGCGACAGCGTGAACGTGAACCGTATGTGCAGTTGACGGACTTTGAGCGAGGGCGTATAGTGGGCATGCGGGAGGCCGGGTGGACGTACCGCCGAATTGCTCAACACGTGGGGCGTGAGGTCTCCACAGTACATCGATGTTGTCGCCAGTGGTCGGCGGAAGGTGCACGTGCCCGTCGACCTGGGAACGGACCGCAGCGACGCACGGATGCACGCCAAGACCGTAGGATCCTACGCAGTGCCGTAGGGGACCGCACCGGCACTTCCCAGCAAATTAGGGACACTGTTGCTCCTGGGGTATCGGCGAGGCCCTTTCGCAACCGTCTCCATGAAGCTGGGCTACGGTCCCGCACACCGTTAGGCCGTCTTCCGCTCACGCCCCAACATCGTGCAGCCCGCCTCCAGTGGTGTCGCGACAGGCGTGAATGGAGGGACGAATGGAGACGTGTCGTCTTCAGCGATGAGAGTCGCTTCTGCCTTGGTGCCAACACCCGGCATCATGGTGTGGGTAGCGATCTCCTACACTGGCCGTACACCACTGGTGATCGTCGAGGGGACACTGAATAGTGCACGGTACATCCAAACCGCCATCGAACCCATCGTTCTACCATTTCTAGACCGGCAAGGGAACTTGCAGTTCCAACAGGACAATGCACGTCCGCATGTATCCCGTGCCACCCAACGTGCTCTAGAAGGTGTAAGTCAACTACCCTGGCCAGCAAGATCTCCGGATCTGTCCCCCATTGAGCATGTTTGGGACTGGATGAAGCGTCGTCTCACGCGGTCTGCACGTCCAGCACGAACGCTGGTCCAACTGAGGCGCCAGGTGGAAATGGCATGGCAAGCCGTTCCACAGGACTACATCTAGCATCTCTACGATCGTCTCTATGGGAGAATAGCAGCCTGCATTGCTGCGAAAGGTGGATATACACTGTACTAGTGCCGACATTGTGCATGCTCTGTTGCCTGTGTCTATGTGCCTGTGGTTCTGTCAGTGTGATCATGTGATGTATCTGACCCCAGGAATGTGTCAATAAAGTTTCCCCTTCCTGGGACAATGAATTCACGGTGTTCTTATTTCAATTTCCAGGAGTGTATATGACTTCCGAAAGTTTTAGTTTTAGTTTTAGTTTAGTTTTAGTTATATCATGTTCCCTAGATAATTTTCCCGATTATTTTATGGATATGATTTGGAACAAGTCAGATTACAAGATATATATACACACATGAATAGTACTAATATTTATATTACAGGAACTTTTAGTTTTACACATGCAACTACATTTAGAGGTAATTTTTTTTTACCATTTCTGAAACAGAAACTCGTCATGGAGTAGAAGGAGTTGTCCAAAAGAAAACATTTTAAGCTAGATTTAAAATTTGATCTGCTACCTGCCAGACACTTTATGTTGTGCAAATGATCAAAGATTTTTGTTGCTGAATAATGTGAGAAACTGGCAGCTTCAATAACGGATAGGAAAGATCGTCTTTCCCTCTAGTGTTCTACGTATTAACATCACTGTTCTTCGCGAATTGAGATGGATTATTTCTAACGAATTTCATTAGCGAATATATGTACTCTGATGGCGCAGTTAAAATACATAACTCCTTGAAAGTTCAAGTTGTCATCAACGTGAACACCCAAAAATTTGGAGATATCTGCCCTGTTAACTGAGCCCTGTTGGTATGCTACATCAACTGCCGGTATGATTCTATTCGACGTACAGAACTGGATATAGTGTGATTTTTCAAAATTAAGGGAGGGTCCATTTTTTGAGAACCACTTAATAATTCATTGTAAGACATCCTTAACAACAGCTTCAGCTGCTTTTTCTGGAATGGGATTTATTATAACACTCATGTTATCTGTAAAAAGTACTAGTTCCACTTCCTGAACGTTACGTAGGAGGTCATTCAAATGTATAAGGAACAGCAGAGGACCTAAAATAGAACCCTGAGGGACTCCCTTTGCGATAACTCCCCATTCGCTAGAATTTACCACCCTCCCAACATTATTTGTGCTATTCAGCACAACTCTTTGCTTTCTGTTCACTAAGTATGATTCAAGCCAGCTGTGTGTATAGCCTTCAATTCCATAAAACCTAAGTTTTTGTAAGTGTGTGACATGATCCACACAGTCAAATGCCTTGGAGACATCACAAAAAAATACCAACTGGCCACAATTTGTTATTTAGGGCTGTACAATTTGATGGGTAAATGTGTACATAGCATTCTCAATCGAGTAACCCTTCCTGAATCAGAACTGTAACATGCTGAGTAAATTATCTTAGCTTACGTCTGAGACTACTCTTTAGAATAATTTAGAAAATTAAGTGAGCAATGAGATTGGTCTATAATTATTTAAGTCCCTCTTGTCCCCATTTCTTATGAAGAGGTTTGTCAATTGTGTATTTCAATCTGTCTGGAAATATTCCCAGTGCCAGCGAAGCATTACATCTATCGCTAGGGACTCCACTTATTAAATTAGAAACACAATTCAAAATTATGTTAGAGACTCTATCAACACCACATGAGCTCTTGTTTTTCCGTATATTTATAATTCCTTTAATTTCATTGGGGGATGTTGGTGCTATTTCTTGAGTCCTATAGTCCTTGGGAATATTTTTTTTTCTTTTTTTGCTTTTTCAACTGAACCCTGTAACGCTATTTTCGCGTGGCGTGATCATTGCCTCTCGCGACAAAGGTGGAATCATTCACGAAACTACTAAGGTTGTAAACTACGCGTGGTTAACAGTACAGCTTACATGCAAAAATGACGGTATCCAAAACAGGTGGTAAGGGAACGGTGCTGCACCACGAACAGTAGATAACAAGGGCGAACGACGGCTGAAGAGATGTGTACGGTGGAACAGTCATGCAACTGTTGAGCAACTGACCGCCCAGATGAACCAAGGGGCTACCAGTATTTTCTCGTCAACTACCATTTAGAGACTGTTTCAGCGTATGGGCCACCGCTGCAAGCGCCAGGTTCTTGCTCCCATGCTAAATGCTGTTTATCACAACGATGCCTGGAATTTGCACACCAGTACCGAAACTGGACGTCTACTGAGTGGCGTATGTGGCCTCATCAAATGGATAACGTTTTATGTTCCTTATGTTCCATCGGACACATAATCGTTTGCTTTTATGGCTCTACAACAACCGCCGGAAGAGTCCAGGCCGGAGAAAGGAGTGTTATGGCCTGGAGAATATTTTTCTGGCACTCCATGGGTGTTTTCGTCAATGTGGAAGACAGAATGGATGAACAAAAGTGTGCATCTATCCTTGAGGACTGTGTCCACACCTATGTGCAGTTTGTTTTGTCCGCGGCACGATGTCCTCTACGAGCAGAACAATGCAGCTGCCACACAGCTATAAGTAGACGTGGTTGGTGTGAAGAGCACCAGATTGAGTTCACAGTACTCCCCTATCGCTACTTTTTACGAATTTAAACCCAGCAGAGTATCTGTAGGACCATTTAGATCGGGCTGTTTACACCACTGACCATCAACAGAGAAGCATAGCGCAACTGACCACGGCACTGGAATCAGCAGGGCTCCATATCAATGTCGGTATCTTCCAAAACGTCAATGACTTTCTTCCCACATATCCGCGCTGCAAAAGGTGGTTATGCATGCTTCTGGCATGTGTCCACGTTAATGTGGCTGGACCGTTCATAGACAAAATATGGAAAAATTTATAATTTATTTCTTACTGGAAACCAAAGCTAATATTTTTTTTTTCAGTCTTGACTGTGACCATGTCTTCTTTCGTATATGAAGATATGTACGACACATGAAGTTGCCATTGTAGATTGTGTTCCATCGTGATGATGATAGTGACCAAAATCGGACACAATGAATAATTTTATATACGACAGCAGTGTGACATGCAGTTTGCCAAGTATATGCATACATATTTACATGTTTGAATGTGTGTGAATTGCTAAGGGACCAAACTGCTGAGGTCATCGGTCCCTAGATGTACCCACTACTTAAACTAACTTAACCTAACTTACGCCAAGAACAACACACACACACCCATGCCCTAGGGAGGACTCGAACCTCCGGCGGGAGGGGCCGCGTGGCATTGCGCCTCAAACCGGGTGGCCACTCCGCGCGGCTGCATACATGTTGTCAACGGTCGCAATGAAAAAAAAAGAAAAAAAATTTTTTTTAATGTTGTGATCTCTAACAATTCCAGTCTTGGCAAAAACGTATGCAGTTTCGAGGTTGGTCAGTAGACGCTATACACTCTTCTAAATCAAGAATAGGTGGACAGACAGAAATATAATGTCAAATACTATGCGGAGCGAGAGGACAATCTGTGTGGCAGTGTTACCAACAAAGTGGCTATTTTGCGAGCCACTGTCTTGGATCCAACTTGTAATTTTCAAATACGAGGCCTGTTCAGAAAGTAAGCTCCGATTGATTGTCAAATTGAAACCACAGTGAACATCAGAAATGTTTTACTTGTAACAATTAGCTACACCTTTCAGCTACTTCTCTACGTAGTCGCCGTTCTGACTTAGACTTTTGTCATAGCGTTGTACCAACTTTTCAATAGCCTCATCATAGAAGGCAGCCGGCAGTGCTTTCCGCCAATTCTCCACGCTGGCCTACACCTCGTTGTCTGTGTCAAAATGTTGTCTTCAAAGACAGCGGTTCATGTGACCAGAGATGAAACTCGGGGGAGACAATTGCGGACTGTATTGTGGGTAATCTAACATTTCCATTTGAAAACGATGCAGGAGCATCTTCATTGCCCCTGCAGAATGCGGTTGAGAATTGTCGTGAAGACGAAACAGCACGACAGTTATGTAATGTTAGCTGCATAGCTTGAGGCGAAATTTCTCACCAGGCCCTCGTACTTGGCGGCAGACACTATTTTCTAGACATCTTTACCCGGTCGCGGTCGCGGTCGCGGTCGCGCGGTTCCATACTGTAGCGCCTAGAACCGTTCGGCCACTACGGCCGGCTGCGCTAGGGAAGCAGGTACTCGGGTAGCAGGGCATGTGTGGTTTTTTTTAGGCTAGAAGGTACTCCACTGAACATTCGTCAGTCTATACGCAGAAGGGGGATTCAGACCGCTTTCAGAGTAAAGACACTTCCACTGTAAAAATTTTATCAGTACATTGTCGAAGTATTCGTAAACGTTCCTGAATTTGCTGCCGTCCAGGCAAGTTCTCGAGTTCAAGTTAGCCATGTGTGTGTGAAATCTTATGGGACTTAACTGCTAAGGTCATCAGTCCCTAAACTTACACACTACTTAACCTAAATTATCCTAAAGGCAAACACACACACCCATGCCCGAAGGAGGACTCGAACCTCCGCCTGGATCAGCCGCACAGCAAGTTAGCCTTGGGAGCTTGGTGAAACTCGAAGAAATCCGAAGTAGAAAGCTATGAGGTATTTAGCAATTCATGGGATGTATATCAGAAGGAAATATTAGAGCCCACAGGAGCGGAAGATGTCACTGCAGCTGACAAAAGTATTGCCTCTATTGTGGTCGAAGTTCAGTGTGTTGCCTCGTGATGACTGTGTGTTGTGTGATGTACTTAGGTTAGTTAGGTTTAAGTAGTTCTAAGTTTTAGGGGACTGATGACCATAGATGTTGAGTCCCATAGAGCTCAGAGCCATTTGAACCATTTTTTCAGTGTGTTAGTAAAGTTATCTTGGTGCATATAACAAGTCTAGGTGAAACGGACGAGTTGTGGCGCCCTCGAAATATTCTACGTTCCGAGTTGGGGGGCCGCACAGGACGCTCGTCAAAGCCGTGGCCCGGTAGGCCGACCACGTGGTCCCAGACGTTAGCTTAGCAACCGCGTGATGCCGCTCAACGGCCGGTCCAGCCGCATGGCTGGAAATTCCTTGGTGACGCTGCACGCCGGGAGTGCCAAAGACGGCGGACTTCGTGAAACCTAAATGGCAGACATTTCACAGTTCGTATAGAAATTAATAGTAACCAGATGAATCATGATACCTCAAACAGAAACATGTGCAATACTATTATTTGCACGACGATTCTGATGGTGAAATCAGATTTTCAATATCTTTATTAGTTTAAAGTTTACTACTTGACAGTAAATCAAACAAGTAACACCCAGAAAGCAATTTCCAAACATTTAAACGCTTCAACACATTTCGTGGATCGACGTGTCGTTAGCAAGCTATTAGTGTAAACCAGAATTGGTATGAATTACAGGCATGTAACTTGAATAGTACGTGAGTTATTGGAGGTCAAAGTGGCCGATTACTATCCATCAAAAAAATGGTTCAAATGGCTCTGAGCACTATGGGACTTAACATCTTAGGTCATCAGTCCCCTAGAACTTAGAACTACTTAAACCTAACTAACCTAAGGACATCACACACATCCATGCCCGAGGCAGGATTCGAATCTGCGACCGTAGCAGTCCCGCGGTTCCGGAATGCAGCGCCTAGAACCGCACGGCCACCGCGGCCGGCTTACTATCGATCGTGTCAGGTCATAAGTACTCCACAGTTACACGAAAAATACGGCAGCAGCATGCTTGTAAATATATTTATTCATCTGTGTCTTTGTTTATATGAGATATATGCAATTCATGAAGAAATTGGTCAATTATTTACTGTGTTTAGAAAGCACAGAGACGTTAGGCCACTGTCCTGCTTTTGCATGCCAGTCCTGTGATATATGTATATTTAATTTGTTTACGTATTTACTAATGTGTGTTAGACCGTGTTTGTGGTCCAGCCGTAGTAATATATATTTAATTTTAAGTTACTTAAATGTAAATCGAGTATTTATATTGTGTTTCATTGTTGTTGTTGTTGTGGTCTTCAGTCCTGAGACTGGTTTGATGCAGCTCTCCATGCCACTCTATCCTGTGCAAGCTTTTTCATCTCCCAGTACCTACTGCAACCTACATCCTTCTGAATCAGCTTAGTGTATTCATCTCTTGGTCTCCCTCTACGATTTTTACCCTCCACGCTGCCCTCCAATACTAAATTGGTGATCCCTTGATGCCTCAGAACATGTCCTACCAACCGATCCCTTCTTCTGGTCAAGTTGTGCCACAAACTTCTCTTCTCCCCAATCCTATTCAATACTTCCTCATTAGTTATGTGATCTACCCATCTAATCTTCAGCATTCTTCTGTAGCACCACATTTCGAAAGCTTCTATTCTATTCCTGTCCAAACTATTTATCGTCCATGTTTCACTTCCATACATGGCTACACTCCATACGAATACTTTCAGAAATGACTTCCTGACACTTAAATCAATACTGGATGTTAACAAATTTCTCTTCTTCAGAAACGCTTTCCTTGCCATTGCCAGCCTACATTTTATATCCTCTCTACTTCGACCATCATCAGTTATTTTGCTCCCCAAATAGCAAAACTCCTTTACTACTTTAAGTGCCTCATTTCCTAATCTAATTCCCTCAGCATCACCCGACTTAATTAGACTACATTCCATTATTCTTGTTTTGCTTTTGTTGATGTTCATCTTATATCCTCCTTTCAAGACACTGTCCATTCCATTCAACTGCTCTTCCAAGTCCTTTGCTGTCTCTGACAGAATTACAATGTCATCGGCGAACCTCAAAGTTTTTATTTCTTCTCCATGAATTTTAATACCTACCCCGAATTTTTCTTTTGTTTCCTTTACTGCTTGCTCAATATACAGATTGAATAACATCGGGGAGAGGCTACAACCCTGTCTTACTCCCTTCCCAACCACTGCTTCCCTTTCATGTCCCTCGACTCTTACAACTGCCATCTGGTTTCTGTACAAATTGTAAATAGCCTTTCGCTCCCTGTATTTTACCCCTGCCACCTTTAGAATTTGAAAGAGAGTATTCCAGTCAACATTGTCAAAAGCTTTCTCTAAGTCTACAAATGCTAGAAACGTAGGTTTGCCTTTCCTTAATCTTTCTTCTAAGATAAGTCGTAAGGTCAGTATTGCCTCACGTGTTCCAGTGTTTCTACGGAATCCAAACTGATCTTCCCCGAGGTTGGCTTCTACTAGTTTTTCCATTCGTCTGTAAAGAATTCGTGTTAGTATTTTGCAGCTGTGACTTATTAAGCTGGTAGTTCGGTAATTTTCACATCTGTCAACACTTGCTTTCTTTGGGATTGGAATTATTATATTCTTCTTGAAGTCTAAGGGTATTTCGCCTGTTTCATACATCTTGCTCACCAGATGGTAGAGTTTTGTCAGGACTGGCTCTCCCACGGCCGTCAGTAGTTCCAATGGAATATTGTCTACTCCGGGGGCCTTGTTTCGACTCAGGTCTTTCAGTGCTCTGTCAAACTCTTCACGCAGTATCGTATCTCCCATTTCATCTTGATCTACATCCTCTTCCATTTCCATAATATTGTCCTCAAGTACATCGCCCTTGTATAGACCCGCTATATACTCCTTCCACCTTTCTGCTTTCCCTTCTTTGCTTAGAACTGGGTTTCCATCTGAGCTCTTGATATTCATACCAGTCGTTCTCTTATCTCCAAAGGTCTCTTTAATTTTCCTGTAGGCGGTATCTATCTTACCCCTAGCGAGATAGGCCTCTACATCCTTACATTTGTCCTCTAGCCATCCCTGCTTAGCCATTTTGCACTTCCTGTCGATCTCATTTTTGAGACGTTTGTATTCCTTTTTGCCTGTTTCACTTACTGCATTTTTATATTTTCTCCTTTCATCAATTAAATTCAATATTTCTTCTGTTACCCAAGGATTTCTACTAGCCCTCGTCTTTTTACCCACTTGATCCTCTGCTGGCTTCACTACTTCATCCCTCAAAGCTACCCATTCTTCTTCTACTGTATTTGTTTCCCCCATTCCTGTCAATTGCTCCCTTATGCTCTCCCTGAATCTCTGTACAACCTCTGGTTCTTTCAGTTTATCCAGGTCCCATCTCCTTAAATTCCCACCTTTTTGCAGTTTCTTCAGTTTTAATCTACAGGTCATAACCAATAGATTGTGGTCAGAGTCCACATCTGCCCCTGGAAATGTCTTACAATTTAAAACCTGGTTCCTAAATCTCTGTCTTACCATTATATAATCTATCTGATACCTTTTAGTATCTCCAGGGTTCTACCATGTATACAACCTTCTTTCATGATTCTTAAACCAAGTGTTAGTTATGATTATGTTGTGCTCTGTGCAAAATTCTACCAGGCGGCTTCCTCTTTCATTTCTGTGCCCCAATCCATATTCACCTACTATGTTTCCTTCTCTCCCTTTTCCTACACTCGAATTCCAGTCACCCATGACTATTAAATTTTCGTCTCCCTTCACAATCTGAATAATTTCTTTTATTTCATCATACATTTCTTCAATTTCTTCATCATCTGCAGAGCTAGTTGGCATATAAACTTGTACTACTGTAGTAGGTGTGGGCTTCATATCTATCTTGGCCACAATAATGCGTTCACTATGCTGTTTGTAGTAGCTTACCCGCATTCCTATTTTCCTGTTCATTACTAAACCTACTCCTGCATTCCCCCTATTTGATTTTGTGTTTATAACCCTGTAGTCACCTGACCAGAAGTCTTGTTCCTCCTGCCACCGAACTTCACTAATTCCCACTATATCTAACTTCAACCTATACATTTCCCTTTTTAAATTTTCTAACCTACCTGCCCGATTAAGGGATCTGACATTCCACGCTCCGATCCGTAGAACGCCAGTTTTCTTTCTCCTGATAACGACATCCTCTTGAGTAGTCCCCGCCCGGAGATCCGAATGGGGGACTATTTTACCTCCGGAATATTTTACCCAAGAGGACGCCATCATCATGTAATCATACAGTAAAGCTGCATGCCCTCGGGAAAAATTACGGCTGTAGTTTCCCCTTGCTTTCAGCCGTTCGCAGTACCAGCACAGCAAGGCCGTTTTGGTTATTGTTACAAGGCCAGATCAGTCAATCATCCAGACTGTTGCCCTTGCAACTACTGAAAAGGTTGCTGCCCCTCTTCAGGAACCACACGTTTGTCTGGCCTCTCAACAGATACCCCTCCGTTGTGGTTGTACCTACGGTACGGCTATCTGTATCGCTGAGGCACGCAAGCCTCCCCACCAACGGCAAGGTCCATGGTTCATGGGGGGGGGGGGGTGTGTTTCATTATGATTGTGAATGTGTGTTGGCTTGAAGACATGGAGGGAGAGCCGGCCGGAGTGGCCGTGCGGTTGTAGGAGCTACAGTCTGGAACCGCGTGACCGCTACGGTCGCAGGTTCGAATCCTGCCTCGGGCATGGATGTGTGTGATGTCCTTAGGTTGGTTAGGTTTAAGTAGTTCTAAGTTCTAGGGGACTGATGACCTTAGATGTTAAGTCCCATAGTGCTCAGAGCCACTTGAACCATGGAGGGAGAGCTATCGCCAGTCACAGCGCTAGTTACTAGGAGAGGCGACTACCGAAATGAATGGAGGGGGAGCTCTGGCGGTGCGGCAGTTCTGGACAATCGCACAGGATACGGAAAGCGCTGGACGAAACGACGCGACAGACGCGAAGTCACGGAGAGACTGGAGAGTGTAGAGCGGTTTGGGCATGGTCGCGACAGATAGAAATACTTCGGAGTGCCAACTTGTACACTTGTGAGATTTCCGTGGCTTCTGCAGTGAAGTGTGCGTTTAGAAGTGAATGTCTCGCGAGCTGTGTTGTGGTTTATAATAATTACTTGCTGTAGGAATCGATGTTTCCCTGTTATTCTACTTATATTTTATTTAACTGCTCGACCATCGACACCAGTAAGTGTTTTGCAGAAATATACCGAATTCTCAAAAGTATTTCTACTATCGTACTCATGATTTAAAGTCTTTAACATAGTACCTGCATATTTTATTTAATTGCAATCTTTCATTTATAAATTTATATGTTAATATCGTAATTCGCATTTGCCGAATGATAGAAACTTTCGACCATTCTATTCATGTGTGTATTCTTATCGTATACTGTAGACTCAGCAGTATTTGGCCTGTAAAGCGGCATCTACGTATCCCAGCCCCTAGACAACGAAACCATCGAAAACTTTTAATATTTCCACTCTGAGTCTGTGGGTGCGTAGTTTATTTTGAAAGCGCGCAGAGTTAATTGTTGCATGGTTTTACGGACGCCCGATACCCCTTTGACAGTTTCGGAGACGTTTAAGAAAAATACGCGGTCAGTAGAGCATAGGTTCCCAGATCATGCAATACTAGTTAGAGGTGATTTTAACCGATAGAGTATGGACTTTGTCTTGTTACTCATTGCAGGGGGTACAGACAGCATTGTGAAATACTTTTGAATAGGTTGTGTGAAAACTGTATTGAGCAACTAATTCGGCAGCCCACACGCAACAGAAATATCCTAGAACTTATAGTTACATACCGGCTGGACATCATCGACAGCGTTTGTATAGAGATGGAGATCAGCGATCATGAAGTCATTATAGTAACTATGGTTACGAAACTAATAAATCAGTCAAGAAGGCTAGGAGAGAGTTCTGGTATAAAGAGCAGAAAGCAATTGTTAGCATTCCACTTAGACGGCGAATTAACATCACTTAGTTGCAGTAAGATGGACAATGAGGAATTATGGACAGTACTTAAACAGACTGTAAACCGTGATCTGGAGCAGAATGAGCCTAGTAAGTGGATTAAAGACGGAAAAGACTTATCATGATTTAATTACGAAATTCTGATATGCTGAGGCTCTTATATTTTCGGTTCAAAGCAGAGCTCGTAAATGTCGACAGGAAAAGCCTAGTAGAGATTTGTGTGGCTGTGATAGGATCCATGCGCGAACCATTGGACAACTACCACCGTCATATCTCAACATAAGATACTGCCGAGAACCCGAGAAAATTGTGGTAGTATGTGAAATCCCTAAGCGGGTTTAAGGTTTCCACCCACCCAGTCTTTGAACAGTCTGGTGTCGTACTTAAAGACAGCAAAATGAGAGCCCATGTTTCAAATTTCGCGTTCCAGAAATCGTTCACGGAGGGCAATCGTTCAATCATACCGGCGTTTGACCTTCGCATGCACTGAGTCCCGCATGGACTACGTAGTGATAAAATATCCCTGGTGTTGAGAAACAGTGCAAAGAGTTTAAAAAAAATAAGTCACTAGATCCGTATGTAACCACAGTTCAGGTTTACAAAGAGATCTCTACCGCTCTGGCCCCTAACGTGGCTTCCATTTATCACAAATCTCTCATTCTGCGCAAAGTCCGAAATCCCGTATATAAGAAGCGTAAAAGACCGGACTCGAAAAATTACAGACCAATATCTTTAACATAGGTTTGCAGAGGAATTGTACAAACATTCGTATTTTGAATATAATAAATTTCGACAGACGGTAAAGCTTATGTCCATGAAATAGCACGGTTTTAGAAAGCAGCACTCGTACGGAATTCAGCTTTCCCATTTCACACATGATATACTGTGAACTATGGATTAAGGACAACAGGGTAATTCCACATTTTCAGATTTCCGAAAAATTTGTCATGATGCCCCATTCAAGCTGTTCACGAAGGTACGAGTATAAGTAACAGGTTCCCAGATATGTGAGTGGTTTGAAGTGTTCTCAAGTAATAGAAACCAGCGTCTGGTCCTCGACGGCGAGCGTCCTACAGAGACTAGGGTATCGTCAGCAGTGACCCAGACAAGTGTGAAAGGACGCTATTATTTTCTACATATATAAATGATGTGAATGACTGGGTGGGTAACAGTGTGCGTTATTTGCTGATAATGCTGTGTCGTACGGTAAGGTGTCGTCGTTGCGTGACTGTAGGAGGATACAAGGTGACTCAAACAAAATTGCTAGTTGCTGTGATTAATAGCAGCTGGCTCTAAATGTAGAAAACTGTAAGTTGATGCGGATGAGTAGGAACAATAAACCCGTAATGTGCGGATATAACATTAGTAGCGTCCTGATTGACACAATCACATCATTTCAGTGTCTGGGCGTAAAGTTGCAAAACGATATGAAATGGAACGAGCGTGTTAGGATTGTGGTAGGGAATGCGAGTGGTCGACTACGGTTTTGTGGGAGGATTTTAGGAATGTGCCTTATCTGTAAAGGAGACTGCATATTGGACGCTACTGCGACCTGTTCTCGAGTACTGCGCGAGTGACTGAGTTCCGCACCAGGTAGTATTAAAGGGAGATATCGAACGACTCAGAGGGGGACTGATAGATTTGTTGCCGGTAGGTTAGAGCAACAGGAAAGTATTATGGAGATGCTTTGTGGACTCAAGTGGGAATTCCTGAAGGGGAGGCGACGTTCTTTTCGAGGAACAGTATTGAGAAACTTCAGAGAACTAGCCTTTGAAGCTGACTGCAGAAAAATCCTTCTGCCACCAACATACATTCCGCTTAAGGCTTTCGAAGATAAGACACTAGAAAGTAGGTCTGATACAGAGGCTCAGACATTCGTTTTCCTATCACTCTATTTGCGAATGTAACATGGAACATGAAAGGAAATGGCTAGTAGTAGTAGTACAGTGTTCCCTCCGCCACTCACCATACGGTGGCTTGCTGAGCATGTATGCCATTTTCTAGTATTTGATTTTATGTCTTTAACATATATTGTAGGACATTTAACACGTTGTCAAGCTCGAAGTTGGCCATAAATTAAGTAAACTAATGGCTCCCCATGAAATGCCGGATTTAAAATCTCCGTCTTGTAACAGATCAGTAAATAATCGTTGGAGCATATCATATTTATTAAACACAGGCTTACGTTGGTAAATAAAAGACGTGTTCATGTCCTTAAAACGTAACGATAGTGAAATCAAAGCTATCATTGCGTTTTAAGTACATGAGATCATCTTTTATTTACCAATGTAAGCCTGTTATACTAAGTATGACGTGCTCCCATGATTATTTACTGAACTGTTACAAGATGGAGATTTTACATCTGGCATTTCGTGGAGAAGCAATTTTTTCTTAATTTATGACCGACTTTGAGCTTCAGAACACATTCAGTATCCTGCAATACATGTTAAAGACATAAAATCAAATACTTGAAATGGCGTAAAAGGACGAAAAATGGATGTACTTAAACAATTAAACAGTCAAATGACGGTGCTTTCCTTTAAAGAACCTATTAATTTTCAGCGTCGTGTATCGAAATAATTACAATATTTTACGGCCCTTGAACGATGAATACAGACTATATTTACTTTATGAATTTTGTAAAGACCCTAAGTATACATTGGTGAAAAGAATTTCAAACACCAAAAACGGGCGACATAAACGAAAGTTGGTAGGTGTGTTGCTACACCCGAAATACGATGCCTATGTAAATTTAACACTTGTCACATAAAAGTGGCGTTAGCAACATTACTATGAGGATGTAAATCAGGTTTGCTGTAAATAGACGCTCTAAAGGTCGTGACCGTTGGTTACCTTTGAGATCGGGGGCGGCGGGTTGATGATAGTCAAGCGTGCCTTTGAAGGCGACAAAGAAGCCATTACCAAAAACTCACAGAGTTTGAATGAGGTCGCTCTTAGGGCTACGAGAAGTTGGATGTTCTTCCTGCTATACTGCAGAACGACTAGGCATGAATGTAGTACACTGTACATGATTGCTGGCAGCTGTAGTCGCGAAAATGTATGGTCGCAAGGTGATCAGGCTCCGGACAGCCACATTGTGGTACTAAGAGGGAAGACTATCGTGTTCGGCGTATCGCTCTGGCACATCGTAACTGCATCTATAGCACCAATTTGTGCAGGAGTTGGCAGCACAGTGACACAATGAACTGTTACAAATCAATTATTTCAAGGACATCTCCGAACCAGACACCAAGCGTGCATTCGATAGGCCCCAAACCATCACCATTAACGACTGCAGTGGTGTCAAGCGACAGTTCATTGGAGGGCACGGTAAATACTGTAGTGTTTTATGGTGAAAGATGGTTCTGACTCGTTGACAGTGATGGCTGTATGTTGGTTAGAACGAGGCCAGTTAGGTGCCTGCAACCAGTCTGTTTGTGTGTTAGACACACTGGACATTCACCAGGAAGTATGGTCTGTGGTGCAATTTCATATGGCAGCAGCAGCACACTCATGCTTATCCCATGGACACTTGCCTGCAAATTTGTGCGTCTGTCTGGTGATGCAAGCTGTTTTTTTGCCATTCATGAACATAATTCCACGCGGTGTTTTCCAACGAGATAATGTTCGCGACATGCCGCTGATGTAATCAAACATGCTCTACTGAGTTCCCCTGGCCAAAGAAAACCATTTTCTTACGCTGTCATAAGATAAAAAACGCTGCAGAAAATCGTTTTGCGGAGCACAATTTCTCACTTAATGGAAGTAGTAAACAGAACATTCCTTCATACTGGATCTGTCAGCGCTTCGAAATTAAGTGGAACCGATTGTTCCACCATACATAAAATCTAAGAGAAATAGCAATGCAATCGTTACAACACTTCTTGCGAAAGATTGCGTAGTTTGACGTTCTCAACACTTGCACTTTTCCTGTGTTCTTTTTCCCATTTCCTAACGCTTGCCTCGTTTCAGTACCTCCTCTATACGCTCAAATATGCCCCTATTTGTATTCATTCGGTTGTTCTAATTTAGGCACATTAGTCTTATACAGTATCCTCCGTTTTATCAATCTGAGAGACAGACATGAGGAGACAGAGAAACAAAAGCAGAAACGGGGATGTGCACGAGTTACATTGAGGCTGGTATCGTGCTCGGATCGTTCGACGGGAATGAAAGGTGAATATGGACGGCATTTGCTTCATTTCCTGGAAACCGAGTCGCCGTGTCCCTGTGTCGCAGCACAACCCATTTCCATACAGGACCGGTGTTCACCTCTGCTCCATTTGTTTATTCCATAGGGACACCGAGCTCTGGAAACATCCGCAGTGGCCAGTCCGGCCGACAGAGCAAATATTGGTTATTGGCTACGCCAGCAATACGCGCTCCACCTTCGAGTTCCACCTACGCGATTCGAACAATGTGGCCTGGGAATAAAGCTTCGCGACCTTTCCATATTACCGATAAAATATAAACGGAATAAAACAGACAATCCGTATTCTAATCCTACACCCACACGCGCACCACTTCGCAAGCAGTTAAATTACTGGCATCCTCTCTCCAGAGTATAAAGATCGCGAATTTGGATAGCCTGGATGAAATATCATGGATGATTTTCTGCCTCTTACTCGAACCAAATTTTTCAGGTACAATACAGCACATACAGTGATATCTTGTTATACACAACTACACAACTTTATTTCGCAAAAAATCTAGTTATCGGAAACCGGTAAGCAAGAGACAACCAACGTATTTTTTTTTTTTTTTTCTTTTTGAGTTGTCAGCATTCACATCAATCTTCTACATGGTCTGATGCGGTCCGTCACGAATTCCTCACCGAGCAAAACTCTTCGTCTCAAAGTAGCAATTCCAACGTATGTTCTATATTATTTGCCGGATGTATTCCAACCTCTGTTTTTCTCTCCTGTTTTTGTCCTCTACAGCCGCTCCAGTACCGTGGAAGTTGTTTCCAATCATCCCGTCCC
Organism: Schistocerca americana; assembly: GCF_021461395.2. Classification (NCBI taxonomy): domain Eukaryota; kingdom Metazoa; phylum Arthropoda; class Insecta; order Orthoptera; family Acrididae; genus Schistocerca; species Schistocerca americana. The sequence goes on along the minus strand of NC_060124.1, from coordinate 402,407,781 downwards.
TTCTTCTCATCAGTGTTTTCCACATATTCCTTCCTTCTCTGATTCTACAAAGTATCTCCTCGTTCCTTACCCTATCAGTCCACCTAATTTTCAACAGTCGTCCATATCATCACATTTCAAATGCTTCTGTACTTTTCTGTTCCGGTTTTCCCACTGTCCACGTTTCACTACCGTATTATAGTATGCTCCAAGCGTACATTCTCAGACATTTCTTCCTCAAAATAACGAGAATTTATGATGCTAGTAAACTTCCCTTGACCAGGAACATCCTTTTTGCCAGTGCTAATCTGCTTTTGATGTCCTCCTTGCTCCCTCTGTCATGGGTTGCTTTCCTGCATAGGAAGTAGAATTTGTAAATCTGCAATCTTTGTGATAACTTCACATGTGGCAAATTCTTTTTGGTGTGTGTGTGTGTGTGTGTGTGTGTGTGTGTGTGTGTGTGTGTGTGTGTCTGTGGTGCTTTGCACAATATGGTGATGTACAAATTACATAACTGATGGATATATTTTGAAATATTTGAAAAATACAATCCTGCAACTTCGCAACAAAATCGCGTGGAATATTTGAGTTAAGTACCATAACCACTTAACCTCACATATTTATTTACTCTCTGTTTCATCGTTTGGAGGTTGGGTATGTTCATATAGGGCGCTTCTAACACTGTTTTCTATCGTAGGGCAACAACACACCAAGAATATTTCGCCACAGTGGAAGAATGAAAATCGAAAACTGACGACTATGTAAATTGTATCTTGCAAATCATGTGAACAGTCGTCTGATGATGAACTTGCCAGTTCGAAACCGGTTACGGTGCTATTTACCTAAATAAATAGTAGTATTAATAGTGGCTGGTTGATGTCTTCAGCGAAGCTCTTTACTGAAACCCTTTCACCTTAAATTTTAATTCCACTCTTGTAACTTTCCTTTATTTCCATTATCGCAACTTCGATGTATAGAATGAACAGTAGCGCCAAAAGGCTGCATCCCTGTCTTACGCCCTTCAGAAACCGAGCCCTAAGTTTTTCGTCTTCGGCTCTTATTACTTCCTCGTAGTTCTCGTGCATTTTCTCTGTTACCCGTCTCTCCCTATAGCTTACTTACTTCTTTCTTCGAATTTTGAACATCTTCCACCGTTTGACACGGTCGAACGCTTATTCCAGGTCAACAAATTCTGTGAACGCGTCACGATTTTTTAGTCTTGCGTCGATTATCAACCGCAACGTCGGAATTGCTTTTTCTGGTGCGTTTACTTTACGTAAATCGTGACTGATCGTTATGTAATACATCCTCAGTTTTCATTTTCATTGTTCCGTAAATTATTCTTGTCAGCGACTTGAATTCACGTGCTGTGAAGCAGATTGTTTTATATATCTCGCACTTTACAGATCTTGCAATCTTTGGCATTGTGTGGATGATATTTCCGAAAGTCAGATGCTATATCGTCAGACACTTACATTCTACACCACAACGAGGATAGACTTTTTGTTGTCACTTCCCACAACAATTTTAGAGATTCTCATGGGACTTTATCTATCCCTTCTTCCTCATTTGATCTTAAGTCGTCCAAAGCTCCTTTGAATTATGATTCTAGTACTAGAACCCCTATCTCTAGTATATCGACTCCTGTTTCCTCTTCTAACACATAATCAGACAACTTCATTTTACTCGTTCTCAATCCGCTCTCTTCTCCCCAATTAACAGTTGAATATGCGTTCCACTCTTAACGTTATTACCCTTGCTTTTAATGTCGTCGAAGGTTGTTTTGGCTTTTCTATATGCTGGATCAGTCCTTCCGACAATCTTTTGCTTTTCGATTCCTCCACATTTTAATACAGTAATTTCGTCTTAGCTTCCCTGGACTTCCTGTTTATTTCATTCTTCATTGACTTGGTTTGTGTATTTATGTATATCTCTGAACATTTACATACGTCCTTCTTTCATTGATCAACTGAAGTATTTCTTTTTTATCTATGGTTTCTTCACAGTGACGTTCTCTTCATCCATGTTTTTCTATCCTGCTTCTATGACTATCCTTTTTAAAAATATTCATTTCTCTTGAACTGTGTTACCTGCTGAACTATTTCTTATTGCAGTATCTATATCCTTGGAGAACTTCAGGCGTTTCTCTCCATTATCCAACTTCTTTGCTTTTTATGTTTCCTGATTAGTCTCTTATACTTCAGCCTACTTTTTATCACTACTAAATTGTGATCGTAGGATGTTAGTCTATATCCTCTCCTCGGTACGCCTTACAATCCATTATATGTTTCGGAACCTCTGCCTTACCATGATGTAATCTAGTAACTGGAACCTTCCCATATCTCTTGGCCTTCTCCAAGTATACTTTCTCCTCTTGTGATTCTTGAACAGAGCATTTGCCATTACTAGCTAAAATTAAATGCAGAATTAATTACTTTTTCTCGTCTCTCATTCTTAACACCAAGCCCACATTCTTCCATAACTCCTTCCTCTACTCCTTCCCGCACAACCACATTCCAGTCCCCCATGACTGTTATATGTTCAAACCCGTTTGCGTACTGGATTACCGTTCAAAATCTTCATCTACTTTTTCTGTCTCTTCATCTTCAACTTGAGACGTCGGCATGTATACCTGAACCATCGTAGTCGATGTTGGTTTCCAGTCGATTCTGATGAGGATTGCTCTAACACTGAACTGTTCACAGTATCGTATTCCCTGTCTTACCTTCCTATTCGTAACGAATCCTACTCCAGTTAACCATTTCCTCTGCTGTCGATAATACTCTATTCTCAACTGACTAGAAATCCTGGTCTTCTTTCCTATTCACTTCAACCACTCCCACAATACGTAGATTGAGCCTTTGTATTTCCCTCCTCAGATTTTTAGCTTCCTCTGTCCTTTTGTTAGTTATTTAGTTATTTTCTTACGGTCACCTCCTCTTTAGGGGTCCCCTCCAAGAGAATCGAACGGGAAAATAGTCCAGAAATTTTTGCCAATGGAAAAATCTTCTTGATATTTTTTCAATGACAAGACACGTGTCCTTTGGATACACGGTGTATGTCTTTACGCATTGCCTTCTGCATCTTGGTGTCCAGAAATTTTTGCCAATGGAAAAATCTTCTTGATATTTTTTCAATTACAAGACACGTGTCTTGTGGATACACGGTATATGTCATTAACGCATTGCCTTCTGCATCTTGGTGTTGTTGATCATTTCTAATTCTTCCGCCTTTAGGGGGCAGTTGCCCACGCATGGGCAAGAGAGTGCCCTGAATCTCTTACCGCTCCTCCGCCCTGTTTGACAAGGCCGTTGACAGAATGAGGATGATTTCTGAGGCTGGAAGTTCTCGACCGCCAATGATAATGTCCTTTATTCAAAATTTAAGCTGTGGTAGGGCTCGAATCTGGGACTGAGAACGTTTTGATTACTAATTAAATCCGCTACCTCTAGACCACTGGTGTTGCGAACAGTCACCTCTAAAAACGCGATTTAGGTGCGGCTCATACCTCATTTTCTGTTGGTGAGACATAGTGTAAAGTGTTTCCGTTAGTGTTTGGGCTAGAGATCATTTTTATACCCATCACAAGAGTTGTCTTGCTGTAACCAGCCTGCAGCACAAAGTTTGAATTTTTCATTTTCAGTTGTGTGTTCTCTGTAGAGCGCATTCACAGGCTTATGTAGGCAATGCTTAGTTCATAGGTGGTTACTGAGAATACCCAAAAAACAAGTTTGTTAGGTACCAAAACCGAGCCGCGGATTCCAAGACGGCTACAAAAACGTAATATCCAGTGTGAGACAAAAACATGGTTTATAAAGCTAATTTATCACTTAGAAAATTGATGTAAATTTCTCTATTAACTTGGTAAGAGTTCTGGGAACCGCATTTTGTACTACTGAAGCACATGCTAAATTTTGTTGCACGTAAAATCCAACCTGCGATGTAAAATTAGTGTAGCGCTATTTCTACTTCACAGAAGTAAACTATCAAAGTTTTACTGACCAATAAAGTTCTGGAGCAAGAAAGAGAAGGAAACCAGCAGAAAGATGCTCCTATCAGAGCACAAAGACGCCTAATACACTCCCTTTTAAACGACTCTGACTGAAAAGTAGGATACCAGCTGCCTCTTTCCCCCCCCCCCCGCCTGTCAGCACCGTTAAAATAGTTCCCAACAACGTTGGCATGTGAACATATTCGCACTTTCCTATACTGAGATAATAGGAGACAGTGGCAATTTGAAACAGACAGAAAATCAAAAATACTGGAAGATAGGAGACAGTGGTTGTAGTACAGAAGAAGTGAAGGAGACGATGGAAGTTTGAGAGAAAGAGACTGACACAGTAGCAGAAGAACATAGTTGAGTAAAACAACAGTGTTAGGAAAAGGCTGAAGAAGACAGTGCTAGTGGGAGAGGAATAAAGATAAGTAGAAAGAGGAAGTGGGTTAGAGTCAAAGATATCAATGGACAGAGTCTATGACAATGCAGCGAGAAAGAGACGGCTAGTGACAGTGGGAAGAGAGAGCAGCAGTGCAATGAATGAATGAAACAGTAGCAATAAGAGAGAGTAACAGGAAGACAGTGACAGTGAGGGTAGACAGTAATATTAGGACATATGAAGGAGACTGTGGCTATAAGACAGGGGCAGTGACAATTCCACGGACAGAAAGAGATAGTGACAATGAGTTAGGCTGAATGAGTGAGTGGGAATGGGCAAGTTGGAATGGACGGTTCTGAGCGGCTTACAGAGATGGACTAGTGGGGGTGAGCGAGTTACAGTTTTGGGATCTTGTGAGAGAGAGAGAGAGAGAGAGAGAGAGAGAGAGAGAGAGAGAGAGAGAGATGAGACGCATGTTAAAAATAGCGCCGATAAGTTTGTCAAAATTTTTGGAAAAATTTTTGAATGTACTGAGGCAGCTGTTGGGAAAAACAGCAGAGGAGAGGCTAGCAGGGGGATGCAAATTTGAAGAAGTCCTTAACTTTAAGCTTTCAAAAATTACTGTACCATGCTCTAGTGATAAAACATAAATTTATGCAAACCGTCGAGTAAGCGAATGTAAATTACTGAATATTCCCAGAACACGGAGGTGGCTAGATTTCGCATGCCCTGTTAAGTGATCACGTAGAGAGGCGTAGATTAAAATGTAGTCTAACCAAGTGTTTTCTTAATGGTGAAATATTTATGCAGGCTTTCATTTTAAGAAACATCTAATATCAATGTTTACTTCTCACTTGTCCAATTTCTATCCTTCGTAGCGGAAAAGGGGTGGCCACCCAAATGAAAGTGCTGTTTTGGAAGATTATGGACCGACTAGCCTTTCTGTATTGTTGTGAGATCTGGGACAAGTGCAGAGAACAAAGTCTTCTCCACTACCACACACGTTTCCCGTCCAGTCATACAATTAAACAAAGCTCATCTCCACTATCATGAAAACCTGAACAGCGTAATTCGATGTAAATGGAGAAAGATCGACACGAAACGCATAACAGAAATACGAATAAATTATTAAACTTTATCGTAATAATTTAACTGTAACCTAATAAAGCCACACGTACACGTCGTTAGTAACAACCTCTATGGGTATAATAAACTTAACAGAGATCGAAGGTAAGAAGAAGACTCCATCTGAACTTCGGAGTGAGACTTGAGCTCTGGGTCCGGTTATGTGCGTTGGCTCATGACCAGAGGAACTGTCCTGTGACCTTTCATAAAAGTGCACCTCGCAGCGCAGTGAAAGATTGTGTAGCATGTTGAAGTGCTGTGTGCCAAGAAAGATTCAATTACGACTTTTCTCTATTTGCATGATAATTAGAGCTGTCTGTACCAGTGATAATAAATACCGGATTTTTTTCCTTCGTCACTAAATTCAACAGGTCTCGTTGTTCACAATGCGTTCCATGAAACGAAGATTAGAGTTTACTGTCCCGTCGGCAGGGCAGTCGTTAGAGGAGGACAAGCTTGGATTACGAAAGGATGGGTCGGAAACCGGCCATATTCTTTCCATTGGAACCATCCCGGTTCCTCCCTATAGTGATTTACGGACATTACTGTAAACCTTTATTCTGATGGTTGGGCGTTGTTCTCCCAAATCCCATGAAACCCGCATAACCCAAATACTTCATTAACGATTCATGATAAGGGCAAAAGTATTTGCTTAAAACGGTTGCACCTATAGATGAGATTACTGTGGTGAACAGTTGTACAAGGGGCGTTCAGTAAGTGCTGCAACGTATTTTGTTTTCGGCCAATATTGGTTAAAAAATGCAAAATTTGCTGTGGGACATCGTGGAATATTCCCGCTTAAGCCCCTGTAGTTTCATCAAGTATCTAGCCCGGATTGACGTGTGTATTAAGACGTCGCTTCCGAGAGGGGAAGGCGCGCCAGACACGGATCGAATCCCCCTCCGGCGCACTAACCAAAATGGGCAGTGTGCCGGGTAAACTGGATGTAGTTTTTAGGCGGTTTCCAATATACATCAAGATGAATGCAGGACTGGTTCCCAAGCCCCTCTCAATTACACGACTGCAAAAATTTAGGAGTGAAATGAAGGGGATCCGATCACCCCATAAATTACTCACACCTAATCCGTTAATACCTATACCAACGCCGTGTAGATACGCGATACAATCACAAGAAAAAGAAGCAGAGTCAAATCTCATTTAAGGTAATTCATTGGTCTACGGATGAAATAATTCTTACTGAAAGTTCTCAGTAATAAGTACACTTGCATGTTTCTATCAGACAAATACTACTCCCCCGTTGTGTAACGTTGCTGGTTAGTACCTTGATTTACTATTCTGTTCCAGTCACGAAAGGAGTGTTTGCTCACTGTAAATGATTTGCTTCGCTGTACAGTTAAGTCTTTTAGGATCACTTCCCTGGCATCTCTGCTTGCTTATCGTAGGCCACATTACCTTCTTCGAGTCTGCGACCTTTGGTGTTATCTTTTCTATTCAGATTTAGTGTATAAGGGGGCAGAGCAAAAATACGGAAATACTCCAAGAAATGAATACTTAAAAATAAATGCAGATCCTAGCCAAACCTGAGGGTGTGCTGTTTTATTTCACCACGAACAGAACCTGTGCAGTGTCCTTTATACGTCGCATGCGTCAGTCGTGCTCAGAACATTGTTGTGTGTAGTTTTGAGTGCTATACATTGGAGGTACGAGTAAGTGAATTCGAACGTGGGCAAATTGTTGGTATTCAAACGGTGGACGCTGCCGACAAGACAGCCGAAGTGTTATGTGTTTCTTCAAGAGGCTCCACATCCAAGATATGTGCTGCACACAGGGAAACCTGAAAAACGTCGTCAACGCGGGCGAAAGTGTGTGTTGAGTGATGATGACGGACAGCCCATGTCGAAAAATAGCAAGACCACAGCTACAAATGCCACTGCATAATTGAATATCGCATTCGCTAACACTGTCAACACCACAACCAAAACAATACGAAGGGAGCTCCATAAGCAGGGAATAGCAGGGCAAGCTGGAATTTCAAAACGACTCATCGGCAGGGAAGAGTTCTGCTGAAGCCATATAATCTGGACAATGGAGCAATAGAGGAAACTCATTTGGACAGATTAGTTTGTTTCACATTATTTCCACTTCTGGCTGCGTTTACGTGATGAATTGGGCAACCATATCGTGGTATTCCATGGGTTGGTATTCCATGGGCCTTAAGGTGACACTGCAAGGTCTCATTACTGCCAAGAATTATATGACCATTTTGGCTGATCTGGTCCAAACCTAGGTATAATACCAGTTCCTCACTGATCATGCTGTGGTCAAAGACGACGAGGACCCTGTTGACATAGTTGCCGTCGGCCAGAACTTGTGTGGCGAGCAAGAGGATGAATAGTCGCATTATCCGAAGATCTCAAAATAATTCAGCCATTGTGGTTCAGATCGGAGGGAAGGCTGCTTGATCGCTAGCCATCTCCATCATCGTTACCTCAACTTCGCTTGAAAAACACACAAGGCCTGTATTTACCAATTTCGAGACGCGGCATTAGGGATAGTAATGTGTTAGGTTTTTGATGTTTCCCTCTTTTTATCTACCTCGTTCAGTGAGGTACTGCTAGTAGTATATCATTGCGAAATGTAAGGAAACTTGTAAATATTCCACTCGTGTCGCAAAACAACTGGTCATGAACCTAAACACTTGAAACGTAATTCTCGTAAAAAAGTTCTCAGACGCTGTAGTTGATGACAATACCAACGGTGATCAGCAGCTGGAAAGAGTCATTAACGTGAAAAACCACATGTATCAGTCCGGAGGGATGTGAGTTGACCGACCTCAAACTCGGGTTATTAGTTAGATGAATCCTGAGCACATGTAGCTCATTCAGAAAAGAGGCCATTCTAAAATAATCGTCCATCTTGTTCTGATCGTTACGTAGCTTTACAAGCGGAAAAAAAGCGAAAATTGGAAGAAGACAAGCAGCGTGCATGAAGAGATTTTTTGATCAGAGTGAGTGGTTCTCCGAAATTTTGAACGAATTCCTGCAGGAGAGCATATAGCAAAAGCATCTGTACAGTATGAGAGAATTGCTTCTAAAATTACTTGTGCTTATTTATAATAATGGTTGAGAGAAACGTATTGTTTCCAGGCGGACATACATCGCGTGGTAAAGAAAATGTACACTCCTGGAAATTGAAATAAGAACACCGTGAATTCATTGTCCCAGGAAGGGGAAACTTTATTGACACATTCCTGGGGTCAGATACATCACATGATCACACTGACAGAACCACAGGCACATAGACACAGGCAACAGAGCATGCACAATGTCGGCACTAGTACAGTGTATATCCACCTTTCGCAGCAATGCAGGCTGCTATTCTCCCATGGAGACGATCGTAGAGATGCTGGATGTAGTCCTGTGGAACGGCTTGCCATGCCATTTCCACCTGGCGCCTCAGTAGGACCAGCGTTCGTGCTGGACGTGCAGACCGCGTGAGACGACGCTTCATCCAGTCCCAAACATGCTCAATGGGGGACAGATCCGGAGATCTTGCTGGCCAGGGTAGTTGACTTACACCTTCTAGAGCACGTTGGGTGGCACGGGATACATGCGGACGAGCATTGTCCTGTTGGAACAGCAAGTTCCCTTGCCGGTCTAGGAATGGTAGAACGATGGGTTCGATGACGGTTTGGATGTACCGTGCACTATTCAGTGTCCCCTCGACGATCACCAGTGGTGTACGGCCAGTGTAGGAGATCGCTCCCCACACCATGATGCCGGGTGTTGGCCCTGTGTGCCTCGGTCGTATGCAGTCCTGATTGTGGCGCTCACCTGCACGGCGCCAAACACGCATACGACCATCATTGGCACCAAGGCAGAAGCGACTCTCATCGCTGAAGACGACACGTCTCCATTCGTCCCTCCATTCACGCCTGTCGCGACACCACTGGAGGCGGGCTGCACGATGTTGGGGCGTGAGCGGAAGACGGCCTAACGGTGTGCGGGACCGTAGCCCAGCTTCATGGAGACGGTTGCGAATGGTCCTCGCCGATACCTCAGGAGCAACAGTGTCCCTAATTTGCTGGGAAGTGGCGGTGCGGTCCCCTACGGCACTGCGTAGGATCCTACGGTCTTGGCGTGCATCCGTGCGTCGCTGCAGTCCGGTCCCAGGTCGACGGGCACGTGCACCTTCCGCCGACCACTGGCGACAACATCGATGTACTGTGGAGACCTCACGCCCCACGTGTTGAGCAATTCGGCGGTACGTCCACCCGGCCTCCCGCATGCCCACTATACGCCCTCGCTCAAAGTCCGTCAACTGCACATACGGTTCACGTCCACGCAGTCGCGGCATGCTACCAGTGTTAAAGACTGCGATGGAGCTCCGTATGCCACGGCAAACTGGCTGACACTGACGGCGGCGGTGCACAAATGCTGCGCAGCTAGCGCCATTCGACGGCCAACACCGTGGTTCCTGGTGTGTCCGCTGTGCCGTGCGTGTGATCATTGCTTGTACAGCCCTCTCGCAGTGTCCGGAGCAAGTATGGTGGGTCTGACACACCGGTGTCACTGTGTTGTTTTTTCCATTTCCAGGAGTGTATTTTGTTAATTTTAAAGGAATATGTTCATCCATGGAAGCGTAACAACAATATTTTGCACCATGCCGCTTACTAATAACTGCAAAAGATAACTATAAGATAGCAACTTTGGACGTACTTTGAAGGTACGTTACGGGACTATTGCTGTTTTTAATATACATAAATGACATACTGGATGATCTAAGAAGTTCCCTCAACTAAGCTAGAAAAGTCACTAAGCTAGAAAATTGCATCGAAATGCTGAAAAACTTATAGAGGATCGACTTTTGGTGCTGTGATTGGCAATTGACCCTCGGCGTGAATAAATGTAACGTACAGAGAACAGGTAAGGGAAATACTCATTTTTGTATGATTGCACTGGGAGAAGTCGTGTCCATTAAGTAGCTCAGAATCTGCGTGCAGAACGGTTGAAAGTGAAACAACCGCACAAATTAACTGTAAGAAACTTATATTCCTTGGCAGCATCTTTAGGAGATCTAGTGCTCCCACGAAGGAGCTTGTGAAACCTCTGACTGACAATATTATTCATCAGTGCTAAACTCACACCAGGCAGTACTGATAGAGGAAATAGAGATCCATAGAAGACGCGTTTGCTCACGGGTTAGTTTACTAAGAATGACAGTGTCACGGAATCGCTCGTACAACTCCATTGATAGACTCTACAAGAGAGTCGTACTGCCGCACGATGTGGTTTACCATTAAAATGCCGACAGCGTATGCACCTAGGCCAGCCGACCAGCATATAGCTTTCTCCTACGTGTATCTCGTTAAAAGACCGTGAATGCACAATTTGAGATCCGATCTTACGCGGAGTGCTACCAACGGTTATTCTTTCGACACACTTCTCAACGCTGGAATAGGTAAGGGGGAAATTACAGCGGTATTTGAAGTAACCATAGCCAAACACCGTAAAGTGGCATGTTGAGCCTACAACACCTCATGGCTCGACACACTTTCTCTCCACCAGACGATAGCTTGATTTCGTAACAGATATTCCCAATAATATCTTTTCCGCCAGCCTGATAATACAATATGCCGCGTACTGGAACCTCTGCGGTGTTTCGTAAGCAAGAGAGAGCTGGAAGAAGCGGGGTTGCTATGAGAAGTTTGCAGACCAATTACCACGAGGGGCAACTGGGGCACTGTCAAGGGAAAGGTTGTAGGTCAAAACAAACCATTTTAAAGATATTTTATCGAAAAGGTAGTAAGAGATGTCGGCAGTGGTATAGAAGTAGCAGAATATCAAAGCTCTGAACGGATGTGTTCTTGTTAACAGTGCAAGATGGCTCTTTTAGTAACGTCACGTGAGCTGGCATGAACAGGGGAGTAAGTCAACAAGCGGCCGAGTTACCAGCTTTTACTCTGTGACCAGCCGTTCATTACTGTGTTATTGATTCCGTAGCTAACATAACCAGAAAACCTGTTCCATACAAACTGGTAACTCAAATTTTCCGTTTACACTAAAATGTACTTGATTACATTTAGGCGTAGTGCCTTGGCTTGTGTTTTATTATGACCTAACCGATCTGTACACTTATTCGGCGCAGGCTACATCTATATCCACATGGTTACTCTGCAATTCACGCTTAAGTGCCTGGCCGACGGTTCATCGAACCGTTTTCATACTACTTCTGTACCGTTCCACTCTCGAATGGCGCGTGTACAAAAGGAACTCCTAAATCTTTCCGTTCGAACTCTGATTTCTCGTATTTTATTATGATGATCATTTCTCCCTACGTTGGTGGGTGTCAATAAAATATTTTCGCATTCGGAAGAAAAAGCTGGTGATTGAAATTTCGTAATTAGATCTCGCTGCAAAGAAAACCGCCTTTGTTTCAGTGACTGCCACCCCAACTCGCGTATTATATCAGTGAAACTCTCACCTCTATTGCGCGATAACAGGAGCTGCCCTTCTTTGCACTTTTTCGATGTCCTCCGTCAATCCTATCTGGTAAGGATCCCATGCCGCGCAGCAATATTCCAGCAGAGGACGGACAAGTGTAATGTAGGCTGTCTCTTTAGTGGGTTCCTCGTATTTTCTAAGTGTTCTGCCAACAAAGCGCAGTCTTTGTTTCGCCTTCCCCACAATATTATTTATGTGGTCTTTCCAATTTAAGTTGCTCGGAATTGTAATTCCCAGGTATTTAGTCTAATTGACACCCCTTAGACTTGTGCGAATTAGCGTATACCTAAAATTTATCGGATTTCTTCTAGTACCTATGTGGATGACCTCGCACTTTTCTTTGTTTAGTGCCAATTGCCACTTTTCGCACCATCCAGAAATTCTCTCTAGATCATTTTGTAATAGGAATTGATCGTCTGATGATTTTACTAGACGGTAAATTACAACGCCATCTGCAAACAATCTAAGGGCGCTGCTCAGATTATCACCTAGATCATTTATGTAAATCAGGAACAGCAGAGGGCCTATGACACTACCTTGCGGAACCCCAGATATCACTTCTGTTCTACTCAATGATTTACCGCTTATCACTAGGAACTGTGACCTCTCTGATACGAAATCACGAATCCAGTCACACAACTGAGACGATACTCCATATGCACGCAATTTGATTAACAGTCGCTTATGGAAATCAAGGAATATGGAATCGATATGAGATCCCTTGTCGACAGCACTCACTGCTTCATAGGGATAAAGAGCTAGCTGAGTTGTACAAGTACGATATTTCCTGAAACCGTGTTGGTTAAGTATCAATAAGACATTTTCTTCGAGGTGATTCATAATGTTAGAGTACAGTATACGTTCCAAAATCCTACTGCAAATTGAGGTCCGTGATATGGGTCTGTAATTCAATGGGTTACCCTTATTTCCTTTCTTGAATATTGGTGTGACGTGTGCTACTTTCCAGTCTGCTAGTAAATGTAAATATATGTGTCATAGTTTTGAAGAGAGTGACGCACGGATGTTGCACTCAGGGCTTTGGAACCAAAATTGCAGAAGCCAAGGTAGTATTCTCTTTGGTTTAATCAACATAGTGCAGGTAAAACAAAGAAGGCTGCCTAATATCAACGATATTGCCTTCAGCATAAGACAGATACATGTTATTGACTCTGATTCTGGCTATGTGATGTTGCAACACAGCTTTAAGCTACGCAGTAGTAAACAGTATGATCGATAGAGTCATTTTGAAATTTGTAGTGTTGGGGTTTTCTTACATGCGTTCTGACAGAGATTTCGGCATAATAGAGAATAGAAAGAAGGTTTTACAACCGATAACTCCTGACGAAATAACTAATGTGATTAGAGAAGCAAAGAATGTACAACCATTCAATGAAGATGACGGAGGAAGATTTCTAATATTTCGGCTTGGTACAAGATGCATTACTGCATACAGCACCAGTTAAGATCAGTTCTGCTTCTTGGATTAGAATTGTGAAGAGCAAGCTGCCCACCACAGAAATAAAGAGTTCATTGAATGAAATGGAACCTTGGAGAGGGCACAACGCTTGGAAAAAGGGTAATTCTGTCAAGGGCGTCTCTACCACCACCGGGACGAAAGCCCATCAGTAGTGATGCTAAAGCAATCTTTGTACACTATAATTACATTTCTTATACAAATGTGACAGCTTGCTGTAAGTAGATTTGTAACGTTAATTTTGAGTTTCTGTTCCCATTTTGTAAATAAAACTACATATTTTTAGTGTCAAATCCGTTTTCTTTTTCTCCTGTCAAACTTGCTTTCCATGACTTACTCCCTTCCCTATGTCAACGCCTCAATTGTCCAGATTTGAACGTAGACCCGTTACACGGTATTAATATACCATGAAGTGTCATATCCCTTGTTACAGCAGCATTAGTGGAATATCCTCGACAGACGTTCAATTCAAAGATTTTCCGTGTGCATTCTATATTACAGTATTTTAAGTAGAAAACATTTACTTCTAATGTTATCATATATTCATCAAAGTACATCGTTTCATTATTGACATTGCAATTAAAATAATATCAAATTTACGGTAGTCAAGTGAGTCTTCGTTGATTGTGTTCGTCAGTCTGCAGACCGGTTTGACGTAGCTCTCCATGCCTATTGTGAGCAACCATCTCTGTACAACTACTGCGACCTACATCCATTAGAACTTGCGTTGGTCTCCCTCTGTAGCTTTCAACTTCCACATTCCCGTCCATTATCAAATCAGGCCAAATCAAGTCTACTGGTAGTATATAAAGGGCTCAGTTTGAGGCAGAAATACCTGATGGAGCAGAAATACGGTATTGAATCACGGGCTGCGGGGAAAAAAGGAAATGAAGAGAGATATGGCGCTATAGAGGGTTGCTGAGAATTAGATGGACTGGCAAAATAAGTACGGCGAGTAAAGAAATATGTGGAAAATGGTGAAAAGAGGACGGGACAGGACATGGGTTAAGGAATTGAAGAGACTCTACGGGAGTGTCTTTATCGTTTTGTTCAACATTTAACTCAATGTACCCACCTCTGGCACCTCAGTTCTGATCCCAAACTGTTAACGACATAAAAAAATTCTGAGCAGCTCAGTGTGCCTACGGCAGCCACAAGGTATATTACCCTTACTTCACTTCACATTTTAGTAAGATTATTGGTAACAATCGGAGCCCCACACGTATATTCAATACATCTATGTGCAGTACGTCAGTATATACATCCTTTCCTCCTCTCACCTGTTGAATGGAAAGAATGAAATAGCAGTACCTAGTTCTGTGGGAGTAGAAGTAGTCTGCTAATGTGGCAAGGTAGCAAATAGGTTTGTGTTCGTCTTGGACGAAATCCCTTGTACAGGTTGGCACCACACAATATGAAGCTCTCTGTGCGCTTCCGGAGGAACGGGATGTGTGGGTTCCAAAAGTGTTCTGGGAGACGCGAGACGGGTGACACCGACAAGTGTGAATGTGCCTCTTCATAGATAATCCATTATCTTATTTTTGAAGATTTCAGCTCAAGTCAAAATTAAAGTCTTGTACTCATCGCTCATTGCTCGTTGAGCGGTATGCCGAATTTTTCTAGTGAATTTCGGAACGTCATAACCAGTTGCAGTTGTCCACGCATGCAACCCATTGTTTTGCTCTACCTCTGTTCAAACATGGGGACTCGTGATGTATCATCTCAGTTCATCTGATTTAGTTCGTTGATGATCTCACTAGTATAATTGAACAGATATTTGAAACATCGCTAATTTCGAATTTAGTTCGGACTACATGTCTTTGTTGTCTGAGCACGTGTTAAGTAATGGATCTCAGGGCCTTACTTTCGCAGATGGTGAGTCACGGTAATGTATCCTGTCTGATTTGGTTAGCTATTATGAATTTTACCACTTATTGTATGCAGAATTTATGGTTCTGACGACCACGTGTTCGCGGATTGTGAGAATCTTTACATATCGTAGTTACTGATCCTTGGGGTAAAACTTCCAAATTAGTTTCAGAATTTCTTCTAATAGTTTATTTTTATCATTGAACTCTTGTTCACTTATTTTGTGCACTCAAGCAAATGAAACGACCGTTTGCTAACCACGTGCACACTCGTGAAGTTTTTCTTTGTTCTTATGTTCGTCCTGAAAATCTATTGTATGTGTATATGTGCGTGAATGTCGGCATTGAAAGATTCCTCTGATCCTTCCATAACTAATAATGGTAAATCCTGTTGGGGTCTCCAAGACGCAGTTCTAAATGTAATTTTGTAACTCAGCCGAGACTGTTACGAAGAACAGCAACTATCACCCATTTAATAGTTGTTTTGCTTTTAGATTGTTCGGCTGTTCTTGAATAAACATGATAATTTTACCAGAGCACATGCATACGTATTCCCTCGCAAACTTCCATTTTACGTCCTATTACTATCCGTTGTGCAACAGATAAATAAGGTCAAGTTATTTATTTCATATTTATTCAAATGTGCAAATTCGGCAACTCTATTCATTTAAACATCAAAGGTTTTTCTTTCATGTATATCCCGATTCCGTCTTCTCACCTTCCATTTTAACAGATACCCGATAACAGGTAACCGATCCCTAACCAGATCCTTCACTGACAGATACCCTTCAGCTCACTGAATGACTTCCATGCTATTTGAGGGATCTGTACAGGATAAAAACTGTAAAGGTAGACAGAGGAGGGAAAACATCCAACAAATACTTTAGTACGTAGGTTACTAGTGCTACTCCGCGATGAAGAGGTTGGCACACGAGAGGAATTCGTGGCAGGCCACATCAAACTAGTCAGAAGATTGATGACAAGAAAGAAAGAAAGAAATGTTTTGCCTCCTGGACACTGTCGATCGGCAGTACTGTTCGGTCAACAAATACGCTGGGCGAAACTGAAGGGTCATAAATAAAGCCGATGATATCGCTCATGGTTCCACAGACAAACCACCGACCACATCTAACGAACCCATCAATGCCATCCATTGCAGTCCACTACAAAGAAACTTCTAGGAGTAACAGAAAGTGTGACAGATATATAAGCTTAAACGTCGTGGCCACGTCTTGTCATAATTCTTCACAGTTAATTACGTATTTATCTAATGTGATCAAAAAAGAGGCAGCCAGACAAAACTGGACGTTTATTTAGTCGGTGATCAATGTCTGCCAAGTAAAATATCCGACAAAACAGTGGCAAACAAAGTGTGTACATATGCGTATGATTCCAACTAACGTTCGTTAACCTGTCAAACAATGGTTGGTTTGAGAACACCAGTCACCAGCTAAATAAACAACCATTTTAGTTGCAACTCTGGCTGTCTCTTTCTCCATCACAATTAAAATGTGAGTTGCTACCCCACTACGCCTGACTCGCTGGATTTATGCATTTATCGTGTAGTTTTGCCAGTACACAAAACTGTCTACAATCAAATGGCAATGTGTAAATATGACAACCATGCAAGAGCACTTCAAATAACTTGATGTAAAGTTCTCAGATCACCGTCAAATGCTCGAACTGGTTACTCCCTGACAATGTGATCTATTGTCTGCTCCTACGCCCCGCAATCACAGTCAGCAGATGGCTCGAAATTCCACTTCACGATGTAACCAAATCCTTCTTGGCCAATCCTAATGCGATTCTGCCTCGTCCAGACATGGTGTGGTACTTCGAATCCCTCGATCTTCTTTGTTGGTTCTTGAACCAAGTCAGGGCTGCTGGGTGGTTGTTCGTTCCAGAGTTGTCGCCAGTTTGAGGTCACGTAAACAGAACCGACAACCCAGGATGGTTTGCGTGATTTCAGGCGATTTGTAGATGATCTTGTAGGGCATCATACAAGGGAGAGTTCTTATGAGAATCAGCCTCTTTGAGCATGTTTATCTCAGCTGCTTTCCTCCTTAGACCTTGCGGGGAAATATTTGTGGCACATCAGCCTTTGTTGCGTAAGCATTGTTTTCCTACACAGGAGCGCAATCTTCTCCAGCCTCATACATAAGAGCGAGTGCAACAGATCGTAGAGTATTTGTGGTGTCACCGCCAGACACCACACTTGCTGGGTGGTAGTTTTAAATCGGCCGCGGTCCATTAGTACATGTCGGACCCGCGTGTCGCCACTGTGTGATCGCAGACCGAGCGCCACCACAAGGCAGGTCTCGAGATACGGACTAGCACTCGCCCCAGTTGTATGGACGACGGAGCTAGCGACTATACTGACGAAGCCTACCTCCTTTGCCGAGCCGATTGTTAGAATAGCCTTCAGCTAAGTCAATGGCTACGACCCAGCAAGGCGCCATTAGTAACATTGCATGTATGTAAAGAGTCTCACTTGTATCGCCACAATCTCCAGATGTACCAAAAGGATGGATTATAGTTAAGTATTCCAGAAGCTACGTACTTTTCTTTATAGCATTCATTACGTATCCTGTTTCAGACCTCACGCCCATCTGCGTGAGCGTAGCGCGTGCCTTTCGGCTTCCTCTCATTGTGTCTAGGCTGTCTTGTCTAGACACAACAGTATTGGCGTTTGCATCCCAGGTGCTCACTGCAATCTTGCAAAGTAGGCTTACTCTAAGAGCCAAGATTTCAGACAGATTGATATACTGTTGCTTGAATGTCAAGAATTTACAATTTTTTGATTCATGATCCTCAGTCTTAAACTTAATTTAACATTAATTTCTTTAAAAAGAAAGAAACCCAAGCAATGACTCGAGATGTCCTTTCATGTAATTTATTCATGTTTTAAATGATATCATATTCACCATTGACTACAGAGAATATTTATTTGAAAATTGCAATTTCGGTATTGTGTCTTAGGACCATTACCAAATGGTATTGTAAAATATTTTCCTTCAACACAAGGAAAACTTTAAAATCCTTTGTTACATACCATCAGAAGCAAGTATTTACTCAGCAAGTATGCAACATACAGTGAAAAGGCTCAGTTCTGACGATTCTGAAGTCTGACATCCATTGAATCAAAATATTTTCTAGTGTAGCTTGGTAATGGCCATAAGTCCGAAATAGCAATTATGAAAGAAATAATTATTTGTTCTGCTAAAAAACTTTTTTGTATTTGAAAGATTATGTTCTTAGTTGTACTTTCAGCCCTGGAATTCAAACTTGTTTGTTTTTCTCGGTCGTGGATAGTTTATGAGCAATAGCAATTTTATTTTTTCTTTATGTTTCCGATGTAGTGAATGTACATTAGATGAAATTCACCAAAATATTAGCTTTCTTAGAATGTTATTGGCTTCATCACATTAAGGGGGACTGAGATCTAACATATAACACAGTACTCTTGGTGTATTCGCTTCGTAGCATTTATTTCACTTGAGCAATTACAGAAAACTGACAAAAAATAAGCAACATTTAGTGATGCACTTCACTTTTTTTTCTTGTATTGAGATTCGTTCTTCCGCCCAATAATATTCCAGCAATAATCTGCCAACATACAAGGTATTCACTTCCGTTCATAACGCATTTCTGTAGTAGAAATGTCTTTATGGAATCTTTCGCAATGTTCATTCGATACTTCTCTACAACTGTATGAAGTAATCCAGATGAGAGTCCAGTCCTCAGAGACGTATTTCAACCCAATTCTTGATATGCTTTGATCATATTATTCACCATTGCTTTGTAATTGGTAGCTATTCTCCTTACAATGAAGTTTTCGTATACCATTTCATGGCTTTTGTGAACTGTTTCCTTAGGCTAAGTCTAATGTGAAGGGGTGGAAGTAGTATACCTTCAGGAGATACCAGACTTTCACGTTGCACATTCTTTCCACCCACTCTCCAATTCTGCTTAGGTCATTTATTTTTCACGTAGCGAGACATTCTGTCATGACTATCCCACTTGCCAAGGAAACATGCATATTTAGTGTAGCCTTATTGCATTCCCATTATCATAGCAATTGCTTTGAAATCTCAATATATTTTCCATTTGTTTTCATCGTTTTGTAATAAATTTAGCATTTAATCAAGCTGATGTAAGGAACTGGAACAGAGGGTGTTTTATTTCCACTGTGGGGAGAAACACCGTTGAGACTGGTTTTCCAGGAGTCTACGAAAAGTCTTCACTCCTATGAGCTGTAGATCAACTTCAGTACCTTCCTTAGGCCAACAAAGTCATTGCAAAACGCCAATACTTCGTTATTTCCAAAATAAGGAATAAAGTCATGTTCTCTGTGCCTTAACTCACTAATTTTACTGGTTTGGTGGTGTAGATTATACTCGTTTAATCTAGAACCAAGGGGTTGTGCCTTTTGTTTTAGTCAGTCCTAGCATTTAAATTTGTTTGTGTTAGTATGATGACTCACTTGTGCAGTGGTGTAGAGCATTATTCGTTGCAGTAATGTGATTTCTTCGACACTATTTACTTCACAGTCACTCTGGAGTTGATCTGCAGCTGTAGAAGGTAGGCCGAGAGGTTCTAGGCGCTTCAGTCTGGAACCGCGAGACCGCCACGGTCGTACGTTCGAATCCTGCCTTGGGCGTGGATGTGTGTGATGTCCTTAGGTTAGTTAGGTTTAAGTAGTTCAAGTTTTAGGGGACTGATGACCTCAGATGTTTAGTCCCATAGCGCTCAGAGCCATTTGAACCACTTTTTTGTTGAAGGTAGGACGGCTATCAGAATGCCGCACTACCATTCTCGCTGATGATAGATCGGTATAAACAATGTGCCTCCTTAATTTTTTGTTTGTGAAACCCTGAAATTTTTAGACAGAAATAACGGTCAGTAACGAGGCCCTGTTCCTCCATCCTTACCATGGGCACAGCGAACAACGTCACGTTCACTTTACCTCTGCAACATTGAATTAGTTTGCAGTAACATATCGCACAATGGAAGTGTGGTACCAATTCCTTATCTTGGTGTCCTAGATCAGTTATAAAGTAATCTTTGTGTGCTTTCCTTACGACTGCTGACATTTTATTCCTATTTCTGGCAGAGGAGAAGTTCCTACTAATGTAACAGAAGTCATCCGGCTTATATCGACGTCTACAGCGACGAACCATTTTCTGAAAATTAATAAATACCTCTTTAATATTACATTCACTACATTAGTACTAGAAAACTAGAGACACAATGATGTGTAAGAACATACACATAATATACCTTCAGAACCAAGCTACATTAGTTTAAACAGAGGATGTTGTAAGTTCAGCTGTGCTCTGAAATATGGTGGAGACCGTGATTTGTGAGCCAAAACATACAGCTGCTAAGACGGACAGTAATTACGGTTAACACCGCTGGCTTTGCGACGCCTGAAGTCTTACTGCCGAATCAGCGACCGGCTGACGCCCTTCGAGGTAATGACCGATTGCAGGTCGTCTTAACTAGAGATGTGTAGCGGGAAATAACCCACAGATGTCTGCCTCGCTTCCCACCTGTCCTTCAACAAGTAATTGCCACGTTCGATCGTTACCGGATGCGGCAACGTACACATATGTCTCCAATAACGCCCCTGTGTTTACCATGAACTGTCAATATGTACACATATATACACATTACACAAAAAGTATCACAGATAACGAAATTCTGTTTCCATACTTCAATTTCCTGTAATAAATTGGTTTAGAATCATAAATTTTAAAATCTGAAATAGAACCCTTCTCAAACAGTGTAATTTCTACGGTCAATAGCGAATATGATATTTTAATAAACATTTTTGGAACAGCGATCAAAGAATTAAAAAAAATTTCATTTTAAACTTCAGTCTTTGATCGCACCACGTATGCTACAAGAACATAGGTGACCGATTTCGGTCATATCACATGACCATCACCAAACCCATGGCGTCCTTGGTAGGTGAAGTACTCTTCTCAGCTGCTGTGATGCCAACTGGTCAACCAGTTTTTTCTAAGAATATGGTATCCTTTAACAATTCCTACATGGCAGTGTTGTTGCTGTAGAGCATCTGTCTCTTAAGATTCGTCTGTCACCTTTCCTCTCAGTTTTATCAGACACTTCCAATTTCGTTTTTTCCGATGTGCATGCGCAGTCGGTCCACCAAATGTTGCACATGTTTCATGAGACGCTTAGTGTCAACGGAAAGCGTCATTTCGCTCCCAGTTTACCAGCATGTATTAAGAGGACAATAAAATACCAAGAATAACCAGGACTCCAGCAACGAGTGACCAGCGCTGCTGCATGGCAGTAGAAGCCAGTGCAGAACAAGGTGAGATACGAGTCGCTGCTCGTGTTTTACTGTCCGTGGTAGTATACATCGTCAAAACAACTTTCGCACTGGACTACTTTGGGACCACTCTACCGAATGAGCACGTAAAATTCCTATTTAAAAATTATTTTGTCAGTAACCAACGCTTTCTAGACGTCGCATTAAAGACGCGATGAGCAGGATTTGTTTGGGCTCACTGCATCTATACACTGCAAAAAAAAAAAAAAGTAATAAAGATTTCAAATATCTGTAAAATCACAAGAAACGAGACTAACGACTTAGGAAAGACGTATTCTATACATACCGTCTGTAGATTGATGTATCTGACCTAACTAAATTGATGAAATCCGACAGCGTAATCTACTTTTGATGCTTTTATTAAAACTGACCACCAAACCTCAGAGAACAAATTTCGGTGGCCGCGGTGGCGTTGACCCCTCTTTTTGTTAAGTCCCAGCCGAGGCGGCGTTTGAGGAAGAGGAGGTCGATTTTCCACCAGGCCAGCTGGCCCCGCTCATTAGCGCCGTTGGTGTTAATTAAAACCCAACCCGCCATCCGGCGTCTGGACCGCCCCAGGAGAGAACACTTGCCACACCCTCCCTCCCCCCCCCCCCTCCTTTCCCTCACGCCTGACACCTCCCACCCACCCTACTCGCACCGCTGAGCTGGTGGAACAACGGAGGGAATGAGTTACCAGATTTCACCAGTTATAAAGAGACATGTTTGCGAAGCCGAATAGTACTAAATGGTAGCATGACGAAGTGGTCTATTTAAAAAACATTGTCGTGTTTGAGTGTTGACTTGTAGGATTTTTATCTGAAATTGATTCATGAAGGATCACTTTATATTAGTTGGCTACCCATAAATCACAGAACATGTAGAATTAAAAAAAAAAAAAAAAAAAAGAAAAATTTACAACCAGTTGCAGATTAAGGCCAGTGGTTCGTGAAAAGCTACATTACTTCGGCTTCTTTTCGCCAAACCAGTGAGCAGGCACAAGTTTTAAACCCTGACACAAACGAAAATGGAATAAAGGGTAGGCGAGTAACACAGAATGTCAACAAAAACGTATGAACGAAATAAAAATGAAAGAGAAAGTTGGGTCCATTTAACACAAGGAACAAATACAGCTCAGTAGTACTCTGGTTTCTGTCGAAGAAGCAGCGAAGGATCAGAAAAAGAAAAATTATACTAGAGAAGAGAAAATTGCTGGTGGAACAGATACCGTGTTCTGGTACATATGACGAAGAAATGGAACTTGTCACCTATAATTAAGGATAAAGGAAGCTAAGACGAAAATAATAGTGTCGGGAATAGCATCAGAAGTAGAACACGCACACAAACGGAAGTAGTGGCCGAATTCTCCTATGCCGGGAACACGGTCTTTATGTTCCATGGAAGTAAGGTCCTGGAAGCAGATTAACTCAGACGAAGAAAGCTTTATCGAACAAAGTAGCACTGACGGTATTAAGTAATGAAATGAAATAGAGGAAGAGGATGCAAGCATGGAGTTCGGCATCGTATAGACATTTACCGTTCATCGTTAAACTAGGTAGGAAGAAAAAAAATTTAAAGTGTTGATTTATTTTGTACACCTCGATGATGACGGTGTACCAGTTTCCGGGCAAGTAAAATCATGAATATAGAGAATTTTCTACCGTTATACCAGCTGTTGTATTTACTCTTTTCTTAGAGAATAGCTGTTTCGAAACATATAATTTCATTTCCTAGTAAACATAGTTCCATATTAATAATGACCAAAGGACTTCGTCACGTTTTCGTCACAGGATTACCAGAACCTGTATTGCAATCCAGTAGAAATTGTAATGACTTTTGGCATGTTTATACGAGGTTGGTTTTAAAAGTTCTCGGAATCACCACGAGAGGTCAGCGCTAGCGCAACAATTAGTTCACGTGATATTCATTGGACTGTTATCTGTAAACACGTGTCTCGTCAGTGCTCTTGAGAAGGGCTGTGGCGATGATGTGGCTCTGTAGTTCCCGCGTAGTGATTAGCGAAGATGGAAAAAATCGAGATTCGATCAGTGATTAAGCACTTCGTAAAGAAAGGTATGAAACCAAAGGACATTCATGCGATTTCCATGATACGCTGGGGGACTCTGCTCCTTCACATTCACCTATTGCCATGTGGACAAATGAATTTAAATTTGGTCAGGAGAGCTTAGATGACGGTCCGCGCAGTGATCGGCCAAGATGTGTCACTGCTCCAAAAATCATTGCAAAAGTGCACAAAATGGTCATGGAGGATCGCCGAATGAGAGTGCATGAAATTGCTTATGCTTACCAGATGCCGTCCGTAATGAAATATCACATTTTAACTGAAGAATTAGAAATAAAAAATTATTTGCAAAATGGGTGCCGTGACTCTTGACGCTGGATCAAATACGCATGAGAGTAGACATATCGAAACAATGTTTGGCCCGTTTTAGGGGAAACGAACAAGATTTTTTCCGCCGGTTTGTAACCACAGATGAAACGTGTATGCACTATATACCCCAGAGGCAAAACAACAGTCAAAGCAGTGCAAACATGCTGATTCTCCGCCGCCGCCAAAGAAAGCGAAGACAATTCCGTCGGCGGGAAAGGTCTGCGAAGCGAACGGAATTCTGTTTGTAGATTATCTCCTCACTAGGCAAAAAATTGCTGAAGAATGCTATGCTAGTCTCCTGGACAAATTGCAACAAAAGAAACCCGGAAAAAGTCCATGTTTAGCAAGGAAGAAAGTCATCTTCCATCAAGACAATGAGCGCCCGCACACATGTTCCGTCGCCATGGTAAAATTACATGAATTTACGTATGAATTGTGGCCACACCCTCCTTATTCATCTCATTTGACTACATCAGACCTCTATCTCTTCCCAAAACTGAAAATTTTTCTTGCTGGACGAAGATTTACTTCAAACGAGGAACCAATAGCCGGGTTGACAACTATTCTGTAGGCCTGGGGGAAACTCATTTTAGAGATGAGACCAAGGCACTGGAATATCGTTGGACGAAGTGCGTTAGTCTACAAGGAGACTAAATTGAAAAATAAAAACTGTTTTTGTGATGTAAGTACTTTTTTTCTATTCCGTTCCGAGAACTTTTCAAACCACACTCGTATGTTAGATGTTCATAACGCCTAGCATGTACATAAGTTGTGACAAAGCAAAGGCTATAGTTCATTTTCACACATTGCCATGTGTATGTAACATTCGAGATGCAAGTGGTACAGCAGTGATGCCAACCTTACTGCCAATAACATGCCGACTACTCAATGGAGCGACCAGTTTTCACAACAGTTTCTTAAATGTATAATTTGTTCAAAATGGTTCAGATGGCTCTGAGCACTATGGGACTTAACATCTGAGGTCATCAGTCCCCTAAGGACATCACATACATCCATGCCCGAGGCAGGATTCGAACATGCGACCGTAGCGGTCGCGCGGTTCCGGACGGAAGCGCCTAGAACCGCTCGGCCACAGCGGCCGGCGTGTAATTTGTGGTAAGTTCCTATGAGACCAAACTGCTGAGGTCATCGGCCCCTAGATTTACACACTTATTAAATTAACTTACTCTAAGGACAATGCACACACAGTGCCTGAGGGTGGACTCAACCTACGAGGGGGGGGGGGGGGGAGGAGGCACCTCAGACCGTTTCTTAGTTCAGATACTAACACGGAGTGTGAAAATCATTACGTCTCCCTTAAAGCATCATGAAAATATGAAAATATGTCACAAAGTGCATAACTGTAATCTCGCATCTTCTCATTAGAATTACTTGATTTTACGCTCAGATGTAAATTTCCTATGGACTTCCTATCTACAAGATATTTACCATCTCTCCTGGAGTGTGGATAGTGAAAATTAGGAGTATTTACACATATGAAACTCCATCGGATGCTTAAAAATGCCAAATAAAACAAACTACAAACGCTACTGAAGTAACACATACATTCTTCGTTTCAGTCGATTTGTTCAACGGTTTGTGTAAATACTCAGATCGATGGAAAAGTCTGCGTACCGAACTCGACTCCCTGTAAGGATAAATTAAACATCTAGTTACCCACAGAAAAATGGATCTGTTATCATTATCTATAAACGAAGCTCTGTCCGCATGTCATAGTAATCTCTGATATTGAGAACCATCGATATTTATGACCCGAGTGTTTCTGAACTGCAAGCAGGGAGCGTTCACAATCCTCCCATCCTACGATTTACACACACTCCTCGTATTCACATACACATAGATATAAATATGTGCCATTCATAGTCTCGTTTACGTAGCTGTGTGTAAGTTGGTGACAATAATAAGTAATATGCGTTCCCACCTACTTTGCTTTTATATACAGTGTCGAGTCAATGTGATTTCCAAGAATAGTGCTGTGGTGTCACCGCCAGACACCACACCTGCTAGGTGGTAGCCTTTAAATCGGCCGCGGTCCGTTAGTATACGTCGGACCCGCGTGTCGCCTCTATTAGTGATTGCAGACCGAGCGCCGCAACACGGCAGGTCTAGAGAGACTTCCTAGCACTCGCCCAGTTGTACAACCGACTTTGCTAGCGATGGTCCACTGACAAAATACGCTCTCATTTGCCGAGACGATAGTTACCGTAGCCTTCAGCTACGTCATTTGCTACGACCTAGCAAGGCGCCACTTCCAGTTACTATTGATATTGTAATAATGTACCGTCAAGACCGACGTTCACCATTAATGGATGAAAGTTAAGTATTCCACCAGCTACGTCCGTTTTTTCTAAATTCTAATTTCCTTGACCTGTTCCAGACCTCACGCCAGCCTGCGTGAGCTAAAACGCGTGCCTTTCGGCTTCCTCTAGTAACGGTGTTGGCTCTCCTGCAACCCACAAGAAGTGCTATACTGGTGGAGAGTGTGGACATAAAATGACAGCTTAGTCAGGATAAAATTAGAATTTATTGCATGTTAACAGTTTATATTTACAACATTCACTGTAAATTGGAGTGTCTCGTTAGCATATTAGGGACTCAGAATTTATATAAAATCTCTTTAACTGAACCTTCGCCGCGCAAATTTTAGGTCAACCCAAACGTGATGAGAACCCTGTTTATTTAAGTAATCGTAAGCACCTGGTAATAAAATGCTGTATGTAGGAACATTAGTCTAATATCTAACATGTGCTAAATTTTTGCTTTCCTGTTGTTTCAGGTAAGGCACCATACACCACCAGCGTGAGAAACTACGGTGCCAGTGCGCGGTAATTGAATTACTTGACACATCCGGCAAATGTCGAAATAGATTCATTTACGTACATTTTAATTATTCGTCTGGAATTTTTAGTTATAATTATGAATACAACATATATGTTCGTAGTGTATCACTGAATTGAAATATGAATACCTCGCTAACTTATAGATTATAGTGACCTAAAAATTCGTGATAATTGTTCGCATGATAAACGTATTTAAACGTGAACTTTGAGGTATACCTACAGTTAATAATTTCTATAACGCAAGTTACGATGAAGTTACGTATCCCAAAATTTTGTGCTATGTTATCTATTTGATATATTTACAAACTTTAAGCTGTTGACAGTATACAACTACATGAAATGTTCTAAAACTTTGAGTTCTATGAACTGTTATCCTTCAGTAAATTCTTCACAAAATATCGTTGATAACTTTCCTTGTTATGATGGACAATAAGAATTTAACAACAATACTTCTGTTATTTAAACATATACTTAAATTAACTAAATTGGAATCCATTATTTCTCTGTGTGTGCAGTGACTGTTGGGAATTTTAATATTAAGCAAAGAACAGCACTCTGTCGCTAACTTTGGAGGAGATGTATATTTCGACTATTACATAGTCACCATCAGTGTAAAAAGATACAAAGACGGGTGTAATCAGCAACAGATACAGAATATGTCAAATACCACATTCACGGGAATCCATAACTACATAGCAATAACTTAGTAGTTGCCAGCAGGTGACATACCTCTTAATGTGCCGGAATATAAATACTAATCAGTGGCATGGCTGACTGACAGAGAACTGAGGCCTTTGCTTACATCATCACAAGTGGCTTAAACATACTCATTAAGAGCTGTCGTGCTTTCTATTTGGACTACACATCAAAAACTTTTTTTTCTATTTCAATACTTTTGAAGACTGGAGAAAAGGTCATTTGTTATGAAATCATAACTGACGAATGGATCTAATAAAAGAGTGTGTCTATGGCATACAAATTCATAGAAAATATTTGATCCATAAAAACAAACAACCTTTTTACACGTTAGTAAAGACATAAGGACATGCAGCATCCTCTACAGATATAACGGTACGAAAAATACGTTGTGCATTCAGTATTAGTGCTAATGGATTAGAATCCATTAACAAAAATTCATAAAATACCAGATTTTAAACATGTGAATATGGTTAAAACACATTTTAAACCCAGGAACATATACAGTGCGATGAAATATGTAAAGCTGTTCCATATGGAATTTGAGGCGTTCTCTCTTCCCTTGCAATGCAGTTTGATGTTAGTCAAAGAAGCACTGTGTTACAAATCAAATAGTGGGTGCTTAATTTACAAAGACTTCTTAATAAATATATTTAACTTAATGTAACAGGAGGTATCAGCAATGGCAGTGACTAAAACCTGAGGTATGTAAAATGGTAAGGTGCAACAGGAGCCTCGAGCCGCTCTCTGTAGGCATAGCTGTGAATAAAGTGATATTCTTAAGATCGCATTACACAGTTAAGTTTTGGAACAAATATAAATTATGCGTTTTCATATTTCATGCGTCTAATGTAAGGGGCACACTGTGACAAAAAATTGTCTAAAAGTAATGTATTAAACGAATAATATTGTAATATGTCATTGGCATCATTGATGTAGGTTAGATTTACAATAACCAAAGCTCCCTTATACCTGTGACACAATCTCAGGTCATCTATCAGTGTACGAAACGACGACCATGTGATGAAACACAAAAACAGTTGCAATGTGAATGGGTCAGTTGATTAAAGACAGTGTAAAATACAGGGGAGCAGTCATTTGCAAGACAAGTATAGTAACCCTCCAGTCTACAATATAAAGGATGTGTAACAGATCCTTTGGACATATGACTCAAAGATGCTTCCTTCTAACAAGGTACACCTCTGAGAGCTCCTGGAAGTGGTATTTCTACTACGATCTACTTAACGAGCAGGTGGACGTCAGAATATTTATGGTGGTGAAACTGCTCAAGTGATCCGAAGAAGTCTATGAAACACATCTTACCACCTCGATGCAGGCATCTGTGACGAGACAGAAGGTACCAACCTAGTGGGCGGCAAGATTTGATTTAGCACCCGATTCACTCATCTCGAGAACGGCGTACTAACAAAAGCTAACATCTGTCCACCTCTCTCCCAAGTAACCTGCATTACAATCGTGGCACAAAATTTAATACACGCCACACTCATGTAATCTATTTCTTTCTCAGCACAAAAATCAGCCCAAAGTTATTTTTTGTCAAAAAGGAAATGCTAATTTCAAGCTTTCGAAAAATCACTGCAATCTTAGTGCTAAAAATTCCTTAGCATAGCGAAGAAATGTACTTCTTATACCGCTTCCTTCTTTCAGTGTCAAGTTCCTACTTGATAGTGTATAATAACTATAATTCTAGCAATTGTGTTATAAATATTAGTTGCATATTTTAATGACTAGTTACTCATTTTGGCAATATAGGTCATTGTAATGTTTTCTGTTTCCCGTTCCTTTTGACACAGTGGTAGTTTAAATTAACGGTTGAAGGCAAAATATACATAAAAATTTTCCATGCTGATGTGGATGATTTCATTCGTATCATACAATCTGTGTATACTTCCTTACGAAAAACGCCGAAACAGAGTTCAGCATCTAAATTAATGATCTTTGGATCAGAAAGGTTAATGGACCCATTATTTTGCGCCTCACATATGTAGTATATATTGTCATGTAATTCGTTAAATTTATTCACCACCTCCTTAACTTCATCACCATTCCATTTTATTGGCAAAAGTGTGTCGTCCACGTACCCAAAATAAAACACAATTATTTCAGCTACGTCAGTCACATACATGTCCATGTTATTTATTAATGCCTATACTCTAACACATTGGGATCTATGCTATGCGCTGCCAGCTGGTATGTTACTGCTAAACACTTATGGACTCCTGTATCTGTAGTACTTGATATATTATACATCTGCTGTTGATTCTACCTGTTTTCGTAATTTTCACACTGATGATGACTCTATAATAGTCGACGTCTAAATCTGTTTCAATAAACATAGCATTTCCAGACTGATTTCTATCCTTTTTTTATTACTGAAGTATTTAAATATTGTCTTCTGTTTGAAATAACATAGGAAAACCTTGAAACAAGCTTCAGTTGAATTAGAGCAATGTGAATTATCCTAACTAATTTGCCACAGTAAAATCTTTGCAGTTCTCTTCAGAAGATACAAATGATACAAGATATCTATTTTCTTTTTTTCTTCAGCTTTCTGTCTGGTTTGATGCGGCCCGCCCCCAATTCCTCCCTGAGCCAACATCTTCATCTCAGAGTAGCACATCTAGCCTACGTCCTCTATTAATTGCTGGGTGTACTCGAGTCCCTGTTTTCCCCTACCTTCTACTGCTCCAACTAGTACCATGCAACTTATTCCCTGATGTATTAACAGATACCCTACCATTCTGTCCCCTCTACTCCACGGTGTTTTCCATATGTACCTTATGTCGCGAAGAACCTCCTCATTCCTTAGCTTATCTGGCCACCTAACTTCCAAAGTTCTCACGAAGCACCACATCTCAAATGTTTCGATTTTCTTCTTTTCTGTTTTTTTCGCAGACCATGTTTCAGTACCATACGATTCTGTACTCCAAAGTACATTCCCAGAAACTTTCTCCTTACATTAAGACATATATTTGATACTAGTAGACCTCTCTTAGCCCTCGTTCCCAATACGAGTTTCTTTTTTATAACCTCCGTGCTCGGCCTGTCACGAGTTATTTGGATTCCGAGGTAGCAAAATACCTAGCTTTATTTACTTCGTGATCACCAATCGTGATGTCAAGTTTCTCTCTGCTCTCATTTATGCTATTTCTCGTTAATTTCGTTTCTCTTCGCTTTATTCTCAATCCATATTCTGAACTCTTTACAGTGTTAATTTCCCTCAGAAAATCCTGCAGTTTTTCTTCGCTTTCACCGTGGATAGCAATGTCATCAGCGAATCTTTTCATTAATATCCTTCCACCTTGAATTTAAAGTCCACTCTTGAATCTTTCTCTTATTTCCGTCATTGCTTCTTCGATGTGCAGACTGAACAGTAGGTGAAAGGCCGTATTCCCGTCTTACACCCTCTACATTTCTAAGCAGATAAAACCTTACCGGTTACAAGTTGCCTGTCTAATAGTTTCCATTGGCAACATTATTTCACTTAATTTTTCATGAAATTTCAAAGTCTTTAATGTTACCGTAATCTATTCATTAGGCGGTGTAATCTTACATTAAAGGGTTAAAACAAGCATTAGGGTAGAAAAGATTTTACATGTGTAAGTTATGGCGAGAAAATTATTCGGTATCCAGTATTCCAGTATTTGCAGCACAGCAGTACTTCGCCGATGTTCTACGCCCCTTTTTACGCCCCTCTTTATTGCTCTTCATAGCAAATAATCCTTTGCTTAAATTTCAGCAAGGTAATGCCCGCCCGCATACGGCGAGAGTTTCTACAGCTTGTCTTTGTTATTGCGAAGCCCTACCTTGGCCAACAAGGTAGCCGAATCTTTAACCAATTGAAAACTTGGGAATGTTATGAGCAGGGCCCACGTACAATCTTGGGGTTTTGACGCTCTAACGCACCAGTTGGACAGAATTTGCCACGATACGCCCTTAGGCACCCAACAACTCGATCAATCAATGCCCAGCCTAAGTGGACCAACGATTTATTGAAGTGCTCAATTTGTGAATTTCTTTCTCTTGGGTACAACATCATATTTGGTTTGTTGGTTGGTTTGGGTTATAAAGGGGCCAAACTACAGGGTCATCAGTCCCTTTATCCTGATGCAAACAAGGCTCAAGGTAAAACAACTCGCAAATTTAATTTGTGGAGGTAAAAGGGGTAAAAGGAATGGGGAACCACACCGACAGAGAAAACGAAAGAAAGAAACAAAAAAAGTGGAGAAACGTACACCACAAGGAAAAGTAGTGGAAGGTATTAAAACCATGGAGAAAATAGTCTGGGCTGGCTGACCACAAAAATAAAAGTGGATGAACCAGCCACACTCAGATGCAGCCAGGCTGTCCAGCAAACCGACAAGGCGAAATGAACACACATAGGGAAAAGACGAACAACAAAATGCACAGAAATGATGACACAGAGTGAAATCGGAGGGAGGAAGAAGGTCTCGGAGAGAAGGCCAGACACCCACCCTTAGACGGTACGAAAAAACCTGCCTCACGAATAAAACATGAAACTAAATCTGCTGTTGAGGCGTTGTCGCCCAACACCGTAGGCAGGGTGCTGGGAAGGTAAGAAGTCCGCCGCAGAGCGGCTAAAATTGGGCAATCCAACAACATGTGGGCGACAGACGTTGGGGAGCCACATGACACTGAGGTGGGTCCTCGAGACATAGCACATGTGATAGCCACGTATGGCCGATGCGAAGCCGGCAAAGGACAACAGATTACCTGCAAGTGGCTCGCATGGATGACCGCCATAAATTTGTTGGTTTAGTGGTAGCCTGTTTGGCCAGGTGGTCAGCAAGTTCATTGCCTGGTATCCCGACATGTCCTGCGTCCAGATAAAGGTCACTGAAAGTTCACTGTTCTCGAGGACATCACCAAAGAATGACGAGGGAAGCACTGGTAGAGATCTTCCAGGCTGCTTAAGGAGTCACTACAGATGACGAAAGACTTACTGGCGCAGGAGCGGATATGCTCAGGAGCGCGATAACTGTCTACCGACTCTACAGTGAAAACATGGCAGCCATCCGGAAAGTAGAACTCTTCAGTACATCCAACGTGAGTGTAAGCGAAGCCAACAAGACTTTCGACCATTGATCCATAGGTGTAGACTATTTGTGAGCCCAGGAAATCGCTGAGAAGATATATAAATTGCCAACGGAGAACCTCAGGTGGAACGGAGTCTTTTGGGCCTCGTCATAGGTCCAGGCGAAGCCGTGGTCGCGCTATGGACCATGAAGG
Source organism: Schistocerca americana (assembly GCF_021461395.2). Taxonomy (NCBI): domain Eukaryota; kingdom Metazoa; phylum Arthropoda; class Insecta; order Orthoptera; family Acrididae; genus Schistocerca; species Schistocerca americana. The sequence goes on along the minus strand of NC_060124.1, from coordinate 402,374,935 downwards.
TGTACGGAAGTGGACCCGCAGGAAAGGTGGTAGGGGGAAAGCGTCAGGTTAAGTAAGAAGCGACCGGACATGGTCGGCGAGGGCATTCCCAGTGCTGGCCCGTCCTTGCGGGAGATGGATCGCCGAGTTAGGAAAAAGCGAACGGTAATAAGTATGGCGAGGTGAACTGTGAATGTGGGCGGTATAGTTTGCAAGTAATAGTTGCCGCCGGATCCGTAGTGGAGGAATGCCAGCTTCCACAAGGAGGCTGTTCACGGGGCTCGTTCAGAAGGCTCCCATCGCGAGCCAAACTCCACAGTGGTGGATAGGGTCCAGCATACGCAGTGCCGACGGCGATGCTCAACCATACACCTCGCTTCCTTAGTCAATACAGGATTTGCAAGGGCTTTGTACAGCTGCAGCAGTGTACGACGATCAGCACCCCAGTCGGTATGGCTCAGGCATCGAATAATATCAAGGTACCGCCAGCATTTGTCCTTAAGCTGTCGAAAGTGGGGAAGCCAAGTTAAATGGGCGTCGAATACCAGTCCCAAATGCGGCAAGTCTCCACTGTATCTAGTAATTGGTCATTGAGGTAAATTTCTGTATGGGGATGGACAGTATGACGACGACAGAAGTGCATGCGCGAGTTTTGACAGCCGAAAACTGACAGCTATGAGGGAGGACCCACGGGTGCACCTTCTGTATAGCTCCCTGCAGCCGGCGTTCAGCCACAGCAATAGAAGAGGAGCAGAAGAAAATACAAAAATCGTCAGCATATAGGAGGGTAGAGACTGGCGATCCTACTGCTCATGCGGGACTATTGATAGCAATTAAAAAGCTTAAGACACCCATGACAGAGCCATGAGGTACCCCACTCCCTTGTATATTGGGTGCACTGTGGGATGCACCAACACGGACTCTGAAAGTGCCGAGGGACAAAAAGTTCTGTATAAAGATTGGGAGCGGGCCCAGAGACACCACTCATGCAGAGTAGAAAGGATTTGGTAGGGTCAAGTGGTATCATAGGCCTTCGTCAGGTCTAAAAAAAAAAGGCAGTAAGGTGTTGTCGCCGGGAAAAAGCCGATAGAATGGCAGATTCTAGGTACACCAAGTTTTCGATGGTGGAGCGTCCGTGGCGAAAACCACCCTGGGATGGAACCAGAATGCCCCGAGACTCAAAAAGTCAACACAACTGCCAGCTCATCATACATTCGAGTAACTTGCACAGAACGTTGTAATATTAATACACAATTATTTTAGCTACGTCACTCCCATACATAGCCATCAAATTAGCAGAGCTTTGTCCAAACCTGGGAAGGGGAGGTTCATGTTCCAATAGTGGTGACTAGCGTTCCCAACACTCCTGCTTCCTTCATTTGATGAGTAGGCGAACCTGGGCACGGAGTCGTTTGAAGGCAATGAGGTTCTTCAGGGATGGGTTTCGCTTATGTCATTGGACAGCCCGCCTATGGTCTCCAATGACTGCAGCGATTTCACCAAGGCACTGACTTTCGCTGGAACCAACTGGAGGGACAAGAGATTGCTGATTCAGCTGCGGAAATAATGGTATTAGTAATGGTGTGAATCACCTGATCGATGGTGGCATGCAACAGAGATTCAACGGTGGTAATGGCTGTGAAAGTGTCCCCTTCAGCCTTGGGAAGAGCCAACCTGGGCAAATGGAGAGATGAGGGACGCCGTGGTAGGGACAGGAAGAGAGAAAAGTGGTCACTACCACACAAGTCGACATGTGCTCTCCAGTGGATAGACAGGAGAAGGCCAGTACCGTAAACCGAGAGATGAGTGGCCAAATATGTGCCACGTGCCACAATGAAATGTGTAGGGGCACCTGTATTTATGACGCAAAGGTCGAGTTATCAGGTCCTCAACATCTTTGCCATGGCCAGTAACCTTGGTTCCTCCCCACAAAGAGGTATGGGCATTAAAAGCACCCACAATAAGAAAAGGTGAGGAGAGTTGCAAAATAAGTACAGCCAATACGTGGAGCAGTGAGTCACTATTTGAAGGGAGGTAAATGTTATATATGGTATTTTCCTACGTTGTCCTCACCCCGTTATCCACAGTTTCTAAATGGGTTTGAAGCGGCACAGGTTCGCTAGGGTCAGAGGTATGGACAAAGATGAAGTCTCCACCTGACGGTCTCAGGCAGGACGAGTGTGGGGTCTGCATTGCAGGAAACCAGTTTTCCTGAAGGGCAATGCAAAAAGCACGTGTAACACTTAAAAGTTGACGTAAGTCAGCCAGGTAGGAGAAAAAACCGGCGCAGTTCCACTGAAGGATGACGCTGTCTGGAATTGGGGAACACATGTAGTGACCAAGGAGGCACGTTATGTCATAGCATCACTTCCCGCCACTGGTTGAGTATTTGTATCCGTCACCATTGCGGATGATGCATTGGTGAGAGCCAGGTCCTCGGGGGATGCTAAAATCTCCACCTCGTTCTCAGATGCAGAACTGGTAGGGAGTGTTAGTGGTGGGGCCACTGGAGGGTACTTAGTAGACTTCTTCTTCATTTGTTTGTTCTCTCGCTTCCGTGTAGGGGCTTGCTGGAAGGGCATCTCCGAAGTTGCTTCAGGAATGGAGGAAGATCGTGAAGTCCTTCAGCCAGCAGCTTGTGGCTGCTTCTGCCAGTGGCGAGCGCCCACTGTGGCATTGGTAGAGACCTTGGAATGGAGCGTCACAAGGGACCCCTTCCACTCGAGAGGAGCCGTAGAAGGCTGCTGCGTCTCCGGCTGGGGGTAGGGGACTAATGTCCCAGCCGTGTGGGAGGCTGTTGCTCCCAAACTAGGTGCTTTGGGGGCAACAGAAGAAGATGTGCCCCCCTACCACCAATGGAGAGGATGTATTCGGGCGGCCCGGAGGAACCACTCTACGCGGCAGGGAGTGTGAAACTACAGGAACATGATAGGGTAGTGTCGTCATTGCTGCTGCATATGTGGATGTCAATCGAATGGGGTGTAATCGTTCAAATTCATGTTCAGCCACTTGGTAAGCCAGCCGACCAGGGTCTTGTACTCCATAATTTTCCGCTCCTCTTGGAGTATTGCGCAATCTGGCGAGCAGGGGGAGTGGTGCTCTCCACAGTTGACACAAGTCGGAGGTGGCACACAGGGAGTATTTGGATGCATTGTACGTCTGCAGTCTCTATATGTGGCGCTGGAATTGCAGCGGGAAGACATCATATTCTTCAGAAATTGTAAGAATTTGTTCGTACGTACTTGCACAATTCCATCTACCGATTTCCACCCACTGGGGTAATTCCTTTGTGGTGTATCGTTTTTAATTTGTCTGAGAGTGTATTATAACTGAGCAGACTTGAACTGCAGTACACTCCATGTAAACGAGAATTCTTTAAGCAGCTGCAACAAACTGACATGAACGAACTCCTGATAACATTTCTCCGTTTCAATATTTTTCATTAGCTTAATCAATAAGAAATATAGGTCACAAATACTGCAACCTTTTCCAAATCCTAATTCCTGATGGCTAAGTAACCCATTTTTTAAAATATGAATATACAAGAGACCGCATCGCTGCGCTAATGAAGTTAAAATATGCATACTATACACGTAAACGTGAAAAATAATGTGAAAGTTACAGAACAAAAGTCAATTCAGCGTACAAAGTCAAGCCGAAAGAACGTGGTATTCAATAAGATGAGAACGTATTACGACGTTTGAGGATTGGCAAAAACCGGAAACTCGTCTGGGAATAAAGATATACAAAAAATGAATGGTTGGTGCATTCCCTCTGCTAATTAGAAGATAAGAGCCACATGAGGTTCTAAGCAGTGTTTTGGTCGCTATTGTCCGCTATGTAACGTGCTGCCTCTCCTTTGAGCGATATCCTTTTGCTATTATAAATACATAGCCATGCGGGTTTAGCCGATCGGTCTGGGCGTTGCAGTCATGGCCTGGTCCCGGCGGAGGTTCGAGTCCTCCCTCGGACATGAGTGTGTGTGTGTGTTTGTCATTAGGATAATTTAAGTTAAGTAGTGTGTAAGCTTAGGGACTGATGACCTTATCAATTAAGTCCCGTAAGATTTCACACACATTTTTTTATAAAGACATAACTTGTGGCAGAACTAATTAGTGACACTTGTAACTGTATTTACTTTACCTGGCTCGTTTTTTCAATAAGTCCTTCATATAAAAATATAAAAATTCGACACATTGCGCTACTATCATTACATTACTTTTTCACATGCAAATATATAATGCGCAAAAGATGACTGCTAAATACTATATGAATGGGAAAACAACATTTACTTTCTAAGAACGTTCCTACAATTAAAGAGATGAATCCGAAACCGATCAACATAGTAATGAATACAATGTCGTTAAGTCTCATTGGGTTTTTAAGGCATTTGTTAAAACACCATCGCCCTTGCAGGCTATGGTGTTTCAGTAGAAATGGTTAAAGCTGGAGGGAAAATAACGAACTACAGGGTGCCTGTGAAAAAATTTAATTTCCCAAAACTGGAACACGACTGAGATTGCTCCGTTTACAAAATTACGTAAAGAAGGCATGACAAATTGCAGGGCTGGCCGCGGTGGCCGAGCGGTTCTAGGCGCTTCAGTCTGAAACCGTGAGACTGCTACGGTCGCAGGTTCGAATCCTCCCTCGGGCATGGATGTGTGTTATGTCCTTAGGTAAATTAGGTTTAAGTAGTTCTAAGTTCTAGGGGACTGAGGTCATCAGATGTTAAGTCCCATAGTGCTCAGAGCCATTTGAACCATTTATGAACAAATTGCAGACCTCAAATCGTTCTTTATTTAATTTTTAAGATATGCTTAAATCATGACTGCGCCTGATTCTTCATATTTCGCGGAAGAACCATCGTGAAAATGCTATGCTAGTATACAAGCTGTCGGAAGAGGAATATTAAATATTTATGAGGTAGTACATCTAAATCTACATAATACTCCGCATGCTAGGATGCATGGCGGAGAGTATCTTCTATCATTACTAGTCATTCGCTTCCTGTTCCTGTCTACATGGCTCCGTACAAGCCTTAATTCTTTAATCTTTCCTTCATGGTTCAAATGGGACTTAACAGCTATGGTCGTCAAAAATGGTTCAAATGGCTCTGAGCACTATGGGACTAAACTGCTGAGGTCATTAGTCCCCTAGAACTTAGAACTAGTTCAACCTAACTAACCTAAGGACATCACAAACATCCATGCCCGAGGCAGGATTCGAACCTGCGACCGTAGCGGTCTTGCGGTTCCAGACTGCAGCGCCTTTAACCGCACGGCCACTTCGGCCGGCTGGTCATCAGTCCCCTAGAATTTAGAACTACTTCAACCTAACTAACCTAAGGACATCACACAACACCCAGTGATCACGAGGCAGAGAAAATCCCTGGCCCCGCCGGGAATCGAACCCGGGAACCCAGTCGCGGGAAGCGAGAACGCTACCGCACGACCACGAGCTGCGGACCTTTCCTTCATAGTCCTTACGAGAAAAGTACGTTGTGTTATAATCAATCTCCAGTTCTCTAAATTTTCTTAATAGTCTTTCTCGAAGAGAACGTCGTCTTCCGTACAGGGACCGTCATTTGAGTGCACTGAACGTTTCCAGAATACTTTCATGTTGATCGAACCCATAGCTATGAAATCTAGCGGTTTCTGTATTTCTTCCGTGTCTTCCTTTAAACCGACCTGTTGGGGATCCTAAACACTCAGAATGTGCTCAAGGATTGATCGCACTAGTATTGTATACGTGATCTGCTTTATGGCGGTGCCACGATTTCTAGAATTCTCCCAATAAATCGGAATCGATTATATATATTCCCTGCTACTGACATGACTCAGTCGTTGCATTTCGTAGCGCTTAGCAACGTTACGCCTGAATATTTAATTATTGTGACTCTATCGACCCCGATTGGCAGGAAGCAGGTGGGGGCGGGGTTAGCTAATAAACGCATGAAGCTTTAAAGCACATTTTGTACAGATAAAATTTCCCAGAGAGTAAACAGGATCTTAATTACAACTTTAACCGAGCACGTCAGCAGTAGACTTAAAAATGCAAACACTACAGAAGGAAACTCAATCACAACTTTTCGTTTGAACGTCGAAACTTTCAATTAACTTTAAACTCCAGAAAATTACTGCGGCGAACTCAAACGGTTCATACAGTGACAAAATTTAATAGTGATCAATGTAAAACTCCAAGACACTAACAGATTTAAGAACCAGTTAAAACCTTACACAGGATTCTAAAATCATTACCTTCTGATCCACTTAAAGTTTACACATCGTTAAGACTGCACGATGTCACAATGATTACAGCAGTAGCAGACTTAGGCGTTACGCACAGTACCAACCGGCATACCTGCGAACATGAGGTAACTGAATGCTTACACGTAGTAGTAACAAAAGACCACTAAGCCATCATATGATTAACGTTTGTCAGTCATTAGTACAAGCTCTACGATTTACAGGTACAGTTATAAGACTATCTGGAACACTAAAAAGAAACATAAGCACAGGCTCAGAAAAATTAACAAACACGTTTTAAACGAAACCCGTACAGATTTACATAAATTAACAGAATCTTACTACTTGGACTTCAACAACTATCGTGCTGGTTAAGGGAGGTACTACATGTAAGCATTTAAAGGCACCAACGGCTGCGAACAGTGTGTTACACAAATTGGTAATCATTTAACCACTGTGACAATCTGAGTCACAAATCTTGCCAGCACTCTGTACACTTTAATTACTTCACTTGGATCTTGACAAATTTTATCGCAGCACGCATAACTGCACTCATTCTTTCCCGGGCTCTCTTTCATTTTTTGTTTCTACAACACCACTACGGTAAACAATGAGGGTGCAAAAAGGCTAGCAGGTTTTCCTGTAAGAATTACAATTTCCCAAAGAAATTTATAAGAGCTCTACATTAAACAGTCTCTGCAACAAGTGGACAAGTCGAGTCGGATCCACAGGATAGACACGGTCCAAGTGAGAAGCCACCTGGCCACTGCCGTGGAACAACAGCCCTGGCTCCACCCAAACAGTAGTAGTTTCCGTGTCGCTGTGCCCTAGGCCAGCGAAACCTCTCGCCGCCATGAGCTTGAAAAACAGCACGGCGATGCGGCAGTGCTCCATCCGGTCGCCTCTTGACTCCGTAGCGAGTGCACAACCGCCACCAGAGATTACGTCGTCTCAACGAATACCATAGGACGTTTTCCTGGCGGCCACTCAACAAGTGAACTCTATTGAGCATCCGCTCCCCTTCTCGTCATAGCTGAACAGTTGACCAGTATCGGTATATGAGTCAAAGAGGATATTCGCCCTCAGAAATATCGAACTGGCGCGCCACGGCTCAGATACTAAACACGAACATTATAGGCTTGATTTTCCTACTCATCTGCATTAACTTTCACTTCTATACCTTGAGAGCAAGCTGTCATTCATCACCAAACATACATTCTGTCCAAGTCATTCTGTATCCTCCTACAGTCGCTCATCGGCGACACTTTCCCTTAGACTGCAGGGTCGTCAGACAATAGCTGCAGATTGCCGCTTACCCTATCCGTCAGATTATTGAAGTAAACAAAGAACAATTATTGTCCTATCACACTTCCATGTGGCACTCCTTCCAATGGGATGAACCAATTCTTATGAAAATTCCATATGGTGTCTTAGATTTTTGTTGAGAACAAAGCTACACCTGTTAGAGCGTAACACAAACAAATACTAACAGGAGGTGTTGAGCAAAGGGAAAATACTAGGTTCAAAAATGATTTTCATAAATTCCACTTCCAGCTTCAACGCAGTTTCAAACTCTCTTCACAATATCACGTATCATTTTCACTGTTTAATTCACCTTTCAGTCCTCCCCATCTGCAAAAATTATAGGGTCAAGGTGAAGGATCTTCCAGGCCATTTCTGTCGATCTGACTTCGAGGAAACTTTTTGATGATTTGTCACCTGACGATTAGAGCGTGCAGAAGTCTCGTCGTACTTCAAGAACATACCCACCCTTTCTAGGTGAAAGAACGACTTCCAATACTGTTGGATGTTTGTTTTCAAGATAGTGAAGATCAGGCTTGCTCACGAATCTGCTCGTGCAAACTGGCACTCAGGCATCACCTGTGAGCAACTGGTCACCTCACGTCGAGGGTGGAAACGGAAGAGGGTATGGGGGGGGGGGGGGGGGGGGTGCTAGAATCAGAAAGAGGTACTCAGCACGAGAAACTGTTGTAAATGAATCTTTTCTACGCCGCTAATTGTTCTACTGAAATGTATCACTTCATGGTAACTAATTAATGCCTTTCACTGCAAATTTATTTCCTATAACAGTTTCATTAATAATAAATAACAATAAAATGAAACTTATATTACATTTAATTGACGAGGTAAATTACTAGGGGAAACAAAGTACGAAACATGATATTTGTTATGACTGATGCAGCCTTATGAAGAATATCTTTCCGGGACGACGTTTACATTGATATCAACATGTATTATTGTATTTTATTCACACTTTAAAAATGGAAACAGTGCATGTCAATGAGTACTACATATTTTTCTTTTCTGTAAGCATCACTTTCTGGTACTCCCTCCTAAGTACTGCGAATGTGAAGGTAAGCGTTTAAGTTGAAACCTGTCAGTGAGCTTCAGTGGGTGCATTTCTTTCTCTTCATGGTAAAAAAAAATTTTCTGGCGCAAACATGTAGCCGGCGGCTGTGGCCGAGCGATTCTAGGAGCTTCAGTCCGGAACTGCGCTGCTGCTACGATCGCAGGATCGAATCCTGCCTCGGGCATGGATGTGTGTGACGTCCTTAGATTAGTTAGGTTTAAGTAGTTCTAAGTCTGGGGGACTGATGACCTCATATGTTAACTCCCATAATGCTTTGAGCCATTTAAAGCATTAGCAAACATGCAAGTACTGTCATTGACATAATATGTGCTGAAAATTTGGAAAGTTGTGGAAATTTATGTTGAAGTGAAATTTAATACAAGTATACAAGATATATTCTATTGTAAAACTTATCACCCAATTGTCGGTCACACTGCAGGTCTGTAAGTTTTAGCTGTAGCTGGGGATCCCACCTTACATCTACATCTACATACATACTCCGCAATCCACCATACGGTGCGTGGCGGAGAGTACCTCGTCCCAAAACTAGCGTCTTCTCTCCCTGTTCCACTCCCAAACAGAACGAGGGAAAAATGACTGCCTATATGCCTCTGTACGAGCCCTAATCTCTCTTATCTTTGTGGTCTTTCCGCGAAATGTAAGTTGGCAGCAGTAAAATTGTACTGCAGTCAGCCTCAAATGCTGGTTCTCTAAATTTCCTCAGTAGCGATTCACGGAAAGAACGCCTCCTTTCCTGCAGAGACTCCCACCCGAGTTCCTGAAGCATTTCCGTAACACTCGCGTGATGATCAAACCTACCAGTAACAAATCTAGCAGCCCGCCTCTGAATTGCTTCTATGTCCTCCCTCAATCCGACCTGATAGGGATCCCAAACACTCGATCAGCACTCAAGAATAGGTCGTATTTGTGTTTTACAAGCGGTCTCCTACACAGATGAACCACATCTTCCCAAAACTCTACCAATGAACCGAAGACGACTATCCGCCTTCCCCACAACTGCCATTACATGGTTGTCCCACTTCATATCGCTCTGCTGCGCTACGCCCAAATATTTAAACGACGTGACTGTGTTAAGCGCTACACTACTAATGGAGTATTCAAACATTACAGGATTCATTTTCCTATTAATCTGCATTAATTTACATTTATCTACACTCCTGGAAATGGAAAAAAGAACACATTGACACCGGTGTGTCAGACCCACCATACTTGCTCCGGACACTGCGAGAGGGCTGTACAAGCAATGATCACACGCACGGCACAGCGGACACACCAGGAACCGCGGTGTTGGCCGTCGAATGGCGCTAGCTGCGCAGCATTTGTGCACCGCCGCCGTCAGTGTCAGCCAGTTTGCCGTGGCATACGGAGCTCCATCGCAGTCTTTAACACTGGTAGCATGCCGCGACAGCGTGGACGTGAACCGTATGTGCAGTTGACGGACTTTGAGCGAGGGCGTATAGTGGGCATGCGGGAGGCCGGGTGGACGTACCGCCGAATTGCTCAACACGTGGGGCGTGTGGTCTCCACAGTACATCGATGTCGTCGCCAGTGGTCGGCGGAAGGTGCACGTGCCCGTCGACCTGGGACCGGACCGCAGCGACGCACGGATGCACGCCAAGACCGTAGGATCCTACGCAGTGCCGTACGGGACCGCACCGCCACTTCCCAGCAAATTAGGGACACTGTGGCTCCTGGGGTATCGGCGAGGACCATTCGCAACCGCCTCCATGAAGCTGGGCTACGGTCCCGCACACCGTTAGGCCGTCTTCCGCTCACGCCCCAACACCGTGCAGCCCGCCTCCAGTGGTGTCGTGACAGGCGTGAATGGAGGGGCGAATGGAGACGTGTCGTCTTCAGCGATAAGAGTCGCTTCTGCCTTGGTGCCAATGATGGTCGTATGCGTGTTTGGCGCCGTACAGGTGAGCGCCACAATCAGGACTGCATACGACCGAGGCACACAGGGCCAACACCCGGCATCATGGTGTGGGGAGCGATCTCCTACACTGGCCGTACACCACTGGTGATCGTCGAGGGGACACTGAATAGTGCACGGTACATCCAAACCGTCATCGAACCCATCGTTCTACCATTCCTAGACCGGCAAGGGAACTTGCTGTTCCAACAGGACAATGCACGTCCGCATGTATCCCGTGCCACCCAACGTGCTCTAGAAGGTGTAAGTCAACTACCCTGGCCAGCAAGATCTCCGGATCTGTCCCCCATTGAGCATGAAGCGTCGTCTCACGCGGTCTGCACGTCGAGCACGATCGCTGGTCCAACTGAGGCGCCAGGTGGAAATGGCATGGCAAGCCGTTCCACAGGACTACATCCAGCATCTCTACGATCGTCTCCATGGGAGAATAGCAGCCTGCATTGCTGCGAAAGGTGGATGTATACTGTACTAGTGCTGACATTGTGCATGCTCTGTTGCCTGTGTCTATGTGCCTGTGGTTCTGTCAGTGTGATCATGTGATTTATCTCACCCCAGGAATGTGTCAATAAAGTTTCCCCTTCCTGGGACAATGAATTCACAGTGTTCTTATTTCAATTTCCAGGAGTGTATATTTAGAGTTAGCTGCCAATGGTTCAAATGGCTCTGAGCACTATGGGACTCAACTGCTGTGGTCATCAGTCCCCTAGAACTTAGAACTACTTAAACCTAACTAACCTAAGGACATCATACACACCCACGCCCGAGGCAGGATTCGAACCTGCGACCGTAGCAGCAGCGCGGCTCCGGACTGGAGCGCCTAGAACCGCACGGCCACCGCGGCCGGCTTAGCTGCCATTCTTTACACCAGTCACAAATCCTGTCCAAGTCATCTTGTATCCTCCTACAGTCACTCAACGACGACATCTTCCCGTACACCACAGCATCATCAACAAACAGCCGCACATTGCTATCCACCCTTTCCAAAAGATCATTTATGTATATAGAAAACAACAGCGGACCTACCACACTTCCCTGGTGGCACTCCAGATGATACCCTCATCTCCGATGAACACTCACCATCGAGGTCAACCCTGATGTTGTACAAAGTGGTACTTGTGTGTCTGACTAACCCGGCGATATTACTGGTTTCTGTTAATTTTTAAAGAGGTACTGTCCAGTTTAAGAACTGTTCAATTAAATAAAAACGCTTACGTTTAAAACTGCGACAGATTTAACAAACATTCATTCCTCTGAAGCTAGCCCAAAGTATCCACTTCCTCTGCGCTACATTTTACCGCGAGAGCTCACTACCCAGGTGGTGAGTGAGCGTGGGTGTTCGTGCTCGTGTAGCCACCTGATCAGATCTGGGCTACATGGCGGTCTGTCACATCTTAGCAGAGAGGCGTTAGTGAACATGTGTCTCCACAAAGGCACGTGGATCTCGTTGGACCACCGATGTGAACTGTATTATTCATAACGCCACGACTGAAAGAAGCTTCATCAGAACTGATGGGATTACTCGGTGGTCAGTTAGCAGTCCACAAAATACCAAAGGTCGACCTTCATCTCCTTTTCGATGCTTCTGAATCCGCTGTAAATGATAAGTGTAGACGCTGTGCATACATCCACTGATGTAATGAAAGTCACGGGATACATCATAATATTGCACCTAATCTCTTTTTGATAGGCGTAGTGCTGCAATTCGACGTGGCATGCACTCAACAAATCGTTGGAAATTCACTGCAGAAGTACTGAGCCACGCTGCCTGCATAGCCGTACATAATATTGCGATATATTGGCCTATGCAGGATTCTGTGCACGAACTAACCTCTCGATTATGTCGCATAAATGTATGTGTTGTTGTTGTGGTCTTCAGTCCTGAGACTGGTTTGATGCAGCTCTCCATGCTACTCTATCTTGTGCAAGCTTCTTCATCTCCCAGTACCTACTGCAACCTACATCCCTCTGAATCTGCTTAGTGTATTGATCTCTTGGTCTCCCTCTACGATTTTTACCCTCCACGCTGCCCTCCAATGCTAAATTTGTGATCCCTTGATGCCTCAAAACATGCCCTACTAACCGATCCCTTCTTCTGGTCAAGTTGTGCCACAAACTTCTCTTCTCCCCAATCCTATTCAATACCTCCTCATTAGTTACGTGATCTACCCACCTTATCTTCAGCATTCTTCTGTAGCACCACATTTCGAAAGCTTCTATTCTCTTCTTGTCCAAACTGGTTATCGTCCATGTTTCACATCCATACATGGCTACACTCCATACAAATACTTTCAGAAACGCCTTCCTGACACTTAAATCTATACTCGATGTTAACAAATTTCTCTTCTTCAGAAACGATTTCCTTGCCATTGCCAGTCAACATTTTATATCCTCTCTACTTCGACCATCATCAGTTATTTTGCTCCCCAGATAGGAAAACTCCTTTACTAATTTAAGTGTCTCATTTCCTAATCTGATGCGCTCAGCATCACCCGATTTAATTTGACTACATTCCATTATCCTCGTTTTGCTTTTGTTGATGTTCATCTTATATCCTCCTTTCAAGACACTGTCCATTCCGTTCAACTGCTCTTCCAAGTCCTTTGCTGTCTCTGACAGAATTACAATGTCATCGGCGAACCTCAAAGTTTTTACTTCTTCTCCATGGATTTTAATACCTACTCCGAATTTTTCTTTTGTTTCCTTTACTGCTTGCTCAATATACAGATTGAATAACATCGGGGAGAGGCTACAACCCTGTCTCACTCCTTTCCCAAGCACTGCTTCCCTTTCATGCCCCTCGATTCTTATAACTGCCATCTGGTTTCTGTACAAATTGTAAATAGCCTTTCGCTCCCTGTATTTTACTCTTGCCACCTTCAGAATTTGAAAGAGAGTATTCCAATTAACGTTGTCAAAAGCTTTCTCTAAGTCTACAAATGCTAGAAACGTAGGTTTGCCTTTTCTTAATCTTTCTTCTAAGATAAGTCTTAAGATTAGTATTGCCTCACGTGTTCCAACATTTCTACGGAGTCCAAACTGATCTTCCCCGAGTTCCGCTTCTACCAGTTTTTCCATTCGTCTGTAAAGAATTCGCGTTAGTATTTTCCAGCTGTGACTTATTAAACTGATAGTTCGGTAATTTTCACATCTGTCAACACCTGCTTTCTTTGGGATTGGAATTATTATATTCTTCTTGAAGTCTGTGGGTATTTCGCCTGTATCATACATCTTGCTCACTAGATGGTAGAGTTTTGTCATGACTGGCTCTCCCAAGGCCATCAGTAGTTCTAATGGAATGTTGTCTACTCCCGAGGCCTTGTTTCGACTCAGGTCTTTCAGTGCTCTGTCAAGCTCTTCACGCAGTATCTTATCCCCCATTTCATCTTCATCTACATCCTCTTCCATTTACATAATATTGTCCTCAAATACATCGCCCTTGTATAAACCCTCTATATACTCCTTCCACCTTTCTGCATTCCGTTCTTTGCTTAGAACTGGGTTGCCATCTGAGCTCTTGATATTCATACAAGTGGCTCTCTTCTCTCCAAAGGTCTCTTTAATTTTCCTGTAGGCAGTATCTGTCTTACCCCTAGTGAGACAAGCCTCTACATCCTTACATTTGTCCTCTAGCCATCCCTGCTTAGCCATTTTGCACTTCCTGTCGATCTCATTTTTGAGACGTTTGTATTCCTTTTTGCCTGCTTCATTTTCTGCATTTTTATTTTTTCTCCTTTCATCAATTAAATTCAATATTTCTTTTGTTACCCAAGGATTTCAATTAGCCCTCGTCTTTTTACCTACTTGATCGTCTGCTGCCTTCACTACTTCATGACTCAGAGCTACCCATTCTTCTTCTACTGTATTTCTTTCCCCCATTCCTGTCAATTGTTCCCTTATGCTCTCCCTGAAACTCTGTACAACCTCTGGTTCTTTCAGTTTATCCAGGTCCCATCTCCTTATATTCCCGCCTTTTTGCAGTTTCTTCAGTTTCAATCTGCAGTTCATAACCAATAGATTGTGGTCAGAATCCACATCTGCCCCTGGAAATGTCTTACAATTTAAAACCTGGTTCCTAAATCTCTGTCTTACCATTGTGTAATCTATCTGATACCTTTTAGTATCTCCAGGATTCTTCCAGGTATACAACCTTCTTTCATGATTCTTGAACCAAGTGTTAGCTATGATTAAGTTATGCTCTGTGCAGAATTCTACAAGGCGGCTTCCTCTTTCATTTCTTCCCCTCAATCCATATTCACCTACTATGTTTCCTTCTCTCCCTTTTCCTACCGACGAATCCCAGTCACCCATGACTATTAAATTTTCGTCTCCCTTCACTACCTGAATAATTTCTTTTATCTCGTCATAGATTTCATCAATTTCTTCATCATCTGCAGAGCTAGTTGGCATATAAACTTGTACTACTGTAGTAGGCATGGGCTTTGTGTCTATCTTGGCCACAATAATGCGTTCGCTATGCTGTTTGTAGTAGCTAACCCGCACTCCTATTTTTTTATTCATTATTAAACCTACTCCTGCATTACCCGTATTTGATTTTGTATTTGTAACCCTGTAATGACCTGACCAGAAGTCTTGTTCCTCCTGCCACCGAACTTCACTAATTCCCAATATATCTAACTTTAACCTATCATTTCCCTTTTTAAATTTTCTAACTTACCTGCCCGATTAAGGGATCTGACATTCCACGCTCCGATCCGTAGAATGCCAGTTTTCTTTCTCCTGATAACGACGTCCTCTTTAGTAGTCCCCGCCCGGAGATCCGAACGGAGGACTATTTTACCTCCGGAATATTTTACCCAAGAGGACGCCATCATCATTTAATCATACAGTAAAGCTGCATGTCGTCGGGAAAAATTACGCTGTAGTTTCCCCTTGCTTTCAGCCGTTCGCAGTACCAGCACAGCAAGGCCGTTTTGGTTAATGTTACAAGGCTTGATCAGTCAATCATCCAGACTGTTGCCCCTGCAACTACTGAAAAGGCTGCTGCCCCTCTTCAGGAACCACATGCTTGTCTGACCTCTCAACAGATACCCCTCCGTTGTGGTTGCACCTACGGTACGGCTATCTGTATCGCTGAGGCACGCAAGCCTCCCCACCAACGGCAAGGTCCATGGTTCATGGGGGGGCATAAATGTATGAGGGGATTAATATCTGGCGATCTGGATGGCCAAACCATTCGCTGAAATTGTCTAGGATATTCTTCACAACAGTCACGAACACTTTTGGTCCGGTGACATGGCACATTGTCACCCATAGGCATTCCATCATTGTTTGGCAACGTGAATCCCATGAATGGTTTTAAATGGTCTTCATGTAGCCGAACATCCAGAGAACCCACTCCATTTGGTGTATGCGCAGCCCACGCCCTTCTGTAGACGACACCAGCTTGCACAGTGACTTGCCAACAGCTTGGGTCCATGGATTCGTGTTGTCTGCATTCCAATCCTACCATCGGCTCTTACATACTGAAAAACAGGAGTCATCTGACCAGGCCACGGATTTACAGTCTTCTAAGGTCCAACCGATATGGTCATGAGCCCTCTAGGGGTGCTCTGCAAGCGATGTAGTGCTGTTGGCAAAGACACTCGCTTCCGTCGTCTGTTGCCATAGGCCAATGACGGCAAATTTCGCCGTACGTTCGCCGTATGTCCCACTTTGGTTTTGGCGGTTATTTCACTCAAAGTTGCTTATCTGTTAGCGCTCACAACTGTACTCAACCTCCGCTTCTCATGGTTGTTAAGTGAAGGCCGTCGGCCACTGCGTCCGTGGTGTGAGAGGTAATGCCTGAAATTTGGTAGTCTCGGCATACTTTTGGTACTGTGGATCTTGTAACACTGTATTCCCTAACGATTCCGAAATGGATTGTGCCATTTCGTCTAGCTCAAAGCACAGAACTGCGCTCTCTGTCTGTTAATATTAGTCGTGCGGCCACCATTACGCCGGAAACCTTTTCAGACGAATCACCTGAATACAAATGATAGCTCCGCCAATGCCTCGTCGACGGCACGGCCCAAAACCTTACTTGTGACTGTTTGCTTCAAAGTCACACTTCACACCAACAAAAGTAATGTAATCAACTAACCGACGCTGGAGCATAAATATAGCTTTAGACATTAACAGCATCGTAACGGTGGCATGAATGCGCATGTGCATACATCGTATCGGGAAAAACATTTATTTTCGGACACATTTTATCAGTATTATTCGCTTGTTTACCTCTTTCGTTTGTACTTATGATAGATATATAGCCTGCATACTATGGTAGTTCTCAGGCTCGAATGCGAACCTGGCGCTACAGTCTGGAACCACGCGACCGCTACAGTCGCAGGCTCGAATCCTGCCTCGAGCATGGATGTGTGTGTTGCCCTTAGGTTAGTTAGGTTTAAGTAATTCTAAGTTCTAGGTGACTGATGACCTCAGCGGTTAAGTCCCATAGTGCTCAGAGCCATTTGAACCATATGAACCAAACGACTGGCTCTTGTGAACAGCCTGAAATGAAAGACACTAACTTTCTTTCGCTCAAAGTCCTCAAGGTTTTGAGAAAACCCGTACTGAAACTCACGACGCATAATCGACTCGGAATTGACGGGATCGACAGATAACTGAAAACGGAACATTTTTCATCGTCATGTATGAGGTCCGCAAGCTAGTATTATCCTAGACATCCAGGAAGGAAACGTTAAAACTGCCTCTTAGCTACCCATAAGGTAACCGCTGTTCAGCGAAAGTACTACTACGCAGCCACCAGGATCTGGAGAGAAGAAAACCTGTGTTCGATTTACAAATGCCTTATCCTTTTTTCTCGTTTGTATTTCTTGCCGTATCGAAATTGATAGGAATAAGAGGGCTAATGATATGGTAGATAAGCAAATTTTTCGAACGACTTGCATTAGCAAAATATTAAAATTATAATCATGGTTACCTTAAATGGATAATTCATTCACTCTGCTGCATGTCCTGACTTTTCTTCGAATGGTGGTACTTGTCATGTAAGCTTTAGAACCACAAACAGGATTCAGCTCGCCCTAGAAATGGGTTTTATGTAACCAGCAACGTCCTCAAATAAATTTCCGTACACTCTCGCTCACTTCCTGCAAACCATTAGTCCTACAGGAATAATGAACAGGTTATTTTTGTAGGGAGTTTAGAATAGCTAATTTTTTTGGGATACATTGTTGCTGAAGGCCTTAGTTTTCCTATTATTCATGAAAAGCGTGGCCTGAAGGAAAAACGTATGTCAGTACAAAATTTAACTACTTTAAATTTCCTACAAAAAATCATGTACGAGAATATAAAAACGTCGCGTGTGGCTTTTGAAGGCACTGGAGCTACCACAAATCCAATAGATAGATGTAACGGAATTTCCCTGTATACTTGCTCCACCAACAACGTCTAATGAATGCGAGATTCGTGCATTTACCTCGTTGCTTTCGAAGGTTTCTCGGAAAACAGACTTGCTTGACGTTTCAAAATATTTCTTTTTCTGAAATTAATTTAAGTGCGTTCCACGCATATGATAATATCACCTGAAAAGTCGGAACTGGAAGTTTGTTGGATCCGCGCGGTTGTACGATTTCCGCCAAGTTTACAGAAGCACATAGCAATTTTAAAACCCTCACATAAAGTTCTGTACTGTGCCTCGCTGTGCACAAGCATCGCCGTCAGCAGTCTCACGTGAGGAATTCGCAGCAGTATTAGACGGAACTGTTATCGTAGAATGAGACTTACAATTTTAATTTATTACTAATTCAAGTAGTTTGTAAAACTTACTTGCCTAGCAACTTACTATCCCTTACTCTTTACGTTATCAGCCCTTCTCTTCTTACTATTTTCAACGTGGTAAAAATGAATGTGAAAGGAAAAGAAGAAAGCATTTGGTAACAGACCACAAGCTCTCTTCTCCCCATCTAGTTATCTTGGTCGCTACACCAGCGATACTTTCGTATACCAGCGTTTACCTTATGGGTCACAGTTTCTTTCATCGACTTCTAGAAAAATACGCATTTATGAACTGGCAATTTTTAGTTTGCCACTGAAAAATGCGAGCAGCGTTCAATACGTAATGCAAGACTTTTTTCTAAACAGTTCCATTACACCATATTAGTTCCTACTCTTTTGACTAGAAGACCCTATTTTTCAACATAATCTCTGTTCAGTGCTACTACGTTGGGCCACCTTACCGGTAGGACCTGTGTGCCCACATAGGTGCTTTGGTCGACATTGGAGCCAACGTCTTGCTGCATTAGTAACCTCTGCACCATTATCACTGTCAGCCTCGTAATGCGCAAGCAAATGCGCACAGATCGTCCTTCGTTGCTGTTTATGGTTATCTGTTAAGCGGCGACGGTCCCCTTTGGCACTTGCGGTTGAGTACCGTAACTGAAGGACGAATGTGTCATCACTACCAACAGAGACGTCCAGTTAAGGAGCATCCGTAGAGATTCTTCAAGCGCCTACGAATACCTGTGATTCTCTAGTTTTCCACTAAAAGAAACTCAATGACAGCCTCTCCATTACAGACGCCATTTTAAAAGCTATGTACAGCTCTGCCACCTATAGGAACTTCATAAAACTTTAGGGTTTGAGACGGGAATATTCCACGACGTCGCAAAACAAATTTCTCATTTTTCCAACAGAAATTGGCCGAAACAAGTGTTGCCTTACTTATTGAAGGTCTCTCATACGTGTGAAGTGCCTCACGATAAATGAAAAATATAATTGAATTTACAACCAGCAATAGTTACCTGAAATTTAAAGGAAGCTTATAGTATTTGAGTATGCGTTTTATAGAATTAATTCTGTTTATCGAATTTTCTCATGTATTGTATTTTTGAGATGTGTCATTGCTCTTGCCTGGGTGACGTTGATAAAAAATGCTCTGTTGTTAATTAGCTATCGATCTTGTCCGATTTGAATCGTTTAAGCGTCGTGAACTTTAGGGGCGGTTTTCTCAAAAAACGGGGGTGAATGGGAGCGGGAGGAGGTGCGTTTAGCCTTTCATGTTAGGTTGTACACAACTGACCTGTTAAATATGAACTGAATCAGGCGGTTAGGCCACAGGCTTGTCTCATGTAAGCAATTTGCTGCACTTCTCTTCGCATTCTTTGGGTTTGCATTTTCCCAGTATTTCCTTTCCAGTACTCTGCATCCCTCTGTTGTGCAGGACAGGCACAATTGCTTGCAGTAGCCTACTGGTATCACTCACTCCCTCGGTAGGGATTTTGACATCTGCGGCACTCCCAGCGCGATGGTATATGCAAAGGCGCAGAGATGTTTATTTCCAACAGGCACTGAATGAAACATCGGATTGCAGGGCGTGACGTCTGCTGCCACCGTGTCGCCGGTGCCGCCTGGGAGTGAAAGCGTTTATGAATATTCATCCCGACAGACGCCGGCGCCTCCACCGAGTCGGCCGAACCGGCCGTGAATTACAGGACGTCGGCTCTGTTAATTATAACTGGGTGCAGACAGAATGAGTAATAGCGCGTCCCCGGCTGTGTCGGGGGATTCGAACCGGGGACCGCGGACGATGGATTGCGTATGTCCCGCGAGGAAAGCTCGCCCGAGTGGCCCCGGGTGCTGATGCTGTAGTTGCGGAACTTGCCGTGGATTAGCGTAATCTCGTAATTCACCAAACCGAGGTCCGTTCCCTCTTTGGCTCTCTCGCTCTGCCGGGCCCTTTTAATGCCGGTACGAAGCTCCTTCTTAGTTCTTTCCACTGTTCTTTCCTCTTTTTTCCCCTTTTTTTTGTCCCTTGTGGAGCTCCCACGGCGTAATCCACTGCACGAGCGAACCTGGAGATGTAGAGTTCATTTATTAGGGAACTGCGAAAGAGAACAAGGCAGATGAAGAAGATTACCACATCTCTTTTTCACTTTCCCAGCCGTGTTCCACTGCCGCTGCTCCACCGACTACGAATTTCACGGTAATGCACGACTGCAAGTGCACGAAGTACCTCTTCAGGCACCTTTCCTCCAAGTATTTCTAACCGCCTGCTTCCTGCTTAACATACACGGAGAAAGCTTTTATGCGCTCCTACATAAACTAGCTCGACTTTCTCAACTCTGCGTATTACATTGATACACGCTTTAAAACAAGGAAAATTGATAATGACATTCTTACTGTAGATACTATAAATGTGGTTAACTGTATGTGGATGTGCTCGCGCGCGCCTTTGTATGTGTATGTGCGTGTGTTCCACATCTCCTCTTGAACTAATGGACAGATTTCAACCAAACTTTTTTTTTCTTTATTGTGATTTTAAAACCTGGAGAACAGGTAGGCTGGCTGCTCTTCAGTCAAAGATAGCACAATGATATAAACAAAGAAGATACATGACTTGGAAAAACGGCGGGAAAAAACAGTAGACACATGAACATAAAAAACATGAAGCCGTTCACACACAATGACAATCCACACGACAAACCGTTGACACGAAGCACAAACACTGAAGATGACGATGGCACTGGTGAACGATGGAGTGTGACGGTGAACACGGAACACTAAACACGACGACACACACGAGACACTCATGGCGATGATCTCCAGCGCGCGAATGTCCACTTAGCGTGTGCGAGTCCGGGGACCTGCCAAGAGGTGAATAAGGGCGAGGTGGGGGAGAGGGGAGAAAACGGATGCCAATGGCTGAGGAGATGGGGAGAGGAGGAGACGGGAGAGGAAGCCCGGGGGAGCAGTGGGGAGAAAAGGAGGAGGGAGGGAAGAGGGAGAGAAGGGAGGGAGTGCGCCCAGAGGAGCAAACACAGGAGGAGGGTGGGAGGATCAAAGTTGGTAGGAGGGGTAGATGGAGGGGAGGAAGGCATCATCAGGGAGAGGGAGCTGGCGGAAGCCACCTTGGGAGAGGGTAAGGAGGGTGGAGAGATGGAGACCGGGTGGGACATGGGAATATAGGCGAGGCAGCGGACGGGGATGGGAGAGAATCGGGGAGACTAGCAGGTGAGGAGGATCGAGTTTACGGGAGGGAGGTGGGGGAAGGGGATGAGATCATACAGGATCCGAGTGGGGGAGGGGAGACGGATGCGATAGGCAAGGCAGAGAGCATGGCGTTCAAGGATTTGGAGGGATTTATAAAAGGTAGGGGGGGAGGGGGTGGAGATCCAAGCCGGATGGGCATAACAAAGGATAGGGTGGATGGGGGATTTATAGGTGTGGAGGATGGTGGAAGGGTCCAGACCCCACGTACGGCCGGAGAGGAGCTTGAGGAGACTGAGTCGGGAGTGTGCTTGGCTTGGATTGTCCGGAGATGGGGAGTCCAGGAGAGGCGACGGTCGAGGGTGACGCCAAGGTACTTAAGGGTGGGAGTGAGGGCGATAGGACGGCCATAGATGGTGAGATAGAAATCGAGGAGGCGGAAGGAAGGTGTGGTTTTGCCTACAATGATCGCCTGGGTTTTGGAGGGATTGACCTTGAGCAACCACTGGTTGCACCAAGCGGTGAACCGGTCAAGAAGGGATTGGAGAAGGTTTTGGGAGCGCTGCAGGGTGGGGTCAAGGGCAAGGAAGGCGGTGTCATCGGCAAACTGGAGGAGGTGGACGGGGGGTGACGGTGGCGGCATGTCCACCGTGTGCTAAAGGTACAGAAGGGGGGAGAGGGCGGAGCCTTGAGGCACACCGGCGGAGGGGAAAAAGGTGTAGGAATCCGTGTTATGGGTGGTGACGTAGGAAGGACGGTGTGAGAGAAAGGAACCGATCAGACGGACGTAGTTAATGGGAAGGGCGAAGGTTTGGAGCTTGAGGACGGAATGCCATACGCGGTCATAAGCACGTTCGAGGTCCAGGGAGAGGAAGATTGCGGAGCGACGGGAATTAAGCTGTTCGGAAAGGAGATGAGTGAGGTGAAGGAGAAGATCGTCGGAAGAGAAGGACGGCCGAAAGCCACACTGGGTAACGGCAAGGAGGCGGCGCTGGCGGAGATGCTGGTGGATGCGTCGGGTGATTCAACCAAACTCAGTATGCACATCTTTTACTGTGAGCAACAACTGCTGTTGGGGCAAGAACCATCGACCCTACAGATCAGGAGATGTCACGTGATAAAAACTGAGATACGTAAAAAGCTCACGCAACACGTTTAAATTTATTAGTTGTTTGCTACTAACTCTATTCGCAACGTATTTAGCAATATATCATTATACAACACAAGGCTGAAGACGAGGCCGACGAGAAAGACAGGCCGCGGCGCTTACGTCACAAGTGTAGGCTTTAGCTCGGTCGCTCGCCAAGCACAGCAGACCGCTTCTAGGCCTGCTAACTCGTAACTCCGTTACGTACTAACGAGAATTCCATCTTCTATTGCAATCCGCCATTATGGGCTCTTATTGATTGCTAGTAATACAGCGAAACACGACTTTGCAGTAGGCTGTAATTTAATATCTACGCTCGAGATAAATGGTATCACGGTCTACAGCATTCAGTCTCTTCTGCTTAACAGTCCCTATTTCATACAAGATGTAGTGCATCATGCCATAGACAACCGTTTTGGTACGATTTTAATTACATTGTACCTAGCACAGCGATAGAAAATTAGTGAGAGGGCTGCCCAGAAAGTGACGCACCGCAATTTTTTTTTCTAAGCAGAAAACAATGCTAAGAAAGTGAAACGATACGTCTGTAATATTTGATGTCTGAATAAGCGCGCCTAGTTTCCGTCACTTCCGACAGATAGCGTAGCTGCAGGACAGTTTCAAAATGTTCTGCAGGCAGGGTTGTGCGTTACCAGCAACGTGCCTTCATTTAATTTCTCACTGCAGAGAAGGGAACAGCGGTTTAGTATTCACAAACACTTGTGCAAAGTCTGTGGAGCATCTGCTGCCGACAGAAGCACAGTTAGTCGCTGGGCACGGAGGGTGAGGTCATCAGAATGCCGTTCGGTGGAGCTCCACGATTTGCAGCGGTCGGGGAGACCATCCACGTATGTAACACCTGTCATCAGCGAGTACAGGCGCACTATGACTCGGCAGATGGCGCTGCGTCTGTCAGTCAGCAAAGGAAATTCACAATGAAGTACTGCCTCCGCCATCAGCACGAGCGTTGGTACCGACAGAGCATATACACCCTTGTTTCGCGCTGGAGGAAGGCCACAGAACGGGATGGAGAGTGCATGGAAAAATAGTGTGCAGATAAAAGACCATTCTTTCCTGTGTGTAATTCTCACTATGTTTAATAATGAATTGTCGTAGAAAAAAATGTGGAGCATTACTTTCTGGGCAACAATCGTAATAGGACTATGAACATACTGTCGTTGTAGTTCTGGTAGTCCGTAAGACACCACAATAGCGGATTCCAGAAGCAGATACAATTTTTGTTAGTACATGAATATCCAACTACGAGTTAACAGGTGTAGAAACGCAGCTCGTCTGCTGCGCTGAGCGAGCGAGCGAGCGAACTCAGGCCTACCCTCGTGACGTGCGCCCTGTGGTCGGTTTTTCTCATCCGCCTGCAATTGAGGAAATATGGCTACATAAATACTGAGATGCGTGAAAAACTGATGCATCATGCATGATGTTTTAATACATTTATTTTTTACTATCAAGACTTATTAGCACTCCGGTTAGCTTAAGGAAATCCCTGACACCTGACAGTGCTTTTGACAGCCTCCAACTGCGAAGCGCAAACCGTTGTAGGTGAAAGCAATAGTCATCTACTTAGCTATGAAGTGGCGTTGCCATAGAGACTTAAGAAATCGTATTGTAGACACACAAAACAGCTGCACCTAGCGTACTAGAAATATTGTTTGAAATCAAATTCTAGTTAGATAAACATTACAGATAATTAGTATTATGTGTACTGTGTTTCGTAATTTGGGTAGCGCGTTTACACATATGTACATTACCCTTATTTCTTTGTAGGACTGTTTCATAATTTTAAAGCAGTTTTCACGATTACATGAAAATGAAATTTTTTTTATATTACTCTAGAAACACTATTATCTAACTTAAAATTGGCAAAACAAATATCTGGCCAATGTCAAGTTTGTTAGCTAGTAAAAAACATAAACAAATAACGCAATGCAATCAGTCACTAAACATCTGCGTATTTACCTAGTCAGTCCGAGAAGTTTTGAGTTTGGTTTGATAACAAACGGAGATATTTTGAGATTATGATTTTGTAGCTTCGAGTATTCTACATAGTCCCCACCCACTTAGGTAGACTGCTTAGAACTAACACCTTCTGATAGAAAGTTTACACAACCATGTGAAGCTGTCAGAAAAGTCGTTTTTGGGATGTTGTTCAACTCGCGCTTCACATTGGAATGAAAATCTGTTATGTCGTCAAAACGATGACCCCTCAGGTGAAGTTATGCACTTTGTTGTTTTGTTGTAGATTTGCGATGATAACGCCAAACCTCTACCCGTGATGATTTTTTCCAGAAAATAACTAACTGCGGTTTCTTTTAAATCAAGTCGCCTTATGAGTCCACTCGTCGGTGCGTTTTTAACGGGGTACAGGCGCACGGGGCAAATTTTGCACACACTTTTCTCTACTTCAGACATTCTGGAGATTGTCTTCAACACTTGATTGAGACATGTTGGTCCATAGTAACTTGTGACCTTGACACACTACGGCCACAGCCGGCCGGAGTGGTCGAGCGGTTCTAGGCGCTACAGTCTGGAATCGCGCGACCGCTACGGTCGCAGGTTCGAATCCTGCCTCGGGCATGGATGTGTGTGTTGTCCTAAGGTTAGTTAGGTTTAAGTAGTTCTAAGTTCTAGGGGACTGATGACCACAGCAGTTAAGTCCCATAGTGCTCAGAGCCATTTGAACCACTACGGCCACATGGCCATTACTTAACACCACTTGCCCATAAGCAAATATTGTTAGTTCCAACTGCTTCTGTAGTCACTGCGCTGACATCGCTACACGCCAGGATTAAAGTTATTCTAGTAATTATTTGGACGGACTGTGTTTTCATCCCTGCATATTATGTTTTTATTTCAGTATCAAGAAAATTGACTGATAGTGTCATTAAAATATAAATAAGTAACACAACGTAATCAGTCACTAAAGTTTACGTTTTTATGCCAGGCGTTTCGGAGTCTTCGTTCCGTTATCAATTGGCACGTCACACGTCATCAGTTTAACTCAGAATGAATGCTAATGGGTCACCAGTAACAACCAAATATCTAGAATTTCTAAAGTTTGGCGTTTTGAAAAACGCTTTTCATGAATAAGTAATAGCAATTTTTTGCTGTTTTTGGCTACATACCTTTCATATCGATACTTCACAGTTAGTGTCGCTTATCGTTGGGGTCGCCTAATAATTTCGTGTGCTTCGGTGGCCGGGTTCGAGTCTTTCGACTGGAGACCACTTCGGCGACTTTCTTGTTCGGAATGTACCGCAGATAACCAGCAAGGGAAAACGAACCTACAACTGAACACGGAATCAGAGCCACGTTTCGATCGTGGCGATTCCTCACATCGTTGAAAAGTGTCGTCTAGAAGGCAGACTGAATATTTCCGTAGTCCCACCGGCATTCGACCCTGCGACCTCTTCGTTTCCAGGCATATTCGTGTACATCTGACACGCTAC
Source organism: Schistocerca americana (assembly GCF_021461395.2). NCBI lineage: Eukaryota > Metazoa > Arthropoda > Insecta > Orthoptera > Acrididae > Schistocerca > Schistocerca americana. The sequence goes on along the minus strand of NC_060124.1, from coordinate 402,348,825 downwards.
GTGTGATCGTGATGATGTTCTCGGTAAATGCTCATGTGAAAGCGGTCGGTAGACTTATGTGGTTTGACTGTGAGAGTGATTTATACTTAACGATAGCGTGTGAGTTGAGCGGCCGTGAGAAAGATCGTATATTCAGGAGGAAATTGACATTTCCAAAACTGTGTTCCCTTAACTGGCATTGTACTATTCATTCTCTCCACCTCGCTTTTATATTCTGTTGATATGTTTCAGCGTGTCTTCAAATAATAGTGGAAAGAGCAACCCATTTTTGAAGCTTCAGCTAGGAAGTATAGGCCATAGGTGTACAAAAACTGTAACCTACTGAAGCGCAGTAGAGAACAGTGTTATTCCAGCCGGGCTGCTTACAAACTGATGTGGCAAACTTGCAGTACTGTACATCTTCGTTCTCAAACTCGTTAGAGCACTGCATCTGAGCTTTAAGCTTATATTATTTACACAGTTTACCGCAGTTGTTTCGATTTTTTAGTATCTAAGGGATAACAGCTTGACGTATTGAAAGAATTAGGAGCCGTATAAATTTTGAACCAGCAGGTTTAATTTCGATTTAATATATTCTCAGCGTTGGTTAGAGATTTGTTGTATGGATACGGTTGCTCTTAAAATTCTCACTATTTTGTGCGATGTTGTTTACGGGCAGCTAAGTGACTTCAACTTCCTGTGATGCGTTCTAAGCTTTTGTATGCCAATGTGTTGATTACTGTCACCTATTCAGGTAGCTACCAATAGTTTTTTAACTTTGGCTCTATATTCGGGTCCTTGCTTGTATTCCACATCCATTTACTGTTTTCTTTCCCCGACTCAACACCCGTCCCTCCCCCTCCCCCCAACGCTGTTGTTAGAGGTAAGTTAGAAGGATGTAGGCACTCTTTAATTATCACATGTTGAGTGACGTTGCTTGTTAGCTGCCTAAGTGAATATAATTATGTTGCACTCTAAGCTTCTGTGAGGCGTTGCTCCGATGACTTTCATTCATTCGAATGCCTGACAGAACTTTCACAACCTCGGCTTTAAAGTTGGGTTTCTTTTCAGTCCCCGCGATCTTCCCCCCTCCCTCTTCTTCCACCTCTCTTCCCCTCCCTCTGCATCCATCTTCTGTATATTTCAGCATGGAGTATATTATGACAAATTAGGTTATCGTTGCATTGTACACTATATCATTCAGTGGGTTCCTTAACGTAATACGTATCTATTCCTGCGTCCCATTAACATCGTTGGTAAATTTAGCTGTCCATATCAGGCTTGACAAATAGTAAATTCAGTTTTTTCTGCATCTAGGTAATTAATATTAAAGGAATTTAGTTTTATGGTCTTTGACGTCTCATTTCATACCCATGAAGTTATTTTATCAAGTTCTGTCAGAAACATGCAGTTACATTTTTATCATAATGATTTAGTACTGATATCTGTTCCACACTCATTTTTGATAGGTAAACAATGGAGTTCCAGAATGGACAAAAAATGCACGTTTACGCTAGATAATTTACAACGTGTGTGAATACATACTCTTTGCTGTGAGTACTGAGGTTTGTTACCATGAGCCCAAAGGCAGATGTGCCTCTAATATTTGTTCGTTACCTCCAATTTACATCCGATTGTATGTAATGCTTTTACACCTGACTGCGTGATTTTGCCTCTATTTTGTCTGGTTTTCATGTAACTGTTTTATATCTGTCTGTGTAATTTAGTCATACCGAACTTACTTATCTTGCCATGTTCTACTTAGATGCATTTTATTTACGGCTGTATGTAATGTTTTATATCTGACGACGTGGTTTACCTCTGTTTTGTGTCTGACTTTATGTAATCGTTTTATACCTGAATGTGTCGTTTCAGTGCTGTTGCAGTTCCTTTTCTTACGATATCGTTCTAAGTTGATTGTAAGAATTTGTCTGTAGATCTATTTGTTGTTGTTCCTGGAACTTTTTTTGTATTAGTAGCGTTATCGAGGCGTTCGAAAGTTTTTTTCATCGCCGTGCCTAGTATGTCTTGAGAAGCTGTCTAAAGAGGCTTGGCAAAAGGTGGCGAAAGAAGTGGAACCGTTCAAAAAAGTATTTAATTAGTGACAAGACGATCTTGATCGACGGGAGGGGCCAACCCTGAAAAGCTTGCAGCTACGGTTTCTAATAATCTTATAGAATGAAAGAAAGATATTTTGGTGAGATGTGAACAGCTCAACAATTTTGGGAATTTTTTCAGGACGAATAAAGGTACAGTGTCCACCCAGCGCGAGGACTCTACCACATTAAAGTACAAAGCAAGATATTGTGGAGAACTGTTAGAGGTACGTTGCCACACAAGACAGAAAGGGGAATCAGGTCCTTTAAGTTTCCACGCACGGGCTTTACTGCTAGACCACCAGGCCTGAATTAAGATTCACTGATATAAAGTGGTGGTAGCCTGGCTAGCTCCTGGAATCCTGGAGCGCGACGTGAAGTAAAGAAGCATATTTGAGTGGTTAAAGGCAATTACTGAGTAGAGTGCCTACGTGTGAAGAGCACAATAGTGCAAACAATACTTTCAGCGCTCGACGTTAGCCACTTACTTTGCGTTATAAATTTATTTCCGTGTACATCTGACAAGCCTCGGTTACTGAATCAGGAAGATCATCGTAATGCTCACGGTAAATGTTCACGAGAAAGCGATCAGTAGACGTACGTGATAAGATTGTGACAGACTGCGAATAGCTTGTGGACTAACTACGATAGAGATCAGAATTCCAAAACGGAGTTGATATTTCGAAAAGAGTGTTGCCTTCGCTGAGGTAATAGCGTCCGATTCTTCCGCGTCCAACTTGTATATTCTGTTGAAAGAGTTCAGCATCTCTGCGAACGTCAGTAGAAGGAGCAGCCGGTTTAAAGCTTCAGCTAGGAAGTATAGGCCATAGGTGAAAACAAACTGTCACCTACCTAGGCGTACAAGGAAGCTACTGTATTCCAGGAGGGCCACTTACAAACTGATGTGGCAAACCTGCAGTATACTACTATTTGCGTACTTTGTCAGAGCTCTGCATTTGAGCTTTACATGTTCACTATTTACGAACCTTACCAGAGATATTACGAGTATCTAGTGTCCCCTCCTGTCGTCGATCAGTTGACGTACTTCCTGGGTCCGGCTGGCAACGAGGTTGTACCCCTCGCGACTACAGCCCTTTCAGCCGGCAGTGAATGCATGCCGCCAGTGGTCCCGACGTGTTCTCGCGCTGCACGGGCCCCAACCTGACTACGTACTTCTTCGTAATATCAGTGTCTTCCTTATATCAGTGTCAATCCAATTTCAGCTGCTGCCATTTTTTGGAAAGATCAGTTCGTCCTCAACTGAGCTGCCTACTGCGGTATTCATCATCGTGATTTTTGTATGGTGGTGCCGGCCGGTGTGGCCGAGCGGTTTTAGGCGCTTCAGTCTGGAAACCCGGCCCAGCTACGGTCGCAGGTTCGAATCCTGCCTCGGGTACGGACGTGTGTGATGTCCTTAGGTTGGTTAGATTTAAGTAGTTCTAAATTTAGGGGACTGATGACCTCAGATGTATAGTCCCATAGTGCTCAGAGCCATTTTGTATGGTGGTCATAAATTGCAAACCATTGGTTTTACCACGCTATTCTCCAGATCTAGAACGTGTGCCACCACTACGATGGAACTGGCTATGTGCTGTCCGAGCACCACGTTACCAGCGAGAATTATTGATTTTCGTCCTCAGAGAAGTTTTAAATAACAGCAAGAGCTTTTAATTAATCACGCATGGTAAATCATATATAAATGCGAGAACTGACGGGAACTGCAAGTAAACATCAGTGTTTAGAAAAGTAAAATGTGAAAAAACTCACGGGATATCTCTTAATGCCGTGTCGGGCCTACTTTTGTCTAGCATGGTGCAGGAACTCGACGTGGCATGAACTCAACAAGTCGTTAGAAGCCCCTGCCGAAATTATCAGCCATGTTGCCCCAATAGCCATCCACAACTGCGAAATAGTTGATGGTGGAGGATTTCGTGCATGAACTGCTTTCTCGATTGTGCCCCAGAAACATTTGATGGGATTCGTGTTGGGCAATCTGAGTGGCTAAATCATTCTCTCGAACTTCAAACCAATCGCGAACAACTGTCCCGGCGACATTACGTTGTTGATTGCTAACATGTAATCCATGGATGGTTGCAAATGGTCTCCAAGTATCCGAACAGAACCATTTCCAGCCAATAATCGGTTCAATTGGACCAGAGGACCTAGTACATTCCACGTAAACACAGCCTACATCGTTGTGGAGTCACCATCAGCTTCGATAGTGCCTTGGGTTCTGCGTCACACTCGAACCCCACTATCAGCTCTTACCAAAAGAATCGGAACTCATCTAACCATGCCAACGTTTTCCAGACGTCTAGGGTCCAACGGATATGTTCATGAGCCAAGGGCAGGCGATGCAGACCATGTCATGCTGTTAGCAAAGCACTCGCTTCGCTCGTCTGCCGCCGTACTCACTAACGTCATTTTTGGCGCACTGTTCCATACTAGTTTCTGCGGTTATTTCACGCAGTGTTACCCCTCTGTTAGCACTGACAAATCTACGCAAATAGCGGTGCTCTCGGTCGTCACGAGTGATAGGTAATGCATGAAATTCGATATTCTCGGCACACTCTTGACATCGTGGACCTCAGACTGTTGAATTCCCTTACGATTTCCAAAATGGAATTCCCCATGCCACTAGCTCCATCTACCATTCCGCCTTCAAAGTCTATTAATTCCCTTCGTGCTGGTCAAGTCGGAAACTTTTTCACACGCATCACCTGAGTACAAATGACAACTCCGCCAATGCACTGCCCTTTTATACGCTGTGTACGCGATACTACCGCCATCTTTATAAGTGCATATTGTTATACTATGATTTTTGCCACATCAGTGTTATAGCAGTGGAAGAACTTGAAAAGTAATTTCGTATTTTGATCGTCGTACCGGAGCGTTGCAGTATATTAGCACTGTCACGTAATTTCTGCACTGAAGACTGAAATACGGAAAATGAAGGGAATAAAAATGCGGAAGATAACAATGTTGAGTTTGGTAGACATAATAGATCTTTTGTTAGAAAATACGAAAAACTTTAAGACCTCGTATATGTAAGAGATGTCGCAGTAACATTTTTTTTTCTATGTACTATTTCGAATGCTGTGATAATAACCCCGTAGACAAGCGAGTATCACCATGTGGAAGAAAGATCCAACCTAGGAAGCAAGATTACATAGGACGATAAAAGCAAGGAACAATTGAAATGTTGGTTAGAGCAATCTAGGGAAGATTCTCCTAAGAAAAGCACTGTATTGTTATAAAAATTTCTGTAAAGGCACCCTTGGAACACATCGCATTGGCGTGGAATATGGACCATAAGATATCCGCAGAACGAATGGGCTGTACAATAAAGAATTTAATGAAGAATAGCATCAAAAGTTTAGTTTGGAATCGAAATGAATAGCGAGTGTGTGAAGACAGAAGTCCATAGAAAAGCTTTTGCCGAAGGAATTCAGGAATATAATTTGTCTCTGTGGGATTCAGTAGCTAAAGCGAAATATTGTAGTGGTAGGCCACACCAGAATAATCAAAGGAAGAAGAATGCATCATACAGGAGTTACGAAAAGAAAATAAGACTATTGGAAATGGAAAATTTTAGGTGTCTACATGAAACTATTCTAGACAGTCATGCACTGCTGGAAATAAATTAATACATCTCGTAAGAAGATGTCAGTTTGGATCCGGTAACGGCGTGTGCAATCTGGCGAATAGTACATTTGTTGATAATTGTTTCAGCGTTGTCTACCGACAGATAGCGTAGAGGCATAGCTACCAGAGCGCCATCTGTGTTATTATTTACTAGGAAATGTCACAGCCAGAAGAATCAGTGGGGTGCAAACGTTTGAAGTAAGCGGGCAGAAATGCCACGGCGACGCACTTGTGTTTTTACAGCCACCTTTGCGAGATTGGAACGGGACAAGTTGTGACGTTCTGAGTGACAGGAGAGTCCTTTCAGAGAATTGCCACGCAAGTTCTATATGCTACATCAGCCGTTGTGGTGATTCTTTTTACGTATATGTATTGGTTTCTATATGTTATGACATATGTTGGAGTTAGTATTATTCTGCCTGCTTCAAAACTGAGAAATTGTTTAAGTTATTGACTGTAATGGTATTTCTTGCAATTATTTTGCTCGACAAGCTGTTTTTATACTAAAAGACACCACCAACTCTCAGTATTCAAAGTGTATAGCTGCTTATTACCGTTCGTTAAATTGCAATTCTGGGGAGATTCTTGCAATGTGCGTAGAACGGAGATCAAAGAAAATTACTGAAATCATGTTGAATAAATATGGTTTAACATTAGAGAAGGTGACTCCTATCATTGTTTCAAAAGAAGAACCGCTAATCGGGAGAAATATCCTAAATTTATATTAACTTTTATTATTTATCAAAATTAGTAAATATGAAAATATTTATTACGACTCTGGGCCGTTATCATTTAGAACAACGACGGGGACCTCTCCACCAAAGTTTCCCTATCAAATTTGCAAAACTTAATCAAGTAACTCACTTCATGAATATAGGAACTGTTACAATAAAACATTAGCGACACTTTTAAGTAATATTTGATTATATTTAGTCGAAATATTAATGAAACTTACACGTTTTCGTGCCTCGTCACAAAATGGCTTCATACACTACGTAACACCCCAAGAAACACAAATAAGAATGTCATGATAATTGAAAGTAGGGAACAATGTTATCCTCACAGGTACGACAACTTTGACAATAATATAACACCTTAAAGTTTTGATGAACACAAATTTCAATAATTACTGATTATGTCATGATAAAAAGATAGAAATAAAGAAAGGATATTTTTAATTAGCTATCAAACATCTTAGTAATAACTGCAAATCAGTACGACGAAAGTTAAGTCCAAAGTAATATATCGGTCAGAGATAACATTTATTGTGAAAGAGAGTTGTAAACGGGGCGAAAAGGAAATTCAATGCGTCTACAGTGCTCGATCATGGAAAAGTTAGTCGCTTGCTAGCTTGCTTGCTATCAAGTCGAGAGAGAGCGCCGTTGGTTATACTATTACAAACGGAACCCTACGAGATTGTTTCTATTAAAAAAAAAGTAATATTTTGTGCTAGAGATGCGCGGACTTTGTACTCAGTTATTTTGATTTGAGAATTTGAACTGAAGTGATATTCTGATAGTGTACGACGAGTTAATGAACTTTAATTATTGGAGATATTGTTGTTGGACTCAACCTTCATCAAAGTGAACTGTTACAACGAAGAATGGACACAGTATCGAAGACTGCAATACTTGATCAGCCTGGAGTAGGAAACAGTAGCCTAATACGACCACACGGAGATAACACAAATACGCCGATTGTAAAAGTTGTCGTAATTGTCAAGAGTACCGAAATGCTAAGAATCGTAATTGATCTGAGCCATCGGTGTGCGTGTGGTGTGATGGTTATAAACTAATTGCTAAGAGGGAGCAATAAAATTGTTCGTCAGTAATGGAAATCTCACTTGTTGGTTCCATCATTCATTGATCTGTGTGATAATTGATGATCAAAACTAATTAACTGTGAACATTTTAATTGAAAGAGTGACTTGATGAACATTAAGCATTGAAAGGAGTGTTTTGCCGAAATAATATCACGACGCACGAAAGCAAGATAGCATTATACAGTATCTCTGGATTTGCGTCGTGCTGTAGTGAACAATTCTGCCTAGCAACGTAACAACAACTACTGATACTGAACCGCAAAAGAATTTTTCCTCGCTTCAGTGGTGTGGAACGACGACGGTGATGAAAGATTCACTCAATACTGCAATAACTAACTAACCGGGCATAGCAAATCATCACAAAACAATAACAGACAATTAGAATCAGCAGTTCGCATCGCTGAGAAGACAGTGCGGACTCGCAATTGGACTTTCATACATTACGCGACAAACAGTTTTCTTTAGAGATTTTCACGCGCTGTTCCACGTTACCCGACGGGGACAACCATCACTGTGCGTCGCGTCTCCATTCCACCGACCGAGCAGTAGCAGTAGCGGCTCAACATCAACTGCGACAACTAAAAGGGGAAAAGGGGACGTCACAACCACCAAGAAACAAAAGGGAAATGTGTGCGATCCTTTATAAAGAGGAAAATAGATTACAATAACAGTCACAGATCATATTAGTTGATCACATGATCTTTTCGATTTTTCTGCGATTATATACACTCCTGGAAATGGAAAAAAGAACACATTGACACCTGTGTGTCAGACCCACCATACTTGCTCCAGACACTGCGAGAGGGCTGTACAAGCAATGATCACACACACGGCGCAGCGGACACACCAGGAACCGCGGTGTTGGCCGTCGAATGGCGCTAGCTGCGCAGCATTTGTGCACCGCCGCCGTGAGTGTCAGCCAGTTTGCCGTGGCATACGGACTCCATCGCAGTCTTTAACACTGGTAGCATGCCGCGACAGCGTGGACGTGAACCGTATGTGCAGTTGACGGACTTTGAGCGAGGGCGTATAGTGGGCATGCGGGAGGCCGGGTGGACGTACCGCCGAATTGCTCAACACGTGGGGCGTGAGGTCTCCACAGTACATCAATGTTGTCGCCAGTGGTCGGCGGAAGGTGCACGTGCCCGTCAACCTGGGACCGGACCGCAGCGACGCACGGATGCACGCCAAGACCGTAGGATCCTACACAGTGCCGTAGGGGACCACACCGCCACTTCCCAGCAAATTAGGGACACTGTTGCTCCTGGGGTATCGGCGAGGACCATTCGCAACCGTCTCCATGAAGCTGGGCTACGGTCCCGCACACCGTTAGGCCGTCTTCCGGTCACGCCCCAACATCGTGCAGCCCGCCTCCAGTGGTGTCGCGACAGGCGTGAATGGAGGGACGAATGGAGACGTGTCGTCTTCAGCGATGAGAGTCGCTTCTGCCTTGGTGCTAATGATGGTCGTATGCGTGTTTGGCGCCGTGCAGGTGAGCGCCACAATCAGGACTGCATACGACCGAGGCACACAGGGCCAACACCCGGCATCATGGTGTGGGGAGCGATCTCCTACACTGGCCGTACACCACTGGTGATCGTCGAGGGGACTCTGAATAGTGCACGGTACATCCAAACCGTCATCGAACCCATCGTTCTACCATTCCTAGACCGGCAAGGGAACTTGCTGTTCCAACAGGACAATGCACGTCCGCATGTATCCCGTGCCACCCAACGTGCTCTAGAAGGTGTAAGTCAACTACCCTGGCCAGCAAGATCTCCGGATCTGTCCCCCATTGAGCATGTTTGAGACTGGATGAAGCGTCGTCTCACGCGGTCTGCACGTCCAGCACGAACACTGGTCCAACTGAGGCGCCAGGTGGAAATGGCATGGCAAGCCGTTCCACAGGACTACATCCAGCATCTCTACGATCGTTTCCATGGGAGAATAGCAGCCTGCATTGCTGCGAAAGGTGGATATACACTGTATTAGTGCCGACATTGTGCATGCTCTGTTGCCTGTGTCTATGTGCCTGTGGTTCTGTCAGTGTGATCATGTGATGTATCTGACCCCAGGAATGTGTCAATAAAGTTTCCCCTTCCTGGGACAATGAATTCACGGTGTTCTTATTTCAATTTCCAGGAGTGTATATTTCATTACCATGTCAGTTTTGTTATCTTTGCGAAATTCTTCGGTATTATTTTTTCACGTTATGTGGCGTACCGCCACACTGTCTAACGCTGCTGGTATCATTTGTCACGTAAACGTTCTCACACACAGACGTCCACGCAACACAGACACCCGCCAGGTTCGTCGTATTATAACGGCAGCAGTGGCAGATAGTACAGGTGCCACAGCACAGATAGAAGGGCTTATGAGCCCAGAGGTGTCAACACGAAATGTTGTGAACCGATTATTAGAAATGGGACTATGAGCATGCACACCTATAGCCCATGGTCCATTCGCGCCCCGGAATCGTTATGCACGGTTCGACTGGTGCCGTCAGAGCGAAACCTTGAGGATGGAATGGCGTGTGGTAGTTTTGCGTGACGAAACCAGAGTCGGCCTGAAGAGAAGTGATGGTCATTTACACGGACTTTGCAGACTCGAGTGCTGTCTCGTAGAGTGAATTCGTCCAAGACACACTTGTAACACCCCAGGCCATATGGTCTGGGGTGGAATAAGCTACAAGTCTCGCTCACCTTTGGTGTTTCTGGATGAGAGTCGGTACATCCGGAATGTTGGTGGTCCATTTCTATTGCCGTTCTTGCAACAGGAAAGTGATGTGTGCTCGACCACAATGCCCGGGAAACTCAACGTGTTCTGCAAGACTTGCAGCAACTTCTCTGGTCAGCATGGTCTGCAGACTTGTCTCCCAACGAGGACGTGCAGGACACGATAGGATGAGAAGTGACTCTTGTGATTCGTCAGCCAACGACTTAAACTACGTAAGCAGGTCAATCAGACCTGGCATAATGGCTCCCAGGACAATATTCGCTATCAGTACGATCGACTACATTCAAGTCTATGGAGGCTAGGTGTTTTAGTGTGGATCGGCACCTGGCACCTCAGAACCGCTTCAGCTAGTGACCTGTAACTGTATTCATTTCAGGCCGGCCGAGCTGGCCGAGCGGTTCTAGGCGCTACAGTCTGGAACCGCACGACCGCTACGGTCACAGGTTCGAATCCTGCCTCGGGCATGGATGTGTGTGATGTCCTTAGGTTAGTTAGGTTTAAGTAGTTCTAAGTTCTAGGGGACTGATGACCTCAGACGTTAAGTCCCATAGTGCTCAGAGCAATTTTTTTATTCATTTCATGCTCTCCATAAGCACTGTTTGAACAATAAATCTTGAGTGAATTGAAAATCTGCATAAGGGTGCACATTTTTTTCCTTTTTTTTCTCTTTTTTCGCAGTGCATAATTATGCTCTGTGGGAATCAGCAATAGAGCAAACTATCGTAGTGGCAGGCAGGGTCACAATAATCAAAGAAAGAAGAATGCATTGCACAGGAGCTACAAAGAGAGCGTAAGACTAGCAGGAAACAGGAAGTGTTAGAAGTATACGTGAAACCATTTTAGACATGCATACAAATTAAAAAGGATAACTTTGTTCACGTCTGATATTACTCTCATTATTTTAAAACAGTCTTACTGAATCGTATTTGAGAGTTTTTACTGGCGCTGTCGGCGCGGACATCTTGCGCTGTGGGAGAGCGGCCGTGATCCAGTTTGCAGGCGTGCTTTAGAGAATCGCATCAGGATTTGCAGGGCGGCGCGCGCTCCGCGAGGACACGGCACCGTGCCGCAACCCATCTCGCCCTTGTGAAAGGCCCGTCCCTCAACGTCTCAGACAATCAAGGTGCTCCCCCGATGTGTATACACCAAGCACTCCGCTGGAAGTGCTCCAAGAAAATCCCCCCGTCTCCGTCTCCGTCTCCAGAAGCAGAAACACCGGCATTCGCGAGCAAACATCACACGCAGAATGCTGCTGCTACTCCAACATAGACGGCACTCCATGACCGTCCCTTCAGTTATGTTAGAAGACAATACTTCAGATTTTATCTCTTTTGAGAGAGTTAAAATGTTTGTTCCATCTAATATTGTTAAACTTTGGCAATATCTCCCAGTACCCAAATGAATTGTGAAAAAGTCCTCGCTAACCGACATATAGTGCCTTTTCATGGCTACTTTCATTACAGAGGTATTGGTATCAAACTTGGATTTTTTCAAATGTATATGTATTAGTTTCTGCTCCTACTGTCACAGTACTAAAGGAGACAAATTCACCGGGCTTTCGCTCTTCACAACTCGAGTTACTAGTTGCGGAGTAGTTACATAAAATATTAGAGCAGCCGCAAGTCGTTTACAACTTCCCTTTATTCTTACACCACATATCGCTCGTAGCCGGTGGCTACACATTAAATGCAGCTGGCTGTGAACGGAAAGTCTCACGTAAATGAAGTTGTAACTGGGCTGCTTCTGTGCTGGCAGGGCTGTGTAGCGCTTTGCATTGGATCTCTGACTGCGCATTCTTTGTAAGAGACACTGTGGCTGGTTGGACTCGTTGTTGGAAGTTAATCGTCAGTAGTGTTGGGCAGTTGGAAGTTAGTCGCCAACAGTGATGGAAGTGCTGTTGGGCAGTTGGAGGTGATGGATGTTAGATGTGAGAAGTTAATATTGATGGAGGGCAGAGGTCTGAAGTGTTAACATAGGCCAACATTCTGTACATATCCGATTTGGAGACTGAAAATTATTCATGATTATATACCTTTGTACTAGATGTCAAAGAAGATTTATGTTTGTGTCTGAACTGGATGTCACATTATGAAGGTAAATTAATACATTATTTGGTTTTCAACTAAGTCTTTCCTTTGTTAACCACATGCCTATTAGTAGTTATTGGCTTTAGTAGTTAGAATGTTTTATTTAGCTGGCAGTATTGACGCTCGCTGTATTGCAGTAGTTCGTATAATGAAGATTTTTGTGAGGTAAGTGCTTAATGAAATGTATAGATTATTGTCAGGATTGCTTCTTAGTCAGAACTATTCTTCTGAATTAATCATTTGAAGTCAGGTTGTCCTTTTTTGAGCAGTCAGATTGCTCTGCGCTTGGATATTGTGGGTCTCAGTCATTCAGCAATTTATGTGCAGACTCACACAATTAAATAAAGAAGTTTCATTGTGTGTAGCCAGAAACATTTAACTTGTGGCCGTTGCCCTCTACCTGAGATAGGGACGTCACATTTAGTCCGTTTCCTACCGACACTTTTACGGATTACTTTAAAGATTTACTTAAGGAAAGCGTATCACAAAGCAAATGTCACTGTTTTAGATATGTGAGTGATATACTCTATTTCTAGATAGGTACGAAATAAATTTTCATCACATTCTTTGAACACCTTGGCACTACACAATCAGTTTATTTTCGATTTTCATCTTGGCGTTATATTTCCCTGATAACATATTTCTGTTTTTCTTTTTTTCTCTTTGAGAAATTGTGGATCTATAAAGTTTTAGTCGAAATCTGTGATCAATGATTAAAACAAAAGTTCAATCGAAACAAGCGTGCAATATGAACAACTCACAATGGGCATCGTAAACTAATCTATAAATGTTCTACTGCACATCACACCGACTAGTTTCAAAATTTTCAGAAAAATTGTTACAGTAAACTCTGAAATGCCTACTTGTTCATTTGTTTAAAGTGACCACAACCAGTTTTATTCATATGGAAAAAAAATGGAAAACGGAATCTGAAAATGTTGGAACCTCTTCGATTCAATAAAATCATGGCGCACAGTCGTGATATGCTTTTATAATGCTCACTACATCACACGCAATGACCTCAGCGTTACTGATGTTACTAAGTTAATTAGGTTCCTGCTGACTGGCAGTGTTAAGATACCGCTACGTTCCAGCGAGTGTCGTACTCATAGGCCATAGAAGCCTACACTCACACATCATTTACTTTATTCTACATTTCTAAACAGTAAGCTCTGTAACCATGTGTTCATCTTCTTTGTATACATTCATGTTCTCTGTACACATTTAATTATGTAAATTTTTCACTTTAAGACATAGCAGTCGATCGTTATTCGGCATTAAATTCAATTTATTTGCTGCACGTCTTAAGGTCTGGACGTGTTTTTTGCCCACACACCATTCGAAAAGAGCCGGCCGAAGTGGACGTGCGGTTAAAGGCGCTGCAGTCTGGAACCGCAAGACCGCTACGGTCGCAGGTTCGAATCCTGCCTCGGGCATGGATGTTTGTGATGTCCTTAGGTTAGTTAAGTATAATTAGTTCCAAGTTCTAGGTGACTAATGACCTCAGCAGTTGAGTCCCATAGTGCTCAGAGCCATTTGAACCATTTGAACCATTCGAAAACATTTTCTTTTCGAACATTGTTACATTGTTCAACAGCATTCTATTGACTTCGACGGAGAAGATGGTAAGGGCTTTTTTGCGCTTTCAGTTTTGTGACTTGTTTCGTATCTACATGCCGTGTAATTTTACCTAGTTTTTACAGAGAATAGCAATGCAGTCGACGAATCTAAGCATTTTGTCCTTTAGTTCTGATTTAATTTCCAGCTATAAAAAGTCTTTAGAGTCTTACTTGTTTGTTCACTATAAAGAATGAAAAAAATTGCATACTCTAATTTCACAGTTTCATTCCTTGCCCGCCATCAATCCAAAAATTTTTGAAACAAAATGTCGTCCTAAGTACATTTTCGTTTCATCCCTGACGTCAGAGAATACCAATCTGCCTTCACTGCCATCACATGTATAACAAGAACCTTCATGTAATGTAGTGTAACTGGAAGATGCAGTCAGTCGAATATATGGATTCAGTTTTGTTACACTGCACTACACGCTAGTAGAGTACGTATACTCAGAAAATGCAGAGTGACACGAGAACATCTCGGCTGGTTCACATCATGATCCGACAGAGATTTTGAAAGCCAGGTATTGGATTGGAAGCCGTAATAATGGAAAGTAGACTGACTTTAAAGAGAATCGTCCTGCAGAATCAGTGTAGAAAGATATGAGACACTGACGAACTTAGCAATGATGTGGTACGTTCGTAGTTATCCAAGACAGTAGAACTGCGATAGTAAGTACCATAGTAGACAGTTCAATGGACAGGAAATGACCGTTTTTAAAAAGGCCAATCACAGAAGTTGAACAGACAAACGCAGGGACAATGACGGCAACAGCAAGGAAGCTAACAAATGAAATACATCAACCAATCAGCGAAACTTCAAGGTAGTCACTTGGGAAATTCACGGAAGTCACTGCGAATTGCCCAGAGGAAGAAGACGCAGTATCGAGAAAGATATAATTGTCGGCCCATGGAAACTCAAACCAACCTATGGTGAGACTGAAAGCAAAGGCAACATTAACGAGTGGAACAAGAATTCTACGGTTAAACGCAGAGAAGAGAGTGGTTAGGTGGAAAAAATATGTTGAAGATCTCTTTGAGGGGGAGAAATTGTCTGATGGCGTGTAGAAGAAATGAGAGTCGACATAGAAGACATAGAGGATACATTGTTTGTTAGAGTTTCACACAGCTATGGAAGACTTGAGATGGAATAAAAACAAGAAGTAGATAACATTGCTTCGGAATTTCTGGAATCAGTATGTAACCAAACGTCTATTCAAGTTGGTCTGTACTAACAGACCTTGAAAAATACTGGTGTTATCCAAATAATTTCAAAGTTAGTTGGAGGAAATAAATGAGATACCTGTTGCTCGAAAACCTTAATGTCTCATGTAAACAAGTTGCTGACAAAAATAATTTCCAGAAAACTGGCTAGAGGGCAGCTAATGACACACGAGAGGCTGTTCCGACTTTACTCTTGATAATGGAAAGAAACTTTAACTGAATTAAACGACCTAGAAAAACCGTTCGACAACGTAAACTCGTGCAAAATGTTCGAAATTCTGTGAAAAATAAGAGTAAGGTATAGGAAAAGGTAGGTAATGTACAGTAAGTTCAAAAATGAAGAGGGTATAATGTGAATGGAAGACCGAGAAAGAGATATCCATATTAAAAATAGTATACGACAGAGATGAAGTCTCCGGCCGCTGTGGCCGAGCGGTTCTAGGCGCTTTGTCCGGAACCGCGCTGCTGCTACGATCGCAGGTTCGAATCCTGCCTCGGGCATGGATGTGTGTGATGTCCTTAGTTTAGTTAGGTTTAAGTAGTTCTAAGTCTCAGATGTTAAGTCCCATGGTGGTCATAGCCATTTGAGCCACACATGTATTCTTACGACCCCACTGTTCAATCTGTACACCGAACAAGCAATGACGGAAATAAAAATAAGGTACAAGAGTACATTAAAGACAAGATTCATCAGTGACATTGCTTTCCTTAGTGAAATTGAAGAAAAATTGCAGGAGCTGTTGCATGTAGCTTGCTGTGTGAGGACTGAAGTATACAGACTGGGGCAAACAAAGAAACACGAAAATAATGACTTGTAGCAGAAACGAGATGAGCCTTAAATCTGATATCAAAATTTGGAACCACGACAAAGACGAGGTTGAGAAATTCTGCTGTATTGGAAGCAAAGTAACAGACGACATACGAAGTAGGGAACAGATAAAAATCTGGCAAAGAGATCTTTTGAAGAAGAAATTTCTGATACTGTACGTTTGGAGCACTGCACTGTATGGTAGTGAATCTTGGGGTGGAAACCGAGAAGCAACAGAATAGAAGCATTTGAGATGTGGTGGTACGGAAGGATGTTATCAACAGGTGGAGTGATAAAGAATGCAAAGTTTCTCCACATAATCAGCGATGAAAGGTACGTATGGAACCAATGACACAAAGGCGGGATTGGATGATAAAAGATGTGTAAGACATCAGGTAATAATTTCCATCAGACGATGAAGGCAGTAGACGAAACCTTTTAATAAATGGTAATTAGTTAGTATATCTATACGTCACTGTTGGTAGAAGGTCATAATGAATGCAGAATCATTCACGTAATTTCTTGCCTTTGTTACTAACTTGTTGTGTTGCTTGACATGAATTGTTTTTCCGTTATCTGTAACGACGGAGGTGATTGCCGTCCAGTATTCTTTAATTGTAGGTGCCTGAGTAATCAGAGCAATTTTCTCCTGTGTAGGTCGCAGAAACTGTACCCTTTCAGATATCTGTTCGCATGTGCTTGTTAACAATAACCTCTGTGATGAGTAGCACTAATGCTGTTGTGCTAATTAATGCTGTGCTACCAAACTTCAGGCTAATTACTTCGACGCCACCTGAAGGTGGTAGCAACATTCATAATCAGCACCCAAGCATAACATTTCGCTGTTGCCACAGTGAGGATCAGCTTCCCGCGCCGATGCTGCCGTAATCCTCTGGGAGACTGAGCTCCTTGCCTTTCTCGTCACTTGAAGGGCAGCAGAGGCTCCCGATAAGCGCTGCTGGGACTAAGCCACGGCCCCCAAGGGTGTACTCGGTCCGTGACTCAATTGCAGGGCCTCCGGCAAAGCGTGTACCGGCTAGAAACTTCGCCAGTCTCGGCCTACGGTAATCGACCTCCTTACATTTTAGCACCCAGCCAGAAATTCTGTAAACATAATGCGATGCAACGGTGATAGCTAAGGGCTACAGTGTCGATATTAATTCGCACTGGACCCTACAGAATATTTATAAAAGTTCATGATTATCTTTTTGATAACAGATTGCAACTTTTAGCGTTTATGTTAACAACATGGATGTGCTTCCAACAGACTGTTACAGCTGAATAGCTTTTCTAACACCACTTTCCTCCACACTGATTCTTTGATTTCCAATCCCGTTCTATAGAGGCATTTAGTAGGAGCCCAAAATAACTTTCACTTTAACTCCACAAGCAATGACATCTTATCCAATTAAGTTAATCTCATAATTACTTAAGTCATTGTCTTTTTTATTATTTTATCCAAACCCTGAAGATCGGTGTCGTGGCCACGGCAATCCTACCCAGCCTACCGAAAACGCAATGTAAGTAATAATTACGTTATACTGACGGAAGAAATCGCAACGACAAAACATAATGTAGAGTAATGAAAGTTTAATTAATTAACATTGCAAGACCACGTTTTAATTTAAGCGCAATTCTGTGAAAAGTAAGAGGAAGGTATAGGAAAAGTTAGCTAATGTACAGTAAGTTCAAAATTGAAGAGAGGATAATATGAATGGAAGACGGAGAAAGAGATGTCCATATTAAAAACAGAGGAGTTGGTGTGTATTGACAACACTGAAAAATACTCGTGTTATTACGATGTTAGTTAGGGCAAATATATGAGAGACTTGTTGCTCAAGAACCTTAATTCATGCAGCCAAGCTGCTGACAAAAATAATTTATATAGAAACTGGCTAGAGGACAGCTAATGACACCTGAGAGGCTGTTCCGACGTTGCTCTTGTAATGAAAAGAACTTTAATTGATTTTAACGACCTAGAAAAAGCGTTCGACAATCTAAAGTCATGCAAAATGTTCGAAGTTCTGTGAAAAATAATAGGAAGGTATAGGAAAAGGAAGATAATGTGCAATAGAAAAAGCGTTCGACAATGTAAAGTCATGCAAAATGTCGAAGTAACCGATCCGCAACAGTTCATTGTGTCACTGTAGCACCACCTGCTGCCTCTGATAATGTGAAATGCTGGTACTTTAATAACTGGAGTAACGGCCAGAATGTTGACTGCAAGCATGCATTGTGTCGTACAAGTGCCGGATATCAGCTTATGGGACAGAGTTCAAGGCAGGATATTTAATGCTGTTTGTGTATGGCGTGCTGTTGTCTCCGGTGATGTCCCATATATTCCCCATTGGAGACAAATCTGGTGATCGAGCAAGTCAACACAACATGTCGTCGAGACTGTGTAATGTTGCGTTACAACATAGGTATGAGGCGAGCGTTAACCTCCCCCCCCCCCCCCCCCCCCCCCGAGTGATGTTCATGAACGGCAGCACAGCAAGTCGAATCGCCATTCTGACGTACAGATTTGTAGTCATGGTGCGTGGGATGACCACGAAAAAGCTCCTGCTGTCATACTAAATCACATCCCAGACATTAACTCCTGGTGTAGGACCAGGAGCCGGCCGCGGTGGCCGAGCGGTTCTAGGCGCTCAGTCCGGAACCGCGTGACTGCTACGGTCGCAGGTTCGACTCCTTCCTCGGGCATGGATGTGTGTGATGTCCCTAGGATAGTTAGGTATAAGTAGTTCTAAGTTCTAGGGGACTGATGACCTCAGATGTTAAGTCCTATAGAGCTCAGAGCCATTTGAACCATTTTGAACCAGGATGTCTAGCATATAGCCAACTTGGGTGCAGGCACTCAGCTGGCTTCCTTCTAACCAACAGACGGGCATTACTGGCACCACCTTTCATCAGTAAACAATACAGACCTACACTGTGCCCTTCAACGAGCATCTCGTTCTGCATCACTAAGGTTACTATGGCGGTAGTTTGTGATCAGTGGAGTGCACGCTGCAGGGCGTCTGACCCGAAGCTGTCGAAGTAATCGATCCGCAGCAGTTCGTTGTGTCACTGTAGCACCAACTGCTGCTAAAATTGCTGCTGCAGATGCAGTACGATGCACCAGAGCCATACGCCGAACACAGTTCATATGGCTCTGAGCACTATGGGACTTAACATCTGGGGTCATCAGTCCCCTAGAATAATAAATAACTAATGATAAGATAACTATCAAACAGGTGACCAGTTCGGAAAATAGCAAATGAGAAGTAATGCGGACGTGATGTAATCAGCTGGCCAGATGCCTTACTAAAATAAATAACGTATCCACAGATATGTTACAAAACCGTTTTGGTGAATGTTACCAGATCGACGGAAGCATACAATGAGGTCCCTGATAAATAATGCATTAAATTTTGCTGATCTGTACTATAACGTATGTATACAGGCAGAATTAAATACTAATCTAGCTTCATATGAAAGCAAAGAATAGGATAAGTTTGACTAGCACTGAATTCCTTAAACAGTATTGTAATAAAATATAATAAATCATTGAACACAGCCAGCTGGGTAAGCACTTAAGTACTAAATACTGTTTCAATGAAATGCCGAAATTATCCACGAGCTAAAGGATAAGGAGCTTTAAAAGCTATTTTCATACGCAATTGGACAGTAGGTAATATGCGAGGCACCTACTGAAATATCGAAAACATCGTTTAGTTGAAGGCTGACTAGGTTTAAACATTATATTCATATAACACAAAACAGTAGATAATATGTGAGACAGGTAGTTTGCTGGTAATCTTAACAGAAAGTACCTTGAACAACAATAAAGTACACGATGAGCTAATGAAGGCAGAAAAGCATGACATGAAAAGAAGCAGAGCAGGTAACCTACAGAATGATATACCAGAAAGCGCATCCTGTACACACAGGGCTAGCCAGACAAGTTGTCAGCAACATAGTAAATGGGAAACAATAACTGAAATTTAATACGCGTTCGCCACAAATCGCAAATGCGTGTCCCGAAAATTGGTCACACGTAGCTAAGTATCAAAACACCGACGTCGACTTTTGGCTCACAACTGCCCACCGGAGGAAAGACACAGATATCGGATATCCTTGAAAGAAACCTGGATGCAATAGTTTACACATAGATTGAAAACAAACTGGCCGACTGTAAAAACGCATCACCTTATAGTAAACAGTATTCGCAACAGTTCCCCGAGCAAACTCGCTTCATTCATTGAGCGATTAGCTGACAATTAACTCCAGCGGTCATGAAGGCACCAGTAACACTCCACAGATCAGGCCGCCACCTACCGGCTACGTTCGATCCAACAGCGCTTGAACGTCCTCCGCACAGCTGCTAACAAGTCATTTTGCCGTAAATAGCCGAACATAGCAAAATTTCAGGGTCAACCATTGCTTACTGCATCCTCTTTCGGCCAGGAGTCCTCTGGTCCCACAGCAACGGGTCAGGGACGAATGTAGGGCAGATACAATCGTTATAAGAGCTGAAAAGAAGTCGCAGCCAGATGATACAGTTACGCTGAAGTCGAATTCCGCCACAATTCCACCCATCACCACTGTGGACGTGTTATAAGATGGGAATGTCGTCACACTCCCTCTTACCCACATTTCGCCCGCTCTTTTCAAACCTCTGTGATGGAGGTCGGAACTACGACAAAGTAAAAAGTACAGTTGTGCTGAAGTCCGAAGGGTTGCGTTCACATTCAATGTGGTTGCAATCCCAAGTTATCCTTAGAGAGGTGTTCAATCGTCCAGGGCGGGGAGGAAAGATGAGGGCAGTGGGGGGCTTGTCAGCAGAGGCAAAAGTTGTCAAGAACAAGGTCTGTCGCTCATCGAAATGTGAACTGTAGTTTCAGATTATGTGCGAATCCGCGCCCGAAGAGAAGGATTATTTTAATCGAGGTCCTGTATGCTGTCTGCTGATGGTTTTTCCTGTCGATACTGATAGGTAGTTGGTGTGAAAAGTTTTCCTTGGCCTTCCACAAGAAAATCACGTGATTTCACATGTATGACCCCCACGGCACAGGCTTCAAAAGAACGTGTTGGAATGTGCTTAAGAGAGGGCATTGGGAAGAATTGTATTGAAATTTGGTGCCGATGTGCTATCACTGACGCACTTTATAACTCACCTGAACGCCTGAGCTCTCGTCTTTACTTCCCATATGACAACACCTTGGTGTTGTGGTAGAGTGCGATGGTTAGGTCGAAAGGGCTTTTGTACCATAGCAGAGGAAGCACGTAGGCACATTCCAGCCAAATTTCAAACTTTAGTGTCACACTGAAACACAGCTACGGCGTTTGGAAGAAGCGTAGATAGTTGGTATAAAAATCAGTCAGAAGCCATACAGAATGCCAGCTAGTTGGTAGTCGACATGATATTACCAATATTTAAGGTCAACAAGGATATACATTTCGCTCAAAAGTTGTTCGTTGCTATGGGGATACATGGACTTACGTTGGGGAAGAACATCAGTCTCTCCGATATTGATTTTGAAAGTTGCTGAACAGATACAGAAGGAAGGCATCAAAAATTAGATTAAATCACGCCGATGGCTAGGTAGCAGCCTGTCGGGGATTTGACCAGGAAGAGAGAGGCACTCTACTGTGAATCGGAGGACGATCATTGGTGGAGGGTGGGTTGGACACATGTCCGTGTAACGTCCTCCACCTAAGCTGAAGACACAGCTGGCTACAGATTGTGTTCTCTTTCTTGGGAGGATGAATCGAAAGAAATCAACCCCAAAACTGTAATGGAGAGAAATACTGATGCACCAGTTACAATTTTTTGAGAATAAATTAATTCGCTGCAGAAGGTCCTCATGGAAATTTTTGCCAGAGAGACAAAAAGTCCATAGAGGCATTAACTGAACAAAGAATAATCCAACTGCTTGCAAATACAGTAAGATTGGTATAAAGCAGTGCCAGTCGCCATTTTAAGTATATCCTACAGCGCGTCCAGAGGCTCCTCACACGGGCAAATCTATCAACATTACTGAAGTTGTTGGCCGTATGGCTAGTAGACGTAGCAAGCGGGGATAGAGACGCTCAGCAAGGGAGAATGTAAATGGTTGAAGAGAAAATATGCACGAGAACGAAATTGAACGTGTTCATCGATAAAGAGTAGAAAATGAGAAAAAAGTTTGGACAGAGCAGAAACAGGATCATAATGTGGCCACTCCCGCCATAACGTGGAGGAAAGGTGAATAACGTTTTAGTTTTCGCTGGCCAAGGAAGCGATACACCAACTGACTGGACGCAGTCCCATCATAGCATTTACTAAAAATACAGAAACTGTGGTTGTGGTAAAATTGCCTTTCTTTCCAGCATTATTATTCTAATTATTCTTTGATATGTTTGTCTTATGACAGCTTAGCTACTGGACGCTCTCCACTCTCCTGTCGCTTTGCTCTCTTCCCACTAGACGAAAAGACATCGCCGTATCCGAGCAAGTCATCTGGGAGTTTGCAAATAGGCGTTACACACCATACCTGGAACTACTTTGGTAGTTAATCAATGTATACCGTAATATGGAATGAGGAGTACAAGCTGAAAATGGTGGCAGACAAAACACTTAATTACGTCCTACAAGCCTACCTTTTCGAGAGTTGTAAGGGAAGAACCCCTACACCTTGGAACGAGACTCACTCCAAAGTTTATTTTGCTTAATTCAACTTGCCATGACAGTTTGTCATGTGCAAGTATCCTCAACTCTTCAGTACTACAGCAACCTACACTAATTTGAATTTACTTTTGCAGTTCTCGTCTTGTTATCAAACTAAAATTCCCGCCCTTCCTGTATCCCTCTGCATGCCACATCTGTCCACCATTATAAAATGTACTACACACTGTACCTCGGAATGAGCCTTATCAACCTATCCTTTCTTTTACTTAAGGTGTGCCATAAACCTCTTTTCGTCTCGATTCGATTCAGTACTGCTTCAATAATTATTTGTTCAACATATGTAGTCTTCATTGGTGATGTTAAAAGTTGTGGCAACAACAGGAATTCAAGTGTCAAATGAAAAGGAGAGAGCGAATAGGTCTTTTTTTTTTTTGCTTTTTGTTCGTTATTATTCGTTGTAATAGGTCGTAGCGGACGTCACATGACATCCGTTAAAGTTCATCGTTGATCCCTTCGCTCAGTTTTTTTTATTATTTTTTGCTGCAAAGACCAGCCAGCCCTCCCACCGGACACGCTGAGCTACCGTGCCGGCTATGGGTGGGAAGAATACATTGAAGGCCTCTATAGGGGAGGAACTAATGACATGATAGAGGAGTAAATGGCAGTGAATCTATTATTTGAATCTGAGCTTAACACAGATTTGGAATAAAGCGGAAAGCCGGCCGGAGTGGCCGAGCGGTTAAAGGCGCTACAGTCTGGAACCGCACGACCGCTGCGGTAGCAGGTTCGAATCCTGCCTCGGGCATGGATGTGTGTGATGTCCTTAGGTTAGTTAGGTTTAAGTAGTTCTAAGTTCTAGGGGACTTATGACCGCAGCAGTTGAGTCCCATAGTGCTCAGAGCCATTTGAACCATTTTTTTTGAAAGCGGAAAGCATACATAACATTTCGTCACAGTTTCTGAAATCGTTGGGAAATAAGGGAGCCAAACAACTATTGGCAGGCGAACAATTCTTCACCTATGTAGAATCAATGTCTGGAGCAAAGCAGCAGGCTTTAGGAAAACTATCCTAACATTGCCGAATATACGTTTAGCAAGGCGACATAAGCACAGGCACTATCGCACAGTCAGTCTAGCAGCTTATGAACCCTCATTTCTGACAATAATAGCAGTTAGAAGGGTGCAACAAGAAAGGTGATTCTGTAATACGACGATCAGTTAAGAGTCTAGGAAAGCCGAAGTAACGAGACAGGCAGTTATGACGTTGCGTTTAGTAATGGAAGCAAAACTTGAGAGCAGTAATTTTATTAATTTATTTTTGTAAGCTGATCGGATTAGGGCCCTCTGGCCCTCTCCTACGTCGAAACTAATTTCACACATACAATATCTTTTTTACGTCATAGTTACTTAAGAAATAACGATTTTAATAAGACAAATGATATGAAAATGATTTGATGGTATGGAGTGGCAAGGTGAGCAAACAACACTAATAACGCTAATACTGGAAATACTTGTATTCTCGCAGCTGGTGCCACTACTAGTAGTAATATTAATAATAATAATGGCAGTGATAACAATAATGGTAGTGGCAGATATTAAAAGAATTTGAAACCTCCTGGCAGATTAAAACTGCGTGCCCGACCGAGACTCGAACTCGGGACCTTTGCCTTTCGCGGGCAAGTGCTCTACCAACTGAGCTACTGAAGCACGACTCACGCCCGCTCCTCACAGCTTTACTTCTGCCAATATCTCGTCTCCTACCTTCCAAACTTTACAGGAGCTCTCCTGCGAACCTTTCAGAACTAGCACTCCTGAAAGAAAGGATACTACGGAGACATGGCTTAGCGACAGCCAGGGGGATGTTTCCAAAATGAGATTTTCACTCTGCAGCGGAGTGTGCGCTGATATGAAACTTCCTGGCAGATTAAAACTGTGTGCCTGACCGAGACAAAATAGAAGCTTCCTGACGTAGCTAGTTCTGGGAAAGGAAATTTAAGGAGACTGCATCACCTATGAATACTGAGAAATGCTACTTGGACCCCGGTACCATTTTGTAACTCATGAATGATTTCTTCCGCTGATTTCGTACAATATTTCACAACCACGACACCTGTCCATCAATACACGAAGTCTGTCTGATATTAACAGCACTGGAAATATCTCTAAAAGACTGGTCGTTATGGCGTCGTTATTGTTGGCGTTTCAGCTTTTCGGATAAGAATCGGTCCATGAAATGCGTACGAAGTGAAGGGCAACGAGACCATTACTGTAGCTTTAGTCACATGCACCTTCAACGTTAGTACATTGTCAACAACTTTAAATGTTCTCATAGCCACAAATCCAGTGGTTTCATGTCTGATGAACTGGAAGACAGTGCTACCAGCCTCCATCACTCATGAAACGTTTTTGTGAGATACTGTCGCACGATCATTCCAAAATAGCGTTAAACTCCATTGTCTCAGTATCACAGATGTTGTATATCTACAAGGACGGTGTTTTCCAATAGCGCTGGAAAATTATCCAGATAAAATCTGTGAAACACATCACCTGTTAATCTCTTTGGTAAAGTTTCTAACTAATCGCCTCCATAGCAGAGAACAGCGTAGACGGCTGCTATGTAAAGGGCCCGAGTTCAGTTCCTGGTACTGCGGAGGATTTTTCCTCAGCAGGACGATTGGAATGGAGTGCATTCAGCCTCGTGCTGCCAAGAGGGACCTACTTGAGCGTCCCGTTCCGGCGCCAAGGTCTGCAACGTTGGAATGATGTCCGGGAGAGTGGTGTGCTGACCACGTAACCTTCCATACCGCATCCACATCACGCGGTATGGGAGAGGATGACACGGCAGCTGGTAGACATCCCTTGGATCTTCACGGCCAGGACGAGTCGGTTACAAAGTGAACGATCCTATGGGTCTGTCACCGACAATTTCTACCCATGCATTGATAAACAGATGATCGTACTGCATTTTCATGACTGCTCTAAGATTTGCAACTGCCTGAACGTGTGTTTTGCAATAATTTACTGTGCCATTTCTTGATAATCCCGATCATGTGTAAATAACAAGCCGGCTGTTGGATAACCCATGACGTAGCATCACGTCTCTTATCTGCCTCGAGGAACATTAGGCTACCAAAGCACTGATTACAGTACAGTTAATTCAAAACGCTAGAAATCACTAATCTTGTTCTGCTAACGTAGAGTATGGGCTGCACGCCCTCGGGTGAGTCATACAGCATATTATTTCACTACTATAACTGATTAACAGTGTCTTGTAAATTATAATAATTCAGGATGAAAGCAACAGAAAGACGGCCTACATCACCCAGTACTACACGTAACAAGTCACAAGTAAATGGCTCCTACTGCACAGGCATTGATTTACGAACATAATGTTACCAGAGGAAAAATTCTTCAGTCGGAGCACAAAAAAATCCAACACTGTCCTATTTTAATAGACACTAACTGAAAAATCTGGTACCAGCTGGCACATTCTACCTTCCTCAACCTTTAAAATATTCCTTTTCCCTTCTCTTTATTCCTCTCCGACTGGCAATGACGCCTTCAATCTTTTCCTATAACGATTCTGTCACTGTTAACAATGTTCTACTGCCACTGTGCCCGTCTCTCTCTCACACACTGCATTGCTTCCTTCGCTCTTTCTATGCGAAAATATTTGCACCCATCCCAACATGTAACTCACATCTCATTCCCACAAGCTCCCCTAAATTCAACTCGCTCCCACGCACTAGTCCGTCGCTGTAAGTTGCTCCTACCCATCTACTCCCACATGCCTGTTCTCACTCATTACTTATCGCTTTGTGCCTTTCTAACTGTCTCGCTTCCCACAACCACGGCCCCTTTGTTTTGTCCTACTACTACCGTCTCCTTCCACTGTCACTGTCTCCTTCTCGCTCTGTCTTACTGCTACTATCTCATTCATTGGTTCTCACTGTTGCTGTCTCTTCTCTCTCTCTCTCCTCCTCGTTGTCATTGTCGTATGCAATCTGCTTCTCACCCACATCCACTTCCCCCTTCTCCTTCTTCCTCTCTCACTGGCACTGACTCCTTAAATCTTTTCCTAGAACTGTTCTGTCACTGTTACCTATATCCCACTGCCACTGTACCCATCTCTTTCTCTCACACTGCATTTTTCCCATCGCTCTTTTTATACCACAATAACTGTCGACTATATTCCATCTCTTTCCCACTAACATTCTGTGCATAAAAAAGACTATTCGCATGCTAGAATTTGTGGGGAAACTTTAAATGTCCTAATAAGTCAGAGTCTTTTAAAAAGTGCATATTCGCATTACTTCTGCTCATATAGGAGGATCTTTCCGCTGGTTTCTTTTCCCTGCAACAGCAGGACTTGTCACTTATATGAAAATAACTTTACAGGTCCGTAAATTTTGCTATTTTACTTATGTGAAATTGAGATTATAAAAAATTGGTTTCACACCTCACACTGAACTTAACGTGCACTAAATTTCGCACGCACTTCAGCACTACAAAATGTGTTTCCCAGAACATTTCTGATGATGACCGAGACACTTTGCAACACATTTCAAACAATTTGCTCCTTTTGCCTAAGCAGGCGGAAGTGTGTAATATTCATACTTTGAGCCAACACTAGAGGACAGTGATAGTATGACCATCCTTCTGTGCCGGCCGGAGTGGCCGTGCGGCTCTAGGCGTTACAGTCTGGAGCCGCGTGACCGCTACGGTCGCAGGTTCGAATCCTGCCTCGGGCATGGGCGTGTGTGATGCCCTTAGGTTAGTTAGGTTTAAGAAGTTCTAAGTTCTAGGGGACTGATGACCACAGCAGTTAAGTCCCTTAGTGCTCAGAGCCATTTGAACCATTTGAACCATCCTTCTGTTGGGTATGCAAATGCTCCCTACCCCAGGGCTATCAAAAAAACTTTTCTATCACTGATAGAAGCCGAGGTATAAGCCACTGAGAAATATCGCTCTTATGCGCCGCTGTTTGAGACATGTTACGTAGCGATTGCGGCCATCTGCGTGCCTATAACTATTGGGACTTTTCTTCTAGTTTATTGACACTGACTGTTGTTGGCTCACTTTGCGTCACTTTGGACACAGCATTTTTGAGCACCTTGTATACCGTGGACGCTACCGGCCGTACACTACCCGTCCTACACCCAGTACAACTTTCGCTTCTTACTTTGGCTGTTACGAACGATTTAAAAAGTGCTTGCCAGTCACATCTCTATGTTCCCGATTCCTCGTACTAATGCACTGGCTATCCCAGGGTGGAGAGTCACTTCATTACGAGACGATAGCGACCAGCAGCTAAAGCTGGGAGCTGACCTCTACTGCATGGCGCGCCTCCCGCAGCGGAATCTCCACGATCGGTCCCAGAATCAACCCGCAGTCTGCGTGCCTGCAGAAGGTCGCGCGCCGCGCTGAATGACAAACGCCGTCGTCTGTATTCGACGCGCCGCGCTGCCCGGAGCCAATATCATATCGTCGGCATACATACTGATCGCCGGCGGCAGTCGCTAGGCCCCAATAAATACGGGGCTCTCCCCGAATCGGACCGACGCTGCGCTGCGCGGCGCGGCGCCGTTTATTGGACTGGAAGTAAAGGCAATTACTGCCACCCCAGTGGTGCGCTGTTTACACAGTATTGGCTTACGTAATGAGCGAACGGCTCTCTCCCTCCTCACTTCGCTGTTTCCACGGAAAAGGTTGCCGGCCGCTAGACGCTGGGGTGGGCGCCGACAATTATCAGCACAAAACCAATTACATTAAGACTCCTTTCCATAAAACATGCTCTACGAAACGTTTCCCGCACTCCGGCTGAAACCCCTAGCGTAAATTAACTGGGAAATTTGTATACGTTACCTTAAATCGCCAGTCGAGTACCTGTGTTCGTTGGAAAACAGACCCACGCAACGTGCTTGAGTAGAGTTTGCCCTAAGGGCATTCATAAAGTAGTCTGTCGTTGGCGTTACTGCGAAAGAGAAACTAGTTAGAGACCAGCAGCTACATATATCGTTAGTTCCGACCGTAGCAAGTTCTGTTCTGAGAGACTGCTGCGTTTAGGATTGTTATAAATACTTCGAATCACCTCGAGCACGTTACAACTTGTATAGTTGCCGCACTTCTGCAGAACTAATGTAAATAAACGAGTGAATCCTGCTATTCGAGAAGCATCAGCATTGGAAAATGCAAAGTTGTGTCGTTACTATGCTTTCTAAGTAAACTGAAGTCTGTGACGGTATTCATACCAATGCTTACGCAGCTTAAACGCTGTTGTAAAGATGTTTCTTATGTCTACGAAACTTTATTTAGCTATCGTTTAGCCACCTGCATTATGGGACGTGTGTTTTGCTCAAAAAAGCCGTTTCTAGCTTAATTTACTGTGATAAATTTATGGTGTCCACGCTCAAGACAACATTTCAGATTTCCCAAAATCCGTTAACTTGAACTACGGAAACATAGCAGTCGATTCAGTTGTATCACTTTATCTCTCGGATTTAACACTGTAACTGTCCTGAAAGTCTCAATTCTGATGTTTATTATCATCCTGTCAAGAGATTTGTCTCTCTATCACTAACGAAGACATTTATTTATTCAACCTGATCTGATCTTACATCGGATCGTGATTTCACACTTGGCTTACCTTCTTTACATCATAGTTACCTAAGAAATAGAAATTTCAATACCACAGATATTATTAACGTAATTTGAGTCTCTATTGACACTGTGAGTAAGCAATGGCAACTGTGAACTATTAAGGATAATATTGGCTGAATTTATACTACTAGTGTTCTTGCTGCCAGTAATAGTGATAATAGTCATAATGTTAATAAAAATGACAATAATAATGACAATATTGAATTAATGATAGTGGCAGTTATAAAAAACTTTCATAGGTTGGAAAACAGAATTTTTTTTTATAATACAGCGAGTTCTGAGGAAAGGAAATTTAAGGAGACTGCACCAGCTGACGACACCTGAAATGAGAAAGATCAGGATGGAAGAAAGGATGTACAAAAGAAAGGCGTGCGTACAGTGATAGTGGCAATCATTATTGTTGGTTCAGTAGATTTGTCATAACTGTCTTTGAAGGTGAATATTTCGTGCTGTTTTCTGATGAAATGCGGGAGCTTATTCCAGAGTTTGGTTCCTGTTACTGAGAAAAGCTTCGAGAAAGTGGCTCAATGATGGGACAGACAGCATTTCGCTCAGATGGGAACGAGTGGTTGTGCCATGTTGTTCAGACAGGAGCGTTATGGTCGAGAAGAGATCTGGTGGACACTGCACGATGATAAGACACAATAGCTGTGCATATGATGGTGAAATATGCTGAAAGAGTCAAACATTACTGATATAATGTAAACAGGTATTCGTAATCAATTCCAGACTCCATGAGCTTTCCTGGGAAAGGCCTTGGAGGATAACATAGCTGTGAGCATCTGAATTATAGATCTTTATTTTGTGTCTATTACGACATTCCCTGAGTTGACTGTATTTCTGCGCCTCAGCCAAGTCAGCAATAAATACGATTACAGATGTTTTAAAACTCACCTGTTTGAATTATTTACCAGTGCAAGAATTTCCTCACTGACCACTACTAACCTCTCAAGAAGACTTTAGTTCAATCTGGAAAATAAGAACTCATGAGTTTTTAGTTGGTAGAGTATGTAAGAACCTGCCGCTCACAAGACACATTAAGAACAGCGTCTGCGCCAGACTTTATTCCAGCATAGCTCAGTGTTTTATGGTAGAAACTGTATGTAGTGAGAGACGCGCCGAAGTACTTTGACATGCGATAATTCCCGTTTCAGGACGTCATAGATATGAATAACGGCGGCGTAACACAAGAGACGGTGCAGACGTACCACGGTTCTACAGGACGTAACTGACAACATTCGAGACGGAATGTTCCTATGCGTAGTCAAGAGTATTGCGTTTGATAAACACTTTTCAGTAACTATCTGCACTCTCAGCAAGAAGACACAGACATCACATAATGTAGTTTACTCGGCATGAGAACGTACCGGAGATAATCAACAAACATTGCCTGCAGACGCTACAGGAGAAGTAATGTATATCATAGTTGGGTTTACTACTGAAAATTCAAGAACGTACGTTCAAAAAAGACCCGACCATTATATTACTTCTCAAAAGCGTCTCGTGCGACGACCACGACCAGAAAATTAGAGAAATTAGAGCTGACACGGAGCTTTAGCGACAATGTATCTCTGAAATGAGTTGCTAATCCTCTCAGGCAGTCCTGGGCATTCAGTAAATGCTGGAAGGCTGCTTCAATTCGCAAGCGAAATTTCTCAAGAGAGTTGGCCACGGTAGCGTAATCCAATCTTTTGACATGACCCAACACACAGACATCCACGGGATTTAAATCCAGATACCTTGGAGGCCATGGCACAGCCCTCCGCCCCCCCCCCCCCCCCCCCAATCCGTTGTTGACCATACGTCCGAGTTAGAAGCCGGCACACTCGTAAGTGAAAATGTGCTGGAGCACGGTCATGCAAGAAACACACGTTAGGGCGTTGGTTCAGCGGGACATCATCATGTACAACTGGAAGTAACTTCCGCATAAACCGCATGTACAGCTGTCCGGTTAGGCTCCATGGTAGGAAGTGTGGTCCAGTTATGCGGGCTCCGAGCAGTCATGCCCAGACGTTCAAAGAATAACGCAGCTGGCGTCGTGATACGTGTGTTGCATTAGGATTGACATGGGCTCAAATGTGACAGTTATAGATGTTGAAAATACTGTTACGCGTAAATCCAGCCTCACCCGTGAAGAAATACTGTTTACAGACAGGGGATTCAGGTTACACTTTTGTTGCACCTAGTGGCATAAATCCTCTCCGGGAGGCATGTCTGTACTGTTGATGGTTCGCACTTGCAGGAGTTGATACGGATAGAGTACTTGCCGATGTAAAATTGACCACACACACTTCTACGACACAGGCCGCGCTCTTGGGTACCATCTTCCTTTTTGAAGTACTCGAACGTTCATGTACAATGTGTAACACTCTTTCCTCAACATCGGATGTTATGGATCTGGTTTGACCTTCTCGTACATGGCGTGCGAAACTCCTGGTTTCTCTAATGCGTTGATGTAACCGGCTGAATGTACGCCAGTCGGGCTGCCTGCGGAGACAAAAAGCTTCTTCATCCCACCGTGCAGCCTCAAGGGTACTGCCATTTGCTCTGCCATATTTGAAGTGAGTGCTAGCGTACTCTTCGTTGGTGTAACCTCTATTCATGGTGCCTTCACGTTCGTAACTTATTGTGAGGCCGGTACGACACAGTGCACGGAGGGGGAAAGGGATGTAGTTGCGCATGCATAAACAGATAGTTGATCCGAGGCCTTGAGATACCAATGTAAATACCACAGTATCCAGGGGCGGTTCCCAACTCGAATTAAGGTGATACCTCGACAACGGTTGATTTGCTGACCTATGTTTAGTGGAGTTCTTTTAGCTACATTTGGCCTGTAGGTCCCATGTGAGTTGCGAACCAACATTAAACCCCCATGGGATTCCACCGTATTTACATTGGTTCTCAAGGTCAGGGATCGACTGTTTGTCTGTTTACGCATGCGCCCTCTACATCCCTATCCCATTCCGTGCACTCTGCCGTACAGGCCTCATAGTAAGTTACGAACGTGAAGGTATCAAGGGCAGATGTTACTCCAACGAAGAGTACTCTGACATGCACTAAAACGTGTTACAGACATTGGCTGCGAGTAGACATTGACTTTTAATCAGTGGGAAAGTTGAAACTTTTGCTGACCGCGATTCGGATCCGGGTTTACCGCCTACTAAGCCATCAAGACACCGTGAACACCGCAACTGCAGGGACTACCCCATGGATACAACACTACATTAGCGGTGTGTGGAAAACAGCGAATTTGGGTCCGACGGGAGGCGTGCTAGCGTAGTCTGTGCAGCTGTAATGACATCTCTGCCTGATGACTTAGTGGTCGGAGCGTCTGCCTAGTAGGCAGGAGACGCAGCTTGAAAGACCGGTCCGGCACATATTTTCAACTTTTCCACCGATTTAAATCAATGCCCACTAGTAACCAATGTCTGTAATTCCTTTATGTCGTAATTCATATTGGCTGCTGGATCAGAATGGTGTCGCTAAATCCTGCCATTTCTTCTGGGGCACCCTGTATGCGACACGCTGTAGGTCGCGACTTATCGAGTATAACTAAACAATCATTTTCTGTTAAGTGCTTCGCGAACATATCACATCAGCCACTTTTGGTTCATTTTGTTTTTCCAGCTTCTACGCTTACACCCAACATTAGCCTCCTGTTAGAGTATTTTGCGTTCGAACGCCTTCTTACGCCAACTGACAAGACCCAGTTTCTTTAACTTCAGTAGTATTTTTCAGTATCCACCTAGATCAGATATCTTTCCACAGGTGAATATTTTTGTAAATTGAATTTACTACAGTTTTCGTTGCGGTTCTGTCTCACCAAATGTCACAGGTCGATCGTTTTCATTCATATGGCTCACTGAATCGATATTTTTTGCCACAAACTATTTTATTCCATCTTTCACGAAGTTCATAGTTGCTGTAACGGGAGCACAACCGTGGCAAAATTCTGAAAACTAACTGCAAACGAAGCGACTCGAGACATTGTCGTTGGGGTAGACATAAAATGAAATGGTAAAAAAAAAAGAACCGAAGCCCATGAAATGAAATTATCCTTTTTTATCAGCACTGTTTCTGCAGACGCACAGTGTGATCGAAGTAAACAGTCAGTTTAAGAGCTACCATTGTTTTAACATGACAAATAACGTAGTTTAAATCAACACTAACATCAAATCTCAAGAGAACAACCATGAAACGGCTTAATATCTTTCTCTACATCTTAACGGTTTTAAATCATTACTATCATAATGCAGTGTGTCACCTTTGGGTTCACTGTGCATTGGCTCTATTCATTAATTGCTGAAACACAGAAAACTTCACCGCGCGGGGTAGCCACGCGGTCTGGGGCACCTTGTAACGGCCCGTGCGGCTCCCTCCGTCGGAGGTTCGAGTCCTCCCTCGGGCATGGGTGTGTGAGTTGTCGTTAGTGTAAGTTAGTTTAAGTTAGATTAACTATGTGCGTAAGCTTAGGGACCGATGACCTCAGCACTTTGGTCCCATAAGACCTTACCACAAAGTTCCCAGTTTTTACAGAAATCCCCTGTTACTATCAGATGAAAATCGTTACTACAGTTTTTCGCATTGCCGTATTCTAAAGTATTAACCCAGTACGAAGTGTTCAATAGGAAGTTAAGAAGTACTTGTGAAATACACCAATCCGATGATACAAAACATTTAAGGGTACAGATATCAAACCAGTTCTTGTCGGATCGAATCAACCATTACGTTTCTCTGCAACAGCGCATCGGCATCGCTGACGGAAATGTCACAAGCCAGGAGTGACAAAATGGAACCTGGAGATCGTCTGGCGCGAAAGAATGTCTCTGTCATGGCAGAGCCATCACCCTAATATACTGCATTTGCGTTTGAGATAAGCGATCTTGGTAAAAATAGCAGTTTCGAAGCTCAGAATTAATTTGGCATTGATGGAGTTGTTATGTAGTCAAAAGGTGATGTTATGGTAAGAAAACGATGATAATAAATCCATAAAAGATCGTGATAGACGAGTGACTGTAGTTGTAGTGCGAATGCGATCAGAATAAGTAGGGATGTGATACTTGAACTTAGAGTGAAGTAAATAAACTGTGTCGTAAAATGTTCACGTATTACAACCTCTTTATTGTTGTTAGAATTTCTGGAAGAGAGTTAGTTACAGAACAGTGTGGTGAGAGTAGGCTAAGCACCTCTCGCAGTAAGCAGGAAATCTGGGTTCGAGTCCCTATCTGGCACGAGGCTCCTGGTCAGAACTTCAGTTACCGGCGCATGTACCTAGGCAGTACGTTTGCAGTCAACAACTGGCTATCGATTAATGTCCAGTGACTAATTGTACAACCAATCAATAGACAGTACGGAGTGGCGGCTTACAGATCTGACGAACAAACGCAATACAATAAGGCCAACGCCTCTCTGAAACAAGGAAGCGAGTGCTGCCAGTGAAATAAAAATCGCTGCTTCGCTCTGGCAGATCTGAATTCTGTCCGGCGCCGTGGGAGAGAAACACCGATAAATCCAAACGGCACGTGGCCCGAACATCCGCGAGAACAGTTGGCAAACTCGTCCGCGACCCCTCTCTGCCCACCGACTTTGTTTGCTTTCACCCACCTCTTCCGGCGGAACAGACACAGGTTTCACAGTTCGAACATAAATTTCATCTCCAATAATGCAGAAATTTCTGACATTCGCTTACGACTTGTAGCCACGACGTTTCGCTTATCCAAACGCGTTCCACGGATCTATTTTCGTTTCCTTCTTTCTTGTATACTGCAATACTCTATCCTGCGAGGAGGTAACACGCCACGAAAAACATAACACTTCACCCAGAAAAAATATAAATTTACTTAAGAAGTTGTAAAATGTAAATCTCCACTGAAGGCAAGAAAATGGGCAATAAATAATTCTTATTTGAAATTCGAGAAATTTTCAGCATTCGTAGATCTTCATGTCTCAAAAATTATTTCATTAAAGCAGAGTATGAATTCAGGCAAACCTAGAAAGCGCACAAAACATTTCATTTAATGCATGTTCCAAAAAACAGAAGTAAGAAACCATTATTAAACATTTATTTAAACTATGAGTTAAAACCTATGAGCCCTGTAGATCAGATCAATAAATGAACAGCTACTGAATAATTTAGGACATACCCCTTAAGTGAAGCAGAGAAATGTTATCGGAACCGTTTTAGTAGAGTGCAAATAACTCAGGCTAGTTCCATAAATCCGTGTATAAATAAAACTTAAACGGCAACGCCCATTTGGCTTCAACGAAACCAGCAGGTGAGAAACTGAAAGTATATTAACTCTGAGTACAAAATAAAATGCAGGAAACCGGCACAAATACTACTGATACATCAGCAACATGTCTCAGACCCTACAAACAATGTTAGCAAATACAGCTAACTAAATGGGAACCGGTAAACTCTTTCAATAAAATGGGCCCAAACTCAGACCTAAACACATAGTGTAAGGAACCCAACAGCACGGGGCACAGCTATGAATAACTGTTTATAAAGCGCCCACATTAAGGTGCTGACCGTCAAGTCCAACAAACGCCGACGACTACGACTCAGTAATTCCAAACAGCACGTGAATACTGTAGACGTCAAATTGCAGACCAAGTTCCCAGGCAGTTTTCCACAAAATCCTAGCCACGTTGTTTTCGGGTGTGTAAACTGGTAGAAACAGGACACACATACGCCAGCTCGAGGTGATATTCGGTTCAAAATAATGGTTCAAATGGCTCTGAGCACTATGCGACTTAACTTCTGGGGTCATCATTCGTCTAGAACTTAGAACTAATTAAACCTAACTAACCTAAAGACATCACACACACCCATATCCGAGGCAGGATTCGAACCTGCAACCGTAGCGGTCGCTCGGCTCCAGACTGCAGCGCCTAGAACCGCACGGCCACTCCGGCCAGCGGTAATATTCGGCTCATAGCGTCTATGTCCGACAGAACTGGCAGTTCTTGTCCTTGGATGGTTATCCTGCAGTTACCGATGTACGAATAGGTAACCCCCCCACCACCAAAAAAAAAGAAGAGAAATAACTTTGCCGTGGACGGAACTTTTGTAGTATGCATTTCTGCCGCTAGACGTGTATAGCGCCACTCATTACCTGTTCAGTGCCGCCTGTACAGTCGACCTAGCCTGTTCTGTTCATCTACTGTGACTGTTTTTGCTAGCACTGTTTTGTTCTTGTGCAAGCTTAAGTGAAGAATGTGCAGCAGTGAAATTTTGTTTTCTAGTCGGTAAAAATGCTGCTGAACTGCTTTAATGTTGGAAACAGTTCATGAAGATGACGCTACGGGAAAAACTGAAGTATACCATTGGTCTGTTCAGTTTAAAAAAGGTGTCATGTCGATTGATGACAAACCCCGTTCTCGACGTCCGTCAACTGCCCTAATCGATGAAAATACTGAAAACATTTCAGAGCTTGTGCTCACAGACCGTCGACAGACAATTGATCAACTATCGGAGATTAGCGTGTTATTTTTGAGCTCGGCTCAGACCCGATTTGTGGCAGACAGGAGACAGTTTCTTCCGACAGGACAACCCACCTGCACACACAGCCGTCTGTGTTAGACATTTTTGGCTAAAATTGGTGCGGTTCCGCTGCCCCACGCACCTTACTCGCCTGACCTGTCTACGTGCGACATTTTCTTATTTCCATCATGAAGAGAGACATGAGAGGACACCGATTCGACAATATTTAAGAAGTCGAGAAAAGGAAGATGGAGGGCCTGTCACCCATTTTTAAAGACGACTACAAAAAATATTTGAAACAGTCGAAGAACCGGTGTGACAAATCTAATAGTTGTAATGAAGATATTTTGGGGGGAATAAAGTTATTTTTTATACAGTTTGAAAATATGTATAGCTTTTAAAAAATAATTCCGGTTTATTTTTGGGTACCTCCTCGTAAACGACTCAAAGTCGGCTCACGCGCAGCGCCGTTACGTCTGCGTGGCAGAGAGCGCACACACCCCCTGGTGGGCCGCGAATGAAGCGGCTGCTTACTACACGAGACTACACTGACTTTCTATTCCATATCGAAGCGCGCATGGGGCAGCTACTAAGAGGAAGTCACAAACCGAAGACCTCCACGATACGTATACAGTGGCAGATACGGTATATTAGCGACGCGTAAGTCCGGGGCGACGAAGCAATTACTCTCAAATACTGATGAAGAGAGATAATACTTTGCAAGTCAAGAACCCCACTCTTACACAAAGAATAAAGTGGACAAGGAAGAACGTTATGTCACTGGGAAACACATGAGGCACTTACTCCACGCCAAAATAACAGAAATCCCATTAACTTCCTGCACCAGCTGTCGTAATTTGTAGTAAAACATTCTTTACTTTTTTATGTATATATTTTACAGTTTCACTTTTGTAGCTCATTTCAGTTGTGTGAAATACGTACTAGATGCAACATCGCTAAAATACAAAAATAAAACTACGATTAGTTTTAATCTACAGATAAAAATTAAACCAGAAGCGAACTTACATGTTGTATCCTTCCAAACCCACATATTTGGGCGACGCTCAGAACTTATGTCCGTCATTGCTAAAATGCCGTTGAGCGTCCGTAAGCAGTAAGAAAACATACATACACACACACACACACACACACACACACACACACACACACACATGCAGTTGTGTGGCCTTCTATTCAAGTAAGACAGTCTCTGCATGCTGCATCGACGGATGAGCGACAACAGGGTGGTCAAGCCCAGAAGTTTTTTT
Organism: Schistocerca americana; assembly: GCF_021461395.2. Taxonomy (NCBI): domain Eukaryota; kingdom Metazoa; phylum Arthropoda; class Insecta; order Orthoptera; family Acrididae; genus Schistocerca; species Schistocerca americana. The sequence goes on along the minus strand of NC_060124.1, from coordinate 402,310,747 downwards.
ACACCACCACAAGCGCTACTCCACTTACGGCTGCTCTGCCCAGTCTGCGAACATCAGTTAGGAGGTGTTTTACTATCTTTTGATTAAAAAAATCGATTTTTTTAAATTGCATTGTTGGATCCATAAAAGTGTTTAGAATCCAGCGCTGAAACGGTTTTTCCGAATACGCAACGGAAATGTTTGTTATTCGCAGTTGAACAAAAAAATGCACCTGGCTGAAATCGGCCTTTTTCACGCACCAGTTTTTTACTTTCAGAGGACGAGTTATTGCACCGGTGATTGGAAGGAAACACACAAAATTCAAAAGAAAGTTTGAATGCGTGTGTTTGGAAGTTAGTCCCCAAGTATTTGCATTCTGGTGCGAAGACTGTGGAGATTGCGACTTTCCTGGCAGTGAGCAGCTTCAACGAAGGGTATTCAGCAACTCTGAAGACTATGACAACCATGGACGTCACCCTGGGATTTTATTCGGCGCAGTTCGCCAAATATTCGGACGACCACCGGATTCAAGCAGCCGAAAACCGCTTGCAACCGGTCGCACGAGCGCTTTGGAGCAGCGCAGGATGGCCCAGATCAAGCAGAACGCCCTCTATGAGGAAGGGGAAGGACTAGTTTATAGACCCGGAATAGCAGATTGAACGTACATTGCATAATGTTGCATTTAAATGTAGTCAAAACTTCAAAGGCTTTTTTCTCGAAATGATGGTTTTTTTTTTATCGCTCTGTATGGTAACTTCAAATCTACTGAACCGATTGGCATGATTCTTTGTTTCCGACGAAGCTAACTAAATTGTCTAGTAATTTTACCACTTTTATTCCGATCCATCAAATATAAATATTTTACTTGATCGACGAAGTCGAAAAATCGATGAAAAAAAACCTATTTTTTCAAATGGCCGCCATTTTGTTTCCTATGTTCCAAATAACTTAAACGAGATACAACTCCTAAAGAATCTTATATACTTCTCTTATATACTTCGCTGACATTAACTCAAATTTGATTTCAAACGAGCTGGCTGACCTGTGACATACGGCGCGTGGAGATCTACATCGAAATTTTGTTTCATTCCAGCGGCACTTCCTCCTTTAAAATTCAACATTTCCGGCCGAAAAAATTCCATTTTGTAGACAAAATATGAATAAACATTTTGACCAAATTTGACATTGATATCTATAACATATCACGAGAAAGAATTCTCAAGCAAATGCTTTTTCCGGGCCAAAGATAATAAACCTCCCCTTAAGAAGACACCATCGTCTTCTAGTAAGCCAGCTGTGAGCTCAGTGTGTACGGCAGAACTCTACGTGAAAATAATTGACAAATGTACAATTAAAGAGAGACTTGTACTTCCTCTGTATCAAGCGATACGGTAATGTTAGAAATTTATAAATATTCGTGACATTCCCGTTCAAATGGCTCTGAGCACTATGGGACTTAACATCTGTGGTCATCAGTCCCCTAGAACTTAGAACTACTTAAACCTAACTAACCTAAGGATATCACACACATCCATGCCCGAGGCAGGATTCGAACCTGCGACCGACGCAGTCACGCAGTTCCCGACTGAAGCGCCTAGAACCGCACGGCCACACCGGCCGGCGACATTCCTGTGGAACGCGTTGTACACAATTAACTAATAATTCTTATTAGTGTTATAACAGAGTGAACTAATATTTAACATTTCATAGTATACACTTGGGCTCCTCCCGGAGCAAAGTTCAAAAACCCACCATTGTACTGGTACAACATAACGTGCTCAGATCGTCAATTTATAATTATACCATGTAAACTCTCACTTTATTTAACTTAAATTCCGTCGACTAAACAGCCAATAGTTATTTCACACTATGTCATCAGAATTGTCCAGATGTTCTTATACAGGGTGGTCCATTGATCGTGACCGGACCAAATATCTCACGAAATTAGCGTCAAACGAAGAAACTACGAAGAACGAAACTTGTCTAGATCGAAGGGGGAAACCAGATGGCGCTATGGTTGGCCCGCTAGATGGCGCTGCCATAGGTCAAACGGATATCAACTGCGTTATTTTAAATAGGAACCCCCATCTTTTATTACATCCTCGTGTAGTACGTCAAAAAATATGAATGTTTTAGTTGGACCACTTTTTTCGCTTTGTGATAAATGTCGCTGTAATAGTCACAAACATATGGCTCACAATTTTAGACGAACAGTTGGTTACAGGTAGGTTTTTTTAAATTAAAATACACAACGTAGGTACGTTTGAACATTTTATTTCTGTTGTTCCAATGTGATTCATGTACTTTTATGAACTAATCATTTCTGAGATAGCAGGCTGTTACAGCGTGATTACCTGTAAATACCACATTTATGCAATAAATGCTCAAAATGACGTCCGTCAACCTCAATGCATTTGGCAATACGTGTAACGACATTCCTCTCAACAGCGAGTAGTTTGCCTTCCGTAACGTTCGCACATACATTGACAATGCGCTGACGCTTGTCGTCAGGCGTTGTCGGTGGATCACGATGCCAAATATCCTTCAAATTTCCCCACAGAAAGAAATCCGAGGACGTCAGGTCCGGTGAGCGTGCGGGCCATGGTGCTTCGACGATCAATCCACCAGTTATGAAATATGCTATTCAATACCGCTTCAACCGCAGGCGAGCTATGTGCCGGACTCCCATCATGTTGGAAGTACATCGCCATTCTGTCATGCAGTGACACATCTTGTAGTAACATCGGTAGAACATTACGGAGGGAATCAGCATACATTGCATCATTTAGATTGCCATCGATAAAATGGGGGCCAATTATCCTTCCTCCCATAATGCCGCACCATACGTTAACCCGGAAAGGTCGCTGATGTTGCACTCGTCGCAGCCATCGTGGATTTTCCGTTGCCCAATAGTGCATATTATGCCGGTTTACATTAGGGCTGTTAGTGAATGACGCTTCGTCGTTAAATAGGACGCGTGCAAATAATCTGTCAGCTTCCCGTAATTTCTCATATGCCCAGTGGCAGAACTGTACACAAAGTTCAAAGCCATCGCCATGCAGTTCCTGGTGCATAGAAGTATGGTACGGGTGCAATCGATGTAGATGTACCATTCTCAACACCGACGTTTCTGAGATTCACTATTCTCGCTCAATTTGTCTGCTACTGACGTGCAGATTAGCAGCGACAGCAGCTAAAACATCTACTTGGGCATCATCATTTGTTGCAGGTCGTGGTTGACGTTTCACATGTGGCTGAACACTTCCTGTTTCCTTAAATAACGTAACTATCCGGCGAACGGTCCGGACACTTGGATGTTGTCGTCCAGGATACCGAGCAGCAAACATAGCACACGCCCGTTGGGCATTTTGATCACAATAGCCCTACATCAACACGATATCGACCTTTTCCTCAGTTGGTAAACGGTCCATTTTAACACGGGTAATGTATCACGAAGCAAATACCGTCCACACTGGCGGAATGTTACGTGATATCTCGTACCTATACGTTTGTGACTATTACAGCGCCTTCTATCACAAAGTGAAAAAAGTGGTCCAACTAAAACATTCGTATTTCTTTACGTACTACATTACTTTACGTACTACATTAATATGTAATAAAAAATGGGGTTCCTACTTTAAAAAAACGCAGTTGATATCCTTTTTACATATGGCAGCACCATCTAGCGGGCCAACCATAGCGCCATCTGGTTTCCGCCTTCAAGCTAGACCAGTTTCGTTCTTTGTAGTTTTTTCATTAGATGCTTTTTTCGTGAGATATTTGGCCCGGTCACTATCAATGGACCACCCTGTATAACGTGGAGTGGGCCACTATATCTCACGACAGGCCAGAATAAAATAAGATGCGGGGCAACGACAATCAGCGAAGTCAGATTCTGCGAATATGGACCAGCGTCACTTGAGTAACAAATGTATCAGGGACATTTCAGCTCTGCTATAGCTGAACAAGTCGAAAGATGTAGATGCGATTATAAACTGGAAACAGGAAATACCAGGCACAGTTGTACGAAGACCAGGCAGACGTCATGTAGTGACAGAAAGTGATCATGGGCGTTGCGGATAGTGGTTGTAAGTAATCTCATTCAATCACCGGAAGAAAGCAGTCGTAAGTTCATGGATGCTAGCAGCAGTTCAGGTAGCACAATGACTGTGCATAGAAGGTTAATAAAATGGAATACGGTGGTGAGCAGTTCTTCATGAACAAGAAATTTCTGTTTTCAAGGCTAAGCGTCGCTGAGGTTATATGAAGAGCGACGCCACAGGACGATGGATGATTGGAAACGACCGATCTGATATGTCGAATTACGCTATAAGTTGTGACATCTGACGGAGTATTTGGGTTTGACGAGTGCCTGAAAACCGTTATCGTCATCATTTTTGTCCGAACAATGAAGTACGTAGGAGATGGTATTACGGTAATGGGGTGCTATTAGTGGCAACTGTGTGTCTCCTTATTGTGCTTGAGAAAACGCTAAATGTAAAAGGTTCCGACCATATTTTAGAGTTTTGTGAACTGCGGGCAATAGAGGAACAATTCGGAGACGATGATTGTATCATCTGTGTGACAATGGTATGTAGTCAATAAGAACCCTACAATGGACTGCTATACCCGGAGTCCCCACCTGAACCCAATGGAACACACATGGAAAGTCTTTACTGTATGGCCAACACTCGTACTATTCCTTTAACTTTCACACTGTCAGATTAGATAAGAAACTATGATCGCTTTTGATGCAGTTCGCTAATTCGTACAACGCCTCATTGTGCACAGAGAAAATTATGTATAAAATGCCGATGTCGTTCTCTCACCTGCCAGGTTTATAATCACGTAATGTGAACAGTGCCAGTAGATGTCAAGTAGACCTCTGCTTACAACTCGCTTTTTCCCGTATGACATGTTTATTTAGTCTCGTGACAAGATTACAGTATTTCCGTATAAGAAAGCTCCAGAAGACTCTCCAGGTCTTGCATTGTAAAGCAGAAGGCGATTTCTTTTTCTGAAATTCCTTAAAGTGCGGGTAAACTTTCTCGACGTTAATGGCTTCTTTGTGGCCAGGTCTCGTTAAATGCTACAAGAAGGGAAAATCCTTTAGGTCGTTCCATTATGAGCGACATTTCTCGGGGTGGGTATAAAATATGACGGTATCCATAATTCAGCAGCAAGAATTTCGCGGACCATGAAGCACATTGTGCAGACCGGCGTTCGTCGTTCCGTACCCTGCTCCGTGACTCCGGCAAGTTTGTTTCTCATTACACTCAACCCATTAAAAACCTGATTTCCTTTCGCATAGTCATAATTCTGTCTCTTTAACAAACGTAACGGTAACATTGGGCATCATAGCTGAATGGCGACTGTAGTGAAAGGCTGGACGCCAATTCGTATCAGCTCTTCCGTCAGAACTCGGTTATTTTTCTGAGTGAAAAACATGAAACGCCCCCTTAGAAAAATTAGTGAGTGACTGTGCTGGTAAATTTCTACTTTATTTGATACTCAAAAAGCTGAGCAAAACTGAACGTACTCAGACATTTCTCTCTTTACTTATTCTGATCATCACTAAACTGACACACAATATTTTTAGCCCAACGCAATCTGACTTTCAATAATCCCTACAAAAGAATGGCCTTGACTAACAATAACCTATACCTTTCATGAATCACTTACCTCACAAAAATCTTCGTTACTCGAACTATCAATTCATGATATCCATCTTTACAAATTTACTTTTTCTGGTGAACACACGTCCAGATCGTCCGTTCTCAAAATTCTGGCATCTCTCTCTCCACATCCACTACTGCTGGCGGCTCACTTCCAACTGCTCAACGCTACGCGCTGTTCACATCTAACTGCCCAACACTACAATAGCAAATATTCCAACAATGCAAACGAGCCACAGACTGCACACAGCACAGTCAGTGATTTTCATACAGAGCGCTACGTGGCGTTACTAATATAAACAGCCTACTTACAACCTGTTTTTCCTAGTCTTAGGCCATCTTGAGCCGACGGTGTCGTCTGAAGGTCACCTTAGGCCGAAACCGATCATTGGTATTTAATGAAATAACCTTCGCGATCAAGAATATTTTTTCACTGATGTTATGTAAAATTTTTAGTCTGTCCTGACAGGGGTGCAGAAACCGTCAGGTAGTGATGTGTCTGGGAAACTCTTAAACCCAGAGAAACAGCAACCAAGACACTGACATGTTCACGTTTTAAGGTACCACATATAAAAGTGGTACTGAACACCCAGTATACCCAGTATTAGTAAGTTTATAATCTTCCACCTATTGCATCTACGGTACTCAACTTATTTGCACCGAATCTGCAAACCGTTACTGGATTCTAACCGTCGGTAAAGACTGTAAGGATCCTGACACTGTACTGACCTTGTGTCATCGCTCCAAATAGCTGTCCCATCCCAGTGAAAGGCGAGACGTTGGATTTTCGTGAAGTACTATTGGCTGAAACAGACTGCTCCTCTATGTTAGACATAATACTCAGTGACGTAATCGAGATTTCAAAACGAATTCCAGTCATTTTAGCCAGGAAAAGAGAAAACCAAAGACATTTCAGAGACGTGTGCTCTCATCGATAGGCAGTTTGCACATTCACATGCAAAATAATTCACAAATGTAGTACGTATGCATTTTTTAAATGAATTAACAATAGATAAAAAAATTTCTAGAATGTAACAGTCCTGTATTGATCGCAGACGTACGGCACGAAATGCATTTCTACACGCCTCCGACCAACTGTCAGACTTAAGTGCCCAGCCCATCATTACTGCTCCTTTACTGGCTGCCAAGAAGCCTTGAACTCTATACACTGTCAGCAGTGATCACTCCCATAGGGTGTCATTCGTAACAACAGGGCTATGAACGAACTGATTTGGGCTGCTCATGACTTTTCTTATCTTCAAATGTTACCCTTACATTATTTTCCTTAACACTTCCTGATGGTTTCGTTGATGAGAGACCGATTACACTATTCTCCGTTTTTAGTTAATAAATAATACGTAATGAAGTTACAAGTTCGGTGGGCACGCAGCAAGCCTAGCAGACTATCAGAGCAATCACTCCTGTGACGTCAGCTAGATGAAGTTTCCCACCAAGCTGCGGTGCCATGTGCAAACGACAGCTTCACGGTCGCAGACATTGATCAGTACATTCTAACGACGTCAGCTACCAGCTACAGAACAGACGTTGTTTTAGTTGACAGCAAGAGCCAGAAGTTTTACAAGAGATGGAATAGATAAAACTCGAAATACCTAGGGTCGATAGGGTATTTTTCCACCCATGTCCGATCTTAGCCACTACACAAATCGCCGTAGCAATGTTGTTTCCCGTGTACTACCTGCCCTGCGTGAACGAGGGCAGCCTCGTTTCCACTACAATCTCCTCCTCTCGAAACAGTGTATAAGTTGGGCAGCGATCGTCTTCTTATATTCCCATCATCCCTTGCCCGAGGACCAAGTTAAATTGCCGCTAAAATAGTCAACTTCTTGCACTGTAAGAATCGACAGTTGTTTGATTCACGACTAATGGAGCTTATTTAGAAATAAAAATGATTCGTAAGAGACGAGTTTTCTGAACGTCTCATACCAATTAAATGAAAACGTTACACCTCATTAATCTTCTTCTACTAGTCTCAACTCTTTGCATGCACCAGTATCCAACTTACAATCCCCTGTGCAAATAGCGTAGTGCACAGAGGTTCCAAAAACTGCCTCAGCTTACATTAATTCCGATAAAAGATTTTATTTCTCGGATCGTTTGGTATTGTTTGAGTATAGTAAAATGTAGACTTTCACGGCCGGAAATATCATGTACATTATAATTATCCGGGCTGTTATGCCGTGGTCGGTTGATGAATTCTATGTCAATTCCCAACGTTACAGTCAGTAGCGAGCCAGTGGGTGTGTTGGAACCTCCATCGAGCTACAGACCCCCTTGAAGATGTCTCCCGCAGTCGGAGACGAAACGTTGGGAATTGACACAGAATTCATCAACCGACCACGGCATAACAACCCGGATAATTATAATGGATATTGTTTGAGTATCCCAAGTCTACGTTTTACACCTCGAAAGTGGGGGAGACAAACTTTAGTAGATCAAAAACTCGAAATTTTCGGACATATTCCAGTTTTACGCTTGTAACTCGAAAACTGCTCATATTTTGAAAATAACCTATCTACAGTAAAATAAAGAGGGCAAAATCTTGGCTTGATTAAAAGAAAAGAACTCAATATTTATCCAGTAGTTCGATTTTTTTGGGGTTTCAACAAACAGCAAATTTTTCCAACGTTTTCAAAAACTACGTTTTACCAATTTTAAATGTTCTGTAACTTTTCAACATCAACTTTTACGAACACACACTGCCTAAAATTTGTAGAGCATCAATCCATGAGTTTCAAAAGCATTACGTTTTCGAAATTCGGCCAAATTTGAATTTTTTTTGCTCACAAACTAAATTGAGGGAGGTTTTAAATTTACACTATCGAGTTTTCGCACTTTTTTGCTACCTACAAGTCTGACCTAATTCTGAGGCCATATCATGCCATCTGAACGTATTTGAAAATGGTTTTAAGGAATTTCATGAAAATTTTAATATCTGATATTTTCCTAATTTTCACCTAGTACTACTGATTTCTTCCTCGCAACGTATATTCTAGTAATTGAAGAGCTATATAAGGCTTAAACGCATATTTTCCATGTACGTACTTGTACATCCACTTAAATGCGTACGAAAAAATTCGATTTTGTTACTAACTAAGGAATGTTGATCACACAGAATACATTCTACCTGAAGAAAATCCCACGACTTATACCTTCAGTGAATGGGTAAGTATACGTGCACAGCAAAGAAGGGCGGTTAATTAGCTGCTTTGCAACGTTAAGATAATGGGGGTGTGGGACGGAGAGCTAGATCGTAGAAAGGGGAGAACAGATAGCTGGTTCCCCTCGTGTGAGCCTTAACGGGACCGAAGGGAAAGGGGGGGGGCGCCCTACTCCCCCACCTACATTTTCCCATCAAGCTCTTCAGTTCAAATCATTTCGCCAAAGTGAGTGGATACCAATGTGTTGTATGATAGTTGTAATTTTGTTTCGACACGAATGGAAACGTTTATTTCGTCTGTCAGGTCTGTGTTGATGTAGGTGAATAACCGATAGATGTCAAAGAAAACGGAGTGACAACGCTGTTGCAGAGCCGTAGATAATGGAAGAGTGCTTACCATACCCATTTGGGGGAGAGAGTTCGAGAGGTAACTGTTCATATCGCATGTCGAAAACATTACAGTAACCCCATATTGATTGACGCTAACGTTCGCCGTGAGTATAAATAAGCTGCACAATCAAATGTAGCAGAACGAGTTTGTGGTAAAAGTCATACTTTCAATTTTGCAGAACACTGACTTTTATTTGGAGAGAGACTCTCAGAAGAATTTAAACAGCGTCATGAACAGAGACCAAATGACAAGAAATAAAAAATTCACAAGTTCACGAAACTTGAAGTCACACAGAGCACGATGTTCCCAACTACTGCTCGTGGGGATGAAGACATATACCGTCAGAGTTATGGGCAATTTGACTTGGTTGCGGTTGACGCATGGTATCCACTCTGTACGAAAGAAAAAACTTTACTGGAAGCGTTCATCAGAGTGTAAGCAGGGAGCAAGATGTTAACCTTCGGCAAAAATTCGTAGGTAAATGAATAAATAATCTCGTACCTTGAAAAACACTCAGCTGAATGCCAATCTGCTGTTAACGAATTAATGAATGAGGTGGAAGAGGAAAATCGTCCAGATATAAGGACACTGAAAGCACGTCTCTTCAAACAGTTTAGTGATGTATGTTGAACGAGCACGAAAGTCACCCGTCTTTTGTTTCCGGAATGTTGGGCACAAAATCCTCATTGTCACCTTCTACGGAAACAAAAACCAAAACATTGAATAGAAACGATACTGAATTGTGAAAGGAGCAGCAGAAATAGTACTGTAAGACATCCGCTCAGCTGCATATGAGTTAGAGCAATATCCAGCCCCTGGCAACAACTTCGTGTCCAATGTCGAACACAAGAAATGCGAGTTGGAAAGTGGAGACGATTTCTGCGTTATATCACGTAGTGATAGCAGCAGGCAGACACAGTTCGTTTTTATCTCCATTCTTGATTGGAACAAGTGTTAATCTGCACAAAGAATTTGGCTCCAGGCTCCTCATAGATTTGTTGTCGTTCATGGTATTTTCTGCATCCTACTGGGAAGCAATTCGTTCGATCTTGCGTGCTCAGTTCTCAGACAAATTTAGTGCTGCCGCCCTCTTATTGTCAGTTCGTCTTTGACAATGCCGATTGTAACGACAACACCCTTGAAAGACTGAATACATTCCATTCACTTCGAGGTATAAAGTGATCACTCCTCATCCTGCAGTGGCTCCTGTTGAAACAATGACGAGACTGCCCATTTGTTCCTCTGCAGAGATTATTAAAGGCTCAAACACCGTTCAACTCCAGTCGTGTAGAATGAAGGACTGTTTCAAAAATATCACTGTTTCTGACATAAATATTGCTGACGACATCCTACCATAGTTTACTGACATTATGTGGCTGTATGGAATTGGGAGAACTTTCGAGAACATTCTGGATCCAATGTATTGTTGAAGGAAGCAACGGAAAACACAGAATACGTCAGCTTAGCCCTTACGTATCTCCCATTCATCAGTGCACCACCTACCGACGTCAGCACTGTCTACACTTCCCATCGGGAAGCGACCAAAAAGAGTTATGAAATTGGCCAAATAGTTATGCAATACCTTCAACCAACCAACTATGGATATAGTTCACAGTGGAGATCCTGATTTTAAAAATGTGATTTTGAGTCTCGGAGGCCTCCATTTTATTATGTCTTTTATGGGATGTTTTGGAACGATTATGGCAGGGAGTGGGTTGAAGGAGCTGCGGTCACTCATCTATGCTACAAAAAGTATTGACAAAATGCTAACCGGCCGTGGCTACAGGCAAGCTGTCGGAGCATATATCCTCGTCCACACTAAGTTGGCATTACCGACATGGGATATGATTAAGTTGAGCGAGGAGAAGAGAGTTGAAATGGGAAGTCTGTTGACAGGAGATCAATCTTGGATCATTGATGAGCAAGATGCGGCGCTGTCAGTCAGTGATAAATTTCGAAGGCCCTTGGAATCTCTTCAGCATAGGAGGCCTACTTTAACATTGTTGGTTATGTACTTCAAGATGGTCACCCTTGTGAAACAGTTCATAAAGGCACAACGAATGGGTAACTGGAATCAGCACCTGGCCACTACTAAAAAAACGTTGTCCTTCTTTCACATAGCTGGGCACTCGCCATATGCGAAAATTGCTCATTTTTGCATACAATATATGGTGACCTTGGAAGAAACTGTGGACTCCACTGAGTTCGACCATTTTACCAGAGGACGGTATTTCACAATAAGCGAAGTGAAAAACTTTGGTGCGGTATTTGCTTGGACACGACGATAGAGCAGACATCGATAGGTCCAGAAAGTTAAGGGTAGCCTCACTGGTGGTAGGGCTTCAGTTAAAGTGTTCTCGCCAAGGGGACATAAGGGAATAGCAACCTGCAATATGTGCGTGACGTTATGGAAACCTACTGCCAAGTGGCTGTCGTTTCATCTAAGTAGCACATCGCTAGAAGTCCCACCAAAGTGGCTGGAGACAATGTTGACTCTCGCAAATTGAAGGCATGGTTTCACCAGCATCCTCCATTCCCAGAGAGTGACGTGTCAATATGCATTGGAGTAGCTGGTGGGGAGCAAGTGAATTGTCGTTCAGCTAAGAATTAGCAAGGCATGTATGATAAAGATGATTGGCCACAACTGCCACAGCCTTAATTTCTAACGCATGGATAAAGTTATTATACCCTCCCAGGTCACACAAACCTTGAAGGCTGGCTTCAAAATTCTGACAGCTGTTAATCCTACGACGCTGTTTCAACAAATCTGCATAGCGAAACAGTCTGACGAAGATCTGAAGCACTTTTTCACCCATGAACTGTCACCGAGTCCAAATCTGTGTTGTACTAGGCTTTCAAGCCAGCAGCTGTTCCAACAAGATTACAATATGGTTGCTGTGAGTGGGTAATTACTTCTTCACAAAGTTGTGTGCGACAGGCACGAATCGCTTGGTGTTCTCCGCAGAATTTACGCCAGCTTTGTGAGCTGGCACTAAGGATCAACAGTGATTGTTGTGTTCGGTTTGTACCCAAGTCAGGCGAATCAGCGACGCACAAAAAGCTCAGAAATAGCTCGACGTTTGAAAACGAAAACTTCAGCCAATGTAAGGTTTGATGAGAGTTGTTTCGCAGGAGAAGCTCTTCGGAAATGAAAGGAATAAGAGCCACCTCACTGAAATGTTGCGAAAACATCTGGAAGAACCTTCCATTACAGTGCTGGAGGCAGCAAAGAACGCTGGCAACAGCTTGTTCTCAGTCACCCATATTAGATACTGAGCTTGTGGACAGTGAGAATATTGAGGATTCAGACATCCTATGTGAGGCTCCCAGCAATGCCAACTACAATGTCATCTGCCTACTGAAGCGAGGAAAGAAGGGCCAAGCTGACGCGTACTACTCCACCTCATCGTACTGGTTCGAGCAGAAACACCTTCTCCTCTTTCATGCCGTTTCTGGAGGCGACACAACCTCCACGCCATTCGGGCATGGGGGAGAACATCCTGACGATAATGTATGGGACTGGAAGAAAAATCACCTGCAACTTCAATGAGCTATTACCTCATTGTGAAAATTTCAAGAAAGGTGAAGTTCATCTTGCCCCAATATCCTCCAACACTCCACGCACAGTTACAGAGAGCTCCTCCAGTTTCAGTCGTGGATAGGAAACACGATAGACACATTTGAATCCGATTGGAGATTGGGCAGCCTCGGACTCACTACCAATCCTGTAATGAGAGAACCTGCTCCACAAGAGCTTCTGAAACTTGTGTTCTGAAGCTGCAAAATGGGATTCACAAACTTTACATACATCGAACTCGACGTAGACTTAGATGGCGACTTTGCTGAGGAGGAAGATGAAGATGAGCCTGATGATGAACTCTGGGGTGAAGAAGTTGAGGAGGAAGAGACTGGCGACGACCAACTCGAGGCAGCAAACAACGCCAATCAGCCTGAGGAAGAAGAGCTGAAATTTGGATCTTCAAAACGACCAGATTTGTAAATATTTTCATTATCTATGTAATTTTTATACGCATTCCTAACCTTTTACGTAACGTTGAAATTAAAAACAGGTAAAGAAGTAATCTTTCTGCACTTTGAGCTATGAATAAAATGATTTTATAAGTACTTACGTAACTATCTCTTTCCCGGTAACTTTTGTGCAACATGTACATACAAATATAAAAAATACCTAATGCATTTAGAATTAGGTTTTCAGGCAGTAAATATACATATGTAGATAACAAGAAACTAGCTGTACTTGTGAAACTCATGAAAAATGTAGACTGTAAATTTTAGGAACAGATGAAAGTCATGAAACATTTAGATTTTAAAATACTGACAAAAATCCTTAAAACCGATTTGAAAAGCATTCAGATGACATGACATAGCCTAAGAATGAAGCTAGAATTGATTCCCGTACTCGTGGACTAAAAAGAATTGCGAAAACCCAACAATGTGGGTTTAAGGTTTTCCTCGATTTTGGTTTATGAGCGTAAAAAGTTTGAAAATTTGCCCAGTTTCGAAAATATGGCATTTTCTAATTCGCGGATTGATTCTCTACAACTCTTAACCAGGGGATTATGGACAAAATTTGATGCTCGGAAGTTACAGCTCATTAAAAATGGGTAAAACACAGTTTTTGGAGAAGTTGTAAAAAATTTGCAGTTTTCTGGATCCCGCATCAATTTTCAGTCTTTTTCTTTTAATCCAATCTGAATTTTGTCCACTTTATTTTACTATGGAACGGTTATTTCAAAAATATGAACCGTTTTCGAGCTATAAGGGAAAAACTGTAAATGTTCGAAAATTTCGATTTTTTTCTTGTCAGCTAAAGTTGTCCCCTCCATTTTAGACATCGAAAACTTGGATTTGGCATACCCACTCCATACGAAACCATCCTAGAAAACAAAGTCTTTTACGTCCATTAATTTAAGTTGGAACCCCCTTATATACTGGGCTAAAATGTTATGGTAAAAAATTCTTTCTCCCACTGTACCATCACTACTCATAAACTATAAACAAGTCACACGCTGTTAGGAGCAACTTCCTGATGTACTCTCTAGAAGATACGGGACACAGCCCACATAGAAACGGGAAATTTGCGGTAAATTCCTATGGGACCAAACTGCTGAGTTCATCAGTCCCTAGGCTTACACACTACTTAATCTAACTCGTACTAAATTCCTCTAAGGTCAACATGAACACCCATGTTCGAGGGAGGACTCGAACCTCCGACGGGGAGAGCCGCGCGAACTGTGCCAAGGCGCCTCAGACCGCGAGGGGTCTACGTAGAAGAGCGGCGAACTGCCTACTACTCCGGAGTGGCTCTACTCAGCAGGCAGAACCTCAAAAATCATTAGACTATCATCAGGCAGTATCAGGTCAGAGTCTCATCTAGTGTCTCGGGACTCATCCGCAGCTGTAAAACCAGACGTAATGTCACTCATAGTTCATTGCATTTACGACTACATCAGTGTTTAAGGCTATATCAGTCGATATATCAGTACAAGTGAACTCTGAACTAAACAGTCCGTTGATGTAACCACAGCCTAAGCTGGACGTCAACGTGCAATAATTATATAATGCTAGTTGAGGGATTACGAGAGCAGTACTGTCGTCGTAATGCGGAAACGGAGTGATTTCTCTGAATCTCAGATGGGTCTGATATTTCCTTTCGGGCCAGGGGCGGAAGCATTTCGGAAACGACTAATCGCGTGCCGCTGTACTTAAAGTATGCGGTGAACGGGAAAATAGCGCTATCGAAAACTGGTGCGGAGGCAACTGCTGTGTATGAATCTCATCTACATCGTAGTCCCCGATTTTAACTTTTATCACTAATCGTATTTCTGGCAATACTCAGCCTTCGTCTTTCTTCAGTTTGCTTTCCACTCCTAGTGGGTATTCATAGACTGTTCATTCCATTCAACACTCCGGTAACTCCACTTTCACTACAGATAACAATGTCATTGGAGAATCTTATTATTGATATACTTTAATCTTGAATCTTAACCGCACCTTAGAACTTTCCTCTTAATTTCGTCACTACTAGTTTTATGTATAGCTTGAACTGTTAGAGTGAAAGGCTATACCTCCTTCTCGCACCCTTTTTTAATCCGAGCACTTCGTTCTTGGTCACCCATTCCTATCGTTTCTTCTTGGTTCTTGTAGATATTGTCCGCTACCTGTCTTTTTAATAACTTACCCAAATTTTTCTCAGATTCTCGGGCATTTTCAATCATTTTACATTGTCGAATGCTTTTTCAGATAAACAAATCCTACTGATCCTGCTTCCATTACCAGGCCAATGTCAAAACTGTTTCGGTGCTACTCTTACCTTTCCGAAATCCGGAGTGATCGTCATTTATCAGATATTGCGGGCATAACGAAAGAAAACAATTGTAGGCATTACCTGACCTAGTCGTAGGGCAAACTAACTTGGTTTTGTGCCTGTACCCAGTCATGTTTCTAAATAGCTCGCCTTTTTACCCTACAATGTAAGCATCGAGGGTGATGGTTGGAATGTCGTCGAGGGCAAGTACGATGGTTTTCTGTGAAAAAAATTCAATTTGTGATTGAAAAAATGATTAATTTTTAACAGAGATGGCGTCATGTGTTAGCTATTAATCTGCAAATGTTATCAATATTGGTATAATGTTATTCAGTACACCATCCTCTGTCAATAATAGAAATATCAGCACTTACACCCGTTACACCTATAGCAGTGGAATTATTAATTGCATTATCGTCTATAATCAAAAACTTTTGTAATAATCGTTGAGTATCTTAGGTAAACTGGCTTGATTTCCCTCTGCTTATATAGGAAGTAATTATACACAACAATCTGTACCAATTTTATTTTATTCTCTGGTTTTCTTTCCATAAAATAAGTCGTTATTTATGTTTTAACACTTTCTTAAAAAAACGGATTTAATCTCGGAGGAAACGCTGACTATAAATTTTACGGCATAGCAATAATAGTTTCTATTGTTTGTACATTCAGAGTTACTCATATGTTGCCATTTAATACCTGTTTCGACCTCCACATGCCTTAATTACCGCTTGGCACTGTTTAGGTGTAGAGAAAATTAGCTTTTTAACGTATTACACACTCAGTTCATGAAATTACACACCCACTAGAGTCACCAACAGTTCCTGTCTATTACGTGGCTTCTTTTTGCGACACCATTTCCTGTGACCTGCCAACAGTTCTCAACAGGATTGTGAACGGTGTTATTTCCAAGGCGTTTTAGCATTTTACCTCTATTTTGTCTAAGAAACATTTTACCTGAAATTAAGGTCGAACATCATCTTCTCCAAGCTTCAGAGAAACATTTATCACAGAACTTACCTTCAAAGCTTTTTGGGAAGGAGTGTAATCATCCTGATAAAGTCAAGTGTAAACATCTGCGAACTGATCTGTTATTGTGGTCTTAATCTTCTTTTTAAGGATGCTGATGTATATGTTTGCGTTGACTATGCCATTTATGATTACCAGACGACCAACTTTGTGGGTAAAAGTCCATTTCCAGGCCATCTGTCTTGCTGGATTTTTGACTATTTGTGTTACACATGAAGGCAAATATCTTTCACGCACTCTGTGTTGCCCAAACACTTTTCCATGCAGATAATATCTAAAATCATTTGAACGGATTACTCTGTTCCACATTTCCGGCGTCAATGTCACATGTGGTTTTGACCATTTAGCCCCCGTTGTCGCATTGTTTTTCTCAATAAAGCATTCATTCTAGGTCGACTGGCAGTGAGTCCGGTTTCCAGCTGTCTTTGACAGTGCTACTGGTTGCTGACACGTCTCACTTTAGTTCAGTCGATGACCGGCTAAGAACTACGAGAAGAAGTTCTTTCAGTATCCCATCGTGACTGGCAGCAGATGTCCTTCCTACCTCTTACTTCTCACATCAGCATTCTCTTTCTCCCTGTATTTCTTCAGTAACCGTGATAGTTTAGACCGCTTAAAACGTGTATCACATGATATCTCTCTTGTGCTGAGACCTACTGAGGTATAGCAATTATAACAGCTTTCTTCTTTGGCGTTAATTCCACTGACCTGCCCATCATTGCACTTCAACGTGTCAGCACAGATCGGCTATATCAACCTACTTCATTGTAGATGACAACAAAAGTGGATATTGTTGGAGAAATGTAGTGAAATAATAAAGGCAACAATATATAACCGGCAATGTTACAACAATGTACTAGTATACTCTGAGGCAAACAGCTGCTGAAAAC
The DNA here is from genome assembly GCF_021461395.2 of Schistocerca americana. Lineage (NCBI taxonomy): Eukaryota > Metazoa > Arthropoda > Insecta > Orthoptera > Acrididae > Schistocerca > Schistocerca americana. The sequence goes on along the minus strand of NC_060124.1, from coordinate 402,293,277 downwards.
CAATTGTGAAGTAATAATTGGTGTTGTAGTAATTCCGCCACTGTACATACTACGTGCATGTGCTACAGGCTGTCAGCCGGAGGACCTCTGCGACGTTAGCGGAGTTGTGGTGAGTCACTGTGGCTAAGTACGGTAGGGAGAGCTAGTGAGTACGTCTGGTGGTGTGGCCGCTGTGCAACCCGACACCGGCACGCGGCGTGCGTCCTTCCCTGTCCCTGGCTGTCTCTCGTCCCTCGTGCCCGTCCTGTCGCTTACGGCTTCCGGCTAGCTCGCCGCAGGGAGGCACTTGTCCGCTCCGCCCTGCGTTAGCGTTCACAGTCACAATGGCATGCCACGCACAGGCTGGGGTGCGTAGGAGAGGGCTAACGTGCAGCCAGCCACGCCCAAACACGACATGTTTGTGTAGCCCACTCCATGATGGCCACTGTGCCTCTCTCTCTCTCTCTCTCTCTCTCTCTCTCTCTCACACACACATACACACACATATTCGCAGACACAAAGCGTAGCTGTATATTTAGTCATTAACCCTAAAGTGGCTGACTGAAGCGTTCGATACCGTTTCTTCGGACTCACAGTCAAACTCTCTGCTTCCAGCCTTATATGGCATGGGACTACGCTACGAATGACTATGTTATCACATCTAAGATTCACGTAGCTACCTACGCCAGTTCTCCATATTCTCCACTGGCGATTGTGGCAAACAGTCCCAATCACTGAATAACAAACAATATTGTGAGGTATTCCATCTATGGACAGTCAGCGTACAGTGTCACGATTGTAGCCGAAGGGGTCGCCTAGTAACAGGCGCCTAGGAACTTCGATGTTCTGTAACGTCGATGGACGACTTTTCTAAAAGGAACTCTAATGTGTTAGTGGGCATATATAACATTCCAAAGGAATTCGTAAAATAATTGGTGGAAGTGGCAGCAAGAATATCCTTCACATTGGTGTGTAGGATGTATGGGACTGGTGACATACCATGAGACTTTCAGAAAAACTTCATCCACACAATTCTGAAGATAGAAAGAGACGAAGATTGCAATATCTATAACAAAATCAGCTTAACAGTACATGCATCCACGTTTCTGACACGAATAATTTACAGAAAATTGTAAAAGACAACTGAATATTTGTTACATGACGCTCAGTTTGGGTTTAGGAAGGGTAAAAGCACCTCACGTGCAGTTCTGAAATTGCGGTTGATAATGGAAGCAAAACTGATGAAAAAAGGAACGTTCATAGAATTTCTCGACCTGGAAAAGCGTTCGACATTGTAATATGGTGGAGCAACATGTTTGAAATTCTGAGGAAAACAGGGGCAAGGTATAGGGGAATGTACGTTTTATAGAGCAACCAAGAGGATGTAATAAAGGGATGCATTGTATCACTCCTGTTGTTCAATCAACATAACGAAGAAGCAGACACGGTAATAAAAGAAAATTTCAAGAGATGAATTGAAATTGAGACTGAAAGAATATGAACTATAAGAGCCGTTAAGAGTGTTGCTGCCCGCAGTGAAACTGGGTGTGGATTACAGTATCTGTTGAAAGGAATGGTTAAATTAGTACAGAATATGGATTCAGAGTAAATTGAAGAACAATCTATTTATTGTGAAGCAGCAGAAATGAGAACAGCAAGAAACTTATGATTAGAATATGGTATCACGAACTTAAGGAATTCTGCTACCTAGGCAGTAAAATAACCCATGATGGATGGAGCGAGAAGGACATAGAAAGCAGACTAGGACTGGTAAGAAGGACATTCCTGGACAAGAGAAGTCTCCTAGTATCAAAGACACGCCTTAATTTGAGGATGAAATTCGGAGCACAGCATTTTATGATAGTGGGATATAGACTGCGGGAAAATCGGAACAGAAGATAATCCAAGCATTTCAGATGTGGCGCTACTGACGAATGTTGAGGAATAAGTGGACTGATAAGTAAGGTACGATGAAGTTTTACACAAAACGGGCAAGGAAAGGAATATGTGGAAAAAAACTGACAAGACGAAGGGACAGCATGGCTGGGCATCTGTTAAGACATCAGGGTATAGAAGTTTTACGGTGCTATAGAGAACTGTAGATGAAAATTGTAGAGGGTGACAGTGACTAGAATACATCCAGCAAATAACTGCGGATGTAGGTTGCAATTGCTACTCTGAGACGGAAAAGTTGGCACAGAAGAAGAATTCCTAACGGCCGCACCAAACCGGTCAAAAGTTAATGACTGAAAAGAAATAAATAAATAAAATGTATTTACTCGCTAACAGAAACATATTGTACCAAACATAGCCATAATATAAGGTGACCGTATTATTTAATTTTGAAGATCCGGTGCACAGAAATGAATGACAGTGAACCATTTAGAGTTGTACAACAGAAGAGAGAGAGAGAGAGAGAGAGAGAGAGAGAAAAAACATGAAGTGTTAGAGAAGGATAACGAAAATTATATGACCTCATAAGGCGAAAATATTCTCCGAACCATCGGCGAGAAAAGGAATCAACTAAATGAATTACTTCATGGGATAGGATGCTGGGAAATGGGTTTAGGCATCAGTGTATACCTTCCATCGTATTAGAAGAATCTGAAGAAGCGCAAAAAAGTTGGGGAAGATAGAGATTGGCACATTCCTGTGACGAAGGATGTAGTAGTGCGCTGCATTGAAATACCGATAAGATGCATATATCCAGAAAATAAATAAACAAATAAAATAAAAATAAAACAATAGAGAAAGGCGGATGGAGGAGGAAGTCTAATACAAACGAAAATTAGGAAGTACAAACGCCGGCCGGGGTGGCCGAGCGGTTCTAGGGACTACCGTCTGGAGCCGCGCGACCGCTACGGTCGCAGGTTCGAATCCTGCCTCGGGCATGGATGTTTGTGATGTCCTTAGGTTAGATAGGTTTAAGTAGTTCTACGTTCTAGGGGACTGATGACCTCAGAAGTTAAGTCCCGTAGTGCTCAGAGCCATTTGCATCATTTTTGAAGTACAAACTCTCAAATCATTACTATGTACACAGAGTGGCCTGTAGCCATTACCAACAAAAAATTTTGGACCCATTGGCAACAAGCTCTCTGTCCTGTACTTAAAGTCACTTTAATTTGCCAGTTATCCAGTAACTACAAACGACCTCAATACATTTTGGTGTTTATGAACCTTCCACATACGTGAAAGACGACCAGAGATGAAAACCGAAAAAAAGACGTAGATATAGATTAATTAATCAAGTAATTTCCATTGACTTGTTACAATTATTTGTGTAGTTTCTTACTGCAGATCAAGAATATTCTTACATTTTAAAAACGAATAAATTCTTCCAGCTGTATTTAAGGTGTCGATTTTATTTTGGCAACGTTCCAACGTCATCTTCAGGCCCATACACTTGGTAACGTCAACTGCGTCAACCTAATACTAGAAGTCAGTGGTGAGATACCACCTTCCACACGGAGCACGTCATTATCTCACCACTGACTTCTAGTATCAGTCGCACGCAGTTGACGTCAACAAGTGTATGGGCCTGAACATGACGTTGTTACAACGTTGAAACTAGTTGCCAAAATAAAATCGACACCTTAAATACAGGTGGAGGAATTTCTTCATTTTTAAAATAAATTTATACCAGCTGACGTCCCACTGTCCTCCATATCAACTATGGATGTACGAAGGACAAGGATATTCTTGTAATCCAGAAATTGCACCTAATAGAATACAACTAAAAAGTCCTGACATTTGATTTGTCAACGAGAAGGGAAAAACTGGTATTTTCTATTTGCATTTAGCACACAAGCGAACATGTAAATGTAAAAACAGCCAGCGAAGTGCCTATAAAGGGAGCTTTCACCACGTCGTTGTCAGTGAGAATGAACTAACAGCAAACACGATGAAATCAGCACCACTGCTATTCGAATCGTGGTATCTGCAAAGCGGAAAGCGTCCGACAAAATTACGTTACTGTTTGTGGAAGTGGACTATACACTGGGCGATGGTAGGAAGCTAATTGATTTAGGCGGCGTTGTGCAACCATTTCGTGACACGGGTGGCATGTTTTGACAACGGAATATCTGTCAGCGCCAGAGCTGTGGCTTTTCGGTTAACATCGCTCCAGGGCAGCGCTCGACCGCTAGCGTTTGCGCATCCGTATTTATTCTTCCTGCTTCATCGAATATACAGGCCAGTACATGTAAGCGATAGCTCCGGTGTTGTAATTTAATCGTATACATCCTTTACCCCGCAGAGGTGTTAACGACTCCTCTGTGCAATGCCCACCAGCGCGTGACTTTCTTCCATCTGCATTATTCCTGTATCATACTTTCGAAATTACCTTCAAGCTCACCAGTGTACTTTTCTGCTGTAGCAAGGGGGTAGTGTTGCACCTACCAGGTGTACCGGTATGAAATGAGCGTTAAGATACAAATGTGTCGATAGGGAACATTTATTGTGAACAAGCCTTAATTTTTGGTTTGTTTCGTAGGTATGACATTTGTCAAAGATATTTAGTATACATCAAGTCATGGAACAAACAACATCATATGTTTTCATCGTGTTAAAAATGTCGAATTATGTACCAGAAAGTGATGATTTGCGGAAAGCATTAATTTTTTGTTTTCATTTGAAAAAAAGTGCTTCAGAGTCGAATCGAATGCTTGTAGAGGCATATGGTGACCTTGCCCTATCAGAAGCAACATGCAAAAGATGGTTTCAACGGTTCGGAAATAACGATTTTGATGTAAGAAATGAAGAGTGTGGAAGACCACCAAAAAAGTTCGTAGACGCCGAATTGCAAGCAATATTGGATGAAGATGGTACTTTGAGTCAAAAGCAAATGGCAGCAATGCTAAATGTTGCACAAGAAACAATTTCTGGCCGTTTGAAAGCTATGGGAAAGATCCAAAAGTGTGGAAAATGGGTGCCACATGAATTGAATGAAAGACAGATGGAAAACCGAAAAACCATTTGTCAAATTTTGCTTCAAAGACATGAAAGAAAATCAGTTTTGCATCGAATTGTTACTAGCGATGAGAAATGGATTTATTTTAAGAATCCTAAACGGGATAAATCATGGGTTAATCCGGGACAACCATCAACATCGACTGCAAATCCAGATCGATTCGTCAAGAAGACATTGCTCTGTGTTTGGTGGGATCAGAAAGGTGTGGTGTATCATGAGCTTCTAAAACCCAGTGAAACTGTGAATACTAATCGCTACAGACAACAAATGATCAATTTGAACTATGCATTGATCGAAAAAAGACCAGAATGGGCCAGAAGACATGGCAAAGTAATTTTTTTGCACGACAAATCACCTGCATACAAAGCAAAACTGATTCAGTATACAATCAAAACACTTGGCTGGGAGCTGCTACCCCACCCGCCGTATTCAACAAACTTGGCCCCTTCCGACTACCACTTGTTTTCATCAAAGGGACACGCATTGGCTGAGGAACAGTTCGATTCCTACGAAGAAGTCGAAAATTGGGTGTCTGATTGGTTTGCTTCAAAAGTCGAATATTTCTATTGGCGTGGTGTCCACAAATTGTCAGAAAGGTGGTCAAAATGTATAGAAAGCAATGGTCAGTACTTTGAATAAAATGTTTTTACTTTTCAATTCAAAACTAGTGTGTCATTTTCACAAAAAAAACGCTCATTTCAAACCGGTACACCTGGTAGACAATGTGGACATAGGAAGACGTGATGGTTTGCGTTCAGTACTTCACTCTAGTGAGAGACTTTAGAATCATATGAATTAATGTGCACTACAAACCGCCTTAAGAGTTTTTTCCATTCTCTACAGTAATTTTGGTTGCCAGATATGAGGTTATATTTTGTAGCAGCATTTGTAAATATTTCAAAATTTTGCATCTTTAAGTGTTCTATAGTTTTCACTGCGCAACGGAACGAAAGGATTGTTTTAACGAAACTCTGTAATCTCCACCCACTGTGAAGTATAAGTTCGAAATTTCACTCAAAGGAGCATATAACATTCCTCTCTAATGGTTAAAAATCGTGCCGCCCTGCGACATCACGTCAAACTGCAAGGAGTCGACACTTGCGAAAAAATAAAGCCACTGGTCAGAAGCTCAGGTGAGCACTACGGTGGGGTGGGTTAATATTGTAAATTTGGTACCAAATTTCACCACAATTCTGCCCAAAGCCACGGTCACGTGTCATACGATTTTTCTGGAGGTCGTTGCACCCCCCTCCTACCAACATTTCACACCTCATTTTGCCGCGCCTGCGATGGAGATCAGAACTGCGGCGCTCGCCTTAGAAACCACGCCGTTTTCTTATGAGTGGCCGAGGGAAACATTCCAGACACACTATCGCTCAGAATCGACACAAAAAGGCGTCGGACGTAGGCGTCAATGAACCCACCCTTTCCCTTGGGCCGTTGATCCCCGCACATTTCGCTGTCAAAATTGGCAGTTTGCAGGACCTTGAGCAACAGGACGGCAGTCTTGATAAAGTTCGACGCTGCCGCCACCTCCTGAGCGTTTCAACCCTATTATAAAGACGCCGTGGAGCTGTAAGTCCGCTGACCGTCATCTCACCACTCTGTAGTGTAGTATGACCACGGTTTTGGTTCTGGTGTACAGTTCGGAATCACTAGGAACCGTTCTAGGCCATTCGACGGAACTTGAACGTGATCCGAGGCATCACAGGGGTTTATGCTTTTTCAGCGAGTCTATTTCGCGGCCTCCATTGGCTAGACAAGGGAATACGCTTTACCATCAAGTGCGTAAATAAACGACAAAGAATCCCTTTAAGACCCCTTCCGCCAGTCCAGCAATACCTTCGGTCCCAACGATTCACCATTGTTGAGTACTTTAAAAGTGTGCCAGTACCTCTACAGAAATATTGCTTATGGCTGCTCTAAGACATTCAGGAGCTTGACAGCAGCGATATTAAACTGATCCAACAGAACAGACACCACACACACACACACACACACACATATATATATATATATATATATATATATATATATATATATATATATAGAGGGTGGAGAAAAATTGTGTCACAAAATTTTAACCCTTGATAGCTGATGCCAGTAGGAACTAAAATTACTAATGTTGTGTATGTCGACAACGCACCATTTGTAAACTACGGAAACTTGGCGCGACGTGCTCCGATTGGCCTTTGTGACGTCCCTTCCCTCCTTCTTCACTCGCCGGGAGGAGACGCGACTCGTAACGATGTTCGTCCCCGTCGGAGTGACGTGGAACAACACCTGTAACTCTAATAAGACCACAAATCATCGTGTGGTTTGGAATTATTCTCTAATCTGTCGGCAACAGTCTTCTCAGTTTGTGCGAACTGGGAAACTGCAATCGTTTATTTTTATTTTTATGTCCGGTTAGTTCCGTGATGAAAAAAAATCTTGAGTCTTGATTTCATCATTACGGTCGTTTTTCACATCATACAGAGCGAGGATGAAAATTTGCTTTCTACCATTCCATTGCTAAGCCGTTGCTACGTTCAGTTATTAACAACGGCCCGACGTAACTCCAGAGTTATGTTGGAGTAAATGTTTTTTTTTTTTTTTTTTTTTTTTTTTAATACGCCGTAATACTGGTATAAACTAATTCCTCTTCACTGTCCATTATTCATGCACTCACTTAGACACATAATATGTTTAAAGATCTAGGCGACACGTAAAATTTACCTTTTGACTCAGTTTTTATTGTTTTGTGTGTAATCAATTGTTTGTCCCTACAACACACGCACATCGATATCTCATTCAAGATTAACATCTCTTCAGTTCAGTAATCGTAACGCTGACCACAAGTTTTGACTTTTGACTTTTGTCTTTCTTCATGTCTTCGTTTTATTGTGTCCTACTCAAGACTACGAATTGTTTTTCGGTCGTTGATCCATTGCTCTCAAAGTTTGTAACTGTTCGTCAGTACGAAGGCTAAGTCCGATAAACCAATATCACTCAATCGACGTCTTACTATACCGTCTCGTTGAGAACGTTAAAGATTAACTTTCATCAATCGAATGACTGAGCAATACTTCAGTCTTTACCTCACGAATTATCAAACTTCCAAAACTGAAACAATTTAATAGCGTTTGCATCCAGACAACTATCGCAAAAGTACGCTACAGCGGCTCAAGACCAACTAACTAAGTAACTGAACATTTCCATATCCGAGTTGCATTGTAGTCGCATTAAATTTCCTTTTCAATGCAGCTACAACTCTCTTCCATGCTAAATGTTACCTTTGACTGAATTACATTCTTGGATTTATTCTTCGTTCATACGATTTGGAATTTATTCTGTAGATGTTTGATAAAAAATCTATGATAATGATTTCCTTTTATCTCCCCTTTTTGTATGCTATTCTTAGTATTTGAATAATGTAGGTGTTAATCAAAATATTACCAGCGTAGATTTTATCGTCAGTAGTTGCCGTCACAGTCAAGATGACTCACTTCTCTACTTTAAGTTTCCACAAAGTTTGTTAATTGGGGTTTTCTATCATTGGGGCGTTACACCGTGAAATTTCCCTGTTGCCGTTCGTCAGTTGACGGACAGCGCTATGGTTGTCGGTTCACACATACAAACGTCCGTCGCCCCGTCGTTGCCCGACCGTGATACGCACAAGTGTCGAATAGGTCACGCTGCTTGTCTCCACCGCCAATCGGAGCTCATGGTGCCAAGTTTATATATGGATGACTTCCTTGGTAACTTCAGTGTGGATGCACAACAGAGTCCGAGCCTCTGGCGGGAGCACAGGTGTCGCTGTGAGCAACGCACAGCAAACGCTGCTAGCCTGTAACAAGTTGAGTATTTGTTTCAGACAGGAATCGTGTTCAGATGTCCGAGGCGGCATTTCGCCCCCACCGACAGAACGGCTCGGACGCCTGTTTACGTCCACGCCGCGGAGCGCTGTGAACGCGAGGTTGTTTACCACTTGTGCTTCTGACGAGTCACTAAGCTTCTCTTTTTCCTGAGTTGTTAGTCTTCTGACTGGTTTGATGCGGCTAGCAATGAGTTCCTCTCCTTTGCAACCTACGTCTTCAACTATTTGCTGGGTGTATTCCAATCTCTTTCTCCCTCTACAGTTTTTTCCCTCTGTACCATGGAAGTCATTCGATGAGGTCTTAAATGATTTCCTATCATCCTGTCGCTTCTGCCTGTGAGTGTTTTCCACATATTCGTTTCATCTCCGATTCTACGCAGAACCTTCTCATTCTTTACGTTGTCAGTCCACCTTATTTTCAACATTCGTCTGCAGCACCACATCTCAGATGCTTAGATTCTCTTCTGTTACTGTTTCCTCACCGTCCATCCTTCACTACAAAACACTGCTGCTCTCCAAACGTACATTCTCAGAAGTTTCTTCCTCAAATTAAGGCCAATGTTTGATACTAGTAGACTCCTCTTAGCAAGGAATGTCTATTTTGTCACTTCTAGACTCCATTTGATATCCTCCTCGCTGCGTCCGTCAACGGTTATTTTGCTGCCTTAACTTCACCTGATTCATTCCTCATGTTTGGTTGCTCACTATTCTCATTTCTGCTACCTCTCATTGCTTTCGTCTTTCATCTATTTACTCTCGGTTCATATTCTGTGCGCATTAGCTAGATTATGTAATTCTTCTGCACTTTCACTGAGGATAGCAATGTCAGCAGTGAATCGTATCACTGATGACCGTTCTCCTTGAATTTTAATTCAAGTTTGAACCTTTCCTTTATTTCCATCATTGTTTATTCGATGTACAGATTGAACAATATGGGGGTAAGACTACATCCCTGCCTCACATTCTTTTTAATACGAGTACTTCGTTCTTCGTCATCCACTCTTATTATTCCCTTTTGGCTCTTGTACATATTGCATATTACCTGTCTCTCCCTACATCTTACCCCTTTTATCTCAGGATTTCGAACGTCTTGCACCATTTTATATTGTCGAATGCTTTTTCCACACCGACATATCCTATGAACGTGTCTTGATTTTTCTATAGTCTTGCTTTCATTATCAACTGCAATGTCAGAATAGCCTCTCTAGTGCCTTTATCTTTGCAAAACCAAACTTATCGTCATTCAACATATTCTCAATTTTCTTATACATTCTTCTGTATATTATTCCTGTCCACAACTTGCATACATGAGCTGTTAAGCCGATTGTGTGATAATTCCTGCACTTGACGTCTCTTGCTGTCTTCAGAATTCTGTGGATGATGTCCGAAAGTCAGATGTTATGTCGCCAGACAGACACATTCTACGCCCCAACGTGAGTAGTCGTTTTGTTGCCAAGTTCCCCAATGATTTTGGAAATTCTGATGGCATGTTATCTATCCTTCCTTATCTGAACGCAAGCTCAAAGCTCTGTTAAATTCTGATTTTAATACTGGATCCCCTATCTGTTTTATATCGTCCCCTGTTTCCTCTTCTACCACATCAGACACATCTTACCCGTTATAGAGGTCGCTAGAGCTGATTATTAATCAAAATGAAAGCGTTGGCGGGTTTCGAACGTGGGACCGAGGACGATTTGATTACTAATCAAAGACGCTACCCCTAAGCTACAGACACAAAATAACTCACTTCTGTAGAACACCAACCATCATGATCAGATTCGATACTGGATTCTCGTGACACAAAGGCCTCGAAATCGGACTATTCAGAATAGATTCACAGGACCTGATATGCTTCCAATTGTCTATTATGAGTCGTGTTGTTTATCTTAAACTGAACACGACGCAGTATGTAAGAATGAGCTAAAATTCCAAGATTGTGACGGTAATGTGAGGACAGTGCCAATCGATCAGATGGTACTTTGACTCCGCAGTATTAGGGCTTTTGAAGTTCTCTCGGAGGTTCCGGAAGACTTCGTGGTCAACGGTTTACAACCATACCGACACGTACTCAACCATGTCGGCGGAAATTGGACCACTTTCCGATACACCCCTTTATTAACGGAGGTGAGGCAAGTTCGAATCGAGCTTACAATGGATGTCCCGTCTTTTCCTCCTATTGGTGGCTGTAGAACGATAGTTATAAACGACGGGCTGCCCAATACCCTCTCGTGTTATGGCAGGGTGGCCCAAGTATGCTCAGAGTGCGTCCAAAGGAAAATAACTCAAGTACCGACGGTCCAAGATGTACCCCCACCCACGACAGCATACATGCCTCTTGTACATTACCGCTTTCCGAAAAAGTCCGCTTTCCACGTTCCACAGTACCAAATGACGAACGACCCCGTGGAACAGATTACACAAGTGGACGACAGTGCATCCGCGATGTTAAGCGACGAACGCCCAGCTGAGCAGCTGCAAGAGATGTCGGTGTCGCTTGTATGGAGACGAGTATGGAAATCGGCCGGCCGGTGACACCGACATCGTCCTTGTTCCCGACTTCCAAGACGACGGGGCTTCCAGCGTTCGAATATGGCGATGGATGTACAACAACAAAAACAGCAAAAGAAAAGAAGTAGCACACTATTGGATTATTGCTTTCTCCGTAAAAGGGAGAAGATCAGTGAGAACAGGTATACGACGACGACGGCACAGTAGAGAGTGCTGGGAGTTCCGGCGACGGCCACGGTTACACCATCGAATGCGAAGTTATTCTCTCTACCGTCACGGCCGTGGTCCACGGATCTCTTGCATCTCTTCTATTCCTGACGTTTCGTCCATAACTGCGTTGGACATCTTCGGAGGGGCTCTTGGTTATACTGAGTCTTGCCGACTTTGGACGAAACGTCAGGGATAGAAGAGTTCCAAGGACCACGGCCATATAACCCGGAAAAATTCTCAGCAGCTGAAACATACGGTCGTGAAAGCATTGTATGAGATCCTTAGGGAGTGCCATAACTCAGCACAGTAGGGAAAGTCAGGCGCGTTTACCGGGTCCCCTGCAGTGCTGTCAACCCGCAACGCAGCAGCGGTATTCGGGTCGCTCCAGCTCCGCAGGCGCACCGGCCGAAGTCAGCGGAACTTGACCTGGCTTGCAGGAAGCAGGCTAGTTCATAGGGCGCGCCCAAGAGCAGCAGAGACCGCTACGTGTACGGATCTTTTGGTGCATCCGCCGCGCCGTTTCCCTCAGCCACTCCAATCTGATAGTCATCCTACAGGCTGTTATAACTGCCCTCGCCATGTGAGCTGGGGGTAGCTCCATCTTCGCCAGCAGAAGACCGCCAGTATCACACTGCCGCCCGGATTCGACGTCGCCCTTGCCACACAGGACAACCGCGCATGGCGACCCACTGTTCTGGCTGTGGAATCTGAGGCTCGAGCTCCTTATACTGCTCGTGAGACGGGACTTAAGATTTCTGAGTACTGTTGATGTCTAAGAAGATATCGTTATCATTTGTAAGAGAACTTTTCAAGGATAGTCTCACGCGAAGATTTATTTATGTTGTTCTCCAAGAACTTAAAGTTTTCACTGAAGTTTTGGACTTGTCTTATATGGTTTGAACTGGTAACGGATCACAGATCATATATTTGTGAAGAAAAAGATATTGTGTCAATAAATAGATTTGTGAGTGTACTCACTGAATGTAAAACTGCCCCAAGCTGGGACACTTCAGTAACAGCAGAGGCTGAGCAGATCCGGCCGCGGAAGGCGTCTTAGCACATCTGGGCCGATGACACCGGAAATCCAGCCGCCTGCAACCGTGGCTATTACGGTTGAGGCATCGCCCACCACAGAGCCGCTCGATGCCGACTCCCTCACGCCACCGAAGTATAGCGCATTGACAATACAATGCGTGGTTGGTAACTACAATCGCGCACAGGCAGGGTGACGATTCCAGCGAGCGACCAAATGATGTAAATTGCCCTGAAGATAACCCCATCGCGGTTTGAAATTGGTTGGCGGCAAAATAAATAAATCGATTGTGACTGTCATTTTGAATAAATGACTAATTTTACCACTCTGGTGACAGCGCGGCTTACAAGAATACGGCATCGCGTGGTGTCACTTCACCAAATATTCCCCAGACGGCGAATACCGCCAAAGCATGTCGACTACGCAGAGCAGTGAAATCACTTGACCTCGACCTAGCCTTTGACAGAGGCAGCCATACCTACATTACGAAAGTGTTGACACGAAGTTCCTGCAGCGCCACATCGCTTCGATGATGCGGTTACTACAAGGAGCTATCTCTAAAGTGCTTACTAATCGGCGACTGTTTTAAGGTTGTTCCTTATCCACGATCAGATTAACTTCCCCTAGAACCACTTTCTAGCGACCTTAGCCAACGCTTGACGGGGCTTACGAAACGGTGACACACTTTTCAGTGCAAGGCTTATGCAGAGAACCTATTAGAAGTGGTGCTGATTGGCAACAATACAAATGCGGCCTTGATTAATAGATACGACGCTCCTACAGGTAGCGTTATGAACGTGGACAAATCGCTCACCGTGAATTTTTGTATTGATCTGGTAACTGCGTTGCACCCTTACAGATATGGGACCATTAAAGTGTCAGGGTATCGTCTTTAGAAATGACGTGAGACGCACGACTGCTATCACCTTCAAGAGGTTGCTCCAAGCCGTCTGGAATGGTGTCTGAGTGAACTGGTGGAACGGGTCGCCTACACCAATGCCTGCTTGACGTCACGTATCCCCCACTATGCCGAAGAGTAGATATGGATATTTCGTCAGCGGGAAACTATTTTTCAACATCCGATATGATGTCCTGACCCTGCCCAATGGTAGAGGAGGCCTCTGGCTCGTACACTTTCATTATCGGGCGGCGCCCTTTATCTCAGCGCGACATCGAAAATGTGTGTTACACAGCAGCCAAGTCTGTCGGGACTCGCGATGGACGAACTGGAACGATCCCACATCCTCGACATCAGTATACTGATCTTCCCGTTACGTCAATCGTGTCACGTTACAAACGAGGACGCCCACCGTCTCACGTACGGCCCCTCTGCTGAACTGCGGCATCTAGTGACGAAGATGATCGGCTTCCTCCTCTGTGTAGGACAACAAGCCATTGATCCTACGATATCCAAGCGGTGCATTATTTGTTTCGAGACGGCCCGATGAAAGTGCTGGACTTCTGGAACCACCAACATGAACGACATACGGCTATTGTGTGCAACCCGAAACACCTACAATATTTTTCTAATTTCCTGAGGAATGCGTACCGAGAGGGATCCTTTGCCCTTTTATTCACGGGTAGATCACACCATATATGGACGAGAAAGAATATGAATAAAAACGGATAACTATTCTATCCTGTCACGGATCAAGTTAAGATTTTGTCGAGTGGTTTTGAACGGTCCATAGGGATTCCACAATGTACACCAGAGCACAAATTGCGGTCGTGCTGCGCTTAAAAGGGGTTAGCACACGTTTAACCGGTATGCAGCTCCACAGTCTCCTTCGAGAAGGATGGGAACGTCCGATGGTGTCATCAGTGCCAAAATTTATCAAGAACGTTTTCTTGCTGCTCATAGCACTACGAACGGTCGTTTCCGATCGCGAGATGTGTGGAAATCAACGCTCGAGAAGAAGGGGTAGTTGAGTTGATGCCTTTTATTCCATCCTCTAAGGTCTTTTCATGCTGATTCTGGACGGCGCTGGGTCTGCAATATTTTCCTCGGCCGTTCATAAGAAAACCGCATGATTTCAAAAATGAGCGTCGAGTTTCAAACCTCCATCGCAGAGACGTTAAAAGGTAGGATATGAAGTTTGCTGCCAATGCGACACCATTAACCCACCTTACACGTCGCAGGGCGCCACGCTGTAGTACCATTAGACACAATGATTGTACGCACCTTTGAAACTTGCAGTGGGTGCGAATAGCAGGTTTTGGAAAAAGTGATTCTGTAATTTTGCTGCGCAGCGTATTAAAACTATTTGTAATATATCGTTATTTCTTCGGTTACAGAACTTAATTTTTTTATGCTCGGCGCGTTTTAAAACCAGTTATACATGGTACGATTACATTAAAGTGATCATGGCTAATATTCGACGTCAACGAGCAATAAACATACACAGACTGCAGGGGGGGAGTACTAGGGATGGAGAGTACAGAAAGCATGTCGGACGGATGCGGAAACTAGTGTTGTCGTTGTCATAATGTAGAAAAGGAGCGATTTAGGGGTATTATCTGTGGTATCGATAGTTCCGATGCCACAGCGTAGGTGCACGCTCGCTGGTTGGCACTACGAGAGCGGACCAACTACGCCGACCACAGCGCCCTCTAGCCGACGCTGTGGAGCTCAACGAGCGCCGCTCTACTTTCACCCCAGTTGATCAAGAGCAGACGGCCTGGAAGCTTGCTATTGAGCCTGTGTATTTGCGTAGACCTGGACTTTGGCTGCACACCTACGTGCTCATCATTCAAAAGTTGCGTAATATGTTTGTATATGTTTATACACCAGCAAAGGTGCCTTAACTTTACTTGCAGTACCGAAATGCTTTACCTCACCAGCTCCTACTCACTTCCTTCTTTCGGCCTATTTTACAGATCTCAGGAGTAGACCCACGGGCCGCCTTCCAGACGGGATACAAAATTATCGTTGACTTTCGGGACAACGGTGGAAGCATTTCTGGAACCGTTAAATTTGTAAACTGCACATGTCTCGCCGAGGTTAAAGTGTACCACGCCTGGCGAAATGGAGCTATCCAAAAACGACGGCGGGGCAACTGCGGTGCATTATGTGTCGTAAATGACAGGGGTAGACGACGGCTGCGGTGGCCTGTACGGGGGAATTGACTAACTGTTGAGTAACTGACAGCCCAGATGAACCAAGGGGCTACTAAAAATTCCGCCTCATCTACCGTTTAGCGAACGTGGCTCTATATGGGTCTTCCTAGTATGCGCCTGTTTCATGTACCCACAGTGACTGCTCTTCAGCGAAGACGAAGACTGAAATTTGCACGCCAATACCTCAACTGGACCTCAGTGATTGGCGACAGGTGACCTTTCAGATGAATTGCATTGTATGTTCGAACAGGCAGTTGGCCGACACCTTGAAACACTAGTCGAAGGTTTCACCACGGAAGAGGGAGCGTTATAGTCCGCGAAACGTTTTTGAGGCATTCTGTGGGTGACTTCAGCATTCTGGAAAGATAAACACAAGCAAGCATCTAGGCGACCATGTCCCCATCTACATGCAGTTTGTTTTTTCTCGGCACGATGGTATCTGCCTGCAGGATAATCCAACATCTCTCTCTCTCTCTCTCACTCACTCTCTCTCTCTCTCTCTCTCTCTCTCTCTCTCTCTCTCTCTCTCTCTCTCTCTCTCTTACACACACACACACACACACACACATATATATATATATATATATATATATATATATATATATATATATATATATATATATATATAAAAGACTTGCTGTTGATTGACTTTCTGGAAGATGGAGTCACAACTAACGCACAGCGGTACGTGGGCACTTTCCAAAAACTGAGGCGCGTTATCAGTCTAGGAATTTTAATGGACGTCATCATTCTGATGTAGGATAACGTATGCCCTTAGTTGCCAAGATTCTTTCGACCACGCTGCAGACGTTTCGCTGGGAATCCGTTGCACGTCCTCCATACAATGGCTATCTCTGCACATGCGATTTACACATTTATAGAGTGCCGAAGAAACACTCTTGTAGCTTTCGATTTACTTCGGACAAAGAGGTGCACCCTGGGTTCAATCATTTTCCCCCAGACAAACGCAAATACTGTTACGTTAAGCCGTTGGCCTTCTTTTCTCACAGCAAGATAAATGTATTAACAATTACCAAGATTATTTTTGAAATAATGAACATAGAAATAACATTTTTCTCCATATGTCCCGTTTTCATTTGACTGTCCCTCAGGATTCACGGGTTGCATTATTATAGACGTTGCGGGAAGCCGACATCGCAGGCGTTTCCAGTCATGATTACAGTCGACGCTTCATACGTAACACTGATATTTCGAATTTCATTCCTTCATTAAACGCGCATCTGTGTCATCATTGATGACTTGAGGTAATTTTTAACGGTATTCTTCGTGGCTGTATTTCT
Source organism: Schistocerca americana (assembly GCF_021461395.2). Taxonomy (NCBI): domain Eukaryota; kingdom Metazoa; phylum Arthropoda; class Insecta; order Orthoptera; family Acrididae; genus Schistocerca; species Schistocerca americana. The sequence continues at coordinate 402,276,301 of NC_060124.1, read as the reverse complement.
GAAACTTGTAGTTCGTTGAGCGAATTCCTGACGTTTAAAATTTTCGTACGTTGCTGAGAATTCTTTGTGATTCAGAGACAAAGCAGTTCTTAGAATTCATAGATTTTGTTGTCTGCAGAAGATGTCTACATTATGTGGTGCAACCCAAGCCACATTAGCGAAATATTCCACACACAATTGGTTTTCGCAGATTCGGATAATCTGTTACAGAATCAAGAACCATCTACACTTTTATGGCTATTACGACTTTGTCAGAGTACGGTATTATCTTAGGATATTTTTGCATTCCCCCCATGAACCATGGACCTTGCCGATGGTGGGGAGGCTTGGTGCCTTAACGATACAGATAGCCGTACCGTAGGTGGAACCACAACGGAGGGGTATCTGTTGAGAGGGCAGACAAACGTGTGGTTCCTGAAGAGGGGTAACAGCCTTTTCAGTAGCTGCAGGAGCAACAGTCTGGATGATTGACTGATCTGGCCTTGTAACCCTAACCAAACCGGCCTTGCTGTTGTGGTACTGCGAACGGCTGAAAGCAAGGGGAAACTACACCCCTAATTTTTCCCGAGGGCATGCAGCTTTACTGTATGGTTAAATTATGATGGCGTCCTCTTGGGTAAAATATTCCGGAGGTAAAATAGTCCCCCATTTCGAATCTCTGGGCAGGGACTACTCAGGAGGACGTCGTTATCAGGAGAAAGAAAACTGGCGTTCTACGGATCGGAGTGTGGAATGTCAGATTCCTTAATCAGGCAGGTAGGTTGGAAAATTTAAAAAAAGTAAATGGATAGGTTAAAGTTACATATAGTGGGAATTAGTGAAGTTCGGTGGCAGGAGGAACAAGACTTTTGGTCAGGTGAATACAGGGTTATAAATACAAAATCAAATAGGAGTAATGCAGGAGTAGGTTTAATAATGAATAAAAAATAGGAGTGCGGGTAAACTACTACAAACAGCATAGTGAACGCATTATTGTGGCCAAAAAAGATACGAAGCCCACGCCTACTACAGTAGTACAAGTTTATGTGCCATCTAGCTCTGCAGATGATGAAGAAATTGATAAAATGTATGATGAGATAAAAGAAATTACTCAGATAGTGAAGGCAGACCAAAATTTTATAGTCAAGGGTAGCTTGACTTCAACAGTAGGAAAAGGAAGAAAAGGAAACGTAGTAAGTAGGCTGTTTATGTTTTCTCTATGTAAGTAGGCTGTTTATGTTTTCTTATTGGCAACGTTACGTAGCGCTCAATATGAAAATCACTGGCTGTGCTGTGTGCAGTCTGTGGCTAGTTTGCATTGTTGTCTGCCATTGTAGTGTTGGGCAGCGGCAGCTGGATGTGAACAGCGCGTAGCGTTGCGCAGTTGGAGGTGAGCCGCCAGCAGTGGTGGATGTGGGGAGAGAGATGGCGGAGTTTTGAAATTTGTCATGAACTGCTATATTTATATATGATGATATCAAGGTAAATACATTGTTTGTTCTCTATTAATATCTTTCATTTGCTAACTATCCCTATCAGTAGTTAGTGCCTTCCGTAGTTTGAACCTTTTATTTAGCTGGCAGTAGTGGCACTCGTTGTATTGCAGTAGCTTGAGCAGCGAAGATTTTTGTGAGGTAAGTGATTTGTGAAAGGTATAGTTTAATGTTAGTCAGGGCCATTCTTTTGTAGGGAATTTTGAAAGTCAGATTGCGTTGCGCTAAAAAAATATTGTGTGTCAGGTTAAGGACAGTCGTGTAAGAATTGTTCAAAGGGGACGTTTCAAGTTGACAGGAATGGGGGAAAGAAATACAGTAGAAGAAGAATGGGTACTTCTGAGGGATGAAACAGTGAAGGCAGCAGAGGATCAAGTAGGTAAAAGACGAGGGCTAGTAGAAATCCTTGGGTAACAGAACAGATACTGCATTTAATTGATGAAAGAAGAAAATAGAAAAATGCAGTAAATGAAGCAGGCAAAAAAGAATACAAACGTCTCGCAAATGAGATTGACAGGAACTGCAAAATGACTAAGCAGGGATGGCTATAGGACCAATGTAAGGATGTTCAGGCTTATTTCACCAGGGGTAAGATAGATACTGCCTACAGGAAAATTAAAGAGACCTCTGGAGTAAAGACAACCACTTGTATGAATATCAAGAGCTCAGATGAAAACCCAGATCTAAGCAAAGAGGGGAAAGGTGGAAGGAGTATATGGAGGGTCTATACAAGGGCGATGTTCTTAAGGACAATATTATGGACATAATATAGAATGTAAATGAAGATGAAATGGGAGATATGATACTGCGTGAAGAGTTTGACAGAGCACTGAAAGACCTAAGTCGAAGAAAGGCCCCAGGAGTAGACAACATTTCATTAGAACTACTGACAGCCTTGGCAGACCAGGTCCTGACAAAACTCTACCATCTGGTGAGCAAGATGCACGAGACAGGCGAAATTACCACAGGCTTCAAGAAGAATATAATAATTCCAATCCCAAAGAAGGCAGGTGTTGACAGATGCGAAAATTACCGAACTATCGGTTTAACAAGTCTCAGCTGCAAAATACTAACGTGAATTCTTTACAGACGAATTGAAAAACTGGTAGAAGCCGACCTCGGGGAAGATCAGTTTGGATTCCGTAGAAATGTTGGAAAACGTGAGGCAATACTGACCCTACGACTTAACTTAGAAGAATGATTCAGGAAAGGCAAACCTACGTTTCTAGCATTTGTAGACTTAGAGAAACCTTTTTACAACGTTGACTGTAATACTCTCTTTCAAATTCTGAAGGTGGCAGGGGTAAAATACAGGAAGCGAAAGGCTATTCAGAATTTGTACAGAAACCAGATGGCAGTTATAAGAGTCGAGGGACAGGAAAGGGAAGCAGTGGCTGGGAAGGGAGTGAGACAGGGTTGTAGCCTCTCCCCGTTGCTATTCAATCTGTATGTTGAGCAAGCAGTAAATGAAACAAAAGAAAAGTTCGGAGTAGGCATTAAAATCCATGGAGAAGAAATAAAATCTTTGAGGTTCACCGATGACATTGTAATTGTGTCAGGGACAGCAAAGGACTTGGAAGAGCAGTTGAACGGAATGGACAGTGTCTTGAAAGGAGGGTATAAGATGAACATCAACAAAAGCAAAACGAGGATAATGGAATGTAGTCGAATTAAGTCGGGTGATGCTGAGGGAATTAGATTAGGAAATGAGACACTTAAAGTAGTAGAGGAGTTTTGCTATTTGGGGAGCAAAATAACTGATGATGGTCGTAGTAGAGATGATGTTAAATGTAGACTGGCAGTGGCAAGGAAAGCGTTTCTGAAGAAGAGAAATTTGTTAACATCGAGTAGAGATTTAAGTGTCAGGAAGTCGTTTCTGAAAGAATTTGTATGGAGTATAGCCATGTATGGAAGTGAAACATGGAAGATAAATAGTTTAGACAAGAAGAGAATAGAAGCTTTCGAAATGTGGTACTACAGAAGAATGCTGAAGATTAGTGGCTAGCTCACATAACTAATGAGGAGATATTGAATAGAATTGGGGGAGGAGTTTGTGACACAACTTGACTAGAAGAAGGGATTGGTTGGTAGGACATGTTCTGAGGCATCAAGTAATCACCAATTTAGTAATGGAAAGCAACGTGGATGGTAAAAATCGTAGAGGGGGACCAAGAGATGCATATACCAAGCACATTCAGAAGAGTGTAGGCTGCAGTACGTACTGGGAGATGAAGAAGCTTGCACAGGATAGAGTAGCATGGAGAGATGCATCAATCCAGTCTCAGGACTGAAGAGAACAACAACAACAGCTACATTTTTGCATTGTTTGATTGAAGTGATAAATCTTAGTTGCCTGATAATCACATCTCGTGAAGCCAGAAAGTTGTGTTACAAGTTGTTTCATGGGATTACATTTCTGTTGTTTGAAGCTATCAGAAAGTAATAATTGCTTTAAGAGGTATAAAGCGTGACCACGGAGCTTGTCTTCAGATTTAAAGTTGCACATCGCACAGTTGCACGTCGCATAGTCACACCTGAAGACGAAGAGCAACTGTCTCGTTGAAAAATTTTTCTGTGTTCCTACACTTAGTTTTAGATCCTTAGTCAGTCATGTTCTTTGTAAGTAATATTGGTGAAAGTGAAATGAGGGTAGGATGACGCTTCGACAACAAGGCCATTACAGACGGAACACAAGCAAATACTGGGAAACGACGAATAGGAATCAGGATGTTCTGTTTCAAACAAACTATCCCGTCATTATCCTTAAACGATTTGTATTTAATACAGAAAACCTAAATATGGACGCACAGACAGGGATCTGAACCTCCTTTCAGGAGATAGTGAGTCCAGCGTCTTAGCAAGTGTACTATGCTGATCGGTAGTTGGTGGTGTAGTATCCTATGCATAAGAACCAGTGGCTGGCAGCCAGTTGCTAGAATCAGATCACAGGTTCCTACCGTGAATGCGTCGGCGTTTGCGATCGTTTGCGATAGACGAGGAATAATTAAACCTCTTCAGAAAACGACGTGGAAATCAGCTGTAAGCTTCCGAAGCTATTACACCAGTGGCGTGCTAAAAACTGGCCCTTTTTAAAACACTTGCTCAAGTACTGTTACAGGATGCCCTTCTAGTTTTTTATAACCGAAATATAAGAATGAAACTCATTTCAGGTCCGAGTAGTGGTGGTGAGAGGCGTTACCGAATCCTTTTTTTATTTATTTTCTTTTTTTCATGTAAGTCAGCTGGTCTTCGATTAGTCGATCAACTTACACTTTGGCAATTTACAAGTGTGCTCTTTGTTTAGCTTAGTTTATGGAACAACGTAACTCAGACATCAACTGTCTGACTTTTTCGTTAGTATCTATTCCATGGTTTGTTCGTTCGCTACAGGAATAGTTTGATAGGCCCTCACCTGAAGATCCTTAAAATTGGAAGAGGCCTAAAATTGTGCAACCTTCGGCACTAGTGAATTTTCAGTACAAATGAAGAGAGAAAATTAAATACGTTTGCAACGGGAGGCCATTCTCACACTTGAGAACCGACTGCTATGGTGATAAGAGCTGAGTGTAGGATCTGTTTGTGGCTAATCTGTAGAGTGATTGACTAACCTTCATTCGACATTATTACTATTTCTACCACATGTCATCGAAACGGGTCAGGAGCATTTATCTGGAGTTTCGGCAGATATTTGCAATTTAGCTTTCGCAATGTGTAGCTGGAATGAGTTCAAACAAGTACTGGCCATCACGCAGTTCATGAAACGTCCAATTTCGAAGGAAAACATCGGCTAATTTCCCGATAATTTCGCACCTTACCAGCACTCATCCACATACTTTGCCGTGATCTACAACCATATTAGGTATTATTTGATAGGTAGTACATCGTATATATGAATATATAAAGGGGACTGATATTGTCGCGTACTTGCATGAAAGGTGATGGAGTGTCTTTATTATAAAAACGATGTAATGAATGATTGCCTATACTAGTAGAGGTTGGAACGCCAGTGGAGATGAAACGGCAGGCAGAACTCAATCTCTGGGTGGAAGATCCGCACAGGTGTTGGTCCTGCTTAAACACAGGAGGTAGCTAGACGGACGTTGTGGCACCTGAGCTCTGGAGCACAATAGGGTGAACGCCGGCAGCTATTGTAGTAGGGGCCGGAAGGGTAACCGGATTATACTTCCGAACGCTGAAAATCTTGGACGCAGGTGAGAGGAACGAAGAAGCAGCACCTCGCAAACCACGCACGCAGGGTTATTTCCAAGGATTTTTACTCGGAAGCATACCATTGTACGAGTATAGGGTTTTCCTCTCAAACTTTCCGCGCTGGACGACAAAAGACTAAAATATAGTTGGTCGGCGTTCGGAAGAATCTGTAGAGAGGGAGAATATTCCGTGGTTTCGGGAATGTGATTAGTTTTTACAGTTGTGATGGTGGGGAGCCAAACCCTGCTGGGAAGCCAGCGCTGGAGAGACGAGGTCTTCCAAAGTGAGCGCCCTTGTATGGCGGTCGCTCGATATCAGCTTTTGTTGGTACAGCCGGACTTGCTGTCTTTCCTCTCAGAAGAGTTTATAGTTAGAACAGATAGGCACTATAATTTTGCGTTCCTATAGGATTCTTGAGTTCACCTCCGGGTTGGAAGTCGTCGTTGAGTACGCAGCGTTCAGTAATTGAGGGCACTTTCTCTGCCTATACTTACGTTGTCCGAGGACCGCCTTCTGCCTTCCTAGTGTTTGAAAGAGTTTATTTGTGGTTGGAGTTCATTCACCGTCGCAGACGAGTACGAGAACATCACTTCAACGCACCGGACGCAGTACATACGGTGATATCTCAAATTGCTACGGCTTATTAGAGCTATAAAAGCTTAACAGCAGCAATCACGTTATTTTATTTCGATTTAGGTTCCACACCACTGTAGATCACCTTTGAAAGTAGAGTCTTTTAGTGTTTGGTACGTAGATGCTGTCAGTCATTCCACGTTATTGATATTAGACAGCGCACACATAATAAGTGGCAGTTTGGGCAAGTGATTAGTAATTTTACTTAGGAAATGTAAACTTTGTAATATAACGGTTTTTTTAAATCTACGTTGAATATATAAACAGGAACAACGTTTACCATTTAATATGATTAGTTGCCTTCATCATTCATTTAGTTTTAGATTGTAATTTATAGAATTAAGAGATCCTAAGTTCTGCTTCGGTGGGTAGTCAGACAGGGCCAAATCTTCATTTTAGCGTGTATTATTCTCCGTTGTGCACATTCATTTTACTCCCGCCTGGAGTAGTATCTTGGAACAAATATGATTTTAAAAGCGGAAGTTGCCCTTTCTATAGAATGGTGCAAAATTAGACTAGTGCGATATTAGTTTTATCGATGTGTATTAACAGCGACTGTTAAACACGTGCAATTGTCAGTACTCCAGCAACGAATCGAGTGCAGCCTTGCCTGCGCTGATTGCTACCACCATGCAGCAGCATGTCTTTTTATGCCAACTACTACTATACACTGCAAAAACCAAATCGCAAATACCTGCTGAAACTCCAGAGAAAAGACTTCTAACGCCTTTGCAAAATTAAAATGGCTCTGAGCACTATGGGACTTAACATCTGTGGTCATCATTCCCCTAGAACTTAGAACTACTTAAACCTAACTAACCTAAGGACATCACAAACATCCATGCCCGAGGCAGGATTCGAACCTGCGACCGTAGCAGTCCCGCGGTTAACGCCTTTGCAAATTTACTTCACTTTAGGTAACATCATAGCTGAAATGTGGATAACGTTCTTTCGTAATGAACTATACTTAGTCAAGTTCATCCCGATAAGGCACGGACGTGTGCTCTCTTCAAAGAAGAACTAACCACACAACCGCGTATGGTGAGTTCAATGGCATTTCGTGCACAACACCGGAGTTAACAGTGCACCAAAATTGGCATTTCTGTGGATTCACTGCACCTTGTACAGTAAAATGTGTCTTATCACTCCATAGAATACTGCCCGGTCGCACGTCAACAGATTCTCTCCGTGCCAGAAACCGAAGAGCAAACTCAGAATGCTGCTGCCGGTAATGAATTTTTAGTTGTTGCTGCACCTCTTTCAGGTGCCACAGGAAGCTCTCTCGTGTTTTCCAATTTCATTTTCATATTTTTAAACCATTTAATGACATCGGACATCGCCTCAGACTTTTCAGTCCGCGATACTCTCTCAATTCAACACTTTCATTACCACCGTTCACATAAAACAATTTTAGTAATTAGCATTCTACAAACTACATATATAGATCTACTAACAGTGCACGGTCTCTCTCCTCTATAGTCATGCTGTTCACTCATGTTATAGCTTGTCAAATGACAGCGTGGATGTCATACTTTCATACAAACCGCGTAAAGGGTCAGGTATGCTCCTGATGGCCAAAACTGGAACTAATTTTTTTTCCAGCGTAAATGAGTTTCACATTAACGCATTTGCATACCTACAATAATTACAGCCCACACTGAACCTCTTCAGCAGCTACACTTTAATTATAACCACCCTGTACTTGCCCAAGCCTACGACGTAGCCAGCGCTGAACAAAGGGACGGATAGGCACCAACGAATACAATTACAAAGTACAATTCGAAGTTCAGTACAGTTACGTAGCTCTCGGCAGATGGAATGGATTCGACTATTCGGAAGAAATGTCTAACTGTGTTTAAGTGCAACCTTTCTGGGGAATAGGATCGGTCATGGATGTTCTGTTAAATGACCAGCGTGTTCACCTGACCTGCATTCTATACATTTCTTACTCTGGGGAATCTTTCGATCTCCACATTAATAAATTTTGTAATTTACGTTCTTTCTGTTTGCTTATGCCATTGTCCAGCAGTTTTATGAGGGTCGGCATTCTTAAAATCGGATTTGGCTTGGTTAGGTAAGGGAATGGCTGGATGCCCTGCCTGCCCCCAGGACGGAATCAGTTTACCCCAGCTGTCTGCTTCCAGTGTAAACCATGAAATAGTGCGAAGGTGTTTCAAATGTCTGGAAGTCATGTAATTGAGGCGAGATGGGGCGACCAGCCAGGTATTCGCCTAGTGGGATGTGGAAAACCGTCTAAAAACCACATCCAGGCTGGCCTGCACACCGGGCCACATAGTTAACCCGCTAGGCCGGTGGGCCTATCCAAGTCGCTTTAGCGTTCTTGGCTAACCATCATTTTGCTACATTTCTCCGTCCTGTAGATTCTTCTTGATATTGTTTTGGTGCTTTTTGCTTCACTGTTGAATATATACTAATTATATTTGTGTCCAAATACTTGAGAAAAATCACTATAACATTCACATGTCTGAACAATGTTACTAGGGAGACGAATACATTTTAGATAAACGAGTATCTAACTTATCAAAAGAAGTTAAACGTACATAGCAACAGAATTCACATTAAAATCGGGGTTACCGAGCTGTGTAGCGCAGTGGTTACCGTACTGGACTCGCATTCGGGAGGACAAGGGTTCCAACCCGCGTCCGGCCATCCTGATTCAGGTTTTCCGTGATTTCCCTCAATCGTTTCAGGAAAATGCCGGGATAGTTCCTACGAACGGGCGCAGCCGTTTCCCTTCCCCATCTTTCCCTAATCCGAGCCTGCACTCCGTCTCTAATGACCTTGTTGTCAAGTCCAGTGTTGGAGGTAAATCTGTGGGGACAGGTTATTGTGATATTATTTCGTAATCAATTATTGACTATTAAAGCAATTTCATTTGGTGAGGAATGGTGCGAAATGTAAACAATGCGATGTTGTAGACTGCCTGAAAGTAACTGAACAGCTAACTACTAGGAAGGATTTAGGACCTATCACATGCAGCATCACTGTTAAAGATTTGAATCGTCATTGAAGGCCTAATACATAGGTTTTCTCATTAGCGTGAAATGCTTTGTTTTTAATCTAGTTATCCCTGAATTTTCGTTTATCGAATTTCTTGACGGGTAGCAGTATTAGTACTTAGTGCATACTAGCCAACACCTAGAATCACAAAAATCTGTAGCACTTAAGCAAAGAACTTTCTGTAGGACGTAAGAAAAACACTTAAACAAAGCACAAATGAACTAGACCAAAGGTGATCATCTACAGATGCTGGAAACCAGCAGTGTTGCTAACATACACAATATATCCAACACACAGAATCAGTGGAAGCATAAATTTTGCTGTTGTTTTTCGAAATACTTACAGTTTCCCGTAATATGTAAACGGGAAGGTGCAGCGTAAACGATCGTGACTTAAAAATTTGTGATATAGAGATAGAGGTCATTGGTCATCGTATACTCAATAAAGTAAACGTCTATGTAGTCAACAAAAACTGTGGAATTCAAGAAAGTAAAAGAAACAAGTTTGATTTTTCCCTCATTCAAAAGTACCCTGTGTCTTTAAGTCGATATCGCCCCTGCATCCTTTGTCATTAGTCCCACATTATCAAGAAAAAACTCGTGCAGCATTCGGAAATTTCGTAAATCACGTATTTTAGCTACTTTGCGAACAGGCAAGCATATGCATTCGTGCCGTACATTCTCATACAATTCTGTCAATGCATACATGGCCTCTCTGCTCGCGAATTTGCACGCAGAAATGGCAGGGCCGTGTCGGCAGCGGAACACGCCCACCAGCTGAACGCTCGCTAGGCCAGCGGCGTGGAGTAATTTGCAGGTGTGGCATTAATTTAAACGGGAATCCTGTCGCCGACGGTTGCTTACGTAGACGGCGCCCGTTTACTTACCCGCTTCGCTCTCGGCAGGAAACGGGATTAAACCTGGCGTGACCCCCTAAGATTAATCATTGAAACGCTCGAAAACACGATGGCGAGAGCAATGAAAACGTTGGCTGTGTTTGTTTTAGAGGTGTACGGCAGAGGCAACTGCCCCGGCAAGCGCCGACCGCCTTAATGAAGGCGTTACAGGGCGTGCAACGACGCTTTCTCCGTAACCAGCGCGAGAAATCTCTCATTACTCGCCTGTCAGCGCCGTATGTTTCCCCGTATTGTCTAAATATGCTAGTCCTTTCACTATTAATGGCGCAGTCTCGAGTTTCCTTTAGCTACTGCTGCAATTTTCTGTTAGTTTAGAATATAATGATCATCATGTCAAAGAAATCCTCACCTTACATCTCCTTCAGTAACAAATCACGACTAGCCATTATATGGCGAATTAATTATTAAATTATTTGGATTTTGTGCTGTTGGATGCAGATTTTGGGAATTCTATGTTTTAAATGCTTATCTTTCAGTTTCACTGTTTCCGACATGTCGTTCTTTACGATTTGACTTTTCTACTATTTGATGCAGATTTTGACAATTTTACGTATAAAGCACTTGATTTATATTGTTATTTATGTGAACGTCCCATGTCACGTCTGTGTTGCTTTGTAGCACGTATTCTGTTATTAGTCATGAAACTTTTGCTTATTTGCTTGTTACGGCGGACTAATTAACTGCCATCACTTTTGGTTATTGGCTTTATTTCGTCTCCAGCTTTCAGGCATTGGCACGTGCTTGTTCCTTAGATCCTCTCCATGCTGTGTTATGTGCCCGTTGACGGTGTTTACCATGAATAAGGACCATAATGTTACTGCTCAGTCCGCTTTCCATAGCCTCACGGGTCACACAGCGGCGTTGTATGAGCATTCAGTAGGTGCTGGTCTCGAATGTAGAAATTTCCTTGTGCTTCGCTATATCAGATTGTAGGTTGATTTGCGCTTTCTGAAACGCAGGGTCCTTACTTACTTTAGTATTGACCTGAGGCGTGACATGCACCTTATTTCCTATGTCGGTTTTCTTTTTTATAGACTGCATGCATTTCCGGTGGCAATTTCTGTACAAGAGTAGTTTTCCCAACACGCGATTGAAAGTCGTGGTTCTTTTCAGCCACAATTTTGGATGTTATGTGACGGTATACCAACGATAAATGTTTGCTTACTAGTTGTTTGGGCATGGACATGACGTCCTACTATTGAAAAGAAAGCTACTTTTTAATAATTCATCTGATTCTTCTGCTTCTAAATGTTATTCTTTTATTCTAAAAAGTGTCTTAATTGTTTAATGGAGTAAGTTACAATTGTTGTTTTACTTCAGATTTCAAATACACGTGATGGTTGGGCGTAGACGCTGAAACCGTGGTGGTGCATACGGACTTCCGTCTTGCAAGATTTTACAACTGAAGTGGATTTGTTTGACATGAATATGAATTGAATAATGTAAGGACAAAAATGTACTTCAAAGTATATTACCCTACAGAATAACATTTACAATTAAACAAATGTCAAACATTATGTCATCACTTACTGGTTCACCCATGCTCGATCCAAACTCACTTTATGTATGCTTACAAATTTTGGTATCGGGGATGAAGATTTTACTAATTCGACACAAAATAGTCACTTCCAATGTTTTCATTCTCCAAGCATGTGATTGTTAATGTAAAGGTTTCTGTGTCTCAAAATCGTAGCAAAATAAAGTAATTCACAAAAATATACTCCAAATACTGATATTATCCTTTTAATTTGGACGATGACGTCATCCGATTTTTGGATGTAAGCCATTCATCGAAACACAGAATCCGTAAAATACCTGTTCTGTTGTGATACATAACGTCACACAACAAAATGATGTTACATCACAGACCACAGGCGGCTTCAGGTATCGGTAGATTCAACACATGCAATTGAACTTACCAACTGGCGGAGTTTTCTGCACAAGAGCTCCATGCTGAATCTGCTTGAATTTGGAGTTGGTAGATATAAAAAAAAACACATTGCAGACAAAATTGTGGTCTGTGGATGCGTAAGCACTTGATGTACGTGACACCGTAGTACAAGAACCGCTCATTGTAGTTGAAGAAGTCGGTGGTCTTATATTTAGTAGCTCTGGTGGTATTTTATGTATCTTCCAAAAGCAGAGAGGCGAGACGCCAACATAAAACGCGTGTCCTCATCTTTTCCTGAGAAGGGGCCTACAAAGAATCAGTGCAAAGTGAACCGGTATAATGTTAGTCCCTGTATCTTACCATGACAGTAAAGAGATTTGCAGAAGAGTAAAAATATTCAACAATAGTACAATCAATACAAAATTCGTGATACAACCGAAGTACAAGAATGTTAACTTGTCTGAAGTGCCCGAAGACGGCCAATCATCACGAGTTCTGGTACAATGAATCTCTTTGGCCACTGGTCACATATCTCTTCTCAGTTTATGCGTCGTCCGTTTCAGCATGTTTATCTACATGCTCTGCGACTCCAAGGACGCATTCCTCCCAAGAAAAGGCACGGCGCGACTCATCTCTTGATCTCAAAGAAGCACTTATACCTTACATTTTCTATTATTTCTTGGATATATATTCCAAGTCTTTTCCTACAGTTCCTACCCTCTACTGCTCCCTGTAACTGCTTGGCACCGTGAATAATGAACCTGGCGTCCAAGAGACGTGGAGACTCCGGTAGGTTTCAGATTCATTATGTAAAGGTCAAACAGAGATTTCGGAACAAGATTTTAAACTTTAAGACGTTTCCCGCAGCACACGTGGACTCTGAATATAATTTACTGGTTATAAACTGTAGATTAAAATTAAATAAACAGTAAAACGATAGGAAGTTAAGCAGATGGGACCTGGATAAACTGAAAAAATCAGAGGTAGCTGAGAGTTTTAGAGGGCACATTAAAGAACTGGGAAAAGAATGCAGTGGAAGACGAATGGATAGCTTTGAAATCCGAAATAGTGAAGAGGATAAAATAGATAAAAGTACAAGGCCTAATAGAAATACTAGGGTAATACAACAGATACTGAATTTAATTGATGAAAATACAGTAAATGAAGCAGGCGAATTGAAGTACGTCTAAAAATGAGAATGAGAGTAACTGCAAAATGGCTATGCAGGAATAGCCAGCGGACAAATCTTGAAGGCTGTTTCCCTAGGGGAATGATACTGCCCACTGGAAAATTAAAGAGGCCTTTGGGGCGAAGGGATCCAGCCGTATTAATATCAACAGCTCAGATGGAAAACAAGTTCTAAGCGCAGAAGGCAAGGCTGAAAGGTGGAAGGAGTTTGTAGAGGGTCTATACAAGGAAGAAGTACTTGAGGGCAATATTATAGAGCTGCAAAAGGACGTAGTTGAAGATGAGATAGGAGATATAATATTGCAAGAAGAATTTGACAGAGCTCTGAAAGACCTAAGTCGAAACAAGGCGCCGGGAGAAAACGATATTCCGTCAGAACCACTGATAGCCTTGGGAGAGCCAGCCATAACAAAACTTTTCCATCCAACCGGGAAAATGTATGAGACAGGGGAAATACCCCACGACTTCAAGAAGAATACAATAATTCCACTTCCAAAGAAAGCAGGCGCTGGCAGGTGTAAATATCACCGTACTATCAGTGTAATATGTCATGTTTGCAACATACTAACCCGAATTCTTTACAAAAAAAACTGGAAAACTGGAGAAGACGATATCGTGGAAGATCCGTTTGGATTCCGGAGAAATGTAGGAACACGCGAGGCAATATTGACCCTACTACTCCTCTTGTAAGATAGGGTAAGAAAATTGAACCTAAGTTTATAGCCTTTGTAGACATAGAGAAAGCTTTTGCCAGTGTTGACTGGAACACTCTCATTGAAATTATGAAGGTAACAGAGGCAAAATATAGGGAGTGAAAGGCTACTTACAATTTGTACACATACCACGTGGCAGTTACAAAGAGTCGAGGAACATGAAAAGGAAGCAGTGATTGAGAAGGGAGCAAGACAAGGCTGTAGTCTATCTCCGATGTTATTCAATTTGTGTACAGAGCAAGCAGTGAAGGAAACCAAAGAACAGGAGTTAAAGAACTTTAACGTGAGTTAAAGTTCAGGGAGAAGAAACAAAAACTTTGATCCCAGAATGAGATTTTCACTCTGCATCGGAGTGTGCGCTGTATGAAACTTCCTGTCAGATTAAAACTGTGTGCTGGACCGGGACTCGAACTCGGACCGAGTTCGAGTCTCGGTCCGGCACACAGTTTTAATCTACCAGGAAGTTTCAAAAACTTTGATGTTTGCCGATTGACACTGAATTCGGTCAGAGACAGCAAAGGACTTGGAAGAGCAGTTGAATGGAATAGGCAGTGTCTTGGAAGGTGGATACAAAATGAAGGTCAACAAAAGCAAAACGAGAATAACGGAATGTTGTCGAATTAGGTCATGCTGAGGGTATTAGGTTAGAAAATGAAATACTTAAAGTAGTAAATGATTTTTGTTATTTGGGAAGCAAAATAGTTGATGATGGCCGAGGTAGAGAGTATATAAAATATGGACTGGCAATGGCAACAAAAGCGTTTCTTAAAAAGAGAAATTTGTTAACATCAGTGTAGATTTAAGTATTGGGACGAGCTATTTGAAGGTATTATATGGTGCGTACTCTGTATGGATGTGGAACGTGGACGATAAACAGTTTAGAATAGGAGAGAACAGAAGATTTTGAAATGTGGCGCTACAGAAGACCGCTGAAGATTAGATGAGTATACCACACAACTACTGAGGAAGTACAGAATGAAACTGGGGAAAAAAGGGATCGGTTGATACATTTTGAGACGTCAAGGGATCACTAGTTTTCCCCTGGGCAGCAGGTCAGGTGTGTAAGTGTGGCCACACGGACGCATAGCAGTTAGTCTATATTGATAGTTGTAGTCCACTGAGTAGTACAGTACGACTTTGCTTAAGTGGGTACATATTAAGGAACCAATCATCATATCTGCTGTTGTCCGCCCCTGGTAGCTGAGTGGTCAGCGCGACGGGAAGTCATACCTAACGGCCCGGGTTCGATTCCCGGATGGGTCGGAGATTTTCTCCGCTCAGGGCCTGGGTGTTGTCCTTATCATCATCATTTCATCCCGATCGTCACGCAAGCCGCTGAACTGGCGTCAACTCGAAAGACGTGCACCAGATAAAGCTTATACCCGACGGGAGGCCCTAGCCACACGGCATTTATTATCTGCTGTTATAACATGTACACCCTGAATTAATAGATACAGATTTCCAAGGATACCACATGAGCACCGTCAGGGCTACAACTGTCTGCCTACATCATGATAGTCTACTATGGAATTAACCAAGGGCCTTCCAATATACGTATATGGAAACATAGTGATAAGCTAAAATATTGCAACAGCGTGCTTAAAAGTTTTCGTTCTCCTTCGGAAAGCAGTACACTAAGGGTTTTGTGCAGCAAGAGATTGAAAAGTGCTTGACAGGTTTCCAGAGGCATGCGGTTCCAGATGCCTATTCCCAGGCCACGCAGTTATCGTAAAAAAAAAGAGCCGGTTGGTCGTGCGCGTTGGCTGGCTCCTGATCGCATGCCACATGTGTTCTAAAGAGTTCAGATCAGGTTAATATGGTGCCCAAAACGTCAACGTGTATTCCATGCTCCTCAAGCCAATTAAACTCTAGTTTGTCGTCGTGATAGGACCGTAGATCCTGCTCGAAGATGCCATCGGCGTAGGAGAATAATATATCGTGAAGGAATGCAGGTGATCCGGAATAATGTTCATGTAATCCTTATCTGTCATGGAGTCTTCTGCTTCTATCACAAGTCGCATGGAAGCCCATTTAAATAGTCCCTATATCGTAATACTGTGCCCACCGTGATGCCTGCTTCGAACAGGAGTTCGTCTTGATGACTCCTGCCTGCATCACCTTCCACAGATGCTCACGGCAGCGGCATGCGAACAATCGACCTGCTTCACCGGTTTCGAAGTGTACGTTCCTAGGCGTCCGGCCATTTCAAGCTGTCCTCTGTCAGAGACGCTTTTGACAGTGAATTTCCCCATCTACAACCCACATCGTCGATAGAATGATTACAGTTTGTCTCTGGTCTACTTATATACTTTCTTTACCGCATCCGTAGTGAAACTCCATAAGGTGGCATTTATCTTCGGTGATCGTAATGTTTCTTTATTCTCTGTTATTGATTAATATAAGCTGTGATTGAAAGTTTTGGGCTATTCCTGCGGACAGGATTAGAGTCGCCATTCTCAATCTAGAATCATGCATGTATAGGATAAGTTATTCCTGCCACATAAACTTACTTACTTACTTACTTTCTCCTAGGCTCTACAGTTCTTGAAGGGTGTTGGCCTGCGTCACTTCCTGTCATTCCATCCGGTCGGTGGCCTTCCGTCTCCATCCTCTGACACCCACCTTTATCATTCCTCTTAAATTCCGTCCACCCATCCGTTTCCGATACTTCCCTTCCGCCGCCTGCCTTCAGTCTTTGCTCACTTGGACATTGATTACCAGGCTTACTTCCCTTGTAACTCTCTCCAGTTGTTGATAAGCATCGGCCACTACAGCAGTGTTTCTTGATAGTAATGCCACATCGTCTGCGTAAGTGAGATAATGCAGTAAACGATTAAAACTGGCTACTCCTCTATTTAATTCTATCTGACTTACGACTTTTTTAGGCAGAGGCTCAATAGTAGTGAGGAGATGATGTCATCCTGTCTCAGTCCCTTCTTCACTTCCACTTCTCTGGAGATTTCGCACTGCATTTTTACTTTGAACTTGGCTTCACTGAGCGGCATTATAGCAAGTTTAACAAACTTCTTAGGTACTCCTGAGGCAGCAGTTACATTCCGAAACACAACTCTTAAGAGGCTGTCATAGACTTGCTTAAAATCGATATAAGGCTAGTGTGTGTTTATTTGATTTCCATAACATTTTTCACATAATATGCGCAATGTGAATATCCGGTCGGTTGTTGACCTATTACTTCTAAAGTTTATCTCCTTTTTTATGCAAGAACCACGTTACAGCCATTTTCCACTTTATTGGCAAGTTTTACACAGTGTTTCCCCACCATATTTCAGAAGTTCCGCCTGGATCTGATCTTCTCCAGGTGCTTTATTGTCTTTTATGATCTTAAGCCTGTATCACTTCCTCCAGAGTGGTTTCTGGTGTTAAGAGCTCTAGCCCATTATGTGTTATTTCCACCAATTCTTCTGGTCCTAATCCTTCTCCTTCTGGGTTCAGTAACTTTTGGAAGTATTCTGCCTATTCAAGTATTTTACTGCTCTCCACTACCAAATCCCCTTCTGACTAAAATATATGTATGACATCTAATATCTCTTTCTCGTCGTGACAACTTCACGAGATATGCACTATCTAATCAAAAGTCTCCGGATACCTCTTAGTGGACGTTATTGTAAGGTGTGTCCACCGTTCGCATTTGTGACGTCTTGAACTCTGCGGAGGACACGTTCAACGGAGATTCTGAATGTCTGTTGACGAAAGGCAGAGCGTTTTTCCTCACGAGCCGAAACCAGTGATGTTGGATGCTGGGTATTCTGGAGCGAAGTCGACATTCTAACTCATGTCATATACGTTCCTTTGAGTTCAGGCCGTGACTCTGTTCACACCATACCATTGCAGAAAAGTTATTGTAACAAAACATTGCCTCATATGCGCTACTTTACGATAGGAAGCAATTTCATGTTGACACAACAATCATCATCTCCGAACGTTCCCTCCGCTGTAAAATTCATGTGTAATCTGCAAATTGCTCAATAGGTGCTAAGGAAAGAGTCACTGACTGGACGTAGAATGACTTTATCAATCCAGTACTACGCGTTTGCCATCATCAGGTACCTGTTAAAATAAATCACTTAACTACACATGATATAAAAATCATAACATACATGCCAAAAAATCACTACAACCGTAAGAAGACACGTACCTTGGAACTTTAATCAAGAAGTGGACGAAATAGTTTGATGCACCAGTGGAGATAACAGCTATATGTTATAAAGGTAGCAGACTTGAGCAGACCGATACAGGAATAATGATCATCATGCGAGGATACATATTCTGAACAGATGGCGTTACGAGAGTGGGTACGGTACTCTACAGTGCCATCATATGAAATTACAAATGACTTACAAACAGCACTAAAGCAAGGGACAAACAACGAAATACACAAAGAAGTTAAAGTTTGCTAAAATCAAGTGTATTCTTATGAAAATTACATACCGTAGTAAAATATACAACATTTTCGTTGTGATTATTGACGGGGGTATAAATGGTCAACGCTAGCTAGCGTTCACATGTAAGTCTGACGTTACATTTAGATATAGCTATAAATGGTGATATATGCAAGTATAGTTCGTAGACAACTGACAACGGTCAAAATAAAAACAACCTTGGTTGTAGCTGTCGATTGCAAAACATGTAACCCGAACAACATCTTCCCCTCCCTGTTTCAAGTAGCGTCCGTAAGTGTTAATTCAGCTGTATGCGCTGTATGGCATAAAAAGATACAAGGAATTACACACTTAATGCCGACGTGTAAGTACAATGAAACAATATAGGTCTCTGTCAGCGGTGAGTGTTAAGTTCAGAATGTAAGCGCTAAAATAGTTACATGCTCTGCAAACCGTAAATAGTTACAAGGAAATGCCAACGTACTGGTAAAACAAAACAGTATCCAGCACAGAACAGCGTAAATAGAAACACAGTATTATATATTTGGAGCCGAGATATTAGGACAATGATGTATTGCATTCTCTGTCTGTTATGAATTACAAGTTTCGTATATAAGCGCTACAATAGCTACGTGCACTGTTGGCGTCAGTAGCTACAAGGAATACACATTAAGTTCCGTCATAATGACACAACAAAACAGGTGTAGTTCTCTGCCAGCCCAAAGTGAAACGTAGCTTAAATAAGCGAAACCATCTAGATGCACTGAAAGGCATAAAAATTTACGAAGAAATACGTATTTAGTGTCGACAGGCAAAAAAATGCAATATCCAGAATAATAATCAGAACAGTTTTACGTAGCATTTCGTTTATACCAGACGAAACAATGTTATAACAGCCAGAGGCTCCTGGTCAAGATTAAACACGAACGCCAAAAACATACTAATAAGCTGAACATACAAGTTAGTGTAGGTAATACGATAAGATGGAGCTCTTCGCCATCCTGGCTCAGCAAATTGCTGCCAGACGGTTCGGAATTACGCAGATAGCAAGGTGGACCGTCTGCTCTTGGGCTGTTAAGTACGCTCGAAATCTGTTTCTGTAAAACAAAAATGACTGGCAACCGGCTAATCATCTCATTTGGCTAACACTACAAAGAGGCTTTTCAGGAATATCTATCACCACTACAACGAAAAAATCTCGCAAATGTGAATAAAGCAAGTGCAAATGCAAGATTCTAGTTACTTCTAGAACACATCTCGTATACTTAACTAACGAGATTTTCTGAATTCGAAACCCTGTCCTATAAACAGTTTAACTGACCATTTCAATTCACAAGCCGACAGAGAGTAAGACCATATCCGTTCTACCTGACAGTTTGTAGTTGAAGAAACCGACGGTGTCGACACAAAATCCCTTTAAAAAGTTGCGTAGCAGCGTTTTGCGAGCTATCTGCCATCTGAAATGCAGACGCAGGATGAGAAAACTCGGCGAAACGTGGAGTGTTAGGCGCGCGATCTCGTATTTCGCAACACATCTCAAGCTTAAATGGGACCGAGGTTAGCCGTGCACTTCATTAGAAGAATATTTCAGTCCAATTACATTGCCACAAACAGTTGGCAAATTTAATTACGAAGCTTAAACGAATTAAGACTGATGTAATTTTATTACTTTGCTGTTGCATAAAGGGAGCTCAGACTGCATAAAAGCTTTACGCGTATCTCTCTGACGCAATTCACGCAAATCGCCTTTTCACATTAACGAGGTAGATAATTTCAGCTGGCTAAGGAGCATTTCCATTTCTCCTAATGTCCGTTTCCATATGAATTCGGAAAAATAAAAGAAGAAGAGTTTCTTACTCTTTGCTACATTTCGCTGAACTGAAATTTAAACTTTCACACTGAATTAAAACCGTCGATTGATGAGTTCGAACTGCATACATGTTACGGAATACATCCGTGTCATCCAGTAGCAGTGCCCTGTTTATTTTACACTTTTGATGTCATCACTGTTCAGCATCATTTCATGCTGCCTCCATCTTATTTTGCGCTAAAATTATCATCACTATGTGCTTATCAGTACCTGATAAAAATGTATGCAGTGTCTGAATGTTTGTGGAGGAATGACATTGCATTCTTTCTCAAGAACGAAAGCAGAAAACTAGTGATCTTGAATACTGGAGTCTGAGGCTACTTCAGTCTTGTGACTTCATTGGGTTCAGGCGGGAATCTAGGCAGACCAGTCCGTTTGAGGAATTTTATTGTCCACAAACCGATGTTGATTCATGGTTGCTGGTTTATGACACGGTGCCTTATCGTGCAGATGCAAGCAGTCACCATTTCTAAACTGCACCTCTACTGCACGTAGCACACAGCACTATGAGATGTGTTCATATCCTTCCGTATTTAGCGTTTTAAGCGCAATAAGGGGACCACATCCTAATTACGAAAGTTATTTTCTTACCGCAAAACTATCACCTCCGTACTTCACTGTAAACACTACAAACAACGTAAGGGAACTTTCTCCAGGTATTTATCAGTCGGATTGCCAGTGTATAACGTTATTCGTCACTCGAAACCACCCGTTTTCAGTTAGCCGCTGTCCTATGGTATCTCACCGTACACGACCACAAACGTCGCTTAGCGTTGATTACAGAAACGTCTGGCTTATGATAGGCTCCTCGATGATTATACTCTATTCTATTTAATTTCCCTACGCAGTCATTGTGCTAGGTGGATTGCTAGCAGCACCTGAAAACTCACGAACAATTCCTCCTTCTGATATCATGCGATTTTTACAATCACTTTCCACAGTGCTGCCGGTTACTTTCCGTCAGTACGTGAGATCTGCTCGGTTCTGGTTTATCAGTGGTTGTTCCTTCTCATTTCCATTTCACAATCACATCACCAACAGCCGATCTGGGCAGCTGTAGAAGCGTTGATGGACTTGGGTGACATCTAATGGCTAGTTCACGGTCGATGTCACTGAACTCTCCTGAACGAACGATTCACTACTGTTGCTCCCCTATCGACGATTTTCTATTTCGTCCCCCCCACCCCCGCCCTTTCTTTTTGGCTCCACATTACTAGAGCGTCCGTGCTCAGTTTCACCGTTCGTAGGGGCGGTCGGTTTCCTTTGCAAACAGGTTATTAGTGACCTTTCTCAGACATTTGATCTTTGTCTGCTCCTGTAGACTGGTCTCTATGCTACTTATTTCATAGCCAAGTTCAGTATTCTAGGTTGCCGTAACTCATGTCCCGCTAATACATCCATTCTTCTAGTAAAAGGTATCTGTATACTGATTAATTCGTGTACAATAAAAGTATATTTTCGTTGCCTAATTCTCCGGTTCAGTTAATTTTGAACATCGTATCTGTAATACAAGTGTCCTGACCATTTCTGTTTCTGTGTTCTTAGGTAAATACGGCCATCATGTGTCACTCACAGTGCTATGTTACAAAAATGCAGTTTCAGCAATTGCTCCCATAATTCAACGTCTACATTTAATATACTTCACATCTTTGCGCGAAGGAAGCTTTCTTAATACTCGTGTATCTACATAAATGATGACTCCGTTCATACCACCATCTTATGTAACATACTTTGTTGACGGCAGAGTTCTCTCAATTCTTTTTTGATAGTTAATACCGCAGTATTCAAATAGAAACATTGCTACTTTTACCTCTATTAGAATGCAGTACTTTCCTTTTTTCATTTATTTCACAGAATGTTGATGGCATGTGGCAGCAAACAGCAACTATTTCGTTTGTGTTTTATCTGTTAAAAACCGCCACTACCGGTTGGTATTTATACTTTAATCTTCAGACAACTTTCAAGCTTTTTGTAAAAAAACATCTGGGCATTTGTTTCTAAATGAGTTTTCTGGGATAAACAACAAGTTCGAATTTCAAAAGTGTAACAACGATGGCTCTGCTACAAGCTCATGATGAAAGGCAGCTTCCTTGAAATGGTCACTGGGGGCTATTGATTGTATTGTCTTTCTCGAATGAAATCGTTTGTATTTTGTTCGGCATGTTTACTCACACAATGTCTGCGGCCTTCATTACTACTCTAGTTCAATGAGCTGCTTCACTGGACGACACGTAACACGTTTTTACTCACTTACATTAGAGGAGTGGAAATACAAATTTGTTACAAGGTACATAGCCGTCAAAGATATACGATACACTGAAACAGCACGAAAATAAAGGATTTCAGGAGAAAGGAGACATATGATAAAGATACATTAAACTGAGACAAGTAATTTAGATTAAGCTTAGACACTGGACAGAGAAGAAAGCAATGGTTAGAGATTTACAAGTTTCCTAAATTACTTTAAGGAAAAAGCTAAGAAAAATTTAAGATTAAGAAGTTTGTAAAACGACATGTGCCATTTGAATAGTCCACTCAACAATACATTACGAACGTGTGATATATTTAGCACTAAAAACAGAGTTAACAGATCTGTTTTATTTATAAGCCATGTTCTTTTGTAAATGGTAATTGATTTGGGTTTCCTTTGCTTAATATTTGTAAAGGATGATTTTCCCCCGTGTACAAACTCCAGGGACTGACCGTTGAGAGAATACGGAAAAAGAAAGGTCTAATGTGCTTAGGTTCGGAAACGCATGATTTACATGTTACGGACTACGTATTCAATCATTGTTACAGGGACTGCGGTCTAATATGCACTGTATCACGTAGCCACAGTTCCAGTACGCACGGTTTCCTCCTAGAGGGTGGTTCTGTTCCTCGTATGTCATGCCCTAGCACCCTCTCCTGCCATGGTAATTGGTAATGTTATGTCCGATTCATTTCTTTTGCTGACTCACATTGTAGTGGATGTAATACAGCGTTGAACACAGTTATCGTCTATTCGAATCGAGAGCTTGCCGACATGGTATTTACTTACGAACAGGCAAATGGCAACAGGCGGCGGTCAGCAAGGTTGCATAAAGAGACCTACCCCCCGACAACAACCACAGCATTCAATTCTTGCAACGGGTTACGCCACTTGTCTGAGGCAGGGTCGTTTCACAAAGCAGGAAATCATGAAAGATGCACCCGAAATGCTCGGGCAGACTTGGAGGAAAATGTATTTAACACTGTGGAAGGTGACCACTGTGTCAATACTAGGCAGTTGCCCTGCCAGTAGAGGGTAAGCCAGACGACCTTGTGTAACATTCTCAATGACAGTTGTTGTACCCTTATTGCCTACACCCAAAATCGAATGGAGAAGTGGAGTGCTTCGTGCGGACTCTCAAATAGCATATAGACAAGTTACGCAGCCAACAACACACTATGCAACCAACATACATGGGGAAAGGCTTTGCCGTTCTTCCTCTCGTCTTACGTAAACGGTCCTTCACTACCGGAGTTGCTCCACGGATGGTGCCCCAGCACACTGCCTCACCTGCTGCACTCACCACGGCGGCCAGCGCCTACTCCATCCACTCAGGCGATGTATAAAGCTAATCAACAAATTATTTTTGCTGCGGGAGCACTTTTGTCACTGGTTTTTTCACCAGGCAATAACGATTCCGGTATTTTTCATCCATCCTATCCACTTATACGCGGAGTAATATCTTTAACTTTCACACCATTCATCTGTGGGACAATAAGCAGACCCCCCATCAGCATCGGTGCACACGGAATGTGTGGACCGGAATAATTCGGGACCGTATTTTGGAACCAGTCTTCCTTCCAAGTCACCTGACAGGTCAGTACGATCGGCGTTTCTTGTCGGTGATTTTGCCTCCCTTGATGGAAGAAGAACCATTGATGATTCGAAGGGTTGTGTAGCTGCTACATGATTGTGCTCCACCCCTCTTCGCCGTTTACGTCCGAACGCATCTCAATCGTGTGGGTCGGACGAGGGAGTCCAGTTGCATGGCCTGCTCGTTCACCGGATCTCAACCAATACGATTTCTAGTTATGTTGCCTTCTCAAAAGTACCGCGTGTGCAGAGCCCATTACAGATGTGGAGGCACTGGAGCGGCGTATTCATGCTGTTTTTGACACAGGTCGGATGCAGCCTGGGCGACGTGAAGGTGTGAGACACAATATGTTATGGCGCTTACACGCATGCGTTGTGGCACGTAGAAACCATTTTCAGTATATACTGTTACTGTGGCTGCGTGGTACAGCACATATTAGACCGCAATCTCTGTAACAATGTATGACTCAATAAATGGTCTCTAGCATGGAAACCATGCATTTCCGGACAAAAGTACTTTAGAAATTTTTCGTCCCGTATCCTCTCATCGATGTATCCTTACACATTTTACACAGTGGAAAAAGTCACCCCATACATATTTCCATTGTAGTACAACTGATGTACTGATATTTTTCTGTCTTTCACAAAAGGCGTTATTTATTTCTTAACTTGTGGTGTTCTGCCTATAATATAAACATAACTTATGTTGTCGTTGTTCTGTACATTGACAACTAGTGATACCCAATGTAGTGCAAAAGGTGATGTATTAGTGCTTGTCATCACCATACCAATTAGCCGTAACAGTACCAGTAGTTTCGATATTGTCACTCACTACAGTTTCTTATGTGCTGTATTCCGCGAATCACTCCACAGCTGCTCGGTCCACAGGCTCGCCCCACGCGTTCTTTGGACACCGCAGACGCAGTTGTGATGGAATCTGCTTCTTTTGATATCTCCTGGCTGCGCTGTTGCAGAGAACGTCTTCACTCATACTAGGGGTCATTATTCACCCATGAAGAGCACCGCCGCATGCTGACCCATGTCATCGCTGTCCTGGCTCCTTGGATGGCGATAACGGACCAAAGGCTGCACTCCCGTTCTGATGTTGAAGTTATGTTCGCCGACGTTCATTGTTAACTGTCTGTCTGTCTGTCGCAGTTATTGACGGTTACACTATACTGTATCTCAGTCTTCTTTAGGTAAGTTGACAGGAGTTGGTTGATAAGATGCCTAACTACATGAGTCTTACTGAAATAGTGTCGGTGGTGAAACCTAGGATGAGCAAGTCTGTCTCATAGCAAACGACGTCCTTCTTATCAGAACTTCCATTACTCCTCAGCTGCCAGCCTGCATCAACCACCTATCCATACACCAAACATTTCCAGTGTGTCACGGACTGTCTTCTTTCTGACAGGCACATTTGAAGGTTTCTTGAATTCGTCCAATTCGTTTGTAGTAGGAAGCATAAGGATCATGACCAGGATGTTGACAGTAACTTATCATACGACTTTCTTTCCATGGTTTGGACGACGGAAATTTTAAATTTGTTTATCAGTCTTTATGATGGATTCTCAACATGATGACACATTTCTCACATCAGGCATTAGTCTTTTGTATATATACATCTTTGAACATGTATTACTAGCAACACAAGCAGCCCTGCAATTGAGGAACTATTCGATTTTGCACAATGTGCTGGAGCCTGAGCTACCCAACATTTGGATAACATCACTATACCACAATCATATAAGATCTATCTGCTTTTGAATTTTACAGCTTCAGCAGATGGTAATGGGAAGATAGACGAGATCTGAGACTACACCTCAAGGGTGCCATTAGGCTCTAACTCCAGCCCCTAAATTCATCCTCAGACTCCAGCTTCTTATTGCAGCCTCAGGCTCCAGCCTCCAGTTCGATCATCCAACTGAAGCCCCTAAATGTAGCCCCTAACTCAAAACCCAGTTCCAGTCCCCTGCTCCAGTCTTCAACTGTCGTCCCCAGCTGTGGTCTCCAACTCCAGTCTCCAATTCCAGCCCCAATTACGCCCCCCCCCCCCTCCCGCCCACTCCAGTCCTAAAATCCAGCCCGCAATCGCAGAACACAGCTCTAGTTCCCAACCCTAGTTCCCAACTGTAGTCCCAACTCTACTTCCCAGCTCTAGTTTCCAGCTCTAGTTCCGAACTACAGTCCCCTCTTGCAGCCCTCAATTCTAGTCCCCAAGCCAGCCTCCAACTCCAGCTTCCAGCCACAGCCCCCCAGTACAGACCTACAAGCACCTAGATTGTGACCAACGCGTTCCAACGGCAGTTTCCTTTTTCGCCGATCCCTTCAAGCCGCTTGCACTACTCGACGGTTTGTGGTGCATTATAGTAATAAACTGTAGTATTGCAAATTCAAAAACTGCTAATGTACTCACATGCATATGGACTCTGCATCAGATGGAACTGCTCTTTAGCTTTGTGATTCTTCACTGGTGTGGGGTTATTATCCACAAACACAATAGTTCATGTTGTGCAGTTTGTCCGATTTTATTAGAGTTCATTTTCACTAACAGAGCTTCTACGTTCGATTTAGACAACAAATTTGGTACAGCTCTAAAGAGAACGTTATTAGTTTACAGTGACTCTGGATACTTCACACTAGTCACTTAGTACTTACGCTTAAATCTCGGACTAATTATTTAGTTTTCCTTTGAGTCTTGATGTTTACATACAAAATGACCCTGTAAGCAACTTCTCTTACTTTAAGCAGGTTGGGTCAGTCATTCCAGATTTCCTAAAGAACATCGGTAGTACTACCACAGTCATTCGTCCGAGAAAAGTGTCATAAAGAGTTTCTTACTGGTGTTAATAAAATGAAGGTTAAGATTGTTGCAAAATCAATTCAATGAATACACGGATATTGCAAGTTTTCATTGTGAGTTTAATGATGTAAACTTTCAACAAGGTATGATGCCGTAGGAAATTCAGTTTTGGCCTATTACCAGCTACGGCGTAATAAATGTCCAGTTTGTTGATGTCGTGACTGTTACTTGCATATACTTTCTCACAGTATTTATTCCCAGATTCGCAGATCTATAGCGATCAAGGATGAAAAATGTAATTGTTAAAAAATGTACTTTCTGTGGACATAACAATCGGTTCCAGTCGCTATCGTTGTAATAAATCCTCCGAAACGGACAGAGGAGTGAGTTCTATAATGTGTGCTAACTTATGATAATATTGTTCCACATAGTGGTTTCACATAGGCATGAGATAGTCGCTTCACAATTTCTGTCAGTTAATATAATCTAACAGACCAAGCAACTACAAAAATTAACAGCATTATTCGTATATTTCATGTCCCTTACAGCTTATTTCAGTCTGAGTTGTTATATTTTTTCTTTATATTGTTTTGCCCTGGAAATTTTTTTCTAACAAGCCAAGCAACGAAAATTACTATGAGTTTCACATTTCTGTTATTTGACTAAGTAAGAGGTATTTGTTTTTTCTTTAAGTAATAAAGGTCTGAAGAAATAAGAAACCTTCAACATTACGCAGGCTAACTTATCAGAAAATGGCATGCCGTTTTCGAGAATGTCCAACTGCTGTAAGAATTTCAGTTAATATTAACTTCAGAAATTATGTCATTCGTTGCCTCTCAATGCTTAATTCATTAAAGCAACGTATTAAGTAATTCATTTCAAACCTCCCAATAATCATTTCTGTGCTCACATCTTTCCCCTTCATCATTTTCCCACTACACTAGTCACATAGTACTTACCCTTAAATCTCGGACTAATTATTTAGTTTACGTACAAAATAGACCTTTTTCCCCAAACAAAAAATAAATAGCCTCATTAAACATACACATTCATATTATTACTTCGAATAGCTCAGGCACAGTAAAAGCTTTGTTTTGTTGAATAACTGAAAATCTAACTTTCTCCAAGAAATACCCTCACAGCTGCTGCGTTACCTGAATTCCTTTATTGTCTCAGGCAAATTTTTTCCAGCCATTGCACCACTTCTCTGAAGTTATCAACCAGTTTTGAAATTTTTCAGTGTTTCTCTACCATATTCGTGATAATCCTTCCCCTCTCAACAATTACGCCCCAGTAACGCACTTGTCCGCTATTTACATTTGAGCGTAGTTGTACCTGCTGTGAATGTTAACAGAGGAATGATCAGTCTCTGATTCTTAAGCGTAAACATTCTTATATAAAGCGTTCTCGAAATTTGAGGCTCCCCAAGTCCACTGAAATCGTAGAGCTTTATGTGGCTCCCAATGCCAGCAGGAAACTGAAGTCTGCGTAATTCATTGTCCTCCGTTTACACTCTAAGATCAAAAGGCTCTAGCAGTTCTTCTCAAAGTGGCGAGTTTGGCGGAACTGTTCCACCTTCAAGGATTATGACAGAATTTAGCGTAGACCTGTTGAGAAAACAATCGAGCATAACTCAAAGGAAATCGAACTTATGGAATGTCGAGGAACTTGTTTCGGAGTGTCGGATGGTAGGGTCTAGGTTTTCCAAACGCTCTATTGTCTCATTTACACTTACAAAGGCTGGAGAAAAGTACTGACACACTTGCGAGAAACGCATGTTGGAACATAAATGCAGATCCTAGCTAAGCCTGCAGTTTGCACTGTTTCATTTGACCACGAACGGCACATGTGCAATGACCTCAGTACGTAGCAAGCGTCAGTCGTGATGAGAACATTTCTCGCAGTATATTCAATGTGACTGGAGAGTTTTTGGCCCAACTGAAGAAACACATAAAACCACTTCTCTTTTCAAAAGAGATCACTCATGCCTATAAACACATAAGCACCCATGTTAAGTGCAGTTATCCTATTACAGAAGACGCATCCTGCGCATCCGATCATTAACAGCAGAAATGGTGTTGTCTAGAAAACAGAAAAGTTGTTAGCCAATTATATTAATAAGCATTATGTTTCTCGTTAAGCAGCCGTAAACTTCCAGTTTCCATTCTAAACGACTTGAACATTCCCACTGATGAAATTGCATCGTAAGATATTAAAAATATTTATACCAATGTACCTACGGAACAAATTCAGAACATTATTGCAGAAAATCTGCACACCCGTAGCAATCGTGCATTTGACGAAATTAATGAAAGGCTGAAGTTCTTAGGAATTGCCCTCAATTATAATTACTTCGTTTCATGACTCTTTCTTCATTCAAAAGCAGGGAATAGCAGTGGGTTCTCCATTGTCTTACTGTCTGGCAATAATTTTTCCTTCTAAGTCCGAGCACGATCTTGTGCAACGAGTCCCATCTTACGGTGTGAAAATCGTTGGTTGGTTTCTTTATGCTGATGATGATCTATTACTGTATGAAGATCCCACTGAGGTTTGTGGTTCCCTACCAGACCACTTTAATTAGCAGCACCTATATTTAATTTACAATCGAACACTCTTCCTTACCATGACATTTTAATCGCTTCTAGAAACAGTACTTTTATGTTTTATATTTACTGGTATCTCTCAACCACTGGCACCGTGTTTCATCGTACTTCATATCATCCCATGAAATATAAAACTCCTGCCTTCCATTCACTTCTCCACCACCTCCATCAAGTCCCCCTAACCTCCAAGGCTTTCGACTGGGAGTACCAGGTTAAACCAAGTATTGCACATGCCAGTGGTTACGATAAAAATTTTGTTCATAATACTGATAAAGATGAACTGACCAAGAAAATTTCTTCCACTAACCACTCCACGATTTCTACCACCTGATCGCCTATCAGGCATAACAACAACAAGAACCACCAACCCAGTCCTTACTACATCCCCTTTTCATAAACAATCGGCAAACATTTATAAAAAAATGACTACTTGGTTAGCTAATTAACATTGCTTTATGTTAATATCCAAGTTTACTCCCACTGCCGTCCACATGTATGTCATCTGATCCGTTCAGTGTATGCAATGTTTTAATGGTAGTCAAATAAGTAGCAAGTTTTATATATTCGCCTTAGTAACAATATTATATTAGTAATAACCGGGTTCAGTTTCATGTAACACAGAGAGCCGAGTCTAATAATTCGCGTAGTGACCACAGTTCCTAAACAGAGCGCTAGCAGCGCACTTGTCTTCCGTGTTGTCCGATTATTTGATTTCCTTGACCGTCTCAGTGGTCTACCCGGACGGCAGCCACCGCACACGCTCCGACAACACACAGGACGCTTCGTAAGCTTGTGTTGTCAGCTACTATGGTGATTATTATTATTATACTGGTGACAAACACACATAAGCGTCTAGGCTTCTGGTAAAGTTGGCCGTCGGCATACGATTGGTGGACTCAAAAACATTTCGAAATAATTTTTCTGTTTGTTTCAGTATATTAATTTTATTATTCGATCACTCCAGGACCCAAAACTTTCCTGCAAAACTTTTGCGATTGTCGTTTTAATCAGTAAAGTACTGACAGTTCATGATTTTAACACAGATCAGTCCCATTTCTGGCAGGTGTTGGGAGATACATGGGGACTGTCCCAATCCATTTTTCATTTTAGTTACTGCTTCACTATTTTCCTTTTATTTTTATTTAAGTCAAGTAGCAGTTTCTGATACCTAATTCTTTTTCTTCGTATTTTGCACTGACGTTCGTCATTGGTGGTAATTTTTATCAATTTAGGAGGGATGAGACCTCTGCGTAGCAACGCCAACTGTTAGTCTGCGACATTCTGTTACTCCCTACATCATAAGACATAGCATCTGTAAATAAAGGTATAAGCCCGTTCTTTGTGGGACGTGTGAGATTCACACATAGTTACCCAACTAGATGTTTAAGTCTATTCACGTAGTACTTCAAGATATCTCACATAACTTAATTTCCTCATTATCAGAGTGTTAATTTATAAGATTTAAAATACCTAACTTCATTTCCCATTATCAAAACATTAATATGATAAAATTTTCTGTACAGATGTACACTATAAGATGCAACTCAAAAGTTCTATGCGCCTCTAATCTCCTTAAATACATACAGCTACTGCAAACTATTAGACTTTTCATTCAGTTATATATCTTAATAGTTCTAACACCTGTTCTGTGAATTGTCAGTCAATTATGTATAACTATTTTAGCTGTGGCTGACCCAGTTTTAAAATTTTCTGCAACACAGGTAAAGATGATGTCTTAGTCACATTGTAAGTACACAAAAATTGCCAGAACACAGTTTCAAATTCATACAAATCCCATTAAACGGAAAACACAATTTACTATATTTGTACGATACAAATATCTGAGAGTGTACAGTACACACTCTAATAACTCCTGCGACTCTTATCTATGGCGTTATACCACATCAGTGTGTACACCCTTCTAATTAAAATAGGACTACATCTAAATCAGTACTGATTATCTGTGCCTCTTTCCTATTTGAAAATTACCTGCAGAAAAGATAACTATCAAGCACTAAGACAAATATGGTTTGGACACAAACATCACTAGGTATTATAAAACTGCTGTAATATTTATTTTTTATATACAGCAGTTTCAAACATGATAACACTGAAGAGAGAGATAAAATATATATGATGCCAAATAGCGCTAAATGGGTTGTAATTTGTTTTATTAAATTCAATTGGTTTGATACTGCAATTGCACAAAATATCGAAGGAGGATGCTGGTGAATTTCGGAAAAAATATCATTCACTTTTTTCCTAAAATCAAACTCAAATTAAACATAATTAAAGTTACAGGTATTTGCATTTACGGTCACTATGTGTAGACGTATGTGACAGTAAATAAAATATTTTCACTGATTGATTACATAAACAATTATTTGCAGTGTATGTTACTCTAAAAGCATTGCTTTTTTTTTACAGGTGGGTTCGTACACATTCATCTCATTTGATATTTTGCACATCTTATCAGAGTGGTAAGTCCAAACTATTTTCCTCATTTCCAGCTGTGTGAAAAGTCTTAAGCGGTTAACAGTAAGAGAACCAAAGATACGTGAAATATGTTAAGTGACAAACAATAAGCAAACTACAGTAACTTGAACTTATTGGTCACCGAGGAAGATGGAAGCAACATTTTCAAGCTGTAATAGAGTACAACTAATTACTATGGAGAGCGAAATGTAACGAAGATGAGCTCTACTCTTTAAAATTTTCCTGTTTTTAAGAAAGATAATATTTTATAGAGAGCAGACCCAAAGAGATTTTAAAAGGGGCTGGATTGGCGATGAAAAATTGTCACTGCTAACATGATTAGTTGCGGCACTACGGAAATTACTATGTGGATTGTATCAGTTACCAGTGTCTTATCGGTGTGACGGCGAAGTGCTGGGCAAATTGAAAGCGGCCCGCACGAACGACAAAGAGAGACTCGCTGGCTGACGGTACGGAAGCTATCCATGTGGACAGTGTGACAAGCGAGAATAATACAGAATTTTATTACATACTAATACGTAGTCGTAGAAACAAACAAATAAGTTTCAGTTGTAATTGATAATTCAATGTGAACTATGCATTTTCGTTTTTACTTCTAAAAACTTCTACTTCTCCTAATATATTCAAAGTATTGCTTTCTTCTTTTTTTGGAAGTATGTTTTAATTCTCCGAGGGGCTTGTGATGCTGTGCTCCTCTTCGCATAAGTCTGCTGTTAATGCAGAAACAACCAACAGGTTTGCCCTATATATTTCTTAGGGTAATCATCGCATGTGATGCAGTACACACCTCTTAATTACATTTATTTAACACAGTTTTCTCCCTGTGCCAGAGTTTTCTGCCTGGATCCAAAAATGTAAAACACTCAGTAATGGTGGTTTTAGACCTCATATATCTGCAGTTTTTTCTGGTACCGCAACCAGATATGGTCTGACAAAAAAAAAAAAAAAAAAAGAGCGTTCCTTTATTTAGTCAGGCGGCCCAAGCGTTATTCAGTCAGTTCCACGAGGAATTGTACGCCAAAATATTAAACGTAACGTCCGCTTCGACATCACTGGCAGTGCTCTCATATCTGTACTGAATGCGCTTTTGCACAGGGTATAGATAAACAGTGTGAGAGTTGAATGTTTTGTCTTGTCGGCTGCAGTGGAAAATGTGTTCAAAAATTAGGAGTGCTGAAAAAATGTGCAATATTTATTAAAAATTTCTTCTGACGTCCGTTAAGAAGCTATTTGATTCGAACGAGGCAAACTGGGTGCTTCAAGAGGATTGATCTGAAACATCGCAGCCGTGTCTGTACAGCGTGGAAACGAAACAATGGGGTGTCCACGAATGATTGGCCTGCAATGTCTCCAGATGCAAATCCGATCGTAATATTTGATCGAATTTAAGACGAAGCTTAAAGGACAACCAACATATACTGTGAAGCAGCAGTCATATAAAGTCAGGGCGATATGGAGATCGTTACCGAGAGAGCATGCAGAAAAATCTCATGAAAAGCTTGCCAAAAAGATAATCTATACTGGCGACAATTGTATACACTATCAGGTAGTTTTGTAATTAGTAATAACATTTATTTTCATGTAAACGTATATTCATAACAGCGTCTTTCATTTATTACAAATAACGGCGTACACTTTCTTGTGGAACTAACTGTAAAATCTGCCTCTGATCCCCTATCGTAAGGAAGATTTTTCTTCTTCAATATACTGTTAATTGAATTAACAAATTCTGAATATAAATCGATTTGATCGCTTTATACGGAATACCGAAGCCAACCACGACAGATCTTGTTACACACAGGCAGTCATGTCACCCAGTGAAAGATAAATCCACGGCATTCCGAAATATGTTAAATGGTATGTACAATGTCCCCTTACTAGTGAAACTCAAGTGGCTGAATACGTAGTTATTCAGTTTATAACGTATCAAAACGGTTACGACCCAGAATTAGGTAACACAGTTTATTGGAGTATACTGAAACAGAAAAATCTTCGATCCCATAGCATCCAAGTTATAGTCTGCCAGGACGTTTTTCTGTGCTGCTCAAAAGAGTGGAAGGTCCACAGATTCAAACACGTTGTAAAACTGAAGACGCTTGCCGTGCTCCGGAAGAGGGGAATTTTGTTCTGGAAAGTCTCTTTAGCGTCTGAATGTGTTTCCCTGCCGGGGGAAGTGTGGGAACGTAAGCAGAGAAGGAGAAGCAGGTGACAAACAGAATGGACACAGGAAGTGAGTTCTTGATTGGCGACATGGAGCTTGCAACGTGAAGGAATTCCACCCAAAAAAAGTATGCGTGCAGTCTTCCTTTCTTACTGTGAGAATTTTAGGGTTATGAGCGGTACAGAGATCTTTCACAATAACACAGCATAATAAATTAGGCACGAGAAGAACATGAGCCAGCCAATCGAGTGTTTGGCTACTCCCATGGGTATAACTGCGGAGAACGCAAAGCGTTCGTCTTGAAACGGGCTTGTAATCGAGACGGCAGCAGAACAGCAGGATACGCCCTGGTGGGAGCCGGACTTGCAGCGTCGGTAGCAGACAAAGACACGCACTGTCCGCCGCAAACGCGCCGCCAGGCCACGAGAGATGGGCCAGCTGCCTCCAATACACCACCCACTGCCACGAAATACACCTAGACGACCCCAGCGTGCCATCAGTTTCGCCGGTTACAACTCGATTAACGCCAGTACAACGCATTATTGCTCTTTCTCACTTAAATCAGCTTCCCAGTTCCGTCTGTCTCATGGCAATTATTTTTCAAGAAACCTCGTAACAACTCCGAGAATTTTTTGTTCAAAATGGACACATTTGCTTCCTTTTTCGCGATTAAAACCAATTTGTAAATTACGTGGTGCAGGGGTCACGCTGTTTCTAAAAAGTTAATATTTGTGAATAATTTCATAATTTCTTGCGGCTGGTGTTTTCAATCCATTTACATGATATTCACGCGTCGCACACAAGAGTAATTAGAAATACTGTGATTTTATTTTATTTAATACGCAAAATCCACACTCACGATTTATGATATTATGTTTCCTTTCATTTAATTCGCAAATGAAGCACTCAAGCCTGTCTGGGTGGCCGAGCGGTTCCAGGCGCTTCAGTTAGGAACCGAGCGACCGCTACGGTCGCGGGTTCGAATCCTGCCTCGGGCAGATGTCCAGATAACATTTTTTGTTTATTTGTGTGTGAGGAATGTTTCCTGAAAGTTTGGCCGTACCTTTTCGTAACACCCTGTATAATGATCACACACCTGACGTATTAGAAGACAATGCAGTCGACTTATGCGTTGAGCGCGGGCTAGGCTGACTGGTCCTGCGCTAGGCCATAAGTACAAGTTCTGATGTGCTGGCGTAGCGACAGGTCTATGAGCGTGGCTACGCCAGTGTGTCCATCCGTCGATGCGGCATGCAGCAATTATTTTCTCTTGAGGTTGCGTTGTGAGGTACCAACCTAGCTTTGGCTCCTCGCTCTTTGGACAACACTACAAAAAATTGCGAAAAGGTCTAAAATTAGGTGTAAAGTTTGTAGGAAGTTGCTGAGAGACCTCACTGCCAACTACTGGATGAAAGTAAGTCTGGGTGTTAGTGCGCCATAAGTTACTGTATCTCAAGACAACCACAGTGTCTAACTGTAACACTTGTCGTATTGTATTAAACCTCTGTATTAAGATTATACCTCTTAATGAGCAGACTATGTCTGCATTCTACATTTTTGTATTCGTTAAATAACACGAAAATGTTCGAAAATTAAATTTTTGTGAACCCTGCAATCCGTTTGATAGACAAACACTGAACTGGTACTTGGTCCCAGGGGTAGTCGCTTAGTAAGAGGGCTACTTTCTTTCATCATCCAACTGACCATGAAATTAAAACCACAG
Source organism: Schistocerca americana (assembly GCF_021461395.2). Lineage (NCBI taxonomy): Eukaryota > Metazoa > Arthropoda > Insecta > Orthoptera > Acrididae > Schistocerca > Schistocerca americana. Next base: position 402,240,358 of record NC_060124.1, on the reverse strand, counting down.
CGTGAAATCAATGAAAGCTTCGTATAGATGTGTTTCGGCGTCGATCGTGTAACCCCTCACTTTTCAGTTTTGAGGACACAGTGAGCATGTGAAGATGCGTAGAACATAACTTAACTGTCATGCTCGACAGCAAAATCCGACAGTTGTCTGGGACGTACAGATGTTCATGATGCAAGGGGTCAAGGAAGGAAGCGAGTGTCAGCTGATGAACTTGTTGAGCGAGTGACCGGGTGATTCGAAAAAATCGCCTACGAAGGGCAAATCAGAGCAAGTGAAAAGAAATGTTTTCCTCAGGCTTTGTTCTTCGTCATGACTATACTGGCTGCACACTGCAGCTGAACCAAAGCGCGTCCTTGCAGTGTTTCCGATGGGAGGAGTTTCATCACCCCTCATGTATCCCGGACCTGGTTCCCTCTGATTTTCATCTCTTTACGTGAACAGCTGACTACCGTGGACAGCATTTTGGAACAGGCAACGAGATGGAGCTCAGCGCAGAAAATTGATGGAAAGCACAGGTGTTGCCTTCTACGGCGAGGGTATGAAAAGTTAGTACCACGCTACAACAAATATGTAAGTCGGAGCAGCAACTGTCTAGAGAAGTATCTAGAAGATGTAGCCAAGTGTTGGAAAAAGAAATTGACGCCCTCATAATATACATAGTCCAACGTATATTACTTTACTTGTAAGTAGTGAAGTAGGTAATTATATACAAAATATGTCTGACTTAACCGGTAATTATTGTATGGTTTCTGGAAGGGTGTATTTTAAGGAGTCACGTAGCACATTCGTTGGTTAGGTTCGTTGAGATGGAACTAGAGAAACCATTGACGTTTTTGAAGGGTGGGGTAGAAGACCACAACCATTCTGCAATTGGAGAAACTAGGCAAGAAACGATAGGCTACGTATGACAGTGATTTATACAATTTACATCATCAGACAGTTGCTGGTATTATGGTCACAATTAGGTGGTTAATGATAATAAAGGAAGGACTGATGTTGGACAATTGGGTCTAGGAATGCTGTAAGGTAGATCCAGTCAGCAACATACCTACTATCGGGAAAGCATACAAGAACCCTTAAGAGTTACAGGATTTTTCACAGAGAAAGGACGCAAAGATTAGGAGAAAGATTAGAAGGGACGATGGGTGGACTGCAAGGTATTATCGGTGTTAGGAGAATTGGTACAGTAGTCACGTACTCATTTGGAAAATGATGATTCCGTGCTTGTTGTTTTCGGTTATGTTTGAAAAGTTCAGAAGAGGAGAGAATGTGAAAAATAAATTGCGGTTGTGGTACTCCCTCCTCTGTGAGAGTCGCACAGGACTACATGACCTATTGACTCAGACGAACTGTCGTTTTATCACAAACTATGGATTTAATCCGAAGAAACAGCATATTCTCAAAATGCCGCAGAAATGAGGTTAGTGAAAAGCTTAACTTGAATGTTGGGGAAACAGAATGATACATGACAGACGACGCTAGGAGGACTAGGAGAAGCAAACAGACTATTCGCCATTAAATTTGTTCTATCAGTATCTATTGCAGGCTAGTTCTGATTTCCATAGGCCTGTGTTGGAGTCAGTCATGGACTATTAGTGAAACTGAGAAGTTGAGAATGGAATCGGTTGAAATGTTGAGTCACAGAAATAAAGTGAAAATTAAGTGCAGTCATAAGAAATGAGAATATTGTTTGCACGATCAAGAAGGTATGGAAGAATAGACATGTTGGTAGGACATGTTCTAGGGCGTAAGGGAATTGTTTCCATTATTGTAGAGGGAACCGTAGAGTACTAAAGTTGTGAAAACACAGAGATGGGAATATATAGAGAGTGGGTGTTGGTGTCACTCTAAATGAAATGACCAGGACAACAGGAAATTGTGGTGGTCTGCATCAAATCTTGTGGACAACAGACGATCCGACATATCTGACATGCTGCGATAACATTGCCCCAAATTCTTTGAAACTATAGTTCAATTCTTTTATCTTGGCGGTTCGCGCATGCCCGCCCAGACGCGGGAGATTGCTGCGTTGCCAGTTGTACGCGCCAAGAGAAGCAGCGCCATAGTATAGTTCGCAAACTTACGTTTAGGGGGGAGCACGCAGTTTATGAAGTAAAGCCACCACGGCCGCATTAACCCTTTCGCTGCTACAGAGACGTGCTCCCCGCATTCCGCGATGTGCGCGATTTTGTCATCATTGCACTGCTCGCCTGTGCAGACACATGGTGTTTCGACTGTTTTGTCACACTTTGTCATTCGATTTCACAAAAACTATTTGGCCCAAAAATTCGATTTTTACACATCTTCTTGACTGATACCTTCCCCCCATAAATGACTTAATTTTGTTTCGAAGTTCAACGCAGTTATTGTGCAGCATTAGATGTAGTAAACCATTGCACGAAATTCTGAAGAGTTTGCAGAGGTAAAAGTCCATACTTTCCATATGGTCGATTTTAGTTGCCAGTAGAAATTTCATGAAAATTACATCCAAACGAATAAAATTCATGAAGTAAGACACTTCGATATTGTCTTTAAATAAAGAAAATATTAAGCACCAGTCAAGGTTTGAATTCACAACCTTTCGCTTAGCAGCCATACACGATAACCATTACACTAATGCAGCTTGTCATTTAATATGCCTCCTGGAAGAGTTTAAAATATCATGCAAAATACCGACAAACACTGTTGGTATGACTATGAATTACTCACGTTTCATCGAAGTACAATAGGAAATAAACAATTACCGCTGTTCTTTATTGCGTAAAAGCGGTTAGTGAGAATGATACAAACACCTTTCCATGCTATCGCCTGAATTAGGAGGCTTATTGCTCGTTTGGTTTAATTAATTAATGGAATATGAAGCAATTGGTATAAAGAATGCTTTTTCCAAACTTTCTATAAAAGAAAGTCTGCTATCAAGACACTGCTTTTGTTCAATTACTTTATTTATGACTGAACGTTTCCAAAACTGAAGACACTCGTCTGTGCTCTGCACTGCAGTCGAGCTACGGCAACGTCGTTCTCTGTTCATTGGCTGACTGTGTTTTCTGACGTCAGATGCGCAGAACGAACCTGAACTCGGCCGCCGTCATAAATGACGCGCACTTTAGTGAAGTAGCAGTGACGACTTGGTAGAAGAACGTGATACCGAGGAGGAAGGGCGCCACCGTACATTTCTTTCGTGTATCCGCATTTTCATTCATTCATTAAACAAACACTTCACAGTCATATCCCTTGTCGTCAGGGTGAACATTCCCGCTAAAGAGAAAAGGGCTAAGAGAATTACAAAAGGAAAACGCCCTCGGTCTGGTGCCATTGCCAGAACGGGCCGTCGCCATCCGCTGCCGAAATAGCGTAGCGCCGCGCCGACGCCGTCGGCGCCTGGCGGCGGTCGGTGTAACTACGCCATGCCGTCCTCGACGCCGGGCGCGGCGGCCATTAACATAATGGCGGCAATTTCCGCCCCCCGGCCTGACGGTGGCCGCGTTGAGGACCTCCCCTGCTGCGACCGTGCTGCGTCCACCGTCGCTACGCTAGATAAGACTTTTGGGCCTGTCCGTCAGACGGCCGGACACTGTCGCTTTGTAACGATCACCCGTGGTGAGGCGCTCCGTAAACAACATGCGCTCATACTGGGCCACCAACAGGAGTTCTGGACATTCAACATGTACGCATTTAATTTCAGCGTTTGTTCCTCTTATCTGTTTAAGGCCGAGGTAGCGTGCTGGCTCTGCGTGCTTCACTCAGCACTGTGTCACCCACTCTGCGACCGGGTGCGAGAAGTGCCAACAGTGCGAATATAAGGCAGGATTCTGGAATATATGTACATACTACTACCGGAAGACACGCCTGCCCCAGAGCAGGTGGAAAGCGGTGGAATCGCCCTGGCTGTGGACCGCCACCCTCTAACGCAGACATTCGGCTGCTACTGTCAATACAGCTCATCCGTCGCACTACTCCGTCCTGCGATGCAGACTTAAACACGTGAGCTGATCTGGTGGAAGTGGCTGCCCAAACTGGTGACAATTGTCCGCTAGCCAATAACGTTGTGGAGACTTGCTTGACACCAGTATCGAAGAGGGTTCGGCCAGGCCACGTCGCTGTGCTAGAATCAAACGGAATTTATAGTGGATAGAGCCACGGCTGTTCTACCAATACGTTGCCCCCCTACACGTATAAATCAACACCATCGTGACCCACTGGAGCAGAAACTCCCCTCTGTCTGACCCGTAGTTGCACTGCTTTTCTACGACGTCACCAATATTTCGCGGCTCGTCCTGGCCGCCTGGTGCTTTGTAGAGTTTCCATTATGAAACAAAATACACAAGCTTGCCTGTTCACTTCGCATGCTGCTACAATGTAAACGCTTTTCTCACAATATCAACAAAATTCATTCTACTTGCACTCACGAGCGCTTAGAGATCTGTAGTGACTAAGCAGCCATCAGGTCGTAGGTGAACGCTAATCTTAGAATCCTTTGCTTTCCACCACACACCATCTTCTCCCTAGGAGAAATTGAGATGAAAATACTGTAGATAAGGATACTGGGACCTGGCTTGCAGTCGACACAACGTCTTCAGATTGCGAAGACCTGGCGCATATAATGACTCACCGAGAAGACTACTAACAAGCTAGATACCATAGAGAGGAAGCATGGTGATCTTCGCTTCAACCTTCAAAGCGCGTCAATCCTTTTCCGATTCCACTAAGAAGACGAAAATGATGGGACACCTCCTAACATCGTGTCGGACATCCTTACTCCAGTCGTTAGGCTCCGCCATCGGCTCGAATGTTCACTGAAAGCTGATGCAGAAATGTTGAACCATACTGCCTCTATTGCTGCTCATAATGGCGAAAGTGTTATCGGCGCAGAATGTTGTGCATGAACTGATCTTTCGATTATGTCCCATAAATTTTCAATTGGATTCATGTCAGGTCACATGGGTGGCCAAACCATTCCCTCCAACTGTTCAGAATGTTCTATGAAGCAGTCCCAAAAAACTGTGATGCGGACACATGACATCGTTGTTTGCTAAAACGAAGTCCATCAATGGTTGCAAATGGTCTCCAAGTAGCCAAGAATAACCATTTCCAGTAAGTCATCGGTTCAGTTTGACGAGAGGACCCAGTCCATTCCATGTAAACACATCTCACGACTTTATGTAGCTACCTCTAACTTGGACAGTACCTTGTTCAAAACTTAGGTCTGAGTCTTCGTGGGGTTTTTCCCACACTCGAAGCCTACCGTCAGATCTTACTAGCTGAAATCGTCATTTATCTGACCAGGCCACGGTTTTCAATATGTTTTGGATATAACGAGTACGGTCGCGAGCCCAGGAGACGCTGCAGACGATGTCGTACTGTTATCAAAAGCACAACCGTCTGTCGTCTACTGTCAAAGACTATCAACGGCAAATTTTGCAGTATTGTCCTAACGGATATGTTCGTCGTACGTCCCACATTGATTTCTGTGCTTTTTTCAATCAGTGTTGCTTGTTTGTTAGCACTGAAAATTCTACGCAAATGTAAGATATAATGCCTGAAATCTGACACTCTCGGCACACTCTTGACAGTGTGGATTCGGAATATTGAATTCCCTAATAATTGACGAAACGAAATGTCCCATGTGTCTAGCTCGAACTACGTTGAAAGTCTGCTAACTCCTGTCTTCCGGCCATAACCACATCGGAAACCTTTCACACGAGACTAGAAATGAAAACTCCGCCAATTCAAGCGTAACTGGATTTTCCTTTTATTCGAGAGAGTGGTTTGTGTACACTGATTTAACCTTGGTGTCACCGCCCGTTTACCCCGAAAAGCCAACCAGTATTCTACAGTGATTGGGTAAATGCCGGACGGGTGGAGAAGCTGACCTTCCACCTCGGGACTGGCCCCACTAATCCTAATCAGCTTGAGAATTAAGCCTGTATACCTTAGTGCTGGTCTGGAGTGGAATTACCTCCCACCGCGTACTCGTACTAGACCTGGGGGCTCCTGTATGTTTCAGACCTGCAGGCCTCTCCTATATAATTTCAGTTTCCTAACTTACGACCTGTTCTTTATTTCCCTGCGCTTGTTATCTGGCTCTCTACCACAGATGATACAGCAGAGGACAAAATGGTTCTCGGTATTCTTCTTCTCCTTAAAAACATATATAACGTGAACTTTCAAGACTAGCGTTCTTGTTATATATGTTACGTTCTTAAATTGTGGACGAGTTGGTAGACAACAGCATTTATTTTACGAAAGGCGTTCAATAAGTGAAGCAACACATTTTTTCCTCATAGCCAACGTCGGCTGAAAAAAATGCGGAATTTGTTGCCGGGCATCGTGGGATGTTCCCGCTTCAGATCCTATTCATCCGTGGCGACGCTATACCTAGCTTTCGAAACTGCGTCTATTGTGGAATAGCGTTCCAGCAGGAGATCTAACATTGTGTTACTTTTGGCGGAAAAGCAGACCATCGCAGTAATTCATAGGCGCTTGCAGAGTGTCTACCGAGACCTGGCAGTGAACAAAACCACGGGGAGTCGCTGAGCGAAGCGTCTGTCATCATAGCAACAAGGTCGCGCAGACCTGTCCGATCTCCGGCGTGCCATCCAGTTTCACACAGCTGTGACTCCTACAATACTGAAACATGCGGACATTTTCACTCGTTGCTGCTCAACTAGACGTCTCTGATGGTAACGCTGACACACTCGTCCACCAGTTGGGGTACTCAAAGGAGTGTGCCCGCCGGGTACCTCGCCCCTAACAGAAGCACATAAAGATCAACGAAGGATCATCTGTGCAGAGATGCTTGCGAGGTACGAGGTTGATCGTGACCATTTTTTTTTATCAAACATCGCCACAAGCTACTAAACACGAGCTCGTCACTTTGAACCGGAAAGAAGCTCACGAAACTTCATTGGACTGTTCTGATCCATTATACAGATTATAAGAAAATGAAACTTCTACAGCCGTCCTTGTGATCTTATTTATTGTGTAGTTACCAGTTTCGGCGTTTCAATGCACCGTCTTCAGGCCTTAGTTGATGCTGAAGGTGTTATCATTATCCATATATGCGCAGTGGCAGTGGCCAACATAACTGGTTTAAGCAAACTCCCTGTAGCAGTGATGTATGAACTCCAACCATCAACTGACGTCTAGTCAAAAGAACGGACAAACAGGAAGACGATTATGTTGAAAAATAGGGTTTTAGCCAAAAGAGCGGTGAATAATATGGTATATTGGCATCTTGAATAAAACCAACCTACTTTAAGAAAAAAATGTTGCCTTACAAATTGAACGCCCTTCTCGCTATATAGATTTATTGATATTCTCGCACTAGTTTTTATACAACGTTACTTTATTTTACTATGCTTGTTTTGATGATGTTTCTCATATAACAATGGTATTGACGGCTGCAACCGGACCTTGTAAAAGTGCTACTGGTACTATTATTTCGTTCCAAGTATTAGCTACAGTTACAGACGCTGAACTATCATTTTCTACATACTCGACAAGGAATTAAAATTGTGGTGTGCGTACTGTAAGACCTTCGGTACACACACCATCAGATTATTTGACTTGTCACTCTAACGAAATAGGCGAGTGTCAGCAATATGTCTCGTGGTCTTACTGTGGCGAGTTTATCTTCTGCCATTAGGTCAGACGATAGAAATGCCACTTGCACGCTTAGAGTAGCAGATTGACGGTGACCAGCATTAAACAGAACTTCATTAATTTTCACACACATTTATTAAAATAATAAAAATCATAGACATTACGTAACTTGATTCTGGATGCTGTTTACAATTGACAATCTGAAGTTCCTTTGGTCTTCGTACGTTAATCTTATTCTCACATATCTCTGATACTTGACAAAGTGTCTATACATTTCTCTTCACGGCTATGTATAGGAATATGATAATTTTATTAGGTGCAGACTGAAACTTGACTACAGACTAATGCAGACTGACTAATCGGAGGTCTGTACACTCGTTATAGTACCTCGCACGTCCAGGTATCACTGCGCGAGTGTGATCCGCGAGGAGAAAAGGTTCTGCGTTAGCAGCAATCTCATTGGCTGCGTTACATATTAATAAGCGGATCGGCGGAAGCAGAATTGGTCCGTGTCTAAAAGAGCGCCATCTCGTAGTGCGGAGACGGACGAGCGCTGCGCCTGCACTGTTGTGCTTAGCAGGGCGCGCTCTAGTGGGAAAGTTGTGTACGCACTGACTACGCGAAACTATGTACACAACAAAAAGGAAGTAATATATTGGTTGACTGTGCTGGTAAAGTACGCTCTCTAAATTGTAACAGTAATCTACACCATGACGCACATCGTCTCTCTGCATCCTGACGACCATAACAGAAGGTACGAATTCTGCGTTTCAGCTCTCCAGGTTATGGCAGAGGACACTTTTTTTTAGAATGAGTTATCTTTTCAGACTAATCGACGTTTCACCTATCGGGTAAAGTAGACCGACAAAATGTAAGAATTTGAGGATTATAAAATCCTGGCTTCATCGACGAATATGAAAAGGATTCACCGAACCTGAATGTTGTGTGCCGTTTCTGTTCACAAAGTTTATGGACCTTCCTTTCTTACGGAGGATTTGTGACAGGAATATATTTCCTGGAATGCTGCAAAATGTGCTATATCCTCTGTTTAACGAAGTTTCCAATGATTGAGGTGCGGCGCTATCTAAACAACGCTATCCCATGACGTTGGACTGGATGAAGTGGACAATAAGATTCTGTTCATTGATTTTGGCCTACCAGGTCACTAGATTTCACACCTTGCGATTTGTTTCTGTGGGACTATAGAAAGGACAGAGTCGTTTTTCCACCTATTGCAGCTACTCTTCAAGAGCTACGAAGTCGAACTGTTGAAGCTGTCGTTTCAGTAAACAGGGACCTGTTCATTCATGTGTGGAATGAAATAGACTACTGTTTCGGTATTTCGCGAGCAACGCATGGTGTTAATGTTGAGTGTATGGTGTAGTGTCTGTGCGAACATACAACTTTGAACCTTCCTCTGCCCAGTGACATTCTCAATATGTTTCTATCTTTCTTAGTTTATATGTAATAAATAACTGAAATCTGTTCTCTTTCTTTAAATCACATATGTATCTACGTGGCTGTTGTTCCCAGCAAGCATTCTGGAATCGTGCAGTTGTATGTTAACGGGCCTTTCATGTTATCGACGGACAATATTTACATTGAGGTTCAACGACCACTCCTAGACGAGGCGCCAATTGCTGGTCTATCTGCATTTCGCTATAATTATCTAGCGTTGCGACTTAAAAAAAGGTTCAAATTGCTCTGAGCACTGTGGGACTTAACATCTGAGGTCATTAATCCACGAGAACTTAGAACTACTTAAACCTAACTAACCTAAGGACATCACACACATCCATGCCCGAGGCAGGATTCGAACCTGCGACCATGGCGGTCGCGCGGTTCCAGGCTAAAGCGTCTACAACAGTTGGGCCACAACGGCCGGATTGCGACTGCACTGTCTACAGTAGTATTGTTTGTAAACAAACTCACTGAAAAAAAATGGATCAAATTGCTCTGAGCACTATGGGACTTAACATCTATGGTCATCAGTCCCCTAGAACTTAGGACTACTTAAACCTACCTAACCTAAGGACAGCACACAACACCCAGTCTTCACGAGGGAGAGAAAATCCCTGACCCCACCGGGAATCGAACCCGGGAACCCGGGCGTGGGAAGCGAGAACGCTACCGCACGACCACGAGATGCGGACAAAAAACTCACTGAACTTCCAATGTTATTCACTATGATATTCCGTATATAACACATCAGTTTTCTAGTGATGTTTGTCACTTCCTTGTTATCAGCAACTCGCAACCGTAGACAGAAGGCCCGGATCTCGGGAGGGACAAAAGAGTACCTGCCCCGGGCGGCAGTTTCAGGAGGCGCCAAATTCATATTCTTGGATAAAAAATTCTTGTTCACAAATCCCTACCATTCTGAGGACTTTGGTCTATCGGTTATTCATATGGTTTTGAAACGAGTCCCTGTTGCTTTATGAACATTTTAACACATTCTAAGTTGATTTCTGAACGAATCATAAGTTGATTGTTGAATTCGTGCGTAGTGCACGTGGTCTCTCTGCCCTGTCGAATCAAGAAACAAAAAACTTTCCTGCAAGGGGACGTAGCTGTACGAGCTAAGCTCAGTAAACCCAAACGGGTGAATGCCAATCGCTCTATGTTTATATGGTTTATTGTGTGTGCGAATGATATGTATTGTTATAACTGTTCACGAAATACGTAAGTTCAGGCTACCAGACTGGTAATAAACGACTAACAGGAATAACAAGTAAGAAAGATTGCTTATTATCTATTCGGTGTATCCTAGAAAAATGAAATTTTGGCAGAAAATTTTTGCCAGATCGGTATATTACTATGGTCAAGCTGTAGTCCCCGGTTAGCAGCCGATTAAGATCTATTCTTGGAACAGCGCGGAAAACGCGTTGTACGAACACGTAATAACGCCTAACTGGAGAATAAATGCGGGATAACTATACCGGTGATTCTAGAAGGGTTAGTGAAGTTAACTGGAGAATAAGTTACAGAATTAGTGATGACAAGATTGTTTGTTAGAAGGAGGTAGGAGAAGAAAGGGGGAGATCACACAAATTATATGGAAGAATATGACGATGCCAAATTTAAATGAAAATTTCGTGCTACTACTTTTCGAACTCATGCTTGAGAAACTGGAGCATACGAATGAAATGTGGAACAGTTTCCTGTGAAACTATTTCCTACATAAAACTTTTTGCTTCTATTAGGCCTAATAGGCGTTTGGTATTGGTACTTCGTGAATTATTTTCTGTCGTGCTACTTACGTAAATGAGGCAGATAAAGATGACAATTTGTACCAAAACAATCTCGCTTATTAGGCGTGTGTCACACTTGCTGCAGTATTAGAAAAGTCTAATTCATTTTACCTAACAGATAATGCTAAAATAGACGTAATCAAATCGAGAAACCACATCAGTCTTGGTACTATTCGTATTCATACCTTTTTCAGTATTAGACCACGACATTTTGATTCTTCATGTGGGAAAACGTTTGACGAACTTTGATGGGGTAATAGATTCTTTCGCAGAAAGGAAAGCACGCCGTCTAAAATTGTAGAAGATTCAAGAGAAAGAGAAATGTGTACTGCCTTGCTTGTCACTTGTCTTTAGTGGCTTTATGTTTCCTATATTTAATGTTATGTCACACAAAAGAGAAAGTTATTAGCTAACACGCAATAAAGAATGAAAATTTTCTGAAGAGTTCTTATTCTCACGGTCACAAATAATCTCACTCAATGTTTCGATGTTTCTTTAAAAGGGGGTTGTTTGCCAACCCGGCCGACTGGGAGCAGGAGAGGCGTCACACAGTCCTGAATATAGGTCTGATGGCTTCCATCACAAAATACAAGCGTTTGAGATCCACACAGGGCGAAGTACACTGACATGCAATAGAAGAATGCTGTGTGAAGAGTTGTGGCATTGCACTTTCATATCGCAAACCCTCGTGGCGGGGGGGGGAGGGGGGGGGGGGGAGGGGGGGGGGTGTTCCCCGGTTCGGAAATATCGCAGATCCAGATCTGAGATAGTAAAATTACTGGCTGTCCGTCTTTGTAGATGTGATAATGGAGGGTATTTTAGGAGATAAAAGTTGTAGAAAAAGATCAACACTCGAATACAGGAAGCAGTTTCAAATTTATATAGGTTACAGTTGTTACGCAGAAATGACCAAACCTGCACATTACAGAGCAGCGTAAAGAGTTGCTAGAAACCAGTCTTCCAAATGAAGATCAAAGCAACATTAAAATCAACTCGAGCCATGTAAATGAAAATTTGTACAAGCACTATATCGACTGTACTTCAATATTCGCGTTCTCATTAAAAATGCAAGAAATTAACCAACTTTATGGTGTAGTGAAGTGCTTGTGTAACTAGTGACTTTCCCCGCCAGCGGCGGGGTCACCTTATGTCTGTTTCATTGCCCTCGGAAATTTCCATTTAGTTAGCATTTTGGGTCACGAAGCACCGGAAGCGCTACTAATTGCACTCTAATTTGGTAATTATATGCGAATTACGTGGGGCTCCTTCCGCTGCAGCATGGCGAAAGACTTCCCCGTTCAGCAACTCCAGGGCCCCTTTCTCACTTCCTCATTCCTCGATTGAACAATCTAGAGTAGCTCTGAAAGACCATTTTCGAATTCTGCAAAACCCTCTTGATCAGTTTTGCGAATCCATTGCGTTAACATATCCCAAGAAGCTTTACACACTCTTGTTAACAGATGTTGTTTACTTGTTTTCCTCTTTTTATTGTAACCAGGTTATCTGTTGATATCAGATAATGAATGAGAAACACTTTGTCATATCTGTAGTTACAACAAGGAAACTATCGAATATAAAATTTGGTTTATAAAATTTGCCACAGCATTTTGAATGTATGAGAGTCCAGAATCATTACTGTATATTCTAAATTGAGTGTTATGTCCCACTTGTCGTCATATAATGGTCTTTCTACCTTAAAAAAAGAGACATCAATTGCAAACTAAATTGTGAGGTGCTGACAGAAAATTACAGGATAATTAAGTAGATCTAATATGGTGAAACATGGCGCTACAGTTGTTAAATTGATCTGCTTCTCGAGTCTTCCTTTAAAACCCACTCTACCGTCAAATACAACATTGATTCTCTACCTCCAATGCGACCGCTGAAAGAGACCGGTTTATGGAATTTGCTATGATATTTCGTTGATCTAGTTGCGAGAACCTTTGCAGCAGCAATTTTTAACCACTGCCTGGGAATCATGTATGCCAGAATTTGTGCGAAAATATGTGATGTAGTGAATGTTGATGGAACCGTAGGGAACCGCGTTTTAAATAACAACTACGAGGAAAAATGACTTTTCACAGCACGCAAATAAGCAGTGTCATTTTTCGCCTAGTATTGAACGATTCGTTGATCATTGATTATTGATATTCGGCTATTTTCTTCGCTTCTGTTCACGATGACGACTAACTGGTAAATTTCCCATATTTGTCGATAGCGTGGTAAGATCCTATTAAGTGCTTACAGCTTATACACAAATTTAGTCCGTAACAGGTACCAGCATTATTGATTTCGTTTTACTGGTCTTATTTTGTACTTCTCTTTCTGGTGCAGGTAATCAAAATAGTCCGAGGCCCTTTCACAGTCTTTCTCGCTTGTAACACAATACAGACATTGACAGTTCTGTGCAAGGAGTAATTTAGTCCCAATAAACTGTCATGTGACTTCTCTACTAAGACGTTGCACCATTAGTTTCGTTGTGTTAACATATAGCACATGTTAAAATGATGTTAATATTGTTACATGGACCAGATACTTCAAAATTACGCAGATCTTAAACTGTCTTGCTCTTCACAGGGTATGCACATCTTTTCAAGGAACTGATTTCCTCCGATATCCTCTCGTGGCGTCGTATGTTCTCATCCCGGAAACACCGCCGAAGCAAAGAGAGACTCTAAAATTGAATATGAGACGAAGCGGCTATCGGGAATCCAGCGGTCTCATCCCAGAATCAATCAGGCTCCCGCTGGTCGAAGGAATAAGTGATTTCCCCAGAGTTTTCTCCTCAAACAACGCAAAACTTGTTACATTGTGTCAACATCCCGCCTTGCAGCTGCCGGTCTTCTCACTGACAGAGCCGCCAGGGACGGTCACACACTTTGTAGCTTAATGGATGACGATCGGATGTTTGGCACCTAGAACCGGTACGAATACTTCCAACATGAGCAGAAGAATATAGGGAACCATTGCCCTGCAGTACACTGAAAATATTTTGTATGATACAACGACTGAACGCTTTACATACTTTAACTTCAGAATCTGAAATGCTGTTAAAGTAATATTTCATTTTCTATACGGGTAACCGAGCGAGGTGGTGCAGTCGTTAGCACACTGTACTCGCATTCGGGAAGACGACGGTTCAATCCCGCGTCCGGCCATCCTCTTTAGGTTTTCCGTGATTTCCCTAAATCGCTCCAGGCAAATGCCTGGATGGTTCCTTTGAAAGGGCACGGCCGAATACCTTCCCCGTCCTTCCCTAATCCGATGAGACCGTAGTTTGGTCTCCTCCCCCAAAACAACGCAACCAATCTACCGATAACGTTCACCGAATCTCTTCAGTGCCAGGTATTGACTTCTTTCTCCATACGTACACGAAAATTAAGCGTTACTTATCAACTGGTTGTTTAAAGGCATGTTATGTAGCTGGCTGGTGTCGAATTGGCTATTTCTCATGTTCCTAATGTGACACATGTAGTTGCTAGTGTTCTTAGCAACATGTCGCCATGATTGATATAAATCACCTGTAAGTGTCTGCCTATCTCAACAATGATATAATGATGGTTTCGTCATCTACATCTACATCCATACTCCGCAAGCCACCTGACGGTGTGTGGCGGAGGGTACTTTGAGTACTGGCGGGGGGTACTTTGAGTACCTCTATCGGTTCTCTCTTCTATTCCAGTCTCGTATTGTTCATGGAAAGAAAGAATGTCGGTATGCCTCTGTGTGGGCTCTAATTTCTCTGATTTTATCCTCATGGTCTCTTGGCGAGGTATACGTAGGAGGGAGCAATTTACTACTTGACTCCTTGGTGAAGGTATGTTCTCGAAACTTCAACAAAAGCCTGTACCGAGCTACTGAACGTCTCTCCTGCAAAGTCTTCCACTGGAGTTTATCTATCATCTCCGTAACGCTTTCGCGATTACTAAATGATCCTGTAACGAGGCGCGCTGCTCTCCGTTGGATCTTCTCTATCTCTTCTAACAACCCCTTGTGGTACGGATCCCACATTGGTGAGCAATATTCGAGCAGTGGCCGAAGAAGTGTACTGTAACCAACTTCCTTTGTTTTCGGATTGAATTTTCCTAGGATTCTTCCAATGAATCTCAGTCTGGCGTCTGCTTTACCTACGATCAACTTTAAATAATCATTCCATTTTAAACTGAGAGGTGGCATAAGCCCCCTCTCATATGTGTATCTTACTCTGAGTAGTTCGATTTTCCTCTCTAATTGCATGCGGTGAAAATTTGCTATTACTTCACACGCGGACTTATCACGCAGCGTCTCTCGCCACCCAGGTGGTTTGGTGACAGGCGAGTTCCGCTGAGCTCGAGAGGGTTAAGCCGACGGGTGTGAGGCGCCGAAATTGTCGTAAGAGCGGCGGCGACACGCCCAGACGGGCCAGAAGGGGCCGCTGGGCTAGAGATTCCGTTACTTCGCAGAAACTTAGTGAAAACCGTTTCTGGCGGGCTACCAGCGAGGCGTGGGAAAGACTTGTGTTTCCAGGCAGTCTGGGCAGGCAAATTCCCGCGTTTTCTGCAAAATCATAACTGTGATTGGCTTGCTCAGGGAATAGCTCCGTGACGTAGCAAAATCGGCGCAGAAATTGGCGCCATTAATCTCCATTGGTGGAATGGTAGTCCTTCGGCAATAGAGTGGAATTTTTCGCCGGTTTTCGAGTTGCTGATTGGAACGTTTTAACCACGGCCACTGTCGTGGGGGCGGGAATGTTCTGTGTTCGGTTTGTACGGGTGCTCTTGAGAGAGTCGACTCTCGCCTTTCGGTCGGTGTAGGTTACAAGACTGAGCTCTCGCTGCTCTGGACAACCTGCCTTCCGTTGGATGTCTAATATATTTTTATTTGATTGTAACTGTTTGACGAAGTTGCTGAAGTTTCAATTTCAACGTAACTTTCCGAGTACAGTTGGCAATTGAGCGTTCTGCGTACAAGCGGCCTATGTTGTCTGTCTTGAGCAGTTTTGGCTAAAGGTGACTGTATCGGAGATACTGTGTGACTTCGCTTGTTAAATTCAGTCACTGTACCGTCAGTGATTGTGTGGCAAGCCTTCTTCGTCACCCTCAGAGGCGCATTTGTATTGATAGGATGTCTTTAGTCTGGGACAACCAGACCAGGATAATTTGTTTCGGGCTATACTCGCGACATTATCATCACCACGACGGGACGTCGAAGCAACCAGCCATCGCTTCCAGTACGCCAGATCATGTCCTTGCAGTTAAGAAGACAGCTTGGTAATGTATGTCCGCAGCTCCGGCAGATTAGGGAATTTGCTCTGTGATAATCAGAGCTCAGCAGAGATCGCCTGTTCCCGTCTTTTCTTACATGGTTCTGTCTTGGATGTTCATTGACTGAGTTCTCACTACTTTAGCAGCAATTAATGTTGGGTTGGCTGGGTGTTTCTCTTAAGATTTGAGTTGCAAGGAATTGGCTCCACATACCACTTGGTCATAAATGTCACAATCTAGTTTATGGACAACCTCACCTTCACAGCATTTATTTGAGTATCCAGTTTCATGTATTGTAAATGTTTCATGTGTTTTGTTTACTATTTTGAGTTTAGTCATAATAAATCAAATTGTTATTTTGGACATAACTTTCATTCTGTTAATCGGTAGAGCAACCCTTTCATTTCTCACTACGTTAATGAAACTTTCCTTAATTTCTATCCAATTAAATTATTGCAGGTGCCAAACTCTTTTCTACTCCACTTGCAGGGTCGATTACAGTCAGTTCGCGTTTCTTCTTAATCCATGTGCAACAGCAAAAGTCGGAGTTATAAAAGGGGGGCTTAGAGCATCATTTCCATATGAAGATTGGAGAAGAATTTAGTGTTAAATACACTGTTAGTCCCGGCACCTCGCAAAATCACTCCTAATGCCTACTCCCAGATAATTTATGGAATTAACTGCTTCCAGTTGCTGACCTGCTATATTGTAGCTAAATGATGAAGGATCTTTCTTTCTATGTATTCGCAGCACATTACACTTGTCTACATTGACATTCAGTTGCCATTCCCTGCACCTTGCCGATATTCCTGCATTTCAGTACAATTTTCCATTGTTACAATCTCTCGATATACCACAGCATCATCCGGAAAAAGGCTCAGTGAACTTCCGATGTTATCCACAAGGCCATTTATGTATATTGTCAATAGCAACGGTCCTACGATACTCCCCTGCGGCACACCTGATATCACACTTACTTCGGAAGACTTCTCTCCATTGAGAATGACATGCAGCGTTCTGTTATCTAGTACTGAAGTATATGAATGGTTAGAGAAAACAAATACGGTGAGCATTTATCACATTTAAGTTTCTATTTTTGTTTCATTGTACCATTTTATGATATAATGGAAAATTTTGTATGAACGGCGACAGTAGTGGGAAACGACGGGGCAGATTAGTGTCCCTGCGCCACGAGGAAGACCTGGTAAGTAATTCAAAGTAACGGCGCGACCAGCCTTTGTCGCTTGAAGCCACGTTGCGAATATTGTAAGTAATTTAATTAAAGCAAGGATCGGAAAGTTCCTCCGTCCCCCCCCCCCCGTCCCCCCCACCAGAGACCACAGTCCTCTCGTTACTCTCAAGCCTACGGTGATCCCTAAATGCTGAGGAAAATTAGTTTGATACCATTTAATTAACGATTAATTTCATCGACTTTATTATTCGGAGAGTCCGATGGCATATACCACATGATTCGTAAATTAACGTACAATGTGAATCTATAATCGAACATACAAATTATATTTTGTTGGGAGATTCTCACAGTGTCAGGGAGGCTGGGTAGAGTGGCAGTCTTTCCTGCTGCAGGCCTTGTGGTAGATCAGAGAATAGTCCTTGCCTTACAAGCGAAATGAACTGGAAGTAAGACGACGATTTATTATCAGACAAATTTAGGTTGAGTTCAACATCATTAGGATACGTAAAGGAAGTTATGAACAGCAAGGTAATGCACAGATTGTCCAGAACTAAATACTGGAGTGTAAGCTGATTTGAAATTTTCTGGCAGAAGAGAACTGTGTTCCGTACCGACAGTTGAACCTGTTTTAGGGGGGCAAGTGTTCTATTGACTGGACAGTCCAAGCCACCCTCATTCTGGAAACAATCCACCATGTTGTGCCTACGTCATGTCAACTGTTACGCGACCGTTTTTCCCGAACTATTCCGTGATTGATATAAGACCGAAATAAAAAGACGGATCAAACCGATATAATTCATCCCTAATGATGAATGAAATATTCATCAAAACTATGCTAGCGCTTAACTAACGTGGATTACAGTTTCCTATATTCGATTGTCTGTAGATTTAAATAAGAAACATCTGTAAAAACAAAACGTCCTTCGCTGTGAGCAAAGGGGAGCACCATGGGCATAATTTATGGAAGGCAGCCATACACCTGGAAGAGAGAACAGCAGGCAGTCTGGCTGGTTGCTCTGTGTGGCCAGCTGGACATTCTAAAGTACATGTAAATGTCGTGTGACTAGGGTCTCGCGTCGAGTAGACCGTTCGCCGTGTGCAAGTCTTTCGATTTCACGCCACTTCGGCGACTTGTGCGTCGAATTCTAAAGTCAGAATACAGATTGTCTCTCTAGAATGTGTCGGGACAACGGAGTCCGTTTTTGATGAGCAGTCTGTGGCAGGGGTGCACATGCCAATTTTGACGCTTCGCGGCGTAGCCGCACGGTCTTGGGCGCCTTGCCACGGTTCACGCGGCTCCTTCCCCGCTGGAAGTTCGAGTCCTCCCTCGGGCATGCGCGTGTGTGTTGTCCTTATTGTAAGTTAGTCTAAGTTGGATCAAATAGCCCAGGGACCGATCACCTCAGCAGTTTGTTCCCGTAGGAACTTACCACAAATTACCCGATTTCCATTTTTGGCAGCATCCAGGAAAACCCTTATTATGGACAGAACGGAGAAGTCCGAATTTGTGGAAACACACAGCCCGAGAAAGATAACACTGAGAGTGGAATGGAGATCAGAAAGTTTAGGTTGCATTTGAAGGTTTGTGACACCGCCACTGAGGGCAGGACAAAAAGTATAATGAAATGTGCAAACAGCTACTATTGGGGAACCTAAATAATTTAGAAGTGAGAGAGAGAAATGACAAAAACATCTGTATTTACAGATTCCCAACATCATTGGCTGAAAAGAGAACTTGGAAAGAGTGAGGGGCTGACAGTGAGAGAGAGTTTCACAGTGCTATGTGTTACGAACTTTGTTATTCGTGTGGAAGAGAAGTAGACTATTGTCATTCAAAACAGCTTCTTTTTGGTTGATGCTCGGAGTATCTGTCGTTCAGCCAATCTAAGCTACGTGACGCCAGGAAATGTAGAGACCCACGTCTTCCTTACAGTTAACCTTCAGCAGGAACCGCCTTGGACTAGTGTGATGTGCAGGTGACTTCTCTGACAGACTTCACTTATGCTCTGATTTGGCAGTCTGGACTCATTTTGCAGCCACTACTGCTTCCAGGTGCAGATTAACACGATGAGATCTAGCCGCAACAGCAAAGCGAACCTTAGGGAACGTCGAGTCATTTTCAGAAACTTTAATCTTCCTTATGAAGATATCTTCGCAGTTAAAGGTTCAACATGTTTTCATCTCCGGCCATACATACAAACGCATAACCTCTTGTAGTGCTTTCTATGTTTAAACACAACTCTTATGTGATCACTTTACAACTTACATTAATATAATTAGTTGCCCAGATGCACGTTCATTCAATCATGTTCCATATTATTGCTATTCATGACATTAGCTTGTCATTGTCAGTGATTATCAAACCACTTCTCTTGCACTTCCTTACAATAAACTGAATTGTGATCCTTCTTCAATATCATAGCCAACGAATTGCTTGATCATCATTATGTAAGATGTACTGGGACATTTTTACATATCCAATTAACAGCATAACCATTAACAAATACCTGCACCCATAAGCTATTAAACTCCACAGTATTCCTTCTTCCAGGAATTCTTGTTCCACGAGCTATGCAGGAGACCTTTTGTGAACTTTTCAAAGTAGGATATGAGGTACTAGCGGAAGTAGGGCTGTGAGGGCGGCGGATCGTGGTTCGTGCTTGGATAGCTCAGTCTGTAGAGCACTTACTCATGAAAGATACAGCCTCCATGTCAGATACCTCGTCCAGCACACAGTTATTGTTTACCAGGAAGTTACAAGTCACAGAATTAATTATGTAGTGCTCGGTGATGAGATTAGAACTCAAAGCAAAATATCGTCAGCAATAACAGTTGCTAACGCGAACTTCACATTCAGAAGACGATGAGACTGGCAATTTACATGAGGACATTCATAAGTAGTTCAGTATTTAAAGGTACATATTGGAAACATCTAACAACTACGTGGTATTCAAACGCTGTAGTAGTTACGTAAGTGAACACGTCATTGTAAATGCAACAATATGAACGTTATATAAATTTAACATACAGTAATAAAGCAAAATCGAAGAGTGTAAACACACAACAGAAACAGATCATTCATGTTACGCAAATATAGAAAATTAATAGGTCCACTACTCAAAAATGTCTAGTTCTATTCTGCAAAAACGTGTTTACAAGATTAAAAATAGGTTAATAGTGGTTTGTTATATATCCTACAGCTATGTAGGAACAGTGTACATCTTAATTAGATTACATTGAAGCAGGGTCTTCTTCCAAAGCAATGCAGAATTTGCTTACTGACTAACCTAGTGGTAGTGATTGTTACGAAACCTAACAAACAATTGACACAGCCCTTTAAGAAACAACACCGACAAAGCTTGCGTTCTCATGAACTGAACAAATCGAGTTTTCCGAAAGAGGGATGTTCATGTGGATAATACTAAAATGGGTAGCATCACATGTGGACGCTGACTTGAAGTTCGATATCAAGTCCACTTACCCAGGTGGTGTTGGTGAATGGATATCTATGTCTACTCTCTACTGTCTTCTTTATTCTCTTCATAAATCATGCCAAAAATTTATAATTTCCTACTTCCAAATTTCTGTATTTTTCTTTAAAAAATAAATGTAATTACTGTAAATAAATAAAGGATAACACCAAAGTGAAGACAAAAGAACTCCACGCAGCCCCATCTATACGTAGTGCTGCATGGGCAACAGTTCCCGTTTCCTCACCTACGTAGCACAGTTTTGTTGCGCGGTTTTGGCCATAGATACTGGCTAAGAGATCTGTGTGGAGCACTGTGGCCTGCATGAAGTAAACATGACAGGTTCTAGTCATAATGCAGCTTTAAAAAACAGCTAGTAGTAGTAGGAGGAAGAGGAACAGAAGACAGAGTTACGAGAGAATACGGGATCAGCAATATGCGTAAGAGAGGTAAAAGGTAAACCACGTTCCACAATAAATTTCAGTTGCTAATAACGAGAAAACTCTTCATAATTCATAGAAGCGGTACACATGGAAAAGGCCTGGTGACATGGGAACAATCACTGTGATGGCATGATGCTCAGACAGAGATTCCAAAATCAGATATTGGATTGTAAACCATACTCAACAGTAGATACATTCTCAGATCACAATTTAGTGATGATGAACAGTAGATGGTCAATGTGTAAAAAACTGGGATATTGAACCACCATGGAGTTATTTTGTACGTTTAAGGTTCTCTAAGCTTGTAGATCACGGATGTGGTCTGCAGGCCGCGTCCATCAAACCGCTGGTTTGAACCCGGCCCGGGATGAAATTCCGAGTGAACATACAATGTGTGTACTCTCAAAAACAGGTGTTTTTATGCCTAATTCGTTGAAGTGGTGTGTAGTGAAAGGGGTACCATTCATGTTCGTCCCTTACCCCGTAAACATTAAAGTCACGGACGGTATAAAAAAAATTAAATGATTGTGTGCCATTGATGGCCTGGAGGCCCCATCTGGGGAAGTTCAGCCAGCGGGTTGGAAGTTTCGTTTCAGGTGACGTCACATAGGCCGAGTTGCGTGTCGTTGATAACAGAAGGATGGTGAGGACAGCACAATATCCTGTCCACGAGCAAGAAAAATCTCCCACCCGGTCGGGAATTAAACGTGCGCCCTTTGCGTAGAGGAACACTCAGCTGACAGGCGAACACGGAAGCTATAGTGTTGACTTCCTGCGGTACGAGCTTTGCTGTGACGTCTTGTCAAGGCGGTCCGTGAGCTTTTCAAAGTATGCGAATCCAGCCCTAAGGTCCAGAAGAGTGCCCATGGCTGCTGTAGACATTGTGATAACGAATACCACAGTAAGCTGTTCAGCTGAAGAGTAACGGGCAACAGTAAAGGTAACAGTTGCAGGCGTAGGGCGGGGGCACAAGGAAGGTAGCAGCAAATCGATCTTGGGTAAACACAGAAATAATTCAGTTCACGGACGAAAGAAAGAAGTAGAAAAATGTTGCGCAGAAGCACTGAAGTATAGCAATATAAGTCACTTAGGAAGGAAATAAACAAAAGGTGCATGGAAGCTAAAGCGAATTGGTTGCAGGTAAAGTACGAGAGAAACGGGAAAGGAATGGTCGTCGGAACGACATATATAGGGTGTTCAAGGAAGGGTAGCTGCACCGTCACCAGGCGTGGCTGTAGTGCTCCAAGGAGATGCCGCACACCCGAATTTGAAAAAGCCGTACTGCATAACGTTGAAGAGAACCCGCCAACGAGTCCACCAGCAGTTTCTTTCGCTATTAATGAGTGCAGTTGTAAAATATGTATTGAGTCACTCATGATCAATTACTTGTAAAAGTGGTCGCGTTGAAAAAAAATCTACCCACTCCCCTCTACAAGCCTCAGAAGTTTGTAACGGGAATTTGTGAATACACCGTATTGAGGAGCCAAAACAACAAATGAAAAGCAAAGGTGTCAAAATTCAGAGTGAAAAAGGAATTTCTTTGTAAAACGCACAGGAAAGAGCGGAAAAATGGAGCGTATTGCAGTCCTCGACGATGAGTGTGAAAATGTGTATTGTGATTGACAAAGAAATGAGAGTTAATTTGGAAGATATATTGTAACCAGTTTGAAAATCTCAGCTTAAAACAGTTTTGGAACACTTAAGACGAAATCAAATTTTTATTCTGATAGTGTGTGGAATCTATGAGAGTGGGGACATTTCATCAGATTTTCGGAATAATTTCATCCAAATCGTCACGAAGATAGTAAGGATAGGTGAGAAAGCTTTTGTACAATTAGCTTCACAGATCATGCATCAATTTGCTGGCAGGAATAGTACACGAAGAATGGGGAAAAAAGTGAAGAAAGTTTAGATGATGATCAGTTTCGTATTATCAGAGGGAGAAGCATCAGTGAGGTAACTTTCACATTGCGCTATATTATGGAGGTAAAATTTTAAAAAAATGAAGACTTGGTCATACAGTTTATCGACTTAGCGAAAGCGTTAGACAAGGTAAAGTAGTGCATGACTGTCAGGAAAAGATATTCAAGTTTTAGGAGGGAGTCGGGTAACATACAATTTGCATAAGAAGCATAAGTGATCAATAGGAACCGAAGGCCATTTACGAAGTAATTATATTAAAATGGATGTAAGAAGGAATGAAGTCTTTTGCACTTACTGTTCATTCTAGGCATAGAAGAAACAATGACGGAAACAGGAAAAACACTGAAATACTGTGGTGTCACCGCCAGACACCACACTTGCTAGGTGGTAGCCTTTAAATCGGCCGCGGTCCGGTAGTATACGTCGGACCCGCGTGTCGCCACTATCAGTGATTGCAGACCGAGCGCCGCCACACGGCAGGTCTAGAGAGATTTCCTAGCACTCGCCCCAGTTGTACAGCCGACGTTGCTAGCGAAGGTTCACTGACAAATTACGCTCTCATTTGCCGAGACGATAGTTAGCATAGCCTTCAGCTACGTCATTTGCTACGACCTAGCAAGGCGCCATTATCAACTGCTATTTATCTTGTGATGCATGTACAGTCAGACCGATGTTCACCAATTATGGATTAAAGTTAAGTATTCCAGCAGCTACGTACTTTTATTGCTAGTATAACTCCTTTAACTGTTCCAGACCTCACGCCAGCCTGCGTGAGCTTAAACGCGTGCCTTTCGGCTACCCGTCACTGTGGACTGGCTTTCTTGCCAGTCCACAACAAATACAATGTAAAAAGATATAAGAGATGTTTGACTTAATTCGACGAAGAAATTTCAGAGAATGTTCGTATGAAGCACGACACTGTATAGAGGAGAATCACGAAGTGTGGGAAAATCGGCAATGAAATAAAAATTGAAACGTTTGAAATGTGCTGTAGAATGGCGGTTAAAATTAAATAAACTGAGAAGATACGTAATGAGGGGTTCTCTGGAGAAGCGAACAGGAGACGAACACGTAAAAAACATGACAAGAAGAAAGGGAGGGACGGGATTGTATCCAACAAATATTTGATGACGTTCGCTGCATATGCAACTCTGAGATGAAGAGTTTGGCATTGGAGAGGCTTTCTTGACGGGCTCCATCAAAACAGGCAGAAGAATGATGACCCTAACGAAAAGAAGCGAAGGAAATGTAGAACACTTGCTGTAATGAGTAGCATCTAACTTAAGCGGGACAGAGCTAACACAATATACATAACGAATAGAAAGAAGACGACAGTACCACATTACAAGGTAATTAGTGACTGTTTTGAGCACATCATATTTTTAAATATTTCGATGTAAGGCTAAGATGCGATCCAGATACAAAATCAGTATTATTGAAGACGAAAGACAAGCAAAGGAAAGTAGAAATGCCCTGTTAAGGTGCAATTGTGTAAGGTAAATCAAATACACGCTAGTGCGACCACATACGCACGAGATCAGATATTGAAGTCAGTGACGCGCAGTCCTAATGTAACTGGTTGGTACAGCACGCATGGAAGTGTAACAGAAGTGCTAGAGGAATTTAAATGGGATACCAGGGAAGAAATACGAGGTAATAACAGCAATTATCTGTTTCGTAAATTTTGAGAAACTGTTTTCAAAAAACACTGTGTGGCTACTTTTCTGCCCCCAGATAGGCTCATTGAGACAAAATATTATTACCACTGCCCACCGCGATATTGAACATGGTGATGGGCCTCATTTGAAAAAAATCTACTTTGACAAAGGGTAGTGAGCCGCGCGTGGCTCGTGTTCCTGCCATATCTCATTTGAGATCCTGTTTTCACTGTACTACCACCTCGTTATCTTAATTTCAATTAAGGGTGTCACTGAGTTGCCGCCTTGCCTGCCCGTGAGCGGCAGCAGCGGCACTTATCGATATAAGCCCTGGCGTATTGTCTTTGCTATTGCTTCCCGGTTGTCGTATGTTCGGAGTGACTTCGGATGTGCCAGTGAGTTGGGAGGCGCTGGAAGTGCAGTTCGAACCTGGCAGTGTTTGAGTTGACACGCGGCACAAATTCAGTCGGGACGCGGCAGCAGTGAGGTCTTGACAGCCATGACTCGCCCGACCGTTGCCGACACACATAATTGGGGTGAGGACGTCTTTGGTCTTGCCGGACGACTTGTATTTGGCCGGCGATCGCTTGTGGATTGGCCGTGTGTGGAGACTCGTGATTCGTCCCTGTTATTGTACAGTCACTGCCGTTAGAATTGTCTAGTTCTTCGTGCAAGTGTTCGTGATACTGTCTGTAGTTGGTGTGATTTTGACTGACAAGTTATTTCAAGTGTTTTCGGTGTACTGGCTCTGAGCAGTCGGTCGGTTGGCGTGGAGGAGAGAGGAATTCACAGCGGGGCGTAATTTGGCCAGAGCCCGCTGGCGGTCTCTACGCGGTGTCGGCGTGTGTGGCGCTGTTCCCATTGCCACGACGTCCGTGGTTCATCGACCCTGGACACGAAAGTTGAGTTTTGATTTAATCTACCAGCAAGTCAAGACTGTTCCCGTTGTGTCGTTTGGAGTTCGTTGTCGACTGTTGGGTTATTCCCGCGAGCAACAACGTGGTTATCAAGTTGGAAAATTCTATTTTCACTGTATTTGGTTATTCCGGCTACCTGCCCCGGGCGTTGACGTAAATTTTAGGTAGTGTAGTTTCCTCATCGTGTTGTTGCTGTCCAGCACGGCGTGTAGTTTGATAGCTCCGTGTATGATTGGTTGTGGACGCCAATATCTTCTACGTTGTTACGTTGAAAATGCTTCAAATGGCTCTGAGCACTATGGGACTCAACTGCTGTGGTCATTAGTCCCCTAGAACTTAGAACTAGTTAAACCTAACTAACCTAAGGACATCACTCACATCCATGCCCGAGGCAGGATTCGAACCTGCGACCGTAGCGGTCACGCGGTTCCAGACTGCAGCGCCTAGAACCACACGGCCACTGTGGCCGGCGTTGTTTCGTTGAACTCCCTGTTGTGCACTGGTCGGGTGAAGTGGAAGTTATCTTGCCGGTGGGTCCGTTAACTGTCGGTCGGTTTGGTTGTCGTCGGATAGTGAATTGTTAGCCGACTGCCTGTCTCACCTAAGCGAGCGTGTTCGAATTACAGCCGACCCGCGAACAAAAAAAATGGTGCAAATGGCTCTGAGCACTATGGGACTTAACTTATGTGGTCATCAGTCCCCTAGAACTTAGAACTACTTAAACCTAACTAACCTAAAGACATCACACACATCCATGCCCGAGGCAGGATTCGAACCTGCGACCGAAGCAGTCCCGCGGTTCCGGACTGCGCGCCTAGAACCACTAGACCACCGCGGCCGGCACCCGCGAACATCTGGGCTCCCTCGTGTGTACTGCCTTTTTTTTAATTGGTTCCTATTGTTGGTACTTCTATGGCTTCTAGCCGGTTTTGTGTTTTAAATTAGAGTTGTTTTACTCTTAAGGCCTTCAGTCTAGTTTAAGGTAGCATTTTATAATATTTTTGAATTTTTAACTCTTCGGCCTTCATCCGATTTGAATTTAACTTGTGTACTTTAGCCTAACTAAAGAACTGTTTTAAGATAAGGCTTGCCTTTTAAATTTCTAATTATGCTTGCGTTTTAAGTTATTGACCTTCAGCCGTTTTTAAATTAAAGTGGTTTTCAGCCAGTAATTAAGTCCCAAAGATTATACCTTCATGTTTAAGAAATTTTTTGGGCTCATGTAATGTTTGATCAAATAATAAAGTTGAATGTTCGAGTTTAGCTGACAGCCCCTTATTTTGGCCCCTTTCCGCAATTTATATTATCTGTCCTGTCCTGCGGGCTGAGCAGGGGGCCTCAGGTAGGTTTTTGTAGTTCGATGATTAGGAACGAGGATCTCGGCAAGAGCGATCGTTGGTCATCTGCTCGCGTTCAACTGTCTGAGCAACCCTGTAAAGTGTTTGATGGAAGGTGAAATCACAAGCAGGCAACAAAGCACGGAGAGTCCATGGCGTATCACAGAACGCGGAAGTCGCAGGTTTGTCCGCTCGGTAAAATAGAATAGGCGGGAGTTTGTTGCAAATCTGCAATGACGGTGCAGGCATAAGTGTTTCGAAGCACATCGTTCCGCGCACATTGCTGAATAAGGGGTTCTGTCGCAGACAAAACCTACGTGTTCTCATGTTGATCCCAACTGCATCGTCAATTACCATTGCGTTGCGCACGGGATCATAGATGTTTTACAGTGCGTCAATGAATACGTGTTGTGGTCGAATGATCGTCTCTATTGACCTCAATGCTGACGGAACATGAAGCCTTATCTTCCTTTTTATTCGGATGAGTCGCGTCTCTTGTTACACCATGACAAGATTCATGTCTGGATATGCCAACATTCAGGGGAACGATTATTCGAAAAAAGGCACCGTCCTAGGGATCTACACCGCTAGTGGCAATATTATAATACGGGTGACATTCACCTGGACTATCGCACAACCTGTCATAGCTGTAGACTATATAAACATCAAATACGGACCTCCAAGCCTGCTGTCTTCTCCGGCAGTCATGGAATTTTCAGCGGGATAACTGCTCGTGTTACAGGGCCAGAAGAATGCTAAACTGCTTTGAGCAGCACGATAGTGAATTCATATTGATGGCCAGTGAATCCACCTAATCTGAACAAATATGTGGGGTTCCAGAGCACCAGATCAGTGCCCAGTAATTCACATGAATTTATTGACCTATGCGTAGCCATCTGGAGTCATACACTTCCAGAAACCTACCAAAGACTAGTCGAATGCATGCCAATCAGAATCGCTCACGTACTGTGGACCAACATACTATTAAACACATGGTCGTAATGTTGCGGCTCGTCACTGTATACAGGATGTTTCACAGTTCCTATTTCGAGCTTCAGATGGTTTTAGAGAGATATTTGTATGTATTGTTTTGATGAGAAAGTCACGTCCAGAAACGTTGCTTAGAAAATACGTTTGAAGATCGGATCACTTCCAAGTCTCTCACTTCACGGGACGCACCCTTAGGAGATATTGAGCTCTGACCTGTGTGCTGTGTATGAGGCCATAGCATGGACTGTAATGTGAATACTACATATCGGGTTGTCTTTTACGTAATGGAGGACATCTTCTTCAAATTCGAGAGTTTTCTTCATCCGTGAAACTCCACCGTCAACACTCATAGTTGCGAATGTACCAGTTTCTTACAGCATTTATTGTAGATAAACGAAAGTGGTAAGTGACGTCATAATTACAACGAGTACTGAAGACGGCGCCATCTTCCCAGCTCGTGTGAGTTCCATGAGACGGGTATTTGAAACAGATCCCATCTTCAACCCACCTTTATATTCGAATGGTATACTTCCGGACATGGGTTTCTTATCTGTACCTTACTAAGCGTCCTCTACAACTCACAGACAGATATAACAGGCAACGTGAAACAGTCTGTATATCTCATGTGG
Organism: Schistocerca americana; assembly: GCF_021461395.2. Lineage (NCBI taxonomy): Eukaryota > Metazoa > Arthropoda > Insecta > Orthoptera > Acrididae > Schistocerca > Schistocerca americana. Next base: position 402,211,700 of record NC_060124.1, on the reverse strand, counting down.
ATAGTCACAATAACAGCGATTGGGCACATACAGCGGCATACAAACATTTGTACCCTCGAACAATTCGCTCACTGATTACGGTAGAATAATTATTTAAGCAATTTTTTTTAAATTAACGCGGTTTTTACTCGGACAAAAAGTATAAAACGATTCCCACTAGCCCCATGCAGATTCATAGCCACTTGCAGATCCGAAAAATAGTTACTGTAGATTTTTAATAGCTCTGAAAATTCTTGGAAGATTTATAACGCAAAACAAGAGGCGTATGCAATGTAAGAACGCACGAATGGTTGAGCTGTTATTATCTACAGCATATGCTCGACGTTCTTTGTTGCAAATCTTACAAGTATTTTCATAGCTATTAAAAATTCAGAGCAACTTACTTTCACAACCATTGGGTTATGAATCTGTATGGGGCTAGGCGAAATTACTTTTTTACTTTTCCGTCTGACTTGAAAAACATGTAATATTAAAATGCATTTTATTTAAATCATTACTTTTTCACATGTGTGAAATCAAACATGTGTAAAACATGTGTAAAATTAAACATTTTGATGAGAGTGCACTTTTTATTTACATAACCATACATAAACTTTTACCCACATTTTCTTCTGTGTAGGCAGTATGTCACATACCAGTTATCTCTCCTAAAAGTCGTCGGGTGCGTTTTCTCGGTGTTTCGGCAGATACTTGCAAGTTCGTCTTTGCACTTTGTAGCTACAGTCAGCCCAAACATAACTACTCGTGAGAGCTTCTACGCGAAGCCCAGTGACAATAGAAATCGTCTGTTTATTATCCATTACAAATAAAATTATTTTTAGATCGGAATTTTACGTGACCATATGATAGAAAGCTCCAACATTTAGTACGTCACTCGTTTTATCGATATGTATTAACAGGGACAGTAAAACCAACAGTCCGGCAGTAATACAGTGGCGTCAGGTTCTCTGCCGGCCTGGTAGTTCTGTCCCAGGGGGAGTACGGTTATTCTTTGTGTTTTACTGTCCCTGTTAATATACATCGATAAAACGGACATCGGTCGACACCAATCTGGGACCTCTCTATCAAATGCGCACGTAAAATTCCGCTTTAAAAATCATGTTGTTTCCAATGGGTAACGAACCGACGCTTTCTGTCGACACCGGACGTCGCATGAAAGAAATGATGAGCACTGTATTTTGGACTGAACCCAGATACACAATGCAATAAAGGATATTGCAAATGTTTACCGAAACACTCTAAAGATACACACTGTATATTGCACGCATTCCCTCCCGTCCCCCACAGACCATCTCGCCCCCACCCTCTCTGCCCAGCTATGCCCCTCTGCTCACAAAGTACCTGGAATGTGTACTGATACTACCTGCACAACACGTCGGTCCTGCAGGTCAATCGATATGTCAGGTGCTACTTTTTATTTACATAACCATACATAAATTTTTACCCACATTTTCTTCTGTGTAGGCAGTATGTCACATACCAGTTATCTCTCCTAAACACAGAGACCAATAATAAAGTGAATTCATCTTGCATCAATAAATAGTTGTGAGTTATGTGTAAAATTACAAGTCTCTAGCTCATTGTATAGTTAGTTTAAATGAATGGCAAAATTTGATCTGAACAGAGACCAGAAAGCGACCTAGCAAAAACGTGTTAAAATCGACAGTACATTGATGGAAAAAGTCATAAGACCGAAAAATAATTAATGTAGAGTAGTGAAATGTCGAAAATAGTTTTGTCTAAGTAATATATTTAATTGATTCACATTGTAAGGTCTAACCGCCTTAATGATGAATTCAAGCATAAAAATGTCCATGCGTTGTTCTTGACAGGTGCTGTATGTGGAATTGTGTGAATTCTATCCCTGTAGCACTTGGTCTGTCAGCACAGGGTTTACTGCTGGTTGTGGATAACGCTTGAGCTATCCTCCGATAATATCCCATTTGAGTTAGACTGGAGACACATCTAATAATCAAGCAGGACAAGGCAACATGTCAACACTGAGTAGAGCACCTTGGGTTACAACAGTGGTATGTGGGAGAGCTTTATCATGTTGGAAATGTTGTTAATGAATGACAGGACAGTAGTTCGAATCAGCAGACTCATGTAGAAATTGCAGTCACAGTACGTGGTATAACCACGAACTACTCCTGTTGTCATACGAAATCGCGACCCGGACCATTACTCTAACTGTAGGTCCAGTGGACAGGTTGTAGGCAGGTCCTCAACTGGTCTCCTTCAAACCAACACATGTCCATCATCAGAAAGCACAACAGACCTCCACCCTGCACTCCTATGAATTGCAGGCCGCCATTGGACCTTCTTGCAACCAACACATGGGCATCACCTGCATGGAGACACAATCAGTTTCCATCCGAAAATTAATCCACCCTGCCCTCCAATAACTTCTCACTTGACATCGCTGAAGTCGCACATGGTAGTGGTTTGGGGACAGTGGAAGGCCGGATACTGAGTGACTGGCTTTGAACTCTCCTTGAAGTAACAGGTTTGTGCTTCGTGTTTCTTGACTTCCGCAAGGCGTTCGACACAGTTCCCCACAGTCGTTTAATGAACAAAGTAAGAGCATATGGACTATCAGACCAATTGTGTGATTTGGTGGAAGAGTTCTTAGATAACAAAACGCAGCATGTCATTCTCAATGGACAGAAGTCTTCCGAAGTAAGAGTGATTTCGGGTGTGCCGCAGGGGAGTGTCGTAGGACCATTGCTATTCACAATTTACATAAATGACCTTGTGGATGACATCGGAAGTTCACTGAGGCTTTTTGCGGATAATGCTGTGGTATATCGAGAGCTTGTAACAATGGAAAATTGTACTGATATGCAGGAGGATCTGCAGCGAATAGACGCATGGTGCAGGGAATGGCAATTGAATCTCAATGTAGACAAGTGTAATGTGCTGCGAATACATAGAAAGAAAGATTCCTTATCATTTAGCTACAATATAGCAGGTGAACAACTGGAAGCAGTTAATTCCATAAATTATCTGGGAGTACGCATTAGGAGTGATTTAAAATGGAATGATCATATAAAGTTGATCGTCGGTAAAGCAGCTGCCAGACTGAGATTCATTGGAAGAATCCTAAGGAAATGCAATCCGAAAACAAAGGAAATAGGTTACAGTACGCTTGTTCGCCCACTGCTTGAATACTGCTCAGCGGTGTGGGAGCAGTACCAGATAGGGTTGAAAGAAGAGATAGAGAAGATCCAACGGTGAGCAGTGCGCTTCGTTACAGGGTCACTTAGTAATCGCGAGAGCGTTACGGAGATGATGGATAAACTCCAGTGGAGGACTCTGCAGGAGAGACGGTCAGTAGCTCGGTACGGGCTTTTGTTGAAGTTTCGAGAACATAGCTTCACCGAAGAGTTAAGCAGTATATTGCTCCCTCCTACGTATATCTCGCGAAGAGACCATGAGGATAAAATCAGAGAGATTAGAGCCCACACAGAGGCATACCGACAATCCTTCTTTCCACGAACAATACGAGACTGGAATAGAAGGGAGAACCGATAGAGGTACTCAAGGTACCCTCCGCCACACACCGTCAGGTGGCTTTCGGAGTATGGATGTAGATGTAGAGTAGATGTAACAGTTCGTTGGGTCACCGTGGTGCCAACAACTGCTCAAATTGCTGTTGCAGGTACAGTACAACACGCCAGAGACATACGCGGAACACGATGGTTGTCCCTTTCGGCTGTGCCACGTGGCCGTTTGGAGCTCAGTATTCTTGTGATTGGATATTCTCGTGACCACCGCTACCAGCTATGATATTAGTTGCTCCAAAATGGTTTAAATGAATCTAAGCACTATGCGACTTAATATCTGAGGACATCAGTCCCCTAGACTTAGAAGCACTTAAACTTAATAACCTAAAGATATCACACACACCAGTGCCCGAGGCAGGATTCGAACCTGCGACGGTAGCAGCAGCGCGGTGCCGGACTGAAGCGCCTAGAACCGAGCGGCAGCAGCGGCCGGCTATAGTGACTGCATTCTTGATTAACATCAATTAATCACGTAGTCTGAAACGTGGGTAACACTCACTACCGTTTACAGCGTGTATGTAAAGCAAACTTGATTTGATGCTCATAGTGGCACTACTAGTGCTACTCATATGTGAGTAACGTGAAATTCGAATAGATCATCTTTCATATGTAGCCAGCCGCTGTGGCCGAGCGGTTCTAGGCGCTTCGGTCTGAAGCCGCGCTGCTGCTACGGTCGCAGGTTCGAATCCTGCTTCGGAGATGGATGTGTGTGATGTTCTTAGGTTAGTTAGGTTTACGTTGTTCTAAGTCTAGGGGACTGATGATCTCAGATGTTAAGTCCCATAGTGTTCAGAGCCATTTGACCCATCTTTCATATGTAGAAACACGCCTACCAACTCCCTCTTGGTAGTAAGATTTTCCGTCAGCGAGGTAGTTGGATACATAGATGCAGATATATAGGTCTCTGGGCGTTATCTGCAGAGAACACGTCATCAGAGACGAAGACAAATTGTAGGAGAAACTCTAGGGAGGCCCTCCACCGACAGCCCCTGGCGTGGTCGTTGGACGCAGACTGGGTAGTACGGCGATCAGAGAGCCAGGCCCCTTGCCTTGTACGTCAGAGCATGGAGGCGAACGGGCGGTACACGGTGTGAGGCGGCAGCTGGTGCTGGCAGCTCGCCCGCTGGCAAGCGCCGTCCGCCCACGCCAGCCCAGACTGAGTTATCGGCCGTCCAGCAGTCTGCGCTATGCTAACGTACGAGCCGGCGCCGTATCGCCGCGAAACCAGGTCACTGGCGCCGCAAGGCGCTGGCCCCGGCTAGACTGGCGTGTCCAGCGCTGCGGAAACTGCATTTCCCGCAGAGAACGTGGCGGCCACGGCAGGGGGGCGGGTAGCGTGCAGCGTCTCGTCGACGTGGACGTCTTCAGAGACCTGGACGAATTGACAATTCTGTTTTGACTTATCTAGCTGAATCGAATGCGTGTTGCATCGTATCATTGTAAAACCCTAGAAGTGTCCATGCGAAGTTTCGACCATATCTGCGCGGCGACTAAACAGCTTTATCCTGAGGATGGTGTTCCTTGGAATCCCATGTTCATATATCTCCATCTTCTTCTACGTGATTACTCTGCTATTCACAATAAAGTGCTTGGCAGAGGTTTCAATGAACCGCCTTCAAGCTGTCTCTCTACAGTTCCACTCTCGAACGGAAAACGGGAAAAACGAGCTCTTAAATTTTTCTGTGCGAACCCTGATTTCTCTTATTTTATCGTGATGATCATTCCTCCCTGTGTAGGTGGGTGCCAACAGAATATTTTCGCAATAGGAGAAGAAAACAGGTGATTGAAATTTTATGAGAAGATCCCGTCGCAACGAAAAACGCCTATGTTTTAATGATTGCCATTCCAATTCACGTATGATGTCTGTGGGACTGTCTCCCCTATTTCGCGATAATACAAAACGAGCCGCCCTTCTTTGAACTTTCTCGATGTCATCCGTCAGTCCCACCTGATGCATATCCCACAGCGCACAGCGATACACCACAATAGGACGGACAAGTGCGGTGTACGCAGCCTCTTTAGTAGATCTGTTGCACCTTCTAAGTGTTCTGCCCATGAATCGAAGGGTTTGGTTTGTTCTGCCCACAACATTATCTATGTGATCGTTCCAATGTATGTTATTTGTAATTGTAATCCCTAAATATGTAGTTGAATTTACAGCCTCCAGAGTTGTGTGACATCGCCTAATCGAAATTTATCGCTTTTCTTTCAGTACTTATAGGGTGGCGCACGAAATTTGTTACCAATTGTTTCTTTCACAGTTTACGACGCACATTAGATATCCCGCTGGGATCTCTACAGCAGTACCTGCAGAGCTTGGAAAAACAATGAGTTACGAAATGACGTGTAATTCACGACACTGCCGCTAGAAGAGTAGTAAGCAGCAATGGCTGACAATGGAATACTGACGACACAGCAACGATTGGCAATTGTGTTACTTTTTCATGAAACGAAAAGCCTTCTAGTGTCTCAGAGGCGTTTTCGACAACAGTTTAACACACGATGGGTACCTTGCAAGAAGACCATCCACAGGTTGTACGATAAATTTCTACAGGTAGGAACAGTATTGGAAGCGAAGCGACCTCGGCCTAAGCCTGTTTGTTCGCCGGAGAATATTGAAGCGGTACGAGTTGCTGTACAGAGAAGTCCCGGAAAATCGTGTAGAAGGGCAGCAGTGCAACTGGGAATATCCAGACGCTCCGTTCAACGCATTATTAAAAGTGACCTCCATACGTACCCATACGAGATGACCTGTGCACAGAAGCTCACTCAAGAACACAAGCTACCGTTTGCTCAGTGGGCGAAGGGTAGAGAAGAAATTCTCAATAACGTTTGGTTTTCAGACGAGGCGCATTTTCATTTAGAGGGTGTGGTTAACAAACAAAATGTACGCTTTTGGGCCACTGAAAACCTACACTGAGAAACACAAGCTACTGTTTGCTTAGTGGGCGGAGGATAGGGAAGAAACTCTCAACAACGTTTAGTTCAGAAGAGGCGTATTTTCATTTAGACGGTGTGGTTAACAAACAAAATGTACGCTTTTGGGCCACTGAAAACCCACAAGTGCTTCATGAACGACAACATTATGCTCCGAGGATTACAGCGTGGGCAGCAATTCCCAGTCACGGACTTATCGGATCTTTGAAGAAACTGTGAACAGCGAGCGTTATTTGAGCATACTTCGCAATAGCTTCATTCCACAGCTTCTTAGTACCGCTTTGCCCTTCAACATGCACTGCTTCATGCAAGATTGAGCAAGGCCACATACTGCAAACACTGTGTTGGAGTTTTTACACGAGCATTTCGACATGTGGATCATTTCACTCAGGTTTCCAGGTCGCTTCAATGACGGACAAAATTGCCCCCCCCCCCCCCATTAGTCCAGACCTCAATCCATGTGACTTTTTTCTTTGGGGGTACCTCAAGGAAAAAAATTCCCGAAACGTGCACGTGATTTAATGGTGCTCAGAGGACTTATTCTTCAAGCTTGCAGTGAAATTACGGAAGACATGTGCCGTAGGGTCATCACTAACTTCAGTGTTCTTTTGAAGGAAGTTAGGAATCGAAATGGTGGACATATTGAGCATGTGCTGAGTTAGAACAAATCTCCATGGACGGCTCTTCAATGTAGTATATATTCCTATCAGATTGTGTTGACAATAAAGTTTATATTCAAAAACAAAATGGGAACACATTTCCTGCGCCAACCTGTATGTGAATAACTTGACACTTTTCTTTATTCACGATTAATTGCCACTTTTCGCACCGCACAGATATCTCATTTAAATCATGTTGCAATTCGTTTTCGTCATCTGATGACTGTACAAGACGGTAAATGACAGCATCATCTGCAAATGATCTAAGAGGACTACTCCGATTGTCTCGTACGTCGTTAATATAGACCAGGAACTAAAAGGGCCTATAACACTTCCATGGGGAACTCCGAATATTACTTCTGTTTTAGTGGATGACTTTCCGTCTATTACTACGAACTGTCATCTTTCTGACAGGCCGCGCGGAGTGGCTTTGTAGTTTGAGGCGTCATGTCACGGACTGCGTGGCCCCTCCCGCCGGAGGTTCGAGTCCTCCCACGGGCATAAGTTAGCTTAAGAAATGTGTAAGTCTAGAGACCGATGACCTAAGCAGTTTTGTCCCTCAGGAATTTACACACATTTGAACATGTCTGACAGGAAATCACGAATCCAGTCGCACAACTGAAGCGATATTCCACAGGCACGCAGTTTGGTTAGAACACGCGTGTGAGGAATGGTGTTCTGTAAATCTGAAAATATGGAATCAATTTGACATTCCCTGTCGATAGCACTCATTACTTCATGATTATAAAGAGCTATTTGTGTTTCACAAGGATGATGTCTTCTGAATCCGTACTGACTATTTGTCAATAAATCGTTTTCTTCGAGGTAATTCATAATGTTCGAACACAGTTTATGTTCCAAAACTCTACTGCAAATCTGCGTTAGTGATACGGGCCTGTAATTCTACGGATTACTCCTATTTCCCCTTTTAGGTATTGGTGTGACCTGACCATATTCCCAATCTTTAGGTCGGCTCTTTCTGTGAGCGAGCGGTATTGTATCACAATTAATGGTGTAAACGCGTGCAGTTGAAAGTACACGCTACTAGAGGCTAAAAAGTCTCAGTAAACATAGAGTCGAAAATGCATACTTTAAGAGCTACGAGCAATTTTTCATCTTCGATACTGTGAAACAAATCTCTCCTTCTGCAAGTTTTTTGCTTTCCATATTTGTGGAAGTGGTAGTATGGACCCAAATAAGAAAAAATGTCCAGCAAACGAGTGCTCTCAAACGCATGCCTTAAAAGTTGATCATTAGAAGAGTTGTGTTTAAAAGTAGCAAAAATGAACAAATACTCTTAGCTCTTAGGAAATGCATTTTACAGCACATGTTTATTGGACATTTTTTCTTGTTTTGGTCCATACTACCACTTCCCAAAATATGGAAAGCAAAGAACTTGCAGGAGAAGAGATTTGTTTCACAGTATCGAAGATGAAAATTTTTTTTTTAGCTCTTAACGTAAGTATGTTTACTGAGACTTTTTTGCTTCTAGTATCGTGTACTTTCAACTGTATGCGTTTACACCTTTGATTATGTACACTCTCTCTCTCTCTCCCCCCCCCCTCTCTCTCTCTCTCTCTCTCTCTCTCTCTCTATATATATATATATATATATATATATGTGTGTGTGTGTGTGTGTGTGTGTGTGTGTGTGTGTGTGTGTGTGTGTGTGTGTGTGTGAAACGTCTCTTCCTAAGCCACTGAACCGATTTCAACCAAACTTCGTACATATATCACTTACTGTCTTGAAAGAATCGCTATGCTACCTAACAAAGGGCGAAACGGCAGTGTAGCCGGCAACGCTCGAATACCCATACTTAATTCATCCATGAGAGCGCTTAGGGCTTTTCAGTGAACTCCACGCATAACTTCAAACTTTTACGAATACTTTTCTCAGCGGTAACACCTGCAAACTGATGAAAGGGAAAAAGTATACCGCTTACTACAATTTCACTGTTCACTGTTCGCATAGTAGAACTTCCGCTTGAAGTACGACCCTTTAAGTTATTACTTCTTTACTGCTAAATGTATTTTCAATACATTTTGCTGACAGTATTCATAAAATATACTACCAAATTTACCAGCAACATGATATCATTGTACGAGAAATATTCCATGTGATATGCCTTAATAAACACTGAGAAGTGAGAATAACTGCTGCATCATGAATGGCAGTTCAATCTATTACTTCTTTACTACAAACTCCATTTACAACGCGTTTTGAATCATTACGCACATATACCACTGAATGTGTCTGTGAAATACTCCAGTAGACGTGACGTCATAAACACTGAACTGCGTGTAAATGTAACTGCAGAGAGAAATTTGTTAGAGATATAGGTGAAATATGGCTAAAAATACGAGTAAAATATGTAAAATACATTTAAAATATATCCGTGTAAGCGGGTAAAAAGCACGCCTAGAAAGCTCATCCAAAACCCCTCGAACAGTTTGAACCAAATTTATTACACCTATTACTTCCGATGTGGATAGTACTACTGTGAGCGTAAGAACCACTAGCCTTTTGTTAGGATCGGGGTGATAAGGTGGAGAGAGAGACAGAGAGAGAGAGAGAGAGAGAGAGAGAGAGAGAGAGAGAGAGAGAGAGAGGGAGGAGATGGACAGAGAGGTGGGAAGGAGGTGCAGACTAATAGAAGATTTGAATAAGTACATGCCCTGGAATTTTTTTTTAAAATCATACGTGGTTAACAGCGAGGTACGGAGCTAGTTATTTGAACCAACTCATCATCATGACGTGGGAGGATAGCTGCAGGTTCATAATGGCCTGGTTACCTGCGATACCCGCCACCAAGCAACTACACATGACCCGCGTTCAACAGTACCAACAAGCGGCAGCAAGAGAACTTGTGGTGGCACCTCGCCTGCTCACTGCTTTCGTGAACAACGGTCCGCCCAAAGAAGATGATGCCACGCCGTGAGCGTTTGGCACGATCCGATTCGATCCTACTAGCGGGTTTGAATCAGGCAGTCGCTTTGAACTTCAATTAATCGAAGCTTACACTACGTCATCAGTAGTATCCAGACACCTGATTGAAAATTACTTACAAGTGTCATCGGTAATGCTGGAATTAAATATGCAGTTGGCATTCCTTAGCTTTTATAACATCTTCCACTCCCGCAGGCATACGTTCAATCAGGTACTGGACGGTTTGTTTGGGAATGGAAGCCCACTCTTCACGGAGTGCTGCAGTGAGGACAGGTATCGATGTCGGTCGGTGAGGCCTGGCACGAAGTCTGCTTTCCAAAACATCCCAAAGGTGTTCTACAAGACTCGGGTCTAGGACTCTGTGCAGGCCAGGGATGTTGTTGTCATGTAACCACTCCGACACAGGCTGTGCATTATGAAGAGCTGCTCGATCGTGTAGAAAGATGCAATCGCCATCCCCGAATTGCTCTTCAACAGTGGGAAGCAAGAAGGTTCTTAAAACATCAGTGTAGGCCTGTGCTGTGATAGTGCCACGCAAAACAACAAGGGGTGTAAGCCCCCTCCACGAAAAACATGATCACACCGTAATACCACGGCCTCCGAATTTTACTGTTCCCACTACACACGCTGGCAGATGACGCTCACAGGATATTCGCCATACCCACACCCTGCCATCGGACCGCCACATTATACCGCGATTCGTCACTCCACTCAACGTTTTTCCGCTGTTCAGTCGTCCAATGTTTACGCTCCTTACACCAAGCGAGGCGTCGTTAGGCATTTACCAGCGTAATGTGTGGCTTATGAGCAGCCGCTCGATTATGAAATCCAAGTTTTCTCCCTCCCACCTAGCTGTCATAGTACTTACAGCGGTTCCTGATGCAGTTTGGAATTCCTGTGTGATGGACTGGATAGACGTTTGCCTGTTACACATTACGACACACTTCAACTCTCGGCGTTCTCTGTCAGTCAACAGACGACTTCAGCCTGTACGCTTTTGTGCTGTACGTGCCTCTTCATGTTTCTACGTCACTATCATATCGGAAACTATGGATCTAGGGATATTTAGGAGTGTGGAAATCTCGCGTGCAGACATACGACACAAATGAGACCCTATCACCTGACTACGCTCGAAGTCCGTGAGTTCCTCCGAGCGCCCCATTCTGCTCTCTCACGATGTTTAAAGACTATTGAGGTCGCTTATATGGGGCACCTGTCAGTAGGTGCCAGCACAGTGTACTTAATATGAAAAACGTATGTGTTTGGGAGTGTCCGGATACTTTTGATCACATTGTGTATCTTAGTCATGTAGGTGAACCAGAAGGGCAGTACTACAATCATAAAAATGGGAAGAGCCCATATTCAGTTCCTTAATTACGATACCGTTCTGCATTATAGAAATCGGAAAAAAACTGCGTCCCAACAACGAAACTGCAAACCATCAGAGGAGACAATGTTTTCTGTTTACTAATAAAGGAAATGAATTTTCTATATGAGTCTGCAATCATTGTGGGTAAATATTTTAATGTAACAATCAGATTGTTTTTAACCTTACAGTCTGTTTTACAAGTCAACACATATTAGCATATTAACATTGTAGGAAAAGGTAAATTTCTACTTACCTTAAAGAAAACACACTAAGTTGAAAACAGACACAATTAAATGAGTTAGTTTGTTAGCTAGTTACGTTTACCATTGATCGATCTCACGGTAACCGTTTCGATTGCACGTAAGCTTTCGACCACAGCGCCTTCGTCGGAAGAAGAGGAATACACACCATTCATTCACACAAGCAGGCATACGTCACGCACACATGACGCCAACTCCGGTAGCTTCGGCCAGAACGAAAATGATGTAAATACTGGAAGAAAAGAATAAATGTAATACAATTTCGCAAGTTTCGAATGCCGGTGTCGGTTTGCATAAAATAATTTTCAGTACTAGGCTACGTCGTAATAAAACAATTGTGCAGCGGATATGTCGACCATCTACGTAGTGGTTCTTTCCAAGGCCCCTAAATTGTTGGATTTTAGGGATGGCCTTCGTTGTATATACCGTCTTTCTTCAGTTAGTCTGTTGACTAGTGACGTCACATTCTGGTATGTCGTGGGAGTCCCAAGTACGGTTACCTACTGCTTGTGCTACTCCTGTTGGTGATTGGCGGGCAGCAGCAAATAGGTAGCTTGTAACCAGCGTAGCACTTTCTGTAGGTAATTCGGTGGTTCGCGATACTATATACATTTTCATAGGGAGGCAAGCTATAAATTAAAACAAAGAAAACCCTGCATACCAATTTTCTGTCTATCCTGTAGACGAGAGATGTGCTGTAATTACTTAACACTATTTCCTCTGTACAGTAGTAATTTTAGGCCAGTTTAATTCTAATGCAATTGCTTTGAAACGTTAATTATTCTTATCATCAAACATCCGGCATCCTTTATTGAAACGCCTTCATTTAGGGACTCCCGTACCGTAGTGATACATTTCTGGAAGGTAGCTGGCGGCTACGACACGCCTGGTAATTTCAATGTAACGTATCTCGAGAGATCCTTCATAACTCACTGGTAAAATGCGTAACTTTTTGCAGCAACGACTAATTACGGAGGCGATAGAAAATAGTTTTGGGAATGAAATTCTATATAAGGGGCAAACAAAAATATGCAGTCTGAGAGCGATGCTGCAATGTGTATGCAACCCAGCGGAACGAGGAGGCGGGTATATGGGCACTAGCATGTAAGCAAGGTGTTAGGGTGCCCTTCGACTAGAAACTTTTTCATCGCCCTTAAAGAACTTTCAATTTTTTTTAATCACGCCATTTCTGTTACTGTCATCATTATACGTATATTTACAATTAATATTAAAGGACCATCATCCTTACAAGGATTAAAAATTAATAGTTAAAATTAGTCATAAAAGTTACCCAACAAAAATCTTAGAATTTTTAACGCAAGGTTCATTGTGAGGTTTGAAACACCTGGAGCTACTCGGAGCGTCAATAATAAATAGGTTCACAAAATTAAACAAAGCCGTGGGTTCGCCAGCCAAAGTACTAGCCTCCAGCCAGCACTAGTGTTTGGGACATGCGTTCCTATTCTACAAGTTTTATTATTCTTTCTTCTTTCCTCCACTACGCACTTATATAACGACAGACGCTCTTTGAATTATATGCAACCAAAGACAAATAATGAATAAAATATTATTCAAACGAGTATGGAAGCATACTCACAAAATTAGCATTTTCAGACTCGGCAAGCGATCCATGCGGGGCGCACCTAAATTTGAGAGTGAGTATTCATTGAACATGCTGCGCAGTAACATCTACAAGGTGGTAACGGGGGCTGGTGACCGGGCCAAATATCTCACGAAATAAGCGTCAAACGAAAAAACTACAAAGAACGAAACTTGTCTAGCTTGAAGGGGGAAACCAGATGGCCCTATGATTGGTCCGCTAGATGGCGCTGCCATAGGTCAAACGGATATCAGCTGCGTTTTTTTAAATAGGAACACCCATTTTTTATTACATATTCGTGTAGTGCGTAAAGAAATATGAATGTTTTAGTAGGACCACTTTTTTAGATTTGTGATAGATGGCGCTGTAATAGAAACATATGGCTCACAATTTTAGACGAACAGTGGGGTAACAGGCAGGTTTTTTAAGTTAAAATACAGAACGCAGGTACGTTTGAACATTTTATTTCGGTTGTTCCATTGTGATACATGTACCTTTGTGAACTTATCATTTCTGAGAACGCATGCTGTTACAGCGTAATTACCTGTAAATACCACATTAATGCAATAAATACTCAAAATGATGAAACTTCCTGGCAGAATAAAACTGTGTGCCCGACCGAGACTCGAACTCGGGACCTTTGCCTTTCGCGGGCAAGTGCTCTACCATCTGAGCTACCGAAGCACGACTCACGCCCGGTACCCACAGCTTTACTTCTGCCAGTACCTCGTCTCCTACCTTCCAAACTTTACAGAAGCTCTCCTGCGAGCCATGCAGAACTAGCACTCCTGAAAGAAAGGATACTGCGGAGAGATGGCTTAGCCACAGCCTGGGGGATGTTTCCAGGATGAGATATTCACTCTGCAGCTGGAAACATCCCCCAGGCTGTGGCTAAGCCATGTCTCCGCAGTATCCTTTCTTTCAGGAGTGCTAGTTCTGCATGGTTCGCAGGAGAGCTTCTGTAAAGTTTGGAAGGTAGAAGACAAGGTACTGGCAGAAGTAAAGCTGTGGGTACCGGGCGTGAGTCGTGCTTCGGTAGCTCAGATGGTAGAGCACTTGCCCGCGAAAGGCAAAGGTCCCGAGTTCGAGTCTCGGTCGGGCACACAGTTTTAATCTGCCAGGAAGTTTCATATCAGCGCACACTCCGCTGCAGAGTGAAAATATCTCATTCTGGACTCAAAATGATGTCCGTCAACCTCAATGCATTTGGCAATACGTGTAACGACATTCCTCTCAACAGCGAGTAGTTCGCCTTCCGTAATGTTCGCAGATGCATTGAAAATGCGCTGACGCATCTTTCAGGCGTTGTCGGTGGATCACAATAGCAAATATCCTTCAACTTTCCCTACAGAAAGAAATCCTGGGACGTCAGATCCGGTGAACGTGCGGGCCATGGTACTGTGCATCGAGGACCAATCCACCTGTCATGAAATACACTATTCAATACCGGAAATCCATCATGTTGGAATTACATCGCTGTTCTTGTCATGCAGTGAAACATCTTGTAGTAACATCGGTAGAACATTACGTAGGAAATCAGCATACATTGCACCATTTAGATTGCCATCGATAAGATGGGGGCCAATTATCCTTCCTCCATAGTCCGCAGCTCCCGCGTTCCCGGTTCGATTCCCGGCGGGGTCAGGGATTTTCTCTGCCTCGTGATGACTGGGTGTTGTGTGTTGTCCTTAGGTTAGATAGGTTTAAGTAGTTGTAAGTTCTAGGGGACTGATGACCATAGATGTTAAGTCCCATAGTGCTCAGAGCCATATCCTTCCTCCCATAATGCCGCACCATACATTAACCCGCCAAGGTCGCTGATGTTCCACTTGTCGCAGCCATCGTGGATTTTCCGTTGCCCAATAGTGCGTTTTAGGCCGGTTTACATTACCGCTGTTGGTGAATGATGCTTCGTCGCTAAATAGAACGAGTGCAAAGAAACTGTCATCGTCCCGTAATTTCTCTTGTGCCCAGTGGCAGAACTGTACACGACGTTCAAAGTCGTCGCCATGCAATTCCTGGTGCATAGAAATATGGTACTGGTGCAATCGATGTTGATGTAGCATTTTCTAAACCAACGTTTTTGAGATTCCCGATTCTCGCGCAATTTGTCTGCTACTGATGTGCGGATTAGCCGCGACAGCAGCTGAAACACCTACTTGGGCATCATCATTTGTTGCAGGTCGTGGTTGACGTTTCACATGTGGCTGAACACTTCCTGTTTCCTTAAATAACGTAAATATCCAGCGAACGGTCAGGACACTTCGATGATGTCGTCCAGGATTCCGAGCAGCATACATAACACACGCCCGTTGGGCATTTTGATCACGATAGCCATAAATCAACACGATATCGACCTCTTCCGCAATTGGTAAACGGTCCGTTTTAACACGGTTAATGTTTCACGAAGCAAATACCGTCCGCATTAGCGGAATGTTACGTGATACCCGTACTTATACGTTTGTGACTATTACAGCGCCATCCATCACAAAGCTAAAAACGTGGTCCAACTAAAACATTCATATTTCTTTACGTAGTACACGAATATGTAATAAAAATGGGGGTTCCCATCTAAAAAAAAAAACGCAGTAGATATCCGTTTGATCTATGGCAGCGCCATCTAGCTGGCCAACCGTAGCGCCATCTGGTTTCCCCCTTCAAGCTAGACGAGTTGCGTTCTTTGTAGTTTTTTCGTTTGATGCTTATTTCGTGAGATATTTGTCCCGGTCACTACCAATGGACCACCCTCTATACATCTCACACAGTAACAAGCAAAAAATAGAATTTTCAAATTGCGATAACAGACACTGGTGTTTTTGTTTGTCTTTGCAGAATACCGAGGGAAGAAGCGCTATGAATGTAAGAACTAGAGGCACCAGTGGTATAAATCTCAGATGGTACTTGCCGTAGCAGCTGTGAAAGCAAAGGAGGCTTATGTGAAAGGTGCTACAAGAACATTCGAAGTGTTTTGTACCACTTTACAGTGATTTCTTAAGCTTGATAAAATACGTGAGGAAGCGGTTCAAGAGACAAAGCTTCCAAGGAAACCGATTTTAAAGGCAGACCTCGAGAAACAGTTTCTTATCTTCCTGAGATGGAGCAAAAATTCTTTGGGTGCACTTTGGCGGATCTGAGAAGAATGGCATTTTTACTTGCCCAGAGAAATAGTTTGACAACCCCTTTCAAAGGAGGAGAAGCAGGACTTTTTTCTTGAGAGACACAAAGGCCAGCTGTCAATTTGGAAACTTTGTGGAACTTCATATGCCAGAGCCTTAGGCTTAAGTAGTGAGAATGTGATGGTCTTCTTTGATTTATTGGCAAACGCTTTCAACAAAGACTCATATCCAAGAGACTGAATATATATCGCGGACGAGACAGGCCTGTTCATTGTCCGAAGCAATATTCCAGAAGTGATAGGGATTAAAGGGAAGAAACAAATTGCATCTCTAACGTCTGCAGAAAGAGGGGCTACAATCAGAGTCATCGCATGTATGAGCGGTTTGGGACATTATGTCTCGCCAATTATAATTTTCCCTAGAACCAACATGTCCCAAGCTCTAGTGAAAGGCTGCACCCCTGGTGCAATTGGTAGAGCTCATCCATCAGGCTGGATTCAAAACAATTTTTTCACGAAATGGTTCGTTCACTTCTCTGAGAAAATATGTCCGACTGAACAAAGGCCTGTTCTCCCCATCTTGGATGGTAATTATAGCCACGTTCGAAATCCAGATGTGATTAACTGGCCGAAAGAACACCACGCGACCATCGTCTCACTTGCTCCACATCGCACCCACAAATTGCAGCCTCTACATAAGACGTTCATGGGGTCTCTGAAAATGCACTACAGCGAGGTAGTGAGAGTATGGTTGCATCACAATGGGCGTCCTCTCATACCTTTCTACGTTATGGAGGTTTTTGGCCAAGCCTACCAACGTGAACCGCTGATTTCATAGCTGCTGATTTGGTTGCAGGAAAAACTTGTTCCACAGTGGAACGTAGATCTAAGGTTTCTGAATCACATGCTCCTCTTCTTGCTATCTCTGGGCCATCGACATCATCTCCTTCTTAGAGGTAGCCTGATGTACAGTCATATCAAGCTCTAGCTATGCCAGCTGATGAAGCCACTGAAACACCGGTAAGTTCTTCAGGGACTTCAACAGATGCAGTTTCACCATTCGACATATCTGCTGTCCCCAACGTTGAGAAGAGAACCACAATTCGGAAATGAAAAGCAGCAGCCGCCTGCCACATCACTGGAACGCCATACAAAAATCTGTTGACATAGTCACTTGACAATAGTTCTGTAAAGAAGAGGTCTTTGAGTTTCTCTGGTGTTAGAGGCCACCCTGCGGACAGAGATGCAAAATCCTAAGGCCTTAAAAAAATGAAAATTTGTTCCACAAAACAATCTGCTTCATCATTGGACTCTTCAGGCTCCTGCAGCCCTCATCTCGTGGACAGCGATAATGGCCTTGATGTGCAGGCTCAAGCGATGCAAGTTGCATCTCTTGTGATGAAAAGTTCTCTCAAGACAGGAGAAGAGACATGTGGATTAAATGTGTTATGTGCCAAATGTGGTCACATTTAGATTGATTTAGATTGTGCTGGCGCTGAAGGAGCTACTTACGTTTGCCATTACTGTAAATAATTTCAGATTTCATGCATAAATTTAAGGAAGTTGCTTTTTATAGACTAGTCTAGCATTTATTAAAGGTTAACCCATTACATTAAAATATTCCGAAAGCATTGTTGCACATTTTTGTGGATGACCGTATTTGCACCGCATTTCTTTAAGTTCCATTTTACAAGCTTTTGGTTAATCTTTATTTTCGAATAGAAATAATGGATACTAATCATTGTTTCGCCTCTCATCATTTCATAAACTTGTTATAGTTGTTTATCAAGGTATAAAATCTAAAATTTTTACAGGAGAAGGTATCTTTAAATCAAAAACAAAAGAGAGTGTCCATATTTACGCCTTTTCCTCTACAGTGTCACAATGACGTGGAGCGGTAAGTGTACCGCGTTCAAAGATTTGCTTCGGCGCAACAGTACTGGGAGTGGACTAACGAAAAGCGGGATCGCCTGCCCTTCTCTGATGAGAACAGATCTACAGCTTAATCTACATCTACATAACACTCCGTAAGCCACAGTACAGTGCCTGTTGGAGGGAATCCTTTAGCACAACCAGTTGTTTCCTTTCCTGTTCCACTCGCAGACAGAGCGAGGGAAAATGATTGTGTATATGCCTCCGTATGTTCTCTGTTTTATCTTTGTTGACATTATTGTATATTGGTAACAGAAAGGTCGTTCTGCAGATGCCCGTTCTCTGAATTGTCACAATAATGTTTCACGAAAAAAGCGTCACCTTCACTGCAGAGATTCCCATTTGAGTTCCCAAAGTATGTCTGTAACACTTACGTTTTGTTCATACCTAACACTAAAAATCTAGCAGCCCACCTCTGTATTGCTTCGATGTCTTCCTTTAATTCGATGATGTGCGGATCCTAAACATTCCAACACTACTGAAGAAGAGGTCGCACTAGCGTTCTTTATGCTATATCCCTTATAGATGAACCACACTTTCCTGTAATGCTCCCAATAAATCAAAGTCAACAATTCGCATTGCCTGTCACAATCCACACGTGCTCGTTCCATATCATACTGTTTTGCAGCGTGATTCTGAAAGTACCCTGATTTGGCGACAGGTGACAACATGCAGTGCATATAGGAACATTGTCAAACACGGTCGTTTTGATGATTCAGCAGTTATGGTGTAAGGGGCATAATGTTACATGGGCGTACTGATCTCCAAATCTTTGAACAATGTACACTCGTCGGTCAACGTTATTGTGACACACTACTCCTTCCCCAAGTGCGTCTTTTGAGGGGTGCATTCGGCCGTGTCTTCATTTTAATGTATGACAATGCTCTACTGATCGAACTGCGGGGGTGGAGGACCTCTTGGAACGAGAGGATATTCTGCAAGTGGACTGGCCTCTCCGTAAGTTCATAATTTAACTTTTTCGGTAACGTCATAATTTACGCAACGTAAAATCGAAATGTACAATCATTGGCACGTCACATTGGTGAATACACATTTGTAAGCCGGCCGTGGTGGCCGTGCGGTTCTAGGTGTTTCAGTCCGAAACCGCGCGACTGCTACAGTAGCAGGTTCGAATCCTGCCTCGGGCATGCATGTACGAGATGTCCTTAGGTTAGTTAGGTTTAAGTAGTTCTGGCGGCCGGTGTGGCCGTGCGGTTAAAGGCGCTTCAGTCTGGAACCGCGTGACCGCTACGGTCGCAGGTTCGAATCCTGCCTCGTGCATGGATGTGTGTGATGTCCTTAGGTTAGTTAGGTTTAATTAGTTCTAAGTTCTAGGCGACTGATGACCTCAGAAGTTAAGTCGCATAGTGCTCAGAGCCATTTGAGCCATTTTAAGTAGTTCTAAGTTCTAGGCGACTGATGACCTCAGAAGTTAAGTCGCATAGTGCTCAGAGCCATTTGAGCCATTTTAAGTAGTTCTAAGTTCTAGGGGAGTGATGACCTCAGATGTTAAGTCTCATAGTGCTCAGAGCCATTTGAACCATTTTGAACCACATTTGTAAATTATGAGGAGGAAGATTAGAGTTTGACGTCCCGTCGACAACGAAATAATTAGAGACGGCTGTAAGCTATGCCTAATACGCGTGTGTAAAAATATCGGGGATGTATTCCCCTATATTGTTGTTCGTTTAAAATAAAATGTCCTCTATTAGACAACTCGTGTTGCAGTCCATGAATGATAAGTTATTTCTTGTAGATATGCCTTACACGAGTGTGAAATTGAATTAAAAAACTCCAATGTGGAGTGTTGGTTGATCAAGGGCGTGAGAAGTATCGGGCAGGGTACGCGGGTAACAACGAGAAGCAGAGAGAAAGGAAAGACTTGCAATAACATTTCTCACGGCGTTCTGGCGGAACGAAAGATCGAGTTTTGGCGTATAAACACACGTTTCCGGGGAGAAGAGTGCCGGGCAGAGTTGGGAACAAGTCGGCTAGCTCTCACACAGCCCGCCCAAGTTGCCGGCGTTACTTGGGCGCAACTTCGGGGATATGTTTTTGTTCCTCTTCCGCCGCCGTTTGAATAATACAGCAGCGGCGGATGTAAAGAGATGAAGAGCGACCACGCTTGCCTAAGCCGAACACGGGAGCGTGCGGTGCGAACTAGCGACATGTCTATCCCTCTCACCGAGAGTAACAGCTTCTCTTCTGCCACTCCCGTAACTATACTTGAGTACTGCTCATCAGAAATAAAAACAGGTTGACAGAGGAGACAGAGAAGTTCCAAAGAAGAGTGGCGCGTTTCGTCACAGGGTTTTTTGGTAATCGTGATAGCGTTACGGAGATGTTTAACAAACTCAAGTGGCAGACTCTGCAACAGAGGCGCTCTGCATCGTGGTGTAACTTGCTGTCCAGGTTTCGAAAGGGTGCGTTTCTAGATGAGGTATCGAAAATATTGCTTCGCCCTACTTATACCTCCCGAGGAGATCACGAATGTAAGATTAGAGAGATTCGAGGGCGCACGGAGTCTTTCCGGCACGGCACTCGTTCTTCCCGCGAACCACACGCGACTGGAACAGGAAAGGGACGCAATGACAGTGGCACGTCCTGACTGACTGACTCATCGTCGACCAGCCCAAACCGCTAAGGATAGAAACTTGAAATTTGGAGATTTGGATCATATATTGTAGATGCCATATAGGTAGAGACTTTCCGAAGTTTCAATCCTAAAGGGGTGAAATAGATATGAAATTTTTTTTAAAAAATGTCGCTAGTAAGACAATTTTGAAGCTAGACCTACAGAAATTGGCATTTGCTTTCTTGTTCAGAAACAAAAAATACATGTTTCAACATTTTTGTAAATTTAACCCTATGGAGTGAAATAGTGGGTGAAAGCTATTTTATGACCATTGGTTCCAAATAAATAAATAAGTACGTATTTCAAAATTTTTTGAAATTAAACCCATAAGGGGGTGAAACAGGGAGCGAGATCTCTTATGAAAATATTTTATTATCAAAGCACTTTTAAAGCTAAATCCACGTCAATTTGTATTTGACTTCTCTGTAAGAACTCAAATAAAAGTATGTCACTATTTTTGGGAATTATAGCCCTAAGGGTGAAATAGAAGATAAAATATTTTATGGAAATATTTCATTAGTATGCAGTTTTAACGCTCAATCTTTAAAAATTGGTGATTAACTTCTTGGTTAGAGATAAAAAAATACGTGTTTCACTGTTTTTGAAAGCTGAACGCCTAATGCGTTGAAATAGAGTCAGAATGATTCACTACTCATTCGCGCAGCGCAAACCGCGAAGGAAACAAACTTGAAGACCTGGATCTTATACTTTAGGCACCGTTC
Organism: Schistocerca americana; assembly: GCF_021461395.2. NCBI lineage: Eukaryota > Metazoa > Arthropoda > Insecta > Orthoptera > Acrididae > Schistocerca > Schistocerca americana. The sequence goes on along the minus strand of NC_060124.1, from coordinate 402,189,959 downwards.
GAGAAGAGATTGTCCGTAGTTTCACTCCGAAGCGGGTGAATTAGGAGATGAAAGGCTTTTTAGAAATATGTCGTTTTTATGGGAATTTGAAGGTAGAACTACGAAAACTGAGGTTTGGCTTCTCAGTTAGAAAATAAAAAATTTATGTTTCAGCATTTTTGAAAATTCAACCACTAACGGAGTAAAATAGTGGGTGAAAGTTCTTTTGAAAATACATAATTACTAAAGACCTGCTAAAGGATTTTAAGGATACGTGTATGACAACTGATATCTCACATCTCGGTTAGAAATAAAAAAATTCATCCTCTACGGGAGTGCAATAAGGGATGAAAATTTTAGAGAAAATAGTTCGTTAATTTTAAAGCTGAATTTTTGAAAACTTGTTCTTCACTTCTCGGTTAGATATAGAGAAGTAGTTGTTAGGGAACGAAAGTTGCTATGGAAATATCATCACAAGACAAAAACTTTGGACTTTAGCTAACAGAATCGCATTAGATCGGAAGTACATTCGAAAAAGGCCTTTCTCATGGTCATCATTAGCGTGAAAGGCTTAGAAGGTGTTAGAGAACTTGTGAACAATATAAAAGTTCGATTATATAGAAACAAAAAAAAATATATCTCTGCAGGCCATATAGCCTACACGAGCGAAGCAGCAGGAGTTTATGTAGCAAGACTTGTTTATCTTGGTGGTTTACTGGTGGCGGAACCATCGGTGCCTGGTTTGATCCCTGGTGAAATATAAGACTTTCATGTGTCACTTATCACTTCTCTCACCTCTGACACTGCTTGTCAATGTGAAAAATGCGGAGTTGTAACGTTTCTCGGAATCCTCCGTACAACTGGTGTTGTTATTGTAAGCTTCGAATAGGACAGAATTGGTCGTGTCTTTTCATAGGAACCATCACTATAGTTGACCTGATAAGTTTAGGGAAACCAAGAAAAATCTGAACCTGCAAGGCGGGACGGGTACTTGAACCGCCGGTCTCCTGGATATCAGTCCAGTGAGCCAATCATTATCCTACGTCGCTTGGTCAAAATCAGTGAAGGTCAGCTTGGTCCTGATGGACCGCTAGTGACTGTTCTAGTTTTCATAGTGGGCGGTAGGTGGTAAAGGGTTTTAAAAACAGTTTCATTAGGTTTTCAGAAGAATTGATATCAAGTATTGTGTAAGTAATTATGATTGTATGCATTAGCTTGCTGTAACTTTGTTTCATAAATTCTGTAAAGTAAAGTTATTCCCTTCCCCACCATAATTATGGAACCTACGTGCTGTTAGAAAATTTTAATACTGACAGGTAAAAAGTCGACAGTAAGTAAAAAAGATGACTACCCCTTGTCTAGAGGGTATGACGTGTGCGAGAGAAGTAATGAGACTGGTAATACACCCAGCGATCTGCCAACCTGTGTTGCTCTGCTCGTGTCGACGGGTGAGTTCATCCCTCCCAGATGCTCAGTCCAAGTTTCAGTTCTGTACAAACCTTACATGATGTTTGTTAACGCCATCAGTGAAGTTGTGTTTTTGTTGTGTGTTACGAACAGCTTAATGTACTCAAATTTTGTGTTAAGCTTGGAAAACTTGCGAGTATGATCCTTACAAAGTTGAAACAGGCCTATGGGGAAGAATCCTTAACAAGAGCACAATTTTTTTCGCTGGCACAAATCTTTTTTGGAAGGTTGAGACCAAGTTGCAGATGAACCTCGCTCAGGAGGAGCTTCAACATCAAAAACTGACGAAAACGTCGAACGTCTCCGTGCTCTTGTGAGATTGTTCCTCCAGAACGAAAGGTCAACCGAGTGTTTTACAATGATGCCCTTTAAAGGCTCAGAAAATGACTGAATCGAGTTGACCGGACTTGGCAGACGTGAGGATGTTGCAACATGACAACATCCAATGTCAGACGACAATTTTCATCATAGAAGTTTCGACCTCAAAAGCCTTTCCTGTTGTTCCACAGCCCCCTTCTCATCTGATCTGAGTCCCTGTAACTTATTGCTTTCTCCAAAACTTAAAAATGTCGTCATTTTGGGACTCTAGAGAACATTCAGAAAGATCTGATCCACATGCTGAAGGCCGTACCAGCTGAAGAATTTCAGCGCCTCTACCAAGACTGGGAACATCGGTTCTGTCGGTGTGCAGCTACTGGAGAAAACTAATTTGAAAGGTACAGTACCTTTATTTGAAAATAATTAAAACTTTTGTAAATAAAAAACCAGTCTCATTACTTTTATCACATTATTTTTCTCACATACCCTAGTATTATGTATAGAGATCTACGTCTAGAGCTTCACATTTGTTAACAGACTACTTTAGAACTGAAGTATCTGTTCCATCTTTTGCTACTTCCACGGTATTGCAGTCTCCCTATTCGTATGTTCCTACCTCCATTTATGTCTCGTCTCGCAGATGCACGCGCCAAGTACACGACTCGCTCATTCTCAATGACTTCCCCTTTCCTAACAACAGCGCCTAACCCCCCTTGCTAAAATCTGCCCTTTGTAAACAGCGGCATTCCCACTAACAATGCTGCTTTATTTTGTAGAAACACTACAGCATCGGATCGCAGTGGAAACAGTCCTGCTTTTCCATGCCCGCTTTGAGGTTCTCAGCCCTCGTTACGTGTGGCACGATCCCAATGCACTCATGCTAATGAGCGACGCGTTATACGTGCAACGTGCATCATCCGCACATTGTGCTGTTTCTGTAAACATGGAGCCCCTGCCTGAGCACACCTCCAACCCCTACGTAGGTACACTGCTCCGCGTTGATGTTCCCTGCCGATCCCAACGATCGCCACCAATCACGCAAATAATATTTCTCATATCTGCTTAGTTACCTGCCTTTCTGCATGTTTGAATAGAGTCTTTTGTTAGCAGTTGCTGCCCCAATTCCGTATCAGTGAGAAAGGTATGGTTAAAAGCTTAACAGAAAGCATACGTTATGGTGGATCTATGAAAGACTGCAGTGCAACTTGCAGAATTACTAAACAGTTTGTTAAATGAAGACAGCATTTTTCACCGGGATTGTTATTTGACGAGGAGTTCTTGTCGGTTACTTCATAGACACAGGGGTTTCGCTTTATACACCAATTTTATAATGTAAGTCTATATCAAAAAGAATATGGTCAATAACCCATTACGACGTACCATGTCCGCTGCTCAGAACCACAAAAATGTGTCTGAGGGTTCACAGACTCTTGTGCTTCCTTCACGGTCCAGCTGACTTATAACCAACATACACCAGAAACGTGTACAAAAATATCCCGTTCTTCATAACGTAGAGATCGAAAATATAACGGGTGTTTCAGAAGAGAATGCAATTATCGCACTGTTTAAGAGATAATGTCTGAGGATGTTCTCGAAAGCGAAAGCCAGTTCACTACGACTTATGAAATAAATAATATTATGGTACACCAGTTTCGTGTATTTTAGTTTTTACATTGTGTATGTTCTTCCCAGTACCGACAAAACGTCATGTAAATGTTAACTGCTTTGCTTTTAATTTCACCAGGCAGCATATTTTGAATTTTTTCACATTTGACCAGCAACCCTTCCGCTATAGCTTCCCTGCATTTCCTATTTACTTAATTCCTAAGTGATTTATATTTCTGTGTTCCTGTGTATTCCTTATCATTTTTGTATATCCTTCGTTGATCTGTTCTCTGCGCAGTTAGCTTGCTCGTACTTGTATTGATCCAACTTCTGTGACTGCCCTCTTCGGATACGTCCATTCCTCTTCACCTGTACTGCCCACTGTGATATTCATTATCGATGTATCTACATCATCAGAGAACTTAAAACGCACATAATTACTGCCCATTAGTTCGGGATCCCATTTCTTTCCTCATCAATACCCTCTGCCGATTCTCTTACATATAACTCTACTCTGATTTGGTGGTGTGTTATTCATACTTTCCTAGAAGTCTGAGGCTCAGTCACTTAATGAATACACACATGAAAAAAAAGTTTAGCATCACCCCGCTTCCCAGAATTCCTGAAGGTAGACCTGAACTGTGGATATTGTATCGCAGACAAAGTTCCTTTGACTTTCACTAAACCCGCCCAAAGATGTAAACAACCATGCATAAGCAGCGCCTATTAGACGGAGGGGCCCGACAGCCGATCAGTTCCATCCTGCGCATCTTGTGAATGACGTCCTTCAGGATAACGACGTCGCTCGACTAGAGTGGCCAGCATGTTCTTCAGACAAGAACCCTATGGAACACGCCTGGGATGGGTTGAAAAGGGCTGTTTATGAATGACGTGACACGCCAACCATTCTGAGGGATCTACGCCGAATCGCCGTTGAGGAGTGGGACAATCTGGACCAACAATGCCTTGATGAACTGCCGGCCGGTGTGGCCGTGCGGTTCTAGGCGCTTCAGTCTGGAACCGCGTGACTGCTACGGTCGCAGGTTCGAATCCTGCCTCGGGCATGAATGTGTGTGATGTCCTTAGGTTAGTTAGGTTTAAGTAGTTCTAAGTTCTAGAGGACTGATGACCACAGATGTTAAGTCCCATAGTGCTCAGAGCCATTTGAACCATTTTGAACCTTGATGAACTTCTGAATAGTATGACACGACGAATGCAGGCATGCATCACTGCAAGAGGACGTGCTACTGGGTATTCGAGGTACCGGTGTGTACAGCAATCCGAATCACCACCTCTGAAGATCTCGCTGTATGGTGGTACAACAGGAAATGTGTAGTTCATGAACAATGAAAAGGGCGTAAATGATGTTTATGTTGATCTGTATTCCAAATTTCTGTACAGTTTGCGGAACTCTCGGAACAGAGGTGATGCAAAACATTTTTTAATGTATGTACATTGTCTGTCGGAATTCACTATAGAAAGTCTTCTCAATAATGAAGTAGTGGCAGCAGAGTACTCAGTGAATTTGAACGTTGAGAAATCTTTGGATGTCAACTGAGTAACAAACTTACTAAGATCTAGTAGACTTCGAGTACTGACGGACAGTGCCCGCGGATGGTGAACAAGAAAATCGCATGAATAGAAAGGAATCATTAGTGAGATCCAAAGTGCTACCACTAGTCCTGTTAGCACGATGACTGTGCGAAGGGGCATCAATAGAATGTGGTACAATGGTCGAGCAGCAACCGCATAAGCGTCATTTACGTGGAGTATAGAACGACGTGAAAGGACAATCTCTGTAGGTCCATCTTTTTAGAGATAGTTGCGAGACTTGGCTGTTCGATACAGGATGTCAAATTAAACACCTTTCAGCCGTCTAGTTTCCAAACTACAAGCTTGAAATGTGTTTAATTGGATATCACAGGACAGTGGATGACTGGAAACGAGCGATTCGGAGCGATGCATCATGTTACAACCTGTGGCAATACTAGGGAAGGATTGCGATTTAGTGAATGCACGGAGAACGTCGCCTTCCATCACGTCTGTCAAGCGCGGAGAAGATGGCGTTACGGTACGGGGGTGTTTCACGTTGTGGCCTTATTGCATTTAAGAAAACTCTAAACGTGGAAAGATTTGAGAAATTTTATAGTTTTGTGTACCGCATACAGCAGAGCAACGCAGCTAGCTCTTTATTCGCACGAAGTAATGGCCGCTATTGACAGGGGATCTCAAGTTGATTCCGTATTTCTAGATTTCCGGAAAGCTTTTGACACCGTTCCTCACAAGCGACTTCTAATCAAGCTGCGGGCGTATGGGGTATCGGCTCAGTTGAGCGACTGGATTCGTGATTTCCTGTCAGGAACGTCGCAGTTCGTAGTAATAGACGGCAAATCATCGAGTAAAATTGAAGTGATATATGGTGTTCCTCAGGGAAGCGTCCTGGGACCTCTGCTGTTCCTGATCTATATAAAAGACCTGGGTGACAATCTGAGCAGTTCTCTTAGGTTGTTCACAGATGATGCTGCAATTTACCGTATAGTGAGGTCATCCGAAGACCAGTATCAGTTGCAAAGCGATTTAGAAAAGATTGCTGTATGTCGTGGCAGGTGGCAGTTGACGCTAAATAGCGAAAAGTGTGAGGTGAACCACATGAGTTCCAAAAGAAATCCGTTGGAATTCGATTACTCGATAAATAGTACAATTCTCAAGGCTGTCAATTCAGCTAAGTACCTGGGTGTTAAAATTACGTACAACTTCAGTTGGAAAGACCACATAGATAATACTGTGGGGAAAGCGACCTAAAGGTTGCGTTTCATTGCCACGACACTTAGAAGATGCAACAAGTCCATTACGGAGACAGCTTACACTACACTCGTTCGTCCTCTGTTAGAATATTGCTGCGCGGTGTGGAATTGACGGAGGACATCGAAAGGGTGCAAAAAAGGGCAGCTCGTTTTGTATTATCACGTAATAGGGGAGAGAGTGTGGCAGATATGATACGCGAGTTGGGATGGAAGTCATTAAAGCAAAGACGTTTTTAGTCGCAGCGAGATCTATTTACGAAATTTCAGTCATCAACATTCTGTTCCGAATGCGAAAATATTTTGTTGAGCCCAACCTACATAGGTAGGAATGATCATCAAAATAAAATAAGAGAAATCAGAGCTCGAACAGAAAGGTTTAGGTGTTCGTTTTTCCCTCGCGCTGTTCGGGAGTGGAATGGTAGAGAGATAGTATGATTGTGGTTCGATGAACCCTCTGCCAAGCACTTAAATGTGAATTGCAGAGTAATCATGTAGATGTAGATGTAGGAACATTTCTTGGGCAATGGCAGGGTACCCTGTTATTGGAAGGGAATGGCCTGTCCAGTTCCCATCTGAACTCAATGGGACACCGTTGGGATGGGTTAGAAACTCGACTTCGCTTCAGACGCCAGCGTCCAACATCCCCATACGTTCTCTGGTTTTGGCTCTTGAGGAAGAGTGGGCTGCAGTTCCTCCACCAACTGGAAAGCGTCCCCAGCCGATCTGAAGCCAGCATAAAGACGAAGTATGGGCGCACTCCATATAATGTTCACTAATAGTTGTCCAGATACTTCTGATCAGTTCGTGAATTTTCGTACTAAACATAATTTCTCATTCCTCATATTTTCGTAGCCGCGAAGGTACACCATCGTCTTTGGCTAACTTGTTTGAGCCCTGAGAACGTGCAGCTGTCAGTGTTAAGTCTGCCGTTGCAGTAAGGTGACAGAGGTCGCAGCGTGACCTGGCGTCTTTGTTCGCGGTCAGGGAGCCGCGTTTCCCGCGTGCAGCGTTGAGGAATCGATGCCGGGCCGTATCGGTTACCGCGGTCCCCGGCGTCGGCCCGCTGAGCCGCAACTTCGGCGCCCATCTTGGCACCTTGTACGTGACGTGTCGCCGCCCACGCCGCCAACTTATAATGGATCGGCGGAGCTCGCCCACTGGCGATACACACAATTAAAAGTTCCCGGGAACAGCCGGTGGACAGCCGTTGAGACTCAGACGTTTTAGTTGGCCGCTAACTCCCAGGACAAGTCCGTCACGTAGCTCGCCAGCTAACGCAGGATCGTGAGCTGGTAACAGCTTCTTTTTTCTGATTTGGTAGAAATAGTGTGGGTCAAGTTAATCTTTCATCACCTTCTCTTCGACCTCCTCAGAGATTTTCTTCCAGAAGCCGGCCTCTGTGGCCGAGCGGTTCTAGGTGCTTCAGTCCGGAACCGCGCTGCTGCTCCGATCGCAGGCTCGATTCCTGCCTCGGGCATGGATGTGTGTGATGTCCTTAGGTTAGTTAGGTTTAAGTAGTTCTAAGTCTAGGGGACTGATGACCTCGGATGTTAAGTCCCATAGTGCTTAGAACCATTTTCCTCCAGAAGCATTTTAACTTGCGCAGTATCAAGAGATAAAGGGGTATTTAATGGCCATTGTTTGAAAAAATTATAATCTCATCAGTAACTATACATTTTAAAATTTTGGAAACAAACCAAATGGTTCAAATGGCTCTGAGCACTATGGGACTTAACGTCTAAGGTCATGTCCCCTAGAACTTAGAACTACTTAAACCTGACTAATCTAAGGACATCACACACATCTATGCCCGAGGCAGGATTCGAACCTATGACCGTAGTGGTCTCACTGTAGCGCCCAGAACCGCTCGGCCACCTAGGCCGGCCTTTGGAAACAACTTTTGTTGTTTTTTATAAATCCTTATACACTGAAGAGGCGAAGATACTAGTAGATCTGTCTAAGATCGTGTAGGGCCCTGGCGAGCACGCAACACGACGTGGCATGGACTCGATTAATGTCTGAAGTAGTGCTGGAGGGAACTGACAGCGTGAATCCTGCAGGGCTGTCCATAAATCCGTAAGAGTACGAGGGGAGTTTGGTGGCCATCGGAAACGCTTACAGTCAGTAGAGTGCTCCTGGAGCTACTCTGTAGCAATTCTGCACGCGTGGGGTGACGCGGTTTCCTGCTGGAGGTGCCCAAGTCCTCGGAATGCACAACGGACGTAAATGGATGCAGGTAATCAGACAGGATGCTCACGCACGTGTCTCTCGTCAGAGTCGTATCTAGACGTCCCAAATCACCCCAACCTCAAACGTCCAACACCATTACACAGCCTTCACCAACTTGAACACCCCTGGCCGACAAGGTTGTCCATGGATTCATGAGGTTGTCTCCATACAAGTTCGATACAATCGGAAACGAGACTCGTCCGACTAGGCAACATGTTTCAAGTCAACAACAGTCCAAAGTCGGTGTTGATAGGCCCAGTCGTAAAGCTTTGTGTCGTGCTGTCACCAAGGGTACACGAGCGGGCATTCGGCTCCGAAAGCCCATGTCGATGATGTGTCGTTGAATGGTTCGCACGCTGACACCTGCTGATGGCCCAGCATCGAGATCTGCAGCAATGTGCGGAAGGCTCAAATGGCTCCGAGCACTATGCGACTTAACTTCTGAGGTTATCAGTCGCCTAGAACTTAGAACTAATTAAACCTAACTAACCTAAGGACATCACACACATCCATGCCCGAGGCAGGATTCGAACCTGCGACCGTAGCGGTCGCTCGGTTCCAGACTGTAGCGCCCAGAACCACACGGCCACTCAGGCCGGCAATGTGCGGAAGGGTGTCACTTCTGTCACGTTGAACGATTCAGTCGTCTTCGATTCTATTCTTGTAGCATCTTTTCCGGCCGCAGGGATGTCGTAAATTTGATGTTTTGCAGGAGTCCTGATATTCACGGTACACTCGTGACAGGCCGTACGTGAAAATTCCCACGTCATCGCTACCTCAGAGATTCTGTGTCCCATCGCTAGTGCGGCGACTATAACACCACTTTGAAATGCACTTAAGTCTTGATAACTTGACATTGTAGCATCAATAAACGAACTAACAACTGCGCCAGACACTTTATATCTTATACAGGCGTTGCTGACCGCAGCACCGTATTTTGCCTGTTTATGTACCTCTGTATTTGAATACGCGCGCCTTTACCAGTTTGGTGCTTCAGTGTATATTGCTCAGATAAACTTAGTACAAAATTTAAGTCTAAGTAGTAGTTGTCACTTTCCAGAATGACAGTCGTTTTTAATATTTCAAAGGTCCGGGCCTTCCTTACACATCAGTATGCCTTTAAAAATATATGCGTTTTTCCTAAAAGGAATATTTAGGTTCTAAATCTTACTTACACATTAGCACCTCTTTAAAAAGTACATTGCTGTATAATTCAATAACAGTTAACGAATTTTCTTCAATTTTTTTCAAATGTGCTAAAGGACCCCCTCCTCCCTTCCCCTTAGTAGAGCCCATTACGGAAAATGCCTTGGAGTTCTTAGGGTTATTGCATAATTTTCAGTCTTATCCATATATCTGGCAATTTCAAAACGCATTCTTCTCATTTCATTTCTAGTGTATAATTTTTGGTTTCATTAGTTACAGAGTTGGTTTTCACCTTAAGCAGACATCCTTCTATCTACTTTTTCTGACTAACTGTCCTACATTGTTTTTAACATTTGCATTAATGAAGAATTTCATACTTACTTCCATTTAGAAAAATCCTGGAATGGTCGCTTGTAACCTTAGGTACTAGCTTAGGTGGATAGGGCGGTTCGGTTGTGAAGGACATGTGCTGGATCTTTTATGTATTGGTATTGGCATGAAAAGTTGGAGTTGTTATTCTGGCTGCTTCACAACTGGAAAATTATTTACGTCAGTGATTCAGTTTTGGTACTTCTCGCACTTAGTTTGCCCGATATAATCTTTTTATATTAAAAATCTCCTCTAACTCTGTAAACTCCCGACATGTGATTGTATTTCTATTATTGGGATTGGATATTGATAATTATTCTTTTACGAAATTCCAAGGTTAAGGATATCCTTGCAATTCCCGTCAATCGGGGATCAATAAAATTTAGTGTACTGACATATGGCTCAATATTGTAAAAACAGATTACTTTTACAGTATCAAAGGAAGAACCGTTAATCAAGAGAATTCTCCTACATTTATATTTATCTTTGTTTGTCCAAATTAGCAACTATTAAGATATTTATTGCAACTGTGAGTCGCTATCATTTAGATCAACGGCGCTGAACTCTGCACCAAAGATCCCCTATAAAATTTTCATAAATTTTTGAAATCCATCAATTCATAAATGTACGAGCTGTTACAGAAAAACAATAGCGACACTTCTAAGTATTATTTGATTATATTTAGGTTAAATATTACATGAAAGTTACACGGTTTTGTGCCACGTCACAAAATGGCTTCTTACACTACGAAGAAACAAAAGGGAAGAGAGAGCGATCTTTTTGCAAAAGAACAGAGATTGCAATTACATTTGCAGATCATATTCATTGATTACAGAGTCTACTATTTTTATGCGTACCGCCACGGGCATTAACCATGCCATATCTGAAATTGGTGTTGTAAGCGGCAATTTTATCTATGAAGTTTGGAGGCAACGGATATACAGGGTGAACCAGAACTCGAACAACAAACCTTACAGTTTGTCCAGGCATATCTTCTGGGTATTTTTGTACGAAAGAAACCACGGTCTCTGCCGTATTTCTCCTTCTTACACGAGGCATCCCAACAATGTTTCGTCACGCAACGCCGGTCCACTGCTGTTTGTGTATGAGAAATCGGTTGGAAACTTTCCTCATGTCAGCACTTGTAGGTGTCGCCACCGGCGCCAACATTGTGTGAATGCTCTGAAAAGCTAATCTTCTGCATATCAGAGCATCTTCATCCTGTCGGTTAAATGTCGCGTCTGTAGCACGTCATCTTCGTGGTGTAGCAATTTTAATGGCCAGTAGTCTATTATTCACTACGACATTTATGTACTGTTCCAAAACTACCAAACCGTAACTTTGGAAGAGCAAAACTCTAGCTGTGTGTCTTGTTTCCGTCTACTCACACTATCAGCTGTAATTTCCTCTTTAACTCGTAGCCCTCTAGTCTGCATTCAGTATTGCTCAATTCTGTCTAGGCATTTGTCTTCCGGCGGTGTTAGTTGTGTGTTAACAGCGATACAGACCAGTACTATGGTGAGATTTACTGATGAAGAGTTATTCGGTATGCTCGTCGTGTATGGAATGGAAAAGCTGAGCTGAGCTGTTCCCGTAGCGATGGCAGCCACGTCACAGTACGTTAGCTTCTGATGGTTACTGCGTTAGCCTGTCTTGTATGTTGTACGTTTTCTCGCCGTTGTGAAGGTATTTTCAGAGACTGAGTTAACGCACCGAATAAATCACAATTATATTATTACTTTATAACGAGTCGCCGGAGACCGTGTGTCCCATATACCAAAACACTCCCAACAGCTTCACCCCAACTACTTCCGAAGCTGGAACTCGAGATCTTTACCGTTCTCGGGCAAGTGCTCTACGGACTGAGCTACCCAAGCAAGACTCACGAGTAATGCTTCGGTAGCTCAGTTGGTAGACCGATTGCCCGTGAAAGGCAAAGGTCCCGAGTTCGAGTCTCGGTCCGGCACGCAGTTTTAATCTTCCAGGAAGTTTCATATCAACATACGAAGGCCTGTCCGTGGAACTGTGATTCGCCCAAAAGATATGCTGGATGAAACCCTAATAGGTCGATGCAACCAAACAACTAGAGATAAATAAATGTCGTGTGACTAGGGCGTCCCATCGGGTAGACCGTTCGCCGGGTGCAAGTATTTCGATTTGACACCACTTCGGCGACTTGCGCTTCGATGGGATGAAATGATGATGATGAGAACAACACAACATCCAGTCCCTGAGCGGAGAAAATCTCCGACCGACCCGGACCCTTAGTGATGTGTCGACAGAAGTGCCGACACAGTGTTATTTTGAGGGGGCCGATAGGCACGCTATCTAACGCAGACGGGCGTGAATTCTGGAACAGGATAACTATTGAATGGTAGCAAGAAAAGTACGTAGCTTTGGAATATACTTAACTTTATTTACTCCTTGTGATACATCTCTCTTGACTATACAAATGCGACTCGTAAGATACATGCACTGTTACAATTGGCGCCTTGCTAGGTCGTAGCCATGGACTTAGCAGAAGGCTATTCTAACTGACTCTCGGCAAATGAGAGGAAGGCTTCGTCCGTATTGTCGCTAGCAATGTCGTCCGTACAACTGGGGCGAGTGCTATATCGTATATCGAGACCTGCCTTGTGGTGGCGCTAGGTCTGCGATCACACAGTGGCGACACGCGGGTCCGACATGTACTAAATGGACCGCGGCCGATTTAAGCTACCACCTATCAAGTGTGGTGTCTGGCGGTGACACCACACTTGGAATTGACAGTCTGTCGCGCTGACCACTTAGCTACCGCGGGCGGACCACAACTAGAGATTAAAGTAACGAACTGCTTCTATTGGGACCGTCGAGTAGAATAGGTAATGCATAAGATGAACCAAACAATCCGTTATACTGCTAGAACACTTAGGGAATCCAACGTATCTTTTAAGGAGACTGCCCACATTACGCCTCTCCGTCCTCTTCTAGATTACTGCCGCGGGATGTGTGACCGTTCCCAGATACCATTGTCGGAGGATATCGAGAAAGTTCAAATAATGTCATCTTGCTTTATATTACTGCAAACTAGGGAGAAAGTGTCACGGATAAGATGGGCGATTTGCGGTGACACTTGTTTAAACAAGTCAAAAAACAGCAATTTTTGTTTCTCACTGAAAAACAGGTTTTGAGTCACCAAACGTGCACGAAGAATGCAACGAATTTTACTGTCAACAACACTAACTTGAAATTGAAAGAAAGTTTACACTATTTCATCGTAAGTTTCATACAATTTATTTTGTAAGTCGAGTTTCCTGAAGTATTGCATTTTTAAATGTGTCACTGCTCTTGTAGGGATGCAATATGTTGATAATATTCTTCTCGGGTGTGCAGCCGGATCATAACGTTGACACGATATTTCAGCGGTACAACTGGCCGCCGTCTTCAGTTAAGAGTGCTGGTACGTTATGATCCGGCTGCACACCCGAGAAGAATATTATCAATTATTACGCCGGGAAAGCCTTCGTAATCGATGCAATATGTTGTTTAATTCCAGCTACACAGGGAAGAAGGACTGTTGTGATAAAACAACGTAAATGAGAGCTCGAATTGTAAGACTTAAGTGTTCCTTTTTCCCATGAACTACACGAGGTTTAAAATGTACCGTAATAATATTACAAACCCTTAGGTACAAATTGCAGAGTAATCTTGTAGATATGGATGTAGATGGAAATGCGAGTGCAGGGGAAAATTAGGCATATCTTGCAAACCAAGTTTAATCACATTTATAAATTGCAGTAAAAAAACAAAATTACGTACTTGCAGGTGGTCTAACTCTAAAGTTACAACTTAGAACCGGGCAATCGGAAACAAAATAAATATTTTGATCCATCGGGCAGTTCGACGTTTCTGAGTTTCTGCCTAAACATGTGTCTGATATGGGGAAGAATAATGGAAGTTGGAAAATGCGCTCGAAGAAAATAAAAAAATAAATAAAAATAAAGAAATGAACAACGTACCATAAAGGTATTATCAGCATTGCAAAGAAAGATTTAGATATTATGTACACGTACAGACAAACAAAAGGTTAGACTTTCGCCAAAATTGGTTGATTTATTCAAAACAAAGAGCTTTACAAATCGAACAGGTCAATAACGCATTGGTCCACCTCTGGTCATAACGCAAGACGTTATTCGTCTTGGCATTGACTGAGTTATTGGATATCCTCCTGTGGCATTTCACGGAAATTTATTTCCAATTGGAGCATTACATCGTCCAAATCTCGAGACGGTTGGAGGGCCATCCCTATTACGTTCGAAACGTTGTCAATTGGCGAGACAAACCATAGAAACTCTGCGTATGGGTATTATCTTGCTGAAATGTAATCCCAAGTGGGTTTCCATAAAGGACAACAGAACCGGATATAAACCGGGCAGCAGTGGGATACGAAACTGACTGTCTCCCGGCATACGAACCGACAGCTAGGAGTGAAGGTCTGGGGTGACATATGTTTACCTAGCGAGACCCCCTTGGCTATCAGCGTCATCCTTACAGCACAGCAGTACGTCGGTGATATTCTACGCCCCGTTATGTTGCCCCCCCCCCCCCATGGTAATCCATGCAGGGCTTGTAGTTCAGCAAAGTAATGCCCACCCGCGTACAGCGGGAGGCTCTACCGCTTGTTTTCGTGCCTGCCAAATCCTGCCTTCGCCAGGAAGATCACCGGATCTCTCCTCAGTTGAGAATGTCTGGAACATTATGGGCAGGGGTCCTCCAAACATTTCGCGATTTCAACGATTCAAAGCGCCATTTGGACGCAATTTTACAAGATATCCCATAGGAGGACCTCCAGCAACTCAGTCAATCAATATCAAGCCAAGTAATTGCTTCCACAAAGGCAAGGACTGTTGATGACTGGAAACATGTTGACTGGTCGGACGAGTGTTGTCTCAAATTCTATCGAGCGGATGGACGTGAACTGGTACGGAGACCAACGCGTTATTGTTTGCTCAGTTCGTGAAGATTTCTGCATTGCCGCGCGGGATTAGCCGAACGGTCTTGGGCGCTGCAGTCATTGACTGTGCGCCTTGCCCCGGCGGAGGTTCGAGTCCTCCCTCGGCCATGGGTGTGTGTGTTGGTCCATAGGATAATTTAGGTTACGTAGCTTAGGGACTGGTGACCTTAGAAGTTAAGTCCCATAAGATTTCACAAACATTTGAACATTTTTTGAACATTTCTGCATTGAATAATCCATGCAGTTTTTTTGAAATTTTAATCATTTGTTTGTATACATCAGACTTACCGATTTTTATTATTTCGTTTTTATAGAGTGTATTTACTCTATTTCATACCGAGAATTGGCTCACAGCATTTGTACCCGTTGTTCAGGACCAGAATTTACCTCAAAATCGCATATTGTCGTTCTATAGGTATATTTCCATTCATAGTTGGCTATCATGGGTTAAGACCTAAGCAATAAGTGTTGTAAACCACATCAACTCCAACACGTGTTTCGCGGGGCACGGTGAACTACAGGAAATGGAGGACCGGCAGTGGGAAGTCGACTCGGCGTAATCTGACACAACACTACTGTGTAGAAAGATAGTAAGACAAATATTTTTCAGAGTCTTTTGAACGTTAGACGCAGTCCGAAGTTCTGACAAGGTACTTGGCTCTCTAAGAAGGAACACCAGATTTTTCCACCCTCTCGGCTGTAGCGTTTCTGAGACAGTACCCACCGTATGATCTCTGCTTTCTTGTCACGTTTCGCTTGATGGAGGATAAATAGCGCCTTTCGTCAGAACAATCGAGTGGAACGAGATCGATATGGGTGGGTAGCGCCAGGCAAAGTGCTAGGAGGTACGTGACGCGTCGTACCGTCGTCCGCGAACAACGAGAAACGTGAGTTCGCCGAGTTGAATTCTTAAAGAAACGCAGTAGATGGGGATCTCTCTGAAGGAGGCACATGTGTTAGGAGAGTCGCGTAGCAGGGGCCCCACTGACACGTCCTCAGCAAGTATACGTAAACACGTTTCTTAATAAGTGAGCAAGCTTATATTTTTGTAAGGAGCAAACATCAAGCTAGTAGTGCACGCGCAAGACACATTTCATCGATGTCCAGAAATTAGCTTGGATCACTTTGTGTTAAACACTAGGATCAAGGATGTTAATTTGGAATACTGCTGCAAATGTATAAAACGAAGGAACGAGATATGCAACGAGGAATTAGTAAGAATTTGTTAAATTGCAAACGAGGTAAAACTAAGTCTCCTCCAAAAGCTAATGTGATATTATAAAATAAGTAAATCTCAAAAGATAGTTGCAGTGAATAATATCTAATAGCAACTGTAAGATACATGGACAATCACATGCATCACACCAAGGTATGAAGCGCATTAACAAGGCTGAAAAACACACAGTGCCTGAAACGGCGCAGCTGTAAAATTACAAAGAGCCTGACTTAGTAATAGTGAGCAAGTAAAAGACTATACTCTAACCACAACTGACTAAGTTACATCAGCAGAACCTGCAACAGTGGAGGAGACAGAACTGGTACTCAAAATAATCAAGGGTAGGAAAGACAGATAGAAACTTCAGTATAGTACTTATGTGAGAACTTAGTACATGCAGTCAACGTGCTTTATCAGCTTTCGGAAGATGATGCACCCCGAAAACCATTATACAATGAAAACAGAAGAAAATGAATTTGTTGTATGCTGGCTTACATTAAGTTTTTAAGAATTGTGGTGACGGTATCTCAATTGTTACGAAATAAAACCAATTTTAAGAAAAAGTAGGCTCGATAATAACATTCATTTCGTTAATAAAAAATAGAAAAACATGACGTTCAAACACATTATGCCCAGACATTCAGCATTTAGTAACGAATTTCAAGTATCTGCTATTTTCAAGAAAGTATTTTTGAATAATTTTTTTAATGTGAAAAACATTTTATTTGCCTTTACTGCAATTTATAGAATATAATCAAGGGTCAATTTTGTAACATAAATTGCGGTCTTGGCAGCAAAAATTTATTCGACCTAAAAACATTTTGTTCTATAAATTACCGCTGTCTCTTCCTGACAACGTTAGGCTTCACTGTTAAGAAATTCTAATCAACCTTCTTACAACTAAGCAACTAAGTGTGGAACAAGATAATGTGGAGAATATCGATTAAATAAAGTTGCATATTTCGTTCGATATAACAATAACGAGGTGATCCTCGAAGATTTGGGCTATGTCAGAATAACCAAAATGCATGAAAATACGTATTACCTGTGGAATTTCGTCCCAGGGTCTTCCACTCAAGTTTACCTACTGATTTTGCTTGACGAGTTGCTGGCGTGTTCGAAGATTTAGCCTCCGTTGCTAGTGGCGGACTCAGTCATGCTGTACCGGACGACCGATGCAGGTAACGAGGGCAATGGTAACGGTAATTAGCAAGGAAGGGCGCACAGACGTAGGCGCAGCAAGTGCATATACGGTCCTGTCACATTAATAGCACTACACTGAAGAAGTGACGAAGTCGTGTACTGCATAAAACTCACGTTACATGATTTAATACTTCAGAGTCTGCAACATTATAGATATTATAACTACAGATAATTCGTAGATTTCTAGTCCAGCCTTACGATCTCAAGTAGACATAGGTCTTGACACTTAATCTGTTTATGTCATACAGTATTTCTCCAAATTATTTTCCTAAAAGCAACAGTAAATAATTTAGGAACTATTGGCTTATTATTCCCCGGGACCTCTCCAAAGCTTGCGCCTTGTTCTCAAGTTTCAGTCCTTCGCGCCCAGATACCATGACATTCCTACGTTATAGGTAAACAGTGCGTGACCGCAATGGAGGCGTATAGTGGAGTGAAACGTATAAAGAACTGGACGTAGTACTACAAAACGCAGTCACCAATATTGTTGTAAGAGCCGCTTCAGCACGGAATATTACAAAGCTCCGCAAAAGGCACAGTCTATGATCTATTTGCAGAAACAAGTTGAGTGGAACATCAACAAAATGTTCAGGGCCGCCCATAGGCATAGTCTCACGTGTCTGGGAGGAAATTTATTAAAGGTTAGATACCTTCCGTATGACATGTAGAAGTCACGTGGAAGTTTGTAGAAAGAAACTTTATGTCCTGTCAATTTCACAACTGAGAATGAAATATATAAGTAAATCTACTGCGTTATTTAATGTTAGTTTTGGGTAACTACTTTAGAGTAAACACTTTATTTAAGCAAATTAAATTGTTTGTCACAACATAAGGACCATATTCAAGAAATACACTGAAGCGCCAAGGAAACTAATATGGTTATTAAATGGTTCAAGTGGCTCTGAGCACTACGGGACTTAACTTCTGAGGTCATCAGTCCCCTAGAACTTAGAACTACTTAAACCTAACTAACCTAAGGACATCACACACATCCATGCCCGAGGCAGGATTCGAACCTGCGACCGTAGCGGTCGCGCGGTTCCAGACTGTAGCGCCTAGAACCGCTCGGCCACCCCGGCCGGCCATGGTTATTAAAATACGGAGATACGTAAACAGGCAGAATACGGCGCTGCGGTCGGCAACGTCTATATAAGACAACAAGTGTCTGTAGCAGTTGTTAGGTCGGTTACTGCTGCTACAGTGGTTGGTTATCAAACTTTAAGTGAGTTTGAACGTGGTTTTATAGTCCGCGCCCAAGCGATGGGATACAGCATCTCCGAGGTAGCGACGCAGTGGGGATTTTCTCATACGATCATATCCCGAGTACACCGTGAATATCAGTAATTCGGTAAAACATCAAATCTCCGACACTGCTGCCGTCGGAAAAAGATTCTTCAAGAACGGGAACAATGACAACTAAAGAGAATCGTTCAACATGACAGAAGTGCAACCCTTCTGCAAATTGCTGCAGATTTCTGTGCTGGGCCATTGTCAAGTCTCAGCGTGCGGAACCATTCAATGAAAAATCACCAATATAGGCTTTCGGAGCCGAAGGCCCATTCGTGTAACCTTGATGACTGTACGACACAAAGCTGTACACCTCGTCTGCCCCCGTCAACAACGACAGTGGGCTGTTGATGACTGGAAACATGTTGACTGGTCCGATGAATGTTGTTTCAAATTGTATCGAGCAGATGTACGGGTATGGAGACAACCTCATGAATCCATGGACCCTGCATATCAGCAGGGGACTGTTCAAGATGGAGGATGCTCTGTAATGGTGTGAAGCATCTGTATTTGGAGTGATGCAGGACTCTGATACGTCAGGATCGATTCTGACAAGTAGGTAAGCATCCTGTGTGATCACCTGCATCCATTCATGTTCATTGGGCTTTCAGACGGACTTGTTCAATTCCATCAGGACAATACGGCACGGCACCCTACAAGTCCAGAATTGCTGCAGAGTGTCCACCAAACATAAACATTATTGTGCATATCTGGGATGCCTTGCAACGTGATGTTCAGAAGAAATCTACGCCCCCTCTTACTCTCACGGATTTATGGACAACCGTGCAGCAATCAAGTGTCAGTTCCCTCCAGCACTACATCAGACATTAGTCGAGTCCATGCCACGTCGTATTGCGGCACTTCTGCGTGTTCGCGGGAGCCTTACACGATGTTAGGCAGGTGTACCAGTTTTTTGGCTCTTTAGTGTACAATACCAGTTGAAACACATTTTACTGATTAACGAAGATTGTCATCAGTGTATGCTTGTCATAAAATTTTTACGTATGCAGCTGTTAAGAAAATATATTTTATTAAATTATCAAAGGGCATATTACTTGCAGCCAGGTCTCTGAGCGTAAAAAACAGGAAATTGCCATTTTAATATCAACACTAAACCATATGACGAAAGTTACTAATTGAGCAACTTTGTTTCATTTTAAATTAAATTACACTTAGCAAATTTATATCACACTGACCTTACGACTTATCTTAGAAGAAAGATTAAGGAAAGGCAAACCTACATTTCTAGCATTTGTAGACTTAGAGAAAGCTTTTGACAATGTTGACTGGAATACTCTCTTTCAAATTCTAAAGGTGGCAGGGGTAAAATACAGGGAGCGAAAGGCTATTTACAATTTGTACAGAAACCAGATGGCAGTTATAAGAGTCGAGGGACATGAAAGGGAAGCAGTGGTTGGGAAGGGAGTAAGACAGGGTTGTAGCCTCTCCCCAATGTTGTTCAATCTGTATATTGAGCAAGCAGTAAAGGAAACAAAAGAAAAATTCGGAGTAGGTATTAAAATTCATGGAGAAGAAATAAAAACTTTGAGGTTCGCCGATGACATTGTAATTCTGTCAGAGACAGCAAAGGACAACAAAAGTTACAATAATAATCCTAGCCCAACACAGAGATTTCGCAAGGTTTTTGACTGCACAAGGTAAACGAGGCATTTCCTTATCATGCATGCTAGGAAGCAGGCGTGGTTTAAGTTACCTCCGTGAATTATTACATCACGATTATATGTGAACATTTTTGTATGAACATTTTTGTCAGTTCTGAAATTATATCTGAATCTGGCTTTACATCCTCTGGAAGAATTGCGTCACGGCCAAGATTGTTTATTTAAAGAGAGCATCCAACAAAGCCTGCTACCAGAATCTATTTTTACAAGCCTGCACCAGAAGAAGCAACCTGGAACATTATCACCAAAATTTCCACTTCATCGAGTTTAGTACATTCAGTCCATATACTTCTTCCTCACTGTGTTCATATTTAGAGACTCAAGGGTGGACGCAAATTTCCACTATTTTTATCAGACCCTAATGTGTTAAGGCTGGTGATCTAAGTGCAATTAGAAGCACAGTAAGAATTATGTAAATAATTTTCTGACATCCGAAGACGATCGGTACATCGAAGCAGGTGGTGAATAAAGGTTCATCCGTCATCATCTATTGGTGGTTCTGAAATACGACTCTTTTCGTATTTTCGCCTTGTGTCATGCGATGTACCAGACATATACATGGCAGGCGACGGCTCATGAACCTGTTGTCTGCTGTTCGGTTGTTGCCCCACACTAATATTTCGGGTAATTTTACGCCCGTCTCTCCGCTGTCGCAATATGAGGTATTCTACGGCCATCACGTCTTGCATTGTTGGTTTTTCATGAATCTAGGTGCCCATGACTCACATTTGACGTGATGGCACGCACCGAGCACCCACAATCTGGACGTGATATAATGCACTGACGTCAATTGCCACGCCAATGACCACTGCAAGCTGTTGACGTCTCTGCTATGTGGCACACTGAAGTAGATTCGCCGTACCAAAAGCAATCTTCCCCATAGAAACAGTCACCTCTAACCCAAATGTTCATGATTTTAGTGATGTAGTAACTTGTTGCTACAGAAGAAAGCAAAGCTCCTAGAAGTTGTCCTCTGGGAGGAACATTTCGGGTTGAGGAAAAATGTGGAAACGCATGTGACCTTACTGACCCTGCGACTGAAACTAGTCCACCATTGACAACTTTAATTTTACGTGTTCATACGTGTATCAATAAGCATTTGTACGTCTCAAAGGAACTTCGTCATATAACAGTCTGCTAAATTAATTGATTATGGTCGAAACTGCAGGGAATGTCTTAAACAAGCAGATTAAACCACGATGTGAGCTAGCCAACACTGTTGCTTGACATGAAGAATGAGTTAGCAAGGGCCGCATGGTCAGTGGGAAAAAGAGATACACACTGCTCTTCCGCCTGCAGTTGTACTGACGTGCCGATTTGTTTACTATGAGGGGCGTTCAGAAAGTGAGCTCCGATCGCGAAATGGCAACGACTATGAAAATCCGATAAAGCTTTGCACAGATGTGTTGGGTAGTGTCTCTAGTATAACCCCAGTTAGCACCACGTCGCTCTTCTCATTTCTGAGCTTGCAGTGAGTGCGTAAAGATGTCTAGAAAATAGTGTCTGCCGCCAAGTACGAGGGCCTGGTGAGAAATTTCGCCTGAAGCTATGCAGCTAACATTACATAACTGTAGTGCTGTTTCTTCTTCAACACAATTCTCAGCCGCATTCTGCAGGGGCAATGAAGATGCTCCTGCATCGGTTTCAAATGGAAATGTGAGATTACCCACAATACAGTCCGCAATTGTCTCCCCCTGAGTTTCATTTCTGGTCACATGAACCGCTGTCTTTGAAGACAACATTTTGACACAGACAACGAGGTGTAGGCCAGCGTGGAGAATTGGCGGAAAGCACTGGTTGCTGAATTCTATGATGAGGCTATTGAAAAGTTGGTACAACGCTATGACAAAAGTCTAAGTCAGAACGGCGACTACGTAGAGAAGTAGCTGAAAGGTGTAGCTAATTGTTACAAGTAAAACATTTCTGATGTTCACTGTGGTTTCAATTTGGCCATCAATCGGAGCTTACTTTCTGAACAGGCCTCGTATATTGTCTTGTGATAAGGAATTTGGCACTTCGAAGCTACATTGTACAGGATTACGATGAGATGGTTGCATCGTTGTGCTGCTTTTGAAATGTTCAAATGTGTGTGAACTCTTATGGGACTTTTACACACTACTTAACCTATATTATCCTAAGGACAAACATACACAACCATGCCCGAGGGAGGACTCGAACCTCCGCCGGGACCAGCCGTGTGCTGCCTTTGCTTAATATTATATACTACTTGGATTTTTTTTTTCAGTTTTCTTTATACGAGATAACTTGGAGTTGTATTTCTGTGCTATAACGTTGTTCGAGTTCATGTTATCGTTAGAACAAGTGGATATCAATATGCTATTTCTATTCAATCATCAGGGTCTGAACATAAACTAGTTTGTTTCTGACAAGGCCTCGGACGGCACAACGGTGCCGACAGAGAGCAGTTTCTTGCTCAGCCGATAGGTATCATTGAATGTGGATATGGAGGAGCGTACGGTCAGCACACTGCTCGCCCAGCCGTCGTTAACGTTTGTGACTGGAGTCGCTACTTCCGAATCAAGTAGATCCTCAGTTGGTCTCACAAGGACTGAGTGCACTCCGCTTCCCAACAGTACTTGGCGGATCCGAACGGTCACCCATCCATATGATAGCCAAGTAAATTAGCACTTAACTTCACTGGTAGGACAGCAATCGGAATTAACACTGTGCTAAGGCCATTGGTTGGGTCTTCTAGTTGCTTATCTCACTATTTATCCATACATTAAATTAAATTACTGGCCTTGATACGAATGTTGGGTTCTTTTTCTTTGTCCTTATTAACTTTATATCCATATAAAGTTATGTGGTTTATTGAGAGACTTATATTTAAGATATGAGATTTTCTGTTTACTTTCCAGAGTTACAGACTCTCCAGTTAATGAAAGACATCTTTAAAATAAGTTTAAACATATTCAAACCATACCGTCGGAGTTTCTGAAATCATTGGTGGAAGTAGGAACCAGCTCGTAAAATATGTAAGGAGGTACACCAACACACACTCGGAAAAATATCGTCCACATAATTACAAAGGTAGCAATGTCACATAAGAGTGACAACTCTCGAACGATCACTTTAACTAGTGTCCAAGTTGCTAACAAGAATGATAAACAGAAGCATGAAGAAGGAAATTTAAGCTCTGCTAGATGACAATCCGTTCGGCCTTAGGAAGGTAAAGACACCAGAGAGACTGTTCTGACGTAGTGCTTGGTAATGGGAAAACGCTATGGGATTTGTAATCCAGAAAAAGCGTTAGACAACATGAAATGTGGCATGCAGTTCGAAATCCTCTCTCAAATACGTGCTAGCTATAGGCAAAGATAAGTAATATACAATATGAACAAGAATCAAGAGGGAAAAATAAGAGCAAGAACGAAGTGCTCGGATTAGAAAGAGTGTATGGCAGGGATGCAGCCTGTCATCTTTCTGTAAAATCAGAACATCCAAGATGCAAAGATAAAATTAAAATAAAGATCTAGGAATAGAATTAAAATTCATGGCGAAAAGATATAAAGATAAGATTTACACAAGCAGTTACTACACTCACTGAACGTGAGGAAGAATTACAAGACTTGTTGAGTGAATTGGAGAGTCTAATACATAGGTACTATGGATTGAGAGTAAACTGAAGAAAGACGAAAGTAGTGAGGCGTAGCAGAAATCAAATTGGCGATAAACTAAGGCAAAGAAGTAGATGAAATGAGTTTTCAACCTTGAAATCAAAGAAATTCATGACGGGAGAAGCAAGAAGAACATAAAAACAGAGCTGATTATACAAAGCGGGCATTCCTCATGTAAAGACTTCTACTAGTATCAAAGATCGGCCTTAATTTCAGGAAGAGGATTCAGACAAGTTACATTCGGAGAAGAAGAGAATCGATAAATTTGACCTGTGGCATTACGGAAGGACGTGGGCTGACAAGAAATGAGAAGTTTCTACGCAGAATCGGTGAGCATAGAAATATACGGAAAACCTTGACAACAAGAAGGGACAGGATGATGGGACATGTGTTAAGACGTCAAGGAGTAAGTTTCGAGATGTTTGGGAGAGCTACTGAAGTGAAAACCGTAAGCGATCAAAGGGATTGAAATATATCCATCGAATGCTATAGGAGATGGGATCAAACGTTACTGTGAGGTGTAAAGGTTGGCACAGGAGAGGAATTCTTGGTGATCCGCGTCAAGCGAATCAGAAGATAAAAAATGCACAAAGTGGTTTCAAGAGCCAGAGTCCAGTCCAATAAAATAATTGTGTGTGTTTGAACAGACCTTATGTGATAAAAATACCAACAGTGGGCTGCTCATGCAGCTAGACGTCATCAAGATGGCTCACACAAAAAAAAGGTTCAATTGGCTCTGAGCACTATGGGACTTAACATCTGAGGTCATCAGTCCCCTAGACTTAGAATTACTTTATCTTAACTCACCTAAGGACATCACACACATCCGTGGCCGAGTCAGGATTCGAACCTGC
The DNA here is from genome assembly GCF_021461395.2 of Schistocerca americana. NCBI lineage: Eukaryota > Metazoa > Arthropoda > Insecta > Orthoptera > Acrididae > Schistocerca > Schistocerca americana. The sequence continues at coordinate 402,165,169 of NC_060124.1, read as the reverse complement.
GACCGTAGCAGCAGCGCGGTTCCGGACTGCAGAACCTAGAGCCACTCGGCCACAGCGGCCGGCTTGACTCACATTTGACACGGTCACACACAGAGTGGACGTTCATTGAAATATTCAGATTACTCTTGTCGTTCACGTAATCGATTTGAAATGTAGACTAGGTTAAAGCTGGCTTCATAGGCGAGGCTGGGAACTGATATTTCTCAATGGTTACTTGTTCCACCACTGTCTTTCACCCGTGCAGTAATGCCAGCGTTGTATGAAACAATTGCTTACGGCCTTGACGCCGTTTCAGCTGACCTGCCTGTTAACCCGTGGTTTCCCCATCTGATGGCCTCAGTAACGGCGCTTGTGCAGAACGGTATCCGGGATATGATCAGTTCCCACGCGGTGAAAATAAGAGCACATCACAGCAGCATCAGCAGCCCATATATTCATGGCAATCTGCGCTGATGACGTTCACAGTAGCGTTTGGAATAACACTGGTGGAGACACTATCCAATAGATATCAGTCGTTAGGTTTTCTTATGTCGGATAGTGTGGCCGAACGGTTCTAGGCGCTTCAGTCTGGAACCGCGAGACCGCTACGGTCGCAGGTTCGAATCCTACCTCGGGCATGGATGTGTGTGATGGCCTTAGGCTAGTTAGGTTTAAGTAGTTCTCAGTTCTAGGGGACTGATGACCTCAGTTGTTAAGTCCCATAGTGATCAGAGCCATTTGAACCATTTTAGGTTTTCTTTATTGGCTTCGCGAAAGGAACCTTCCTAATCCGAGAGAAATTATCAGGTAAGTGCGTGAGGGCCAAAGAGACTGGGTCAGTATAGCAACAGATCACGCAATATATGATAAATTCCCAAACATCAAGGAGAGGAAACCTATGAGCCTCATAAATACATCCAGATGCTAAGCTTTTGAAAATAGCCACAAGTCGCACTTCGTAATTTGTTATTTACCTGTTTTCCTCTTCAAATGAACGTGAGCATTATCAGGATATAAACTGTAAAAGATACAGATTGAGATAATTCGATAAACTTACATTGACGATATACAATCTATATACTGAAAAAAATTTCCGTGATCCACATACCATTGCCTTTGAAAACGATAGAATGTCGATACGCATAGTGCGATGTTGGAAATAATAAAAAGTGTGCTCAAGACATCTAAAAGTTATTAAAGTGCATACAAATGGCCGCTTCGTCTCGCAGCGTTTCTATGAAAATTGCAGCCAATATTGTATAGCTTAACTCATTTGCTGACGTGTTGATGCAACATTGATCCGATTTAATGTACATATTAAGTAAAGTTCTTCTGAGTAAATATTGTCGTCAGTATTATTGAAATAAGGGTATAATGACAAAGGAACCAGAAAATGAACTGTATCAGTAAAGGTCTACGCAGATACTAGTAACGTTCATCTATTCTCCCAAGTGACTGAGTTTCATAGAGTTCCAGGCAAATATAGTATTAGTTAAGTCATAACTGTAATAGATGCGACGGTGCTGCGATGACATTTCGTACATAGTTCAGCAGAACGTAGCCATCACCTTGTCTGCACCTAAATGTAAACACATGCCCTCATTACTTTGGTGAAGCTGTAATTCTGGTTGGGTACTTACTACTCAGCTCCGCCTCTGTAGCTGAATGTTCAACGTTTCTGACTGTCATGCGAATGATCCGGGTTAAGTTCCCAGTACTGTCATGGATTTTTCTTGTTGCATGGAGTGTAAAGGGGTGCACTTGGTTTCATGACGATAGCTAAGGGTTCCTTGACCGAGTAGTAGCGGTTGTAGTTCACGAAAACTGACAAGGGCTGGGAGACGGTTTGGTGACACCACACCCTTCCATACTGTCGTCTCGTACTTTTGATACAAACACAGGAGATTTTACTCTTCGCCACTCTCAACTATTTATAGTGCGCTGAGAGAAACGCAGTGTGAGGGGAATGAGGAGAACACTGAAATACTAACAATGGTTAGTGTCAAGAACACACATTTATTGACGAATGCTGAACCCCGTGCAGTTGACTCAGCCAGCAGATCCTGAAGTACAGTCAGTATTCCAGAAACTAAGGCTTTGTAGTAAACAGTTCTTGTCTCAGTGGAATGTTCACTGAGGACGGGCTAATGTGGACTCACTAGATGGCAGATGATGCGGCGCGAAGTACTCAAGAACGAGGTGGTCGTCTCGGTACTAGAGATGACTTGGAACTGCCCGCTCTGCTGCAACGCTGATGCTTATCACATCTCTGGCGGCGTCATCGCTTCGACTTGTTCGTGCGGCAATCGCTAGTCTATATGCCATCTCTGGAGTGGATTGTCGACCTATCGACGCCTGTGGTGCTACCTGTTGGTGTGTGCTGCACTTACGACACCATATGCAATGACGCTATTGGCGGAGAATGATACGGTGGTCGGTCGGTTCCGATGGAACCATATAGGTACGTGAAAGGAGTTAACTTCATTTCAGCAGATCACAAGGATAACTCTCTACATCCATCACAGCTTTATTTTTCCACGACAGTTCGTTATGCATGCCTATACTTTCGTAGGTTACTGGTGAAGCCTGTTGCGGCAGACTTAAATTTGCCATATGACAGTGTGGACAATCCTCAATGTAGCCATACTCGCAAATGGTACAGATTTAAAAATTTTGAACGCAGTGGCCCATATTTCATTTTACAATGTTACACAGAATCATATTAGAAATTTCATTATATAATGCCAAATTATATGTAATACAAAATCTGACATCAGTTATGGCAACGTCATTGAATTCTAGAACAGCAAAGCAGTAGGCCTTATGACGTAATGAAAGCATTTAGAAAACGCAACGTATTTTATCTTTGATATTCTTTCGCTCGGAATTTTAATCCCATTCTTGAACCTTTCTTTTAATTCCATTATTGATTCTTCAATGTACCGATTGAACTGTAAGGGTGAAAGACTGCACTTCATTCTTAGTCTTCCAGTCTTATTATTTCCACTTATTTCTTTTATATTTTGTGTATCACCCGTCTTTCCCTGTACGTTATTCCTTTTTTCCTCAGAATTTCGAACATCTTGCACGAATTTACACTGTCCAAAGCTTTTTCAAGATCGGCAATTTCTATGAGCGTATGTTGATATTTCTTTATTTTTGTTTCCAGTATCAAATGTTAAGCCAGAACATCCTCTCTGGTAACTTTGCCTTTCGTAAAGCCACGCTGATCATCATGTAACGGACCCTCAGTTTTCTTTTCCCTTCTTCTGTACATTATTGTTGTCAACAATGTGGATGCGTGAGATGTTAAGCAAATTGTGCGATAGTTTTCGTATCTGTCTGTCTTTGTCTTCAGAATAGCGTATTTGACTGTTTCTGGAAATCATCTAAAACAGTTAATTGTGTTATCTTGTGCTCATTACACGCTTTCTTCCTTGCTTTCTTTCTTGTGAATTTCAATATTTAAACAAAACTCAAATGAAATTCAAATAACTTTTAAACCTAGAGGGCTCCGTTTGAATCTAGTGGTGTCTATGAAAACACTGACTAGCACGCTGCTCATACCGTGATAAAGCTCATTGACAGTGAAATCTTGTTTTCAATTTTATGTTTCCGAAAATAGGTTACAAACCGTATGTGATACTACATTGCAAAAATACATCTGTAGAAACTCCTGGATAACAGTTTTTAAGTTTTCCGAAGAATGAGAAGATACATAAATTGTAGTTGTAACTCGCTGGTAGAGGTTCAAATAGGGTAGTTTATTTCCGTGAGGATCATATTAGTCTAAGTAAACACGTCGTACAAACACGTTGTCGCTTGTGGGGTAATGTGCAGCATGCTGGACTTTTGGTACAATGTTCGGAACATTGATCCAAACTTAGAGCATTTTTAAAAAATATACTACTGTCTTCTTAATATAGTTATCTCCTTAGATAACTAAATTGTATATAATATTATATTTTAACTTCTAGTTTCATTTATTAGCTTCATTTTACAACTGATAAATTTGAGAGGAAGCACAAGAATGGTGTTACGAAACTGTATCTCATGCCTGATGTAGCTCTTGCTCTGAAGAATATGAAAAACCATTCAGTCCTTTCCGACTTCCCAAACAAGTCTTTGAAGACAATTTGCCACTTCCAGCTGCCTCTATTAATCTTGTTGTAAAGTTGTGCGATATCAATAAAAAGAAAAATTGAGCACTGCTTGGGAACTATGAGGAAATGTAATAAGGCCATGTCATTACGGTAAAATGAAAATTGGTCCTACTTAAGGACATTTCGATCATAGTGTTGTAGGAGCAGTTAAGTATGCAGCAGAACAACAGATACTTTTACGTTCTGCTGCGTCAACTATGTAGTTTCCGGTGGTTTAAATTAATGACCAGTGGGGACAGAACGTTTGCAGTGAGTAAACTTGTTGAACGTAAAAACGGTGTAGCTCTGCAGTTTCCCACAAGAATTATTACTCAGCGTGAAAATTTAAAAAGTGAGGGAACAGGCACTTGGAAAAGAGTAGTAGTCCTGACAGCAGTAATTAACAATCAGAATTATTTTATAAATTTTCCGCTGTGTTTTATTGTGTTGACTTTCACAAGCGCCCCTGTGAAACGTTTCCAACATGTCCGTGCAAATAAAGAAACCATAAACGCATCAACTTTCGTAAGATTTCCACTATCAGCCAACATAAAATTTCTTTTCATTGTTTTTGAATATATGTCAATAAGTTTTCCATCACTAAACAACTAAACGGGTCAGAGAAAAAGTACGGAAAAACAATAAAATCTTCTGCTATAGCTTCGTCTTACTCCCAGCTATTGATATCACCAGAACTTCAGCCAGTTACACAGTTTTTTCGATCACCTGACCAAATCTTGAATCTTAGTTATTTTTAAGCTTTAATTAGGTAAAAACAAGAAATGTGTCTGAGAATATTCACCGAAAATGCTATACGAATTTTATAAACATTCACAATAACAACAAACCCAACTATAATTTTAACATAGGAAAATACCCTGTTCGGTGGATGAAATTTTCCGACAGTTCGATGATATATCGCTAGTCTCATAGATTCTACAGACCAACCTTTACAATCATTGTTTCTAGTTCCTACAATGATTTTAGAGTTTCCGATTGACTTTTGCCTCTCCCTTCTACTTTATTTGATCTCAAGACTTCCAGAGCTGTTTTAAATTCTGACTCTAATACTGGATCCCCTATGTCTTCCTTGTCGACTCCAGTTTCCTCTTCTGTCACGGGACAAGCCTTCCCCTCAGGGACATCCAATGTACTCTGTCCACTCATCCGCCCCTTCCTCTGCGGTTAATAGTGGAATTTGTATTGCACACTGAATGCTACAACCCCTGCTTTTAATTTCAACGAACGTTGTTTTGACTTTTCTCTTTGCTGAACCAGTCCGATGATCATTTCTTTTTCCATTTCTTCATATTTTTGCAAGGATTGTAATTCCTGTTGTTCCCTGAACGTTTCTGCAGTGCCTCCTTAACCTATTAACTGCAGTATTTCTGTGAGACGACAGTCAATAAATGGTACTGTAGGTTCAGTAACATATTTATTTCATTACAGAGGGAAGCAAAAAGTAACAACTAGAAATTAAATTAAAAGAGACATGAATATTTTCGTACTTACGTAGCTTCGTATTTATTACAATTTTTTAAACCAAGGGCGCATAATAAATCTCCAAAATATACATAAGAAAACTGTTTCCTTCATTTTTCAATGTTGAAAACTGTAATCGACCCCCTTTTCCCTTTCTTATCAAGAAATTTTCTTAAAAACCGTTTTTTTTTCAGTTCGTGAGCCACTGCTCCATAGTAGCGAAACCTCCAGAGCCCTGAGTCACAGTGACTGGCTTGGCCTAATTTTTTAAGCACTTATCTCTAACAGATATGCTTTACCCTCTACATTGACTAAGCCAAACCAGTAGGTGTTCTTTAAGTCGCTGACGCGCTTCCTTCCTCCATAGAATACGTTCTCAGCAATTTTATCTTTTGGCATGAGGATGATCGACATCGTGAATGACGGAACCCATTCTTTCTTTCCATTGGATTCTCGTTAGCCTCATTAACGCCCTTCTTTTCTGCAAAAGACAATATTTGAACATCTTCGGAGTAATTTTTCGAAATAATATGTTTGCTGAAATAGATTACGTATTACTAACAAAACAATGATGTCAGTGAAGAGCAGAATGACAAAATAAATATCTGAATAATGACGTAACAGTTGAAATTATCGAGTGCTACCTAGCCGCTGACCTCGAATTATACATCGTGAGTCAATAACTATTGCCACCTAGAATAACTCCAAAAGTATGATAGTAGCTGAAAGGTTTGTGGGACATATGTTGCATGGGACAACGGGGGCTATAATATGACGCTGGTTTTTCGTTGCTAGGTGGGTTCGCGTCAGAGATATGAAGGTAACTTTTTTTCTTTTTTTTTAAATGCGATGCTATAGTTTGGTACTTATTTTCTAATAGCGGTTATCGAGACGAATCTAATAATGAGTAACAGTAAGGTCTTTGAAAGTCAACGATGGTCGAAAAGGTGGCATGAACGTCCGTTTACAGAAGGTGTCCGAAGTGATAACTTTCGGTATCAATGCAGTGCTGCAATATTCTTATCATGGATAGAGTGGTATTTCTTATCGCTTCAGCACTTGTCGAAGCAAATGCTCTGACAATTCTTTCTTGTACACTATATGATCAAAAGTAGCCGGACACCTCCAAAAGCATACATGTTTCATATTAGGTGCATTGTGCTGCCACTTACTGCCAGGTACTCCATATCAGCGACCTCAGTAGACATTAGACATCGTGAGAGAGCAGAACGGGGCTCTCCGCGGATCTCACGGACTTCAAACATGGTAAGCTGATTGGGTGTCAATTGTGTCATACGTCTGTACGTGAGATTTCCACACTCCTAAACATCCCTAGGCCCCCTGTTTTCGATGTAATAGTCAAGTGGAAACGTGAAGGAACACGTGCAGCACAAAAGCGTACAGGCCGACCTCGTCTGTTGACTGACAGAGCCCACCTAAAGGACTGACAGAGGCCGCCTACGGTTGAAGAGGGTCGGATGTGTAATAGTCAGACATCTATCCAGACCATCACACCGGAATTCCAAATTGCATCAGGGTCTCCTCCAACTAATATTACAGGCGGGAGGGGAGAAAACTTGGATTCCATGGTCAAGCTCCTGTTCATAAGCCACACATCACGCTGGTAAATGTCAAACGACGCCTCGCTTGGTATAAGAAGCAAAAAAAAATTACACGATTAAACAATGGAAAAACGTTGTGTGGACTGACGAATCACGGTACGCAATGTGGTGATCCGATGGCAAAGTCTGAATATGGCGAATGCCTGGTAAACGTCATCTGCCAGCGTGTATAGTGCCAACAGCGAAATTCGGAGGCGGTGGTGTTATGGTGTGGTCCTGTTTTTCGTGGAGGGGGCTTGTCCTTGTTTTTTGTGGCACTATTACAGCACAGGCCTATATTGATGTTTTGAGCACCTTATTACTTCCCACTGTTGAAGAGCAATTCGGGGATGGGGATTGCATCTTTCAACACGATCGAGGGCCTGTTCATAATGCACAGCCTGTGTCAGAGTGGTTACACGACAATAACATCCCTGTAATGAAATGGCCTGCACTGAGTCCTGACCTGAACACCTTTGGGAAGTTTTGGAACGCCGACATTGTGCCAGGACTCACCGACCGACATCGATAACTCTCCTCAGTGCAGCACTCCGTGAAGAATGGGCTGCCATTCCCTAAGAAACCTTCCAGCACGTGACTGAACGTATGCCTGCGAGAGTGGAAGCTGTCATCAAGGCCAAGGGTGGGACAGCACCATGTCGAATTCCAGCATTACCCATTGAGGGCGAAACGAACTTTTAAGTCATTTTCGGACAGGTATCCGGATACTTTTCATCACATAGTGCATATCCTGCAAATAGCAAATATTAGCCGAATACGGCGTATCCATCTAACGTGCCATTGACATGTAAACACTATTCGACAGTTTCGCAAAACATTAGTAGCAACGGTAAGACTAGTATCGTCGAATCAAGAGAATGGGAATGATGTATACCTCCGAAGAACAAGTAGATATGCTTCTCATTTACGGAGATTGTCATCGAAATTCAGCGAGAGCTAGAGAATTACGCCCTGAAAGATATCCTCAACGTAATCTCCAACACGTCCTACATTTAAATATGTGTATGATAAATTGGGTACAAATGGATCTTTAACGCATCGGAAACACATCCGGCAATGAAAGTCACGAACGAGGAAATGGAAATTGGTACTCTTGCCACTGTGGTTCGAGATCCTTGTGTTTGGCTCACGCCAGATTCCCCTGTGATTTCACATGAACGAGTTGTTCGTGTTGTGCATTACCATAAATATCTTAACATATCAATCTCCAAAAATTAACTGCTACGGATTGTATGCCTAGCTTTGAATTATGCCCATGGGCTCAACTTCAGATTCATGGGATGACACATTTATTAATTTGATTTTATTTACTGAAGAGGCTACTTTCACGAACCATAGAAATGTTAATGTGCATAACAAGCATTATTGGGCAACTGAAAATCCATGTCGGCTACGGCAAGTTGCACACCAAAAACAGTGATCGGTGAATGTATGGTGTGCGATTCTGGAGGACAGAATTATAAGCCCCTTTTCCATCGAAGGAAATCTTAATGGTAGGAAGTACACCACATTCCTGCAAGAAACATTACGTCTATTATTGGAAGAAATTCCTTTAGGAGCATATGAGTGTTCGGCACATTTTTCGCTGATGGCTAGAAATGAGTTACAGAGAAAATTCCCAAATCGTTGGATTGGACCCGGAGGAGATGTGTCTGGTGGTCATCTCGTTTGCCAGGCTTGACGCCTCTGAATTTTTTCTTGTGGGGATTCGTAAAAGACATTGTTTATTAAGACGTTTCAACTACACCTGAAGATATGCAAGAGAGAATTGTCAGAGCATGTGCTTTGATAAGTGCCTCTGTTATAACGACTGCCACTCAATCCATGCTCTGATACCAACGGTCTTCACTTTGAACACCTTCTGTAAATGGACGTCCATGCCACCTTCGTGACCTTCGTTGACCTTCAAAGACCTTACTGTTACGCATCATTGGATTCGTCTCGATAGCCGCTATCAGAAAATAAGTGCCAACCTACAACGTCCCATTTAAAAAAAAAAACAATGTTGACCTTCATATCTCTAAAGTGACCCCACCTAGTAACAAAAAGTTAATGTCATGTTATGGCCCCCGTTGTCCCATGCAACTTTTGTCACACAATCGTTTCAGCTTCTGTGACACTTTCGGAGCTATTCTTGGTGGGAATAGTTAGTGACTCACCCTGTGAGTGTTTGAGAAGCTGCCTGACCTGACAATTTCTTCGATTTGTTGAGATTTTTTCAAGAGACTACCGTTCCTGTTTATCGAGAAAATCGATTTATTGAGGTTCGTGTTAGCTGGAATCGACTGTACGCCCAGCTACAGGTTGAGCTTTACGGTAGTTCCATAACAAATTCATGGTGTAATAGTTCTTGTCCTTCATCAGAACAGTATTTGTAAAGCAATAACCTCTCATTTACTTAACGAAGGAACCGCATCTACTGCAACATAAACTGGGATGTTAAGTAATAGTATCTCACTTTTCATGCTAAGCTGGCATTTCAATGTTTATTGGGAAAAATGCACGTTTGTGTTGGTAAACGATCTGCGCTTCGGGAAGACGAAGTCTGTCCATGATTGTCAATTATTAATACTTTGCTTACAGTGGCCTCTTTGCGTAAATTTCTCTTATTTATTTTAATGCCATCTTTGCAGTTCTCCTACATGTCAGAACATCAGCTAGGTCAAGCACTTTCCATTCCCAGTTTAAAAATTTTTTCCCAAAACACATCGAGCATCTTGCTTCAAATACACCGTATCTCCGTGAATCGTACTAGTGTCCCACAAAATGTAGTTTCTAAGCAAACAAAGAACCGGGTAAATGTGCAATGATTGAAACAGCAGTTCTAAGCAAAGGTTCTGAAGTATACGATAACGTTCAAGATTTTCCTGACAAACGGAATACGACTACATAAAACACTTGACCAAAAATATCCCGACACACCTATGTAATGCGGAATTGGCCAATAGATGTCACGAGAAGCCGGCGGAAGTGGCCGAGCGGTTCTAGGCGCGTCAGTCTGGAACCGCGCGACCGCTATGGTCGCAGGTTCGAATCTTGTCTCGGGCTTGGATGTGTGTGATGTCCGTAGGTTAGTTAGGTTTAACCCTGCTGTTCTGTTCGGGTCTATATGACCCGAAACGAATATGAACGTTATTTTACATTATGTAAATACCAATATATATTTATGAAACTTTGTGACTTTGTCTGAAAATGGATGAGCAGCATGTGTTTTAAAAGGTTTTAAAAAAGTTTAAGAAGTTTGGGCTTCAACTGTAATAGTTGCATATGTAATGTTCGGGTCATAATGACCCGACACAAATATGTTTAGTGTAACTCGTATTTATTTCTAAAATCTGGAAATGGCGAAAATTATTTTTGTTGTGTTGTGTGGGAATAGTGACTGCATCATTCCAACTTACTCTCAACAATCACCTAAAGCTCCATGCGTTCACAACAATGGGCTTGTTTGTTGCTTTCCCCAGGAAATAATAATTGGCAGTTCTCAATAATTGGAATGCTTTGTTTCTGCCCAGTTTGACTTGTGACACCATGGCGATGAGACCATTGAATGATCGTGAGTTGGAAGAAATAGTAAATGCCTCACCAGATGAAGGATCACTTTCTGAGTTTGAAGATCACATCAGCAATGCATCTGAAAGCGAGTGTTCCGATGACAGTTACGACAGTCCACAGCCCATACAAAATAGTGTAGAGACTTTTCTTTCTAAAAATGGGAATATAGAATGGCAGTTGCATCCACCAGCACAACATGGTCGCCTACCAGCTTCGAACATCATCAAGAGTACCCCAGGAGTTACCAGGTATGCAGTCAGCAGAATATCTGATGTAAAATGTTCATTTGAAGCAGTATTTCACACAGCGCTTCAAAATGAAATAATAGAGATGACAAATATTGAAGGGCAGCGAGTTTATGGTGAACAGTGGACAGATATTGATGGTTCTGTTTTCCATGCATACTTAGGACTCTTACTCCTAGCGGGTGTATATCGATCTCATGGGGAGTCTACAAAAAGTTTGTGGGATAAAGATACTGGGCGAAACATATTTCGAGCAACCATGTCTCATGAAACATTCTGTAAGATATCACGTGTCCTGCGATTTGACAAGAAATCTACTAGAGAGGAAAGACGACGTACTGACAAACTTGCCGCAATTCGTAGTATTTGGGAGAAGTGGGTAGAGGTCCTTCCTAAACTGTATAATCCAGGAGAAAATGTTACTGTTGACGAGCAGTTAGTAGCATTTAGAGGTCGCTGTCCATTCAAGCAGTATATCCCAAGTAAACCGGCAAAATATGGGATCAAAATATGGACCATGTGTGACAGCAAAACTTCATACGTACTGAAAGCCCAAATTTATACAGGAAAGGTGAGTGGAGCGGCACCAGAAAGAAATCAGGGAATGAGGGTGGTATCTGATCTCACTTCTGAGTTACGTGGTCAGAATATCACGTGTGACAACTTTTTTACGTCGTACAATTTGGGGCAGCTGCTTCTGAAAAGGAAATTGACTATGTTGGGAACTATACGGAAAAATAAGCCGGAGCTTCCACACAAAATGACCAACAAGGAGGTACACAGCTCTTCATTTTACTTCACAAATGACACTACTGTGGTTAATTATATTCCTAAGAGACACAAGAATGTTGTACTTATGAGCACTCTCCACCATGATGCGGAAATCAGTGACAGGGCTGATAAGAAGCCAAAAATGATTTTGGACTATAATTCAACCAAAGGTGCTGTAGACACGCTTGATCAGTTATTAGGTACATATACATGCAAACGAAAAAGTAATAGGTGGCCAATGATAGTTTTCTACAATATTCTTGATGTTTCTGCTTATAATGCATACGTTTTGTGGATTTCGGTTGACCCTAATTGGAATGCAAGCAAATTGACTAGAAGGAGAATATTCTTGGAGGAACTTGGAAAGTCACTGATAAAAGAACATATTGCATCAAGAACGCATTTCCCAAGAACAGAAGATTCTTTGAGAATGGTCACAAGCATCCAAAACCCGAATGATGTGGGTGGTGTGTCAGAATCGGTAACAACAAGAAAATCTACAAAACGTGCACGCTGTAAGTTCTGTCCATCAAGTAATGACAATAAAACAAACATGGTGTGTGGAAAATGTAGTAAACATATTTGCAAGAAACATGTAACCTACTTGTGTCCACAGTGCAAGCAGTAAGAAAAGAACTGTAGTATTTTATAAGATGATTGTATTGAAAATTCTGTTGTTTCAAATTTATGTGAATACTTGTGCCTAAACTACAATCAGTAAGAAGAGAGGATTCTAAAGTTGTAGTGCTTTCTATGTTGGAATGTAATAAAAAAACTGTAGTGTGTTCTGTACTGTAGTGTGCTCTAAGATGAATATCTGTAATGACAACTGTCTGTTGTTAGAAAATGTCAATACTTACGTCTAAACTGTCAACAATAAGAATAGAAGTATGGAAAAACTGTAGTGCTTTCTAAGTTGAATGCCTGTAATGGAAACTGTCTGTTGTTTCAAATTTATGTGCATATTTAAATGAAAAATATCCCTCAATAAAGTTGTATGCATTGTTATTATTATTATTATTACCATTATTATTATTATTATTATTATTATTATTATTACTAACAAGGTACTGGAATAGAACAACAATGTCGATAGCTAAAACTGTACCAAAATTTATGTTTCTAAAGCATTTTGATATGTCGGGTCATATTGACCCGAACAGTATATATGTCAAGTAAAAGTGAACAGAACAGCAGGGTTAAGTAGTTCTAAGTTCTAGGGGACTGATGACCTCAGATGTTAAGTCCCATACTGCTCAGAGCCATTTGAACCATATCTTTTTTTTTTTTTTTTAACGAGAATCGGATACGCAAATATAAAAGGAAGCGGAGACTGCTGCATAGTCAGTAGCGAGCAGAATCACCTTGCATAGGAGTTTTAAAAAAAAGGGTACGATGTTCCAATAGCTCCTTGTAAGCGACACAGTTCTTTAATCTATGTTAAGCGACCCTTGAGGTGGTGTAGAGCGATGTTTCTAGATACTGGAGGACAGAAAAGAGTGATTTGTAGTGATGAGTCCCGCTATATCCTGTGGCTATCCGACTGAAGTGTTTGGGTGTAGCGAATTTCTGAAGAACGTTACCTGCCATCATGTGAAGAGCCACTAAAGTGTGGGGAGTTTTTCTTTGTTAGGGTGTGATCTCCTTACTGAGCTTCGCTTAATGTGGAAGCCTAGGAACAAATTTTATATCACTGTGTACTGCGTACAGTAGAAGAACAACTCGGAGACGATGATTGTTTTTGTATCAGGATGGCTCTGCAACCCCGTCACAAAGCTACACCTGTGAAACAATGGCTTGCAGGAAACAAAATTCCTGTAATGCGCTACTGCACAGAGTGCTGACCTACGCCCTATGCCTCACCTTTGGGACGATTTAGAACATCGACTACGAACAGATATTCAGAAATCTCACTGAAAGTATCCCTAGTAGAGTTCAATCCGTCATGGAGGCGAAGGGAGGACATACTTCACAGTAAAATCCATTAATAGGCGTACAGATGCTTTCGACCAGATAGTGTACACCTCATTTCGAATTACTTTATAGAACTCGCGAGAGTTCGTACGCACGTCACGTAAAAGTACCTTGTGGGCGAGGTAGGCGGCGCGCGTAGCACATCGTCCTTGATTCTAAAAACGTGACTAGAGATTGCGAACTTTTAAGTGTTGCCAGTTCTGAGTTCACATGCGAAGGGCTGGCACACGTTCTGTCCAGTTAACTTCGTGGAATCTATCCAGCAGACACTCCCTAGAGATCCAAGAAACGCTTAATGTGGGGCGTAGAAAACAGTCTTATGTATTCCAGTTTCCTTCCCACCTCTGTACAGTATGACTGTACTGATGTTTGGTTGGATTTATCCTGGCTATGTGCCAAATATATCACCAGTGGCACGGGTACACTCTTTCAGGTGTGTGTCACGCTAGTAACCTTTGTCGGCGGACTACCTTCCGACGCTGGGTGGGGGAGAGCGGTGCTCGGCCATTTTGAGGGACCTGAATGTGTTCAAAACGCCCGAGCTACTGAGCTGTTGAGTGCCGTGGAGTTGCAAGTATCGCGCGTACTTCTGATCTACTTTGTTCATTTTGTGGTTTCCTATCCGACATAATTCATTAATTTCGTTAAAATCTTGAACCTGGTGGCATCCGTAGTGTACTCTTCATGTAGGGAAAGGTGAAAAAACAGCCAAATCGGTTGCGATAGTACGAGGTTTAATCCAAACCGTTTGACCTACGTTTCGACGACTTCAAAAACATCTTCTTTAGAAGTATCAGTAATTGACATGTAAATGGTTAATATTATATACCATGCATATTAAAATATAGGTACAAAGCAAAAGTGAAAATAAATCACAGACTTACAAGAAATTTTTACACTTACTGATTATGTAATATTGTGGAGATACGTTAGATATGCAGCTATAAGGCTCAAATGAAAATAAAATTCATCTCCAGTACAATAAAACAACAAAATATAATGCTGACTGTCATTAGAAAGTGGTTTACAAATGCAACTAGTGAAGTGAAGTCGCACCGATGTCTTTTGAGTTGACGAAAATTTAGGACGCGAGAGGACAGCATACGCATACCCAGAATAATTGCGCAAAAAAGCGAGAAAGAACAGCACCGAAACAGAAAATGCTTACATTATGGAAATACTGATATAGGAAAGAGGGACTTAGTACACGCACGGTAGTATAAAAGACAATCATATGTCCTTTTATTTGGTTATCACACAAAAAAGTAGTTTCTAATGTTTTGTAGAAAGCAATGAATACAGTCACATATAAAACAGCTTAAAGTAAATCATTTGTAAGTGAAAAAAAGGGAGGAGGTTAGAGCAACAGTAAGTGAAATGTTGGGAAAGGATGTAAGGTTAAGGTGGGAAGAGGTTGGAATTTAATTAGGCACAGTCTATCGCCATGTATTCGCAGCAAAATTTTCTTTTAGCTTTATTTTTATTCTCAAGTTGTTTATACCAGGCAAAGAGGAGTTAGCTTGAGAATAATCGGGACTAGAAGGACATAGGGAGAAGTTGATGTGCATTGATGTTTCCGGGGCTTATTTCAGGTATGCCATTCATCTTGTTTTATTTTGCACTCCCGGCGCAGCGCGATTAATTTCAATTCGTAATGTTAAATAGATGCTATCGCCAACGAAGAAGGAGGACAAATATTTATACAACCCCCCACCCCCCCCCCCCGTCTGTTCCTTTATTTCCCTCATTACGATAATGAGACGACTCGAGAATTTAGTTCGCTTTCAGAAAGAAACAGACGCTTTTTGCAGCGAGCTCCCCCTTAAATGATATCGTCCATTATATGCGTCGTAATTAGTACTAAACAATATGGCATAATTATCCTGTAATAATTTCACGAAGAAGTTTATTGTAGAGTCCATACTTGGAGCAAGAATTTTATGCTCGAACCCGAATGAATACGAAAACGACAAATGGAAACTGCTTTACTGTGTTCAGTGTTTTATTAATCGGAAGAGTTTTTCTGTTTCCAGATTCCTGTCCACAAATGGCAAGGCAAAAGGAATATTTGATAACATTCCTTCGTCCATTGAATAGGCGAAGCAATCAGTTGCTATAATCTGTAATATTGGACTCAAGCAAAGGTATAAATAATAAATAAAACGCTGAAACAAATTTCCAGCAAGGAGAAGACGCCACATAACGTTGTACCGTTTATGGCTCTTGCAACCATGTTTACTTTATAATCATTCAAACCTTTCTACATGCTTTATTAGGGTGTTGACGTAGTAAAAAATTATTAGTATATATTATGTAGTATATGGACAAGGAAGGCAACACTTATTATTTTGCACACGGTACCATTGGTCGGTGGGCTCCATTTCGCTGCCGTGGAGCCGACACACGCTTTGAATGATTGTAGGGATGCTGCATGTGCGCAAATACTTATAACTTCATAATACGATTAATATCTGTTAAAGAGAGTGTCAAACAGAGTGTTGCCTAAGCTTTACGTACTAATTGGAAATACCAGTGTTATCAATGTGACAATAACATTTTAAAAATCAGAAAAGTTACGAACAGGCCGAATCACTTAGTATATTTTATGATTTTGCTTTGTGCGGCCACTGTCATATAAAACTTTTTTGAGTGGTATAACCGCTATTTGACTGACTGCATAACAGGTTGTATTACACAGTCTAGATTTCAGCCTTAGGCCATTTTCAAGTCTTACAAGTATTAAAAATCACTAGAAGTTTGTGTCAGTGGATGCTTGGACGCAGTGTAGCGAAGTTTAAACCTGTGATTTGATCACCTGTTTTACCCCGCAACCATATCAGGTGAATAAGTCATGGTAATTTCCAGTAAATTTGCCTGTTACACGGATGTTCTCGCATTTAGTTTTTACAAAATTTGTTCATGTAATCGAAGATACATACGTTGACGATGACTTGCGTTCTGTTAAAGTCTAATGCACTATATGTCCACTTGAAAACGGCATGAGTCTGATATTTAGACTGTGAAATAAAATCTGTTGTACTGCCAACTGGCGGTAATATCTAAAAAAAAAAAAAAAAAAAAAAAAACTTTGTGCATTGTCACGTTGTCACGAACGACGTGCCATAACAGTGGCCTATGTAGACTATGAGTAGACTTCCAGTCTTCGCAGCGGCCGTTGAGTTGTTTATTGGTGGGATGCGTCATATGAGTTCAGGTCTTGTTGGAAAATAACACAGTTCGCACACAGAGTTTCTGACCAATAAATTTGTTCATTTGATCATGTACATTAATTAAATGTGTGGATTAATTTTTCGAGTGGATATGTAGATCGCCTGCGAACTTAAGCGCACGACTTTGTGGTGACTATCTTCCAATTTTAACCGACGCTTAAGTCGCGAATAAAGTAACTGGTATTCCTTTTAAATATCGGCTGCGTCATTTAATATCGAAGTCACGTATAGTAACATCTGAGATCAGGCAACAATACCTGATCAAAGTCAATCGCCTCTCTTTTCACTGCTCTGGGACAGGTACTAGGAGGAATGACGCTAGGTCAGGAGAAGTTAAAGAAATTTGCAATCAATCCCGACGGGCTATAAGATCCAAGACTGGACTGCAGTTTCATTACAGATGAGCCCAGTACCGTGGACACGGTGGTAACTTTCTAGGGGATAGACTGTAAACCAAATCACTAATGAAAACCGCCACAATGTAAAATAGTTTTCGTGGTACTTAATTTTTCAGCTCAAAAGAACAAATGGACAGACTCTCAGTTTCATTTCCTTAAGAGATATTATTCACACAGGTGGTAATCTAATACTCTGATGCACATCTGTGCTATATGCAATTTTCATGATATTCCTTTTATGTGTTGCAATCACTAAAGTAAATGTGTATTAGCTTGTCTGGTTTGCAGGCACTTCGCATGCCTCACATAATCTCCAGCTACCTACTATTTATCTTTTTACACACCCATTCAATTTCCCATGTGAGTAGGAATCACAAGAAAAGCCTTAAGTAGATAGTGTAGTACATACAATGACCGCAGGACAGCACTACATACAGACAGATTCGGTGGTGTGCTTTCAGGGTCACTCTTTGCATCCAGGTGTATGAAAGAGCAGCACCTTAGACGTGTTTTATGTCGGAATGAGACAGTTCGCCATGATTTTAAGGGCACAGAACTTCTGGCGTTCTGTGACCGATTTTATTGGAATGATGAAATGGAACATTTGAGGATGTACTAAACCATATCTTCACTTTGATAGCACTGTGAATGTAACATACCACTAGCTAGTTCAGAACTGGATATCTTACGTTAACATAATAATGTTCCTCTTTAGCAAATAATCATTTGGAGTTCTTCAGCTGTTCAAGTCGTACGTGTCTGCTGAAAGCGTTCATTCATAGCCCACTGGAAATATGCGGTGAACCAGATCATTCCTTCGATCCCACTCGCATCTATATGAACTAGCCAACATTAGTAGAATTTCATTCCTATGACTGCCTCATAACGTAGTGTAAATTTTTTGGTGCTAATAAGCGTAGTTGGACTGCGTTATTACAGTGTATGCTTTATCCATTTTAATTTTTGAATCATTACTCAGCCCTGCTCATCAAAACCCATTTATACAAGCGTACTGTTTAATTTGTAATGAGGAATGTTGTCAATTTTCCACTGTTCTTTTCTTCAATTTTCTTCCCAAAGCGCCATCTGTTCTGAGCGCCACACACTGGCTATACATCTCTAATAACTAGTATTATCTGTGCAGCTTGGCCAGGTACAGTGGCGATTCTTACACGTCTACATTTTTTTATGCATTACTCTATTCTTAATCCCCTTTCTCATGTCTTTGGACTGCGCCACATACTCCGCAAGGTAATCTACTGCCTCCTTATTTTGCAGCACGTAGCTTAGAGACATAATCAAATTAATCGCCTTGGTCGCCACTTTGGCCATATTTTGGGTCATTTTAAGATTCTTAAAACACGACAAGCGTAACAACAGACTCAGGTGTTTTACGTATTTTAAACGCGGCTTCCTGTGTACTCTACACTATATGAGCAAGCTGTTTTTCTTAAAAAGCATTTGTTGTGTGGATTGGTGTCTTTGATGGACTAGATCAGTTCCTGGCTTCTGAATACATTCTGCTATTATATCCCATTTATTTTTATTTTAAGGGGCACGAGTCAATGTTCCCAAAATATTAACAATGGTGTTTTCTCTTTAAGACACATAGACGGCAGCCTATGTGTATAACAATTGTTGTGCCAGTAAGTTGGTTTTAATAGTTTCCTTGGTAGTCGAAAGTTTTACTAAATCACCGTCATGTCTTTTTAAGAAAATTTCGTATTTTCTTTGCAAGCCAATCTGAAGATGCCTCAAACAAGGCTAAACACGCACCCTATCCACTGCCGGGATAGCAAGAAGCACGGAGAACTGAACACTCTTTCTCTGCAAGATTAACCTGACTGAGCAATCCGATCTCGCCAAGCGACAACACCACTACACGATGACGTTTAAAACCAGACAAAAAATCAGTCAAATTTTGCCGTGAAATAATCATAAAACATCAATAAGTTTCCGACCTCAGATAATATAACGCATGAAAACAGGAACAGTGGGTAACAAGCAAACAATCACCGTTATCGTCTCTCCATGCAACCAGTTAGTACCTAAAGTTAGCAGACATTAGTAGCCGCCGTTGTAACTATTCCCAAACCACTAAAACTAGAGCGCGCACAATTAGATGATCTTGCCGGGAAAGACGTCGTTTGTAACTATACCAGTAGATTCCTATGGCGAATTATGAGTTCGGTAACAGACGCTAGCCGTAACTTAAACTAGGTATTCTGTTTCAGTCGGATACCTAAACCGTTCTATAGCCAACGAGCACTAGTCTGACCAACAGTGAAAGTCACCTTAGGCCATTAATACAGAGTGAGCACACTTCTCGCTTTTCTCCCGTACGTTCCACATGGGTGGATTTAAATATGGACACATACGTAAAATAAGCCACACGGACAAATATAGAACAAGTTCCTTTAGTCACGCACAGGAAGCTCTGTTCTAAAACCATCTCAAAATCACAACGGCAGTCCTGAAGAGATACTCTAATCAATAGACAAATAATATCGAAACCATAATGGGAACACTCAATACGAATACAGAGGAACGCAAGGCGGCGACAATTAAGCACACCCGCACACGTCCTACGAACAGCATGGACAGAACAAATTAATAAAACACCTAAGACTTTCGGCTTGTCCTCCCATATGGCATGCTAAACTTATTTCCTCGTCAATAAACATTACTCTTATCGTACCAATGACATACGAAATCGACCAGATTTCAAACAGAAGGTACGTGGTCTCAGCACAACTGCTAACACAAGACACCTGACACACAACAAAATGAGCCACTGGTCTTTCACGTAGCCGAACAATGACAGAACAGGAACACACACGCCAAGCAGCTGACAGCAGCTTGTCGGTGTCCTCCGCAGGAAACAAATCCGATCCTCTGGCAGTTGATACATAACCGATGCTAGCGAGTACTTCCGCACTTTTTAGGCCAATAACCAACCACTAGGACAGCGAAGAATACAATTCAGAGGCATACCGCATACCATCTCACTCTGTGCGGTTCGTCTTTGCGAGTGACAGAACACACTAAACGAAGGATGCAGTCACTGTTAAGGAAACCTAACACAGGTTATCAATCAGACTGCTAAAACCAGCTCTTAATGTACAGCTGCCAATACCATGCATCGTAAATAGACCTTCGCGGATTGAACCTCAGACATTTTGCGCCGATGACAAGCGTGAATATCCCATTATGGACGGAAACTTCGGAGACAAATTAAACGGAGTTCACAAGCCATGGTGTCTAGGCCCGCCGGCAACAAACACGTTCACTGATGGAAAACATGAGACCGACGAAGGTGAATGACCGTCCCCACTCGTCTCTCGCACATAAGACAAACGGCCGGCCGCGGTGGCCGAGCCATTCTAGGCGCTTCAGTCCGGAACAGCGCGACTGGTACGGTCGCAGGTTCGAATCCTGCCTCGGGCATGGATGTGTGTGATGTCCTTAGGTTGTTATTGTTGTTACGGCCTTCAGTCCTGAGACTGGTTTGATGCAGCTCTCCATGCTACTCTATCCTGTGCAAGCGTCTTCATCTCCCAGTAGTTACAGCAACCTACATCCTTCTGAATCTGTTTAGTGTATTCATATCTTGGCCTCCCTCTACGATTTTTACCCTCCACGCTGCCCTCCAATGCTAAATTTGTGATCCCTTGATGCCTCAGAACATGTCCTACCAACCGGTCCCTTCTTCTTGTCAAGTTGTGCCACAGAATCCTCTTCTCCCCAATTCTATTCTATACTTCCTCATTAGATATGTGATCTACCCATCTAATCTTCAGCATTGTTCAGTAGCACCACATTTCGAAAGCTTCTATTCTCTTCTTGTCCAAACTATTTATCGTCCATGTTTCACTTCCATACCTGACTACACTCCATACAAATACTTAACTTCCTGACACTTAAATCTATACTCGATGTTAACAAATTTCTCTTCTTCAGAAACGCTTTCCTTGTCATTGCCAGTCTATATCCTCTCTACTTCGACCGTCATCAGTTATTTTGCTCCCCAAATAGCAAAACTCTTTTACTACTTTAAGTGTCTCATTTCCTAATATAATTCGCTCAGCATCACCCGACTTAATTCGACTACATTCCATTACCCTCGTTTTGCTTTTGTTGATGTTCATCTTATATCCTCCTTTCAAGACACTGTCCATTCCGTTCAACTGCTGTTCAAAGTCCTTTGCTGTCTCTGACAGAATTACAATGTCATCGGTGAACCTCAAAGTTTTTATTTCCCCTCCGTGGATTTTAATACCTACTCCGAATTTTTCTTTTGTTTCCTTTACTGCTTGCTCAATATACAGATTGAATAACATCGGGGAGAGGCTACAACCCTGTCTCACTCCCTTCCCAACCACTGCTTCCCCCTGATGCCCCTCGACTCTTATGACTGCCATCTGGTTTCTGTACAAATTGTAAATAGCCTTTCGCTCCCTGTATTTTACCCCTGCCACCTTCAGAATTTGAAAGAGAGTATTCCAGTCAACATTGTCAAAAGCTTTCTCTAAGTCTACAAATGCTAAAAATGTAGGTTTGCCTTTCCTTAAGCTTTCTTCTACGATAAGTCGTAGAGTCAGTATTGTCTCACATGTTCCTATATTTCTACGGAATCCAAACCGATCTTCCCCGAGGTCGGCTTCTTAGGTTAGTTAGGTTTAGTTAGTTCTAAGTTCTACGTGACTGATGACCTCAGATGTTAAGTTCCATAGCGCTCAGGGCCATTTGAAGCAACCAGAAGACAGACAACGCGTATTACTGATGACTACCCGTTCCCCATTTGCTAAACTGCCGCGCTGGGTACCCTTCGCTGTCTTAGGCGCCTTGCCACAGTTCGCGCGGCTCCCATCGTCGGAGTTTCGAGTCCTTACTCGGGCATGCCTGTGTGTGTGTGTGTGTGTGTGTGTGTGTGTGTGTGTGTGTGTGTGTGTGTGTGTGTGTGTGCTCGTGAGTATGTGTTGTCCTTAGCGTAAGTTACACTAAGTAGTGTGTAAGCCTAGGGACAAATGACCTCAGCAGTTTGGCCCAT
Organism: Schistocerca americana; assembly: GCF_021461395.2. Lineage (NCBI taxonomy): Eukaryota > Metazoa > Arthropoda > Insecta > Orthoptera > Acrididae > Schistocerca > Schistocerca americana. Next base: position 402,142,721 of record NC_060124.1, on the reverse strand, counting down.
AGGAACTTTTCTAAATTTTCAAAAAAGTTCTAAACTTTTCACAATGGAGTCACTGCACTTGACACTGTGATTCATGGTTGAAGAGGAACACAAGGGCGCACTGCACTGATCGCAAGACATTATCTTGCTGGTCCCTAAGCATAAACTCTCACAACAGTGAAACTTCCAATATTAGGGAAAATGTGTAATCACGACTGAATCCCTGAGCAAACTATTTAAAACGCTTGAGTTACTCTTAAGAATACTAAACAGAACATAAATTCGCTATATTACCCATAACGGCGCGACAGAAAGCCGGTCACATCAACAAGTAAATACCGTACACCACTGCAGGCCTCGGCGATATAACGAGGAAAAATTCACTGCACCTACAAGGGGTTGCCAACACTGCTCGCTATTTTCACACTATAACACGTCCCAAGAAAGAAGAATTACCCGTTATGGCTGCTGCATACACTAGCTCATGAAAACAGCCGCCCGAGAGTCTCACACACATAGACAGCGCCGCACACTGGAGGTGGCGGGAGTTTTAAAATTGCGCGGTGGGCAGGTCCGCTCCAAACAATTTAAGCACACAGAACAAAAATCTTTGATGTAGAATATGTTGCGTTGGGCACTTCTAGCGTGGTGAGTAATCTGTTGAAATTCCGAAGAATAACAGGTGGGTACGTCCAGTCTTTGTCGTGAAGGCACCTCACATACGAAGTCAGCAATCAACTTTGCAAATACGGTTATCGTCAATTTCTCGTGACCGATGTTCCATCGAAGCTTTTGTCTTACGTTGAGTTACACGGTGACGTGATCGCCAGCGTTGTTGGCTGATATTTGGACTAGCCAGTTATTTAAAAGGTATCTAAAAATATACTTCAAACTAATGCATATTTCACAATTAAAAAATACTTGGGGACTCACAGTAGATTTTAGTAAGTAAAGGGGTTCAACTACAACATCTTGTCGCATTACGATACATAATCACAGTGTAATACTCTTATAAGAAAATGTGCTAATATCTATGGTACTTAATAGTAAAGTGTTATCATCCTCCTGAGCTCAACATCATACTGCTGGGAGGGGGGGGGGGGGGAGAATGTTTACGTGGGTTACCAGACGGACTGAAGACGGAGACGCGCATTTTCGTGATCATGGAGTCACCACCGGGCGTCAAAAATGTGTGCTTCGGTGCAGTCCAAAACTACGTTTCAAGTTGTATGTATATAGTGCAAATTTTATTTCATAAAAAGAAAATTGACAGTTGGGATCAACTGAATGAGGTAAAGTAATTGTTAAGACACAATCTTCGTATTCGAAACGACAGAAATAGCTTTGTCTGATCATCCGGTAAACGCTTGGGTGCTTCCTCCAGCAAGGTTACGACCGACAGTCTGTCCTATCCTCATAAAACACATCTGTACACTCTATGTGAATGTATATTGGAGCTATTTACTTTCATTGTATTCTGATTTCAATTTCTATATCATTGTGACAGGATTTCAGCTTGTATATCTGAACTTAGGTTGCACGACGTTACTGGGAGACGTAAGTACCCTGCTCCGATCAAAGACTGATATGTTTAAGTCTCGATCTGTTAATAACATAGTAATAGCAACTGCAAAAACAGGAAGTGAGAGAAGAAGAAGACGCGCTGTATTGGCAACAAATCGAACAAATTAGGTGTTTGGTCTAGGGTTAATCTTTCTGATCCGATATTAATGATGATGACAGATAAAACCTTTAACGTCAGAATACATTTCTTGTGATCATAACGAAGAAGTACCTAATAATACCACGGAATGTCATGATAAAAAAGGATATATATCGAATGACGACAAATTTCTGGATGGTTGGTAAACATGGCTGAAATGCCTGCCTGCACATTCCCAGCTAGTTATACTGTGAAGAGTTCGGTTATAAGAGCACCTATTTATAGATTATTTAAGTGATATTGTTGAAAGGTTAAATATAAGGAAAACACTGTATCCAATCGCTCCTTGGCGAGTAAATTTTTAAGATTAGGTGCTAGAAACATATTTATGCTATTGAAAGTAAACGAATGAAATATTCACAACTTTCTGTTGGAAAAGGTGAGAAGTTAGTTAAAAATGAACATGAAGCGTCACAACCGCAATAAAGTTCTTTTTTTGTATGATGATATTGGTTTCAGTCTGTTGTAGAGCATCTTCAGCCCTCGCACCATCATGATAGATGGTGGCTGTGAACGGAGCCGGCGCTACGACTCCACCGACTACACGAACGCTTACTTACTACCATCATAGTTTGAGTCTTGAGATTAAAAAGACAGAAAACTGTAACCTCATATAATAAAAGAAGTTTATTGCAGCTGTGATTTTTAATGTTCATTTTAAGTAATAAAAAGACAGCTACATCCAAGAGATGTTCTCAAAAATTACTGAGAAATTAGTGTTCATTGTCCCATTATCAAGGACTCGGATTGGAAAACTGAAGTTAATGAAAAATTAGCGTTTATTTTTAAAGGAATAGCCACGGTAATCAACTCAGGCGATACAGGGGAGCCATGAAACCCCAAATATGGATGTGCCAACCATGATTAACCTACACTCATCCCTTGTCTGTATTATAGTTTTATAAAAACCCAGTCATTATATCTCACAAGATAAATTTGAGATACGAAGAAACTGATAAGCAAAAGTGAAAAATAAATTACACGACAAAAGTAAAGATGTATGTACCACAGTAATTAAGACACTGCTCGTTTTCCAGGATACCGAATGTCATATACACTCCTGGAAATTGAAATAAGAACACCGTGAATTCATTGTCCCAGGAAGGGGAAACTTTATTGACACATTCCTGGGGTCAGATACATCACATGATCACACTGACAGAACCACAGGCACATAGACACAGGCAACAGAGCATGCACAATGTCGGCACTAGTACAGTGTATATCCAACTTTCGCAGCAATGCAGGCTGCTATTCTCCCATGGAGACGATCGTAGAGATGCTGGATGTAGTCCTGTGGAACGGCTTGCCATGCCATTTCCACCTGGCGCCTCAGTTGGACCAGCGTTCGTGCTGGACGTGCAGACCGCGTGAGACGACGCTTCATCCAGTCCCAAACATGCTCAATGGGGGACAGATCCGGAGATCTTGCTGGCCAGGGTAGTTGACTTACAACTTCTAGAGCACGTTGGGTGGCACGGGATACATGCAGACGTGCATTGTCCTGTTGGAACAGCAAGTTCCCTTGCCGGTCTAGGAATGGTAGAACGATGGGTTCGATGACGATGTACCGTGCACTATTCAGTGTCCCCTCGACGATCACCAGTGGTGTACGGCCAGTGTAGGAGATCGCTCCCCACACCATGATGCCGGGTGTTGGCCCTGTGTGCCTCGGTCGTATGCAGTCCTGATTGTGGCGCTCACCTGCACGGCGCCAAACACGCATACGACCATCATTGGCACCAAGGCAGAGGCGACTCTCATCGCTGAAGATGACACGTCTCCATTCGTCCCTCCATTCACGCCTGTCGCGACACCACTGGAGGCGGGCTGCACGATGTTGGGGCGTGAGCGGAAGATGGCCTAACGGTGTGCGGGACCATAGCCCAGCTTCATGGAGACGGTTGCGAATGGTCCTCGCCGATACCCCAGGAGCAACAGTGTCCCTAATTTGCTGGGAAGTGGCGGTGCGGTCCCCTACGGCACTGCGTAGGATCCTACGGTCTTGGCGTGCATCCGTGCGTCGCTGCGGTCCGGTCCTAGGTCGACGGGCACGTGCACCTTCCGCCGACCACTGGCGACAACATCGATGTACTGTGGAGACCTCACGCCCCACGTGTTGAGCAATTCGGCGGTACGTCCACCCGGCCTCCCGCATGCCCACTATACGCCCTCGCTCAAAGTCCGTCAACTGCACATACGGTTCACGTCCACGCTGTCGCGGCATGCTACCAGTGTTAAAGACTGCGATGGAGCTCCGTATGCCACGGCAAACTGGCTGACACTGACGGCGGCGGTGCACAAATGCTGCGCAGCTAGCGCCAATCGACGGCCAACACCGCGGTTCTTGGTGTGTCCGCTGTGCCGTGCGTGTGATCATTGCTTGTACAGCCCTCTCGCAGTGTCCGGAGCAAGTATGGTGGGTCTGACACACCGGTGTCAATGTGTTCTTTTTTCCATTTCCAGGAGTGTACATGTGTCCCCATCGACATGAAAGTTTTCAGTCGTATCCTTAACGCTTGAAAAGGAATGATTCCTCAAACGGTGCCATGGACTATAATCAACCCCTCCAATGCTCGTCGAGCTGAATACCGAGTCTTTGAGGATTCTAATACGGAGAAGACGTTAAATTCTGCAGCATATCTCTCTCTCTGTCTCTCTCTCTTTCTCTCTGTCAAAATACTGAGCAACCTCCAGGAGAAAGACTGAGAACCAATTTACTGTAGCATTACAGATCTGCTCTTTTCGTGCACTGCTTTTAAGGAGGTACTCAGATATTAACACCATAGTGTTCGTGACCAAAGTTAATACATTACAACGTGGACATTCCGTCACGGCAAGATTCGTCTCAGTGGCTGCAAAGGTCCTAGAGACCAGAAACATACAAGTGTCGAATGGTATAGCTAGGTGCCACACGGCACCCCAAAAGACGAAGTAATTTGATGTGGCTGTTGATCGCGATAACGATGACCCTGTGCTACATGATATTTCTTCGTTGTACCACGTCAAAGTAGTATGTAATACAGCTTGTACAGTTTCCCTTAATTTCACATCATATTAATATGCAGAATGTCAAAGATTAGTAGTACGGTACATGACGTTTAAGGTGAACATATCCAGGCAGTGTTCTTGTAGACAACTAGACTTAATCTATAGTAACACAAACACTTGAATTAAAGTTATCGATGTCTCATGGTACAATACATAAAAATATCTGAATGATTGCTAGAGAAGTTGGTGATTTAATAGCAAACACATGATCGATTTCTACAATCTAAAACCTTCTGGACTTTTCTAAAAATAAATTTGCATTTATTAAAATGTTTCACTGCTGTAGGTTGTTAAGATTACATTCGTTACGTGTTATAACTAAGTAAATGTTGTAGTAATACATCGATCATGCCTAAACCTTTAACTCACGGGGTGTGGTCTCCAGACCGCGCGAAAATTTTCGAACTCGCTCTGCAAGGCCAGTTTTGGTGGAATGCTTCTATACTCCCCCTACCCTCCTTAAACTGCCAAGCCTACGATGTTTTGTTGTCGGTTGCGTTATCGCCTCCTCTCTTTACTGTTGCCACATGTTACTGATAGGTGTTGGTGTCTCCCAGACCGCACGTCGTGAACTACCTACATGTTTTCTTCAATACAGTACTGCACAGCTCGAAGTGTGTTGGAACGAATGTGCCATTTTTAACTTTCCCGAGATTTACGAAATTGTTAGTCGGTCTATGGAGGAATGTGTCAGTAATATATAACAAGAAATAAATGAAAAAGACGACGATTTTACATTAGCCAGTAATCACAGTTCTGCTATCGAACAAAAGTATCCTTCAGAGGAAGAACTTCAGGAAAGTTGTGATGGGGATCTGTATGTTTCTTCAATGAAATACTTAAAGTATCTATTAAAATCGAATGTGTTCTGAATGGTGAGAAAAATGTAGTTCCCAGCAATGAATGTCAGTTTGACAGACTTAGTTTTTGTACCTATCGGGTGGAATTTATGTGTGCAAATTTAAACCCTGGAATTTAGTTTTGTTTGTAAATTTATTTGCTAATTTTCCAGAATGTAAAATTCAGTATTCTAACAGTCTATTTATTTGTACTATTTAAAAGAACCACACAAAATTATGTGCTTTAGTGTGACAAGTAGTAAAATGTTGTAGACTTTTTTTTAATGCAACAGAATAAACTAGAAGCATTGAAACAACAAATAATTGTAAAAATAAATGTCACATAGCATAAATTAAAAATTTCTAATGGTTTTGCCTTAAATCTCGGTTTCTACATAGGGATCCCAGAGACCCCATCTCGTGGTATACGTTACAGAAAAGTCACCTCGCGAATTAAGGGTTAAAATTATATGCAGGCAGGAATACTAATTTTAATATTAACACAACATACACATTTCGTGTTAACACATACGAACCCACTCGATGACGGCGGTTTAAATTTTTCAGATACGTTGCGGATGTAAATATACAGTGATTGGTAACTATAAACTTACTGTTTCATTAGATGTCTTCGATATCAGTATCAGCAACAGTCACAGTGAAGCCTAATCTAAAATGTTAAGATTTATGTATCGGTGTAATCAATAAGAAAGTGTAACAGTAATCCCCGCTGAACATAAATGGGAATCCTTGTCAAGTGTAGGCCTAGACAATTTGTATTGCTATCCTGTCACTGTTGCCTGTCTCGTATAGGAATCCTGAGATTCCGGTAAGAGGCATTAACGTGAATGCTAGAGGAAAGAGACTAATAAGACTGGTACGATATACTCTCCGCCATACACTCTATAGTGACGTGCAGTTATTAAGCTCTAAGGAAAGTTACAGATACTGATTAATCAATCGAACGGCAGGTGTTACAGAAACATCTTGAGTGAATTTTTTACTATAATAGACTTTACTTCTTAAGGCATAGGTGCATCAAAGATAAATTAAAACATTTTAAATGGTCGCATTGTGACTAAATACCGAAGTCCTCCCTCAGCTATCTTATCTTTGTGTCTGACTTACGGGACTATAGTAAACAAAATGGAGACAGTGACGACGCTAACGATAAATTAAACGGTTCTCTGTTGGGTAAAAGCGCACTGGGACTTGAAGCTTTCGCTGGTGACAGTCGGAGAGTAATATGTCTCCGTGGCTCGTCTGCGAGACAACTGGCCGCTATCAGTCATCTCTACGACGCCGTAATAGTAAATTTGCCGTCGCCTTGCGAGATGAATCCTTCGTAATGCTGGTCCGCGCGGGGAAATATAAATCAAACGAGCACTATCTGCATAAAGAGACGGCCGCGACACCTCGCCCGCCCTGCAATAAACGCAGATAAATGGAAACTGGAAGTAGGGATGTAATGAATTGTCTGGCGCTATTACCAAAAACAAGGCCGCGGCAAGAATGTGTATTGTTCGCGGAGATTATTTCCGTACATAATGGGGGAGGGGGGAGTGTCGGTGGCGGGGGTAGGGGCGGTGGCAGGAAACGTGACAGCCGGCAAAGGTACTAGCTATATCAATTTCCGTAAGTTACAGGTTGACCGGTAATAGCTAATGTACACTATCTAAGAGCTTGAAAACAAAGTAACTGCAAATTGTAGGAGAATTTCAGTAGACCTTATTTCTACCAGCTCAGAATGTAAATACAGTACCACCACGTGGAAGCATTTATATTGCTCAGAAAAAGCGAGAAGGTGACAAGGCGTGAACCTCCGTGGTGGTAGAGGGAGTTTTAGAGGTTAAAAACTTTAGGGAAACACAGAGATTCGAATACATCAAACACATAGTGAAGAACGAAGATTGCGAGAGCAATTCATGGTGGACTCCACCACACCAGTCAGAAGACGAATGAATCAAACATAAACTTATCATTCTCCTCAATTTCCAACACCCTTCTACTGCACAGAGGCTGAAATGTTTCGATTGCTTTCTTTTCCGTTTTTCCCACAGTCTTCGATCCACTTCCGTATAATGGTGAGTGCCAGACATACTTCCTCAAAAATTTCTTTATCAAATTAGGGCCTATATTGATGCTAGTGGACTTCTATTCGCAAAGATTGATATTTGGTTCTCATTTCCTATGTATTCCTTGCTTCGTCTTTGGTGTGCTATTCTCCTTCCAAGGAAGAAGCGTTTATTAATTTCATCTACATCGTAATCACCAGTTTGTTGTCAATCTCATCTCTGCTACTCCTCACTGCTTTTGTCTTTCTACAATTTAATCTCAATGCATAGTGTGTGCTCATTTGACAGCTCATTCCACATAACATGTCCTGCAATTATTCCTCACTTTCACTTAGGATGGCAATGTCTTCCAAGAATATCCAGTCCGTTGGAATTTTATTCCTCTCATGAACGTTTTTTCTATTTGTCGTCATTTCTCTTCTGATGTATGTATTGGATAGTAGTGGTGAAAGTCTGATTACATGTGTAATATCCCTTTTAATACGAGGGCTAGATTCTTGATCCTCCATTCTTATTTTTCCTCTTGGTTCTTGTACATATTATGTATTACCCCCTTTCTTTAAGGATTACTCCTATTCTGATGATCGTTTTGGAAATTTCGTACCATTTCACATCGTAGAACGCATTTCACAGATCGACCACTCTTATAAACACATATTGATTTTGCTTTTGCATGCATTATCAAGGTCAAAGTCAGAAGTTCCTCTCGGTTGCCTTTAATTTTCCTGATGCCAGACTGATAGTCACCTGGCAGATCTTCAAATTTCTTTTCTACTCTTCCCCATGTCATTCGCCCCAGAAACTTTAATGCCTGTGATCTTAAACTGACTGTGCGACAGTTTTCACATTATCTGTCCTTGTTATCTTCGGAATTCCGTGACTGATATCTTTCTGAAAGTCATGTGTGATATATCAAGTCTATATCAACTTGAATAGCTTTTTTACTCACGTGAATTTGCTTTCGCATTGCGCACGCCCAACACCAAACGCATATTATAGGCCAATTTATGCTTTTCGAATGGCAAGGAACTGTTATGAACTTGTATCCTGCCTCTTTCCTGCGTTCTACATATAGCAACAGTACTGATACAGTAATCATTATATTATTTTTGCTTAAATTTGTGTCCTAATGTACCTGTTTGAGTCAACAACTACTATAAGCATTATACATAAACAGTGAGACATCTTGGATGAAAATAATAGATATTTACGCAAGCGATATAGATGCTAAATTTGGTGGTGTCATCGATGCGTTTCCTTAACATTAGCGACATGTAGGCGGATCTTTGCTTGTAATAAAAAAGTGAAAACCAGTGGTTTTTAAAACATGAATAGAAAGGAGGTACCGGCCAGTTAGTCATCGAACTCATTGTGCAGTTCATTATATTCCTATGTTGCCGTCATTGTTGATAACTTTAGTAGTAATTATGCTGATTTATTGAGTTCTGAAAGTCTCTACTTAAAAATGGTAACGCTGTCCTCCAAAAACTGGGAGAACTGAAAGAAACGATAAACGACTGAAAAAAAGTCTTGGAAACGACTGCAGAACTAATCCCACAGGCTTGGTTTGGAAGGCCACCATTTACTCGCTGAACCAGTGCGCAACACAGAAGCAATGGTACTAAATGATGAAACTGAACTGTACCCGTCGTGCAGTTCGGAAGATATCAAAACAGTCATTACCATTATCTTATTGTAACAACTCACACAACAAAGACTGGGTCTCCATCGATAGACATTTGATGTGCTAGTGGGTACGAACAGTTATTTTCTGCTCGAAAACTTTTATAGAAAGTCAATAAAATACGGCAATTTATCTTGAGGACTTTGTTCTGCATCAATCACCACAAACGCATATTGGCTTGACTAGGCAGACGCTATCAGTAACGACAGTTACGATAAACAAATATTTTTATATTTATCATCACTACGGAAAACCTACTGTTTGAATGTAAGTCTTCGCTTTTACGAGGGGCCTTCAAAAAGAAGCGCATGTCGTCCCTCGCTAAGACCGTGGCACAATAATAGTAGCCCACTGTCAAAAGAGAAAGTACACTTTCCGGCTTCCCTGCAGACACAGTTCTGTTGCTTTACGGATAGCAGTTACGTTATAGTGCGGGAATGAAATTGTGCGACAACTGGAAAAGCACTCTAAAATAGGAGTTTGTAGCATAGTACGGAGATCATATGGGTAGAATATTCCAATGATGATGTTTACACAGCGGTTCTCGGATGACTCCGTGACGAAGAAGCAGATTTCTGTCGTCGAGGAATTGAACGACTGGTAGATTTTCCGCCCGTCGTTAACAGACACATCGTGACTGTTTTGGAAAACTGCGTAATGAATCTTTGTAGTGTAGTGCACCATTCAATGAAAGTTACTTATATAAGTTATTTTTTGAAATCCCCTCTTACAAACCTATACGAGTCTTGTCCGTACTGAGCAAAGTTATTCGATTCATTTCCCGTCACACGATCCCGTCATTGCTTCATTCAATATGGTATCTATAGAGGTAGTCAGTTATTTAGTTGCCGCAAATAAAAGTTATCAAACATGAAGAAAAAGACTAGGAGAGTATTTTTCATGTGTACCATGCGTAATTCCTAATTGGATTAATGTTACGAAACAAACCTATCGACCAGTGGCGGTCACAAATGTCAGAGGTGACTCGTTATCACAGAACTGCAGGGAACGTTCAGCTTTATATACTGGTGAGCTCAGTATCAATTATTACATGGGCACGCTCTGAAGCGGTATGTCGCTTGTCAAACAACACATTTAAATTTTGCATCTATTGCAGTCCTCTGTTAAGAACCTTCGTCAATTTTGACTCTGCATAACATAGAACTCATAAACGGAGCCGCTACTTAACGCACGTAATATCGTCGCTGATATGCATTAGCGATCGTCTCTATGTACATCGCTCCTCTATATGAGGCGGATATTTGTGTTTGTGGTTTGCATCATATGCTGAAGCATCCGTTGTTTATCTTTACGTAGCTAACTCTGTGTGCTTTATTCACTTCCTGCTACCGCTGCAATCGTCTGAGCGCGCTCTGCTGCTCTGCAAGAGAATTTCAGACACGCTTTGCACCGGTGGTGCATAGAGCAAGCCATAATGCAGATTGTTTTCTCGAACACGTATCGTCACTATATGTGAATTACTTTAATGTAACTGAGTTACGTATTTCCTAAATTCTTATTGATTCAGTGCGGAAAGCAGAGAAAGTAAAATTGATGCTAAAATTCTGCGTTCCTACACAACAGAAAGTAGCGTTTACATTTACATTTATCTGTACTGATGGTCCACCACCTAACTAAGAAAATGGATTGTTTTTCGAATTATGCTTTTTACAGTTGTACAAAAGATATTTTTATTGTATCTTAGAATATACTTATGGTCATGACACATAAATAAAACCTTAAGGAAATAATATTAGACTGAGAAATTAGAACAATTTAACTCAAAATTATTTGATAAGGAACAAAAAGGGAAGGACAGAATGTGTAATATCCCATCGTTACTGCCAATCGCTAGACATCGAGCCACTTACCTCTGCGTCGTATACTGATATCTAATCATAGTGGTTGATCAGCAGTAGGGAAGTATCCCAGAATGAATGCCTTTCTACCCTATTCTATTGTAATTTCCGTTCTATTCCAGTAGTATCTGAAATCTTTATATCGTCCTACGTGTGTCGTTGGTATATTCAGTTTGAATCCCATCTAGTGATAGTATCGATCTACGTCTGCGGTATAACTATTACAGATTTAATGTCCATATTGAGGCAATAGTCTGACTCGACTATAGCTAGTTGTAGTCTGTAGGTGTTGTTTCTTTGTGTCCCCTGATTTTGGAGCTGTTGACGGTCACTCTGTCATTAATTAATGTTGTGCTGTATGCTCCATTTTGCTTCTAATACGTAGCTCATAAATTATAAATTGCCAACGGCTGATTCAGTGTTGCTTCGTCCTGCGGCGGATACTTACCATTGGTAATGTTCATGTCGAGTAATTGCCCGTCTAGTTCATCTGCACTCTTTTGTTTCTATGTATTCGGAAACATAGTACATGTAATAGTCAACGACTCTGCTGAGGTCTCTCCATTTATCTAAGTCTTATCCATACGCACATGTTATCACCTATGAAATTTGTTTGTCGGGTCCGCATCTGTAGTGTGCAACGTACATGCTCAGGAGTTCCTGATTACCTTCATTATCACTATATTCGTTGACCGAGATGCATTGGATGAAGGTGCTTAGGATAGGGGTCGCGTCCCATTAAAAAGTGCTCCTAGACCTGACTGGGTTCTGTTTGACGCATTTTCAACCGCTCCTGGACGTCGGGAAAATAGAAGTAAACTCTACGATCTTTAACAGATATTTCTCCACTCACGCTGCCACGCATTCACACGCCACGGGTGTTAGTTGGCTCTTGTGCCTTAAATCTTCCCCCTCATTCCCATTACTTTGTCTGGACTCTGAAGAGTCACACTTCTGTTTGTTTATTTTTAGTTACTTATTTAACCTGATCAAATTAGGGCCTTCAGGCTCTATCGTACTTCGGACCAAGTTTTCACGGACACAGTAGCTATTTTACATCATAATGTCCTAACAAAAATCCATAATTTTAACGTGACAAATAGCACTAAAATCATTTGAGAGTCTGTGGAAACAATGTGAATAAATAGAACTGACTAAGAACTAACAAATATTGCCGGTGCTTCTGCTACTGCTACCTCCAGTAATAATGGTTAATAATACTAGTAACAATAAAATAATAACATAATAATTTTTGTGGACTGGCAAGACAGCCAATCCACTGTGACGGGTAGCCGAAAGGCACGCGTTAAAGCTCACGCAGGATGGCGTGAGGTCTGAAACAGGACAATGTCTTGAGACTAGCAAAAAAGGCACGTAGCTTCTGGAATACTTAACTTTAATCCATAATTGGTGAACATCGCTCTTGACGGTACAGGCATCACAAGATAAATAGCAAATGATAATGGCGCCTTGCTAGGTCGTAGCAAATGACATAGCTGAAGGCTATGCTAACTATCGTCTCGGCAAATGAGAGCGTAATTTGTCAGTGAACCATCGCTAGCAAAGTCGGCTGTACAACTGGGGTGAGTGCTAGGACGTCTCTCTAGACCTGCCGTGTGGCGGCGCTCGGTCTGCAATCACTGATAGTGGCGACACGCGGGTCCAACGCATACTAACGGACCGCGGCCGATTTAAAGGCTACCACCTAGCAAGTGTGGTGTCTGGCGGTGACACCACAATAATAATAAAGGCAGTGGCAGATATGAAAGTTTTGTACGTTTACAGAATAGGAAATTTAAGCTGACTGCACCAGTTCGGAACGCTGGAAAATGAGGAAGATCTGGTTGCAAAGAAGGATGTAAAGAGGTGAGTGCGTATTGAGACTATGGTAATTGTTATTGTTGCATCAGCAGGTATGTCATTAAGAATCTTTGGAAACTAGAGATGTTATTCAGTTCACTAACACAATGAGGGACGTTATTCCAGAGTCGGGTTTCTGCTACAAAATAAGGATTCGACAATGTGGCTGAGTGATGAAGTGAGACAGAAACAGTTTTGCTCTGATGGGAAGGGATGTTTCTGTCATTATGTTCAGACAACAGCGTCAGGACCAAGAAGAGACATGAAGGACAGTGTACATTGATAAGATAATAGAGTAGACAGAATTTATTGAAATTTCTCTGCTTGTTCACACGCATCTACGATACTTGTGCATATGATGGTGAGATTTGATGAAAGAGTCAAACGTCATAAATGTATCGACACTAGCGTTCGCAAACTGTTCCTGGTGCCGTGAGCTTTCCTGAGAATGTACTTGCAGGATAATATCGCTGTAATTAATAGCTGGGAGTACAAGAGTTTATGTACAAGTTTCTTTCTCAGACGATGATGGAAGAGCTTGCAGTTACGTGTCCAGTCCAATTTAAATTTTCGTCTATTATTATTGTTAGACTCTCTGCTGAGAGAGAGAAGTTGATATGTGTACCACTTAGGGTTAAAGGTAGTACGAATTCTCGATATTGCGGGCTAATAAGCCTAGAATGGCCAATCAGGCAGTTTGGGTTTTGGACAGGTTCAGCTTAAACCAATATTTTGTGCTCATTTTGGTACTGCACTCAACTTAGTTCTGAAATTCTCGCTTGTTGTGTTCAGGGTTTATTCGTTTTGCACTTAGACACAACTGGAGATCATCGGCATAAATATGATGTTTGCAAAAGGACAAAATTGATGCACATCATTAACACACAATTGAAAGAGTATAGGACCTAATACTTAACCCTGAGGGATGACTGATATCATCGGCCTCCATTGTGACTTTCTGGTGCCTGACACGAAACACCGCTGAAAAGTCGCCAGGTATGAGTGAGACCATTGCGCTGCACTTGGCGAGAAACATTGACTGCTAATCTTGGTGACAGTGTCAAAGGCTTTGCTGAAGTCTAAGCAGCACATGATAGTCGCCTCTCGTCAATCCATGACAAGCTTGAGGTCATCCTGTTATCTTTATTAAGGCAGATGTTGTGTTGTGACGGAAAACTGGGTGGTTCTCGTCTTGTAGGTAATTTTTAGTTCAATAGTTTGTTAGCTGGCCGTGGACTACATTTTCTAAGGCGTCGGACAGTGCGGGCAGAATGTAAATGTACTGCGGAGCATCCTTTATAGGCAGTTGCTTAGTCAGTACCTGTTTCCAAGCCCCGGAGGAAACGCTTGTGGTTAAGTATATCTGCTATAGTAGGCAGCAATGAGTCAACAGGAAGCTTCATCAGTTGGTCTGTGATGCCGTCGTGGCCAATAGCAGCTGGTGTGATACACTTGGTGGCTTGGTCGGTACTGCAAGTAACATGCTTTAGACAGATTTTTTCGTGGCTACAGACTTCTACCCCCTTGAGGTAATCAGTGAGTCTCTGTTTCGTTAGTGGTTCAGTTGTGGTTTTAAATAACTTGAGGCTCCGGTGCTGATGGCCAAAACACTTCTAAGAACTAAATAGTCAAAAACTGAGAAACACATTAACACTAGAACAGAAAATGAAGGACATTATAGAATAACAATGTTGGAAAAATCAGTAGCACACCTCCATAAGCAAAGATTAAATAGATATTTGATAGAAAATGGAAGAATGAATGGCAGGGGATCAATAACTGTATGAAAAGAGCAGCAGATGAAGTACTGAGCAAACAAACTACCTGGAAACGAAAGAAAGGTTCGAGAATGTGGGACGACGAAAAGGCCCTGAAGGATACGGATATAGCTAATGAACCTTATATATAGCTAAGAAGGGGCCACGGTAGAGTGCGTGAAGTTAGACAACTTTAAAGAGCTGCTAGAAATACTGTAAAATCTGTAGACAACTTTAAAGAGCTGCTAGAAATACTGTAAAATCTGCTACAAAAAGGAGCCTATGGAGACAACTGGGAAAATTTCATGATTGATGTGGAACATATCGGAGACATGACTTCGCATACAGGTTATTAAGGAATTTAAATAAACCAGAAGGAGACAACACATGAATAGATGTGCTAACGAACAGATGTGCTAAAGAATGCTGAATGGATTATTATAAAAACATTTTGCTTCATCCTGAGGCAGGCATGTCTACTAGTCCTGAATATATAATAAGAGAGCTAGTAAAAAATATTGATTTGCTTACTTTAAGAGAGGTAGGGGCAGTAATTAAAAAAAACAAGAGAATAAGAATATTTTGGGACCAGAGGATATAAATGTAGAACACATGAAGAATGGATAGATTTGGCTCAAACTCCGCCTTCTTCAGCTATTAAACAACTACTGTCTTTCTATGAAGATTCCTGGTAGATGCTTAATGGCCACTGTCTCTTCTATGTTTAAGAGGGAAGAAGGAAACCGACAGATTACATAAGTACAAATATATTAAATGCAGCATATTAAGTATATGCTGCTAGTTTAAATAAATTATTAAAGCCAATAGTAGAGTCACTCTTGCAAGAAAAACAGAATGGTTTCTGCAAAGGGAGAACTTTTATTAACAAGTTATTCGTTATGAAATAGCTAACCGAGAAAAGAAGGGAATTCAGTCTATCCTACTGTATGACATATGTAGATGTAGAGGAGGCCTTCGATAAGATAGATAGGCACGAATTATGGAATGTAAAGGTTAAAGGGGGCTACCGTCATACGTAATAAGGTGTATAAGAAGTTTAGTTGATAGACTCTGCTTCAGTCTCATCTTACCCTATTACAATTGGGAAATTATAGTTATTAATGAGGCAGTACGACAAGGTTGTGTATTATACAGATGGAATGATCATGAACCAGCTGGAATTATTTTAGGAAGGATCTCATTAAACATGCCAACATATGCTGATGACATAATGATTATACAAGACAATGAAGATTATCTGCCAAGTTTTAAATTTAAACATTCCCCCCCCCCCCCACCTCCCCTCACATATTTCATGGCTTTGATTAGTTCTTAAAAATAGGACCGCATTTCCAAAGTAGTCACTAATCCCTGTTCCATTTTTTCTTGTAATAGCTGCTACTAATCGTTACCGCAAAGGTATCCACACATAAAATACTACTATGAGTAACGGAGATCCAACACAATGTCTATACTCACGTAGAAACTGTACATTTCCTGTTCAGATCGTAGTAAAGATAGCTTAGAACCCATATTACTTCCGCATTATCTCCTTTATGCATGGAGAATGGGATAAAAACACCTATCTATGAGCCAGTACCTACCCAAATATCTCTATTCTTATTCTATTCCGTAGGTAAAACGCACCATAAAGACGAAAGACTAATTGCACCCATCATTGTAGAATGCAGGTCCTCGAAACTAACGAATAAGACTTCCGTCAAATGTTACTGATTTCAGTTTCACGAATATATCAACTCAGTTTTGAACCTGTGGCCGACCAAGTACGACGTCTTCAAATTTAGTCGATGTTGATGTAAAGCCTATATTACAAGAACTGGAGATTCCAGAGAAAATGAATTAGTCGCACTAGTGTCTCGTACGCAATCTCCTTTATACAATCTCCTTTATACAGTTGCTGTACTTCCCAGAACCAACTGGGTTTGTATTTCTACGCTTAGCTGCGGGAAGAACATACGAAACACTCCAGACGGATATCATGAAGCTTGGAAGTGAATACCATCATTTCTTTCTCTGGTTATTAGGATTTATGCTTCATTTAGTAGTATTTTAAAACATCTATAATTCAGTACATAAATTGAAAAATGTAAAAAAAAAATTTCGTTGTCGATAGCAACATAAGCTACCGATCTCATCTGATAACTCGTTTACGTCTAACGAAAGCAATAGTGGTCCTATTACGTTCCCTTAGGCTACAAGCATTATTACATTTTGTTGAAGAAATGGATTAATTAACGAAATAAATAGTGGTCCTATTACGTTCCCTTAGGATACAACCATTATTACATTTTGTTGAAAAAATGGATTAATTTATGACGTACTGAATTTGATCAGTTAAAAATTCTTCTAGTCTGCCATATATCTGAGAATGTACTTTGCATGATAGCATGCAGGTTGTCAGTCGTCACTTAGTTTATAACATGAAGCGTGTGAGAAAGATGGTTACTTGCCACACGAGTGGTGTTTACAGAACTTAAGTTTAATCTTTGAAATCAGTTTCTATCTTAGATTTATCAGGCTTTCCCAAGAGATATGCTACGTCTCTTGGGTCTGTGTCGGACCACATCTACATCTCAGTCTGCATGACTACTCTGTTTTGAGGCTAAATTTCCTGGCAGAGGGATCTTCGAACCAGATTCAGGCTATTTCTGTACAGTTCCACCCTCTAACAGCGCTTGGGACACCTTAACACTTGAATGTTTTTGTGTGAACTATGACTTCGCTTATTTTATTATGACGATCATTTCTTCCAGTGTAGTATGCTGACAGTAAAATATTTTCAAACTCAGGGCAGAATGTTGGATTAAAACTTCGTGAAAAGATCTTGCCACGACTAGAAACGACTTTAGTTTAACGACTGCCATCGAAACTCGCTTATCGTATCCGTGACAATCTTTCCCCTCTTTCGTGATAATGCCCTTGGTTGAACTTTTCCGATGTCCGCCGTCAGTCCTACCAAATAAAGATCCCATACCGCTAAGCAGTACTCTGCCAGAGGTAGAATAAGCATAGTGCAGGCAATCTCCTCAGTAGCCCATATCATCTTCTGAGTGTTGTGCCAATAAAATGTAGTCTTTGGTTTGCCATTCTCATAACATTATGTGTATGATCTTTCCAATTGTTCGTAATCGTAATACCCAGGTATTTAACCAAATTGACAGCCCTTAAATTTGTGAGATTTATTATATATTTAATGGCTTTCTTTTCGCACTACTTTGGATCTCCTCACAGTTTTCCTTACGAAGAAACCACTTCCACTTTTGGCACCATTCAGGTATCGCGTGTAAATCATTTTGCAGTTAGTTTTCATCTTCTTATGACTTCGTAGATGGTAAATGACAGCATCATCTGCAACTGATCTAAGTGGGCTGCTCAAATTAAAAAAATGGCTCTGAGCACTATGGGACTCAACATCTTAGGTCATAAGTCCCCTAGAACTTAGAACTACTTAAACCGAACTAACCTAAGGACATCACACACACCCATGCCCGAGGCAGGATTCGAACCTGCGACCGTAGCAGCCTCGCGGTTCCGGACTGCAGCGCCAGAACCGCACGGCCACCGCGGCCTGCTGCTCAAATTATCTCCTAAGTCCTTTATGTAGACATAAACATCAGAGAGCCTTCCTTGTGGAACGCCGGATATCATTTCTGTTTTGCTCGATGATTTTCCGTCGATTACTACGTGCTGTGACCTTCCTCAGAGGAAATCAAGACTCCAAAACTGAAGCGATAGTCCACAGACACTAAATTTGATTAGAAATCATATTGTTGGGGATGGTGTCAGAAGCCTTCGGGAAATCTGGAAATTGCTCAAAATCTTTTCGAGGCTACCGATTGACAGGTGCCTGTTGTTACATATATGTCTACATCTACATTCATACTCAGAAAGTCGCAATACAAACCATGTCGAAAGGCGCTTTCTACAAATGACTACCGTTTTATTTCCTTTCTTGTTCCTATCACAAACGGAGCAAGGGACGCTTCCGTACGAGGCCTGAACCGTCTTATCTACGCTATCTTTACACGAGATGTACATTGGTGGCAGTAGAACCATTTCGCAGTCCGTCCCGACGGCCGGTTCTCTAAACATTTTCAACAATGTTTCGCAAAAATAACATCTTCTTTCGTTCAGATATTTCCATTTGAGTTCAAGGAGCATTTTTGTAATAATCACATGTTGATCGAAACTTCCGATGACAAATCTGGTAGCACGCCCCTGAAATTCTTCATGATCTTCCTTTAATCCGACCTGGTTGCGATCCCACAAACTCGAGTAGTATTCAACGATAGATCGCACGATGGCACGAATGTTTTGTCACAGTCTTCTTTGTACTCGAGGGACACTTTCCTAGAATTTTCACAATAAACTGGAGTCATCCATTTGCCTTTCTTACAAACGATCTTACGTGGTCGTTGCATTTCGTGTCGCTTTGCAATGTTACGCCTAAATATTGAATCGACATGATAGTATCAAGCAGCACACCACATTAGATTACAGTATTGCTTACATTACCCATCTGTGTTGATTTACACTTTCCATATTTAGAGCAACCTGCCTACCATCCCACCAAGTAGAAATTCAGTCCTAGTCATCCTAGATCTCCTACAGTCGCTCAGTGACACTAACTGGTGTGCTACGGCGTCATCAGCATACAGTGGCAAATAATGGTGCTCAACCTATCCGTCAGATCGTTGAATTATACACACTTCATTTCACACTTTCCTTGAGCTTTCCTAGCAATACCTTTATCAATGATGTAAGACGTTTTGGTTTCTGTTACTTAAAAAGTGTTCGGGCCAATCAAGTATCAGAAACGTACTGGAAGAGCTCTTACCTTCGTTAACAGTGTGGATTGCCACACTCTGTCAACCGTTTTGCGGAAATATAGGAATATCGGATCTGCAGCCACTACTACGTAACAAGTAGCAACCACCTGACAATGTTACCACAAGAAATGATATGGCTTTTGCATGTAGTGATCCGGCAGCAGGCCAAAGATCCATACAGTCAAATTTGCTTGACATGTTATTTGGTAGATGTATTCTATGTTATTATATTTTAGATTCTTGATTTCAATTCTTCTTTTTGTGACATATAACGGAAATTAATTTTCAGTGGCACTCGATTCTTAAATTTTTGTGTTGTTCAGCGGCCGGCCGTTGTGGTCGAGCGGTTCTAGATGCTTCAGTCCGGAACCGCGCTGCTGCTACGGTCGCAGGTTCGAATCCTGCCTCGAGCATGGATGTGTGTGTTGTCCTTAGATAAGTTAGGCATAAGTAGTCCTAAGTCTAAGGGACTGATGTCCTCAGATGTTAAGTCACAAGTGCTCAGAGCCATTTAAACAACGTTTTGTTGTTGACTGGTATACTACAATAATCAAATTCCTCACCAAGGTGATAAGCACAAAGTAGCTGTGCATTATAACAATACACACAATGTGCTATGTTGTCTTAACCGTACGGTGAATCGATGCGAGGGATCTCTCTTAACTTGTTGTAGTTGCCTCTGCGAAACTAAGTTAGAATTTCCTTTTACTGCGTGGTTGAATAAGCTGTACTTCTCCCAATATGAAATATGGCTACCAACGTCCAATTAGTCGCAGTTTGTACTTAACTTGTGCACTTATTTATCAGCACGTGATGTGTCATAGCGTTCGTGTACATTTCACATGACTTGAAGTCCCGCGTAAAATTCATTGCATTTAAAGCTGAATCAATATTGCTGACAGCATGGCGGAAGTAATTCTCTGTTAGATTCCTCCTATACTTGTAACGTCCGTCACATTTCACGAAGTTCCAAAACAATTCCACTAGCTTCTATTTGTTGCGGTAGCTGAGATATAACTGAGGAGAGCCCTCACTAGATTCACGGATAACTTTCACAAGTTCTCTGATCGTATTTTAAGGGAGAATTCACTGACATGAGAAACTAGAAAACTCCTTATAGTAGTCGATTCTCTTTAATTTCATGACACGGAAGGAAGACTGGTTACATTTCAATGTGTCGTTGAGAGCGCAGTCCTTTGTAAAATAACGGAGAGGTAATGCCTTGGCCTCACTCAAGAAATATCGTAGCATTAGCTTAAGCACGGAAGAATTAAATCAAGTTTACTGGGTGAAATTGCTCTAACAATTTGTTTCACAATACTAGGTGTGGAAATAATTAGGGGGCTTTTTGTTTTTTCATTTGTAGTGATCTGCTGGATTTGAGGAGCGTGTGAAATTCTTTTTTTGGTGTTGTTGGCTAGGCCTACTGATTACCCCGCCACAGTAAGTGTATCGTGTTGCTTATCGACGTGCACGCTGATAGGCTGTGCGTCCTGTGTATGTACCGTCAGCAGTGTCCATACTACTAAACCACTATATCACTGCAGTTGAACTCCCGTGGCTGTTATCGCAGACATGTGGTACAGAAAACATGACAGTGCACAGTGGTGATTAAGGTAAACGCATCGCATTGTGAATGCTTCCGGGACACTCGTGTGTGCATAGTATCGAGTGGTTCAGTGTGTCATCGTGAAATATCGCTATAAAAACTCACGATAAGCCACTCCCAGGTGCCACAATATTATGTCGACTAATATTTTTCCCTCCTTCTTGTGGTTGTTGTGTTGGAAAGGCCACTGTATGGCTCCCGTTTAGTCATGCTGTGAACAAGACCTGCGGGTATGCTGGAGGGGACCACTGTTGCCTGACATAGTAGCGCGGCGGGGCAGTCAGCGGCACTGTAATACTGCTTTCGTCATAAGAATAAAACTAATGTAAACCAACACACAAGAGTTGATTGGTCAGTGCCGTAAGACATGTACGCTGGTGTGGTTACGCTATTGTGTATTAGATATCTTATTACCATGTTACTGTAGATTAGACTTTAGGCCACTCAAACGTATTAAGAGCATTCAACATTTTTCTTAAGCATACTTCAGCTATATAGCTTTTATTTCAAAAATCGATCCGCAATATGTGTAAACACTAGTTGTGCTCTGATTGTCAGTTTATTAAAACGTTATGCTCCGTAGTGAAACACGCGCGTTGAACAGCAATAGCGAGAAGCAGGTTCTTACTAATGTTTTTCTCAAATTTACAGAAAACATCAGCTTTGAAGAGTCCGAGAAACTTTAGTTAATAACGTGGAGTCTGTCTTTTGATTTTTAAGAAATGAAAAGAAAAGGAAAGAAATGAAATACAATGTGTATAGCTTTATTGATAGCATTGGACAATGGTAACTGGGTATCCAGTGGATCGCTTTTTAGAATATTACTGTGGCCTTTTTCTGATGTTTTTGTTCGCTCAGTTCGAACACCTTCATCGTTTAAATTTAAAATTCATGAAATATGTGCTAATTAAGATATATGTAACTACCCTTCATTCATGATAAATCACGTCTTCTTGTTTCTAAATACATATAACATACAAAATTCCAGTTTTCATTATAAAAAGTGCAACTTCTTAACTATCGACATTTTATAAAATATTTTAATTACATAGTTTAAATTAAGAAAACATTACAGATTAATGTTTGGGACAGAAATCAAAAATTCAAACATTCTTTATTCCGGCTATGTCCATTGCTTTCTATCCCCTATGTAATGTCACAAGAGCCAATGTTATAAGCGTAGTAGAAACATGGAAAACAATAATTTTCACACCATCGAACACACCGTAGACATGCTGCATTTGACGGCTGTTACCGTACCATTGAAACCTGAATGCAGTAGAACTGATGTACAGCCTGGTTAAGGAATTTGTTGGGAGAAATAACAAAACATTTAAGCTGCCACAAGTACTAAAAGTAGTGCGCGACACTTCTGTCACACATCACTGGCGAACAGATGTGAAGCAGAACAGCCTGCCGTAGAAGAAGAGGAGAAAAATGTGGCTTCGTGGATTCTGTTGTTGATCCCCGTTATCAACATAGCGGATGACAGTTCTAGTACATATATACATTCCTAGTGTTCCAGAATGTGAGGCGTTCAGACGTTGTCAAACGACTAATAGTACACAATACCTTCACTGACTTCAGTATTTACACTCAAGTTCCAAAGAAACTGATATAGACATGCGTATCCAATGCAGAGATATGTAAAGAGGCAGAATATGGCGCTGTGGTCGGCAACGTCTATATAAGACGACAAGTGTGTGGCGCAGTTGTCAGATTGGTTGCTGATGCTACAATGGCAGATTATCAACATTTAGGTGAGTTTGAACGTTTTGCTATAGTCGGCGCACTAGCTGTATGGGACACGACTATTTCACAAGTGTACCGTAAATGTCAGGAATCCGGTGAACCATCAAATCTCCGACAGCGCTGAGTCCGGAAAAAGATCCTGCGAGATGGTTGCCAACGACGACTGAAGAGAAACGTTCAACGTGACAGAAGTGCAACCATTCCGCAAAATGCTGCAAATTTCAGTGTTGGACCATCAACAAGTGTTAGCGTGCGAAGGCTTTCGGAGCCGAAGGCACACCCGCGTACCCTTAATGACTACACGGCACAAACCTTCACGCCTCGCCTGAACCCGTCATTACCGACATTGCACTGTTGATGATTGGAAACATTTCGCCTCGTCGGATGAGTCTCGTTTCAAGTTGTATCGAGCGTATGGACGTGTAGGGGTAGGAAGACAACCTCATGAATCATTGGACCCTGCTTGTCTGCAGGGAATTTTTGAAGCTGGTGGAGGCTCTGTAATGGTGTGGGGCGTGTGTAGTTGGAGTGATATGATATGGGACCCTTTATACGTCTAGATATGACTCTGACAGGTGACACGCACGTAAGCATCCTGTCTGTTCACCTGCGTCCATTCATATCCTTTGTGCATTCCGACGCAATTCCTGCAGGGCAATGCGACACTCCACGCGTCCATAACTGCTACAAGTGGTTCCAGAGATACGCTCCTTAGTTTAAACACTGCCGCTAGTGACCAAACTCCCCAGACACGAACATTAATGAGCATATCTGGGATGCCTTGTAACGTGCTGTTCAGAAGAGATCCTCACCCCTCGTATTATAACGGATTTATGGACAGCCAGCCCTGCAGTATTAATTGTGTCAGTTCCCTCCAGCACTACTTCACTCGTTAGTCGAGTCCGTGCCACGTGGTGTCTGACTTTTCTGCATACTCGTAGGGATCCTACACGATATTAGGCAGGTGTATCAGTTTCTTTGGTTCTGCAGTGTAAATATAAAGTGATAGCCCTGTAATACTCTTTTACGGCACACATAGCTCACGTAGAAAAATTACCCTGCGTGTAAGGCAGGCATTATTATCATAATTGTTTTTAATTACAATACTGTGTTATCTAAGAACGAGAGCATGTTGTGTTTTTCATCTGGTGTCCTCAGCAGCATATCTCCATAGTTTTGCAGTGCATTAATTTTTTCGGATTAAAAAGTAAACGACATTCGAAGCTTCATTATTTCTTTACTCGTCTCTTTTTAAGTGTTAACTGCTGCTGTTGAGATCCCTGCAGTTTACTTGGACCAGCTAGCCGGCCAGTGTTGGCCGAGTTGAATGCACCGCTAACGCTATTGTTCCTGGTTATCGACGAGTGGTCGTGAGCCTAACACAGAGGAGAAAACTAATTCATATTTGCATACTTGCTTATACTCCAGACAGCTTGGCTTGCGCATTAGGTGAAACGAAATCCAATGAGAGTCCAACAAACGCTGAAGAATAAACACCGTTCGCATCAAGTTTACTAACGATGAACGCAGTTTGAGAATAGATGAAACGTTGTAGGGTCTGATCGGCTGTACTGCCCTCATGCTTCTTGATAACTAATGTCACGTAAGCCATTCCGTGCTTAATTTCTTTTTGTGTTAAGTACTCAGAGTATGTGTTATTCTTGGAACTGTGAGCACTGACAGTGTACACGCCAAAGAAGTTCTCGTTTAGGTCATTCGTTAATATTCTGTGCAGGAAAGCACTGGTTTCATTTCGTACGGCTACGGCGCTGTCAGCCACCATAACTATAACATAAACAGTTCTAACACTGCAGCACTGTGGAGTCGTAAGACACTAGAAGCTGTATGCTGTGTATTTAAGCATAGCGTGGTCTTTGCTGTGGTCTGAATGCAATTGCCCACATGGACCGTGGCCTCCTGTGAGCACCACCCTCCGTGGTCCCTTTATAATATCGCCTTACTGATACCGCCGGTATCTCCTCTTCTGACAGTGATGTGTACACATTGTGAATTATCCCTTGTGCTGTTGTTTGGTACATAATTGCAAAAGCTACCAAGTTGTTTAGAGAGATTACTTCACTCTTAATAACTGAGTTTGCGCTTACAGTTTATACCGTCTCAACTTTAACTTTATTTCTTCCAGACAATAATGTGCTCAGTATACGGTTTTGTATGTTATTTCCGTCTGTCTCTTCGTTGAGTGCCATCGGACGTTGGCTGTGAATATTTTGCCTTTGTGCTCTACGAATACTGCAAAAACTCCACTATCATGCACTCTAAGATTTTACCAAAGAAAAGGAGGCCTACCACGAAGGGGTTTCCTAAATCGGTGGATGTGTATGGACAAAAAATGATTATAATTTCAGTTACTCAAGAGATAGAGCTTCACAATTTGGGCAACTCTAAACAGACTGGTCCACCTCTGTCCCTTATTCCGTTCGACATTGACTTTTTTGGACGTCCTCCTGAGGGATATATGGCCAAATTCTGTCCTACTGGCGCCTTAGATTGCCAAAATCCCGAGATTATCAAAGAGCCCTGCAGCTAATACTCTAAACGTTTTCAGCTGGCCAAGGTGGGATTGCTACATCAAGTCAGCACAAACGCCGTCATCAACGCGAACGGTGGTTGGTAATGTGCACTGGGCCAAGAACACAGGATGGTGGGAGTACTATTATGCTATAGGAGACATTCTGCTGCTCTCGCATGGGATCTGTGGTAGTAATCGAAGACACGCTGACAGCTGTGGACCACCTACACCCCTTCATGCTTTATGTATTCCTTGCCGGCCATGTCATCTTCCAGCAGGATAAATGTCCATCTCTCAAAGCCAGAATCGAGCTACAGTGGTTTGAAGAGCACGGTAATGCACTCATGTTGGTGTCATGGCCGCGAAATTCGCTTGGTGTGAATCCAATGGAAGCCATTTGGGTCACTATCAGGTGCCATCACCGCTGTTTGAGGAAATTATACGACATATATGTGGACATCTGGTGCGGCGTACCACAACAGAGCTACCAACAAACTGTCGAATCCGTGGGACGCAGAATCGGTGACGTATTGCGTTCCAAAGATGGAAAAACAAGTTATTAAGCAAGTGGTCATAATGTTTGGGCTTGTCTGTGTATGCCTGGGCGCGCGCAAAAGTGCATTTTCAGCACTTACTGTAATGTAAAAGACAGGATCAATTCAATAAATATGGACCTTTGCATTATCTTATTTGTCATTTCTTTTTTATCTGGTTATTACATGTTTATCTGTGTGTTATTGTATCTGTTCCTAGTGGGCAATCATTTGTGCGTAATTGGCGAGCTATCTGTACTCGGAGCCGGTTTGCCGAGCGCCACCCATACAAGGGAAAGAAGTTGTTAACATCGTTGCCAAACATCTGCAATTTTTCAAACAATAAGCTATAGGCTTTATATTAAAACCGACTGCGAGGAAGAAAACGCTGCGCTCTGTAATGCTGTGGGAATATGCGGTTTAATTTTCTTTCTCACAGTCCGTTGTAACTTCCACAACCGGAAATTTAAACCAATAGACAAAGTGTTTCGCACCTTCGTATGTTTTCTCCTTTTATGTAATTTGACACAAGAATTCTGTACATAACTGTGTACTGGTTTGCTTTCTCGAAGTCGGTTTTAACAGGAAGTTTTTACTCCAAAGTTGAACTTACGCCGTTTCAGCTTATGATTACATTACTACTATGGAATCTGAATCGTTGTAAACTTTGTAATAACACCTGTTCGCAAATTAAAAGTGCGAAATACTGTCATTGAAGCTGTTACTCTCCTTCTCTTGCCACAAATACCAATCGTCTCAATGGGTTTACCCAGTCATGTTAAGTAAAGTCATTTTCCAATCAAGGTTCCGTTTGCAAAGACAATAAACTAGGCTCCAGATCAGATAGAGGGGCAGGAGAGATGTACAGTGAGGGGGGGAAGAGATGGAGAGTGAGTGGAAGAAATGTACGTAGAGAGGGGGTGAATAGGAATCGGAGAGAGAGAGAGAGAGAGAGAGGAAGGGAGCAGATGGACATAGAGAGACGACAGGAGGTGACAGAGAGGAAGAGATGGACAGAGGGAGGGGGGGGGGGGGAGGAGGCTAGGACATATACCCAGTTCTCACACATATTCAACAGTTGGTATCTTATAAATATAAATAATATACGACATATAGAATTGGATCTCTTCGCATATGACACTGGTAATCAGTTCAAAGATGCACGTTACCATGAACTCGCCTAAGACGAACTCGCAGTTGACGCGAAAATATATTGACTCCGGCAGGAATCCATTAGTTCTTATGAAAGTTTTTCCGTCCCTAGCGTAACCAAATTTCTTTGTAAAACAAACTTCCAAGTATCATCTCAAAAACCAGAGTGTGAGGTACATTTAAATAAATTCAATAATTTGTGCATCAACATTTAGAAACGTATTCGAAGCAAATGGTGTTTTTAGTCGTAGTCAAATCGAGCTAGAATACTGAACAAAAACCTACAAACGGTAGCACGCGGGACATGGCAAATACGAAACAGACAGCTCTAAATGTACAGGTAAAGCTTAGCATTGTAGATGAAAGGGACCGTGGTTCAAAGAAAGAACGACTGCAGAGCAGTTTGGAATTTCCAAATCTACTTTACGATAGTTAAGAATCGAGAAAAAATCGTTTAATGTTGCTGCATCAGGTTAAGGAAAAAAATCTAAACGACTTTGCAGCGATAAATATGAAGACATCGTGACGTTACTGCTAGAATGATTCAGTTGTATGCGTGCATCTAACGTACCCTTAAGCTGCCCTATGATTCGGTCAAAAGCAAATGAGATTTCCAAAAATATCGGCATCAAAGACTTCAGTTATTCTGCTGGTTGGCCGTATCGGTTCCTAATGAGATATTCCATCTCTACAAAGTTGTGGTGAAGCAAATAAAATACATGAAGAAAGAGCGAACAGCTGGTTGTATGAATTCGACCGAGTGGGGGAAAAGTAGGCCTCTTGTGATGTGTTCATTATGGATGAAATCGGACTTTTCCACAAACTTTTTCCGAATCCCACCCTGGGGATAAAAGGTGATAAGTGCCACGGTGGAGCACTCAGCAAACAATGTCTAACTTCTGCCCTTGTATGTAATGCGTACGACGAGAGAAGTTAAGTCCCTGGGTTATGGGTAAGTCTGAGAAACCACGTTGTTTCAAAACCCTAGATATGGACACTTTAAAGGTAAAGTGTACATATCTAATGTTTTGAATAAACTCTCATCATAAGAAAGGTGTATCAACGGCACATCATTCGTTTCAACAGTCGAATGGTTGCTCAAAACAGTTATGTACTTCTTACATTGGACAGATATACTGCCATAACGTACGGGATCTGAAGTGAGCAACACACACAGCTTTTTCCAACAAACGCGACAAGCTGCCTTCAGCCCTTGGACAAAGACATTATTTCTCTCTGGAAGAAATTGGTTCTGCTTGACGTAATAAAAGCCATCGCAGCAGCCTGGAACTCTGTGTCGCCACATCACATGTAGCAGTGCTTTAACAGAACCTGGAGGCAAGGAACGCTGAAGTTGTACTCGAGTTAGGTGATACCACTTCCCCTGATGAATGGACAGTTTTGCAAGACGTTGCGAACCCTGGGATTAATTTCGCGGAATTCATTAGTGGAGACGCCGATGTTGTCGAAAGTGAGGAGGAGAAGAATGCCAATACCATTCCAGCTACCCGTCGGGAGACGGTTACGGACTCGAACAGTTTAGAACGATTTGCGTCAACATCCGATGCCGCGGCTGGGTTTACGGACACTATAGTTACAATTGGTCGTGAAATTAAAAGATAGTTTCGTTCCGGTGAACGTCAGCGAACCATGTTTCAATTTTTTCCAGGAACAGAGTCCATCTTAAAATGATTGATACTGTCGTGTATTACGCATTTCTGTATTACTGTACATGTAAACGTATTAAAATCTGCATTTTTCACTTAACACAATTTTATTTTGAGATGAACTCTTGATTTTTCGGCTCCGTCGCATTTGTGTTAACGATATTATACATACTACTACAGAATGAATAATAGGTAATCTTTTTAAAAATATTAGCGATTTTCTACTAATGTTCTCACTTTCAACTTGACATTCAGTACTGCAGATATAGAGGGACTACAACAATGTTAATTGATGAGGAAATATCAACAATGGTGGAAACTTCAAACATTTTAGGCGCCCGTATTCATGAGAATATAAACTGGAAGAAACACATATTTGAACTTCTAAAGCAATTCGGTCCAACTACATATGTACTTCGAATCGCTGCAAATCTGGTAGAGAGACAAATCAGTAACCTCACTTATTCTGTGTAGTTTCATTCAGTAATGTCGTATGGAATAATGTTCTGAGGTAGACCACATTTAGAAACGAGAGTTTTCGTTCCTCAAAAACTTGAAGTAATAATAATATGTGATACTCACCCATCACCTCGTAGATATATTTTTAATGATTTAGGCATTTTGACTATTGCTTCACAGTATATTTATTCCCTCACAAAGTTTGTTTTAAATAACACGCTACAGTTGAAAAGGAATAATGATGTACATAATTATAAAACAAGAAGAAAGACTGACATTCATTATTCCACATTAAGGTAGTCTTTCGCACAAAAAGAGTATATAATGCTATCACCAATTTTCTTATCGCTTCCACAATGACAGGCAACAATATTAATTTTGATACCAAATTGAAAAAGGTTCTGCTTGACAAATTCTTCTGTTCATGTGTTATGCAAATTATGGTGGGTCGGAATTACTGATTCATATCTGCATTTGAAATAAAAAATCTTTTAAATGGTCAGTATGTAGGCATATTTACATATGAATGTGTAACGCGAATGCATACTGACTTTGATAATCGTCTAAATGATCAATTGAAAATAAAATTGACTATGTAACATGAATGATTACCAATGAGATACGTTCTGCGTAGTTGATGGGTGATCAACAGAAATTCGAAATTAAATTTCACAATAATTTCTTGTACCATGGACCAGAATATCTTGTACGCTGATACTGCGCTTGGCGAGTGTTCAATCATTTTATGATGGGGAGCAAACATCAGCCAAATGGTTGATGGAGACCGATGGTATCTTACGTAACAACGTGAAGTGAGTTTAACCAGCCAGAGAGTTTCTTCTGGGATTGGACAGAATGTTCCAAATGGATTGCCTTAGAAAGGGTAAACTTTTAAGTGGCGAATAATAAATAATTGTTATGGAACAAATAACATGAGATGAGGTATTGGTTGTAGAAGCATAAACATCGGAAAAACGTAATTTGTTTGTATTATTCGGAAACAGGGAAGCTGTGGCATTTGTTTTACGAATTAAATGTGTGCATTTTTCACCATACTTACGGATTCTAACTACCAATCGTTCCCAATGTGTAAATAAGCATTTTGAGACTAATGAACGTGTGACTACATAAGAGAAAAGTGAATTACGTTTAAAATAACACTTTAGGATAAAAAAACTTAATTTTGCTGTCCCTTGACGTAGTTTATTCCAAATAAGGGGTATCATACACTGGAGAGCCAAAGAAATGGGTCACCTGCCTACTATCGTGTAGAGCCCCTGCGAGCACGCAGAAGTGCCGCAACACGACTTGGCATGGACTCTCGATTAATGTCGGAAGTAGTGCTGGAGGGAACTGAGGCCAGTAACCCTGCAGAGCTGTCCATGAATCCATAAGAATGCTGGAGGGGTGGGGGTTGGATGGGGGGAGGAGGTGGAGGTATCTCCTGAACCACACGTTGCAAGGTATACCAGGTATGCTCAATAATGTTCATGTGTGGGAGTTTGCTGGCCAGCGGGAGTGTTTAAACTCATAAACTGAAAAGAATGTTCCTGGAGTCATTCTGTAGAAATTCTGGACGTGTGTGTGTGTGTGTGTGGAGGGGGGGGGGGGGTCGCGTTGTCCTCCTGTAACTGTCCAAGTCCGGTGGAAGGCACAGTGGACATGACTGTATGCAGGTGAACACACATAGGATGATTACCTACGTGTCACCTGTAATAATCGTATCTAGACGTATCAGGGGTCCCATATCACTCAAACTACACACGCCACACCATTACAGAGCCTCCACGAACAGTTCCCTGCTGACATGCAACGTCCATGGATTCATACCTGCACACGTCCATCCGCTCGATACAATTTAAAACGAGACCCTCTGAGCGGGAACATTTTTCCAGTCATCAACAGTCCAATGCCGGTAACGACGGATTCAGGCGAGGGGTGAAGCTTTCTTTCGCGCAGTCCTCAAGGGCACACGAGTGGGCCTTCGGCTCCGAAAGCACATATCGATGTTTCGTTGAATGCTTCGCAAGCTGATGCCCCAGCACTGAAATCTGCTGGGGATTGCACTTCTCTCACGTCGTCGTTGGCACTGTTGTTGCAGAATCTTTTTCCGCCCGCAGTGATGGAGATTTGATGTTTCATCGGATTCCTGATATACAAGGTTCACTGTGGTCGCACCGGAAAATCTCCACTTCATCGCTACCTCGGAGATGCTGTGTCCCGTCGCTCGTACGCCGGCTATAACACCACGTTCAAACACACTTAAATCTGTATAACCTGCCATTCTTGCAGAAGTAACAGATGTAACAACTGCCGGATTCTGCCTGTTTACATATCTCGGTATTTGGGTACGTATCCCTATACCAGTTTCTTTGGCACTTCAAGCGAATTTACAGTTTGGTAAATGCAGAACGCCTTCCGGAAATGAGGGAATACGGTATCTGTCGCGTTCGTCCATTTCCATAATTTGCGAGATTTTGCGTGTGAAGAGGGCCAGCTGCTATTCACGATAGAGACGCTTCTTAGCACTTGCTAATTTGGTGACAGAAGCGTTGCATCCTGAACGAACAGCATTCAAGTAACATTGAAAACAAAGATTCATGTATGGAGCCCAGAAAAAAGATACTTTGAATACTGGAAAATTGAGACTGCTACCTATTTACATTCCAAAGAAATCTCCAGTATTGGATAATCGCCTTCAGAAGCTGCGCTGACAAAAGAAACATTAGCTCAGATTTGTGAAACGAGGTCTGAGATTTCATATTTCCAGCAGTTAATATAAAACACAAAACGAGAAAAACTTCCTTCGCTCAAAATGAAAGCTTCAGTTCTCCTCTGAAAGATAAGGACCTTAACCCGGCAGAATATTACTGAATCACTACCTAATTATAATGTATCGCTGCAATATAATGTACAGTCAGTAATAACTACAGCCAGGAATTTATTAGAGAAAATCGATACCGAATCGCCATACTGGACGCTGCCCGGCAAAAACACCGCACACAAAGGCTGTTTGATATCACCGGCATTTGATATCTGTGCAGACGACGTTATTAGATGGCGGAAATGATAAACGGTATGTACACTGATGGTCGCTAAAAGCAGTATTTTTCCACGATGGTGAAATCAGTTTCATATCTTTGCAAACAGGATAACTTACTCGCTTCTAACTACAGCACGTAGGTCTGTTCGAATGAGTCTTCATTCGCTACTATAAGAATAAAATACTTTCAAGTAAATTTCTTGCAATGAAAAAGTATTATTGAGAATAAGGTTATGTCATACATGGAACCAAATGGTTCAAATGGCTCTAAGCATTATTGGGGTCATCAGTGCCCTAGACTTAGAACTACTTAAACCTAACTAACCTAAACACGTGACACAGATCGATGCCCGAGGCAGGATTCGAACCTGCGACTGTAGCGGTCGCGCGGTTCCAGACTGAAGCGCCTAGAACCGCACGTCCACAGAAGCCGGCTATACATGGAACCATTCATGGGTGGTGTATGGTAAAAATCATCTTACCTTTCGTGCTGTTGGTACATAGTGAAGTGGAGGAAGATATTCCAGGCATACCGGCTGAGACTAAGCCCCACAGACAAAATTAGGGAGTTTTTTCAGGGACATTTTCTGAGTGTTTGGTATAGGGAATCCACAGCCTCTGGTTTCTCGTTACGGGTCGTAGAATTTCGTTTGAGCCCTTATCCACATCCATATGTTTATTTGTTATATATATTCAGACTTAAGCGATGAAGGAAAATTTATAACAACACCGGGATTCGAACCTGGGTGTGCTGCTCAGCAGGCAGATGCGCTAACCACCATGCCATCCTGGCACAGGGGCTTCGCCCAACTGTGTGGACTACTTTCATACACCTCCCTCCTCAATCCAAATTCCCATTCACGCCTCAACCACCTTGGTATTCCCTCTAAACTCGAGCAGCATTGCACAGGTTCTCCAGCTATACTGGAATAGCACCTCAGTACAGAACGAAACGGGACACCTTGCCTGAAATCCAGGCGCAGGTGTTTCAAACAAATAAAACTTTAAGGTTCCAAAGACCTTGGGTCTAAATCATCTATGATGTATATTTGCTGACTGAAGCGACGAATGAAAATATGCACCAAGACCAGAATTGCATCCTAGGTCTCCTGCTCATTAGACAGACACAATTTCATTCGTCGTTTCAGTCAGAATATGTACATCATAGATATCTGGGAATTGAAAAGATCTCTGGAACCATATAGCCCATTTGATTGTTATTTGTGCTGCACTAAAACTAGCACAGCAACATCTTCAAACTTCCTCCAGACTGGTGAAATTACTAACATTCTTACTTGAACACCTTAGTATCTTTATCGCTAGATACCATATTTGAGGGTAACAAGGAGCAATTTATGTGATCACTTGAAAAATTGTAAAATGTACTATCTGTTTCTAAAACAATAGGCAGCAGCTTTTGATCTTACCCTCCCCTACACACATCACTTTGCACAAATTTTGAAAGCTTCGAAAGGCGTAAGATATACAAAAGAATAACTTTTTACTAATCTCCATCACCTCGTTGTTGTTGTCGATGGCTCAAAGTCTTGTCTACTGCTACATTATAGCAGCTGAAATTTCGATTCTGTAGGTTCTTGATGACTAAATAACCGATGAAGATTCCCCTGTATTATTCTTGAATTTTATTCTTTGTCACACTTTTCAACATCACACATCAAAACCAGTACTAATTACAATCCATCAGAGGCAACCACAGCACTACTTACATTCTGTGGGACTCAAATTTTTCCAAAGATTTTGCAAAACAAGAGAGACTACAAACTTTCTTTACCAAAGAAGAATCTTCACCAAATTATATCATTACTTTATAAATAAATCCAGAAATAAATTTAATGATTAGAGTTAGATTGTACACTTAATAATATAAATTTTAAGTATACCAGAAATTTCGTAGTTTTTAAAAGAAGAGTTGTTTTAACTGTTAATACATAATGATTGTAGCACGTTAACTAAGAATTAATTTTAGCTTGAAATATAATACATTGCATACAAAATCATATTACTTCTTTTAATGAAACATCTGAGATAATTTTAACCTATGCAAGAATCGATAGTATACATGGTATCGGTTACCTGTATAAAAAAGAAAGTAATGTTAGAGGAGGGTGACTCATTATAAGCTCTCTAAATAAGTAATAAATGAAATGGAAAAAAAGGCGCCAATGTTAACATTATGCTCTGTGAGTCTTGTTTTGTAACATCCATGTTTCATTCAGTCACGGTATGTGCTGCGGGCAAATGTAATGAACAATTTATTTATCAGCCCCAGACTGCATTGAGCAGTGCTCGGTTCGGTCTCTGCTTTGGTACTTCCGACAATGTTAGTTGGTTGTGATACACACAAGGTCTCATAGGTTTAGTGATGAAGACTTGGCCCGTATGCATCTGGTGTATGGGTTCACTGAATGCAACGGAGGGGAAACACAACGATATTAGTGTATCATGAGTTGTTCCCACAGCCTTGTGACGGCAATCACATCACAGTACTTTTGCACTGTGCATGAGTGCGTGTCATCAAACTGCATAATACAGGCTTTGTCAGTTGTGAAGGTAATTATATCATTATTCTGTAGTGGACCACTGCAAATCAAGGCTCCCTTACACCATAATACTAAGGAAATGATCCTGAGAAACCTCTGGAAGATCGAGTTCACCCTGTATATAATCACGTATTTACTACATTGCTGTACAGATGTTAAACGTCACACCTATGAACTGAGTTCTAGCTAAAGCAAATGACATTTCCGCTGTGTCTTAAGAGATATGCATGAAAAGGAAGTGGAGTCTCGAAAGATGGAACATTGTTGAGGCAGATGCATACATGTTACATCCACTGACTTCTTTTTATAAAAACACAAAATGTACAAGCAATATGTAACGATATTATAGTTATATCCCTGGAGTGAGTAATTTCTTGTTCAATGTTCTTCCGTTTGTGTGTATATAACCACTTTCACCAAAATCTCCTACATGGAAACACCGAAGAACTGTGAGAATTCGAAGTTGTGACTTTAGCGAGGAGTGGGAAAGTCCATAGCTGTCTTGTATTGTATCAACAAATTATTAGGTACAAAGAAACTCTTTTTGCTATGTGATCGTTACAAGATTGTCAGTACACACAAATTGTAATGCGTGTTACTAAGTTACGCCTGTGTCAACATTACATATGTTCATACAGTTTTATCATCATTACGGATATAAATTGTAGCGTTACAGAAAGTAATGAAAATTATATAGCAAGAACCAAGTTTCCTAAATATGATGGAATTGGTGTTTATTAATTACTCAGTGATAAATTTTGATTCGAACGTAATTTAGTGATGCATGTTTTAGATTACGGTGCATTACTGTTTTCCAGATCAATTGGTTTGAATATATTGCTATTAATGTACTTCAGTACTCACTTTCAAAGCTAGCGACATGATCTGGGAAGTATTTGCCACAAACGGCGAACCACAGCTGCTCTATTTTCAAAAGCACGATTTGATTCAAGTGCCGTGCCAGGCATGTTTCCAATGTGACCAGCCTATCTATCTTCAGCTGCCGGACCATCCTGAGAGGGACTGGAAGAAAAAGTAAGTTAGAGATGGCAGTGCTGCAGAAAAGCATGAAGATTAATGTAACAGCCTTCAGGAACTGGAAGATGATATAATATCTTTACAGAAGAATTCGGAGAAAATAGTGAAAGAAAGGTGTATTATTTTTATGTGGTTCGATGAACGTATAAATTCCCATGAAGTAGTGTATATTGTGACTAATAATCGTTTGAAAATGGATGCCTATTCGAATGAAGTTCCATTAAAAAAAATTATATTGACTGAACTTGTTCTTGAAGTTGTACTGGTCATAGAAAACTGTGTGAATACAAGCGACTGTGATGTGCATGTCTCTGTGTTATAGTATACAAATATTGTTTGGATGTGTGTGAATGTTTTACTAAACAACTACTGTAAATTTTAAGTGTCCCAGATGTTGATACACACGTAAATAACACATTTTTTTCTAAGACGTCACTAGTTTTGTCCTCAAATGTGCTTGTCATGTTTTATATGCTTTGCGCGAAATTAATCGAAGGTACATGTTCTTCATAGTTTTTGCCTGAATTCCACATAGAGAACTATATTTTTTTCTCTGTTAACTAACATTATTCAAGTGTCATCTCAAATATCGATCATTCTGAGAGCTACACAATTCTTTTGTTGCTGGCTGCCGTATTTTACCATCGCCGCTTGGCTACGTCACGATACGTTGTTTGGCCTCGTCTCTCGGAAGTGTTGCTTTCACGCGCTATTTGAGGCAATATGACAGCGTATGCATCAGAAGCGTTACGAGGCACTTTAGGCTTCAACACTTTTAATCTTCTCCTTTTCACATTGCGTTTTTCGCTTTTTTTAATCTTAAACATACGATTTTAATTGTTTATAGACGTGAAAATAACTATAGTTTACATCCGATACTAGTCATGGCTAAAAGCTACGATTCTAGCTTGGATAATAAGGAAGAATGCTTACGTCAATCATGCCCTTGTCCGAAATGACATTTGTTTTTTTTTCTTTCATTCAGCGTATTACTACTGCGACTCTTTTTGATTTAAAAAGATCTGAATTGATTACAAAATCTGTTAACGCCATGAAATAAATTGAATTAAATGTTATTTTGCTACCAGGACAGATATGTTTGTGGGGTGGAGATACACAAAACTACGCCATAAAAACATTTGCAACAGCCTCCGCGACAGCAAATGAAACCTCTCATTCAAAGCGAGTCATATCGCGCTCTTCTGTAGGCGTGTGTCGAGACTACTTTCTGAGGAACATGTTAGGCAAGCTACTAGTGCAACCAATTTCTACACTTTTCGTGGGGACAGACAGCTAATTCCGGGAAGCGATATCCCTAAGCCATCATACAGCGGATGTTTTGCCAAGGGAAAGTATCCGGGCCGGCGTGTGGAAGTGGCTGAATGCCTTGATAGTGAGTGTTTACTCAGAGTCGCGTTGTGTAATAAAGTGGAAATACTGGGCAGCAGATTTCCTGTCCCCTTCTATCTCGCTGCAGTACAACTGATTGCTGGAAATGGGTGCTGTGTGGAGTCCTGGTTTAGCGATTCGATCAACCGTTTTAATACAGCAATAAGCCAATGCCGATAGTGTAATGTTTTTCGGTTTTTTTTTTGCCTTACTAATGTTCTCGCACGTTTACTTCCGTGGCAAAAGTGCATTCAAAACAAACAAGCATTCAAACATACAATATCGGTACCTGTAGAATTTTCGTAATTCTAAAATACAGTTTACGTCCAGCACATTATTAATAAGTGTATTGTTGGCTACACTAAATTTTGTACACTACATATTACTGGAATAAGTATAGAAGCAGCTTTTGTCGACAATACATAGTCATAGCTGTTTATACAAATGAGCTACTGAAATAAGCAAAAATAACAAACGTTAAACTACTTTCGTCTGTAATAATACTTCTAAAATTTGAAAAATGTCATGATTAGCGTTTTGAGCTGCTAATAAAATTTTTAATTTCATTAAATACAAGAGGGACATCTTTAACCTGTAAACTGGTTTCGTATATAAATTCGTCTTATACGTCGAACGCACACATGAATCAGTTCGCCATTAGTTTGCTTCTTCTGTTCTTTCTATGTCGTCATGGTAACGAGAAAAGAATAAGACGTCTTTACACTCGCAGCATTTCCAATACTCAAGTAAACCTAATGGCACGTGATTGCGATATTCCATTTACCGCACACTGGTGAGCTGTGAAGTGTTTTGTGTTGTGGGTAATTCTGTATCGAGTAGAGTCTTAGACAACTGTGGGAATATAAGAGGTCGGAGCAAAAAGTGCAAACTGGATTATATGGTGAAAACACGTGCCACAAGGAAAGACTGTAATCTGCTATTGCAAAAAGAACTAGCCATTTCTGATTAGCAAATAAGGCTTACAAATTACTTGACATCAAATTCTATGAAAATATCTGCATACCACTAATGAATACAAGATATCAGCATTCATTGTAAATACCCGGCAAAGCGTCCATACGTTGAAGTACTTGCAGAAAATGATAAATTCAAGGACATTTACTAAATTAGAGGATATTCGAAAG
Source organism: Schistocerca americana (assembly GCF_021461395.2). Lineage (NCBI taxonomy): Eukaryota > Metazoa > Arthropoda > Insecta > Orthoptera > Acrididae > Schistocerca > Schistocerca americana. The sequence goes on along the minus strand of NC_060124.1, from coordinate 402,104,166 downwards.
CTCTGTTTATAAATCTCAATTCGCATTTGGATGTGCCTGAAAAGGACGGTTATACTATATCTTAAGTGGCCATCTCGACCTCGTGCATCTAGCAACGAATGGTCATTTGCAGAGTTTTAACCTATTGCGCTAACTGCATTTAATGATCATTATTTGTGCTAAAGTTGTAAACGAATGTTCTGTACGTAAATTCCAAATTCTGCTAGAATCTGGAGAAGATCTGGCAACGTAAATTCAAGAAGACGTGGAAGTCTTAACAATGTTATTATATAAGAGGTGAATACAGTATGTTTCATTTACGATGCAAATAGTTTCTAGCATTAACAGGTTGCCAGAAAAAGTTTATCTTGCCACATGCGCTGATCCCTGATCAACGGATTCTGGACGTGAGCGTTTACGTGGTACACGCAAGTGCTGTGTGGAGAGGCAGACTCTGAACATCGCATTACGCTGTGCCCTGATCAGTGGACTCGGGTACTGTAGGTGGTGTACCTGTTTTATCCAAAAAATGGTTCAAATGGCTCTGAGCACTATGGGACTTAACATCTATGGTCATCAGTCCCCTAGAACTTAGAACTACTTAAACCTAACCAACCCAAGGACATCACACAACACCCAGCCATCACGAGGCAGAGAAAATCCCTGACCCCGCCGGGAATCGAACCCGGGAACCCGGGCGTGGGAAGCGAGAACGCTACCGCACGACCACGAGATGCGGGCTTTTATCCACACTAAGAAGGTCTTTTTACAAGTAGTACATACAATTTAGATATGAAAATAACAAGGTGGCATTTAATTTGAGGTACAGTTGTACATTGCAGCAACTGAGCACACAGATCATACCTCAGCAGCACAACAGAGTTTTGGCGACACGTGTACCTAAACCTGTAAATACGACAGTAATCCCAGTAAATGACCTATGTGTTTTTGTCTTGTTATAGAACGATCTTTCCATATTTCGGCCAATAATACAGGAAACTTTCGGTGTGTGTGTCACCCCCCCATCCAGTCCCCACCGCTCCCCTTGCCTGCACCTGACTTGTATATAGGCAAACGTTGTGTGTGATGTCATTAGGACAGTGCAAAGGACAGTGTTGCACTAAGCTTACATATTTTAGGGCAGGTGCGAAGCCCTCATAGTATTCTTACTAACGTTTGCTCGTTATCAGTCGTTTCTTAATTATTTCATTTCGAAACTGCGTTGCGGCAACAGTGTGTGTTTACATTCAAGAGCTAAGGGAAAGACATCTTCACGTAGGTAGAGCACAGGGATAGGAGAACTGAAGTATAACTTGCAGGTAATTCCTAATTGCAGGTAATCTTTCTATATTGTTTTTGGCCTTTTAGTAACCCTCACCCCATTCTGTGCCTGCACCCTTCATGAATGCTTATCTCACACACCCCTTCGATACGACTCTGACCTTGAATGACGTATGCAATCAATTTCATACTCGATAACTGGTAGACTCGTTATATGACATGCTAATAAATGAACAGATTACTGAATAGTAGAAATAAGTTTAGCTGGATCATGATCTGTATGGACATACTAATACATTTTATGAAAAAACGATCTTTTATGAAACTAGGACAAAGTTGCTCACTTTCTTATTCTGGTAACAAGTAAAATTTCCCATTATAGCTAATCAGAAGATAAATTAAGAGCATCTATACGGCAGTTTGTACAAGGTTTGTAGACATCCAATAGAAAGACTTTACTTCCTCTACATTTTCCGTCTGATACAAACTGATGCAAATATTATGTTCACATTTGAGTAGCAATAGTCGGCGAACACCTCGGACGTTGTGTGCGCTTACCTTCTCGGAACGTTATTGTCAACGTTATTGATATCGCAAACCGTTTTTACTCTGTCATTATACTACAAAGTATTAGGTGTAAATCATGAGAAATTTCACATTATCAAAAAAGTTTATTATGCAGTTTTCAAGAAAGTTAATTGCATATCAACATTTGTATGAAATTTTTTTTTATATACCATCGTTTAGAAAATTATCTCTTAGCCTTATACGTCATATTACCTTTTGGGGTGGGCTTCACCCCTAAAAAGTGAAAATGGGCACAAACAACAACAAAAAAAAAATACGTGTTGTGTTGTTTTGTCCCCATCATACGTCCACCAAGCTTCATCAACATCGTTTATCGACACTTTGGTGTGTTCCCTTCTCAGTGGCTTAGGATGAACCGTTCACGAGATACGTGGTCACGAGGTTATTAACGCAGGAATACATTTAGGCCTGAAAGGAAATGAATGCAGAGAACTGTAGACTAAAACTGGCAATAGTTCGACCACTAATTGACCACACACAGCTCGCCACTTAAAATTCCAACATCAGGAAGCATAGGAAACACAGCGCGGCTGACTGCCCTGCGGCGCACCTGGGTTCGATTTCCGGTACTGCCATGGATTTTTCCTGAGTGGGAGTACAGGGTTTACTCAGCCGCAAGACGGTTTAGTAGCAGATCCAAGGCCAAGGCGTCCGACAACTACCGGAAGAGAGCGTGCTGACCACATGCCACTCTTAATCACGCCGAGTGACGCCATAGTCAGAGGATGATACGGTGGTTGCTTTAGCCCGATTAGCCCGCATAGGACCAGAAAAGTAAACAACTTTTAGAAGATGTACAGGACGTGAAAATAAGTGTGTTACCGTCCAGAGTTCGCATAGCCACATCAAAGTCGGCAACGCAAAGCGATACCACAGATTATATGATAGCGGAACAAACACTGGTAGCAGTTACTTCTGTAAAATATCTGGGAGTATGCGTGCGGAACGATTTGAAGTGGAATGATCATATAAAATTAATTGTTGGTAAGGCGGGTACCAGGTTGAGATTCATTGGGAGAGTCCTTAGAAAATGTAGTCCATCAACAAAGGAGGTGGCTTACAAAACACTCGTTCGACCTATACTTGAATATTGCTCATCAGTGTGGGATCCGTACCAGATCGGGTTGACGGAGGAGATAGAGAAGATCCAAAGAAGAGCTGCGCGTTTCGTCACAGGGTTATTTGGTAACCGTGATAGCGTTACGGAGATGTTTAACAAACTCAAGTGGCAGACTCTGCAACAGAGGCGCTCTGCATCGCGGTGTAGCTTGCTCGCCAGGTTTCGAGAGGGTGCGTTTCTGGATGAGGTATCGAATATATTGCTCCCCCTACTTATACCTCCCGAGGAGATCACGAATGTAAAATTAGAGAGATTAGAGCGCGCATGGAGGCTTTCAGACAGTCGTTCTTCCCGCGAACCATACGCGACTGGAACAGAAAAGGGAGGTAATGACAGTGGCACGTAAAGTGCCCTCCGCCACACACCGTTGGGTGGCTTGCGGAGTATAAATGTAGATGTAGATGTAGACATTAGCCAGGGCTTGCTGCAGTCCACACTAACCAATGGGAAACACTCCAGGGGACACCCTCCCTCTCAAAGCAGCAGTGCCCTCACACTGAGGTCAATATAGTGTCAAGCATGCAAGACCTCAACCCCAGTTTGAGACCTCAGCTACAGCAGTCAACATCATCGGGTAGGACAGTGATGGTTATAGTCTCTGATGAAATGTACTTTTATAAATGTTACATTTGATAATTGGCCCGTCGAATGACGCTGGTGTAAATTATTAAGCAATCCTGTGACAAAGAAGTGTGTCAAAGTTGAGTAGATCTTATTCATTTATGTGTAAAAGCAAACTAATATTTCACGTGTCCTAGTTTGATGAAACTTCTCCCAGAGCACTCAAAGTACCCACTGTTATGGCTGGATGTAAGTAGTTGGGTCTGGTTACAGCAGTAATACAAAAAGCTGTGTTCTACTGCAGCAAAAATGGTTCCAGTCCTGCAGGTCATCGAGTCAAACTGATGCCAGTACATCAGAAAATGCTGCATCTAGTTCGAGCCAGATTTAATAAAATTTGATAGCTTGCGTGGAGCAGTCTACCAGCCTCTCGACTTCCTGTGAGTGGAAGTTTTCAGTGGGTTATACATGTGGACAACGTGGAGGTCAAGCTATCGAAGTGGGTCAAGACAACAGGGGCTCCACGCAGTCCTCATCTAACTTGCTGAAAGATAACGTCATGGAGACCTCAAAGATTGGGCACAGTAACCGGCTATCCAAATTACTCGCTTTTTAAGCAAGTGGAGACCTGGCTGTGTACTCATTGGCAGCCCATACCATCTAAGATGTTAGATGTTAGACCCATATGACGAACACAGTCTGGCACATTCGTTCTGCTGAGAGCCTTCACATTCGTGCATCACAATACTGTTCTCGACGAAGAGGCAATATGTCCATAATAATGCTGCATTCCATAATACTGCTGTATTCCTCTGAAAGGCAACGTGGTGCCACTACTGTTCCCCGTGTTGCTGTGTGCAGCATTGTCGGTGCTCCTCCCTACTGCTGTATCGAAAGAGCCACAAGATTGATCGCCGACTACACCATGCGTGGTGCTTCAGACGTTGTCGCACTGTTCATGTGGATACTTGTTTTGCTGTAAAGAAACACATTTCCTGACTCCAGGTAAGTGACTTGGCTGTGAGACACTGGAAATCGAAGCGAGTAATATGTTCTTCATCACTGGAGTGGGTGATGAGGGGGCCATCCGAGTCGTGCACGTCGTTAAGTACCAGGTGGCTATAGTTAAAGTGCAGCTTCTCACAGAGGTCCGCTGTGGAAGCGAAAAATTGTAGATATTCTAATGCGCTGATGTGGAACCCACTAGTTCCACGGCCAAGGAGATGGGAAAGGTCGAGAGGCAGCACGGCTATATAGGTCGCGCAGGATACGGTTGCCGATGCGCACTGACCAGTTCTCGTCCAAGGCGCTGGTCGAGTTCATTCGTTAATTCAGAAGGGCAGGCCGACAAGCGTTTCCCACCTTTCTACGCTCACGCCCTTTAGTCTTTCTCTAAGGATTTTACAAACAGTATTCGGTAAAAAAATTCATTTTTGCCTTACTTGCAGATTTATGTGTCAGGTTTATTATGATGTGCCCATTATTTCTTTAATGGTCTTAGTTATTGTGATATTTACGTGGAAGTAAAACAAGGCGGAAATTAGAAAAAGTTTGAAATGAAAAATAGGGGTTGCTATGATTTTGCGCCTGGTGCATATAACATAATATGTTGCTGCGTATGAAATGTAGCTAACATATTGAATTTTTATTTAGGCTTGGTTGGAGATCTCTATCTGTCACCAATCTCGAGAAAACTAATCTCACGTAGTGCACTCGTTTGGGATCGCATTGCGCCAGCGTTAAGCTGAAGTGAAACATGCACCACGTTCCTCTTATTTCACAAACGGTTTGAGATATCTAAATGAGATCCTGGCAAATGATAGCATACAAGGAGGAAAGTATTTTGCTGTATGGTTATTATACAAACCATCATTATCTACCTGTGTTATTCCAATAGCCACAGACTTTTCTGATGAAATAACGGAATTTTTGAGGGCCATCGATAGCTGATGAAACGAGAAATTCTGTAAGTTTTGGAACAACATATGTGAAGTCATTATATTTTTATTTTGTACTGAGGCTATGCTTCTTTATAGGATGTCCATCTTACTTTTCCTCACTTAATAAACGTAATATAGCACTGTTCCAGAATTTTCTCGCAACTGCGTCTACACAACATGTTAGTGATGTGACACTGTGTAAACTCCGTTGAGTTTCGGCAAAAGAAGCAAATGTTAACATGGCAACATGAGAAACGTGTAGCATTTACTCAATGTTCCCCGATCATGACTCTCCTCTGGAACTTACAGATGGTTAACAAATCAGGCGAAAATAAATCGCTGCGTTTTCGGCGGAATTAAGTGTGGGCATGGAGGGACCCCGCTTAATATTTATCAAAGACGTGAGTGTAGGCTTCGGTTCAGGACGGCATTTCCCCTACAGCGCTTGGCATTTCCCCTACAGCGCTGTGAGCGTCCCCATCACAGCCATTCTCCGCTTCCCCAGCTGACTGCGCATCTAGCAGACACAGCATTTTGCGCGCACTATACCAAAACAAGTTCGGTCAGAGACATCAACCAAGTCACACAACATTTCAATCAATTTTTCAGGAGTTTGTGTGGTCGTGGGTCCTTCCAGGCAGACGTATGTGCTTGGAGGTGGCGGGCTGTACGTACACTAGATCTGGACCAACGAGTTCTGCCTCTCGATCGTTTCCATCTGTTTGGCCGTACACAAACACCATCCCGGCTTGTTCCCAACATAAATACCGGACAATTCTGCTGCTTACAGTATGCTGTGTCCGTCACACAGCTTGTAACATACAAGGAACACACAGCATGTGATCAGAAGAACTTTCATTCGTCGGCGCCATCTAACGTGGCAACGATACATTTGCGGACACATGTTCATAGGACCTTTCTTCCTCTACTTCCAGTCAGGAATCCGTCCGTGCAATTTGTCGGGTTTATTAATGTTCGCCATGTATTTGAAATGTGGATGGCATTACTCCCACGTAATCTAAGCAGCTGTACTGAAGTGTTAATGATTTGCGTAACCAAGCAATTTGAACACCTCGTGCTAATTCGACGTTTGTCTCACGCAGTATTCACAGTATTCCAGTTTTAACGCCCAACAGTACTGGAAGTGCACGAAGTTCTCGCTGTCAGTCTTCATTTCGTCTCCTGCCTCGATCACGTCATATTCCAGACAAGCACAAGAACACGTCTGCAGTAAACTGCTCCTTTGCCCTGTGTCAATTGCCTGTGTCTACTTTTGTGATAGCGTAAGGACACAGTTCATGACCGGGATCACACAGCGAAACCCAACGACAGCTAATTACTGATTAAAGCACGCAAACATATTTGTTTTTCGTTATACGTACGGTTATTTTTTGGAGATTATTGTTGTGATTTTCAGTTCAAAGATTGCTTTAATGCAGCTTTAAATGGCAGTCTATGCAGTAACGTCACGTTTATCTCTGCATCACTATTGCAACCTACATTCATTTCAACCTGCCTATGGTACTAAACCTTGGTCTCCCACCACAGATTTTAATCCGCTGCTTTGCCCTCCATTAGCAAAATAAGGCTTTTTTGATGACTCAGAATGTTCCTATGAATCGAATCGTTGTTTCGAGCGAGTTCCCATCCCCACTTCAATTCACAACTTCCTCATTAGTTACTAGACCTAACCATGAAAAACTGAGCAACCTCCTATAGCACAACATTTCGAGATCTGCTACTATATTCTTGTCTGAATTGTTTACCGCGCACATTTCACTTCTGCACAGTGCTGCAATCGTGACAGGTAGCTCCAGAAAACCTGTTTTGATTTTACTAGTTTCGAATACAACTTTTTCTTTGGCCATCGTCATTTCTTTTGCTTCTCAATAGCAGAAGTTATCTACTGCTTTTAATATATCATTTCTTCATCTAATTACCCCAGCATCACCTTATTTAACTTGACTAGATTCCATTACCCCTCTTTTACTTTTGTTGGTAGTGGTGCTTTTAAGACACTATCCATGCCTTTAAACTGATCTTGTAGGTAGTTGGAAATTGGTACCACTTACACGATGTCATCGACCAATGTCAGTTTTTATCTCTTCATGAATTTAATTCCATTTCCAAACTTTTCCTTTGTTTCTCTTACTGATCGCTCAGTGTTCATATTAAGCATCATCGGGATAGCCAACAACCCTGTTACTCTCCCTTCTCAGGTACTGCTAACTTTTTATGTCCATCGATACTTATAACTCCGCTTTGATCTCTGCGCAAGTGTCGCTTCCCTGTATTTTATCTCTGACACCTACATGATATCAGGAGTGTCTCCAGTCAACATAGTAAAACACTTTCGCTAAACATTGGTCAATGTCCTGCTATCGTTACATTTCGATTTTTTTTTTTTTTGCTATATATATATATATATATAGCAATTGTCATTGCTCTACTGACGCTCAATATGTTTACATACGACACAACTTCTGCAAGACAAAAACCGTATTTCAGAAAGCATTATTTACGTGTTAAGGCGTGAAGCGGTACAGCTAGATCAGTCAGCTGCTGGTTTTTCAATCGTCCGGTTTTTATTGGACTTTAGCTGTTCCGGTTTGTGATTTAGTCCACATAGTGGCTATTTCTCCCCAGTTAAATGTTGGAGGTAGATAATTTCATGCTATCTCTTACTGATCGCTCAGTGTTCATATTAAGTATCATCGGGATAGCCAACAACCCTGTTACTCTCCCTTCTCAGGTACTGCTAACTTTTTATGTCCATCGATACTTATAACTCCACTTTGATCTCTGCGCAAGTGTCGCTTCCCTGTATTTTATCTCTGACACCTACATGATTTCAGGAGTGTCTCCAGTCAACATAGTAAAACACTTTCGCTAAATATTGGTCAATGTCCTGCTATCGTTACATTCCCATTTTTTTTTTTGCTATATATATATAGCAATTGTCATTGCTCTACTGACGCTCAATATGTTTACATACGACACAACTTCTGCAAGACAAAAACCGGATTTCAGAAAGCATTATTTACGTGTTAAGGCGTGAAGCGGTACAGCTAGATCAGTCAGCTACTGGTTTTTCAATCGTCCGGTTTTTACTGGACTTTAGCTGTTCCGGTTTGTGATTTAGTCCACATAGTGGCTATTTCTCCCCAGTTAAATGTTGGAGGTAGATAATTTCATGCTATCTACTTCTCTTGATACACAGAAATGTTACTCCATGCTGATGTGTGGATAATTAAAAAAAAGGAAGAATACATACCCTGGAAACCTAACAACTCAAGCACGTTTCAGAAACGGTTCCACATGGGAGCGAAAACCGATCGTGTAAGTGGAAATCCGGCAGCTAAGACCGGGTTTCCAGAATCAATATTGGAATTTTTAGAGGACGAACCAGAGGTGGTGTAGAGAAATGGTTTTACAAAATTGGGGTTTGGAGGCCTCAGGTAAACACAGTGACTGTTTCTAACCTTCATACTTGGTGACTTGGGCTGCGTCTTGCAAGGGGACTGTATGAACTTCCGCTCACCTTTATGATTCACATTGACTGGGTGTGTAACCACGATTAGGACTTCAACATATGTAAAAAGGAAGACGCAAGTCTCAACCATTTTCGGGAAAATCGAGCTCGAAAGTCTTAGGCGAGCATTGGTGGTATTCAAGGAGTTCGCTGCCTAGCGAGTAACTGCTTAATTTCTTATGTGTGAGGTCTCTAGATCGAATTTGGCTGTCAGCACTCATCTTGTTTCTCTTCAGTTCCATGTAATTCTAGCAACAGATATTCGTAGCACGAGTTGAAATTATGAGCCGACCGAGAACCGTTTATGAATGTAAAGCATGTTGGTTCTGCAATAGACACACTGAAGAAACCGCGCACATGTAAAAATTCGGCTTTCTTCACAAGTTTCGTATGTCGCAATAATTATTTTTTCCATGTTTCTACTATCAGTATCATCCTGTGTCTTCCAGTGCTTCATAGGTTACACATTATACTTATACTATTGACGCAATAATATAAGTAACCTGACTATACTGATTTGATTGAAAGTTCTTGGGTATCCTGTTTCCATTCCCAGTCTCCTTACGAAAGCTTTTGTCTCCTTTTTTTTTCAGGATAATGAATGAGTCACTAAACAGCGAAAAGCTTCGCAACTGTCATAAATCTGCTGTTAGAATTACGTGCAAATAAAGAAAACTAAAAATCAAGTACGAAGATTCCATCAAAAAACAATCGCGCTTTTGGAACTAAGCGGCGGACTCCTTGCAAAATAGTTACTATACAGAGTATATAAGCACGCCTAAAACTTTCATCCTCGATTTTTCTATGTACATATTGTAAGACGTGTATATTTCTATTGTCTATTGGCAAACCACAATTTATAAAACATGTTTATATTTTATTAATAGGATTAAGTAGGAATAATTAATATTTGTTATGGTGGAAGTAATTGTGGTAGCAGGGAATGTCTGCACCAAAGTATTGTTGGCAGGAGAAACCGCACATTGATGTAATTTTAAAAAGGGCGGGAGAGACCGCGTATGGATACATTTTAAGAAAAGAGCGGGAAAGACCGCCCATTGATACATTTTCTAATGGTAGCAGGGATTGTCTGCACCAGAAAGCATAGTTGGCGGGAGAGACCGCACTTTTTTTGAGCGTTCGTAGGAAGTCAGTAGTAAGCGAAATGTGAAGCGAGTCGGTAGCAGGTCTGAAGCGAGAGGTTGAGAGGAGCAGTGTGCCTGCCAGCCACCAGCTATGATTTACAAGAGATTATAAATGGATGTACAGGGACATCAGCTAACTAATTGTCATAAGAGGAACTAATATTATTAAATTTTTTTTTTTGAGAAACTAAAGGTATGTTTGCGCAATGCTAGTTGTAAGATTATTGTAAAAAGTAAGTCTCATTCTAACGTTTGTAAAATCATTTCATCGAGAATATAATTAATTTTTGCCAGCAATATTGCATTACTGATTATAATCCATCCCAAAAACCATCAACGCAAGACTTTGACAAATTTTATTGTTGTCAAGAAAAAGTTTAAGCATGAATTACGTAACTTCAGTCAAATTAATTAAAGAATAACGTCATCTTTGCTATTAAAGAAAAACGTCAGCTTTGGTAATAAATAGAGCCATTTATTATGACAGCCCACCAGCAGCTAACAGATTATAGTAAAACAGAGTAAGTATATTTCTGTCGCAGTTCGATGTAGCAGTCAGATGGCGCTCCAGTAACAGTAAAAAAGGTAAGGAACAGTTTTGGATTATTGCAGGTAACGACTGAGGGCCACGACGACGACACATTCTATGTTTCGTCGAAATAATCAGAAAATCACTTTTAATAAGCAGCATTTAAATTTGTATGCGAATATTGAGAAAGGGAATTAATTTCAAAGGGAAGATTTCCTTCGTTATTATTAAGCAAGAGATAGAAATCCTAAGGGAAGGTCTCATAGGTTATTGTAGAAGGGAAGATTGCGTAACAAACGAGATATAAAGGAGACGGGAAGGTTTCAATATGTTGCAGTCCTAATCATGCCCAACACACGCTGACAGTATGGATGAAACCGCTAAGAGAGATTCGAACGGCCTCCTTATTAGCTGGGTAGGAAATAGGTACCACACACAAACACACAGACAGACACACACGCGCGCGCACGCTTACACAGAGAGAGGGACAGGCAGAGAGAGAGAGAGAGAGAGAGAGAGAGAAACTACATTCCGCGAGTGCTAGTAAGCGCGGCAGAAGCGGGCTGCGATAACGAGCGACTGTCTTCCGCCGAATTCCAGCGCGGCCGCTCGGTGTGTCGTCGTAACGTGAGCAGCGGCGCAGTGGGCGGTGTGTAGTACCCTCTGGGAGGAGAGGGGTGGGGGGACATGCGGGCGCTGGTGGGAGGGGAAGGACGCCACTGAAGTGACGCCGTAGGCTACGCGCTACGTACGGGCCGCGGCTCTGCCAGTGCCCCGAGGACTTAAGCGCGTTGCGTTCGGTTGGCAGTGCGTCGTGGTATCTATAGCAGGTGATGTGTGCTACGAGCCGGTGCGTCGTAATGGCGAGGATACTGCTGCTCTCCACCGTCGTCTTCGTTCTAGGTGAGTCTGCTGTCGCGTTACATTCACGCCTACAAATACCAGGGTGTATCGTGGTTCGAGTTTGTTTCTGTTGTTGTTGTTGTTGTTTTTTCAATTTATTGGCTTTCTGGAGGTATCCATTCAGCCAGCTCAGCAGCGGAAAATTGTGGCGATACGAATGTAAGGAGAACACAGTGTGCAGTCGCTGAGCAGAGACAATCTCCGGCTAGGAATCGAACTCGGTCCCGTCGCTTGGCAATCTGCTGCGTTTGCCGCGCAGCTATCGAGGCGGAAGTATCGACGTTAACAGGGAACACCTATCACGGAGTGAAATATTATCATAGTAGAAACTTATCTATAATGTAAATTTTTTTTATTAATTAACTGAGCACCAAGTTTATCAATGACCTGACTTAAGAGGGAAATGCAATGCTGCTTCAGCACGTTACATGTTACGTCTTACTGTGCATTTTTGTCAGTTAAAGGAGGTGTTCCACCTGCTGTCATCGTATTTTGATGCAGTGAGTTACGAAGTAAACACCTGTATACAGCGCCGGCCGGGGTGGCCGAGCGGTTCTAGGCGCTTCGGTCCGGAACCGCGCTGCTGCTACGGTCGCAGGTTCGAATCCTGCCTCGGGCATGGATGCGTGCGATGTCCTTAGGTTAGTTAGGTTTAAGTGGTTCTAAGTTCTAGGGGACTGTTGACCTCAGATGTTAAGTCCCATAGTGCTCAGAGCCATTTTTTGACCTGTGTACAGCAACGTGGAAGCCTATCTCCAATTCTTGTCAACAGTGTTCTTGAAAAACATTAACAATTTTGAACGAGAAATTGAATGAAAATAAAATTTCATCTGGAAGACAGGGAAAAGGGAATAAAACTATTGGAGTAAAGTGTCTCTCATTGTCAGATTTTGCTGCACTATCTGAAAATGTTACACCTGCTGTAATGCAACTTAACTTTTTTAGAAGAAATTTCTGCAGGACATCGAACAAATTTTAACAAGCACAGTACTTTCTGAAAACAGATACTGGCGAAACAGAGAATGTTAGAAAATTAATTATCTCTGGAACATAATCTGAGAAAATACATTGGAGAAATCTGCTATAGAGGAAAGGATACATAAAATGGGAAACGCTCATGGTACAAGACACGTACGATAAAAAAGCCGTGTCTAAAAATGCAAAAATCAGGCGGTACGCTGCTAACGCCACAACGCCTATGTGCAAGCGAATGTCTAGCATTAAAACAAAATTTAAGTTAATTATGATTACGATAATGGTGAATTAGTAGGCCCACGAAAATCTATGGAAGCTCACAAATTACGAGGTAACGGTGAAATTTGCAGAAAAATGGAAAGCATATCATAAGTAATGAGAAAAAGAAGACTCGCATTTTTGACAAGTTACATCCATTCCACGATACTAGGTTAATCGAAAAGATCTTCAAATATATGTGGGATAAGAAGTCAGCAACAAGTCAAATCCATGATGAACAAATGATTTATAAAAGAATAATATAAAAATTAATGAAAGAGCCGATAGCGAAACGTTTAGGAGACAAGTGTTGTATATGGAAGGATTCATAGGCAGGGGAGAGAGAAAAAATGCTCTGAAGTGGGCAGAATACAAGAAGAAAAAGAATAAGAAGTGAACAAATGAAAAAGAACTGAAAAAACAACGAATAGAGAATTGACACTGGCGTATCGCCAGTTGGCCCATACCAGATAAAAACTACATACTAACTCCGAGTGGATCAACAGCTTGATGCAAGTCTTTCAATTGGACGTCACTTCTGCGATTTGCATTCATCGTCTTGTAAATCTTGACAAGACTGTCCAATTAGCTGCTTCACTTCTCCAAACACTTCAACACGAGTGCTGTACATTTCATATTTGAAAGTGCTGTACATTTCATTTTTGAAAATAATTCTAGACAGAGATACCTGGAGGAGTATGGTCTGGTGATCTTGAAGACCAAGTTACAGGTGTCTGAAATCATGGTAAAGGTGACTTATCTAACTTGGGACATTACTGGTACCTTTGATGTCGAAAGCAAAATTTGTCGGTGCCCCATCTTACAACAACTGCATTTTAACCATGTGTGTAATTTGAGCCCAGGTAGATTAGTTAGACAGTTAATTTGTTTCATGTTCAATGGATCACTTCCACGGTAAATCCTAATGACAAGGAAGGAATCGTTTTTTCATTCCCATCGCACGCTAATTTGTAAATATGTCTACATGCTGAGTATTTATGAGGTTGTTACTTCTTTTCCTCTTTTTTTAATAACTGGATGTGAGTTATTAATTCATTCCCACAATTTTGTCCACATGACAATAATAGAAATTCTTCTACAGAATAAAATGTGTTGTCAAGGAAAAAATTTCCTTTTTTTTCAAATTTTAAATTGCTGTCTGACATACATGTTATATCACAGGATATGGTCAAAAATTTTAGTTGCAACATTGAGCACTCACTTTTTGTGATACAGACAATCTTAATGTGAAGTAATTAACATCATTTTTTTCTTCTGGTATTGTAATCATGTACATCATTGTTCCTTTTGAATTGTAGTGGTTTATTTGCAAGAAACTTCGTGAGGGTAGAGGAAGTTTTCTGTCTGCAGCACAGCCTCGTCCAACAGGAATCGTCTGCCTAACAATACCTTTCTTAAGCCAGCAAAGGCATGGGGAGAAATGGAGAAATGAAGACTATAGGGAGAGTGCTCGAGTGGCTCCTACCTGGCGTAACTTCTGACCTCCCAGATCCAGTGGCGTCTTGTGCCGAATCGCGACCAGAAAGGAATTTGACGCACTTACACGACCTCGGTGGTTTCCGACACACATACTGCCCTTTGCACATGCTTTGTTCTCTGGTGGATGTTTATCGGTATTAGTCCTTCGGCTGTCTAGAAACGAGTAACAGCATTTGGTCCTATATGGTCGCATTTGGTAATAACGTTCCCCTACTTCCAGTGCAGGATTAACCATGTAGCAAGAGTTAGCAAATGGCTACGGGCCGAATGCTTTAGGGGGCCCGGGCCTGGGTGTAATAAAATCCATCAAGTTAGACATAAATGGGATTTTACCTACCGTCCAATGGCGATGGAGCTATCCAAATTCTCAATGAGTAGCAACAATTTTAGCTAATATGTAGATGTGTTTGCTGGCCACACCATACATTGGGGTAGCAAGTGTGACACTACCACAGAACTTACAAAGAGATTCCCTAACGTTGTCAGAGCTAGTAATAACCCAATCAATTAGAACAGTCTGTATTGATTTGCCAGTATGAAAGTAAATAATGGATATAATATCTACTTTTATAAGTTTACTATTACACTCATTCATTTCTTCTAGTGTGTATTTACTTACGGTACTAACTGATACGAGCCGCCTAGGGTGAAGGTAGTTTCCTTGTTGGTGGACTACTGTTGTATAAAGTGTTGCAGTTTCGCGGTTCCTCCATTTCTCTTGTGTCATTGTTTCTCAGCCAGGTACTGTAAGCTAATTGTATGCAATACTATTGTTCAACGACAGTAGAAGATATTAAGGTAGTGAAATAATTTTATCTACTGATTGCGAAATTTGGTGACAGGTAAACGAAAAGCAATGAAAAATAGGGTAAACTTGTTTGCATAGAAGCTACCAACTTAAGAAAGAAACAAGTAGGTTTTATGTGCACTGTATAAAACAATGTAAGTATCAATTTTTGGTGTTTGATCTGATAGTAAACTGTTATCCTTATAGTTCAGTCACTTCCAAATACAGTAGAGATCTGTTTACCACTGACACACCAGGAACGGGAATGACTTCTCGAAACCACCCGTTCAGCGGTGCAGGTTTGGGTGCCAGGTTTCACATCTTGTAGCTAGTCATCTTGATGGAACCTCGTTCGTGAAAATGTGACGAAAATAATTTCTCGTAGACACTAACCTATGAAAAATAACCCGAGCTTATATGGTAGCTCCGCAGTATAATTACTAGGGCTCTAGGCTTAGAAACTGAGGGTCACATTTTCAGTACCTACAGAAAATGTAATTTTCTAAATCATTATCAAAATAACTGTAGTGTTTATTCTTATTCTTTTAATCCAAATTTAAATATAATTCATTTCTTAAATTGCGATCCTTGAGTGTTTCAAACCAATCGTTGTAATAACGTTATTATTTTGCACAAATTTAACGAAGAGTATTTATATTTAAGAAATTCTTGTATGACGTTAACCATCCAATAAAATGTACACATTGTTTTGGGGCCAACACGTGGAAAATATGCACTCTGTAAAAATTTAGTGAACCTAGCAACATTAGTTTCATTTGGTAGATGTAGGAAGAATTCGACAAACGTCCTGTCTGTACTCGCTATTGCCAGTCTTTGCGTAAATGATGTGCAGACATATTGAATTTATTTTAATATTCAATACTACAAATAAATACTCCATATGAAAGCGAGCGTCTTCATAAAAGGTTTTCACGACATTCCATGAGACATTTCCACCAAAGCAGATGATCGTCACGAAACATATGTTGCCACCACGACACTACTTTGTCTCAGAGGCGGGCATCACCCCACGGAAGTTTATTTACTTTCTTTCGTCTCCCCACAATCACTTACGGTCAAGGCTCACTAAAGCTTACTGTAAGTAGAATGTTTTGTCTGCTATGTTTAATTGATATATTGATAATTTTTAAAAATTTAAATATTATGATAGGTTAATGAAAATGTAACTATAACGACATAAGCAAATATTTCAAACGATAAAAGAATAAAGCAAGAAAGTTAGAGCAAATTGAAAAGCTCCATACAATGATTAAAATGACTTGAGCAACGGTTCTAAATAAAGTAAAAAAGTAGTTATATTTAAGTTAAAATTATACAGATAAAAATAAAGACCCTAGTCATTTCGATTAAGATTTTTAAAACAATTAAAACGCCTACTGAATTGAACCTACGACCTGCAGTTTACGATAGTAGGACATCTGTCACTTTTTGAAACGAAAATTCATTATAATAGTGTTTCCCAAGTCGAGAGACAGTGTAATACATTTTGGCTCTACTTCTCTTCGATGATAGCCAACTGCAGTGCAGAACGTTCTTTTTCTATATTAAAGCACATTAAAAGAACTGTGTGTGACTAGAAGGTCCGAACGACCTCACCTTACGGAATATAGAATGTTATTTATTTTGAGATATAAATTGATTTGACTAGCTGGTTTGTTTTATGTCCTAAACTATGAGGACTAAAGCAAACCAAGGTCCTCTTCGTAGCCTTTGTTACGGGCCCAGCGCTAGCTTGATTCGGCTCTGCATAGCTCACGTACCCGCACTTTTACCTCATTAAGTCGGAAACACACGAATGCGACACTAATACCGTACCCACATGTCGGCGCTTATGTACTCGTATTGGAGTCGCGCTACGTTGCCTATTTGCTGTAGCAGTGCCTTAAAACGGAAACGTTTTCATCGCCCAACATATTACTCTTAAGGAGCATGTCTGGCAAGGGGTGTGCCGGAAGGAGGCATCCATTTCCCGGCAGCTGTCGTAAACATGCGCATATGTCACTCTGATAAAGCAGAAACACAACAGCATACTTATATCGCGGCAAATATAGAAACAGAGTGGTATTATTACGTCCGTAATTCCGTGTAATTGGCTCATTTAAACAGTCCTCTGGGAATACATAGCCATCTGCTACCTAGCCGCCACCGCAATTGTGGCACTCGTACTAACGTCACCAAATAAGGCTTTAGTCCAATGATCACTCAGCATTTGCCAGGCCCATCTCCACGTATTGAGAACAATGTATATCTTTGCGTGCATCGGAATCCCTGATAGGAGCATATAATTATGGAATTCTGACTCTCTTTAATCCACCTTTTCTTCGGTTAGCGACTGACCTTTCTTTCTCCTGCAATAGACCTACACCTGCTTCCTCAATCTGTTTCTATACTATATGACCTATTAATATCTTCATCCAAACACCGGAAGTCAACGCACTCCTAGATGTCCACCATACCCACCTCTCTTGGGATATTCACCTCAAGAACCTACTTTCTGCAGTCTGGATTCTTCTGTAATTCTCATGTTCACCACATCCAACAGGGCACGTAAAAATGTCCAGTGTGTCACAACGTTTAGGACGCTACCTTGGGAGATGTAAGTCGCACTAGTCGAATCATCGACTCGCGTTAAGGAGAGACCCGGGCCGCTATTTCGCCCATGTTAATTCACCAATGTTAATGAGCCATTATCTCAGAGACTGTTGTAGATACGGATTTGAAATTTCTGTCATATATTAACTACTGACTCTTTATTCTACTAATGTACAATGGAAGGTTTTGCATCAAAACAAAATATTTTACAATTTTTTTACTCAATGCCTGTATTTTTGCAAAAAATGTGTTAACATAAATGTACATAAAATAGCTGAGCTGAAAGTATATTCTTGGTTGTAGATCCGTGGCTTACGGGATAGTTGTGCAGGACCCTGTAAAAGTTTCAGTGCAATAGGATGAATAGTTTCTGAAAAAAAGGAGCATTTGTAGTGAAAAATGTATAAACTGAGGAAAGGACGTTTAAAGTTTTATTATGAAATTCCTTACCTTTATTGTTACATAAAGTTATTAAAAACACCCTGCTCCATATTCTAGATCATCTTCACCACTTCTATCAAGTAACAGCTACCTTTCCGTTTCCTTGCCTCTTTGGTCACATGTTTTGCTAAAACCTCAGCTTTTTTCACTCTTCCGATGTCCACTTTGTGAATACCTTTCACTGTATGCTTCCCCAAAATCACTCCCAGCTTCTCAAGTACTCTCAGTCTGCCACTACATCCATTATTAAATGTGATTACAGTGTCATACGTTCCCAACTGTAGGATCTTCATCCCAACAAGTACACTTTTTCGTATGCGAGTCCAGAGAAGATTATTGAAAGATTCGTTGACGTTTTGTGTTTTCCCATGCAAACACCTTTTCAACAGATCTGGATGGGGCAGATCTCTAAATACAGGCTTCAGAGGCTCCATTACTGCTTGATGCACTCTGTTTTTATGCTTAAAATCTCCTGCGACCTTCTGTAAAGTTTGGAAAGTAGGAGACGAGGTACAGGGAGAAGTAAAGCTGTGAGGACAGGGCGTGAGTGGAACATGGGTAGCTCAATTGGTAGAGCACTTTCCCGCTAAAGGCAAAGGTCCCGAGTCCGACTCTAAGTCCGGCACACAGTTTTAATCTGCCAGGAAGTTTCATAATTAAAATGTAGTTTTTACACAGCCACTGTCTCACTATGTCAATAAACAATTAAGACATTTACTACACTGCGACTTAAGGAATCTGTCTCAGTGATTGTTTAGCAACGTTTTAGTGCTCAATCGTTCCTACGTTTCTTGAAACTTTCTTGTGTGGGATCTTCGCTCATAGATTCGAATATTGCAAGCTTTAACCACCTTTTTCTCATTTCACGAGCGTAACCATCAACCATGAAATTTTGCAATGAGTATCTAGTTCAATGGTACAGATTACGGGGTTGATGCTGATAATGACCCTGTCACCGACAATAATTTAAATATAAGTGAAGAGGGATCACTGAGCCCACTACTTATCTTGTAAGATAGGTTTAAAGATGAGAAAACTATTTATAGCATTTCTGCATTTGCAAAGAGCTTTTGGCAAGGCTAAGCGGAGTGAACTCGTTGAAATTCTGAAATTAACAGATATTACATACAATGACCGAAACGTTACTTGTAACTTGTTCAGAAGACCTCAGTTACAAGGGTCGAGGGACAAGGAAGAAAGACAGGTGGTTGTGATGCATCTGTATGCAGAGGAATTCGAAGACAAGAATTAAACTTAACGGAATAGAGCAAGAAAATTTGAAGGATACCAATGACGTTGTAGTTCTGTCAGTCAGAAAAGTACTTGAAAGGTAAGTTGAATGATATTCATGGTATCGTGAAAAAATAAAATAAGCGTAAAATAGTGTTTTCTATTGAAGTAAGTTGATTCCTGTGAAATTAGATTAGGATACACAAGTGTGAAAATATTAAATGCATTTGGATACTTAAATAATTAAATAATTGACGGTGTCAGAAGTAAAGGCACATAAATTTGTGTAAAAAAGGCCGAAAGAAAGACATGTTGACACGGAAAACGAGTTTAAATCTTACCGTCTCCTTAACGAAAAATTTGTCTGTAGTGGACTGAAACGTGAACGATAAGCAGTTCAGACAAGCAGAGAGTAGAAACTGTTGAAATGTGAAGTTACAGAAAAATGCTAGATGTGTAAGGTATATCGGATAAGAATTGAAGAAGTACTAAGTAGAGAAAGTATTTATAAAGGAATTTGACCTATATACAGGCTAGGTTCCTAGGATACACCCTGAGACACTACGAAATAGTAGTTTTAAAAGAATAAACCGCCATTTGACTACGTATTATTATATTTGTCTTTTACAATATACACATGACAGACATTATTTAATAATGGTCCAACATCGTTTAGCATTGTACTTGATAATGGTATAGTAACCGAAATCTGGATAGTACAAGAAATACATTTAATATTGCACAGTCAGATGGCGGTATTGAATGCCTGTGACTCAATGTTATCGAAATTTTTTTTTACGAAATATTGCTTTCCGGGACGGAAGGAAGTGGGGCGTTAAAAATTTCTAAAGGCAAGCGAGATTTGAATACGGAAAGCAAGTTCAAATGGCAGTAGATTTTTAGTAATTATCCAGAAAAAGAAGAGACTTGTAAGAGGTAGAGTAGGTGGAGAGCTGCACCAAACTGTGCTTATACTGGAGACTGCGACACACACACACACACACACACACACACACACACACACACACACACACACTCAAAATACATACGGCACTCATGAATTTTCTTTCTAGTCTGACACCTTGCTCCTCGTAAGTGAAGCTTCATCTATATTAAATTCTGTTAATTTCGGTATTAATGAGGCCGTCTC
This sequence comes from Schistocerca americana, assembly GCF_021461395.2. Taxonomy (NCBI): domain Eukaryota; kingdom Metazoa; phylum Arthropoda; class Insecta; order Orthoptera; family Acrididae; genus Schistocerca; species Schistocerca americana. The sequence continues at coordinate 402,083,634 of NC_060124.1, read as the reverse complement.
TTTCATAAAGCTGATGACAGTACGATTTTGCTGGGCCGGGGTGGCCGAGCGGTTCTAGGCGCTACAGTCCGGAACCGCACGACCGCTACGGCGTAGGTTCGAATCCTGCCTCGGGCATTGATGTGTGTGATGTCCTTAGGTTAGTTAGGTTTAAGTAGTTCTAAGTTCTAGTGGACTGATGACCTCAGAAGTTAAGTCCCATAGTGCTCAGAGCCCTTTGAACAATTTTTTTGAAGTAAGATTTCCAGTGACCAGCTCGGTATTTTCTGTAGTAAAAAGAGCACTCGACTTCGTGAAGTCAAGTAAACACGTTTTTACATAATAACAGAATACACTAACGAGCAAGCTACCAAAATGTCATCCAATCGAAAGGTTTTGGCGAGGCTGGGAGTCACATAATATTTATTTATTTAGTATTTTAGTTCTAAGGATTTTGTACTGTGAATGTGTAATGTCACTGCTAAGAGTTAAATATAATAAAGTAGTTTTATTCAGACTGACTGCTGGTCATCCACTTTAGAAACGAATATATGTAAAATTATGACAACAGCTAATGGAAAGAAGCCTGCAGTATCTGACGACGATATCGGTGGTGAATACGCGTATACTGAGCACGTCACATTTGGATAAGTATTTAGGAGTAGTACTTAGAAGCGATGTAAAATGCAAGGATCACGTAAACAAAGTATTAGGAGAATCCAATGGGAAACTTAGGTTTGATGGCCGCGTTCTAGGAAAATGCTATGAATATGTAGAACAGATCGCAAACAAGACTTTACTGAGACCAGTTCTAGAGTACTGTTCCAGAATATTGGAGCCTTTATAAATTGGGCACGAAAACAGACATCGAACTAATTCAGTGAAGAGATACCAGGTTCGTAGAAGGTTGGTTAGTCCATACATAAGTGTAACGGAAAAGTTCGGGTAACTAAGCTGTGGAAGATTTCTCGCAAAATCCTGTCAGCCAAGTTCATAAAACCTGTATTCAAATAAGACTGGAAGACTGTGCGTCTACTGTCCTGTAACTGACGTATATACCGCGTAGGAGTCATAAATGAGGTGAGATAGATTTCGGCGAGTACAGAAGCATACAGACATTTTCACCAGAGCAATGCAACAGTTCCACGGCTTTGGTTGAAATCGGGAATGGAGATAGCTTATACCCTGTATTAACATATGGGCTACCTCAGATATTTACCTACCAATCAAAGGTGTGGGGTAAGCAAATAGTGTTGCCTACGACGCATGAATAACCATAATTTATTCACCCAGTTTTTGAGAATGAGAGCACTGCATGACTTCCAATAAACTTTACATGTAACATCATATCTCAATGACGTATATTCTGGCTGACAACAGCGATAAAATGATGAAAAGAAAAAAAGTTTGTCGCTTACTATTATTTTGCTCTTCATGCAGTAGAACTGTCGCATAAAGCGTGACTTTTAATTTGTAACTTCTTTACTGCCAACTGTATTGGCGACATTTTTGCAGGCAGTATTCGCACGTAGAACGGAAGGTATCAGCAATATTATAGCATTTCACGACACATATTTCAGGTGATATAGCGTATGAACACTGAGATGCGTGAAAAAAAATGTGGCATCATGTATGCCCTTTAAGTTGGTTACTTATTTGCTAATAACTGTGTTTGTAACACGTGTTGTAGTCAGTGTAGCCTACTTCAGGAGATACGGAGTTGTAAACAATGAGTGACGTCAAAACGAAACTTCTCAGCGACTTTCCCTACAGATACAGGTGAAGTATGTGTAAAATATGTTAAATACATGTGAAAAATAATTGATACGTGCGCAAATGGGCAAAGCCACAGGTAAAAGACTCGTCCGAAACCTCTGGAATGATTTCAATCAAATTTGGTGCACATATTTGTTATGCACTGGAAATATGTTTGGAAAAGAACCACTAGCCTCCTGTTGGGGAGGGCGTGATAACGTGTAGAGAGAAGGGGGAAGAAGGATATGGACAGACAGAGAATGGGAAGGACGAGATGGACACAGAGACAGGGATAAGAGGAGATACACAAAGGGAGAGGAGGAAATATGCAGTGGAACGGGGCAGGAAGGAACAGAGATTGAGTGAGTGGAGGAGGTGGATTGAGCGAGGGGCTGGAGGACATAGACAGAGTGGGGGAAGGACGAGATTGACAAAAAGAGGACAAATGGAGGAAATGGACTAAAAGAAATGGAGTAAATGCATACCAGGGCCCTTTTTTTATAAATGTCATCCGTGGGGAACACGTGGGGCGGAGGACATAAAGTCGATTCTGGTACAATGTACCGTCTGTTGCACTGTGAAAGTGCCTTCCGAAATATACGCGCACACGAAACAACGCCTGTGGTAAGTCGGTGGAATGCTACGCTGAAGGAAACCGGACCCATCGAAAGAAAAGTTAGACTGATACAGGAACAGAATAACTGCTGTTAACAATGTTAAGTGTCATATTATTAGCCTCTGTAATGATTCTCTGAAGATTTTGAATGAGTCCGTGGGAGTCTTGAACCAATTTCTATCCAAGTGTGTACTGTTGCCGTTGTTGTTGAGATGGTAAATAGTACAGTATATTCAAACTTGTGTGCACGTGTGTGACGTGGACAGGTCACACGTGATGCAAAGTGGCTCCGCATGGGACGAGCTGCAGCCGAAGCGTAGGTGGGGCAGGATGCCAACAGTTAGCCTATCGCACGGTGTCAACAGCGACCTTGTCTCGTGCCGCTATAAATCCTTCGGCCCGCTTCGTGAATTTAGCGCACCGGGACCTCATTAAACATGGACTCCAGATAATTATTAACGAGATCTCTATTGCGCCGAACTTCACAATTAATTTAATATCGCAAATAAACCGCTTACTAACTCGCCGAAATGTTATAGAAACGTAAACCACGATTACATCTTCCTTCTCTCATTTATGAGTTCGTATCCGTTCAGGATCGTGGATGTCCATTTGGAAATCTTCACAAAGTGGGACAACGCATGGCTTGTGGAGGTATGAAACGTCATAGTGTGCCGTTGATGTACGAGATTCTATAGATGAACATTAGTAACCAAACCCGGGCAAGTGTGTCTGGAAATGTCATTTTTCAAATGCGTAAATCATTTCAGGTTTACGCTGCGTTGAACAAGAAAACGGAAGAAATCAAAAATTTTAATCGGTGTATCGCATGAGCCCATGTCTTATACAGCACGTGGCGTGCACATAGGGACTTTTTAGGTTAGAGCAAGTCATACTTGGTATCAGAAATGAATTGCTTGTTGTAATCGAAGATACATTAGCCTCGATATTGTCAGAGAATCATCGCAGAACGAAAACTGAAAAAGTTAATATGGTACAGGTAAACTGCAGAAGCATCCAAGTAAAAGCCGCAAATTATTATCGCTTACTGAAAGTTATAATTCCCTGACTAAAACAAGGGACCAGTTGGTAGAACATGTTCTGAAGCATCAAGGGATCACCAATTTAGTACTGGAGGGAAGCGTGAAGGGTTAAATCGTACAGGTAGATCAAGAGTGAATACACTAAGCAGATTCAGAAGGATGTAGTCTGTGGTAGTTACTCGGAGATGAAGAAACTTGCACAGGATAAAGTATCATGGAGAGCTGCATCAAAACAGTCTATGGACTGAAGACCACAACAACAACGCCCAGGCAATATTTGGGACAGGAAGTTGGTTGAAATGGGAAGCGAACAGCAAGGAAATTCTACAAAAAATTCAAATGACTCTAAGCACTATCGGATTTAACATCTGTGGTCATCAGTCCCCAAAACTTAGAACTACTTAAACCTAACCAACCTAAGGACATCGCAAACATCCATGCCCGAGGCAGGATTCGAACCTGCGACCGTAGCAGCAGCGCGGTTCCGGACTGAAGCGCCTAGAACCCCTCGGCCACAGTGGCCGGCGAAATCCTACATTCACAACGGAATAATTATCGAAACACAATGTTAGTCGCCAATAGAGGCGGCTTATTTTTTACAGTAAATGTTAATAATACACAGAGAGGTCATCACGGATTGCGAATGTGGATTAATCTGGGTCGAGGTAAGCATCAAAGTTGGGATAAAAATAGTAATCGAATGCTTTCATAGACGACCTGCGTCAGGAGCTGTAGGGGTAGAGCGCTTCAGAAAAAACTTGCAGTATTTCATGAATATGAATCCTGCTGGGGTGATTTGAGCATGCCACATGTAGACAGGGCGAGTCATGCTCTCAAAACTGGTGCTAGAGACTGCGATTCGTGTGACAATCTTAATGTCTTGTCCGGAAATTACGTCTAGCAGACAGTTAAGGAAGCAACTTGTGAAGACAACGTCTTTGACCTCTTAGTAACAAAAGGGTCTGAATTTTCCGAATCAGTTACTGTAGAGGAGGGTGTAGTGATCATAAGGCTGTAATAACTTCTATGACAAGGATTGTTAAGAAAGTTAGGACAGTATTTTTGCTTAGGAAGAATGACAAGATACAAATTATAGAGTTTCTGAGTAGTCAACAACAAATATTCAGTACTGATGTGGAAGATGTGGACAATTATTGGTAAGAATTCAGAAGCACAATTCAGTGCGCCTTAGATAAGTAATTTGCGAGCAAGGTATTAAGGGATTGGAAAGCGTGGTTTAATAGCCGTTTCATAATCTGCTTCGGAAACAAAGAGTCAAGGAATGTCAAAAAATAGCTGACGAACAAAAAATGAACGAAGATAAAGTGAGCGCAATGAGAGCAGTGAGACAAACGTTTAATGACTTTGAATGTAAAATTTTGTCAGTCGATCTGACTAAACACCACAACACGCTTTGGTCTTCTTTAAACTCAGTAAGCAGCTGGAAATCATCTATTCAGTAACTCAGTGTCCATAATGACACCGAAACGAAAAGTGACAGGGAGGTAAGGTTAAAATACTGAATTCGGCAATACGAAGTTGCTTCATCGTAGAAGATCGAAAAGGATCCTACTTTTAGTCATCATACGAACGTCGAAAGTGCAGATATTGATGGTGGAATAGAAAAGGAACAACAATCAGTTGGTAGTGGAAAGGTGTCAGGGCAGATCAGACTCCTGCAAGATTATATAAAGATTATGGAAAATAACTTCCAGCCGCAGTTTATCGTAGTTCTCTGGAGCAACGACGGGTATCTAGCGACCGGAAAAAAGCGCAGGTCATTCCCACTTTCAGGAGGGGTCCTTTGATGGATGAACATAATTACAGGCCTGTATCGTTAACGACAACCTGTTGTTATATGCTCATGTATTACGAAATTTTTCGAAAATGAAAATCTCTTCTATTAAAATTAACGTTGATTGCGCAAACAGAGAGCTTGCGAAACTGATCTCGCTCTGTTCCTCCATACGATCCACAGTACTGTAGACATCGGTGCTCAGGTTGATACCGTGTTCCTCGGCTCCAGCGTAGGTTTTTGACACTGCCCCGCACTGCCGTTTAGTGAAAAATAAGGGAGACCGTATCGGACAAGATTTTCAACTGGATTCAAGACATCCTTGCTGACAGAACTCAATACGTCGATCTTAGACGAATAAAATCGACATCTGTAAAGGAAATTCCGGGAGTACGCCAAGGAAATGTGATAGGACCGTTACTGCTTGCAGCGAATATAATTGATCAAGCAGAATGCGTCGGAAGTCCTTCAAGGATCTTTGCACATTCTGCCGTTGTCTACAAGTAGGTACCAAACCGACAGACCGATTTGCAGAAGTACCTACAAGAGGACTGATGAATGGTGCAGGGACTGGTTGGTGACCCACACGAAAAGAAATCCAGTGCTGTACATTTACACCGTTAATGACAAATTGCTGGAAACATTATCTACAGTAAAATATCGAAGACTAACTGCACAGAGCGACCTTAAATGGAATGACCACATAAAACAAAGTAGGCAAAACACATGCCAGACTCAGATATGTAGGAAGATTTTGAAGGAAACGTAATTTATCCACGAAAGAAGAGACTTAGAATTCTTGAATACTGCTCTTCAGTCTGAAATCCTTACCGGGTAGGACTGATAAAAGAGACAGAGAACACTCAACGAAGAGCGGCGCATTTCGACAGGGGATCGTTCACTCCGCGCAAGATTGGAGATTCTCAACTACTTACTCCCCTATCAGGAGCTACAAGAGAGGCGTTCTGCGGCAGGTAGAGGTTCGCCATTAAAATTTCGTGGGAGTGCTTTTCGGGAAGAGTTGGACAACATATCACTTCCTCGTACATACGTTTCGCAATATAACCACAGCGAAAACATTCGAAGAATTACAGGTAATACAGTCATTAACGCCGTCACTCTCCCCTCAAGCCATTTGCAAACAGGAAAGAGAAAGGAGAACAGTTAGTGCTACCAGAAGTACGCTCCGTTACACATCATCAGGTCGCTTGCAGAGCTTTGATGTATACAGGGTGTTACAAAAATGTACGGCCAAACTTTCAGGAAACATTCCTCACACACAAATAAAGAAAAGATGTTATGTGGACATGTGTCCGGAAACGCTTAATTTCGATGTTAGAGCTCATATTAGTTTCGTCAGTATGTACTGTACTTCCTCGATTCACCACCAGTTGGCCCAATTGAAGGAAGGTAATGTTGACTTCGGTGCTTGTGTTGACATGCGACTCATTGCTCTACAGTACTAGCATCAAGCACATCAGTACGTAGCATCAACAGGTTAGTGTTCATCACGAACGTGGTTTTGCAGTCAGTGCAATGTTTAAAAATGCGGAGTTGGCAGATGCCCATTTGATGTATGGATTAGCACGGGGCAACAGCCGTGGCGCGGTACGTTTGTATCGAGACAGATTTCCAGAACGGAGGTGTCCCGACAGAAAGACGTTCTAAGCAATTGATCGGCGTCTTAGGGAGCACGGAACATTCCAGCCTATGACTCGCGACTGGGGCAGACCTAGAACGACGAGGACACCTGCAATGGACGAGGCAATTCTTCGTGCAGTTGACGATAACCCTAATGTCAACCTCAGAGAAGTTGCTGCTGTACAAGGTAACGTTGACCACGTCACTGTATTGAGAGTGCTACGGGAGAACCAGTTGTTTCCGTAGCATGTACAACGTGTGCAGGCACTATCAGCAGCTGATTGGCCTCCACGGGTACACTTCTGCGAATAGTTCATCCAACAATGTGTCAATCCTCATTTCAGTGCAAATGTTCTCTTTACGGATGAGGCTTCATTCCAACATCAAATTGTAAATTTTCACAATCAACATTTGTGGGCTGACGAGAATCCGCACGCAATTGTGCAGTCACGTCATCAACACAGATTTTCTGTGAACGTTTGGGCAGGCATTGTTGGTGATGTCTTGATTGGGCCCCATGTTCTTCCACCTACGCTCAAAGGAGCACGATATCATGATTTCATACGGGATACACTACCTGTGCTGCTAGAACGTGTGCCTTTACAAGTACGACACAACATGTGGTTCATGCACGATGGAGCTCCTGCACATTTCAGTCGAAGTGTTCGTACGCTTGCCAACAACAGATTCGGTGACCGATGGATTGGTAGAGGCGGACCAATTCCATGGCCTCCACGCTCTCCTGACCTCAACCCTCTTGACTTTCATTTATGGGGGCATTTGAAAGCTCTTGTCTGCGCAACCCCGGTACCAAATTTAGAGACTCTTCGTGCTCGTATTGTGGACGGCTGTGATACAATACGCCATTCTCCAGGGCTCCATCAGCGCATCAGGGATTCCATGCGACGGAGGGTGGATGCATGTATCCTCGCTAACGGAGGACATTTTGAACATTTCCTGTAACAAAGTGTTTGAAGTCACGCTGGTACGTTCTGTTGCTGTGTGTTTTCATTCCATGATTAATGTGATTTGAAGAGAAGTAATAAAATGAGCTCGAAAATGGAAAGTAAGCGTTTCCGGACACATGTCCACATAACATATTTTCTTTTTTTGTGTGTGAGGAATGTTTCCTGAAAGTTTGGCCGTACCTTTTCGTAACACCCTGTATACTGGAAACTGGCCACCTCATTACTGTTCAAAAAATGGCTCTGAGTGCTATGGGACTTAACTGCTGAGGTCATCAGTCCCCTAGAACTTAGAACTACTTAAACCTAACTAACCTAAGGACATCACACACATCCATGCCCGAGGCAGGATTCGAACCTGCGACCGTAGCGGTCACGCGGTTCCAAACTGACGAGCTTAGAACCGCACGGCCACACCGGCCGGCTCATTACTGTTGCCCAACAAAATATGTAACTGTCGGACAGTGTCGTAATTCATCGATGTGTCAGTGTTAGATTTGTTTCTAGTTTTAGGTCATGTCCGCACTTGATTTGCCGACAAGGACCAATAAAACAAATCACAATTACTACAGTTAAAAACTGTGACCCTGGGCGAACCGTTGGAAAAATCACCCAAATATATGATTGTCGTTTCCTGAAACTGAAAGCTATAGTGAAGGATTACGGAACTTCATCTAACCAAAGGCGTGGCGGTTTTCACACCGTAAAAATCGTGGTGAAATGGCATGTATGGTGCATCTCCTTTATTTCTTCATTGAATACTTCTACTCTTTCTATTCAGTTTTGTTTACAAAACTGACGAAAAAATAGGACATCAAGAGAAACACATTCACAAGTTCAGTGTATGCCGCCTGTATAATCTGAAGATGGTCATTGTATGGCCGAAACCGGTTAGACCGTGTCTTAAACATGTGATTGCGTTTATAAATAAACAAAAAAGAATTTTACAAAATTTTGTATCCCGCCTGGGAGGCGGCACGTGGGTAAGAACGGGAAAAGGTAGTACAAGTCGGTACTGTAAGAACGTGGTTTACTGGTGCAAAAACAAGGTGATAAACCATTACATAACTTTGTACGTAGGTGCGATGCTGAAGCTAAGTTTCCTGGCTGGCTGCACCCGATGAAATGGGCTGAAGCAATCGCGGAGCTCGTAGACCTCGACAGCGCCGGCTAGAGGGCGCTGACGTCGGTGTCTCTCGTAGTGCCAACCTAGCATAGCGGACCTACGTTGTGGCATCGAAGCTATTGATACCACACAAAATAATCAGTCACGCACTCCATATACAAAATGTAGTTTTTTCCAAAGTAATTGATATGTATTTTGAAAACATAGTGAGAAAAATCAATACACCATACATTTATTCGTCTGAAGTAACCCCATGAAAGTTTTGAGATATACAGCAATTGTTCAGAAGTGTGCAATATGAGTTTTACACCAAATGCGAACAATAAAAGTGGAGTATCAAGAACTAATCGTCTGTCTTAACAAATTTGATGTTCAACGTAAATAACGAGGAAGCAAATGCGTCAGTGAATGGAATTTCACACCAGACATAAGTGTGTAACAGGAATAGACATAAAAACAAAATTTCGCTGACTATGCGGTCCATTTGTCAAAAGCAGAAAAGAGTTACAAGAACTGTTGAGTGGCTAGTAGTCCCTACTTCTCTAAATTTCGGCTGGAAATGTGCAATGAAAGGGCGCAGCGTACTACTAACGTAGCCAGGATTTTTTTCTACGCATGAAGCAAGATGAAGGAAGGAAGACGAAAAATCTGGGGTCAAGTGAAGAAACCTTTTACTATCTAAAGGTATCTTCTGGAACTGAGTATCGATAAGGAAATGAGATAGCAGTTTTTGTCGAGCATGGAATTCTACCGATGGCGAAAAGGGCCAGAGATGAACGATAGACTTTGGTGCCGCAGAACAAGTTAAAAAAGTTAAGTGGGCAACGGAAGCACGAGGAAAACTAGCAAGAATGAATTAGGCATTATGTCACTGGTAAACCATTTCTAGAAGTTGAGGTTGAAAGTTCAACTCGACTGGCAGTGAGAGAATAAGTTGAGGAACACAGTTTGGGACTAAGATCTGGACAGATGAAACAGATTAACGATATAGGTTGTTTGCAGCAAATATGCATAACTGAAAAATGACGGAGCCGATGATAAGGAGGCTGATGACAGCATCAAGGTAGAGATGGAAATATCAATATAGAGAGGAAAATATCTATTCCGAATTTAAGAACATCCTCAGAGAACCCCAAAATGTAATTGTCTGAGAGTACGCCGATTCGGAGAAATTTGATTATCCGCGAACTGTGAAAGTTCACATCACAGAAATCTCGTAGAACGGAGGAGACTGATACAGACGGCAAATTGCCGCTACCGCGCGGATTGCAAATTCCTGGCGAAATCCACGTGTGTGCTGTGAACAATTGGCTAATTAAGCGGGCTTTAATCTCATTAGAAAGGAGCTATTTTACGTACGGTGCAGCAAACCTGTTTTGTTGTGCATAATGAAAGACTGGACAGTGTCTGATTAATGAGGTTAAATTCTCCCCTCTCGCTTACTCACAGGGCTGCGTGTCTGTATGAGCGCTGTTACGGTATTCGGCGTATGCGTAAAAAACAAAAGCCTTTATCACCTGAGGCTGCCTTCCCACTGCATATAAATAATTGTTAGCCTCCATCGATCCGTGCGAGTTGGTGCAGTGGTTAAGCCAGAGGGGCCAGCACTCGCGGAGAACAGTGTCCAGAGAACTATCCGTCCATAGCCATTTAGGTTCTATCTGATTTCCATTCTTCTCTTCTCGCGAATATTGGATATTATTTTCGTAAGGAGGGCGAGTATTGCAGTGACAACGACTGGTAGCTAGTCACAGCATCGGATAGGAGATACTTATCGTTGTTGGTGATCGTTCTTATCACTCATTGTGTCCAGAGTGAAAAGTGTTCGTCATTTCTTGCTACGTATTTCGGCCTTAGCCATAATCGGACCTGACTAAGGTAAATGTAAAGATAAAATGACAGCTTACTGTGAACTAATACATGACACGGCGAGCACGAAATATCGTGACACGATTAGTGCGTACCGAAATGAATCCTAAAACATACATATAATGAATGACGTCAACAACTGTCCCGTATATTGCAGCGATATGTACCACACGGTTCCTCGTGGCTGCTGAGTGAGGCGCTGATAACAAAAAAATGGTTCAAATGGCTCTGACCACTATGGGACTTATCATCTGTGGTCATCAGTCCCCTAGAACTTAGAACTACTTAAACCTAACTAACCTAAGGACATCACACACATCCATGCCCGAGGCAGGATTCGAACCTGCGACCGTAGCAGCCGCGCGGTTCCGCACTGAGCGCCTAGAACCGCGAGACCACCGCGGCCGGCGCGCAGATGACAGATTTCTGCTAGGCAGTACTACAATTAAATGCGGATTTCCATTCCAATTCAACAATAAAGATGAGCCATCAGTCTTATGACTGGTTTGATGCAGCCCCTCACGAATTTCTTTCCTTTATCAACCTCTCCATCTCTGAGTCGCACTTGCGACCTGCGTCCCAGTTATTTGAGGATGTATTTTCCTCCACATTTTTTACCTCTACAACCCCACCGTCTAGATCAGTGGAAGTTATTTCCTGACGTCGTAACTGGTGTCCTGTCGTCCAGTTCCTTTTTCTCGTCAGTGGTTTCTGTATATTCCTTTACTCGTCGATTCGCTGGAGAACCTCCTCATTCCTTACCTTTTCAGTCTACCAAATTATCGACATCCTTCTGTAGCACCCCATCTCAGATCCTTGAATTATCACCTGTTCCGGCTTTTCCACAGTCCATGTCTTACTACGATACAATACTGCGTTCCAAACGTACGTTCACAGAAATTAAGGCCTATGTCCAGTACCATGGCCAGGAATGCCCTTTCCGCTAGCCTGTATTTTATTTCCTATTTTCTCCGTCCGTCATGGGATATTTTCCTACTTTGGCAGCAGACTTCTCCGACTTCATCTACTTCATGATTACCGCTCCTGATATTAAGTGATGCTTAACCGAAAGTCTCTGCTGCCGACAGGTGTTGTTGATATACCTCGATGGGGACAGTTGAAAATGTGTGCCCCAGCTGGGACTCGAATCCCGGATCTCCTGCTTACATGGCAGACGCTCTATCCATTTGAGCCACATAGGACACAGATGAATAGCGCGACTGCAGGGACTTATCCTTTGCACGCTTCCCGTGAGACCCACATTCCCAACTGTCCACAATCTACGTACGTATTGTACCTAATAAATACTCGTATTTGCCCATCTACTCATTACTCGCGCACGCTAAGGTGACGACTTCACTAAAGACAGCAATGTCATCAGCAAATGGTATCAGTGACATCCTTTCACCTTGAAATCCAATTCCACTCCTGAACCTTTCTTTAATCCCGTCATTGTTTCTTCGATGTACAGATTGAACAGTAGGGGTGAAAGACTACAACTCTGTCTGAGACCCTTTTTAATCCGAGCACTTCTACATCTTCATCTACATGACTACCCTGCAATTCACATTTAAGTGCTTGGCAGAGGGTTCATCGAACCACAATACTATCTATGTGGTCTTTCCGACTGAAGTTGTTCGTAATTTTAACACCCAGGTATTTAGTTGAATTGACAGCCTTGAGAATTTTACTATTTACCGAGTAATCGAATTCCAACGGATTTCTTTTGGAACTCATGTGGATCACCTCACACTTCGTTCACGGTCTTCCGCTATCACTGTTCCCTCTTGTTTTTGCCCATTTCGTATTTTACCCGTCTTTTCCTGTAACTTACCCCATTTTTCTCAGAATTTCGAACGTCTTGCACCAACTGATGTTGTCGAACGCTTTCTAGATCGACAGATCTTATGAACGTATCTTGATTTTCCTTTAGTCTTGCTTCCATTATCAACCGCAGCATCAGAACTGCGCCTCTGGTGCCTTTGTCATTCCTGAAGCCAAGCTGATTGTTATCTAACAGATCCTCAGTTTTCTTTCCCATTCTTCTGTATATTATTATTTTCAGCAACATGAAAGAATGAACAGTTAAGCTGATTGTGCAAAAATTCTTGCACTTGTCAGTTCTTGCAGTCTTCGGAATTGTGTGGATGAAATTTTTCCGAAAGTGAGATGGTATGTCGCCAGACTCATAGATTCTACACACCAGCGTGAATAATCGTTTTGTGGCCACTTCCCCTAATGATTTTAGAAATATTATTTATTTAGAATGTTACCTATCCCTTATACCTTATTCGATCTTAAGTCTACTAAAGCTATGTTAAATTCCAACTTTAATAATCTCTTCTACATCGACTCTTGTTTCTTCTTTTATCACTGCATCAAACAAGTCTTTCCCATTATACCGGCCTTCAATGTATTTTTCCCATCAATCCGCTCTCTCCTCTGTATTTAAAGCAGAATTCCCATTGAACGTTTAGTGTTACCAGTCTTGCTTTTAACTTCACTGAAGGTTGTTTTAATTTTTCTATATGTTGGGTCAGCGCTTCTGACACTCATTTCTCATTCGCTTCTTCACATTTTTAGGTATCCATTTCACCTTAGCTTGCCTACACTTCCCATTTACTTAATTCCTAAGTGACTTAGTGAACTTCTGAATTTCCTTCAATGTTTTTGTACTTTCTTGTTTCATCGATCAACTGAAGTATTTCTTCTAGTACCTGTGGTTTCTTCGCAGTTACCTTCTTCATACGTATGTTTGTCGTTCCAACTTCTGTGATGGCAGTTTTTAGAGCCGTCCATTGCTCTTCATCTGAAATGACTACTGAGATGTTCGTTATAGAAGTATCCTTAGCCTCAGAGAATTTAAAGCGAATCTCTTTATTCCTTAATAATTCCGTATCCCACTTTTTGGGCACCGATTCTTCGTGACTAGCCTTTTAAACTTCAGCCTACTCTTCATCATTATTAAATTGTGATCTTAGTCTATATATGCTCCTGAGTAAGCCCCACAACGCAGTATCTCATTTCAGAATCTCTGCCTGAACATAATATAATCTTACTGAAACCTTTCCGTATCTCCTGGCCTTCTACAAGTATACCTAAATCCCTTGTCATTCTTGAACAAACTATTCATTATTTCTAGCTAAAATTTATTAGAGAACTCAATCAGTCTTTTTCTTCTCTTATGCCTACTACGAAGCACACACTCTCCCGTAACCCTTTCTTCTACACCTTCTCCTACAGCCGAATTCCACTCTCTCATGACAATTAGATTTTCATCTCCTTTCAACTACAGAAGTATTCATTCGATATCCCCCTATACTTCCTCTGTCTCTTAATCTTCTGCTTGCGATGTCGGCATGTATATTTAAAGTGCTGTTGTCGATGTTTTTTTTTTTTAGATTCTGATGAAAACAACCCTATCACTGAAATGTTCGCAGTAACTCACTCTCCGCTCTTTCTTCCTGTTCATAACGAATCCTACTCACGATATACCATTTCTCACTGCTGTTAATATTACACTACACTCATCTGACGCGAAATCCTTGTGTTATTTTTATGTGACTTCATTGCCATTCACTAAATCTAGGTCGAGCTTTGGTATCTGGTTTTTTGGCATCCCTATTACGCTCAAATTTCTCACATTTTACGCCCCGACTCGTAGAACGCAATCTTTTCGTTGGTTATTTTTTTTTCTCACTGTCACCTCCGCATTGATAGTCCCCTCCGGAGATCTGAATAGGGGACTAGTCCGGAATCTATTACCAATGGAGAGATCATCATGACTCTTTTCAGTTATAGGCCACACGTAGTGTGCATACATATTTTGTGTCTTTAACGCAGTGGTTTCCACTGCTTTCTGTATTATCATGCCGTTGATCATTTCTGATTATTCGCTTTTAGGGACAGTTTGCACTCAAAGGGCAAGAGAGTGGGCTAAAACTTGGTCCCCTCCTCCGGTTTCTTGACATTGTTGTTAGCTGGATGAGGGTGACTTTTTATGCCGGAAGTCTTCGACCTTCAATACTACTCACTTTTGCATAAAATTTAAGCAGTTGCGGGGTTCGGACCTGGGACTGAGGATGTTTCGGTAACTAATCAGAGACGCTACCGTATATCACGGGTTCAAAAAAAAAGTGGCTCTGAGCACTATGGGACTCAACTGCTGAGGTCATTAGTCCCCTAGAACTTAGAACTAGTTAAACCTAACTAACCTAAGGACATCACAGACATCCATGCCCTACGCAGGGTTCGAACCTGCTACCGTAGCGGTCTTGCGGTTCCAGACTGCAGCGCCTTTAACCGCACGGTCACTTCGGCCGGCATCACGGGTTCACTTCTATAGTTATAAATGCTATAAAATCTTTTGTCATACAATAAAAACATACACCGTGACAGTTTTTGAACTATATAAAAATGTAAATTAGTTACAAACTACGGAGTGCACACACTTTATTCAACATGTAAACGACACTGCAGATATTCGCATTTAGGTTGTAACATTTTAAATATATCCGCCATTATTGGCGATGATATGGTGCAGACGAATAGCGAAATTCCTGCTGAACTGTCGGAACATCGCTGCTGTCGATGACCTCCTGAATGGCTAGTCTCATCTCAGCAGTGGCTTTTGGATTATTGCCGTATTTCTTGCCTTTAATATAGCCTCTCAAAAAGGAGTCGCATGTGTCTAGCTCCGGAGAATATGGCGGCCAATCAAGGCCCATGCCAGTGGCCTATGGGTACCCCAGAGCCAGGATGCGGTCACCAAAGTGCTCCTCCAGGGCACCAAACACCATCCTGCTTCGATGGGGTCGATCTCCATCTTGCATGAACCACATCTTGTCAGAATCATGGTCACTTTGGACAATGGGGATGAAATCATCTTCCAGAACATTCACGTACCATTCAGCAGTCAGCATTCAGCAAGGAGTATCGCATCGCTTATTCCGTGACTGGACATTGCACACCACTGAGTCACCCATTGAGGATGAAGAGAGTTCTCGATCGCGAAAAGCGGATTCTCAGTCCCCCAAATGCACCAATTTTGCTTACTAACGAATCCATGCAAATGAAAGTGGGCTTCCTCGCTAAATCAAACCATAATCATATCAAAGTCCTGTTCTGTGGACAATAGTGTTGGCGAAACATAACTGCTTCTCCATGGCCCTGAGACTTAATGGCTGATGGGTTTGAATTCCGAATGGGAGAGTTTCAGGTCTTCAACAACAATTTGTCGTAGTTTCTCCCGGGTGTTTCCCATCTGTTGTGCAGCTCGTCTTATCGATTTCCTGGGGCTGGTTTGAAACAATGCACGTGTCTTCTCGATGTTTTCAGGCGTTTTCGCCCTTTTTGGACGACCGACATTGCCGACACTGTCATCACCAACACTACCCCTTCTCTCAAACTTGAGAATCAAATTCTTGATTGTCAGCACAGTTGAACCGGTTGTCTTCAGCTTGAACCCGGTTGCAGACATCCTTTGAGCTGTAGTTGGGCTGTTATTGCTCGCATAGTAAGCCTTCACAAGCGCTATACGCTCAGGCCCGCTGTAACGTGACATTCTCACGAGCAAATGGCCAACAACAACATATTAACTCCCACCATGCCCCTCGGCCAACCGGGCAGTTTGAACGTCCTAACGCAAACCGTTCAGAAGTTATGACAATTTTATTTCGTACAGTTCAATAATTGTCACCCTGTAAGTGTACATTAAGTGATTTAGAAAAACAAGATGATTCCTGTCCGGTTACAAACCTTAGAAACCAATGTGATCACATTGTGAAATATAATAGGCGATAAAAACTTTTACGGTCAAAGGCCACATTATCCCTTTGCCTACAAGTCGGAACTTACATACACGCACTCAGACGGAAATTTCTTGATAGTCTCTATATAAACGAGGACGTGCCAGACAGTAATGTCTTCGAATTTTTTTATGTGAAAACACTTAAATATTTTTAAATAAAACAAATTTTTTTAATATTCTACAGCTTTGTTCCAGTTGTCTACATATTTGTTTCTCAACACACACGAACGCAATTCTCCCAAAGAGAGCCAAGTTTTTTGATATCGTCACTGCAGGTTATTGCTTGCACCGCCTCACCACTATCAAAATGAAGTCCTTCAAGGGTTTTTTACATTGAAAACCGGATGGAGCCAAGTCGGGAATGTACGAAGGACGATCAACAACAGTGAACCCAAGATGTGGGATTGTTGAAGATGTCGCAGCCCTCGTGTGTGGCCTGTCATTGTCATTGTCATGGTGAAGGAGAGAGTGCTCCTTGTGTGGACGAGCTCTTAGAATTCGAAACTCGATTACAGCGCTCTGTCTTTCACACACCGACATAGCTACGTTACACACCGCCATTT
Organism: Schistocerca americana; assembly: GCF_021461395.2. Taxonomy (NCBI): domain Eukaryota; kingdom Metazoa; phylum Arthropoda; class Insecta; order Orthoptera; family Acrididae; genus Schistocerca; species Schistocerca americana. Next base: position 402,066,473 of record NC_060124.1, on the reverse strand, counting down.
TACACGTTACAATACGGAACTCTAACGTCAGAGGGCTGCAAATACGTAGACATGAAGAATAAAGCTGTAGAATGTTAGCAACGTTTGTTTTCTTTGAAGATGTTTAACAGTTTTCACATAAAACATTCGGAGCCATTAATTTTTTGCACGCCCTCGTTGTATTACACAGACAGATATCGAAAGGAATAAAGAGAAAAACAGGGAAACTTAAATATTTCTCTTCTTAGTATGGTGTTAAAAATTAATAAGTACATTTATTTGTGTAGTAACCAGATAAAAATTTTGCCTGGAAGTATGTAATATAACCATTCCATCCGGAGTTAAAGTACAAAAAAATAAAATCATACGACTACGTTTTTCTAAATCTACTACACGCTGGCGGTAGCAGCAGACACCGCCATGTGGGGTAGGCCATGTCAGACACCACTGTAATGTTACATTGCTGACGTGCTGCACTGTATCTATGCTTCATGTTTTATTTCCGTATCTGCTAATCATGTTCATCAAATTTATAACTAAGATTAATGTGATGTTTTGTTATAAAAATTATTATTTAGGTGACGGATAGTGTTCATCAGAGAGTGCTCATGGGACGTGTAACATGAACCCTTGTCCTCTGTATACATAAATGATCTGACTGACCTGGTGAGGAGCAATGTGAGGTTGTTGCTGATGACACTGTGTTGTATGGGAAGGTGTCGTTGAATAACCATAGGAGGATACAAGATCACTTAGACAAAATTTCTAATCGATGTAATGAATAGTAGCTTGCTCTAAATGTAGAAAAATTGAAGTTAATGAGAATGAATAGGAGAAACAGTCCTGTAATACTCGAATACATCATGTGCAGTATGCTGCTAGACGCAGTCATATCCATTAAATATTTAAGTGTAAAGACGCAAATAGATGTGAAATGGAACGAGCCCGTAAGGACGGTAGTATGGAAGGCAAATGGTCGACTTCGATTCATTGTAACTCATCTAAAAAGGAGACCGAGTACAGAACCGTAGTCGACTCGTTCTTGAGTACTACTCAAGAGTTTGGCATCACCACAAGGAAGACATCACAGCATTTCAGAGTCGGGCTGCTAGATTTGTTACCGGTAGGTTCGTCCAACACTCGACTATTATGGGGATGCTATATAAACTGAAATGGGAACTCCTGTAGGGATGACGACTTTAAAAATTAGAGAACAAAACTTCGAAGTTGACTGACATACAATGTATCAAGCCAACAACTGTACGGTATATCACAGTGGCTACTGAGTGGGGTAGTACTGTAAGTTGACTTCAGATCGATTCTACTGCCGCCAACGTAGAGTACATTTTGCCTAAGGACCACGATAGTAAGACAAATTAGGGCTCGCATAGAGGCATATAGGCAGCTGCTTGTCCCTCGTTTCATTTGCGAGTGGAACAGGAATGTAAATGGCTAGTAGTGGTATAATGTACCCTCGGCCATGCACCATACTGCGGCTTGCAGAGTATGAATGTTGATGCAGATGTAGATTTAATACAACTGATTTATAGTTTTTCGATCTGGTGACACACATACACTATGCCTGCATGAATTCTGTGATAGTTTTCTGGCACTTCTCGTACAGTTAAAGCTTTATGGTACAAGAAATGTCTATTAGTGTTTATGTCAGGTAAATATCAATTTTTACTTTTATTTGAGCTGTGATTTCGATTTCTTGTCATCTAATATGGCAGCAAAAGGAAATTTTTGTGAAAGAGTCTGCAATATGCAGTAGGCCTATTAACTCTTGCCCACTGACTCCCATAGTCGTTATGTTACAACTGTTCCTCCTACGCCCAAAATGCGGTTACCGGAGCGTTACTGTTTGACCTTTAAGATATCGGCGAGCCCTGATTGAGTAGGTCGATCACTGAAGGCTGAAGTTTTGTGGGAATATGGTTAAATCAAAGAAGAAACCCACAATTATTGGCTTTGGGTTGTATATATTATTCTTCCCTATGTCGGCATCAACTGTTAACACATAAACCTAGATGGGTTGGACAAAAATGTGGAAACACAGCTAGAAATGCATGCCTGAACATAAATACAGATGATAAACAATCCTACAGGTTGCACTGTTTTACTTGACTACGAAAGGCACCTATGCAATGTCGTCAACATATTTCAAGTGTCAGTCGTGGTCACGCCAGTTTTGTATGTAGTTGTAAGTGCATCACGTCTAAGCTAAGTGAAAGCGAACGTGACTAATTATTGGTGCTCTTGTGGTGTGTGCTTCCTTAACTTGATGTTTCAATCGGCACCGTATCGAAGATTTATACGGCACACACGGAAAGCGGAAAAATAGAATACTTTGAGTCATAAAGCGGACTTAAGTGTATATCTGTGGGTTTCTTCTATCATGTTCTTTCATATTACATTAGATTTTTATGGTATTTATCAGAGAACGAATAGATCTTGCCTTTTAAAATCACTTAATATACACTTACGTTGTTTCATTGTGCGACTAAATCTTTTATCTGTATTGCAAAACTTTGATGGGAATCCGTATTGAATTACAGTGCCGCCTTTGCATTTATCACTTCACTCGGCTAGCACGAGAATCGGTGCGGTGCTTACCTTTGCAACATGCATTGCAGTTTTTGAATTCATCCATTTATCTATGTTTCAGGATTTATTTTGGTACGTGTTAATAGCGTTACGATACTTCGTGCTATTTGTTTCACGTGTTAGTTTACATTAGCCAATCATTATACAGGGTGTTTCAGACGTGATGGTCAAAAATTCACACATGCGAAACACAGGCCAAAAGTAACTAAAAAGCTCCATTAAACATTGGTCCACAAATTACCGTTGTCGAGATACAACATATTTTACGTTGCGGGTCGCCAGTGTCTAGGAACACATGGCACCTCTAAACGTTAAATTAGGTGTCCGAAATGTTCTCCATGCGTCTGAATGCAACATTGAACTCTTCTCTAAAATGAGTTTTGAATCCTCTACGGCTTTCCCGGGATATTTTGCAAATACTGGAAGGCTGCTTCAATTCTCAAGCATAGCTCCCCAAGAAAGTTGATCTCGATAGCGTAGAACTAGGCTTCTGACATGGCCCCATTCACAGAAATCCATGGGACTTAAATCCGGTGATTTGGAGGCAATGACCTCCTTTACCTATCCATTATTGACCATACTTCTCAGTTAGAAGCTGGAGCACTCGTAAACGAAAATGTGCTGAAACACCGCCAAGCATGAACCATATGTTCAGGCGATTGTTCAGCGGGACATCATCATGTACATATGGAAACACAGTCATCAGAAACCGCATGTACTACTGTCCATTTAGTCTCTGTGGTAGAAAGTGTTGCCAAATATGTGGACTCCAAACAGTCCTGCCCCGACGTTCAATGAATAACGCTACTGATGTTGTGAAACGTGTATTGCATTAGGATTGACATCGTCCCAAATGTGGCAGTTATGGAAGTTAAAGGATAACGTCACGGGTAAATCCAGCCCCATCCGTGAACAGAACACTGCTTACAAATAGGGGATTAAGGGTGTAAAGTTATTGCACCTATTGGCAGAAATTCTCTAGGAAGGAAGTTTGCCTTGTTGAGGGCTTGCTCTAGCTTGAAATGATATGGATGGAGTACTTGCCGATGTAAAATGCCGATGTAAAATGCTGTGACTCAGGACACGCTCCTGGGTAGCAATCTTTCTTGTTGAAGTACTCGGATGTTCGTATGCAATGCGCAACGCCCTTTCCTCAGCATAGAGTGTTGTGGTTCTGGGCTGTCCGTCTCGTACATGGTGTGCGAAACTCCCGGTTTCTCTAAGGCGCTGATATCACCGGCTAATTGTACGCCTGTCGGACTGCCTGCGGAGAGGAAACGCTTATGTTTACAATCGTGCAACCTCAAGGGCACTGCCATTCGCTTTACCATACATGAAGTACATATCAGCGTACTATTCATGGCTCCTTCAAGTTCGTAACTGATTGTGAGGTCGGTACGGCACAGTGTACGGATGGGGAAAGTGAAGTAGTTGCGCATGCGTAAGCAAGCAGATAGTTCATCCCAAACCTTGAGATACCCACCTAAATACTTCGGTATCCAGTGGCGTTTAAAATTGGTTCCAACTCAAAGTAATGCTATACCTAGGCAACGATTGGTTTGCCGACTCACATTTATTTGAGTTTTTTGGTTGCTTTTGGCCTGTGTTTTCCATATGTGAATTATTGAACCATCACTTCTAAAATACCCTGTGTTCACTTTTTTCATTAGTCTCATCTGATGATGGCTACGGCCGATACGCATGACAACAAATGACAAACACTTTGCAACTTACTAGTCAACCACGACATTATTGTACCAAGATCTCGTGCCCATTATCAGAAACACGCGCTGACGTCACAGTAAACAAAAACAACATACGTTTTTTCGACTATCGTAAACGCTGTGGAGGTTATCTGGTCGTTAGGACAGCAGAGCACTTTCTGAGCGGATTCAAGCGCACAGATAGGCACACAAACCGACCGAAGTGCTCTCACACAGTTGGCTAATAGACACATTGTGTGTCTAGTGCTATGAACGATCGCCGATCACTGAAAGGATGTTCTGTCCTATACTGTAATTAGTTGACATTGAAACAAACGCCATCAAGAACGACATTACCTAAGAGGTCTTAGAGCCAGTCATAACTGAGCCACTTACAACTGAATAATAATTATCACAATACAACATCATATTACATTTAATTATAAATTTGATGAATATTGTAACATGATTAATACATATAAAAATAAAGTATGAAGCGTAGAGTGGCGAAGATGCATTCCAAGATGAAAAGTCTCTTGTTTACACAGGTCGCATTAATCTGGTCTTGTTTTGTAAGCGCGGAGATGAATAGGATCTACCCTGCCCTCCGCAGTCACTTGATCGCAATATTATTAGGAGGGAACGTGATCGCATTCACGTGCACCATCGCTACCTTAACTTGCCACTATTTTGCAGGAAGAATGGTGTAAGATTCTCTTGTAAAAACGTTTTTACTCACACCTGCACGTCATCCGTTGCTGAACCCCTACTGAATTGAAATTTTCTCCCGCAGGTATTCCATGTGCATTGCACGGATTAATCAGGTAAACAGCTGGAGCAGTTGACTGCAAAATTTAAAAGACGCGCCAGTCAGGTGATTATCAGACCGGCGTAATTCTCTTGTCGACAATTTCTTTTCATTGCGATGCTTTTATAATCAAATGGCTACATCAAAGGGGCACGGAGTTCAGGGTCGGAGGTACACATTCAGTCTCATGTAAAGAATTTTATTCATCTGTGCATTAGTAAGTAATAATATCTGCTGGTGTCTGATATCACCTTACAAAGCATTTAATTAACATTTCAGTTGTTAATAAATAAAGAATACATATACAATTAAAAGGAAAACTGTAATATTTTAAACATAGCTGCACAGCAGCAACGGTTTCACGTAATAAAATTATAAACAGCCGACCAGTTGCAATGGATAAAGAAATTATTTACCTAGGTTTCGACAAATATAAATTTGTCCTTTTCAGAAGGTAACCATTTTACATTAGTAAGGACTAATGTACCATCGCCGTTTTTACAATTGTCGGCATAGATCCACGTGTCACAAATAAAGTATAGCCCTAGAATTAGGGTTTGTCACAATAATATAAAATAGCCTATGGATCTTGCAGAGCTATATTATATTAACGTGAGAAACCCTAATTCTAGGGCTATATTTTATTTGTGACACATGGATCTATGCCGACAATTGTAAAAACGGCGATGGTACATTAGCCCTGACTAATGTAAAATGGTTACCTTCTGAAAAGGACAAATTTATATTTGTCGAAGCCTAGGTAAAGAATTTCTTTATCCATTGCAACTGGTCGGCTGTTTATAATTTTATTAAAGAAAACTCGTGTTCACCCAGAATCGATCACACTCGCAGTTACTAGGTACGAATGATAAGCACCCATGCGCCTGTGTTGGAATTTGTGTTTCACAGTGCTTGGAAATCTGCACACTAAGGAAGTAATGACATTAGCAGCAAGTGCCCTTTGATCAAAATCAATGGGTAAAGTTGAAAATTAGTGCCTGGCAGAGATTCGAACCCAGGTCTGCTGCTTAGTAGGCAAATCGCTGACCACTGAACCATCTGGAGACAGAGATCATCGCAACTGCACGGACCACCGTAACACGCCTCCTGTCAGACCAAAATTCTTAACTTATCCACATACTGCTAATGTATTGCCCCTTGCTCTAAATCCTCACTACTCGCTGCATTTTGCCGATCCCGTAAGAGTTCGAGCGTCATTTGCATCTGCTCTGAAGTGATCAATTGGTCGTCCGCATCTTAATTATATACTTGGCACTTGTGTATTCGGACATGCCCTAAAGAACGTGTGTAGTTTAGAAATTTTATTTTTATTAGGATGAGCTTCCGGTAACTGAAATACAGGCTCCGACCATCAAAATATAAATCGAAGACGGCCAGTCTTCGAGAGCTCCCGGTAAGAAAAGGATTAAAGAAACAGTGAGGAAAAAAATTGCAACACCAAAGAAGGGTTTGTGCGACGTAATGGGAAGTTGATCGGCTTGTTTCTACATCTGAAAGAAGATGTCTCTCCAAATTTCGCGCCACTCGTATGAGAGTGGCGCTAGTAGCTTTAATTATACGCTGTAACTGTCGTAAGCATTAGTTACCGATGAGATCGGACGTGGTGGGTTGATGTTAGTCAAGAATGCCTTAAAGGCGACAAAGGCGCCGTTATTAACACCTGATTGAGTTTCAACGAGGTCGTGTAATAGGAGTAGTAGCAGTTGGATGTTTCTTCGCCGATATGGCAGAAAGTCTTAACAGGAATGTAGCCACAGTACGTGACTGCTTACGGCAGTGGTCGCGAGAATGTGCGGTCGCAAGAAGACCAAGCTTCCGGAGGCCAAGTGGCACTACCGAGAGAAACGACCGCGTTGTTAGAGAATGCGTCTGCAGCGTCTGCAGCAGCAATTTGAGCTACAGTTGTCACAACGAACTGTTAAAAATCGTTTACTTCAAGGACAGCTCCAAGCCAGGTGCCCCGTGGTGTGCATTGCATTGACACCAAACCACCGCCATTTGCAACTTCAGTGGTGTCAAATGAGAGCTCTCTTGCAGAGTCTGCCACTTGAGTTTGCTAACTACGTAACGCTATCACGCTTACCAAATAACCCTGTGACGAAACGCGCCGCTCTACTTTGGATCTTTTCTTTCTCCTCCGTCAACCCGATCTGGTACGGATCCCACACTGATGAGCAATATTCAAGTATAGGTCGAACGAGTGTTTTGTAAGCCACCTTCTTTGTTGATGGACTACATTTTCTAAGGACTCTCCCAATGAATCTCAACCTGGTACCCGCCTTACGAACAATTAATTTAATATGATCATTCCACTTCAAATCGTTCCGCACGCATACTCCCAGCTATTTTACAGAAGTAACTGCTACCAGTGTTTGTTCCGCTATCATATAATCATACAATAAAGGATCCTGTTTTCTATGTATTCGCAATGCATTACATTTGTCTATGTTAAGTGTCAGTTGCCACTCCCTGCACCAAGTGCCTATCCGCTGCAGATCTTCCTGCATTTCGCTACAATTTTCTAATGCTGCAACTTCTCTGTATACTACAGCATCATCCGCGAAAAGCCGCATGGAACTTCCGACACTATCTACTAAGTCATTTATATACATATTGTGAAAAGCAATGGTTCCATAACACTCCCCTGTGGCACGCCAGAGGTTGCTTTATCGTCTGTAGACGTCTCTCCATTGAGAACAACATGCTGTGTTCTGTTTGCTAAAAACTCTTCAATCCAGCCACACAGCTGGTCTGATATTCCGTAGGCTCTTACTTTGTTTATCAGGTGACAGTGTGGAACTGTATCGAACGCCTTCCGGAAGTCAAGGAAAATAGTATCTACCTGGGAGCCTGTATCTAATATTTTCTGGGTCTCATGAACAAATAAAACGAGTTGGGTCTCACACGATCGCTGTTTCCGGAATCCATGTTGATTCCTACAGAGGAGATTCTGGCTTTCCAGAAACGACATGATACTCGAGCAAAAAATATGTTCTAAGATTCTACAACAGATCGACGTCAGAGATATAGGTCTATAGTTTTGCGCATCTGCTCGACGACCCTTCTTTAAGTCTGGGACTACATGTGCTCTTTTCCAGTCAACTGGAACCTTCCGTCCCTCTAGAGACTTGCGGTACACGGCTGTTGAAAGGGGGGAAAGTTATTTCGCGCACTCTGTGTAGAATCGAATTGGTATCCCGTCAGGTCCAGTGGACTTTCCTCTGTTGAGTGATTCCAGTTGCTTTTCTATTCCTTGGACACTTATTTCGATGTCAGCCATTTTTTCGTTTGTGCGAGGATTTAAAGAAGGAACTGCAGTGCGGTCTTCCTCTGTGAAACAGCTTTGGAAAAAGGTGTTTAGTATTTCAGCTTTACGCGTGTCATCCTCTTTTTCATTGCCATCATCATCCCGGAGTGTCTGGATATGCTGTTTCGAGCCACTTACTGATTTAACGTAAGACCATAACTTCCTAGGATTTTCTGTCAAGTCGGTACATTGAATTTTACTTTCGAATTCACTGAACGCTTCGCCTATAGCCCTCCTTACGCTAACTTTGGCATCGCTCAGCTTCTGTTTGTCTGAGAGGTTTTGGCTGCGTTTAAACTTGCAGTGAAGCTCTCTTTGCTTTCACATTAGTTTCCTAACTTTGTTGTTGAACCATTACAGTTTTACTCTGCACATACCTGTCTAAAACGCATTTTACGATTGCCTTGAACATTTTTCCTTAAACACTCAACATTGTCAGTGCCGGAACAGAAATTTTCGTTATGATCTTTTAGGTAGTCTGAAATTTGCCTTCTATTACTCTTGCTAAACAGATAAACCTTCCTCCCTTTTTTTATATTCCTATATAGTTCCATATTCACGGACACTGCAGCGGCCTTATGATCACTGATTCCATGGTCTGCGCTTACAGAGTCGAAAAGTTCGGGTCTGTTTGTTATCAGTAGGTCCAAGATGTTATCTCCACGAGTCGGTTCTCTGTTTAATTGCTCGAGGTAATTTTCGGATAGTGCACTCAGTATAATGTCACTCGATGCTCTGTCCCTACCACCCGTCCTACACATCTGAGTGTCCCAGTCTATATCTGGTAAATTGAAATCTCCACCTAAGACTATAACATGCTGAGAAAATTTATGTAAAATGTATTCCAGATTTTCTCTCAGTTGTTCTGCCACTAATGCTGCTGAGTCGGGAGGTCGGTAAAAGGAGCCAATTATTAACCTAGCTCGGTTGTTGAGTGTAACCTCCACCCATAATAATTCACAAGAACTGTCCACTTCTACTTCACTACAGGATAAACTACTAACAGCGACAAACACGCCACCACCGGTTGCATGCAATACATCCTTTCTAAACACCGTCCGTGCCTTTGTAAAAATTTCGGCAGAATTTATCTCTGTCTTCAGCCAGCTTTCCGTACCTATAACGATTTCGGCTTCGGTGCTTTCTATCAGCGCTTGAAGTTCCGGTTCTTTACCAATGCAGCTTCGACAGTTTACAATTACAATACCGATTGCTGTTGTGTGTCGGCATGTTGCTTTGGCCTGCTCGATCGTCAGAACTGTGTCCATTCGAACACATATGGGACACCATCGGATGACAACTGCAGCGTCATCCAAGAACTGGATTAATCGTCCCTGTAATAACTAACAGTTTAACACGGTGCTCCATCCCACAAACTGACATCCGGCACCTGTACAACACAATGAATACATATTTGCACGCTTGCCTGCAACATTCTGACTGTTACACCGGTTATTTATATAGTAGCGTTTTATCTCTCACCTACAATAACCTGTGATCTTACAACTTCAAACATATAAATATGTTACTTAGACAAATGTATTTCTGAAATTCATTTGCCTACAATAATCACACTTTTTTCGGTGTTACAATTCTTTTTACTTCAGTGTATTACACTGTGTATTCATGCTTTTACATATACTGCGTGCTGGACCGAAAATTGTACTCGGGAACTTCACCTTTTGCGAGTACGAGTCTCGGTCTGGAAACTGTTTTAATCTGCCAGGAAGTTCCACTCCATTCCGCTGGCAGAACGTACAGTAGTCGGACAAAAATATGGAAACAACAGAAACACATTACCATGCCCAATTAAGTGTAGGAAAACCGCTGACATTAAAATGGAAAGCGATCACGCTCCATTCTCTCAAAAGTAGACCACAAAGCCACGATAGTATTGAAATATGGTGGCTGTGGCAGCCAGAAAAGATGCAGCTCATCACCGTGCTTACAAAATCAGGCCTGAATGATGCAACTAAAGGTGTAGGAATCCTGTTGCCTTATAACACAGCTTCACCATCGGAGAATAAGCTCTGCGCAATATGCTGGATCAGCCACAACGACCGTGTAATCCTTGGCACCAATGTGACGTTGCAGAGTATACACGGGACACTTGGTGTACTGCGCTATGGCTACCCGAATCGTCACCGAACCCCTGCCGTGTTTCAGTTTTCGGACGTAAAGTCAGTCAGAACTAAGAAATAGTGTGATACAAGACATCAGACGAAATGTCTTCTTTCCATTGCTCCATATTCTACAGTTTATGGCTTCAGCATCATATTTACCTTTTCAAAAAATGGTTCCAATGGCTCTGAGCACTATGGGACTCAACTGCTGAGGTCATTAGTCCCCTAGAACTTAGAACTAGTTAAACCTAACTAACCTAAGGACATCACAAACATTCATGCCCGAGGCAGGATTCGAACCTGCGACCGTAGCGGTCTTGCGGTTCCAGACTGCAGCGCCTTTAACCGCACGGCCACTTCGGCCGGCTTTACCTTTTCAGGACATTTGCATCACTGACGTGTGATTTCGGATTCCTGCTCGCACTATAATTCCCAGTTTATGGGGCTCCCGTCATGTCGTTTTAGTGCTGACTGGGTTTGCGAGTGCGACATTCAGTTCTGCAGTTACATTTAAGCTGTTGTCCTCTAATCCTTTGCAATGACCATTTGTCACGATAACTCAACACACACTTTCGTCCGCATTATCACTTAGTAGATGATATTTTTTCACTTTGCCTGTATGCAGGATGCATCTACCTCTTGAAACACCGGCCACTTCAGCTATCTGGGTTACGGGAGCACCCACGACACGTGCACCAGAAATACGGCCACGTTCGAAGTCGCGTAACTCTGCCAAATAGTACTCATTACTACACAGAACACTGTTGTGACCACGTCTGACATTTGAAACATATTGACGATATTGAACAGGTGCTATTCGTGGTCAAATCCAACAGTGGAATCTGGAAGTTTGTCTAGCGTCTGCAAGTATGTTCAGGCATGCGTTTCCCGCGGCGTTACCATAGTGTTGTCCAACCCTGGTAGTCGTTCAGCAAGTGCAGGCAGATTGTCTGCACGTATTGGAGTTCGATACTGAAGAATATTGTCGATATTAAGCACGGCCTCCACCTTTCCCATATACTGGGGATTAAACATCTTCGAGAAGGTCACTTACTTGGGATGAAACATCTTCAACAAGGCGGTGAAGATTCGCTACACGAATTTTGCCGTTGGATAACTGCAGGCCGCAGAGTATTCGCACTAAAACCATCTTCCGATGAAGAGACGTTCATTCTGGGCGTAACAATAACATTTATAATTGACATTAGTTTAAAAATGGTTTAAATGGCTCTATGCACTGTGGGATTTAACATCTGAGGTCATCAGACTTAGAACTAATTGAACCTAAGTAACCTAAGGACATCCCACACATCCATGCCCGAGGCAGGATTCGAACCTGCGGCCGTAGCAGCTGCGCGGTTCTGGACTGAAGCGCCTAAAACCACTCGGCCATAGCGGCAAGCTGACTTTAGTGGTCCGAAGAAAATTCACGTGCCTTTCTTGAGACACATTTTCAAAAACACTTCCCTGTGAATGTATTTATTACGCCTGTTATGTTATGACATATTCTTACAGAACCGCGTTGCCTAAATTTTCTTGAAAATGAGCTTTCAGCATTATTGTAAGAGATTATTGGTAAATACTTCCAGCACGACGGAGTCCCTGCACATTCCAATTTTTCAGGTGACACATCAGCTAAATTTAACATTCCCCGGAAGATGGATCTGCAAAATTCGCGTCGTTTCTTGGCCATCAAAAAATGTGCTCAAATATGTGTGAAATCTTATGGGAATTAACTGCTAAGGTCATCAGTCCCTAAGCTTACACACTAGTTAACCTAAATTATCCTAAGGACAAACACACACACCCATGCCCGAGGGAGGACTCGAACTTCCGCCGGGACCAGCCTCTTGGGCATCTTCGAGATCTTTGTCTTTGAGTATGGTGGAAAGGCGAAGTCTGCAAATAAGAAGTAATCATAAGAGATGAGCTGATCGTAAGGACAAAAGTTTAGACACATTTTGTACACTACAACCTCCTGCAACACACTGCGTGACAAAGAAAATTTGGCCGCGCGGGCTAGCCTCGCGGTCTGGGCGACTTGATACCGTCCACGCGGTTCCCCCCGTCGGAGGTTCGAGTCCTCCCTCGGTCATTGGTGTGCGTGTTGTCCTTAGCCTTAGATAGATTAAGTTAGATTAAGTAGTGTGTAATCCTAGGGACAGATGACCTATAGGAACTTACAACAAATTAAAAAAAAATGAAACACGCAGAACAGGAGGACGAAACAGAACAGACCGTCACCGGTTGAAGTATATGATGTTACTGCAATAATTACAAAAGTGAGCCAAGTATCAAAGGGAATTGGCATTATGAGTCCGCTTACTGATAAGACGTTGCATCCTCTCTGTCCTAGATGCCCGTCGTAATTCGGTTGGTGTTCATAAAGCCATTGCTTTCTCTCCTGAGGCATTGGGCGCGAAACTGGATGTCGGGAATGTGCTGGTCACTGGTGTACCTCAATAGCACAAGCATTTCCATGTTGAAAAATGACACCACGACACTGTTACATGAGAGGTACCAGAAGAGGCCTCATTATGTCTATGACTTACCACTGTGCCTACAGACTTCCTTTAATCACTACCAGCGCTGACCTGAAGTCATACCCAGTGGCTACCCACATCATGACACTAGGCGTAACACCACTTCTCTCCCCAAAACAATGTAACAATAGCACAGAGTGGAGAACCGAGATTCATCGATAAACACAATACCAAGCCGTTCATCAGTAGTCCGCGCCTCCATTTCACGCTACCACTCCAGACGAAGGCAATTGCAGTGTGGCGTTAAAGACAGTCTATACATAGCAACTGAAAGACCTGAGTCGACACAAGGCCCCGGGAGTAGACAACATTCCATTAGAACTACTGACAACCTTGGGAGAGACAGTCCTGACAATACTGTACCATCTGGTGAGGAAGATGTACGAGACAGGCGAAATACCCTCAGACTTCAAGAAGAATATAATAATTCCAATGCCAAAGAGAGCAGGTGTTGACAGATGTGAAAATTAGCGAACTATCAGTTTCATAAGTCATTGCTGCAAAATACTAATGCGAATTTTTACAGACGAATGGAAAAACTAGTAGAAGCCGACCTCGGGGAAGATCAGTTTGGATTCCGTAGAAATATCGGAACATGTGAGGCAATACTGACCCTACGACTTATCTTAGAAGCTAGATTAAGGAAAGGCAAACCTACGTTTCTAGCATTTGTAGACTTAGACAAAGCTTTTGACATTGTTGACTGGAATACTCTCTTTCAAATTCTGAAGTTGCCAGGGGTAAAATACAGGGACCGAAAGGCTATTTACAATTTGTACAGAAGCCAGATGGTAGTTATAAGGGTAGAGGGACATGAAAGGGAAGCAGTGGTTAGGAAGGGAGTGAGACAGGGTTGTAGCCTCTCCCCAATGTTATTCAATCCTTATACTGAGCAAGCAGTGAAGGAAACAAAAGAAATATTCGGAGTAGGTATTAAAATCCACGGAGAAAAAATAAAAACTTTGAGGTTCGCCGATGATATTGTAATTCGGTCAGAGACAGCAAAGGACTTGGAAGAGCAGTTGAACGGAATGGATAGTGTCTTGAACGGAGGATGTAAGATGAACATCAACAAAAGCAGAAAGAAGATAATGGAACGTAGTCGAACTAAGTCGGGTGATGCTGAGGGAATTAGATTAGGAAATGAGACACTTAGTCGGCCGGGGTGGCCGAGCGGATCTATACGCTACAGTCTGGAACCGCGAGACCGCTACGGTCGCAGGTTCGAATCCTGCCTCGGGCATGGATGTGTGTGATGTCCTTAGGTTAGTTAGGTTTAAGTAGTCCTACGTTCTAGGGGACTGACAACCTTAGATGTTAAACCCATAGTGCTCAGAACCATTTTTGAGACATTTAAAGTAGTAAAGGAGTTTTGCTATTTGAGGAGCAAAATATCTAACGATGGTCGAAGTAGAGAGGATATAAACTGTAGACTGGCAATGGCAAGGAAAGCGTTTCTGAAGAAGTCGTTTCTGAAAGTATTTGTATGGACTGTAGCCATGTATGGAAGTCAAACATGGACGATAAATAGTTTGGGCAAGAAGAATGTGGTGCTACAGAAGAATGCTGAACATTAGATGGGTAGATCACATAACTAATGAGGATGTATTCAATAGGATTGGGGAGAAGAGAAGTTTGTGGCACAACTTGACTAGAAGAAGGGATCGATTGGTAGGAAATGTTCTGAGACATCAAGGGATCACCTATTTCGTATTGGAGGGCAGTGTGGAGGGTAAAGATCGTAGAGGGAGACCAAGAGATGAATACACTAAGCAGATTCAGAAGGATGTAGGCTGCAGTAGGTACTGGGATATGAAGAAGCTCGCACAGGATAGAGTAGCATGGAGAGCTGCATCAAACCAGTCTCAGGACTGAAGACCACAACAATAACAACAACAACATCAACAACATCAACAACAATACATAGGTCGAAAATTCCCTATGCTGCTAGTCACCGTCAAATGGAAATGGTGACAATGTTGCAGGTAGCGGTGGACGACATGTGTAGATGTCAAGGCATTATGATATACTTGGTGCTGACTACATCGTTCCTCCGTTGTAGTAGTCAGACATGGCATACAGGAACCTTGACTTGGAGTATGCCTGCCCTCATGTCAAAAAATGGTTCAAATGATTCTGAGCACTATGGGACTTAACATCTCAGGTCATCAGTCCCCTAGAACTTAGAACTACTTAAACCTGACTAACCTAAGGACATCACACATATCCATGCCCGAGGCAGGATTCGAACCTGCGACCGTAGCGGTCACGCGGTTCCAGAATGAAGCGCCTAGTTCGCTTGGTCACAGTGGCCGGCTGCCTTCATGTCCCAGTGCATTCCAACATTCCCAATAGATTCCAACACTGAATTTCCTCACAAATCTCGATATTGTGTACTTCGACCAAACGGCTACATGGGAACCGTAAAGGAGGTCCAGTTGAGTTCTTTGCCAGCTACTTGTAATGCTGTCGCACATGAGTAAGCGCCATCTCCGTGCTCTTCACAACTGGCGCTGTTTCGCCAACTACGTATCAGGCTCGCTAACAGCACCGAACATTGAAAGACGTTCGTTCATTTCAATACATCTTTCATTAGAGACTAGCCTATTAACTAGATACGCTATCATTTTTCTGTGTCATCTTTATCATTTTGATCTCGGACCCATTTCTGAAGGAAGTGATCCAAGCAGATTGTGTTTTATTTAATCCTTTTTTTTAAAAAAAGAACCTTACGGGACTTAACTGCTAAGGTCATTAATCCTAAGCTTACACGCTACTTAACCTAAATTATCCTAAGGACAAACACACACACCCATGCCCTTGGGAGGACTCGAACTTCCACCGGGACTAGCCGCCCGGACCATGACTGCAGTGCCTCAGACCGCTCGGCTAATCCCGCGCGGCATTTAATCCTTACTACCCTTCCATGATCAGTAGCCTTTATTTCTTGAACAGTCCCTTTTTTACATGAAATCCATTTTCTTAGTCTGGCTGTCGGCTAAGGCCGAAGCTTAGAGATGGAGGGTTGAACCGTTGGAACGCACGGGACAATAGCAGGAATCAGAATCGAAGAACAAGGAGAAATATCACCAGGCGCACGTGACTTTCGGCACGTGGTTGGAACGATCTTTCCAGCCGAAATCGTGGGCGTGTATTTGCATTGGCTACTGGAATTTCGCAGTAGAAATTTCGAGTTGTTTCGAGAGGAACAAATAATCCATACGCCGCGCTTTGAACGTGAAACCTCTGGGCAGCCGTGTTATGGCAGGAAGCTACAACTGTGAATGACCGCAAAGTGCACTACTGGCCATTAAAATTGCTACACCAAAAACAAATGCAGATGATTAGTGGGTATTCATTGGACAAATATATTGTACTGGAACAGACATGAAATTATTTTTTCAAGCAATTTGGATGCATAGATCCTGAGAAATCAGTACCCAGAACAACCACCTCTGGCCGTAACAATGGCCTTCATACAACTGGGCATTGAGTCAAACAGAGCTTGTA
The DNA here is from genome assembly GCF_021461395.2 of Schistocerca americana. Lineage (NCBI taxonomy): Eukaryota > Metazoa > Arthropoda > Insecta > Orthoptera > Acrididae > Schistocerca > Schistocerca americana. Next base: position 402,049,872 of record NC_060124.1, on the reverse strand, counting down.
TGGCGTGTACAGTTACAGCTGCCCATGCAGCTTTAACACGATACCACAGTTCATCAACAGTAGTGACTGGCGTATTGTGACGAGCCAGTTGCTCGACCACCATTGACCAGACGTTTTCAGTTGGTGAGAGATCTGGATAATGTGCTGGCCAGGGCAGCAGTCGAACGTTTTCTGTATCCAGAAACGCCCGTACGGGACCTGGAATATGCGGTCGTGCATTATCCTGCCAAAATGTACGGTTATACAGGGATCGCATGAAGGGTAGAGCCACAGGTCGTAACACATCTGAAATGTAACGTCCACTGTTCAAAGTGCCGTTAATGCGAACAAGAGGTGACCGAGACGTGTAATCAATGGCACCCCATACCATCATGCCCGGTGATACGCCAGTGTGGCGATGGCGAATACACGCTTCCAATGTGCGTTCACCGCGATGTAGCCAAACACTGATGCGACCATTATGATGCTGTAAACACAACCTGGACGTTTTGCCATTCGTGCACCCAGTTTCGTCGTTGAGTGCACCATCACAGGCGCTCCTGTCTGTGATGCAGCGTCAAGGGTAACCGCAGCCATGGTCTCCGGGCTGATGGTCCTTGCTCTAGCAAACGTCGTTGAGTTCTTCGTGCAGATGGTTGTTGTCCTGCAAACGTCCCCATCTGTTGACTCAGGGATCGAGACGTGGGGGCACGATCCGTTACAGCCATGCGGATAAGATGCCTGTCATGTCGACTGCTAGTGATACGAGGCCGTTGGGATCCAGCACAGCGTTCCGTATTACCCTCCTGAACCCACCGATTCCATATTCTGCTAACAGTCATTGGATTTCGACCAACGCGAGCAGCAACGTCGCGATATGATAGACCGCCATCGCGATAGGCTACAATCCGACCTTTATCAAAGTCGGAAACGTGATGGTACGCATTTCTCCTCCCTACACGAGGCATCACAACAACGTTTCACCAGGCAACGCCGGTCGATTGCTGTTTGTGTATGAGAAATCGGTTGTAAACTTTCCTGACGTCAGCACGTTGTAGGTGTCGCTACCGGCGCCAACCATGTGTGAATGCTCTGAAAAGCTAATCATTTGCATATCACAGCATCTTCTTCCTGTCGGTTAAATTTCGCGTCTGTAGCACGTCATCTTCGTGGTGTAGCAATTGTAATGGCCAGTAGTGGATGCCAAATAGTGGTTCCTTTCATGAGTGTTGAGTAATGAGCGGGCAGTTGAAGGCTGGACGTACTACAGGCTTGATGCGTTGCAGATGCTGTTGACCGATAGAGACATGCTGTGCAGCTGTACCATGAGGCAATATTTCTGAGGCAATGCAACTGCTTTCTGTCGGACCGATAGTTCTGTCGTGATCAGGATAGCTAGTAGTCACATTTCTTTGTTTCAAACTCATTCCGAATTCCAGCAATTCCGCGTGTGTCGCAAGCTAAACTCTGTAAAGCGTCCTATATTAGGTTGAGCAGTGTACTCGTTCTCTTTTTTCAGTGAATATAATTAGGATCAGTCTTTCTTTCCGCCCTGCACTTGTCCCGTGTAAGTCAGTTAGCGAATTTTTATGTTTATGAACATCGCGAATTTCTATTAATGAGTAATAACAACCTCAGCAGTAATCATCTCTTTTGCAGCATGTTGGATCACGCACAAGCTTATAAAACCCTTTCTCTTATTCCTCAAGGACATCCCCCGTGCTGATCACTTTGTCAGATCTGCATTTCGTAAGGAACAGTAACATTGTTACGCAACTAAACTTCCTTCATGCACTAGTAATGTTCATAGATCCCAAGGCTTCAATTAAATCTCTTGCTTCAGGCCTCACAAGCAATTTTCAGAGGCATCTGTCAATAGATTAAGATGTATATGAAGTACTGCTCAACTTGGTTTCGTCCTACTAAGGCTGCCCTGTGTTGCCAGGTTCCGCGGCGTCAGGATGAAGAAATTGTTTTACATGCTTTCTGGACGGAAATTCCTGCTAGTTTAATTACCGACAGTGCGAGTATTGCACTTAAGGGTCACGACACCAGCAGCAGTGGACGTCATAATAAAGCAATAAGGATCAGTAGTTAATGTGTTTAAGTCCCACTCCGGAATTTTTCAACCAGAATCGCAGATTAAGATCTGTAGTTTACCATCGGATCACTCCGTAGGCAAAGATACGTAAACTTGTGCTACCACCTGTTGTTGTTGTGGTCTTCAGTCCTGAGACTGGTTTGATGTAGCTCTCCATGCTACCGTATCCTGTGCAAGCTTCTTCATCTCCGAGTACCTACTGCAACCTACATCCTTCTGAATCTGCTTAGTGTATTCATCTCTTGGTCTCCCTCTACGATTTTTACCCTCCACGCTGCCCTCTAATGCTAAATTTGTGATCCCTTGATGCCTCAGAACATGTCCTACCAACCGGTCCCTTCTTCTGGTCAAGTTGTGCCACAAACTCCTCTTCTACCCAATTCTATTCAATACCTCCTCATTAGTTATGTGATCTACCCATCTAATCTTCAGTATTCTTCTGTAGCACCACATTTCGAAAGCTTCTATTCTCCTCCTGTCCGAACTATTTATCGTCCATGTTTCACTTCCATAGCCGGCCGAAGTGGCCGTGCGGTTAAAGGCGCTGCAGTCTGGAACCGCAAGACCGCTGCGGTCGCAGGTTCGAATCCTGCCTCGGGCATGGATGTTTGTGATGTCCTTAGGTTAGTTAGGTTTAACTAGTTCTAAGTTCTAGGGGACTAATGACCTCAGCAGTTGAGTCCCATAGTGCTCAGAGCCATTTGAACCATTTTTTCACTTCCATATATGGCTACACTCCATACAAATACTTTCAGAAACGACTTCCTGACACTTAAATCTATACTCGATGTTAACAAAGTATTCTTCTTCAGAAACGCTTTCCTTGCCATTGCCAGTCTACATTTTATATCCTCTCTACTTCGACCATCATCAGTTATTTTACTCCCTAAATAGCAAAACTCCTTTACTACTGTAAGTGCCTCATATCCTAATCTAATTCCCTCAGCATCACCCGATTTAATTTGACTACATTCCATTATCCTCGTTTTGCTTTTGTTGACGTTCATCTTATATCCTCCTTTAAAGACACTGTCCATTTCGATCAACTGCTCTTCCAAGTCCTTTGCTGTCTCTGACAGAATTACAATGTCATCGGCGAACCTCAAAGTTTTTACTTCTTCTCCATGAATTTTAATACCTACTCCGAATTTTTCTTTTGTTTCCTTTATTGCTTGCTCAATATACAGATTGAATAACATCGGGAAGAGGCTACAACCCCGTCTCACTCCTTGCCCAACCACTGCTTCCCTTTCATGCCCCTCGACTCTTATAATTGCCATCTGGTACCTGTACAAATTGTAAATAGCCTTTCGGTCCCTGTATTTTACCCCTGCCACCTTCAGAATTTGAAAGAGAGTATTCCAGTTAACATTGTCAAAAGCTTTCTCTAAGTCTACAAATGCTAGAAACGTAGGTTTGCCTTTTCTTAATCTTTCTTCTAAGATAAGTCGTAAGGTTAGTATTGCCTCACGTGTTCCAACATTTCTACGGAATCAAAACTGATCTTCCCCGAGGTCCGCTTCTACCAGTTTTTCCATTCGTCTGTAAAGAATTCGCGTTAGTATTTTGCAGCTGTGACTTATTAAACTGATAGTTCGGTAATTTTCACATGTGTCAACACCTGCTTTCTTTGGGATTGGAATTATTATATTCTTCTTGAAGTCTGAGGGTATTTCGCCTGTCTCATACATCTTGCTCACCAGATGGTAGAGTTTTGTCATGACTGGCCCTCCCAAGGCCATCAGTAGTTCTAATGGAATGTTGTCTACTCCCGGGGCCTTGTTTCGACTCAGATCTTTCAGTGCTCTGTCAAACTCTTCACGCAGTATCTTATCTCCCATTTCGTCTTCATCTACATCCTCTTCCATTTCCATATTGTCCTCAAGTACATTGCCCTTGTATAAACCCTCTATATACTCCTTCCACCTTTCTGCCTTCCCTTCTTTGCTTAGAACTGGGTTGCCATCTGAGCTCTTGATATTCATACAAGTGGTTCTCTTCTCTCCAAAGGTCTCTTTAATTTTCCTGTAGGCAGTATCTATCTTACCCCTAGTGAGACAAGCCTCTACATCCTTACATTTGTCCTCTAGCCATCCCTGCTTAGCCATTTTGCACTTCCTGTCGATCTCATTTTTGAGACGTTTCTATTCCTTTATGCCTGCTTCATTTACTGCATTTTTATATTTTCTCCTTTCATCAATTAAATTCAATATTTTTTCTGTTACCCAAGGGTTTCTATTAGCCCTCGTCTTTTTACCTACTTGATCGTCTGCTGCCTTCACTACTTCATCCCTCAGAGCTACCCATTCTTCTTCTACTGTATTTCTTTCCCTCATTGCTGTCAATTGTTCCCTTATGTTCTCCCTGAAACTCTCTACATCCTCTGGTTCTTTCAGTTTATCCAGGTCCCATCTCCTTAAATTCCCACCTTTTTGCAGTTTCTTCAGTTTCAATCTGCAGTTCATAACCAATAGATTGTGGTCAGAATCCACATCTGCCCCTGGAAATGTCTTACAATTTAAAACCTGGTTCCGGAATCTCTGTCTTACCATTATATAATCTATCTGATACCTTTTAGTATCTCCAGGATTTATCCAGGTATACAACCTTCTTTTATGATTCTTGAACCAAGTGTTAATTATGATTAAGTTATGCTCTGTGCATAATTCTACCACCTAGTAATTTGAATATCAGTAATACAGTAGGACTACTGTCAGCCCAGGGAGAGCCAGTCCTGACAAAACTCTACCATCTGGTGAGCAAGATGTATGAGACAGGCGAAATACCCTCAGATTTCAAGAAGAATATAATAATTCCAAGCCCAAAGAAAGCAGGTGTTGACAGATGTGAAAATTACCGAACTATCAGTTTAATAAGTCACGACTGCTAAATACTAACGCGAATTCTTTACAGACGAATGGAAAAACTAGTTGAAGCCGACCTCGGGGAAGATTCCGCAGAAATATCGGAACACGTAAGGCAATATTGACTCTACGATTTACCTTAGAAGCTAGATTAAGGAAAGGCAAACCTACGTTTCTAGCATTTGTAGACTTAGAGAAAGCTTTTGACAATGTTGATTGGAATACTCTCTTTCAAATTCTGAAGTTTCCAGGGGTAAAATTTAGGGAACAAAAGGCGGTTTACAATTTTTATTGAAACCAGATGGCAGTTATAACAGTCGAGGGGCATGAAAGGGAAGCAGTGGTTGGGAAGGGAGTGAGACAGGTTTGTAGACTATCCCCGACAATATTCGATCTGTATATTGAGCAAGCAATAAAGGAAACAAAAGAAAATTTCGGAGTAGGTATTAAAATCCATGGAGAAGAAATAATAAACTTTGATGTTCGCCGATGACATTGTAATTCTGTCAGAGACAGCAAAGGACTTGGAAGAGCAGTTGATCGAAATGGACAGTGTCTTGAAAGGAGGGTATAAGACGAACATCAACAAAAGCAAAACGAGGATAACGGAATGTAGTCGAATTAAATCGGGTGATGCTGAGGGAATTAGATTTGGAAATCAGGCAATTAAAGTAGTAAAGGAGTTTTGCTATTTGGGGGGCAAAATAACTGATGATGGTCCAAGTAGAGAGGATATATAATGCAGACTGACAATCGCAAGGAAAGCGTTTCTGAGGAAGAAAAATTTGTTAACATCGATAATAGATTTAAATGTCAGGAAGTAGTTTCTGAAAGTATTTGTATGGAGTGTATGGAAGTGAAACTTGGACGATAAATAGTTTTGACAGGAAGAGAATAGAAGGTTTCGAAATGTGGTGCTACAGAAGAATGCTGAAGATTAGATGGGTAGACCACATAACTAATGATGAGGTATTGAATAGAATTGGGGAGAAGAGGAACTTGTGGCACAACTTGACTAGAAGAAGGGAACGGTTGGTAGGACATGTTCTGAGACATCGAGGGATCAGCAATTTAGGTTTGAAGGGCAGCGTGGAGGGTAAAAATCGTAGGGGGAGACCAAGAGATGAATACACTAAGCAGATTCAGAAGGATGTAGGCTGCAGTAGGTACTTGGAGATGAAGAAGCTTGCGCAGGATAGAGTAGCATGGAGAGCTGCATCAAACCAGTCTCAGGACTGAAGACCACAACAACAACTATACAGTTTGCCGTTATTTCTACTTGTCACGGAGAATTGAAACTCTAATCTTATATAAACCCGTGCTGACAGCGTGTACGAAGTTACGTTGACGTCCGAAACGTCTTCTGGGTGCTTAACTCTTTTAGGCGGGCAGTGTACTTACTATTCCTCCTGTCTAGTTTGACAAGGACGGCACCGTAAGCTCGACCAAGGCCTGGAAGCGGTGTGGGTTAGTAGATACAACTGGGCAGCCACTTAGCTCAGCCGGAACGGACTCTCGCCTTGGAGAGCACGTGCGTCCCGCCTCCCGCGTCACCCAGTGGTCGGCAATTATCCGCGAAACCCGAGCCGGCGCGCGCCAGCCGCCACGCTAGCCGACCCTGTGGAACGTCCTATGGTAGAACACTCGCAACCGGCGAAGGTCCCACATGAGCACAGTTTGTCAATAGTGCACATTCTGCTGAGAAATGTGACATTATAAGGCTACATGAGGATGTCTTAAACTATCGTCGCGTAAGATATCTTCTAGATATCCTGACGGAACTGCCACGTTTACGACGGTGTTCTGTAAACTGGATCCATTGAAATTTGCGGCCAGGGAAAAATTCACCCAGTAAAGGCAGACTAAAGTCGCTGTGCGAGGGCGCATGCGTGATGTACTGAAGGTGGTGTCGTAACGTGGGCTTCGCGACCCGTGACGTCAACGCCATGTTTCCGATCATCAATATTTTAGCAGTAAATTTTTGAGGTTGGGACACTTGTAAGGAGCGACATTTCTATGGAGTGATTCTTCTACAGAGAGTCGGGCTCTTGCTTGGCAAGGTACCCTAAGAAATCCAGTAGCGTAGGACAGTGTGCTGTAGCCTATGGCACGTTTTCAGGGAGGGAGAATGAATAGATGTAGTTGGATGTCATTTGCCTGCGTTTTCACTGAAACGATTTTATGTCGAATGTCCTTCCGTATAGATTTCTATTTATTGATTCTCTCAAGGGGAATCCATTGGAAAATGGAAATGAGCGTTTTGCATCAATGGGCGGGAGGCCCCTTACGGGGCAGGTCCGGCCGCCTTGGTGCAGGTCTTATTACATTCGACGCCACATTGGGCGACCTGTGCACAGGATGGGGATGAAATGATGATGAAGACAGCCCCTGAACGGAGAAAATCCACGACCCAGCAGGGAATCGAACCCGGGCCCGTAGAACGGCAATCCGTCATGCTGACCACTCAGCTATCGGGGCGGACGGAGTATCCATTGATGATTTCCTAGAAGAGGCGTGGCCTTTTAGATAGTCTTGTCTGTCTTCATTAGCAAGTATTCTACAAGATGCAAGAGGCATTCAGCCGACTTGGTGTCGTTTCCAAGTAAAATCACGAGGGGGTAATCTCATTTCATCCCCCAATTAGATGACATAAATAAGGTGTTAATAGTTAACAAGGTCGTATTTCTCTCGCTTTTTTTCGGTAGCAAAACGTAGACAGTTGGAATAGTGTCTGTTTCTTCCCAAGAACTTGTAAGATCGGTGTGAAGTATTGCCACTGGCTATGAAGTGCACTAAACTATTTGTCAGTATTTACGTGTTTTCTAATGGTTATGGAGTTTTCTTCTTCACTGAAATTTCAGTATATAGGTTACAGATTCATAGCACGTGGTCTAGGAGTAGGTCAACATGCTAGCTCAGTGCGTTCGACCACAGGACTGCCTGCCCTCTGTAATTAAAAGAAAACTGAGTAAAGTGAAAGTCATGTGACGTCTGCCCCGACCACATGAACTTAAAAAAAGGAAAAATGACGAGTACTAACTTTGATTAGTAATCAATACGCACTCGGTCCCGGGTTCGAACACTGCCACGCCCTAAATATTGAAAAATACCACTAGCAATGGCGGCTGAAGACTTCGAGCATAAGAAGTCACCGTCATACCACCAGTGGCTTGGTCAAAGAGGGCGCAGGAGCGGACAGAGGTTCCGGGCACTCTCTTGCCCTTGGGGTGGGAAATTGCCTCTAAAAGACGAAAGAATCAGCAATGATCAACGGAATGAGCATGCATGCATGTCCAAATCAACAGGCACTGCGGCCAATACAGTCGTTATGAAATACATGGAAGGCATTAGCAGTTGCAAGTATAGACAATCGTCAGCTGTGTAATCGAATGACGACACTGAAAATTTGTGCTGGAATGGGACCCGAATCCGCATTTCCCACTTTTCGCGAGCTGTCGCCTTATGATACGGCTATCCAAATACGACTCACGGCGAGACACAAAGTTCCGTATGTCGTCAATCATGTGTCCACAGCCCGTACTAGTACATCCATTATGTATGCTCCCGTAGAGTGGAGTGAAAGTCGCTAGCCCGGTGTTCACAGATAAATACGATATTGTAATGCCTGTGTTATTCCGAATTACGAAGCAATGGTCCTTCGGCCACTCATGCTGTGGTTAGCACACTGCACTCGCATGCGGGAGGTCGACGGTTCAAATCGGCGTCCTACCATCCAGTTTGGGTTTCCCGTGATTTCCCTAAATCGCTGTAGGTCAATACCAAGATCGTTCCTTTGACAGGGACGCCAGATTTCCTTTCCAATCCTTGAAACAATCCGAACTTGTGCTCCGTATCTAATGTCCCCGATGTCGTTGAGAGTTTAAAACCTAATCTTCCTTTCTTCCTCTTTGAAAACATGAAAATAATTTTTGTTTAATTATAATTCTTCTTATCGGTGTTATTACGCCCCAGAGTTCAGAGGGCAACGTACGTTGTTATATTTTGCGTATAGCAGAGAAACGATACGTTTCCGGACATGAACTCGTATGCTAAGTTTATCTGCCTTGCTCCTCACTACAAGTCCTCAAAGCCCTGGGAGGGAACTTAGTTACGCACTGTATAAGAGGGCAAATCGCAGACCGCTACGTCGACCACCTCTTCCGGAACAGAATTCTTGCGTTGCTGGTCATTTGCACGGCGGCGCTGACGTGGCGAGGACGGACCGTTTCCCTTGGACGTGGAGTCTGGGGTGCAGCTAGGCCGTGTCTTAGTGAGCGCATAGCTTCCACCAATACTGGGTTGCAAATTTCACAGATTTTTGCTTGGGCGCCAATTTCGTTGGACGCAGTTTTCTTAAATACGTTCATAAAAATTCCAGCCTAACGAAGGAACTGCGTTCCAATGCGTTACTAACCATCCATAGAGTTCTTTGAGCTGTACGTAGCCTACGTGCATACTAGGCTTTATTCTGGGGCCCTCCACCGTAAAGGGGCCCACCACATAAAAAAACAGAAAAAAGTCTTTGTTTCAATGCTGTGGTGCGATTATTCGCGAAAGACGTAAGGGTAATTATCTCACATGGGTTCATTTGGCTGAATGACCGGAAAGTACAAGTTAAGTCCGGATACACCTCACAGACATCAGGCTCTCTCGTATGAAATTTCCAGTGGCGTCTCGTGAAAGGTGTGGCACTTCACCTAGCGTAGCCACTAAGATTTTTAGAAGAATGGTTAACGGATTTTTGGCTGTGTGAAGCGATTTCGATGTCTCGGTAAGCAGCGAATCGAGGAAGCACATCGCTCCAGGCAGCAGCAGATTAACATATCGTCCGCATGCTGCTTAGAAGTCGCACTGAGTTGTGTGTGCAGGAAAATGGGCACTCCTCTGAATACCTCTCTTAAATTAACATTCCGCTACCAGTACATACACGTGATCACAGCCAATTATTTACATTATCTTGTAACTAAAATTTACAGAAATTTGATTTAATTTGATTTGTACACAGTTGGTTTAAACACATCAGCTTCAGCGCAAAAAGATAATATTCTATTTAAAAAGTTACAACTCGTTGCTCTAATTCTCTGGACAGTAATTGAACTAACTAAATTCATTACATCAGACAAAGAACGACGTTTATACATTTACGTATTCCTTTCCCTTATTATTTTGTAAATTACAGACAAATATATCTTACCTGAAACACCTTATACGTATGATTATCCAATAGTTGCCCACAAATCACACACTCCGGCCTCTTAGCAGGGTCGCAGGTGTAGTAACTGATTGCTACAGCAGCCTGGATGCGATTGACATTGCTATCAATCAGATATTGTTCGACAAATCACTCTAGCGCATTTCGAGGGCCCTAGAATGGTGATGAACTTGCTAGTACTTACTGGAAATTAACAACCAAACCCTTCACTGAGTGATGCAGTACTAAACTGTGAAACTATGTTACCATCTATAAACGAAAATATTATTTGTTGAAATGTCGTATAATACAATTTTTGTGAGGTAAGCACGCATTGTAGACACATTTCTGTTAATTTTCATTTACGGCATAAGCAAATGGATGAACATGGAGCTCGTTTCAGATATCATCGTTCGAAATGTGATTCAGCATTGTTACCAGGTACCGATGTCAGAAACAGTATTTCACCTGAACGCAATTATAATGTATTTTTTCTTCGAACAAATTACGCTTAACATTACTGGAACTGTTAGTCTTTCATACAATTCTCAAGGGCACGTTTCCATGTACCAAGATTTCAATATACTGCAATGCATCAGCCCGGCTGCACGCCCGAGGAACTTTCAACCTTTCAATGTCCTAGATGTCAGTGACAGTTTTCTGGGCATGAATTTTTGATTTGTTAGTTCATAAGCTGAAGTGAATTCGTGATATGTGGTATATGTCTGATACATAGCTTTATTTATGCCTCTTCCGTGTATTGCGTGCCTGTATGTAAAGTGCAGAGAAGTTCCACTGTTCTTTTCTTAAATTCTTATGATAATTTAATTTACTTGAATATGTTAACTAATCGATGTACATACAAACTAAACAGACTAGAAGCTAGCCTTGCTAGACATGCTATTAATGTACACTCCTGGAAATTGAAATAAGAACTCCGTGAATTCATTGTCCCATGAAGGGGAAACTTTATTGACACATTCCTGGGGTCAGATACATCACATGGTCACACTGACAGAACCACAGGCACATAGTCACAGGCAACAGAGCATGCACAATGTCGGCACTAGTACAGTGTATATCCACCTTTCGCAGCAATGCAGGCTGCTATTCTCCCATGGAGACGATCGTAGAGATGCTGGATGTAGTCCTGTGGAACGGCTTGCCATGCCATTTCCACCTGGCGCCTCAGTTGGACCAGCGTTCGTGCTGGACGTGCAGACCGCGTGAGACGACGCTTCATCCAGTCCCAAACATGCTCAATGGGGGACAGATCCGGAGATCTTGCTGGCCAGGGTAGTTGACTTACACCTTCTAGAGCACGTTGGGTGGCACGGGATACATGCTGACGTGCATTGTCCTGTTGGAACAGCAAGTTCCCTTGCCGGTCTAGGAATGGTAGAACGATGGGTTCGATGACGGTTTGGATGTACCGTGCACTATTCAGTGTCCCCTCGACGATCACCAGTGGTGTACGGCCAGTGTAGCAGATCGCTCCCCACACCATGATGCCGGGTGTTGGCCCTGTGTGCCTCGGTCGTATGCAGTCCTGATTGTGGCGCTCACCTGCACGGCGCCAAACACGCATACGACCATCATTGGCACCAAAGCAGAAGCGACTCTCATCGCTGAAGACGACACGTCTCCATTCGTCCCTCCATTCACGCCTGTCGCGACACCACTGGAGGCGGGCTGCACGATGTTGGGGCGTGAGCGGAAGACGGCCTAACGGTGTGCGGGACCGTAGCCCAGCTTCATGGAGACGGTTGCGAATGGTCGTCGCCGATACCCCAGGAGCAACAGTGTGCCTAATTTGCTGGGAAGTGGCGGTGCGGTCCCCTACGGCACTGCGTAGGATCCTACGGTCTTGGCGTGCATCCGTGCGTCGCTGCGGTCCGGTCCCAGGTCGACGGGCACGTGCACCTTCCGCCGACCACTGGCGACAACATCGATGTACTGTGGAGACCTCACGCCCCACGTGTTGAGCAATTCGGCGGTACGTCCACCCGGCCTCCCGCATGCCCACTATAAGCCCTCGCTCAAAGTCCGTCAACTGCACATACGGTTCACGTCCACGCTGTCGCGGCATGCTACCAGTGTTAAAGACTGCGATGGAGCTCCGTATGCCACGGCAAACTGGCTGACACTGACGGCGGCGGTGCACAAATGCTGCGCAGCTAGCGGCATTCGACGGCCAACACCGCGGTTCCTGGTGTGTCCGCTGTGCCGTGCGTGTGATCATTGCTTGTACAGCCCTCTCGCAGTGTCCGGAGCAAGTATGGTGGGTCTGACACACCGGTGTCAATGTGTTCTTTTTTCCATTTCCAGGAGTGTATTTGTGCCCCAATGTTTATGACATTATTATTTTTTCATTAGGGATCAAATACCGCCTCCTACAAAAATAATTTATCTTCGTGCTTAAGCTGACACAGTACAATCAATTATTCACGCTCCGTTGTTAGACACAGTCACTAAAAGTAATTAAACATTTTATAATTAAAAATTTTCTGTTTGTATTTGAGAACTATTCGCTTGCACCTAACAAGTTGGTCGCACGATATAATTAATTAATGATATCTACGCAAGTATCCACAATCATCTGCAAAGGCTAACAATATTTTAATTCCTTGTTTGAATTTCACAAGTAAGGTCTATATATTCCACATCAGATAATTTATTTAATTTGTGAACGAAGACTATGACTGTGGTTGATTTTATTATAGACAATCTATATTGTCATTTCCAACTTGACATATGATGGATTTCGTGAAATGTGACGCCACAGTGAGATGTGACTTTAAGATACACGCAGATAATTTGAAGCTCGAAACTACTTGAATGAAGAAGTACACTATATGACCAAAAGTATCCGGACACCTGACTGAAAATGACTTACAAGTTCACGGCACCCTCCATCGGTAATGGTGGAATTCAATATGGTGTTGGCCCACCGTTAGCCTTGATGACAGCTTCCACTCTCGCAGCTACACGTTCAATCAGGTGCCGGAAGGTTTCTTGGGGAAAGGCAGCCGATTCTTTACGGAGTGCTGCGCTAAAGAGAGGTGTCGATGTTGGTATGTGAGGCCTGGCACAAAGACGGCGTTCCAAAGTATTTTTAAAAGGTGTTCTATAAGATTCAGGGATGTTATTGTCGTGTAACCACTACGCCATAGGCCGTACAGCATGAACAGGTGCTCGATCGTGTTGAAAGACGCAATCGTGGGAAGCAAGAAGGTGCTTCAAACATCAGTTTAGGCCTGTGCTGTGATAGTGCAACGCAAAATACGATCACACCATAACACCAGCGCCTCCGAATTTTACTCTTGGTACTACACACGCTGGCAGATGACGTTCACCGTGCATTCGCCATACCCAGACCCTGGCATTGGATCGCTACATTGTGTACCGTAATTCGTCACTCCACACAACGTTCTTTCACTGTTCAATTGTCCAATGTTTACGCTCCTTACACCAAGTGAGGTATCGTTTGGCATTTTCCGGCGTGATGTTTGGCTTAAGAGCAGCCGTTCGACCACGAAATTCAAGTTTTCTCACCTCCCGCCTAACTGTCATAGTACTTGCAGTGGATCCTGATGCAGTTTGGAATTCCTGTGTGATGGTCTGGCTTGTCCTGTACGTGTCCCTTCACGTTTCCACGTCACTATCACATCGGAAACAGTGGACCTAAGGATGTTTAGGAGTGTGGAAATCTCGCGTACAGACACCAAATCACCAGACCACGTTAAAAGTCCGTGAGGTCCTCTGAGCGTCCCATTCTCCTCTCACACGATGTCTAATGACTACTGAGGTCACTTTTTGGAGTACCTGGCAGTAGGTAGCAGCACAACGCCCCTAATATGGAAAACAAATGTTTTTCGTGTTGTCCGAATACTTTTGATCACGTAGTGTAGTTATTAGCACCTCTTGGCGGTTGAACATTTAATAAATCCACATGAAGTCACACAGCTTAACTGACGACTCGGACACGTGTGTATTACAGGTTCACACAATGTTATAGTCGTACGTGTACAGTGTACGATCGTGGTATCACGTGAAAAACCGAGAAGTCACGACATCAGCCATAGGGGGCCAAAAAATCTGAGGATGGGTTTAACATAAGCCGAAACCGGTCATAATAAACAAATGTTATTGCGATCTCTACTGTTATTTTAACTAACGTATCGCACCAGATCGGTGCACTCCGTAGAGAATGTGATCTAAGTTTATGATCGTCCTCATTTTCCTAAAAAACCGCTAAGATTTAACGTTGTTACGAGCATGGCTCCCATCTATTCAAATATGTGAAATATTTCGTCATTTGCCCTTATTACCTTTTAGTATCTGTACTATCAAGCGGACCGTGACTACGAGAGAAGTATTGAATAAACAATAAAATGGTGACACTGTAGGAGTCAGAGCAGGGAATTTCAGAACTCTGAACCTAATGTGGAAGCTAGAACATCATAAAAGAGAAATTCAAAGACTCAGTCTATAGTGGGGGTCAGTGAAGTGGAATGGAAAGAAGAATTTCTGGTCAGGGGAATATCGGGTAATATCAACTACTGCAGAAAATGATATAGCGGAAGTAAGATTTGGATAGAAAAATAAATCAGACATTGAGTTACTGCGAGCAGTCCAGTGATACGATTATTCTCATCAGAATCGACAGCAAACCAACGCCAATAACAAGTGTTCGGGTATACAAGCCGATGTCAGGCAGATGAAGAAGTAGAAGTATGTGAGGATATAGAATATGAGGATTCAGTATGAAAAAGCAGATGATAATCTAATAATCATGGAATGCGTTACTAGGGGAAGGAATATATGACCGGGTTACGGGGGAATATGGGCTCGTTGTAGGAATGTGAGACGAAAAAGACTTATGCATGCAATAAATTTTAGCTAGTAATAGTAAATTCACTGTTCAAATATCACAAGAGGAAAGCCTGGAGACGCGGTAAGATTGCAGCTGGCTTGTGTCATGGTCAGACAGAAATCCTGTGGTCATATTTGATTGTATGGTTTAACCAGGAGAAGAAACAGACTGGGATGCGATTTAGTAATGGAGAACATTAGAATGAAGTTTAAGAGAATCATCCGGAAGAATCATTGTGTAAAGGAGTGGAGAAAGTTCTGAGAAATGATGACATGCGTAAGAAGTTCTCTCTCGTAGTACATACTATGATAATGAAGGGCAAAGATGGCAGTTCAGTTGAAGATGGATATCTCGTAAAAGGCCAGTCACAGACCAACACAGCTACAAGGAAAGTAACTACAAAGAAATCTTAACAGATGAGGAAATGTTTCAGTTGATAGATGAGGGAAAAAAAGTAATAAACTGTTAGGAAAAGACAAGAACACAACAATTTAAGTGACTCAGAAATTAAATATACATGAATTGCAGGGAAATGAAGCCGAAATGAGACGACATCGAGAAAGGAATGGTCGCCTTCAAGACTGATTCAGCATGAAGAAAAGGTAAAGTAATGTGTTTCCTGAAGTTTTCCTGGCGGATCGAATATTTGGCGTTCTTATGTTTGTATCCGGTATATTATTATTTGGTGTACCGACGTATCGGCAGAGAAACTTTCAGACATTCTTAAGGTGAGTCGTCTGCACGATATCTAACGCACAGTATACTGTGGACTAAACTCATATGCGTCAAAGGTAGCACAGTTGGAAACACGAGCATCAGACACACATAAAACTTCAGACTCTAAGACTAAAAGAAAGAAAGCGCAGAGTCAGAGAATCCTCAGCGCTTAAGAAGTATTTGGTTCATTACACCTAGAACAATATTTCTTTGCATAGAGCAGGCGTGAAATGTGGAGTTTCCATGATTTTTCCAACTGGAAACCCTCCTCTTGATTCAGCAGGTTATCTGTTAATTGTATTTCCATAGCTTCTTTGACCACTGAATCCCAGTAGGATGTGTTTATGGCCAGTATCTTAGCTTTCCCCTAATTCCTAACGGCCAGTGGATATAGTGTTCAGCCACTGCAGATTCATTGGGCTGTAGTAGACGAGTGTATCGCTAGTGTACAATGCAATGCTTTCTTACAGTGAGTACTGTTCGTACCTTCCACCGCATTCCCCTAGGAATTTCGTATAAACCCGCCTTTCTTCAACGCAAGTTATTCATAAAAATGGATCAAATGGACTCTAAGACAGAAAAAAACCCCAACGAATCAGAAAGGAATTAGCCAAAGCGCAGGGAGATCGGTAGATGTGATGTATATTACAGATAAACAAATTATTACAATTTCAGTGAAACTGAGTTTATTTAAGTGAATGTACATCACAAATTGAGCAAATAAATAACGTGTTGATAAACTTTTGACCCTTATGCAAGCAGTTATTCTGCTTCGAGTTGGTAGAGTTTTTGGATGTCCCCCAGAGATATATCGAGCCAGATCTTGTCCAACTGGCATGTTAGATCGTCGAAATCGCAAACTAGTTTGAAAACCTTGCCCATAATGCTCCAAACGTTCTCGATTGGGCAGACATCCGGCGACCTTGCTAGCCAAGACAGGGTTTACCAACCACGAAAAGAAGCAGCAAAAACTCTTGTAGGATGCAGACGGAGATCATCTTCTTGAAATGTAGGCTCAGGATGGTTCGCCATGAAGGGCAACAAAATACGGCGTAGAATATCGTCGACGAACCGTTGTGCTGTAAGGGTGCCGCGAATCACAGCCAAAGGGGTCTTGACATGAAATAAAGCGGCATCCCCCTGACACGACTTCGCTTCTCATCCGGATTCAGTTCGAAGCGGGGGTTATTACTGAAGGAATTTGCACTCCAGTCATTTAGATTCAAGAACGAAGATGCAGGGCATCCGTATTAAAATCAGAGTGTTATCGAACTTTAGCAGACGCAGGATCAAATAAAGCAGAAGGGAAAGTAACATTCTTTCGGAATTTCTGAAATCATTGACGAAAGTGGTATCCAGAATTAGTATGTAGAGTCCATATGACTCGAGAGATTCCGTCAGTCTTTTGAGAAAATATTATGCACATAATCCGAAAGATAGCAGATAAGTGAGAGAACAATTATGTTAACATCTCAGGAATCCATGTTGATAACATTAAAAATATGCAAGAAATTGAAAAAGGAAATTGAAGATCTGTTAATTGAAAATGTTTGGTGTTCTGGAAGATAAACGTCCAACTGGCAGTTCTGAAGTTGCGCTTCATAATGGAAGCAAGACTCAAGAGAAATCATGGCTATGTTGACCTATGTAAATCATTGGACGGAGTCAAATGGTACAAAATGTTCAAAATTGTAAGCAAAATATGAGTAAGCTATAGCTATAGGAACAGTGTAATACACAATATGTACAAGAGACATAATGCAATAGTCAGAATGGAAGACCAAGAAGCATACTGTCTTTAGCCCCTACTGTTCAATCAATACATCGAAGACGCAATAACGGAAGTAACGGAAAGTGTCAAGACTGGTATTAAAATTCAAACTGAAAGCATATCAGGGATAAATTCGCTGATGGCAATGCTACCCATAGTGAAAGTGAAGAGAATTAACGACCTGTGTAACGCGTTGAGAGTAACGATCAACTTAACGTCAAAATTGTTGAGGCAGCAGAAATGAGAGTAACGATCAACTTAACGTCAAAATTGTTGACCATTTACAAGAATTGAAGGAAGTTTACTACCTATAAATCAAAGTAACACATGACGAAGAAAGGAGACAGAGAAGGCAGACTAGTACGGGCAAACAGGGCAATCCTAGCCAACAGACGCCTACTAGTATCAAACGTAGGCTTTTAGCAAGGCATTTCTGTGAATATAGCTACGTCCTCAGTTATTTGTTGTGGATATATTCCAGTCTCTGTTTTCCTGTACAGTTTTTATCCTCTACATCTCCCTGTAGTACCATGAAAGTTATTCCGCGATGTCTTAACAGATGTCCTACCCTCCTGCCCCCTCTTCTTGTCAGTGTTTTTCGTACATTTAGTTCCTCGCCAGTGCTCCGGAGAATCTCCTCATTCCTTACGTTATCAGTCCACCTAATTTCCAACATTTTTCTGTAGAACTACATTTCTAGTGCTTTGATTCTCGTCTGTTCCGGTATTCCCACAGTCCATATCTATCTACCATATAATACTGTGCTCCAAACGTACATTCTCATAAATTTCTTCCTCATTTAAGACCTTTCTTTGATACTAGCAACCGACTGCGGTGGCCGAGCGGTGTAGGCGCTTCAGTCCGGAACCGCGCGACTGCTTCGATCGCAGGTTTGAATCCTGCCTGGGGCATGGATGTGTGTGATGTCCTTAGGTTAGTTAGGTTTAAGTAGTTCTAAGTTCTAGGGGACTGATGACCTCAGATGTTAAGTCCCATAGTGCTCAGAGCCATTTGAACCATTTTTTTGATACTAGAAAACTTGGCCAGGAAAGTCATTTCTGCCACTGTTAGTCTGCTTTTTATGTCCTCCCTTCTCCGTCCGTCATGGGTGATTTAGCTGTCCAGGTAGAAGATTTTCTTAGCTCTATCTGTTTCTTGATCACCGAACTCGATGTTAAGTTTCTCTCTGTTCTCATTTCTGCTACTTCTCATTACTTTTATCTTCCTTCGATTCACTCTTCATCGATATTCTATGCTTAATGCATTCAGGAAATCCTGTACTACTTCTTCACATTCACTAAGGGTAGCAATGTCATCAGCGAATGTTGTCATTGATATCCTTTCGCCATGAATTATAATTCCACCCTTGAACCTTTCTTTTATTTCCGTCATTGCTTCTTCGATGTATAAATTGAACAGTCGGATCGACGTACTACATCCCAGTCTTATACTCTTTTTAGTCCGAGCACTTCATTCACGGTCTTCCAATCTTATTGTCCGCTCTTGATTCTTGTACATTTTGTGTAATATACCCCTTTCCCTGTAAATTACACCTATTTTTTCAGAATTTAGAACACCTTGCACAATTTTATATTGCCCAACGCTCTTTCCACATCGACAAATCTATGAATGTTTCTGTTGTCAGCCGAACGTCAGAATTGTCTCTCTAGTGCCTTTTCCATTCCTAAAGCCACACTGCACGTCATCGAACGCATTGTCAGTTCTGTTTTCCACTCTTCTGTATATGGTTCTTGTCAGAAACTTGGATGCATGAATTGTCAAGATGATTGTACGATAATTCCCGCACTACTCGACTCTTGCAATCTTCGGAATTGTGTGTATCATGTTTTTCCGAAAGTCAGATGGTATATGGCCAGACTGCTACATTCTACATACCAACGTGAACAGTCGTTTTGTTGCCACATCCCGCACTGATTTTCGAAATTCTGAAAATCTCTCTTTTAAATTCGAATTCAAATGCTGGCTCCCCTATCTCTTCTATATCGACTCCTGTTTCTTTTTCTATCATCATACGCTTCTTCCCCTTCATAAAGGACTTCAATGTTCTCTTTCCAACTGTTCGCTCTCTGTTCTGCATTTAACAGTGGAATTCCCATTGCACTCTTAAGGCTACCACCCTTTTTTTTCATTTCACTGAAGGCTGTTTTGATTTTTCTATATGTTGAGTCAGTCGTTCCGACAATAATTTATTTTCCGATTTTTCCGTATTTTTCATATAGCCGAAATGGCTATGGTCTTAGCGTCCTTGCTCCTCCTATTTATTTCATTCCTACGTGACTTGTTTTTCTGAATTCCTGAATTTACCAAAACACTTTTGTACCTGTTCCTTTCATAGACCAACTCAAGTACCTTTTCTGTTTCTCAAGGTTCCTCCGCACTTAACTTCTTTGCCCCTATGTTTCTCTTTCCAGTTTCTGCGGATGCCCTTTCTAAAGACGTCCATTGCTCTTCAACCGAACTCCCTGCTGAGCGTTTCCTTATCGCAGTATCTATAGATTCGCCCGCATCTCGTGGTCGTGCGGTAGCGTTCTCGCTTCCCACGCCCGGGTTCCCGGGTTCGATTCCCGGCGGGGTCAGGGATTTTCTCTGCCTCGTGATGGCTGGGTGTTGTGTGATGTCCTTAGGTTAGTTAGGTTTAAGTAGTTCTAAGTTCTAGGGGACTGATGACCATTGATGTTAAGTCCCATAGTGCTCAGAGCCAACCATCTATAGATTCAGAGAACTTCAAGAGTCTGTCTTCATTACTTAGTATTACCTCATCCCACTTTCTTGCGCATTGATTCTTCCTGACTAGTCTCCTAAACTTCAGCCTACTCTTCATCACTGTTAAATTATTGAAACTTAGGTGGGCTGATAAGTTAAGGAATGCGGAATTCTCCACTGACTCGGCCAGACATTGACACTGAAAACACGCACTTGAAGAAGGGACACAGGATGATACAGCAGGTATTACCATATGAGAGGAACTTCAGAAGAACTAGAGTGAGCTGTGTGTGTGAGGGGGAGGAATCTGTAGTGTAAGGTAGGGAATCCAATACAACTTACAGAATGAAATGGTTCAAATGGCTCTAAGCACTATGGGACTTAACATCTGAGGTCATCAGTCCCGTAGAACTACTTAACCCTAACTAACCTAAAGACATCACACACATCCATGCCCGAGATAGTATTCGAACCTGCGACCGTAGCAGCAGCGCGGTTCCGGACTGAAGCGTCTATAACCGCTCGGCCAGAGCGGTCGGCCTCTACAGAACGAATTCAAAATAGAACGCATGAGGTTCCGTGCCTAAAGTTAAACGACTTTTCATAGGATCTGTATAGGAAATTTGTTAACTGTCTTATACACCGAGAAATGATGAGCAAATTTCGAAAGTTGTGTGAACCATTCAAATCTCCAGGCTTGCACGTCATATACTAAAGACGAGCGAAGAGGCAGTCCTTCACATAATCTGCAGAGAGTTCTGCTATGAGTCAATATTCGTGAAAATATTCGAACTAGAGTAGGATAATTTTGTCCTTCAATCACATCCTCGGGTGTCGACAAACGTATTGTCTTTGTACTGCGTCGCTAACTTATTGCCCCGGAGAGCACAAGGAAACTCTTACAACAGCACTCACGTTAAGGTCGCACTGGCTTGTGACACAGCGGTGGAAAACATTTCAAGGTCGGAGTGACTCAGTGCCCGCCTTCCGTTGTAGCTAAGTGACGTTCTGTTGATGGCAAAAGGTAAGGGGAGGGAGGAGAGGGGGAGTTTAAAGGAAAGCGATAATACAGCTGACCCGACGCCTCTGACTCAGCTGACCCTTTACCGCGCTTGAAGACAGCGACGTGCAGCTCAGCTGTGTGAAACAGCGCCGTTTCTGCACTGTCAGCATGTGATTAAGTTACACGGTCAAGCATGTATGTTATGGAACTGTTCGTTCGGAATTATCTAATTCTACGCCTGTTGTGACTTATAGATTTGAAATAGCTCAGATGTCTCTGAGCACCATGGGACTTAACATCTGAGGTCATCAGTTCCCTTCACTTATAACTACTTAAACCTAACTAACCTAAGGACATCACACACATCCATGCCTGAGGCAGGATTCGAACCTGTGACTTTGGCGGTCGCGCGTTTCCAGACTGAAGCGCCTAGAACCGCTCGGCCACAGAAGCCGGCTATAGATTTTACATATGGTGGTACATCCGTTGGACGTGAACTTCACACCAGGAGGCCGCACTATTTACGAGAACAGTGATCTATTTAGTCCCTCCAGGCCTCTCCATCTCCTTTCCAGCCCATAATTTTCGTATCCATAATAGCATAAACACAACTCTATGTATTATACATCGTTATTCCGTTACGTTAGACATGAAATGTACAATAACAATCACCATGTAATGCTAGGTAAATTTTTTTCCAAAATAGCAGTTTTCGAGAAGAGTGAATTCCAGTTTTTTCCGTAAAGCAACAGTGTTCTCACCACAGAGAACATGTTACGCTGATAACATGTGAAAACTGCGTGTGCTAGACCCAGATTCGAATCAAGATTGCTATCTTCAGAAGGTAGTGTGGTGTTCTAGTACACACTGCAAGCAAAATACATACATCTTTAGATCTTGATCTGGCTCGTAGATTTAACGTGTTGCCGTATCTCGTAACCGATTCAATTCTACGTCCCTAGATTGCTGTGTAAGCAGCAGTCGCCGTCAAACGTAAGCTCTGTAACAGTGGTTTGGGGTGGTTTGGAGGATCTTATCAGCGCCCTAATAATGATTTAAACAAACGAATGTGGATAAGAAGGAAAACTGTCGTAGATGCATGCACACGAAATGACCACACAATTACTCTATCGCACAGGCACTCCCACATGCACTAAAACTAATGAGGGGGCAAGATAGCTAATCAAGAAATTAGAACAAAGGGAAAATATAACGCAGAAGAGCTAAAAGAACAGCACAGGTAAATTTGACTCGCTGACCACTTACAAAAACTTGGGTGAGTCAGGCACCCTGTTGACACATTAAAAACATCTCCCCAAAATCTTGTTAAAAACGTGGGACAGTTCACAAAACCTTAAGACTCGAACCACATTCGTTTGATCATTGCATAAAACAGACTGCAGATCCGCCGGAAAACCCGCTGCAGGCCGCTGGACAGCAAATAAAATGAAGTCCAATGAAATGTGGTGCACCGTGATCTGCACTCCATAAGCACCACACATCGGAGGGTCCTCTCGCCGGAGTAAAAATCCATGCATCATAGGGCTGTGGCCGATGCGAAGACGAGTAAGGAGGACCTTGTCCCGTCGACGTGGCTGGAAGGAAGTACGCCACGGCCGAGTTGGGGGCTTGACGACACGGAGCTTGTTGTCGGTCATCTCTAGCCACTTCCCGGCGACACAGGACCTTATACCGCAACAGCGAGGTGAGGGCATGCAGGGGGATAGCACACTGAAAGATCTGACGGTCACGACACGCCTCCTTGGCTGCTCGATCAGTCCTTTCATTTCCCAGAATTCCCATGTTCCCTGGTACTCAGCAGAAAGACACCCCCTTCCCCAGTCGCTGTACGCTGTAGTTGGAGGAGGGCGTCCTGGATAGTCTGGATTACTTTATCTGCTGGGTACAAACACTGGAGAGAGTAAAGGGCCCTCAAAGAACAGACGAGAAATCTAACTCTGGGAGAATGTCTCATCTGCTCCAGTGCCCGCAAGATTGCTTATACAGGGTGTTACAAAAAGGTACGGCCAAACTTTCAGGAAACATTCCTCACACACAAATAAAGAAAAGATGTTATGTGGACATGTGTCCGGAAACGCTTAATTTCCATGTTAGAGCTCATTTTAGTTTCGTCAGTATGTACTGTACTTCCTCGATTCACCGCCAGTTGGCCCAATTGAAGGAGGGTAATGTTGACTTCGGTGCTTGTGTTGACATGCGACGCATTGTTCTACAGTACTAGCATCAAACACTTCAGTACGTAGCATCAATAGGTTAGTGTTCATCACGAACGTGGTTTTGCAGTCTGTGCAATGTTTGCAAATGCGGAGTTGGCAGATGCCCATTTGATGTATGGATTAGCACGGGGCAATAGCCGTGGCGCGGTACGTTTGTATCGAGACAGATTTCCAGAAAGAAGGTGTCCCGACAAGAAGACGTTCGAAGCAATTGATCGGCATCTTAGGGAGCACGGAACATTCCAGCCTATGACTCGCGACTGGGGAAGACTTAGAACGACGAGGACACCTGCAATGGACGAGGCAATTCTTCGTGCAGTTGACGATAACCCTAATGTCAGCGTCAGAGAAGTTGCTGCTGTACAAGGTAACGTTGACCACGTCACTGTATGGAGAGTGCTACGGGAGAACCAGTTGTTTCCGTACCGTGTACAGCGTGTGCAGGCACTATCAGCAGCTGATTGGCCTCCACGGGTACACTTCTGCGAATGGTTCATCCAAAAATGTGTCAATCCTCATTTCAGTGCAAATGTTCTCTTTACGGATGAGGCTTCATTCCAACGTGATCAAATTGTAAATTTTCACAATCAACGTATGTGGGCTGACGAGAATCCGCAAGCAATTGTGCAATCACGTCATCAACACAGTTTTTCTGTGAGCGTTTGGGCAGGCATTGTTGGTGTTGTCTTGATTGGGCCCCATGTTCTTCCACCTACGCTCAATGGAGCACGTTATCATGATTTCATACGGGATACTCTACCTGTGCTGCTAGAACATGTGCCTTTACAAGTACCACACAATATGTGGTTCACGCACGATGGAGCTCCTGCACATTTCAGTCGAAGTGTTCGTACGTTTCTCAACAACAGATTCGGTGACCGATGGATTGGTAGAGGCGGACCAATTCCATGGCCTCCACGCTCTCCTGACATCAACCCTCTTGACTTTCATTTATGGGGGCATTTGAAAGCTCTTGTCTGCGCAACCCCGGTACCAAATGTAGAGACTCTTCGTGCTCGTATTGTGGACGGCTGTGATACAATACGCCATTCTCCAGGGCTGCATCAGCGCATCAGGGATTCCATGCGACGGAGGGTGGATGCATGTATCCTCGCTAACGGAGGACATTTTGAACATTTCCTGTAACAGTTTTTGAAGTCACGCTGGTACGTTCTGTTGCTGTGTGTTTCCATTCCATGATTAATGTGATTTGAAGAGAAGTAATAAAATGAACTCTAAAGCGTTTCCGGACACATGTCCACATAACATATTTTCTTTCTTTGTGTGTGAGGAATGTTTCCTGGAAGTTGGCCGTACCTTTTTGTAACACCCTGTAATTCTGCGTCACAGATGGTAAATTCGAGAGGCAGCCTGACCTTGAGGACACGATGTGGGAAGACGACATAGCAACCAACCGAGTCACTCTGTTTAAACCCAAACGTAAAAACAGCTACATGGTCGTGGTGCTCAGATAAAACGGCAGAAAAGACCACATTAAAAATGACATCAGGAGTGCTATCTCTCCTGTACCGCACCAAATCTGAAAGCACTCTAAGGCCGCTCCAGTAAACAGGGTGGCAGACGGTTAAAATCTTGGACTTGGGGTCGCACTGGGGCCAAACCGAGTGACTCCAGCACATGCTGCACACAGATCGCAAACGGCATCGTGGCTTGTGGACGGTTGGAAAAAAGGCGGATGAAGTTGGAGTTGCGAGGAACATACATGGTTGGCTCACGTGAGCAGCTGGCGCCGGATGGTGAGTGGTGGTTCCCATGCTCCAGTACAGAGGCTGGGTATGGGACTGGTCCGACAAGCGCCCGTGGTCAGCCGAATTCCCTCATGGTGGACAGCATCAGTGATCCGCAAAGAAGAGGGCCTCGCTGACACATACACCGTGGACCCATAGTCCAGCCGCAAGCGCCCAAATGCCCGATAAAATTGGAGGGACGCGCGCTGTCCGCTCCCCAAGATCTGTGGCTAAGGCACATGAGGATGTTCAGCGCCTTCAGTGTTCGGGCTTTTAAGTCTCTCAGGTGTGGCAACCACGACAATCTGGAGTCAAAAATGAGGCCCAGAAACCGTACTGTCTGTCTAAAATGTAGGATGGAGGCAAATTAAAAAGACGGCGAGAGGGATTACCTAATAACTGAGAGCGACGATGTATCGTACTTAACATCTGAGTCAGCACTGTTACGCGTGCTGGTTGACCCCGTCGCATTTAAGGAACAGGGGGATCGCATCTGAGCATTCGGGAGGATACAGATTCGAATCCCCGTTAGACCACTCTGATTTAGACATTCCTCCGATCAGCTTGTCTGCGATGTCAGTTTTCTGCCAAACAATACGATAACTCTCCACCAGTGCTTCTCTTCTCGCGCTTTACCACTAGACAACCAGGTCCTTCTACCTGAAATGAAAACGATAAACAGACTGTACTTCTACGATAGTCAAAAAGTGCAGCAAGGACCACTAATAACACTTGTTCGAATTACTAATCCTAGCTTCATTCAAGGTATCTGTCGTCTTTCTCTTTTTTTTTTTTTTTCAATCTTTCTGACGATATTAACCGAAATGCGTGGTTTTATAAAGTTGTTGAGATCCCGACTGAACATTGGTTGTAAGTACCATCACGCACAATGAGTGTTTACGTTCCTTGTGAGACGGTTTTTAAGAGACCGCTCCTTCTAATTTGGTATCGCGTTGGAAGCGGCACTCGAAGTGCCCCACAGTGATCACTGCAGTTGACACAGGCGGCTCGCAGTTGGCTGACACATCCTGCCTACGGCAGAAGTCGCCCTCCTGCAATCAGCGGGCAACGAGATAATAGCCCGGTGCAGTCTCCGCCTATCCATGACCAGTCTCCTCGGGTTACTAGCCTGACGCGCCTCGATCTAATCATAGCCCCGCCATACAACACTGGCATCCGAATTATTTATAGAACGTTGCGTACTACAACCAACACGGCCTATAGATGAAGTCTAACAATTCAAATGTGTTCTTACGTCTTGGAACTTAATATCTTTCGAAGTCGGGAGCGAAGGGTTGTCGATTAATTATTCTATACGGATTTTAATGTGGAAAGTGAGGAGTCAGAGACCATCATATTCGTTGAAACAAGAGGTTCTTGGAAATTATGACGAGAACTGTCATTTGAAGCAAAAGCTTCATCTGGACGTATGCCCTACTCCGAAAGGTTTTCGAGAGAGAACACATTCAATGTAAATTGTTCTTTAACTTCTGTATTATTCGATACATTGTCAGATTTATATGTGTACAACAGTTAGAAAACATTACAATGTACATTTTACAAAGCAACATTTGAAAAACATATATTTTTAACACATCGGCCTTTAACATTATCATACACGCCACATATCGCTCGTTTGGAGTTCACAACTGTTCGGATATCCCACTGTCAAATTCAATGCATTTGTGCACTCCTGGGAGAACAAGTTGTGTTGCTCCTTAATGAGGGCAACAGCGTCCTTGATGCGACCAAGCAATTCATCTAGTGTATTCACCTCTCATTTGTACACTTCAGACTTCATCCAACCCCATAAATACACTCCTGGAAATTGAAATAAGAACACCGTGAATTCATTGTCCCAGGAAGGGGAAACTTTATTGACACATTCCTGGGGTCAGATACATCACATGATCTCACTGACAGAACCAAAGGCACATAGACACAGGCAACAGAGCATGCACAATGTCGGCACTAGTACAGTGTATATCCACCTTTCGCAGCAATGCAGGCTGCTATTCTCCCATGGAGACGATCGTAGAGATGCTGGATGTAGTCCTGTGGAACGGCTTGCCATGCCATTTCCACCTGGCGCCTCAGTTGGACCAGCGTTCGTGCTCGACGTGCAGACCGCGTGAGACGACGCTTCATCCAGTCCCAAACATGCTCAATGGGGGACAGATCCGGAGATCTTGCTGGCCAGGGTAGTTGACTTAAACCTTCTAGAGCACGTTGGGTGGCACGGGATACATGCGGACGTGCATTGTCCTGTTGGAACAGCAAGTTCCCTTGCAGGTCTAGGAACGCTAGAACGATGGGTTCGATGACGGTTTGGATGTACCGTGCTCTATTCAGTGTCCCCTCGACGATCACCAGTGGCGTACGGCCAGTGTAGGAGATCGCTCCCCACACCATGATGCCGGGTGTTGGCCCTGTGTGCCTCGGTCGTATGCAGTCCTGATTGTGGCGCTCACCTGCACGGCGCCAAACACGCATACGACCATCATTGGCACCAAGGCAGAAGCGACTCTCATCGCTGAAGACGACACGTCTCCATTCGTCCCTCCATTCACGCCTGTCGCGACACCACTGGAGGCGGGCTGCACGATGTTGGGGCGTGAGCGGAAGACGGCCTAACGGTGTGCGGGACCGTAGCCCAGCTTCATGGAGACGGTTGCGAATGGTCCTCTCCGATACCCCAGGAGCAACAGTGTCCCTAATTTGCTGGGAAGTGGCGGTGCGGTCCCCTATGGCACTGCGTAGGATCCTACGGTCTTGGCGTGCATCCGTGCGTCGCTGCGGTCCGGTCCCAGGTCGACGGGCACGTGCACCTTCCGCCGACCACTGGCGACAACATCGATGTACTGTGGAGACCTCACGCCCCACGTGTTGAGCAATTCGGCGGTACGTCCACCCGGCCTCCCGCATGCCCACTATACGCCCTCGCTCATAGTCCGTCAACTGCACATACGGTTCACGTCCACGCTGTCGCGGCATGCTACCAGAGTTAAAGACTGCCATGGAGCTCCGTATGCCACGGCAAACTGGCTGACACTGACGGCGGCGGTGCACAAATGCTGCGCAGCTAGCGCCATTCGACGGCCAACACCGCGGTTCCTGGTGTGTCCGCTGTGCCGTGCGTGTGATCATTGCTTGTACAGCCCTCTCGCAGTGTCCGGAGCAAGTATGGTGGGTCTGACACACCGGTGTCAATGTGTTCTTTTTTCCATTTCCAGGAGTGTACAAATCTAATTGCTTATGGTTGGCGATCTTGGTGCCCAGTTAATTGTACTACCATGACCAACACATCGAGTAGGGTAAGTGCGATTGAGATATTCCGCCACGCGTCTTCTAAAGTATGGAGTGGCTCCGTCATGTTGTAAGTACATTGAAGGCCGCGTGTCCATTTTGCAAACCAGTGACAAAATAAAAGTCAGGAAGTCGTGTGGCACTGTTGTCAACGTGAAGATTTGAAGATTGTGGACACGCTGTGTGTGAAATGGGTACAAGTTTTCCGCAACTAACCTTCCCCATACATTTATTCGTTGGACATTAATACGTGCCGTTAGTACGACAACACTGAACCATTTCAATTATGTGTTGTTGTCCCTGCTCAGGTTTTTGAACTACACGTTCAGAAGTAAAATGGTAACTTGTAAGAATACCTATTTTTAGCAATGTGCAACGGAAACATTGGTAAATTTCGGCGTATCGGCAGTCCCCGTAGTATTCTTAGACAGCAACAGGAGCACTACCATCACAGAAGGAATAAACACACATCATATTTGCACATTCCTTATTAAAGAAGTTACGTTGCATTCTAGCCAGCCCGAAAAATCGTGGTTAACCGATGCTTCTCCCTGATACACTTTCAGTCCTTTGCGCTCTTTCACTCACAATGAGGACATGGGGGGGGGGGGGAGGACAGGAGGTATTATTGTTAATTTAATTTTGGAACTTTATGTCCCAGATAAAAATTGAAAGCGTAGTGGATGTGAAGGCGTAATTGTCCATATAAGAAATAAAGCGGAGTACATGCTGGACACATACACCTAGTGCGGGAATGGAGAGTGATCTTTTGTGTTTCGAAGAAGAGGCTGCAACATTCGCGACCTCCCATTTAAACCGGGGGTTAGCGCCACTGAGAATGTAGCCAAGATAGGCTCGGAGGCAGCAACAGTGAGGGCGGCAAAGAGCTTTGTGCTTAGAAGCTGATCATTGCCAGGATATCGAAGAATCAATAGAAACTGCCCTGTAACAACCTTGTTGCGAACTGATCAAAGAAAGCGGCTGGTTTTGCGCTATTTCTGGATTGAAACCGCTATTTCATTAATTAAATCTTCGTCCAACGAATTTCCATTGTACAAAATCGATGAGGCTTTCGCGGCAACGTGTTTACGGGATTTTGGCCGACGATTGTTTAATGATTTTTCCGACGTTTCGCCAGTAAGATATTGAAAATTCACCCTCCATTGCTGTTGGTGGGTGGAGATTGAGTTATGTACCTGTCACGCCAACGTCTGACGGTTATTCCCCTGTCATCACCGTTGTGGTCTTCCTCTTTTTACCCGCATTGTTGGCGTGGATAGTCCGCTGTTTGTAGTCCAGTGTTTGGCAAAACCTCTGGAGCGTTTCTAGACAGGCTCTGCATTTGACACGTTATAAACCTAAGATGTGGTACGGGCACGTCAGCGATACGTTCGTCATATGGAGCCATGGTGAGAAACAGCCCGGTGACTCCGAGGACATTTGAACGGTCTCCACGGAAACACAAACGGAGCGAGATCTGCACAAACTTTCAAATCATCACTCGAGCCAGAAAATAGCGCTGATTAATTCACTAGTAAAGCGAGCAAAATGGAAATGTGATCCATAGAAAGTTAGACGTGACATATAACAAGTGGAAAGCGTTCTGAGGAACACTGGGTACCTCATCAGTGTAACTAAATGTTACACTTGGCCAAGTGACAAGTCGGAAGAAAAAATATCGGTTACGGCTTTTATGCCAAACATCCTCGGTGTGAAGGACAGAATCAGGCGCAAATTCCGGAAACGCCGCGTAAAGGCTGTTGAAGCAAGTAATCTTCTTACTACCCTATGACCGAAATGTTTCTTATCAGAAACTTACTTCAATGCTTAGCACAAGCACGGTTTTATAATATGATATATGACATTACACTTGTGCGCCTTCTTCAACGAGGTATGTGACATATTTGCAACAGTGACCTTGGATTTTCCATAGTTTTTTTTTACTTGAATTACAACTGCTCACAGATACAGTATGTTTACGAGTAGATGACAGTGCGCTACGCTGAGTGGCACAGTGGCTGATGTATGTATTGGTAGGCGGTATGTAACACGAGTATTTGGAAAAACATTTTTTCGTTACAGTGAATATCGAGTATTAAATGTTTGATTATTAAATTCTTCCAATCCATCTGTGGCATACAGCAAACCAGTGCTTGACAGTATTGGTTACACTGTCGAAAGGATCGTTCTAAGAAATACCAAATTAAGACCAACCTGAAGATGCCTAAATAAGGCGAGACGCGTAGTTGAAAAATAAAAAACTAAAATTGCAACCAAGACTGTTTTTAACCTATACTATTAATTATTAAACGTTTTCTGTGCATTTTTTCAGATCTGAAGATGGTAATTTAAACTGATGATGCTAGATGTTTATATACGTATTTATTGTGATCTGGGCACATAAAACTTCTCTAGTACGAAGGTTACATGTTTTAAATTCAGAGATCGCCCTCCTGCTGGTAATGTCAGGTAACAGTTATACTAGAGGTTGTTCACAAATCAAGAAAATTAGATTTTATCTCTCACGGCCAAACTACAAAATGACTCACTCGCATTGTTCGATGGATACCTTGTACATGCAGGAAAGTCTTCGATGGAATGACCAGACGATCCATCAGTACCAGGATCATCGAAAATAAACGACATTTAAGGCTGAACAGGTTGAGAAATCGACCGTGTTGGAACACGCGGTGCGTGAAACCAGTCAAGTAGAAACATTCTCCGGCACGCAGGTTCTCGCTGTCGAGTAGAGTTGCCGCGACCGTTTGTTCTTGGAAGAAATTGAAATTCACGAACATGACGATAGTTTCAACGAGGAAGAAGGAAACTTCGATGTTGACGGATCCTGTATTACCGTGCTGCAACGAAGGACTGTTTCAGATAACAAGGGGACGATCACACCACTATTGACCAAGGAAGGGACTTCCTTATTCGAGGTATGCTGCCACCGGATGGTAGATCCGAAACTGTTCATTATTGAGGAAATTGGACAATTTTTTATTTCGTCCGTCTCAGTTTCACTGATATAAAATCCAGCTGTAGTGGTCACCGGTTTCGGGCAAGACTTTGTTTCTGTATCGAATTTAGCCCAACTTTCCCTCCCACTCTATAAAAGTCTACGTATTACAAAATCGATGTCTCCACAAACTACTATCCAACTTAAACTTGTATGCTAACCTTTGGCTAAACAGAACCTATTTCGAACTGAACTGTAACAGATCTGAATGCAATTTTCTTATATTAAGTGCGTAACTGAAGTACAGAAATTATCTGGCCCTAATCTAAATTTTCATTTACCTCGCTTCTTGACAACAGCAACCGGAACCAAACCGACCGATCTCGGTTTTAGAAGACTGAGAAATTTTGTCTTGGAGTGCTATGGCTTGAGGATGTCATCTTGGTTCGTCTGAGGTTCTGATCCTCTTCTTGTGATTCTGTTATTTACTTATTTATTTACTTCAAAAAACGGACCAACCCGGTTTAGCCCCAGCGGTGTGCCCGTCAAACAAACTATGGCGTCAGGAGGTTAACATTCAGATTATGTGCCTAAAACAAACACACGATACACTGAAAACTGTGCTTAATCTAAATAGTTACTTACCTATTCCCTGTCAGATACTATGTCGCCTCAAAAAACTGTTGCAGCGTGCGCCAAGACCGGAAAAAGTTTCAGCAAAATCTCTAAAGTGGTGTGGAAGGGAAAGGAACAGGCGTCCGCTAAGGACAATTGTCTACGATTGCCCAGAATGGCGGCTGACGGGGAATCTCAGCGTAATCAAACAGCACTAGACGCAGAAATTTGAGAATGCCCGTTGGTTCGACTTATCTTGATTTACCCCACTATTCTGTACACTTCGCAGTTTATTTATTACGAAGGAATATCAAAAGTTTCGAAGGCCGCGCAGTCCGTAACAGGTATACCAACTAGGCGAAATCGCCGTGCGCATTGAGGCAATCATCCAACTGACTCAGCAGGTAGAAGATACCCGATTGATAAAACTCTGTGTTCTGCTACGTGGAGAAGTCCATAACTGCCCACTACTCATCCTCGTCCGACAAAAATCGTCGAGCTGTCAAGGCCTTTCATAGTGAATCGCAGTCAAGATAATCGCTTGAGAGTTTAGGACTAGAGGGCGTTTGCTAGGGTGTCTCCCACTTCAGTTGGCATATGCTCTGCGTTACATTTGTGATATAGGGTCGTGCATTAACATGAAGTAGCACCACCCCTTGTAGCAGCTTTCGACAGACTAGCTGCCACATAAACATTATCCATTCTCCGATGGATGTCTGCCGGTCTTAGTCCTTCAGCAGCCAAGAAAAGAATAACAGTATGTTGTTCGTCTTTGGATGAACCTCGTAAAACGTCTCCATATCTCACGTTCCCGCATTTAACGCCACCCACATCGGAAGGACACGAATGCCACATTGATCCCTTGCCCGAATGACGGCGCTCATACACCTGCATCGTAGTCGCGCTAATTTGCATATACGCTGCAGCAATGTCCTCAGACGCTAACTTTTTGGTCATCTCTTGTTGAGGTTCGTTGCCTCAATCGTTAGAAACGGAATCGTATAGGGTAACTTTATTGTCTATCCTTCAGTCCGTCCGTCTGTTAGACCACTTTTTCTCAGGAAAGAACAGACTTATTAAATTGAAGCTGATGTCACATACTAAGGAAAATGGTCTCTTGGTATTTAATAAAAATTAGATGCTAAGTTAATGCAGTCAAAAGTTACGCCCATATATGTCACATATTTTGATACAAACTCGTTCATTAAAACCTAAAGGATACTTCCCTTGATGTATAATCATGAAATTTTGCAAATAGAAGGGTTACACAGTACGAGTAAAGGAAAACAATCAGAAAGTTGTTAATTTGTAATTATATCACATGAAAAATATTTCTTTTGTCATTTTTTTCCGATCCTATCTAGAAATTAAAACGTTCTCCAAAGACTGGCAATCCCTGGACCCGATACTTGCCAGTACCGATGTAAAAGCCGCTGAGATCCTATATTGCCGGAGAAGGATGAACTATCTGTACACATAAGTAATTTCTTACGTAACCTCTAGCTCACGAGTCCTACTTGCACCTGGCCAGTTTTATAATGATACACTGAATTTGCTCAGTGCCATATTTTTCTTCAACATTAATTTAAGTAATAATTTCCTACAACGCATCATTTTTAATAAACCTAAACAAAAGAATTCTAGCTCTGTGTACAAGAAACTGCAGAAGGCAGTTACATAAGGGGCGAGGGAGGGAGGGGGGGAGGGGAGCAGATTTGATAGGTCTGGCAGGTGCACAGATCAATTTGGTGCGGATTTACTCTTAAACGACGCAGTGCGTCCGTCCCACATTGTCTACTATCCTAGACTTCGCACGGTGTACTATCTCGGATGGGTTTACCAGGTGTACCGGTATGAAATGAGAGATTTTTGTGAAAATGAAACACTAATTTTGAATTGAAAAGTAAAAACATTTTATTCAAAGTACTAACCATTGCTTTCTATACATTTTGACCACCTTTCTGGCAATTTGTGGACACCACACCAATAGAAATGTTCGTCTTTTGAAGCAAACCAATCAGACACCCAATTTTCGACTTCTTCGTAGGAATCGTAGTGTTCCTCAGCCATTGCGTGTCCCATTGATGAAAACAAGTACTAGTCGGAAGGGGACAAGTCTGGTGAATACGGAGGGTGGGGTAGCAGCGCCCAGCCAAGTGTTTTGATTGTATCTTGAACCGGTTTTGCTTTGTGTGAAGGTGCATTGTCGTGTAAAAAAATTACTTTCCCATGTCCTCTGGCTCATTCTGGTCCTTTTTTCGATCAATGCATAGTTCAAATTGATCATTTGTTGTCTGTAGCGATTAGTATTAACAGTTTCACTGGGTTTTAGAAGCTCTTGATACACCACACCTTTCTGATCCCACCAAACACAGAGCATTGCCTTCTTGCCGAATCGATCTGGTTTTGCTGTCTATGTTGATAGTTGTCCAGGATTAACTCATGATTTTTCCCGTTTAGGATTCTTAAAATAAATCCATTTTTCATCGCCAGTAACAATTCGATGAAAAATTGATTTTCTTTCATGTCTTTGAAGCAAAATTTGACAAATGGTTTTTCGGTTTTCCATCTGTCTTTCATTCAATTCATGTGGCACCCAGTTTCCACACTTTTGGACCATTCGCCGGCCGAAGTGGCCGTGGGGTTCTAGGCACTGCAGTCTGGAACCGCGAGACCGCTACGGTCGCAGGTTCGAATCCTGCCTCGGGCATGGATGTGTGTGATGTCCTTAGGTTAGTTAGGTTTAAGTAGTTCTAAGTTTTAGGGGACTAATGACCTCAGCAGTTGAGTCCCATAGTGCTCAGAGCCATTTTGGATCTTTCCCATAGCTTTCAAACGGTCATTAATTGTTTGTTGTGCAACATTTAGCCTTGCTGCCATTTTCTTCTGACTCAAAGTATCATCTTCATCCAATATTGCTTGCAATTCGGCGTCTTCGAACATTTTTGGTGGTCTTCCACGTTTTTCATTTCTTACATCAAAATCATTATTTCTGAACGTTGAAACCATCTTTTGCATGTTACTTCTGATAGAGCATGATCATCATATGCCTCGACAAGCATTCGATGCGACTCTGCAGTACTTTTTCAAATGAAAACAAAAAATTAATACTTTCCGCAAATCATCACTTTCTGGTACAAAATTCGACATTGTTTACACAATGAAAACATATGATGTTGTTTGTTCCATGAATTGATGTATACTAAATATCTTTGACAAATGTCATACCAACTAAACAAAAAAAAATAAGACTCGTTCACAACAAATGTTCCTATCGACACATTTGTATCTTAACGCTCATTTCATACCGGTACACCTGGTAGATGAGGAGACACCAACACGATTCAGTCTTGCCAAACTCACAGCAGCAGAATCAGCCAGTGGGATCCAGTGTTAGCTTCCACGTAAGAAAGACTGCAACCGGAGCTTGGGAAATTATCATCAACACTCGTAATGTGTCACCACAGGCGTCGTACTTCCTCTATGCTACATAAGCTGGAGGAAACACAGTGGATCACGCAGCTTAAGGTGATGGAACGAGGCCTCTGGCCGGTGGCGCCAACAGTAGAGCGTATAGCTGTTGCCGGCCAGCCAGCCGACGAACAATGGGCGGGCCCGTTAAACGCAGATAATGCCGGCCCGCGCGCTGAATAATGCATCGCACCGCCGGCAGCGCCGCAGCCGCGGCCGCTACGCATCGCTGCACCGAGCCGTCCCGGCGCCCGCGGCGTTATTCTATCGACTCTCTTCCGCAGTAGTCGATCGGAATGCAGTCGACTCCTCGCCAGCCGCGACTGTTTCACCACTAGTGTATCCGGGGTATCGAGATTCTCACAGTCTGAGAAATCTACGTCCTTCAGGTTTTGATACATCCTGCGTCCCTCTGAATGAAGACATTGGTAGTGTATGTTTCAAAGGGTTTTGCTACTACCCTCAGTTCGGCTATAGCTAGTCCTGCATTCAAGAGATTTTTGTACCATTTACTATATGCGTATGAGTTCATGTTTTTAATAAATGAACACAGCACACTACTACATACGGTATTTACACCACAAACCACTAAGCATCGCCGTGTTACGTCGTAGCACTATTCCCCTTTTTCTTTCCTATTCCTTTCTCCTACTGAGCAAAAGAATAATCTGCATCTACATATATATTCAGTAATCAGCCATTCGGTGCCTGGCGGAGGGTGCATTGTACCGCCCCTAATCATTTCCCTTCCTGTCCACTCGGAAGTAGAGGGAGGGAAAAATGACTATCTATATGCTCATATGCGAGAAATTTCTCTCATGTACATCGCCGGCATTACGATCGTTCTGCAGTCAGATACAAATGCAGATTTTCTAAATTTTCTCAGGAGCCTTCCTCGAAAACAATGTAGCTTTCCCTTCAGCGATTCCCATTCGTGATCCGGAAACATACCTGAATTTTAATCGAACCTGTCTTCAGCAAACCTAACAGCTACCTTTGAATTGCTTCTATATCTTCCTGTAATCTGAGCTGGTGGGGATCCCAAACATTCTAGTACTACTCAAGAATGGGTCGCGGTAGTGTTCTGTATCGGGTCTCCTTTACAGATGACCACACTTTCCTAAAACTTCCCCAATAGACAGAAGAAGAACTTTTGCCTTCCCCACTACGCTTGTTCCATTTCATATCACTTTGCGACGTTACGACTAGATATTTATTCGACCGCACTGTATCACGTAGCGCAATACTAAGTCTATATTCGAACATTACGGTTTCGTTTTTCCTACTCATCTGCAGTATCGTACATTTTTCTACATTTATAGCTAGTTGCTGTTTATCCAACCAACTATAAATTTTGTCTAAATCACCTAATATCCTCCCACAGTCACTCAACTTCCGACGCCTTCCCGTACCTCACAACATCACCAGGAATCAACCGCAGACTCTCTGACGAACACTCGCCTTCTAGGACAATGTACTGGTCGTCGAGCCATTCACGTATCTGGGAAGCTATTCCGCATGCTTGTACCTTCGTTAACAGTCTGCAGTGGGGCACCCTGTCGAACGCTTTTCGGAAATCTAGGAATATGAAACCTGCCTGTTGCCCTCCTTCCATAGATCGCAGGATACCATGTGAGTAAAAGATAAGCTGATTTTCGCACAAGCTACGCTTCTTAAAGTGTGCCGATTTGGGGACAGAAGCTATTTCCATTCAAGGAAATTTATTATGTTCGAATGGAGAATACCATCTAAAATAGGACTGTACATGCATGTTATGATTTTATGTGCTTCTGCAAGCGCCCTCTCTTATTCTGATGATCGCTACACGATGTATACTATGGAGACAGTACATTGATGAGACGAAACATTACGATTCCTACCCACCGTGAGGCTGTATTTCGCTTCATTTCATTGTGGGTTCATGAACAGCGCTGAGTCGTATGCTCAAAAACGTTCAAATATATGTGAGTTCCTAAGGGACTAGACTGCTGAGGACATCGGTCGATATACTTACACACTACATAAAATAACTTATGGTAAGAACAATACGCACACCCGTGACCGAGGGAAGACGAACTTCCGGCGGGAGGGCCCGCGCAATTTGTGACACGGCCCCTCAAACCGCGCTGCCACCCCGCGCGGATAAGTCGTATGCGCATGCGCACAGATGTTTACTGTGCAGCACCCAGACGCACTACTGATAGTCAACATATGGACGCCACTACGAAACGGGGAATGCGTGCTATGGTTAGCAGAGTTAAAATGTGCAATATGTATTTAGCGGCATGGAAGAAGAGAGTGGAAAGTGGATCTTCCGACAGGTAAATCCCTTTATCAGGGGTAAAAACTGGGAAACGGAACATTCGATTTCAGATGCTGGAAAACGTCTTAAAACGCAAGTGAAAGAAGAGACTGTGGAAGGCGTGCTCGAAACATTGCTAGAAACCCAGGTAAATCCATCAGACAATCTAGTAGGGAAATTGTCATCTCCAGTTCGACGGTGCGCGGTATTGTGCACAGACGTCTCTGGTTGTGTGCTTAAAAACTCCAAATTTTATACCAAAGTAAGCCATAGGGTCACCGTCGGGGATGTAAGTTTGCTGAAAAGTGTTGTGCGTCGTGTAGACGACAACAATGGCTACACCTATGCAGTGGTGTTCAGTGACGAATGTACCTTCCACGTCTATGGCAAAGTTAACCGACATAACTTCCGAATATGGGGAAGTGAGACCCCAGGGGAAGTGGTATAGTACGAGAGAGAGACACCAAAAGTTAATTTGTCGTTTGGATTACATAATCTTGGTGTGATTAGTCCTTTTTTTCTTTTTCTTTTATGGCGTAAACAGTGAAGGGAAATACCTCTTTCGGCGTAAGGTCGAATGTTCCACAGGTGCTTTCCGACGTCATTTCCCAGTAGAATGGTGTCCAACCCGCTCCTTGAGACGTTACCTGAACTTTGGATCGGAAAGGTGTTGGGGGTTGGTAACACCTCCGTTTTTACCCTGACCTGATCTGATCGAATAGCAGCCCAATATTTATTATTAACATGACCGTGAACACAATGGGGCTGGTAACTGACTGCTACGGAAGTTGTTACGTTCCAGTTCGTCCCGTTCAATACTATAATACTGAATGTATGGTAATAAGGAACACCAGCACAGTTTTATTAATTACGAACTTATATTCTTCTCAAAACACAGAAAGGAGACATCCACTGCCTTCGTCATACATATCTAATTACGGCTAATCTCAGCACAAGCTTTCTTCATTTGCCATTATCGTCACACGAAAATCCATCACTGCATCCAATACTGCAATCCAAGGTTAGGCCGGCGCGGCAGACGGGAAACTAAATATCGGCACTACTAACGTCACTGATCACTTTTATAAAGATACTTCATCACTTTCCCGGTATTTATTTACTATTTAGGGGTCTAACTACGACGATGGTGACATCCTTCTCGGTTAAAAACCCTGTATAGCAATAGTGGCCTCCACACATACACACACACCATTCCCGCCAACCACTCTGGCGCATCACGACACTCGCTCTCGCAACACGTCACAATCGATAGTTAATACTATCAACCTGTGCCGAGTGCAAAATTATAGTAAGGGCCTTTTTTTTTTGGTCATCAGTCTACTGACTGGTTTGATGCTGCCCGCCACAAATTCCTTTCCGTGCTAACCTCTTCATCTCAGAGTAGCACTTGCAACCTACGTCCTCAATTATTTGCTTGACGTATTCCAATCTCTGTCTTCCTCTACAGTTTTTGCCCTCTACTGCTCCCTCTAGTGCCATGGAAGCCATTCCCTCATGTCTTAGCAGATGTCCTATCATCCTGTCCCTTCTCCTTATCAGTGTTTTCCACATATTCCTTTCCTCTCCGATTCTGCGTATAACCTCCTCATTCCTTACCTTATCAGTCCACCTAATTTTCAACATTCGCCTATAGCACCACATCTCAAATGCTTCGATTCTCTTCTGTTCCGGTTTTCCCACAGTCCATGTTTCACTGCCATACAATGCTGTACTCCAGACGTGCATCCTCAGAAATTTCTTCCTCAAACTAAGGCCGGTATTTGATATTAGTAGACTTCTCTTGGCCAGAAATGCCTTTTTTGCCATAGCGAGTCTGCATTTAATGTCCTCCATGCTCCGACCGTCATTGGTTATTTTACTGCCTAGGTAGCAGAATTCCTTAACTTCATTGACTTCATGACCATCAATCCTGATGTTAAGTTTCTCGCTGTTCCCATTTCTACTACTTCTCATTACCTTCGTCTTTCTCCGATTTACTCTCAAACCATACTGTGTACTCATTAGACTGTTCATTCCGTTCAGCAGATCATTTAATTCTTCTTCACTTTCACTCAGGATAGCAATGTCATCAGCGAATCGTATGATTGATATCTTTTCACTTTGTATTTTAATTCCACTCCTGAACCTTTCTTTTATTTCCATCATTGCTTCCTCGATGTACAGATTGAAGAGTAGGGGCGAAAGGCTACAGCCTTGTCTTACACCCTTCGTAACACGAGCACTTCGTTCTTGATCGTCCACTCTTATTATTCCCTCTTGGTTGTTGTACATATTGTATATGACCCGTCTCTCCCTATAGCTTACCCCTACTTTTTTTCAGAATCTCGAACAGCTTGCACCATTTTATATAGTTGAACGCTTTTTCCAGGTCGACCAATCCTATGAAAGTGTCTTGATTTTTCTTTAGCCTTGCTTCCATTATTAGCCGTAACGTCAGAATTGCCTCTCTCGTCCCTTTACTTTTCCTAAAGCCAAACTGATAGTCACCTAGCGCATTCTCAATTTTCTTTTCCATTCTTCTGTATATTATTCTTGTAAGCAGCATCGATGCATGAGCTCTTAAGCTGATTGTGCGATAATTCTCGCACTTGTCAGCTCTTGCCGTCTTCGGAATTGTGTGGATGATGCGTTTCCGAAAGTCAGATGATATGTCGCCAGATTCATATATTCTACACACCAACGTGAATAGTCGTTTTGTTGCCACTTCCCCCAATGATTTTAGAAATTCTGTTGGCATGTTATCTATATCTTCTGCCTTATTTGACCGTAAGTCCTCCAAAGGTCTTTTAAATTCCGATTCTAATACTGGATCCCCTATCTCTTCTAAATCGACTCCTGTTTCTTCTTCTATCACATCAGACAAATCTTCACCCTCATAGAGGCTTTCAATGTATTCTTTCCACCTATCTGCTCTCTCCTCTACATTTAGCAGTGGAATGTTACCACCGTTGCTTTTAATGTCACCAAAGGTTGTTTTGACTTTCTTGTATGCTGAGTCTGTCCTTCCGACAGTCATATCTTTTTCGATGTCTTCACATTTTTCCTGCCGCCATTTCGTCTTAGCTTCCCTGCACTTCCTATTTATTTCATTCCTCAGCGACTTGTATTTCTGTATTCCTGATTTTCCCGGAACATGTTTGTACTTCCTCCTTTCATCAATGAACTGAAGTATTTCTTCTGTTACCCGTGGTTTCTTCGCAGCTACCTTCTTTGTACCTATGTTTTCCTTCCAAACTTTTGTGATGGCCCTTTTTAGAGATATCAATTCCTCTTCAACTGTACTGCCCACTACGGTATTCCTTATTGCTGTATCTATAGCGTTAGAGAACTTCAAACGTATCTCGTCATTCCTTAGTACTTCCGTTTCCCACTTCTTTGCGTATTGATTCTTCCTGACTAATGTCTTGAACTTCAGCCTACTCTTCATCACTACTGTATTGTGATCTGAGTCTATATCTGCTCCTGGGTACGCCTTACAGTCCAGTATCTGATTTCGGAATCTCTGTCTGACCATGATGTAATCTAATTGAAATCTTCCCGTATCTCCCGGCCTTTTCCAAGTATACCTCCTCCTCTTGTGATTCTTGAAAAGGGTATTCGCTATTACTAGCTGAAACTTGTTACACAACTCAATTAGTCTTTATGCTCTTTCATTCCTTGTCCCAAGCCCATGTTCTCCCGTAACCTTTTCTTCTACTCCTTCCCCTACAACTGCATTCCAGTCGCCCATGACTATTAGTTTTTCGTCCCCCTTTACATACTGTATTACCCTTTCAACATCCTCATACACTTTCTCTATCTGTTCATCTTCAGTCTGCGACGTTGGCATGTATACCTCAACAATCGTTGTCGGTATTGGTCTGCTGTCGATTCTGATTAGAACAACCCAGTCACTGAACTGTTCACAGTAACACACCCTCTGCCCTACCTTCCTATTCATAACGAATCCTACACCTGTTATACCATTTTCTGCTGCTGTTAATATTACCCTATACTCATCTGACCAGAAATCCTTGTTTTCCTTCCACTTCACTTCACTGACCCCTACTATATCTAGATTGAGCCTTTGCATTTCCATTTTCAGATTTTCTAGTTTCCCTACTACGTTCAAGCTTCTGACATTCCACGCCCCCACTCGTAGAACGTTATCCTTTCGTTGATTATTCAATCTTTTTCTCGTGGTAACCTCCCCCTTGGCAGTCCCCTCCCGGAGATCAGAACTGGGGACTATTCTGGAATCTTTTGCCAATGGAGAGATCATCATGACACTTCATCAATTACAGGCCACATGCCCTGTGGATACACGTTACGTGTCCTTAATGCTGTGGTTTCCATTGCCTTCTGCATCCTCATGTCGTTGATCATTGCTGATTCTTCCACCTTTAGGGGCAATTTCCCACCCCTAGGACAAGAGAGTGCCCTGAACCTCTATCAGCTCCTCCGCTCTCTTTGACAAGGCCGTTGGCAGAATGAGGCTGACCTCTTATGCCGGAAGTCTTCGGCCGCCAATGCTGATTATTTATCAAAATTTAGGCAGTGGTGGGGATCGAACCCGGGACCGAAAGCGTTTTAGACCACGGGTACGAGTACAGGGCCTACGGACCCCTTACAGGTGGGGACCCCGTTGACTGGCAACCTAGGTATTAGTGCAAGGGAGTTT
The DNA here is from genome assembly GCF_021461395.2 of Schistocerca americana. Taxonomy (NCBI): domain Eukaryota; kingdom Metazoa; phylum Arthropoda; class Insecta; order Orthoptera; family Acrididae; genus Schistocerca; species Schistocerca americana. Next base: position 402,007,330 of record NC_060124.1, on the reverse strand, counting down.
ATCAAGAACATTATTTACAGGTGAAAGGTTCGAGATCTGGTAGATTTGAGACAACAGATCTTTGGCGCAGTAGAAACCATTGCACCTGTCATGCGGCCGGCTGCTGTGGCCTAGCGGTTCTAGGCGCTTCAGTCCGTAACCGCGCTGCTGCTACGGTCACAGGTTCGAATCCTGCCTCGGGCATGGCTGTGTGTGATGTTCTTAGGTTAGTTAGGTTTAAGTAGTTCTACTTCTAGGGGACTGATAACGTCAGATATTAAGTCCTATAGTGCTTAGAGCCATTTGAACATTTGAACCAGTCATGCTAGCGAACATCTGGCGAGAAGTGGAGTATCGTTTCGATATCTGTCGATCTACAATCGGTGCCACCATTGAACTGTACCACCATGCATAAAAGTGTTTGAGATCCTTTCTACAGTGTTGGACAAATAAAGTCATAAACGTTAATAGTTACTTAAATGTACCTCTAGCTCGGATATCCTGTATATGGGATTGGAGAAGAAAAATTAAACAGGACTTCTATGGGACCTGTAGCAGTAATCGAAGGGACAATGGCAGCTGTGGACAACGTGATCATTGAGGACCACCCACATGCTGTCATGCTATATATCTTCCCCGACGGCGATGGTATCTTCCAGCATATGACACTACCGGCTGCTACTAAATTAGTGGTACACCGATACACCGATAACGTTACTCTTGTGGAAGGATTTTAATTTGTGAGCATGACATAGAAAGGTATCGGATTGCTTTTTGTTTCTTCAAAGATTCCTATCAAAAGGAAACGATATCAAAACAAACGGGAATTCAACCAAGGTTCTGTTAGTAATAAATTAATCTGTAATTACGCCGAAAGAAACCTTCGCCAGCCTAATTAAGCAAAGTACGAAGTACTAGCATAGATCATAAAGGAAGGTGACTATTGTCATTGACTTTACTTGACACTGGCGTTATGTTTTGCAAATAGGATACCAAGCAGTAGCGCAATTTATAAAATAATGTAATGCTAACTTGGCATGAACAACACAAAATGAATATTGACCGTTTTTGCAACAACTGGCTGTCAGTAACGCTTACTACCTGTGGATTAAAGCAGAAGGCTAATGATCATTGTAAGTAAATGATTTACTATTGGTGGAGCAGTATTAACTTGGACATGATCGTTCTTTCAATATTTTAGTTATTGGAAAGTACTGTATTATTTCTTGTGATTACTATTTTCATTCTCAAGGGGCATTCACTTCTTTATACTATTCAGCTCAATTCGGAGGCGTGGTACATTCATCTAGTGCAGTTTGCATACTCTGACGAGCCAAAACGTTATGAGTCCCGGATTATTAGCTTGCTTGTCCGTCTTTGGAACGAAATTCATCACTGATTCTGCGCATCACGGATCCGACCGTTTGTTGGTAGGTCTGTGGAGGTGTGTGGCATGTCTTCTCACAGGTGCCGTAATTCGGTAAATAACGGGCCGCTGATTTACGTACGCACCTAGATGATTCCCATAGGATTCACATCAGGCGAATTTGGTCGCCGAGGCAAAAACGTGATTGCAGTATAATGGTCCTCAAACCATTGTAGCACAGTTCTGGCTCCGAGACACTGACAATTACAGTGCTGGACAATTACATCGCCGTCGGGGAAGACATCAAATGTGAAGAAGTGCAAGTGGCTGGCAGATGTCAGTGTGCCTCCGATAACTACCACAGGTGGCATGCAAGCGCAGTAGAATTACTCCATTATCGCAGTACTGCTCCCAGCAGCTTGCGCCCGCCTCGCGCTGCGCGTTTCGAGCCACCAGTCAGCTGGAAGACGGTATTTGTGGAGAGGATCATCGGCCTAATGGAGCAAAATTGTGATTCACTCGAAGAGCCTACACGTTCCCATTAATCGATGGACGATCCCGATGGGTCCATGCCCAGTTCAGTCGTAATTGACGGTGTCGTTAGGTGAATATGTTAACACGTAGCGGAGCCCCACGTTCAATAACGTAATACGAACGATGGGCTCCGAAACAATTGTGCCTGTGCCAGCATTGTGCTCTTTCGGCAGAAATGCCATAGATCGTCATTTACCCTACTTTACGGAGCAGACAAGCCTCCGAAGCCCATCTTCGGCGAAGCGTCGTGGACGTCTAACCATGCAGGGCTTAGTGGTAGTTTCATTGTCCTTCTATCTCTCCGTAGATGCTCACGACAGTAGCACGTGAACATTCGACTAGCTTCATCCTTTTCGAGACACTCGTTCACCGGCTCTGCGTAATAATAATAATTGCTTATCTCAATGGGTTTCCCCATTTGCAGCCCATATGCTCGGTAGGGTGATACCTCGCCCATTTCTCCTCCGCTTACATGCATTTATACTTTTGTTCCCGCTTCTTGCAGTTCTTCTTACTTCGTTCAGATCACAAGATGCGAACACTTCGCTTTCTTGTCACTGACTGACTCTTGCCACAAAGGCGCCTTTCAGTTCGACCGCCATATCCATATTTTCTATTCCTGTCAACCCAGTTTCGTTGCAGAGAAGCTTCCCCCCATGTTTTACGTCATTACAGTCCTACATCCCCTATGTGTGACCAGATTTACAAGTAAAGTTTTAACATTTCCATTCTTTTAGAGCATATTACCTTTGAATATGCATCCATACAATAATTACGACTTCGTAAAGACTCATAATTAATGAATAAAACATTTACACAAATGTTACATCAAAAAGATTGGATATACAGAAGCCACATTAAGTAAAAACAGACGATGATGTTAGATGAGACAATCACAGGTAATATTGATAATAATGTTACAAGCAGAATACCTGTCCGCTTCGTGCGTGGAACCACCTTGATGTCTTCAGCAACAAGTTTACCTAGTATAAATCGGATGGACACTACCTGAGCAGCAGTCGGACTTCTGTACTCACAAACCAGCCCTTTCGATGTGGCGCATACGCCGATGATGCGATGTTCTTAGCACGGACTGGTGACGAAATACGAACGGCGCTTTCCTGGCTACAACAGTATGGGGCGGTGGCAGGCAGTGTGATCAGCCACCGGAAATCACGCTACATGGAGGAGGGACGATGCATGCCTGCAGAACTGGATGTATCCCTGACAAAGGTTCCAGTGTTCAAATGTTTAGGATTGTCGCTCCATCGCCCTATACAACGTACGGCTGCCTCTACGTATCGTAAGGTCTAACGATGACTCCGCACAGAGGTTCGCCTCAACAAATGAAGATCGTTGGACATTTTGCAACTCGCTCAGTACGTCAATGGCTTCTCAACTTAACCATTACGCGCACGTATTAACGATGACAGACACGATGGCTGCCAGAATACAGGTAGTGTTTCTACGCGTGGTGAACGCTGCTGCCGTTTTTAAGATTCGTTTTGTTACTCTTACTTCACCCTTCCACAAATGACGTGTTTGACTGACTCACGTGAAGCACAGAGCGTTGTCGCTGTACCTTCGTTCAATGCGACTACTCTGGCTTTCACCAACAGACAATCTTCCTGTCATCCTGATAGCAGAGGTCGCCCGCCCACACACGCTGTCCCCACCGGTACCTATTTGACATTTATCGCCCTCGCTATCACATACTAGGACGTTTCTCGTGGAGCACAGCTACATGTTGGGAGTTATTCCGGAGACACGGAATCCGACAGCAAAGATGTGTTATAGTGTTCTCCAACGCTGGAATCCGGCTAACGACGACGTACGACGCCACCGGACGATAGACTGGACGTGGGTTTGGGGAGACATCCACGCACCCTTACCGTCAACTTTTGAGGTATGTGGTCACTAAGGAGAAATTTCCCTCCCGACGAAGACTACATGCCATTCGCCTAATTGACGACCCTTTGTGGCACCGTTGCGGGATGTTAGACACGAACGAACACAGACTCAATTGTGGCCCAGCACGTGAGTGCTGGAAATTGATCCGTCAGATACTGGCTTTCCTGCTACGCCTCCCTTATGTTTTGATTGTGCCCATGTAACCCCTTTCATCCAGACATCCAGACGTCGCCTGTTTCCCGATGATCCGGATGAATGCGGTCAATTGGGTACAGGAACATGTACCATGAGGGCGAAAAGGAAGCCCTCGATTTGTTGCGATACATGGTCGACGAGTTCCTGGTCTTAAGAACAGAACGCAGTACCGGAACCTTTTTGCTAACTATTTAGAATCGTCATTCATGGACCCACCACCCAGCTGGGGTGTGCCAGGTGTGAGAAGAAATCGATATGCAAATGTTATGTTTCCACAATTGCCCTACAGTAACAGAAACAGTCTCTGAGTATGTGCAGCGGCCCCAGACGCTCCGACGGGTGATGACTGGCGATGACCATTTCAATGACGACTGCCTCTTACTGACTGCCCGCTTCGATAAGACCATCCCAGCGTGCAAGATGGCCCTTTTTAGTTCACATTATCGGCATAGTTTTTGGCGTACAGTTCCCTTGATTTTCTTATTATTGCAAAATAGACAGTAACACAGAAAATAAAATGTGATGCTGCCTTCGGTAGTAGGAGGAGCGAGACATCGTGGCCAGGTCTCGGAATTCGACCCCCTACCCGTCTTGCCTCCTCCAGCCTGCCGCTGACTGAGCTACGCAAATAAATAAAAATAAAATATAAACTTGGTAGGCGGCCCGAGCGATGCATTTGCTTTTAATTTTTTAATTTATTGTCCCGTTTCCGTATACAAGAGGTAGATGAAATGCACGAATCGTTTTTGCCATAAAGCAAACAGAACCTCTCTGTCTTTTTTAATTAAAAAAATAATAAAAAATGGTAAGGTGACCGATTTTCGGTCCAGCACACAGTTTTAATCGGCTTGGAATTTTCATATCAGCGCACACTCCGCTGCAGAGTGAAAATCTCATTCTGGAAACATCCCCTAGGTTGTGGCTAAGCCATGCATCCGTAGTATCCTTTCTTACATGAGTGCTAGTTCTGCAAGGTTCGCAGAAGAGCTTCTGTGAAGTTTGGAAGATAGGTGACGAGGTACTGGCAGAATTGAGGCTGTGAGGAAGGCTGGTGAGTCGTGCTTGGGTAGCTCAGTTGGTAGAGCGCTTTCCCGCGAAAGGCAAATGTCCCAAGTTTGGATCTCGGTCCGGCACACAGTTTTAATCTCCCAGGAAGTTTCAAAAGTTTAGTTGTGACTAAGGTCGTATTTCGTAACTAACAGTTGACAGTCTAGATATAAGATACAGACCTGTTTGCAAAACTTCCACAATTGCTTAGTTTTGAGCGGTTTTAGTGATATAGCAAGGAAAAAAATATCCGTCCTTGCACATATCGCCGCTCTGATTGAGAGGAGCATGAAAGCATCAATTTTCGGAACGTTTCCACTATCAGCATTCACAAAATTCCTCTCTATAGATAGTTAAAAGCTGTAAACGTGTTTTCCATAATTAAATCGGTAAGCCTTTTGCAGAAATAGTACGTAAAATCCTAGTAATTATGGCTAATATATACATATATGTAGCTCCGTCCTACTACTAGTCCGTGGCGTCACCAGAACTCCGGGCAATAACAGAGCGTTTTCGACCAAATCTTGATATTTAACGGTTTTCAGGTTTTAATTACATGAAAATAAGAGATATTTTGTAAGATTATTGACCGTAAATGCGATTTGAAGGTTGCTGTCACTCCGAATAACAACAACCCGAACCATATTTTTAACACAGGGAAATAGCCTGTGGTGTGGATGATATTTTTTGGAAGTCTGATAGTGCTTCGCCAGTCTCATAGATTGTACGCACTAACTTGAATATTCGTTTGCTTGCCACTCCCCCCAATGATTTTAGAAATTCCAATAATGTCATCTGTCCGTTCTGCTTTGTTTGATCTGACTCCATTACTGGATCCCCTATGTCATTCTTCTTCTTTCAAGTCTTCCCCATCACCTTTGCCTTCAGTGTTTTCTCTCCACCTTCTCGCTTTTTTCTCTGCATTTAACAGTGGAATACCCAGTGCACTCTTAATGTTAGGACACTTACTTTTAATTCCACTCCAAGTGTGTAACGGCTTTTCAATAACCTACTTCTCCTGCAGTCATTTCGCCTTGGCTCTATTGGACTTTCTACGTGATTTTTATTTCTGTATTTATGTCCTTCCCTGGTTGTTTACACTTCCGTAGATCAATTGAAATATTTCTTCTTTTAACAAAGGTTTATTCGGAACTACGTTCCTTGCACCTATGTCTGACTGTCCATCACTTGTGATTACCCATTTTATTGATGTCCACCCCTCTTCACTGAACTACCTACTGTAATGTTACTTATCGCTGTATCCACATTATTAGCGAACTTAAAATGCGTCTAATTATTTCTCTGTACTTTACTGTATCACTTCCTCACACCGTACTTCATCCGTACGATTTTCTTAATCTTCAGTCTGTTCTTCATCATCACTATATTGTGATCTGAGTCTAAATCTGCGTCTGTGTTCGCCTACAAACCATGGCGTAATTTAGCTTGATTCCTCCAGTGTTTCCAGGTATTTACAAGTATATCTCCTAGACTTGTGATTCTTGAACAAAGTATTCGCTATTACTGTCTGAAATTTGTTGCAGGACTCGATTATTCTCCTCTCCCATTCCTACTGCCGAGTCCATATTCTCCTGTGCCTTTCTTCTATTCCTTTTCCTACTACCGCGTTCAAGACCCCCTTGACTATTAGATTTTCACCTAACTTTACAAACGAATTAACCATTCAATATCGTTGTATACTTTATCTCTTCATATACATGACGTCGGCATGTGTTGTTGTCGATTTTGGTTTGCTGTCGAATTCGATCTACATGACAGCAGCTGCCAAGTGGTGTCCCCAGTGGATGAAAATAACAGCAACCTTCAGAAAATATTTTATATGCACTGCAACCGCCAATGATTTTTTACAGTACCTCACACGCAATGAATAGCTAGTATAGTAGTTCGATCTGCCCAGCAACATTATTAGAGAATATTGCATAGTCCACCTCCTCCATTATCCTTTGTTCGTCTAGTTTTTTACTTATTGACAGCGTTCCCAGAATGACTAAGAACTTTGGTTCATCTAAGATTCATTAATGATATAATTTTTGTGAGTACAAGCCTTCAAATATTCTTTATATAATAGCGCAAATTTGCAGTACTGCTGATAATTATATTTCAGTTCCTGTTATTTAAGAATTGAAATATATAGGTTGCACCTAAAGATGCGGCTGCTAGCTGTGAAACCGATAATGTGGTCAGTTAAAACCAAATTTTACTAGCTGTCAGCAGTGTTTTCATTCGTGATGACTACTAGCTTCATACTTCGATCCAGTGGTGCCAGGAAGTGCACAACTGGCTGGAGATCCAAGTTGGTGGGCTTCCTGTAGGGGGAAGGGGGGGGGGGGGCACGGTTGGTCCTGACAGGGTCGCCATTTCCCGCTAGAGCGGCTCGCGCTCTGACGTCGGCGCCCCGTCAAAGGCGCCGCTGCCGCCGTGACGTGAAAGGCTGTGCTGGCTCGCCTGCTCAGATAGCCGCCGCTTCCTGGGTCGCTTCCGCGCCTCACCGTCCCCACGTGGCGCTGCGGCCGTACCAGAGAGCCACAGGAACCGCACTGACCCACCAGCTGCCACTCATACGAAATTACTTTCCCGTTACGTCCGTACATCAGCTGCAGCTGAAAAAGGTTACGCTCGCAACTGTACCTGTGGCCCTACAAGGACCTTTGAGTAACAGCATGGAATAATTGGAGTGACTTTGTTTCCGACACTTTGTGTCATTGTCGATGATTCCTCTGTTTTGTGCTGTTTTCAGCAAGTAAGTCTGGCACTCAGCATGAAGCTACTAGAATCAAACCTCCTACCACCAAAGTACTTGCTGTTTTGAAGTAACAGTCTTACATGGAACAACTCTCTCGTCACAGAGCCAAGTGAACTACAACAAAAATAATTTTGGCAACCCAGTAAGTGACTTGAAAATGTCAAAAAGCAGTCTTGACCGCAGTAGAATATTTATGGGTAATGGGAAGGATTTCGGTCAAAATGTGACTGTCTTCAGACCGCGTTACCTGAAATGTAATTATAGAATGAATTTGGAGAAGCATTTCATAATAATACCGAGAAATAAAATATATAAAATACGGTCAAACTTAAAAGAAAGAAGTATGGAGACCGTGTGGGTAGTGTGCCGATATGCATCAACCAGCGGAAGATGATTTCTGAGCTCAGGCAGCGACTGGAGTTCAAATGTTCTACTTCCAGGTAGACACGTACAGAACCTTGACAGTTGTTGCAGACTCGTCATGGAACGAGGTGCCATCAAAAATTAGACTTGAATGAACCCGATGGTTACCACGAGGTTGGCGTAGAAGTGTCGATAAACAGATTTCAGCCAAAGATCAATTCAGAGCTGCGACAGTGACTGACTGTTAAGGGTTAATGGTTCAAATGGCTCTGAGCACTATGGGACTTAACATCTGTGGTCATCAGTCCCCTAGAACTTAGAACTACTTAAACCTAACTAACCTAAGGACATCACACACATCTATGCCCGAGGCAGGATTCGAACCTGCGACCGGAGCAAAGGGTTAATGGCATGCACTTAAGAGTGCTGTAGAAATTCATGTCATATACCACAAATGAACGTTACTAACAAGTAAGGTAAGTGTTTATAATATATGTTGCGTGAAAGGTAGCACTGCAACCGAAAACTGTCGTAAAAATGTCTTCGATCCATCATTTTTGCCATAAATAAAGAACATGAAAATCATTAAATAATGATTTACAGTACAGTAACGCGAAAAAATTCGATAACAGTAATTAAAAGCATGAAACTGTGATGAAACTGTCATAACACGCTATACATCCATCAAGGCAGTGATAAATAAAATACATAAGCCCTCAAAAGTTTAATAGAAGCTGTGAAATAGTTGTTTACGCTTACGTAACATGTAGCAGTCACGAAAAATTCTACACGAAAAGGCCTCAGAACTCCCTGTTTGATACCACCATCGCTGCCACCGACGCATCTTCCTTGAGCTCGTTAGAGATGTACCTTCAGAAATTTCAATCAGCCTGGCGGTTGCTCTGGAGTCTGAGGGTTAGGCAACCCTTTCGTCACACTTTGGATGGGGTTTGCCTACCTTCAGGCAATGTAGCAGCAGTCAAGATACGTAAATTGATGTCGAAGTTTTCGACTAGTGCTCAACAAAGTTGCATTGGTGGCACCAAGGATGTTGCCCAACTGGGATATCCGATGCATTTTCGTGTCCATTCTGAAGGGCAATGTGTCTGAAATGTTTTCCTCGGCCTCCGTATACATAAATAAATAAATTAACAAATATGCGTGACTTGAAAGTTGGGTGAGCGGTTCTGGCACCCATCGCAGTGAACCCACCTTGCAGCTCACATAAAGTTCTGAGCTGTGGCCTTTTCTCCGCATTGCTGTTAGTAGCATCGCTGAGTCCGAGGGTGACGTTACAGGGCGCCACGCATCTGCGTCATTACAGAGGAATGTTCTAGACACCTCTGAGTCAGGTTTTAAACTTACTCGTCACAATAGGAGGCCGTTACAAGATTTCGCAAATGTGATCCTTTAAGGTTGTTGCGTAATGTATTGCTTGCTGAAGAAGGCTATGATTTAATAGCTGTTGTGTTTCCAAACTATTCATAACTTTTTATGATTTACCTTGTGTTTTCTTGAATAAAAAGAAAATGTTACATGATCCTACTATCTTATTTAGTACCGCAGTAATGAGATTACCCTGTATGTTGATTGCCCGAATTCTCTAACTATAAACTGCTGAATTAGGCCACCTGCTAATTTTAAATATTTAATTTAAGCCTTTCTTATGCGCATCTGTCGATATTTCCGTGTAATCTGAATGCTTAGTGGGGATGTATCCTTCCTTCAGTAATATTTTTGCTCTCATAATCAAATTTGAAACAGCAGTACCAATACTGGGGAATAGAGATGATACAAACAAATACCTTCAGTAGAGACATATTAGCACATAAATTTATATTTCATATTAACTACCATCTCTCTCTCTCCCTCTCTCTCTCTCTCTCTATCTCTCTCTCTCTCTCTCCCTCCCTCCCTCCCTCCCTCTCTCTCTCTCTTTTTTGTTTGTTTGTTTGTTAGAAACGCTCTTCTTGCTATTGTCAGTCTGTAATTTTTATCTTCTCTACTATGCCGAAAGTTAGTTATTTTGCTGCCCAAATAGAAAAACTCATGAACTTCTTTTAGTGTTTCATTTCCTAATGCCTTCTTTCATTTTGTTGACGTTCATCTTATAAACTCTTTTCAAGACGCTACCCACTCGGTTCAACTGATATTCCATGGCCTCCGACAGAATTACAATGTTACTGGCAAACCACAGAGTTGTCATTCCTTCTGCTTGTAATTCAATTCGCTTCATAAATTTCTCCTTGGTTTCCTTGTATTCTTGTTTTCTGTACAGAATTAATAACACTGGGGATGGGTTGCAACCGTGTCTCATTTCCTGCTCAGCTACTGCTTCCCTTTCGTGTCATTTGACTGTTAAAACTGGAATCTGGTTTCTGTACAAGTTATAGAGAATATTTCGCTCCTCCTACCATGAGACTTTCAAAGAGTATTCCAGTCAACATTGTCAATTGTTTTTTTGTACAAATGCCGTAAATGCAGGTTTACTTCTCTTTGGTACACTTGCTAAAATAAGTCGTAGAATGCGCTATGGTCGGGTAGGATGGGGTACCGCCGGTCTTGCGCGTTCATGCATTTCTCTGGAAGACAACCTGATCTTTTGCAGGTTCGGCTTCTACATGTATTTCCGTTCTTCTGTACTTAATTGACGTCGGTATTTTACAACCACGTCTTCTTAAACCGATAGTTCTGTAATATCCATATCTGTCAACATCTGCTCCTTGGATATATTTATTATGAAATTCATCTTTTAGGCTCAGGTTATTTCGTCCACTTGTAGTTTTAATTCTGACGATAAGCAAACATTTTCCTGCATCGCCCTAGCCTTTTTACTTCGTAGGAGGAATGAAGGAACATTGTCGGCCGTTAGTCGGATAGTGACTATTCAAACATTTATGCGACCAAAATATGAATGGTGGAAAAATTATTAAAAAATAAACGGACGATGTTATTTTAAGAAGTAGAGCAACCAGTCACTTTTTGTCTATTTTTATTTGAGCTAATACGCGTTTCGGTTTTTCACCCATCTTCAGTTAGCATAACACGAGGTACATACCCGTAAAGACCGAGCGAGGTGGCGCTGTGGATAGAACACTGTGCTCGCATTCAAGAGGTCCGTGGTTCAAACCCTCGTTCGGCCATCCTGATTTAGGTTTTCCATGATTTACCCAAATAGCTTCAAGCAAATGCTGGGATGGTTCCCTTGAAAGGGCACGGCAGACTGCCTTCCCAATCCCTTACTAATCCGATGGGACCCGTGACCTCGCTGTTTGGTACCCTCCCCCGAATGAACCAACCAACCATAGTTGTACATGTGACAAAAGAGTTTTCCTCTTCTATCTTGCATAAAACTGCCCTTGTGGTCAAAATACATCTTAATTTACATATGAAAATTATATTTATTCTATAAACAAAACATAACATAGATACAATTTTCAGATGTAAACAAAGACGTGTGGGCTATTTTGGTTCAAGATAGAAATGGAAAAATGTTTGTGGCACATCTATACACGCGAACATCGGAATAACGAGCAGAGTAAAAAGTAAGTACATCTAATCACCAATACATCATAAATTTACAATGTGCGAAATGCACCAGACAAAAACATTATTTTGCACAGGGCAAATGCAGCATGCCTTTTGCTGCCGATGCTTTACGATGTTCTTGGTGAAGATACAAATACATATTGAAACATCCCCTTAGAAAAATTTATAAATGACAGAGCTGGAAAACCTCTTACGTTATTTGATTTTCAAACAGCTGAGCAAGACTCAACGTACTCAGTTTTCACTTTACTTATTCTGATCATCACTAAACTGACACACAATATTTTTAGCGCAACGCAGTCTGACTTTCAATAATCCCTAAAAAAGAATGGCCCTGACGAACAACAACCTTACCTTTCATGTATCACTTACCTCACAAAAATCTTCGTAACTCTAACTACTGCAATACAGCGAGCGCCAATAATGCCAGCTAAATAAAAGCTTCTGAAGGCAGTAACTACTGATAGGCATAGTTAGCAAATGAAAGATTTTGATAGAGAACAATGTATTTACCTTAATACTGTTCAAAAGTCATAATATATATATATCTACCAATTCATGACATCAATCTTTACAAATTTCCTTTTTCTGGCGGACACATGTCAAGATCGTCCGCTTATAGTGACCTCTCAAACCTCTGCCATTTCTCTTTCCACATCCACCACTGCTGGTGGCTCATCTCCAACTGCGCAACGCTACGCGATGTTCACATCCAACTGCCCAACACTACAATATCGAATATTCCAACAATTCCAACCAGCCACAGACTGCACACAGCACAGTCAGTGATTAAAACAGAGCGCTACGTGGAGTTACCAACATAAGAACCGAACCAGCCCACTTACGGTATTATACTGACGGAAGATTTTGAAAGACCGAAACCTGTATTATCTGAAATAGAAATACATAAAAGCGGATGGTTTCTTTATTTCTTAAAATAATATAATCCACAGTCTCGGAGCAAAAAGTGAGTAAAATGAGTACATTATTATCAACGTACGTAATCGAGTTTATATTACGTAACGTATTGTAACATTGGTGTCAGGAATGTACAGATACAAACTTCAAAAATATAATTTCAAAAAGACTTACGTGTCTGGTATTACCGTACCTCTCCTACTGTTGTTGGTCGTATATCCACTGGTCTGATGTTGCCCAATAGTGGTGGGAAAGAAATCGCGTATCTTTTACAAATCCCAGTGATTGAGGTGTCACAGATATACCAATAATATCTTTACAGAGTGTGGCTGTGGTTTCAGTCACAACTAGAAGTCGCAAGTAGGAATTTGCAACTAAATAAAACAGCTAATATTCAAAGATATGTGCCATTTGTTGGCCGAAGTTCGCACTAATACACACCACTGTCTTTCCTTGCGACACACTATCGAGCTCAACTGCGATTTCCCTAAAAGGTTGCAACCAAAAGTAGCAAGTGGAATAAGTGGAATCTAAAAAACGGCAGGTAACATTCGATGCCACGTGCCCTCTATTGGCCGACGTTCGTACCTCATTCTGAGAACCTTGTATTTCACGATATGGATGTACATCATACTCACTGGTTGAAGAAATGAACCAAGAAGCTAATATACTCTGAGAAAAACTTTATACTTCGTTGAGAATTATTGCAGCCACCGAATAGGATTGCCAGGTAACGCTTGTGGTAATGGACAGACCTATATTGTACCCTGGAATTTTCGTGACGTCTTTAAACTCAATTTTCATGTTAAAAATTAAAATGCAGTGTAATTTCAGAAAACATTAGATAATGGGCAAGGGCCGATGAATATTTTGATGCGTCTTACACAAAAAAAATGGTTCAAATGGCTCTGAGCACTATGGGACTCAACTGCTGAGGTCATTAGTCCCCTAGAACTTAGAACTAGTTAAACCTAACTAACCTAAGGACATCACAAACACCCATGCCCGAGGCAGGATTCGAACCTGCGACCGTAGCGGTCTTGCGGTTCCAGACTGCGGCGCCTTTAACCGCACGGCCACTTCGGCCGGCGTCTTACACACGTATATCGTACATTATCTATTAAAAATGCCATCTGCGGTCTGCTATGCAACTTTTACCAAATGTTTAACAACTGCATTCAGAGGACGGTATATTTCTCCAACAGTACAGTACAAAAGTTCTATATTTATTTTGAAATGTTGCGTTAAAACTACAGGCAATGTTAACTTTTAACTGGAAGATCAGTACTTTCCGCTGTTTTCACTTGCACATCGTCAACCTTAAAAACACGCAACTTTCCAACCTAACCTAGACCTTGGGCTACGATAAAGGTCAGTCTGTCATCAGAACCAACTTTTCAGGATGGGAGAGACGGACGGACGAGTATCACACTCAAGCTAGTCTTTATCAACAGCTGTACGACAGAAAATTTTGGGCTGTGGTGTTGCTAAAATAAGGTGAGAATGGAATTTTCATATTTAATTCACAGTGTCTTTCACATGTATTTATCATCGCTCTCAATCCGCATTATGACTTCAATAGCACACTGTCCCAATGCTCATTATAGACTCTTATGTTATCAATTATGGTTCTTCCAACACGGTCTTAAGACGCTGTGGCAACTTCTACAGTTCTGCTGTCAATGATATTTTGAATTGTCGCTGAAAATGTGGTTCAGATATCCGTGAACGTAGGAACGTAGCTAGCCTCTGTGTTCTAAACATGAGCTCTTTTTGCACTGTGTGGCAACTTATAATTCTCAGCAACACACAATTAATAAATTCACGCTTGTCCCATTAATACAAAATTAAAGACAAATAAAGAAAAAATGGAAAACATACTTAAACACTGTTTTGCTGAGATGAAATTGTCTCTGTGGGCAAGTGTAACTTTCGTACATCATCTAACAACTGTGGAAGAACCGTTGCAAATATTAACAATACCATGTCAAGCAACTTTTTGTCAGTTGCGTTACTGAACGTCAGGTCCTGAGAAGTTATCGCTTTTACATGCGAGAATATACGAGGGTTGGACCTTTAGTAGTGGCACCTATTTATTTACAGCTAGTACAAATTATATACGCGTTTCAGAGTTTTACTGACCTTTAAAGTAGTCGCCAGCATTGTGTATAACTCGTTGCCAGCGATGTGGAAGTCGTAGGGTACTCTTAGCAGTGCAGTTGTGTTGACAGTTCGAGCGGCGCGGTCTTTTGCCCGACGAATTTGTTGCAGTTCTGAAGCGAATGCCGTGAAGTGTTTCCTTCAGTTTAGAAACTGAATTGAACTTATGAGGCTTACGTCAGGGGAATGCAGCAGGTGGTACAGCGCTAAGCAAACCCATCACTCAAACAAATCAGTAACAGCTTTACGTGCTTGAGCATTGTTCTGCAAAATGGTGGTCAACTCTGCAGAAAGTTTCATCACTTCTGTCTCTGTGCTGTTCATTTTTGGAACACAACCTACGACCAGCTTAGAGACAGAAGTGATGAAACTTTCTGCTGTTCGTTTTACAGGACAATTCTCAAGCACGTACAGTGAAAGCTGTTACTGATTTGTTTGATTGATGGGACTGCTAAGTGCTGTACCCCCTGCTGCACTCTCCTGACAAGCCCTCGTGAGCTCAACTCGATTTCTAAACTGAAGGAAACACTTCACGGCATTCGCTTCAGAGCTGCTAAAAATTCGTCGGGCAATAGACCGCGCCGCTCAAACTGTCACCACAACTTTCACTGCTAAGGGTATCCGAGTTTTCCACATCGCTTGGCAACGGTTTATACACAATGCTGTTGACTACTTGGAAGGTCAGTAGAACTTTGATACTCTTATCTATTTTGCACGAGCTGTAGATAAACAGTTGCCACAGTTAAAGTTTCAACCCTCGTATTTCTTGTTTGCATTGACACAGTTCACTTCTTTCTTGCGATTAATAACAATGTAACATGTGATAAATCGCAGCTATCGTGTAAGTCGCGGAAATCAGTAACTCGCATAAATCGGAAAGTCAGAAAAGTTTCAGAAGTAGTACTGGTGGAGTGCAGAGTCAAACAAATTGTGAGTTCCTTAATTGCGATTCTGAACTACGAACACTCGCAACTAAAAATTGCAGTTAGCGAAAAGTAGCATTCAGAGAAATCACTGATATCTTAAAATCACAATTTAACCCATTCCTGTGGCCGGACAAAGGCTGCGTTGCTGCCCCTCAGTAAGCGCCACATGCTGTGCTGCCGTGCGTGGGTGGCCCATCTCCCCCGCCTTCCCCCTCTCTGCAACTCTGTCTCCGAGCAAACCGGATGCCGCCGCCAGATAGTGGACAATCTCACCTCATCTCAGCTCACCCAAACTGTCGGGATCTATTGATACACGAAATTTTATACTAACTCATTAAATCAATTTTCACATAAGGAATTACAGGAAAAACAATAAGCCAGCAGAAAAAAACCGATGATGTGTAATTAAGTGTACCTGTAAAATACAGAAAGGGTGGGCAATATGCTAAAAACAAAGAGCACCACACCCTTACGACACACTTTAGAACAGAATCTTGGCACACACATGGATAAGCCTGAGCAGATTTATTGCACAATCTCACATAAACGAAAGAGTAATTGTATAATAATCACGTTTAAAAACATGGAATAATAAATTACAGTTCCAGTCATAGCTATCACGACCCTATTGCATAGTTAATTCTTGTGGCAGTCGGTTATCATATGCTAATATACTACAACGCACCATAAATATCGTCCTAAAATACTGCCATTTCACTTCAAATGCGAGATGGAAACGGGGATAAAATTGCGCCATTGCTCTTCGAATGCATGCTGATATGCAACTAAAATGGACGGAAACATTGTATCACTCCCTCCAAGGTAACTAGAAGCTACTGTGCAGTGTTGAAATGATGGTTAGCCACACTACAATCAGCTCAGAAAAGGGAGTTAGCTATTTTCGGCTATGGGTGCTCTGGTGTGAGGTCACTCCGTCCATCATTATGAGTGCTACATTGCTCATAGCACTAGGTCAGTATTTTTCTTTGTAACAGTGTGTAATGTACTGTGCAAGTTTAGAGTATGTGGTCTTTTAGATGATCAGTTGTGATGACGCTGATACTATGCGCTCATGTGCACTGACAGGCAGTTTGTCAGCTCTGGTCCGATTTCTGCTGCTAACAAATTTTTCTTCATTTATTATATTCGTCACATATATTTAAACAGTACAATTTACATACGTAAAACTAATACATGTAATTTACTTACGATTACGACCCTTGTAAATCAGGTAGCTAGAGGTCACCACATTGCAGCAGATTCGTCAAATTTCGCACGCGCCACCACTGGTAAGCTGATAATTCGATAAACTTAACTGTTTGACTATACATTAATATCAATTTTTCTTCTCCACCTGAACACCAATGTGTTGCCTAGGTACATGGCCATAGGTTTGTGGAGGTGGATCACTTAATATCCGCTGATCTGTTATACTAAGAAAGCCACAATATGGCATAAATCACTAAGGTCCGTAAGCAATGCATTCAAATTTGGGCTGCAGACGCGCTATTGCGGCTGAGGACGCATGCCACACGCTCATTTTCCTCTTGGTGCCACGACAGGTTAGCCAACATTAACACCAGGAGGTCTGGCAGCCCCGCCGCCCATATATCACAGAAGCCGTCATCACCACCACTCCCGGTAACGTTGGCTGTAGTGCAGGCACAGTGCCATGCTGTCTCAGAATCCGTAAAACTATAGAGAAACGCCCCCTGGCCACCACTCAGACTTCCGACGATACGACTTTGTTACAGATCTTACGGCAGTAGTGCGGAAACTGCCGGCATATTTATTTGACATGAACAGGTTTATATCACCTTGGAAACCGTCTTGTGCGTGAATTCAGAACAGTAGCAGCTAGGCTGCGCCGCTAAAGTATGCTCGTGCCTACTTCGTTTGTCTTTCTTAATGGAGTGCGCAGCTTGCACGGCGATCGCATTCGCCGTTCCTGATGTGGTAACAACTGTCACGCTACCTCCCGTTTGGGTCCATATCCTGTATTTCTCACGGCCAAATATGCTTTCTCTTCACATTACTTAAAACCTAGGGCTAATAAGTCGTGGTCGATAAAACTTTGTCCGCAGCTCGTGGTCGTGCGGTAACGTTCTCGCTTCCCGCACCCGGGTTCCCGGGTTCGATTCCCGGCGGGGTCAGGGATTTTCTCTGCTTCGTGATGACTGGGTGTTGTGTGATGTCTTTAGGTTAGTTAGGTTTAAGTAGTTCTAAGTTCTAAGGGACCGATGACCATAGATGTTAAGTCCCATAGTGCTCAGAGCCAAAAAACTTTCTCCTAACGTTTTATCTCCGACTGTGGGAATCATATTCAGAGGTAAAGCGGCGAACTGCAACCAGAACTCGAGGGAGCAGTGTAGAGGGCATCCCATTCCATCACGTGACGTCGGCTATGAAATTATCTCTAGTAATGCCAACATTCTCGATTGAAAGTAAGGGATCATAGTTATTACTAACATTGACATCCAAATTTTATCTAATTTATCACATTCCGCTATTGTGTTAAAATTATTACTGTGTCTATAGATCTCAGTAGCCTCTCTATACATACGCCCATGTTAATGCGGTGTTTACTATAGGACGCTCGTCTCACTGAATTTTATTTCGTGAAGATCCTCTTTGGTATACATATTCCGCTACGGCCGATTATTTTCAGACGAGATACTGCAGTTTCAAAGAAATATATTGATGTAGTGCTGTGAGCAGCGTAGCACGTATAGTGCCAGACAGCATAACGTCTCACCAGAGCATGTGCAGCCTAAAACAGACAGTTGTGTTCCTTCTCTAAGCTGATCATAACGCGGCTCGCCATAGTTTCAGCACTCGACACTGGTTTCTAATTACCACGGAGAGCCCGCAACAGAACATGTTTTCGTTCATTTTATCTGCATACCAGCATGGATTCGAGGAAGAATGGCGTAATTTTAGTGCGATTTTTGGCTCACGTTCGAAGAGAAGTGGCTAACTTTAGTGCGATATTTACAGTGTTCTGTAGCACATTAGCGCGTGATTACCGATTGCCAACACTTTTACCTGTTGATAGGTCTGATACGCATACTTGGTGCGCTACAGTAATACAGAGCGATCATGGGAAAAAAGGTGAAACTCGGTCTCATAGGTAGGGAAAAGAGAAAATCGTTTTAATTTTAGCAAACTCCGTATCGTCTTCTGCTGGGAATACGTTGATAAGTTTCTTAATTATAAATTTACTGTCTGACCGCATAGTTTTCATCTGTTGCTTAGTTAGATATTTATATAGTGCAAGCCATTGTAGACTCTGTGGAGGAGGGCGGGATGAACGATGGTCGGTAAACCTCTGTATTATCTCAAAAATATCGGAATTTCTCCCCGTCGTTAATTTGCAAGTGTTACGTAGCCTAACTCTTCGTGGAACGTAATGACACGGAATTTTAATAGTACAATGCCTGTCTTGTAGCATCTCCTTCCGAAGTTTGTTGATCATCTCCAAAATACTGTCACATCTAACTAACGAACCCGTGACGAAAAGCGCTGCTCTCCGTTGGATCTTGTCTATGTCTTCATTTAATCTAAAACGGTAAGATCCAAGAGTGCTGAGTCATACTCAAAAATACGTAGAAAATCTGTTTTGAAAGCTCCTGTTTTGGTGAAAATTACATTTCTTTAGGCTTTTCCCTATAAAAGCGTGGCATAAACTTTTTTGCGTCAGGAGCTCGTTTTGCTTGGGTCAGTCAAGACGATTACTCCTAAATAGCTACTATACAGATAATCATTGTTGTAATGATCTTGCTCAGTAATAATAAATTGTTAATTATTTTCAGTTCCTATTTTGTGCTAAAGGTTTTCCCGTCAACTCCATTGTTATTTATACACTGTTCATTTTTTACTATTTCAATGCAGAGATGTTACTTACTGTATGTTTCTACTTCACTCTAGATGTGTTACTTCTCTTCCAATGTTGTTTGCTAACATTTAACTTCTTTGGTGATAATACTCAGTAAATGTCTGAAGATGGCCTTGTAAGCCGAAAACCGGTTAAAAATATTGTAGAACAAAAGCAAACTAGTGCTTTTCATTTATTATTATTTTCAGTTAACATAATACACATATGTGAAACAGAAAACAAGAAAAACAAAACTTTAAGTGTAAAATAACAACTAAAACATAAAACAAAAATGTAAAACAAGTTTTAATATTGAACTTTCACATATTTTAATTAGGTTAGTTGAAAATATAATTAAATGATCACTTATTTAAAACCGCGTAATTGTCTCCCAGTGCGACGCAGAGGTCTGAAATTTGGCTCAGAGGTGCCTAGAACCTCTACAATGGTGCAAAAGCGTGGCACCTTGAGACGTAACGCTCAGGCTCGATGACGTCTCAAACAACAAGGTGTCGACACATGTGAAAAAAAGGCCAGAGCTTAGAAGTTCATGTCAGTTGTAATGTCGGTTAATGATGTCATACTGGCAAAAAAATTTCCCCAGCGTTACTGTGGACTTGTCAAACGATATAGAAGTACATCGAAGAATCAAGCACGGAAATAACAGAAAGGTATAAGATGGAATTAAAATTCAAGGTGAAATGACATTAATGATAAGATTCTCTGATAACACCTCTATCCTCAGTGAAAGTGAAGAAGAATTACATGATCTGCTGAATGGAATGAACAGATAAATGAGTACCGTATGCGTTTTAAGAGTAAAGCGAAGAAAGACGAAAGTAATGAGAAGTAGCACAAATGAGAATAGTGAGAATCGTTAGACCAGGATTGATGATCACGAAGTATATGATGTTAAGGAATTCTGCTACATAGCAACAAGAAAACTCTCGATGGCGGAGCAAGGGCACCAGAACGAAATAGCACCGTAAAAAAGGGCACTCCTGGTCAGGAGAAGTCTATTAGTATCAAACATATGTTTGAGGAAGAACTTTCTGAGAATTTGCGTTTTGAATACAGCAGTGTATGATAGTGAAAAATGGACTGTGGGAGAACCGAAACAAAAGAGAATCGAAGCATTTGGTATGTGATGATACAGAAGAATGCTTTGAAAATTAGGTAGACTGATGAGGTAAGGAATGAAGAGGGTCTCCGGAGAATCGGTGAGAAAAAGAATATATGGAAAACACTGACAAGAAGAAGGTATAGTGTGATACGATATCCATTAAGATATCACAGATTAACTTCCATGATACTAGAGAGAGTTATAAAGGGTTAAAACTGTAGAGCAAGACAGAGATTGGAATACATCGAAAAAAATAATTGAAGACAAGCTTCCAAGTGCTACTCTAAGATGAAGGGATTGGCACAGGACAGGAAGTCGTGGCTGGCCGCATCAGGCCTTCCAGAACACTGACGACTCAATTAAAAAAAAAAAGTAGAATCGCCATGCCCCTTTTACCGACATACCACACCAACTTTTGACTTCTCCCCTGTGAAGGTTAGAATCACGTTGAAGGCATGCGGTTTTCTTGTGGGTGGCCGAGGAAAACACGCACCATCGCTCAGAACCGACCAGAAAGGCTCTGCGCGCTATGGGATTTAACATCTATGGTCATCAGTCCCCTAGAACTTAGAACTACTTAAACCTAACTAACCTAAGGACATCACACAACACCAAGTCATCACGAGGCAGAGCAAATCCCTGACCCCGCCGGGAATCGAACCCGGGAACCTGGGCGTGGGAAGCGAGAATGCTACCGCACGACCACGAGAATCGACCAGAAAGGGCTTCACGGACTGGCATAAAAGACATTGATGATACCACCCCTTTCCTTGGAGCTTTGATTCCCACAAACACCAGTTCGCAGAGCGATGATCTAGAGCACGACGTGCTTGATTACTTTGACACTGCTTATGCCCCGTACGTCTCAATTCTTCGCTAAGGACATTGTGAGGCTGCAGCCCCACTCAACGTGACCGCGCACGTTCGGAGCGCAGCGAGACTGAAATTTTGGTTTTCATGCACAGGCAAGGTCCGCTTGGGACCCTTCAAAACTATTCGACTTAATTTTGAGTGATCCGAAGTTGTAAAGTATGCTTAAATATTTCCAGCTCTCAAAAAAAAAAGGCGTCCTCTAACACCCGGCAATTCGGTAACACACTCGATACGTTCGCCCTCCTTTATTGAGAATGCTAAAATTGTGCCTTTACAGCAACAGACTGCAGACTGATATATGGAGTCGAAGGGGTGTGAAGGGGTGGCCGAGGGGCTGCTGAAGTGATGGCATCTTCGGGGGACCCTTCGCTTTTTATTCAGGTATTTATCATTGTCGCATTTCACGTGATCACGCCCCTCGACGATCATTTATTATTCAATTCATGACATCTTTTTTGATGCCACTTTGGTTTTGGGTGACCTGAAATTGCTGTTTATTTCATTCTTAAGACATTTATATATCTGTATTCCTCACTTCGCTGAACATTTTTTTAATTACTTCTATCATCGATCAATTGGAATATTTCATCCGTTAACCAAGCGCTATGGTTGCCCGTCCAGCATCTGTGAGTGCCCTTTTTGTAGAAGTACACTCCTGTTCATCTGAAATGTCTAGTGTTCTTTATCGTATCTACATCCTTAGCGCATTCCAAACTCCTCTCGTGATTCCTTCCAAATTGGTTCTTTTCACCGGTTCTGATAAACTTCGACCGACACTTTAGCGTTAATGAATTATGATCTGATGATACATTGCAGGTAGGTATGCCTTACAATCCAAGATTTGATTTCGGAAACTCTGTTTGACGATGATGTAAAGCTGCTGGAACCTTCCCGTTTCTCCGGGTCTTTTCGTAGCTTAACGTCTTCGCTTGTGATTCTTGAACAGAGATTTCGCAATGAGCATCTGAAATTTATTGCACAACTCCCTTTTTTTCTTCCGGTGCTACTGGCAACCTCATATTCTCCCGTTTACTTTTCCTCTCTATAACCGTGTTTCAATCCCCTGTGACCAATAAAGTTTAATATCCCTTCAAATACTGAATTACGCATTCAGTATCCTCATAAACTCTCTTTGTCTCCATCTTTTACTTGTGACGTTGGCATGTACATCTGAAGTAACGTTGTCGGCGTTGGTTTGCTGTCGAATGTGATGAGAGAAACACGACTAATCCATTCGTAATTGTTCACAGGCATCTGGAAATTTCGCACCATAAGACGCAAATGTCTTAAGGGGGGACGGTGATGAAAAACACACGCTATTTCAAAAATGCACCATACCCACAGTTTTGGAGATATGGAAATGAAATTTTTAGCACGCTTTACATGAAAGTAAAACATTTACATATAAAATCCTTTGATTATATATATTCAACTTTCTTTTGAATGAAATTTGAAGTTTTATTTTCAAAAAATGATGTATGTTCCTTTTTCTCAGAAAGTATTCAAGAGATTTCTACAAAAATTTCTCTGTTTCATCTCTTTATATGTTGTAAGCTCCTCTCATGAGGTTTCTGGATTAGGTCTAATAGGAGAATTTTCATAATTGTTTAATTATAATTCCACAAGTACAGTTTTCAATTCATGCAAAATTCCAAGCACTTTGCCCCATATCTCAGCCTGGAATCAGAATTTCAAAGTTTGCTCTTGATGCAACGTTTATTAGGTTTACAGAAATATGAGCACAAAATTTCATAATTCTATCATTCATAGAATCTGAGGAAAAGGTACATAAACTTCAAAAAACAAACTTTTCAGGAAACGCAATTTAAAGTTCAAATGGTTCAAATGGCTCTGAGCACTATGGGACTTAATATCGGAGGTTATGAGTCCCCTAGAACGTAGAACTACTTAAACCTAACTAACTTAGGCACATCACACACATCCATGCCCGAGGCAGGATTCGAGCCTGCGAACGTAGCAGTCACGCGGTTCCGGACTGAAGCGCCTAGAGCCGAACGTCAACAACGGCCGGCTTTAAAGTTCAACCTAACATTTTTCCTTATGTCACTTCTTCAGAAGGCACCACATTTATACTGTGGGTCGTCGTTTCCTTCCAGGCTTCTCTTCTGGTTTCTGGTTGTCTGTCTTCTTTCCTTTGCCAGGTCTTGAACTGACTTTTCAGCTGCAGAGACGCGCTGTAAATCTATTTTTCTCACGATCTCTTCAGTAAAATTTCCTATCTTGAAGCTCATTCTTTCTAATACCTTCATCCTCCTGACATTGCCATCATTAACTACAATAATTGCATCATAAGTTGCAATTCTGACAACTGTAGCAGATGCAAATGTGTTTTTAGGGCATCGTTTCCATATGAATGAATTTAGAGTCTCATTTGGATTTTGGGCTTCGCCATGAACACACTTTTTGAGAAGTGCAGGATCGGCCGGAAACCTGTAAGTGGCCCTCACAAGATCCAGTATACAATTTGGAAGCCTCTCCTTGTGAATGTAGGGTTTGTTATCCCTCTTAGCTTGGCGTGGCATGGAGGTCGCGTCGCACTTTTTAATCATTTGCAGGCAAAGGTCCCGAGTTCGAGTCTCGGCCCGGCACACAATCTACCAGGAAGTATCATATCAGCGCACATTCCACTGCGGAGTGAAAATGCCACTCTGGGAATTTTCAGGCACTTCGGATGCGATTTCAACATTGAAACTTTGAGTTGTACTAACAAATAAAAAATAAGTTGAAACTTGAAATTTTTGGACAATTTCATCGACGTCCCCCCCCCCCCCTCCCCCTTAAGTCAGAGGTGCGAGTATGGAAGATGTAGCAGAATGTTGCAAAAAAAAAAAAAAGAAATAGATTGGCTATCATTTCACAATCAATCTCATCTTGAATTAAATACAGCTCCCGTAATCATGTTTTGCGCTGTCAGTGTTGGGTCCCAATCGACTCCTTTGTTGCTGAGGCCCAAAGCCTTGGGTGCGGCGCCTTTGAGACACGGCGAGCATTGTTTGGAACTCACAGTCAGAGGACCGGAGCCCAGAGGTGTGTCGGCCACTTGAGCTGCGGGCGCCGTCTGACGGGCTTATCGCGCGCTGACTCTGCCTAATGGACGTCGGCCAGCAGCCGGCCCCTGACGGCAGCAACGCAAGCCCTCGCCACACGAGGCGCCGACGCCGGCACGGCAGCAGAACGCTCCGAAATGGTCACGCGATACGTATTCCGTGTTTGAAAAACATTCATCAGTTGGAAGCACTGATAGCGGCTAGGGACCCACAACGTAGCTACGAGGGTCGTTCAATAAGTCATGCCCCATATTATTTTTATATACCAGACTACAAGAAGAATATAATAATTCCAATCCTAAAGAAAGCAGGTGTTGACAGATGTGAAAGTTACCGAACTATCAGTTTAATAAGTCACAGCTGCAAAATACTAACGCGAATTATTTACAGACGAAAGGAAAAACTGGTAGAAGCCGACCTCGGGGAAGATCAGTTTGGATTCCGTAGAAATTTTGGAACACGTGAGGCAATATGGACCTTACGACTTATCTTAGGAGAAAGATTAAGGAAAAGCAAACATACGTTTCTAGCATTTGTAGACTTAGAGAAAGCGTTTGACAATGTTGACTGGAATACACTCTTTCAAATTCTGAAGGCGGCAGGGGTAAAATACAGGGAGCGAAAGGCTATTTACAATTTGTACAGAAAGCAGATGGAAGTTATAAGAGTCGAGGGACGTGAAAGGGAAGCAGTGATTGGGAAGGGAATGAGACAGGGTTGTAGCCTCTCCCCGATGCTATTCAATCTGTATATTGAGCAAGCAGTAAAGGAAACAAAAGATAAGTTCGGAGTAGGTATTAAAATCCATGGAGACGAAATAAAAACTTTGAGGTTTGCTGATGACATTGTAATTCTGCCAGACACAGCAAAGGACTTGGAAGAGCAGTTGAACGGAATGGACAGTGTCTTGAAAGGAGGGTATAAGATGAACATCAACAAAAGCAAAACGAGTATAACGGAATGTAGTCGAATTAAATCGGGTGATGCTGAGGGAATTAGATTTGGAAATGAGACACTTAAAGTAGTAAAGGAGTTTTGCTATTTGGGGAGCAAAATAACTGATGATTCTCGAAGTAGAGAGGATATAAAATGTAGACTGGCAATGGCAAGGAAAGCGTTTCTGAAGAAGAGAAATTTGTTAACATCGAGTATAGATTTGTCAGGAAGTCGTTTCTGAAAGTATTTGTATGGAGTGTAGCCATGTATGGAAGTGAAACATGGACGATAAATAGTTTGGACAAGAAGAGAATAGAAGCTTTCGAAATGTGGTGCTACAGAAGAATGCTGAAGATTAGATGGGTTGATCACATAACTAATGAGGAGGTATTGAACAGAATTGGAGAGAAGAGGAATTTGTGGCACAACTTGACAAGAAGAAGGGACATGTTCTGAGGCATCAAGGGATGACCAATTTAGCACTGGAGGGCAGGGTGGATGGTAAAAATCGTAGAGGGAGACCAAGAGATGAATACAGTAAGCAGATTCAGAAGGATGTAGGCTCCGGTACGTACTGGGAGATGACGCAGCTTGCACAGGATAAAGTAGCATGGAGAGCTGCATCAAACTAGTCCCAGGACTGAAGACCCCAGCAACAACAACATACCATTAATGAACATAGACAAAGTCCTTGTTGGTGATGCACATTTCATATTCTTCTGTAAGCCGGTGAAATTTCGAATTGTTCTGGCAGATGGCAGAGCCGTAGTAAGGCGTCAAAATGGCGTCTATATATGACTCACATCAAAAGCAGCCCGCTGTTATTGAATTCCTGTGTGCAGAAAAATAAACTGTGGTGAACACCCATAAACCTTTGTGTGCAGTGTTGGCGATGCTGCAGTTGATAGGAGTACAGTTGGGCGATGGGTGAAGGAAGTTACGTCCTCAGGAAATGCAGAAACAGAGCTCCATGATCAGCCACGCTCGGGACGTCCTGTCATAGCCACTGCTCCAGACATGCTGAATGGTGCGGATGCAATTATTCGTGCCGAACGGCGCATCACAACTCGGAATTGGCTCTACAGTTGTTGGTCAGCATTGGAAGTGCGTATGCAATGACCGAGACTCTCGGATATTCAAAGATATCGCAATTGATTCCACGAATGCTAGCAGCGGACCTCAAGATTCAAAGAAAGGCCATTTCATCTGAATTGTTGAAGTGTTTTGAGACCGACGGAAAGGCCTTTCTGTCACGGATCGTTACGGGGGCGAAATATGGGTGCACCACTTTGCGCCGTAAACGAAAAGCCAGTCCATGAAGCGGCATCATCCTCATTTACTCCAAAAGAAGAAATTCAAGACAACCCGCTTTGATGTAAAAGACGTGGTGACGGTCTTCTGGGATTGTGATGGCGTTTTCTCGTGGATGTGATGCCAAGATGGTCAACCATCAATCCAGAAGCATACGTGAAGACCCCAAGAACCATTTACGACGGTTGGATAGGACAAGAATCCAACAGAAATCTTTCTCCAACAAGATAATGCATGTCCACACCCAAGTCTGAAAACTTGGGAAAACATCGCAAAATTTGGTAGGACATCACTGCGTCATCCACCCTACAGTCCAGACCTGGTACCCTCGGACTTCCATCTTACTGGGCCGCTTAAAGACTCTCTATGGGGAACACACTTTGAAGTCATGCAGTGAAAACATGGCTATGCCTACAGGACAAGAGCTTTTACCATCAGGGAATACATGCTATTCCACAACGTTGGCGTACGTCCATAGAACGTGATGGAGGCTACGTAGAAAAATATGACATCCACTAGACATGTTGATGTATATTGTCACCAAATTCTGACTCTTAACAATAAATATGTTGAGATAAAATGTGGGGAATTACTTATTGAACGACAATCGTAAAGGCATAGATATTTTACTGATCAATAATATCGACAAATGAAAGTGTCCAATGAAGAATATAGGTACCAAGAGGTATCCTAAATCTCATAAAAGTACGAATGGCGTCCACCAATTGATGCAACACTTTTTTTCTCTCGGCCAATTCCGTTAGCAAAAAGGCGGATTTCGTATGGGACAGCGTGAAATATTCCCGCTGCAGACCCTATAGTTTCCTGAATGTCCCATAGGAGGTGGCGTTATACGTAGCCTTCAAAATAGCGTCTGTAACGGTGGTGCGTTTCATGCAGAAAGCTGACTTTCTTTTGGCGGAAAATCATAGCATCGCAGATATTCATAGGCGCTTGCATAATGTCTGTGGAGACCTACCAGCGAACATGAGCACAGTAAGTCGCTAGGCGAGGAGTCTGCCACCATCCCAAGAAGGTGCTCAAACCTGTTCGATGTCCTGCATGCCGGCTGTCCGCACACAGCTGTGACTCCTCAAATGTTGCAACGTGCGGACACTCTCATTCGAAGTAATCGACGGATTACAGTGAAACACCTCGCTGCTCAACTGGACGTCTCTGTTGGTAGTGCTCACGCTATCGTCAGCTAGTTGGGGTGCTCAAAGGTGTGTACCCGCTCGGTTCCTCGCCGCCTAACCAAGACCATGAAGACCAACAAAGGACCATCTGTGCGGAATTGCTTGCGCGTTACGAGGGTAGTTATGACAATTATTTGTCGATCTTCGTCACAGGCAATGAAAAATGGGTTCACTACTTGGGACAGGGAACAAAATGGCAACTCACGGACTAGCGCTCCAACACCTCTCCTTCGAAGGAAAACTTGAGAACCGCACCATCAGCCTGTAAAGTCATGGCAACGATCTTGTGGAAATGAAGGGCTTATCCCGTTCCGTGGCCTTCCTCAACTCCGAAGTGTATTGTGATACCATCAGGATATGAAGAAACGACTTCAGCGTGTTTGTCGCCACAACAGTGCAAACGAACTTCTCCTTCTCCACGACATCGCAAGGCCTCCCACAAGTCAGCATACCCTAGAGGAGCTCACAAAACTCCCTTGGCCTGTCCTTCCCCATCCACCTTACAGCCCACATCTCACGCCTCCCGGCCTCCATCTATTTGGCACAGTGAAGGATAGACTCCACGGAAAACAGAGCGTGGATGATGGGGAGTTTGTTGATGTAGAAAGACGTCGGCTCCGACGTCAACAGTAGAGTGGTACCTTGCGAGCACACATGTGCTGCCAGTAAGAAGGCAATGATTATGTTGAAGAATAATTTTTTGTTGTCCAAACAGTAGCGAATAATATGGTGTATATTTTAGTGGATTTTTCTAGAGGTAGTATTTGAGAATGATGATATTTAACATCTCCAAACCTGTCAGAGGAACAAAAATATTCCAACAGTGACTGTGGATGAACCATTCATAATCCTCCACCAAGTATTGATCTGAAACTCAGTTTTCTAGGGCACATTTTTCCCCCTTGGTACCAGATATAACATCAATGAACAACATTCTCTGTGGTGATCTGAACAATTATGTTCATTTCAGATCTGAGGTGGCAGTAGACGGTCTCATGGGCCTACCTTCAGTAGCTTGTCGAAACAATGTTAGACGTACACCCCTTTATCAAGTCCCTATCTGTTTGCTCCTCCATACATGCACTCAGGCGCTGTCCAGAAAAGAAGAAACATACAGGTATAGTAGCTGTAGGAGGTTCTCCACCTACAAAATCGATACACTCGAGAATAACAATTATTATCTCCAATGAATGAAAATAGAATAACAATGTTTTGCTAAAGGGGAATAAATCATATTCCAAACAGCAACTTACGCACTCGATATACTTACGGAAGAAGGAAGTACAATCTTATGGTTTCAAACACAGAACATGTACACCTTGTGAGGAGGAAACGTCCTTACAGCAGAAATTTTAATTCAGTTCTACAATAATAATTACACTGGTCCGTTCTATGACTCATAATGAAATCATAGCCCCAGGCAGGCAAATATCTAGGATGGTTCTTTGACGCTATCATTTTCCCCTTTCTCCCTGTCAATGTTTAACGGTCCCGCTAAGAGTTCAACGTCCCGTCGACAGCGCGGTTCCATCGTTCACGGCAAGCTAAAACGTAATGTTCCTGAATCTATCGAAACGTCAGCCTCCTGTTTATTTATTTATTTATTACCTCAATTGAGGCGACGTGCAGGTTCCTTCTTTTCTCGGACCCGGATTTTGCACGCTCAAAACATTTTTCCATCCCACTTTAATTTAATAATGATAATAATTATAATGTTTTGCATAAAAAGAATAATGTGTATTACAGATATGGAAGAATATCTGGAGATATTTGGCATAACTGCAGTGGCTATGAATTATGAATAATAGTAATACCGTTACTACTACTGCTACTACTACTACCACTACTACTAACTACTGCTAGTCTACTATTACTACTGTTACTATTAAGAATAATAATAACCATAATGATAATATAATAATAATAATAATAATAATAATAATAATAATAATAATAATAGTAATAATACAGTTCCTAAACATAGTAAAGAAGAATTGGAAAACCACACTTAATATCCAAACAAATTCAAATAATATCACATCACAGCCAACACAGATTAAGCGTGGAATATACCAAGGAGACTCATTAAGTCCTTTCTGGTTCTGCCTTGCTCTGAACCCACTATCCAACATGCTAAATAATACAAATTATGGATACAATATTACTGGAACATACCCACACAAAATCACACATTTGCTATACATGGATGATATAAAACTACTGGCAGCAACAAATCAACAACTCAACCAATTACTAAAGATAACAGAAGTATTCAGCAATGATATAAATATGGCTTTTGGAACAGACAAATGTAAGAAAAACAGCATAGTCAAGGGAAAACACACTAAACAAGAAGATTACATAATGGATAACCACAGCGACTGCATAGAAGCAATGGAAAAAACAGATGCTTATAAATATCTAGGATACAGACAAAAAATTGGAATAGATAATACAAATATTAAAGAAGAACTAAAAGAAAAACATACACAAAGACTAACAAAAATACTGAAAACAGAATTGACAGCAAGAAACCAGGCAAAAGCTATAAATACTTACGCTATACCAATATTGACCTACTCATTTGGAGTAGTGAAATGGAGTAACACAGACCCAGAAGCACTCAATACACTTACACGATCACAATGCCACAAATATAGAATACATCACATACATTCAGCAACAGAAAGATTCACATTAAACAGAAAGGAAGGAGGAAGGGGATTTATCGACATTAAAAACCCACATTATGGACAGGTAGACAATTTAAGAAAATTCTTTCTAGAACGCACAGAAACTAGCAAAATACACAAAGCAATCACTCATATAAATACATCAGCTACACCACTGCAATTTTATAACTACTTCCACAACCCTTTAGATCACATAACATCAACAAATACGAAGAAAGTAAATTGGAAAAAGAAAACACTACATGGCAAGCACCCGTATCATCTAACACAGCCACACATCGATCAAGACGCATCCAACACATGGCTAAGAAAAGGCAATATATACAGTGACACGGAAGGATTCTTGATTGCAATACAGGATCAAACAATAAACACCAGATATTACAGCAAGCATATTATTAAAGATCCCAATACCACAACAGATAAATGCAGAATTTGCAAACAACAAATAGAAACAGTAGATCACATCACAAGCGGGTGTACAATACTAGCAAATACAGAATACCCCAGAAGACATGACAATGTAGCAAAAATAATACATCAACAGCTTGTCTTACAACATAAACTTATAAAACAACACGTTCCCACATACAAATATGCACCACAAAATGTACTGGAGAATGATGAATAAAAATTATACTGAAACAGAACCATTTTAACAGATAAAACAACACCACATAACAAACCTGACATCATACCAATAAAATGAAGGAATTAACGCAACTAATCAAAATATCCATACCGAATACAACAAATATACAAAAGAAAACAGTAGAAAAAATTGAAAAATACATCCAACTGGCTGAGGAAGTCAAGGACATGTGGCATCAGGATAAAGTTGATATTATACCAATTATACTATCATCTACAGGAGTCATACCGCAGAATATCCACCAGTACATCAATGCAATACAGCTACATCCAAACTTATATATACAACTACAGAAATCCGTAATTACTGATACATGTTCAATTACGCAAAAGTTCCTAAATGCAATATAACACATACCGTACAGCTAAAAGGAAGTGACGCTTGATCAAGGTCCGCGTCACTTTCCATTTATAACCAGACTTAACGTCTGAGAAAGTAAAGAAATAATAATAATAATAATAATAATAATAATAAACCCCGTGCAGGCCCGGGAAAGAATAGGCCTCCGGTATGTTCTGCCAGTCGGAAAAGGCGATGAAAAGAACAAACCACTAATAGGGCTAACCCCCCTTTTAGTGTGATTCGTTGGTTCAGGACAGAACTAAAGAAGCCTCGGACAAACGCCGTCATGGTCGGGGACGACGTTTGAACGCTATGCCCACCCACAATGGTAATGACACTGCTAGCCAATTGGAAAATGATTTAAATCCAAATAGAGGTGTTTTGCAGGATATGCTTCCTGCAACCACCCTAGAAGGAAAACAAAGACAAAGGAGGAGATGGTCAAATGAAGTTAATCGACACCTCATGTTCTGTTATTACCAAGCAACAAACCTAGGAACCAACACAACTGGTTACAAAAAAATTGTTCAAATGGCTCTGAGCACTATGGGACTTAACATCTGAGGTCATCAGTCCCCTAGAACTTAGAACTACTTAAACCTAACTAACCTAAGGACATTACACACATCCATGCCTGAGGCACGATTCGAACCTGCGACAGTAGCGGTCGCGCGTGTCCAGACTGACGCGCCTAGAACCGCTCGGCCACACAGGCCGGCACAACTGGTTACAGATCGCAAGTATACACAACATTTATTACCAGATACCCAGAATTAAATTTTTTAACGGAACAACGACTAGCTGAACAGATCCGTGTAATAATCAAAAATAACAGGATCCCCCAGTCAGAATTAGAAAACATCAAACAACAAGTACAACAAATACTGGAATAAAATAATGTGAAATCAGAAGAAGAAGAAAATACAGTAATGGACTCAAACATCACAGATCAAATAAACAAAGAACAACACGCATCAATTAAACCATCAGAGGAAAACGAAATCTTAGGACTGTCACCAGAACAAGCACAAATAGAACACGAAGTGACACACATGTTAGATATAGAAGAAGAATTTCAGCTGATATATATAGAATACAATGACACAAATACAGACATTAGACCATTCTTGCATAGACCGCCAAATAACCCACAAGTCGAAACAACAATAAAAACTATCAACACAATCATACACAACAAAATAAATGAAAACACAACTATGGAAGAGTTACAACTACTGGTTTATATAGGAGCACTTACTACACTAAATATACACACTAGGCAGAGATCAGAACCAACCAACACACAGAAGAAACCCACAAAACCAGTATGGCAACACAGGCTACAAATCAGAAAAGAAAAACTGAGAAAAGACATCGGACAGCTAACACAATTTACAAGAAACGAAATGTCGGAAAAAAAACGAAAAAGGTTAGGTAAAATCTGACAACAAGAAGCGATAGAGTAATTAGATGAAAAGAAGCAGAAATTACAAACGACTTAGAAGATACAAAAAAAGTGAAAATAGAAGGAAACAAAACCAAACATTCAACACAAACCAAAAGAAATTTTACCAGACAATAGATAACACACACACTAAAATAGACAATCCACCAAACATAACAGACATGGAACACATCTGGAGCAACATATGGTCAAACCCGGTATAACATAACAGGCATGCACGGTGGATACAAGCAGAAACAGACACATACAAGATGATACCACAAATGCCTGAAGTGATAATTTTGCAACATGAAGTCACCCAAGCAATTAATTCTACTCACAATTGGAAAGCCCCTGGAAAAGATAAAATAGCAAAATTTCTGGCTAAAGAAGTTCACCTCAACACATTCACATCTAACTAAATAATTTAACAGTTACATTGCCGACCCATACACATTCCCTGATACACTTACACATGTAATAACTTATCTGAAACCTAAAGATCAAGCAGACACAGCAAACCCAGCTAAATATCGCCCCATAACATGCCTACCAACAATATACAAATTATTAACTTCGGTCATTACACAGAAATTAATGACACATACAACACAGAACAAAATTATAAATGAAGAACAAAAAGGCTGTTGCAAAGGAGCACGAGGATGTAAAGAGCAACTGATAATAAATGCAGAGGTGATATATCAAGTTAAAACTAAACAAAGGTCGCTACACTACGCATACATTGATTACCAAATAGCTTTTGATAGTGTACCCCACTCATGGTTAGTTCAAATATTGGAAACATACAAAGTACATCCTAAATTGATACAGTTCCTAAACATAGTAATGAAAAATTGAAAACCACACTTAATATCCAAACAAATTCAAATAATATCACATCACAGCCAATACAGATTAAGCGTGGAATATACCAAGGAGACTCATTAAGTCCTTTCTGGTTCTGCCTTGCTCTGAACCCACTATCCAACATGCTAAATAATACAAATTATGGATACAATAGTACTGGAACATACCCACACAAAATCACACATTTGCTATACATGGATGATCTAAAACTACTGGCAGCAACAAATCAACAACTCAACCAATTACTAAAGATAACAGAAGTATTCAGCAATGATATGAATATGGGTTTTGGAACAGACAAATGTAAGAAAAATAGCATAGTCAAGGGAAAACACGCTAAACAGGAAGATTACATATTGGATAACCACAGCGACTGCATAGAAGCGATGGAGAAAACAGATGCTTATAAATATCTAGGATACAGACAAAAAATAGGAATAGATAATACAAATATTAAAGAAGAACTAAAAGAAAAATATAGACAAAGACTTACAAAAAAATACTGAAAACAGAATTGACAGCAAGAAACCAGGCAAAAGCTATAAATACTTACGCTATACCAATATTGACCTACTCATTTGGAGTAGTGAAATGGAGTAACACAGACCCAGAAGCACTCAATACACTTACACGATCACAATGCCACAAATATAGAATAGCAACAGAAAGATTCACATTAAACAGAAAGGAAGGAGGAAGGGGATTTATCGACATTAAAAACCTACATTATGGACAGGTAGACAATTTAAGAAAATTCTTTCTAGAATGCACAGAAACTAGCAAAATACACAAAGCAATCACTCATATAAATACATCGGCTACACCACTGCAATTTTATAACCACTTCCACAACCCTTTAGATCACATAACATCAACAGATACGAAGAAAGTAAATTGGAAAAAGAAAACACTACATGGTAAGCACCCGTATCATCTAACACAGCCACACATCGATCATGACGCATCCAACACATGGCTAAGAAAAGGCAATATATACAGTGAGACGGAAGGATTCATGATTGCAATACAGTATCAAACAATAAACACCAGATATTACAGCAAGCATATTATTAAAGATCCTAATACCACAACAGATAAATGCAGACTTTGCAAACAACAAATAGGAACAGTAGATCACATCACAAGCGGGTGTACAATACTAGCAAATACAGAATACCCCAGAAGACATGACAATGTAGCAAAAATAATACATCAACAGCTTGCCTTACAACATAAGCTTATAAAACAACGCGTTCCCACATACAAGTGTGCACCACAAAACGCTCTGGAGAGTGATGAATACAAATTATACTGGAACAGAACCATTATAACAGATAAAACGACACCACATAACAAACCTGACATCATACTCACCAATAAAAAGAAGGAATTAACGCCACTAATCAAAATATCCGTACCCAATACAACAAATATACAAAAGAAAACAGGAGAAAAAATTGAAAAATACATCCAACTGGCTGAGGAAGTCAAGGACATATGGCATCAGGATAAAGTTGACATTATACCAATTACACTATCAACTACAGGAGTCATACCACACAATATCCACCAGTACATCAATGCAATACTGCTACATCCAAACTTATATATACAACTACAGAAATCCGTAATTATTGATACATGTTCAACTACCCGAAAGTTCCTACATGCAATATAACATATACCGTACAGTTAAAAGGAAGTGACGCTTGATCAAGGTCCGCGTCACTTTCCATTTTTGACCAGACATTACGTCTGAGGAAAGAAAGATAGAATAATAATAATAATAATAATGACAGCAGTAATTAGAAATAGAACCATGGGAAATATGAAAAATGAGGTTGGACTATGCAGCGAATTCTGGGAAAGCAAAATTAATGCACACTGCCGTAGCTAGCAAGTTTGGCAAATGTGAAAAGTCTAACATTAGAATGTATGAATAATATTTGTCAGTGTATTAAGTATTCCATTTCCTCATTGTAACACATGAAGATTACAATAACTTCTTTTTCCCTTTCAGGTGGGTTCACTTCACTGTTATTCATCCCCTTACCTAAACCAGTAAGCAGTGTGGTAAGTACAACTCGTTTTCTTGACCCAACAAATTAACTAAGAGCATATCGGTTACTGTTAGGAGATAACAGTAAATAATTATAATTTTTGTATGAAACATCCTTAGTTCCCATACGTGTTCGATTTAGGAAGCTTTTCTTACTGCAGTCGTCACCTAGTGGTCACTTTCCGTTACGTTACACTGTATATTAAGTTTAGTACCA
This sequence comes from Schistocerca americana, assembly GCF_021461395.2. Lineage (NCBI taxonomy): Eukaryota > Metazoa > Arthropoda > Insecta > Orthoptera > Acrididae > Schistocerca > Schistocerca americana. The sequence continues at coordinate 401,970,960 of NC_060124.1, read as the reverse complement.
CAGGTACTCCTCACATACAGAAATAGATTTATTTACTGGTCACCATTTCGTATTAGGGTAGGGTATTACTAAAGCAAGGAGAGCATCCGATTCTGATGGTTGACATATTGACAAATAAACAAAACCTCGTACATAGACGGTGTGACAGCATGGTCCGAAACAGCACCAGTAAATTATTTTCTGAACGCTCATGCTAGAGAAAATATTTTGCAAAGAAATTCTATTACGAATGTACATAGTGACAACTATTGAACTAAATGGAATAAAATCGTCATAACTTCTGAATGGTCTGCGTTAGCATCTCCAAATTGCACGGTTGGCCGCGGGGAATGATGGGAATTGTAATGTTTGGTTTAGCGACGGATAGGTTCGTCAATAAGCACTATTGGCGCATTTGGGGGACTGAGAATCCACATTTCACGGTCAAGAAGTGTCTTCACTCTCAACGGGTGGCTGTGTAGTGTGCAATGTCCAGCCACGGAATAATCGGCGCGATATTCCTTGATGGCACGGTGACTACCGAACGGTACGTGAAGGTTTTGGAAGATGATTTCATCCTCATAATCTAAAGTCACCCTCGTTTAGTCATTATATGGTTTATGCGAGACGGAGCTCGACCCCATCGAAGCAGGAGACTGTTTGATGTCTTGGAGGAGCACTTTGGAGGCCGCAGTCTGGCTCTGGGGTACCCAGAGGCCACTGGTATGTGCCTCGATTCTCCGGATCTGAACACAAGTGACTCCTTTTTTGTGGGACTACGTGTACAGCAACAACCCCAAAATCGTTGCTGAGCTGAAAACAGCCATTCAGGAGGTCATCGACTGCATCGATATTCCGACAGTTCAACGGGTCATACAGGATTTTGCTATTCGTCTGTTGAATAAAATGTGTGCACGCCTTAGTTTGTAACGATTTTACGTTTCTTTCATATAATTCAATAATTGCCACCCTGTATCAATACATGTGAAGAATTTTAAGACTGATCATTTTCCTGATAAATTTCGTGCGTTATAGTGACGGTATAACACATACGGGGGGTCAGATTATTTTGTACTGATCCGTCATGATTATCTTTCTTAGAATAAATAAGGGAACATAATACAACATACGAGTGGGTGATCAAGTGATGTTAACGGGAAACTGAAATGTGTGGTTAATTGAAACGTGTTAGTCGATGATACATTGGAAACCGTTTATGATAAAGTTACAAAAAGATGATATACGGGCACGTGTTCGCAAGACATGTTACCATACACGACCATGCCACAGACACAAAGCGCTTTCGCACTTCAATGAAGATACTCACCCGGAAACTGCTTAGGCCTTTCCAACCCGGCGCGTAAATACCATGTATTAAGTGAATATCCAAAAATCTACCAAAAAGGCTGCCTTTGAACTAAGTTCTGACACTCACCGTTAATGCAGAAATCGTATCTATCAACTGGAAAGAGAACATGTGGTTTGCCCATATGTCAATTTATATTGCTTGACTGCAAGCGGTTTTCAATTTTTCTTTGACTATTATATTTGAAGGCGTCACCTTTGAGAGAGCATAACGTCATCAAAAATCACTTCGACCCCTCTATTCCAAACGTGTTTGCCTATTTATTGGTATTAAATAGCTCTCTCACGGTGGGTTAACATGTAATAATACAACATAGTGAATAATATCACGGACAGAAAAATATCTCATCCGTCGACATAGTGCATGACACTTCCATGAACCTCGAAACAAATCGTGAAGCTCTGTAGCAGTGATTTAACAATATTGCGGGTGTAGGAGAAACCAGTGTCTAAGAGATTTCACCATGATCACTCGTGGAGATCACCAGATAATGTGGACTGCACTTGATTGTCACTCAAACAAATCAGTCACTGTATCAGCCGTCATTCTCGAGATGGACTTCGTTGTCACACTCTCATGAGCAATTCATTTAGAAATATCATGTAACAGCGCGCAGCTACCCGTTTCGCCTGATGACGACGAAAATACGTCTAAACTTGAATTTCGCTGGACGTTGCGGAAGTTGGGAAGCCATCATGTTCGATGATCACTCGACTGTCGCTCGCAGCAGATGCTAGTTGAATGAAATTGCATTTACAATCCAATGGGCGCGCAACATTCAAGTTATGGAGTATAATATAGTATATACCACGTTGTAATACTATACAAAGTTATCTGAGTTGAAGGGGGAGGAGGGAGGAGATAGCAAAGGAAAGTGAAGGAAATATTGTTGTCAGCTATTTCGGAACTTTGTGCGGAGTCAGTGGCGAAGAGTGGAAATGTGTGCCAGACCGCGACTCGAACCTGGGATCACCTGCTTAGTAGGCTGTTAGTTGGGTTAAGCACTGCTCTAGCCGGACACAGTGTTTATCGGAAACGCACGGACTATTTCGGCAGGCTAACCGGCATGCTCACACTGCCACCCAACACCACCAATCTGCAGCCCCTCCATGTCCTCCATGTTCGTTAATTTTAGATTCCCGCTGGAGGTCGAACGTAAAGGTTGCGGATTCTTTTTTCATCGAGGCGACATGTCCGAAGTAATACGTTTATATAGCAATACAGAGTGGTGACGACCACTGATAATGTATTGTTGCATATGAGAAAATACGATTAACTAACATTTCAATAAAACAAAAAAAAATATTGAGTTACTTTTCGCAGATGGTCTGAAGTTGGCAATCTAGCGGAAATTGATCCATCACAATAAATGAAGTTGCATTATCTCGATGACGTCTCAGATGAGTTCAGCACTATTTGTCACTTGACTTGAAGTCAGAAATATAAGACAAGAGAAATTAGGGCTCTCAAGGGCAGCATGTAGTCAGTCATCTACTTCATTTGCGGACAGAACAGGAAAGAGCATGAGAAGCTGTGCAACAAACTTTTCTCCGCCTTGTACCGTACGATGGCTTCCGCAATTTGTTAGTAGATACACAGTTTTCAAAACAAACATACTGTTTGTTACACCGTTCTGACAGTTTTGTTTTCATATTATTTAATTTTAAAATCAGGCGTTCGTTTGTTGGACACCTTTTATTTTATGCCTTAAGATAGTATCGGTAAAGGACCATCCATGAATTATGTCACACGAAATTTGTAGCCCTCACCCCCTGCTTGTTACACGTGGCCACTTTTGCGCGATACACCTCCGTGGTGTAACGTAATACATTTTGCAGACTTTAAGGTAGAAATTATTAAATTAAAACACTACCTCCAAAATAATTAATCATGTATTTCAATATAAAATCTTTTCTTTCGTAAAATCAAGAATAAATCAAGTGTTTTAGAAAATTTACAAAACATAACAAATCAAATAAGCGGATACAATATTTAATCATCTTGCGCCCAAGGCTTTGACCGCATCCCTTCATATTATTTATGACTGCCGTTGCAGTCACTTCGTTCTCGATTTGGGTAATGTTAGCAATATTCGATGCGTCCATATCACCTTCACCAATCAAATAGTATCTTCATCGTTCATCAAAGAAAGAACTTCCCTTGCACGTCTAGTGGCAATTCTTTGAGAATGAGTGTTTGTAATGGGCAGATAGTCTTGTTGGCTCTTACGTGGTTGCATGTTTTGGTTGGTGACTCTGTATGGTGAAAAATATATGCCACAGATGTCAAACCATTTTACCGCAACACTGGGGAAACAGACATCGTGCGAAATTCGTTCAAATGTGACGACGCTCGGAGATCCAAAGCTAGCTGGAGTAACAGTGGAGCCAATTTACCTTCAGAGACATCATTTGCTACGGGCACATACCCGTCTGAAGTGTTTTTAATCAAAGCAGGTGATGGTAAAAACCCCTCTCGCCACAGGCTACACCGTCACGCACCGCTACACGTGACTAACTCGCCTTTTACAGTTTGTGGAAAATATTGTGATTTTCTTAGCAAGTACCAACATTTTTCAATGTCTTAGCCTGTACGATATCCACTTTGGCACAATATAGTCGGCACAATACATTTGGCTCCAAATATTAGCGATCACGATACTGTACTTCTTCCTGGAACGTTGTTCGCAATGTAAGTCCAAGTCAAAATCTTCTAAATATTGTACAGCTCAAAATATAACTTCCTCGTATCGGGGATTTTCGTCGGGACCACCATCACAAATGAAACATAATTCATGGATGGCTCACAAACCAATAACAACACCCCTATCCCATCCATTTGCCGAGACGATAGTTAGCATAGCCTTCAGCTACGTCCATTGCTACGACCTAACAAGGCGCCAATATCAGTTGCTATTGATCTTGTGATTCATGTACCGTCAGACCGACGTTCACCATTAATGGATTAAAGTTAAGTATTCCACCAGCTACGTCCGTTTTTCTAAATTCTAATTTCCTTGTCCTGTTCCAGACCTCACGCCAGCCTGCATGAGCTAAAACGCGTGCCTTTCGGCTTCCTCTAAAATTCGTGGGTTGGCTCTCCTGCCAATCCACAACAATAGTATTCCAGTCAACATTGTCAAAAGCTTTCTCTAAATCTACAAATGCTAGAAACGTAGGTTTGTCTTTTCTTAATCTATCTTCTAAGATAAGTCGTAGGGTCAGTATTGCGTCACGTGTTCCAGTATTTCTACGGAATCCAAACTGATCTTCCCCGAGGTCGGCTTCTACCAGTTTTTCCATTTGTCTCTATAGAATTCGCGTTAGTATTTTGCAGCCCCTATCCCACCCAACCCGCCATTCCCCCGGCCCGCAACCGGTTTCTCTTAAGAATTTAAATCCTTGTGTTAAAAGTGTACCTCCCTAATGATGAGGTCATTTGTTCCCGTAAATGCAGTGAATGCTATATATGTAATAAATTAAAACTTCATGCCGGTGCGGAAGTTTTACTGCATGAACGGTGAAAATGTAGGATGCGATAGGCTTTTTTACGTTCCTTATTTAGTGGGTACAAAGGGTTTGGAAAAGTTTGAAAGTATGCATAAAGTTTCTGAGAAGTCGTTGAGTACTTTCTCAAATACTGAATGAATGGAGTCTGCATAATTTGTGCCCTGTAACTTTAATACTTGACTCATTGGGTTAGACCTTTCAGATAAGGGTATACCTCTAATATAGTTACAACATTTTATATTTTTAAGTTGAGTCAGCCTTACTAAAGATCAAATGTTTGTTGCCCTTGAAATCCGTTTCATAGACAGTCTGCAACTGGGTTTGTGTGGGCATGTGCCCGATCTACCCAATTAGTAATGTACACCTAGCAACAGAAAGAGTCAGTTTTTCGAAACCCCGTAGTTGTCTCCCAGTGCAACGCAGAAGTTTGTACTTTGGCTCTAAGATGCCATCAAGCTTCGTACGTATTGTTGCAAAAGCGTGGCGCAACTGGTCGTCATCCTCGGGCTCAAACTGCAAGGCCTCAATGGGTGGCATAAAGGGTATGAGTAAGACTACCCCTTCCCTTGGAACGTTGATTCCAACACAATTCACGCTTTTTCGAGTCGAAACTACGTAGCGTATTTTGGATAAAAGACGTTAGAATCGCAATACAGCTGTTGGTTTCAAGCTGAAGTAGGCTTCATATACTGGCACTATCATTGAACAGTGACTTTTCTGCACAGTAGTACAAATTTTAGTTACAAAGTTATGTACTACACCGATAAAAAAATGGTTCAAATGGCTCTGAGCGCTATGGGATTTAACATCAGAAGTCATCAGTCCCATAGAACTACTTAAATCTAACTAACCTAAGGACATCACGCACATCCATGCCCGAGGCAGGATTCGAACCTGCGACCGTAGCGGTCTCGCGGTTCCAGACAGGAAGCGCCTAGAATCGCTCGGCCACTCCGCCCATGTGTTAAGAGTGTACCTCAATGATGATGAGGTCATTTCTTCCTGTAAATGCAGTGAATGGTACATAAGTAATAAATTGAAACCTCATGCCGGCGCGGAAGTTTTACTGCATGAACGGTGAAAATGTAGGAAGCGATAAGCTTTATTACGTTCCTTAATTTGTGGGTGGTGTCAGTACAAAGGGTTTGGAAAAGTTTGAAATTATGTATAAAGTTTCTGAGAAGTCGTTGAATACTTTCTCAAACACTAAATGAATGTAGTCTGCATAATTTGCTGCCGGCCGGGGTGGCCGAGCGGTTCTAGGCGCTACAGTCTGGAACCGTGCGACCGCTACGGTCGCAAGTTCGTATCCTGCCTCGGGCATGGGTGTGTGTGATGTGCTTAGGTTAGGTAGGTTTAAGGAGTTCTAAGTTCTAGGAGACTGATGATCTTCAGAATTGAAGTCCCTTAGTGCTCAGAGCCATTTGAACCATAATTTGCTCCCTGTAACTTTAATACTTGACTCATTGGGTCAGACCTTTAAAATAAGAGTATAACTCCTAGATAGTTACAGCATTTTATATTATTAAGTTCGGTCAGCCTGTATCAGACACTAAAGATCAAATTTTTGTTGCCCTTGAAATCCGTTTCATAGGCACTCTATAACTGAGTTTGTGTGCACATGTGCCCGATCTACCCAATTAGTAACGTACACCCAGCAATACAAAGAATCAGTTTTTCGAAACCCCGTAATTGTCTCCCATTGCTACGCAGAAGATTAAACTTTGGCTCAAAGATGCCATCAAGCTTCGTACGTAATGTTGCAAAAGCGTGACGCAATACGTCGTCATCCCCGGGCTCAAACAGTGAGGTTTGAAGTGGTGGCATAAAGGGTATGAGTCAAACTACCCCTTCCTTTGGAACGTCGTTCCCACGTAATTCGTGCTTTTTCAAGTCGAAACTGCGTAGCATATTTTGAATAAACTACGTTAGAATCGCAGTACAGCTGTTCGTTTCAAGTTCCATTATTCAAATACTTTATGTCCGGCTGCTGTCCCACCGTTCTCGATGGATTACCAGGCATTACGGAGGGCTTTAGGCACCTTTGAGCCAAATTTTAAACTTACGCTTTGAAGCTGGAGCGAATTGCCCGGTTTCGAAAAAGGGACCTTGAATTGTGTTGCACACTGTAGACGGGAAGTCAGAGGATGCCTGAAAGTCTGAGCGAACTCGGCTGCAAACGCACAGTAAGCACCTGTTCTGATGCTCGTGTCCCACACGGGGCGTGCCGGCAGGGGCGGCTGCTCCGCCAGGAGCGCTGAAACGTGCCTGAGAGCGGCTGCGTGCGGCCCCCGTTATTCAGACCTGCTCCCCTTCTTCTTCCTCTTCCTGGCCGCTACACATTACACTGGCTCACAGCGCTTCCGGCCGCCGCCGCACGCCGCCAGCCGCCTCTGCAAAGTGGCGTTTTATGTCGGCGCCCGCGATAAACAAAGTTTATGCGTATCGATATGCGTAGCTCCGCCTCGTCGCTCGCTCCCTCTCCCTCCCCCGAAATCTTAACGGCGCGCACCGCTGCGCCAGCCAGCGAACATCCCTCCACACTCTGAATAAGCCCTCAGTTATTTTTGCCGGTACGTCGACGAGGTACTGGAAAGTCAGAAGGATACGTTATCGGCGGACGTATTCAATTCTGTACCGCGTTCTTTTAAATGATAAAAGTGCACTGTCTCACCCAAATTATCAGGACACCCCTACGTAATGCGGAAACTACCGCTAGATATCATGAGAGGCAGCAGACCCGTCAGTGCGACAGGCGGCGTGGGTTGATTTCCAAGGGGCGGGGGGGGGGGGGGGGGGGGGGTAGGGAGAACTGGGGTGCAAACTGTCAGTGTCAGGTGTAAATTTATTTGAGGGGATCAGTTTAATAACTCACGGCTGCAAAATACTAACGCGAATTCTTTAGAGACAAATGGAAAAACTGATAGAAGCCGACCTCGGGGAAGATCAGTTTGGATTCCGTAGAAATACTGGAACACGTGACGCAATACTGACCCTACGACTTATCTTAGAAAATAGATTAAGAAAAGACAAACCTACGTTTCTAGCATTTGTAGATTTAGAGAAAGCTTTTGACAATGTTGACTGGAATACTCTTGTTGTGGATTGACAGGAGAGCCAACCCACAAATTTTAGAGGAAGCCGAAAGGCACGCGTATGAGCTCATGCAGGCTGGCGTGAGGTCTGGAACAGGACAAGGAAATTAGAATTTAGAAAAACGGACGTAGCTGGTGGAGTACTTAACTTTAATCCATTAATGGTGAACGTCGGTCTGACGGTACATGAATCACAAGATCAATAGCAACTGCTATTGGCAACTTGCTAGGTCGTAGCAATGGACGTAGCTGAAGGCTAACTATCGTCTCGGCAAATGAGAGCGTATTTTATCAGTGAACCATCGCTAGCAAAGTCGTTTGTACAACTGGGCGAGTGCTAGGAAGTCTCTCTAGACCTGCCGTGTGGCAGCGCTCGATCTGCAATCTCTGATAGTGGCGACACGCGGGTCCGACGTGTACTAACGGACCGCGGCCGATTTAAAGGCTACCACCTAGCAAGTGTCGTGTCTGGCGGTGACACCACAACTCTCTTCAAATTATGAAGGTGGCTGGGGTAAAATACAGGGAGCGAAAGGATATTTACAATTTGTACAGAAACCTGATGGCAGTTATAAAAGTCGAGGGACATGAAAGGGAAGCAGTGGTTGGGAAGGGAGTCAGACGGGGTTGTAGCCTCTCCCCGATGTTATTCAATCTGTATATTGAGCAAGCAGTAAAGGAAACAAAAGAAATATTCGGGGTGGGTATTAAAATCCATGGAGAAGAAATAAAAACTTTGAGGTTCGCCGATGACATTGTAATACTGTCAGAGTCAGTAATGGACTAGGAAGAGCAGTTGAACGGAATGGGGTCTTGAAAGGAGGATATAAGATGAACATCAAAAAAAGCAAAACAAGGATAACGGAATGTAGTCGAATTAAATCGGGTGATCCTGAGGGAATTAGATTAGCAAATGAGACACTTAGAGTAGTAAAGGAGTTTTTCTATTTGGGGAGCAAAATAACTGATGACAGTCGAATTAGAGAGGATATAAAATGTAGACTGGCAATGGCAAGGAAAGAGTTTCTGAAGAAGAGAAATTTGTTAACATCGAGTATAGAGTTAAGTGTTAGGAATCCGTTTCTGAAAGTATTTGTATGGAGAGTAGCCATGTACGGAAGTGAAACATGGACAATAAATAGTTTGGACAAAAAGACAATAGAAGCTTTCGAAATGTGGTGCTACCGATGAATGCTAAAGATTAGATGGGTAGATCACATAACTAATGAGGAGGTATTGATTCGGATTGGGGAGAAGAGAAGTTTGTGGCACAAATTGACTAGACGAAGGGATCGGTTGGTAGGACATGTTCTGAGACATCATGGGATCTTATAATTTTTTACTTTTTTATGCAGAGACTGCAACTGACATTGTTTATATAAGAATATACAGCCTACAGTTGCAGGTTAACTTTATCGTTTACCTAGGGTTCAACGTTAGTAATAACGGCATCTTCAGAACATAAAATATTATTTAAATGTTTGCCTAAAACATGCCGTGTCGTAAGACAACTTTATAGAACTTGATGCATTACCATAAGGTTTTGTCACTTCTATTAAACAAGTCACACGACGAGTCCCATACAACGGGCTTAAAGTGAATTTGCTACAGCTTGTTTAATAGAAGTTACAAAACCTTATGGTTACGCATCAAGTTTTATAATCTTGACTTAGGACATGGCATGTTTTAGGCATACATTTAAATAATATTTTATGTTCTGAAGAAGCAGTTATTACTAACGATGAAACCTAGGTAAACGATAAAGTTAACCTGCAACTGTAGGCTGTATATTACTATACATCACGGGATCACCAATTCAGTATTGGAGGGCAGCGTGGAGGGTAAAAATCGTAGAGGGAGACCAAGAGTTGAATAAACTAAGCAGATTCAGAAGGATGTAGGTTGCAGTAAGTGCTGGGAGATGAAGGAGCTTTCATAGGATAGAGTAGCATGGAGAGCTGCATCAAACCAGTCTCTGGACTGAAGACCACAACAACAACAACGGCACAAGTGGCCTTCACGAAGAAAAAACGGATCCTCAGATGGTGGATATGTATAAGAGCATGTCGTAGGACTCTTTTGAGAACATTCCATACATTAATAAGGGAGTTATCCCCCAATGACGAAGTTTCGATTAAACATCATTATTAAATGAGTAAATATTAATTTTCGAATCTCTTTGGGCTATATTTCTGGCTGTGTACTAAAATGTAATGCTGTTATGCGAGATGCCGTGCCAGTTCGCATTGACTGACAAGTAAGACTGAAATATCTCGCAAGTGGAACCGCTGCAATATACGTAATGCATTTTGAAGAGAACTATTTCAAACTATTCATGGTATCTACAGTAAACTGAAGGTACAGTGGAAAGTAAGGTTTCTGTTTGAATAGTTCAGCTATTACCTTTTTTTCATTTTCAGAATTAGTCAAGGTTCTGAGAGCGCACAGATGCTATAAATATGCGTTTGTTTTACCGGTATAGTACATAATTTTGTAATCAAAATTTGTACTACTGTGCAGAAAAGTCACTATTCAATGATAGTGCCAGTACGAGTACAATTATCCAAAAAAATTTAGTAAGGCTCAAGAGTAGTTTCAAATCTCTAAAACCACAAATAAATTTCTATTTCGGGATGATGTTCTGCAGTAATATGAATCTCAGCAAGTTCACACTCTCAATTTCAATACTTTTTAATCCGTTTCGTTAATCCCAGCGATGTTGTGTTGTTCTGTTGCAAATAAGTGCTTATCAGGAGTTGCTGAATGCTATATTTTAATATCGCAATGTTTAAGAAGATTTTTCCACGTTAGAGAGTGTTTGTTTATTTAGTTCAAGGCTGAGTCCTTTAATTTGGCAAGATACAAACTTTCCGTGTACATATTATAGACTTGTGCTATCGAGCGAATCAGAGCAGTTGCTGTAGCTCATAGACAATTTTTGTGGAAAGGTGGTGGGGAGGGGGGGGGGGGGGGGGGAAAGAACCGACACAATACAACAAAGTAGAACGCCTTTCAACTTTCGTAACTTACGCGAATGTTGGCATGATAGAGTGCGGTTAGCGTGATCTTACCTAAGCTGACCTGTACGAGTGGTGGTGTGATGAATGTGTAAGAAACTCGTACATGTGGAAACCCGGCTTTAGGCGTTTGAATCAATTCAAATGTGAGTCTAAGAGCGTCAGGTGATGCCACGTTAAGCCTTTCTTCCTACAGGTTAATGACTTTTTGTTGATCCGTGGGCCTGCAATGGTAATGTCGAAGAATTTTGCATCAGCAGATGACTCGTAGCAAGTAACATTCCCATATTTCGGCGGTACCTCTAGATTTAATGGTCAATTGGTAACTTCGGCTGGATTCGACGTTCCTGAGGAAACCTGTAGACTCTCTTACTTGTAGAATTGAGATCATTTGCTAGGGCTAGAGGTCGTGTCAGGCGGAATACTGTAATGTAAGCTGCAGTAAATATCTTTTTCAGTGCGCTTATCTGTTACAGATCGTATCTATTAATTTTATTTCTCGGGTTAGTTACACACATGCGATGTATAGATTGCACCATTTTTGTATAGCGACCTTTCCACCTACCTCACCAGCTCTCTTTAAAGTAGTGTACCGACATCTACAAGCATACTCTGCAATAACTGTGTATAGCAGAGAGTACTTTCTGTCGCATCGGTTACTGGGGCTTCTTTAGGTTCCAATCACGTATGGAAGGAAGAAAGTTGCGTGAAATGCCTGTGTGGGCTCTGTTATTAGTCTAATCGTGTCCTCGTGATCACCAAAGCAGCGAATCGTCGAGGATTGTGGTAAATTCCTAAATTTACTGAGTATTTACAAGCGTGCATCATCGGGATAGTTTGCATCTATCTTCAAGAGTCTGCCACTTCCTTCAGAATCACCGTGACACTCTCCCACGGATAAAAAGAACCTGTGGCCATTCGTGCTGTCCTTCTCTGTTTACTTTCAGTGTCCCTGGTTAAACTTATTTGGTACATGTCGCACACATATGAACAATAATCTATGATTGGTCGTACGACTGTTTTGTAAGCAATAAGCTCCGTACACTGACTGCATTTTCTCTGTTTTTTACCTGTGAGCCGAAGTCAGCTCTCTGCTTTACCTGCAACTAACTCATTGTAATCGCTCATTTTCGTATCTGTGCTAATTTTTATACTTAGGTATGTGCTGGAGTTGATTGATTCATATTTTACTCTTTTAGTATTTTCGTTTTGTGAAGTGCACGATTTCACATATCTGAACCTTTAAAACAAGTAGCCATTTGAAAGCCTAACATGATCCGACCGGAATTTTGTTCAGCTTCTGCGAAAAATCTGTGGTCGCTATTAATATTTTCTGCAAATACATGAATGTAAAAAACGCACATTTTTTGCCTGAATATACTTCAACATCTGATTACGGCTTTACATCCAAGATAACTTTTCTGCGTGATCCGTACCAAGAGATCCTCAACCCAGTCATAAATATCTCCTAATGTCCCGTACCATGGTAATGTTTATAATAACCATAGATATGGTTCTGAGTCAAATGCTTTCGGGAGATCAAGAAATGGTAAGCCTACCTGGCCGCTTTGATTTAGGGCTTTCAAGACGTCATGTGAGAAATCTGCGAATTGGATTAGACGTGATCGATATTTTCGGAATCCATGTTGGTTGTAAAGGAAGGTGTCATTCTATTCTACGTGCAGGAGCTGGATAAAAATATTAAGTCAATTCCAGCATGAGCAAATTCTTGGTTCCCTTGTGGTGGGTATTGCCATAATCAACAGAGCAGAAGTGTTTAATATTTCAAGAGGCAACGTATCGAAGTTTTATACCGCATGCAGGGAAGAAAAATAAGGACGACAGCTGCAAAAGTCACTGCAGAACTCAATTCGCACTGAAAAACTCTGCCCGCACCAAAACAACAGCAAGGGAGTTTCATAAGCCGGGAATTGTAAGACGAAGTGGAATTCCAAAACGACACGACAGTGACGCAAATGCTCGTAACGTGGAAACGTGGTGCCGGAGCCATAAAACCTAGACTATGGAGTAATGGAAGAATGTAATTTGGTCGGATGAGTCTTTTTCCACACTGTTTCCAGTTTCTGGTTGAATTTACTTAACAAGAGTGAAACGTTGCGGGGGGTAGCATGTTTATTCCCCCATAGTGATCTGTGCTCCAAGCATCCTTGATCATAAACTCGCATCGTCCAGGACAGGTTTTCTAGGAAGAAGTATCAATTGTCGCACCTACCCTACCAGTCGCACCAGGTCTCAGTATTATTTACAGTTACCTCAACTTGCCACTATTTTGCAGGCCCTTGAAAACCATATAGGACCTATATTCATCCATTCCTAGATGACTGAAAAATGTTTTGTGTTGGATCCACCTGAGGCGCGTGCCGAGGAATATGTGGGCGCTAGACAGAAAGCAGAAATTATTAGGAGCACAATAATTTTACTGAACTTGATCAGTGAGTGCGAGAAAGAGCCCGTTACACAGGCATTGTCGCACATTCAGAGACAGCCTATTACAAACTGCTGAGCTCTCGGCTGACTACACGTTCTACCATTCTAGAATAAAAGGATGTGAAGGATATCGGACAATCGTTTTGAGGATAGCTTCCGATACCATTTAGTATATATGGGTGAGATCTATGTTTCCTTTCAACTATTGGTCACGGTTTTTTGTTCTACATCTACATTACTACTAAGTAAATCATTCTTAAGTGTTGGCAGAGGTTTCATACAGTTATTTCCAGACTATTTCTCGATAATTTCACTCTCGAATATCTCGTGGGTAAATGACTTAAATCTCTGCGTTCAGGCTCTTATTTCTCTTAATTTATTGGGACGTCATTTGTCTCGCATTCGAAGCGGAAATTCGCTGACAGAAATTTCGTGAAGAGAACTCGGCACAACAAATAAGTCTTTAGTTTTCATGTATCTCATCACTGACACCCTCTTCCGTATTTCGTCGCATTACAAGATGAGACGTTGTTCCTTGAACTTCTTCAACGTCCTTCATCAAACCTACGTGGCAAGAAACCGATACCGCGGAGTAGTATTCCAGAATACTATGCATAAACGTACTGCAAGCAGCCTCTTTAGTCGATTTCTTGGAAGTTCTAAAATTAGTGCCAATAAAACGCAGCCTTTCGTTTGCCTTCCTCAAAACGGTACACGATGTTAAAGGATGGGTTAAGTGAGCATGAAATTCGGTACAGCATCTCAGAAAATACAAAACCGCTTTAGCTGCATGCAAATTCTTTTTAGTGGACTAACGACTGGTTTTGTGGACTGACAACCACATCCTTCGGCGATCACGTACATAAAAACGTATAGCCATAACATGTATTAGCCTACAGTATAAGCCTACAATCTTAAAATGTAGCTATGGTAGAGGGTACTCACATATCTCAGGTCATAAGGAGAGCAACACTGAGGTGTCACGGAAGACCCAACATTTGCCATCAATTTAGAGCAGAAGCGAAGCCATCAGAGAGGCGGAATGCCATAAATATAAGCTACAGAGAACCATCGGATCCCCGATTAACTGCTAAGACCTAATAAAGACACTGAAATGCTGTGCGACAACCGATGAAACCACGCAAACATTATGCAGTTGAACAGGAAGTTGAAATATAGGATCAGGCACAAAAAATTAATCTAAAATGCAATTTTGTCATACTATGACGTGGTTGGAGACCGTGGCTGTTATTTGAAGACAAATGTCGATGGTGTTGAGACAGCAACCAGCCTCAAATTTATTTTCAGTTCCTTTATTCAAAGGGTACTGTTACCGGTTTCGAATCGTTACAATTCATCTTCAGAGGGTTTTCATGCTTTCATTACAACATTTTTTTTACAGATCAATTGTCCTAAAGTATAAATAATACATAATTATAAGCACGCCACACAGATGGTTGCGTTACAGATTTTCGTTGGACGTGACTTCCGTGAAATGTCGGTTTGGAGTGTTTGTTTTAATGACATTCTTCCAACAGATGTGAATACATTCCCACTCCATTCTTATCGTTGCACACGTAAAATTTTTCTCGCTGAACGCTTTAGATTTGTCAGAGAAAAGATTTATAGCACACAACACATGTTTTGAGACAAGACAAAGTTCCCGGCGGGGACAGGGGTTTTCTCTCCCTCGTGATGACTGGATGTTGTGTGATGTCCTTAGGTTAGTTAGGTTTAAGTAGTTCTAAGTTCTAGGGGACTGATGACCATAGCTGTTAAGTCCCATAGTGCTCAGAGCCACTTGAACCATTTTGAACAAGACAAAGTGCTTACAAATATATGAGTGACAAATATGTTATGATATATCGTAACACCATGAATATATCCCATGTTTGGAAAAAGATCATAAATTCACTCATGCAACTGAAACGCCTTTTACACTAGAACAGAGAGACACTGATTTTGTGAGCTTTAGAGGGAATATTGTTACATTAATTACAAAGTTGATACAGTTTTTTTGAGTACTGTATAGGTAAAACAGTACATTATCTATTTACATTCAGCATCATGAGAATTGTAGTAACATATGAATTTGCTACTTGATGTGCAGATAGGCGTAGGAACATTATTTGCTTTGGAGGGTGGAAAATAATTTTTGGAAATTTCTCAGGAAAGGTGTGTTAGCTAACTCTGTTTGTTCATTAAGGATATAGTCTGGGGTGCTGGTTGTGTATGTGTGTGTGTGTGTGTGTGTGTGTGTGTGTGTGTGTGTATTTGAATTTCTTCTAATATATTCATAATGACTCCTTTTTCTGCTAGATGTAAAATTTTTAAGTTGTTCTCAATTTTTCTCACTTAATGGTTTTCTTCAGCAATATGAGCTGCATAAGCAGATTTGTTCACGTTGTCAAGCCTTAAAGCATCAATGTGTTCTTTGTACCTAACTTCAAAACTTCTGCCTGTCTGTCCAATGTAGAAGTTTGGGCATGTATCGCAAATGAGTTTGCATATTCCTGATTTAGCATAGATACTCTTGGAGGTATTTACATCATGGATTGCTTTTTTGTTGTAATTCATTATTTGTAGAAAAGCTGATTGATATATTTTTCTTTTTAAATAAATTAGTATTTGCTATGATAGTGGACCTACGTATGGGAGAGTAGCGTATTTAGGTTTGGCTTCTGTGGCACACTGACTTGGCTTGTTGAGTGGATTGCTGTGCAGAGGATCTGTGGTTTTTGTCTGCATTTTTTTGTGGAGTTTTTCTATTATTATGGGTTTATATCCATTATTATGAGCAACTGTTTTAATTATATTGATTTTATTTTATTGGTTTGTGTCACTCATTGGTACTTTTTTAATTCGATGTATCATTGCTCTGAAATATGTCATTTTTTTGTTGGCGGGGGTGGCAAGATGAGTTGTCAATATTGACATCTGTGGTGGTAGGTTTTCTGTAAATATTAAATTAATATTTTTTTGTTACTATTGCAATTGTTCAGGTCAAGAAAGTTAATCCTTTTATTAGTTTCATGTACAACTGTGAATTTAATATTTTTGTGCATTTTGCTTAGATCTGCTGCTAGAATATCAGTTTCATTGTTTGTGCCATGAAAAAGCAAGATTTTATCATCAACATATCTTCTATAGTAGATTATTTTATTTGAGATCTGCTGGTTGGTTGAGAAAAATTTTTGTTCTATATGGTTGATGTAAATATCAGCCAATATCCCAGCTAAGCTACTTCCCATTGCCAAACCATCATGTTGTTGATACAGTTTGTTGTTGAAGCTAAAGTAATTATGCTCTAGAATAAGTTAAAGTATTTCTGTGAGTTCACAGATCTCTGGAATACTAATTTTCTTATATTTAAGCAGATTCTTCCTTAAAATATGAATATTCTCTTCGACAGGGATGTTAGTGTAGAATTAATCGAAAAGTTGTAATGTAATAGTATAGCTGTATAACTAGTTCGGAAAATTAATTATGGAACCAGTGATGGGTCCAATGCAGGCTTTCCACTTTACAAAAACCAGTACCTAGAAATAAAATAACTCTGCTGACGTGGAAAGAAACAGTAAAAACAGTGAACCCGATTGAGGAAGCTCACTGTTATTCAAGTACTCAGTCCTACAAGTTCCAGCGGACACCACCTCGAACAACCTTACTAAAGGTGCGAGAGTAATCAGCTAACTACAAAGCCAATCACGCGCTTCATAGACAAGAGTGTACTCACAGTTACAGCAAGAGACGTGAACAGGAAACACTCCGGAATTGGACGGGCTTAATTCAGTACAGTAGTTTGCAGGGACTCCTTCCATCGGTCCCCGGAGCTTTGTTCAGTTTTAGCGATTTTCGTAATTTTCGTTAGGTAGGCCTTGTAAACCACATGTAGGGTGTAGATGATGGAGACTGGGTGATTGTGTATGTAATAAGGGCTAGAGACTTGTGAAGCACGAGTGGCCCGCCGCGACGACGCAGGGAATGCCCGCCTGTTCACTTGGCTGTGACAGAAAACAAAAGGCCTGCCGGCCGCAGGGCGGTGGCCGAGGCGTTCGGTGGGCGGTGAGCGCCCTAGGTGACAGGACACATATTGCGGCCCCAGGCGACACCCGACCGGCCGCCTATATGAAATTCCTGGCCGGCGGCGGCGGCGGCGGGCATGCAAAGCGTGGCGTGGCATGGGCGGACCCACAAAAGGCGGCTTCCCGGTGACCCACGCCACCAGCACCAGGGCGGCCACTCACCCCAGGTTCAACACAGACCGACAGCGAGAGCCGCTACACCACCAAACGAATCTCTCCTCAATAGTGAGTCAATGAGGCACTGCCAGCCGGGATGCTGCGCCTATTACACTGAAGAGCCAAAGAAACTGCGATAGGCAGGCGGATTCAAATACGGAAACATGTAAACAGGCAGAATATGGCGTTGAGGTCGGTAACGCCTATGTAACACAACAAGTGTCTGGCGCTGTTCTTAAGTCCGTTACTGCTTCTACAACGGTATCAAGATTTAAGTGAGTCTGAACGTGGTGTTACAGTCGGCGCAAGAGCAATGGGACATAGCACGTCGAGGTAGCGATTAACGGAGTATTTTCCCGTACGACTATTTTACGAGTGTACCGTGAATATCAGGAATTCGTTGAAACTTCAAATCTCCGATACCGCTGCGGCCGGAAAAAGATCCTGCAAGAACGGCACCAACGTCGAATGAAAAGAATTGTTCAACGTGACAGAAGTGCAACCCTTCCTCAAATTACGGCAGATTTCAGTCGTCAACAAGTGTCAGCGTGCGAACCATCCAACGAAACATCATCGATAGGAGCTTTCGGAGGCGAAGGCACACTCGTGTATCCTTGATGACTGCACGACACAAAGCTTTACGCCTCGCTTGGACCCGTCAACAGCGACATTGGTTTGCTGATGACTGGAAACATGTTGCCTGGTCGGAAGAGTCTCGCTTCTAATTATATCGAGCAGAGGGAAGTGTACGAGTATGGAGACAACCTCAAGAATTAAATTTAAAGAAAAAGTTCAAATGTGTGTGAAATCATGTGTGACCTAACTGCTAAGGTCATCAGTCCCTAAACTTACACACTACTTAACCTAAACTATCCTAAGGACAAACACACACACCATGCCTGAGGGAGGACTCGAACCTCCGCCGGAAGCAGCCGCCCAGTCCATGACTGCAGCGCCTGAGACCGTTCGGCTAATCCCGCGAGGCACAAGAATTCATAGATAATGGATGTCAGCAGGGGACTGTTGAAGCTGGTAGAGGCTCTGTAATGGTGTGGAGCTTGAGCAGTTGAAGTGATATGGAACCCCTGATACGTCTAGATAGGACACTGACTTACCACAACGGATACTGTGAGTACCGTCGTTCCCTTTGCACTGCTCCAGTCACACTGATACAGCCTGCTCTACGCTCTGAATCCCCGTGGATCACGTCGCGGGCTTATGCTTGATGTGCGCGTCACGGGGCGTTGTTATATGCACACAGTTACGTCCAACCGTATCCATTCGTCTGGACCACTTATTTCCCACAACCTGTATTTTCAGTCAAAATAATGATCCAAAACAGAGCTCTACAAGGCCGTTCTGTTATATAACACTCCCCGCTTGATGCCGACACCAAAGCAATCCCCAGACATTAATCCAACAGAAAATTTGTAGAATTTACTCGACAAGAATCAGACGAATCGTCGGATATCCAACACAGGTGTTTTAAAAAACGCTTTATTAGACGAACGGCGTAAAGTTGCAGTGCAAATAACAGAACCTCTGGCAAGGAGAAAGTAAGAGATTATAAAGAGGAATTGATGGCCTACTAACTACTAGGCATAATATCCTATGTTCAGAGGTGTTATTTTCAATATTGAAGACGAGTAATTATTTTGCATCCTAACTGGGTATCTTTCCTTTTGAATGTTTCGCTATGTTCATGTAAACAGGTACACTATGTGATTAAAAGTATCCGGACACTTGGCTGAAAATGACTTACAAGTTCGTGGCGCCCTCCGTCGGTAATGGTGGAATACAAATATGGTGTTGGCCTACCGTTAGCCTTGATGACAGCTTCCACTCTCGCAGGCATACGTTCTATCAGGTGCTGGAAGCTTTCTTGGGTAACGGCAGCCCATTCTTCGTGGAGTACTGCACTGAGGAGAGCTATCGATGTCAGTCGGTGAGACCTGGCAGGAAGTCGGCGTTCCAGAACATCACAAAGGTGTGCTGTAGGATTCAGGTCAGGACTCTGTGGAGGCCAGTCCATTACAGGGATGTTATTATCGTGTAACCATTCCACCACAGGCCGAGCATTATGTTCAGGTACTCGATCGTGTTGAAAGATGCAGTCGCCATTCCCGAATTGCTCTTCAACAGTGGGAATCAAGAAGGTGCTTGAAACATCAAATGAGGCCTTTGCTGTGATAGTGCCACGCAAAACAACAAGAGGTGCAAGCCCCCTCCATGAAATACACTACTACACCATAACACCACTGCCTCCGAATTACACTGTTGACACTACACAGGCTATCAGATGACGTTCACCGGGCATTCACCGTACCCGGACCCTGGCATCGGATGTCCACATTGTGTACCGTGATTCGTCACTCCAAACAACGTATTTCCACTGTTCAGTCGTCCAATGTTTACGCTCCTTACACCAAGCGAAGCGTCGTTTGGCATTTAGCTGCGTGATGTTTGGCATATGAGCAACCGCTCGACCATGATATACAAGTTTCCTCACCTCCTGCCTAACTGTCATAGTACTTGCAATGGATCCTGATCCAGTTTGCAATTCCTGTTTGATAGTCTCGATAGATGGCTGCCTATTACACATTACGACCCTCTTCAACTGTCGTCGGTCTTTGTCAATCAACAGACGAGGTCGGCCTGTAAGCTTTTGTGCTGAACGTGTCCCTTCACGTTTCCATTTCACTATCACATCGGAAATAGTGGACCTATGCATGTTTAGGAGTCTGTAAATCTCACGTACAGACGTATGACACAAGACCACGTTAGAAGTCCGTGAGTTCCGCGGAGCGCCCCATTCTGCTCTCTCACGATGTCTAATGACTAATGAGGTCGCTGATATGGAGTACCTGGCAGTAGGTGGCAGCACAATGCACCTAATATAAGAAACGTATGTTTTCTGTGGGTGTCCGGATTTTTTTCATCACATAGTGTAACTGTGTTTCTTAATTGTATTCATCTTTTCGCTGATTTATAAACAAATTCATGTCACTGCTGTACTTCGTGCATAAATATATCTATTAGACGAATATTTTACTTGATACCCTTTGGCAATATCAGAGTCAATAAAAACAGGGATGTTAGTGTGGTCTGGCAGATGACATTATAGAGCCGTCAATAATCACGGCTCAAATTGTACATGTAGTAAATGCATGCATACAAATGGTTCGGGTACTTTTTACAATTATGTTTTGGGTCTAACCTTCCAAATGGCGCTGAGCACTATGGGACTCAACTTCTGAGGTCATCAGTCCCCTAGAACTTAGAACTACTTAAACCTAACTAACCTAAGGACATCACACACATCCATGCCCGAGGCAGGATTCGAACCTGCGCCTAGAACCGCTCGTCCACTCTGGCCGGCTCTAACTTTCCCCTCCACGACAAACATGCAGACTGCTGTATCGCGAACTGCAAGTAGCGACAGATCAGTTTATCGTAGCTTCGGGTACAGCGCACTGCAGTAGTCCGGTAGGTGCCACAAGGAGAGATAATGAGTCTCTATTACACGTCAGCTGCCACACCTCCTGAAGCCCGAGGTAGGTGGCACTGCACTGGCACGAACCAGCAGTTCAGTTCTCTCCACACCTGCAATCACGTCTACGCTCAAGGGAGGATTATCGTCGACGACTACGTTGTTACTCGGATTTGTAGTGTATTTTGTATGTAGGCTCTGTACGCTGGTCTCCAATCACTTACTGAGATTACAAGTTCATTCAATATTTCGTTCCTTTCAGAGACGGAATTGTGCTTGTGTGAAATTCGATAGCAAATTTGCAATTGTCAAAATATAAATACACAACAGTCAAAGTAATTTTATACTCATGTATATCAGAGCTACCGAATTCACTGCAGCGTCGCACCTCACCCAGATTCGTTGGAAGGAGTCTAGCCCCATAAAATAATTGTATAACGTGAAATGAGGCGAGCTTGACAATGGTGCAGTGTTAAATTCATACGCCTCCATCGTCAAGGTAGCTCATTGTGAAGTGCCGTGTTGAGAAATCTAATTTTCGGTACGTTATTGCGGCTCCTTCAAACTCCAAGTTTCCGATATATTCAAGAACATTATTCCTGTACCAACATATTCTACTAAAAAGAAATGACCGTATTTTCTCGGGAAGCGGCGATAAACATATGATGATTTGTAGGGTATCTCTCATGTTCGACTGTGGTATGTAGTCGCAATATTCCCCATATTGTTACATTGTTATGGTTCATATTTCCAATTAAATGAGACGTAGCCTTTTTACTGAGTAGAAAACATGAAACTGTTATCTTCTGTCTGTCCGTCCAGATCAATGTGCAAACTCTACCCACCATTGGTCGTAGTAACTGATACCTCTATTGTCTGAAACACAAACGGGCAGTTGCTGTACACAGTGTTTCACATTACATCATGTCTGTCACTTTGCAAAGCTGGCTGAGCGCGTAGGTCGTTATGATAACTGAGCCAACAAATAGGTATTTAAGATGGAATTGAGTTATCTGCATATTGTATGAAAAATTACATTATTTGTAAAATGAGCGGTGTTAAATCCGTGAGCTATGGTGGCCTACAGATTCTGCCGTATATGTGGGGAGA
This sequence comes from Schistocerca americana, assembly GCF_021461395.2. Classification (NCBI taxonomy): domain Eukaryota; kingdom Metazoa; phylum Arthropoda; class Insecta; order Orthoptera; family Acrididae; genus Schistocerca; species Schistocerca americana. The sequence goes on along the minus strand of NC_060124.1, from coordinate 401,948,705 downwards.
TATTACCAGAGAGTGGAAGTAGAACGGAAAAATTATTTACTGTACTGGACGGCGAGTGGGTTGAGGGAACGAAGGAAGACGTGATTTCAGGGTGATTGAAAATCAATCACATAACAAAAAGAACGTGTTTATTGCAGCTGCCGATATACGGTGTGAGATTCCAACGAGGATGGAATAATTCCATACGCGAATCTCAAACAAACTGATGTGTCCGCCATAGCAAGTCAATAAAACACTGGTAGAGAGAACACAGCGCGTCCTTCCAAGTGTGTGCCTGCGTAGAGAAAGTTGCGTTCTAAAAACTTAATGTTTCGTCCGTACATTGGACGCCCAAATTTTGTCTACATTTATCATTTAATTAAATGTACAACGTGATGTTAATTAGAATCAGAAATACAGTATTGATACTCCACAATATTTAATGTATTTTTCGTTGCGGAACGGCTTTCATCTTTCGTGTTTTAAACTCTAGTCATTCAATAAATCATTACAGAATATTTCTTGTTATGTGCGCATATAAAACTGATGCATTCCAATATATATACAATATATATCTAGTCTTCAAATGTTTACATATCTTTCGAAATCACATTGCGAAGGTATAAGCTGCTTTTGATGTATCGTGTGTGTGTGTGTGTGTGTGTGTGTGTGTGTGTGTGTGAGGGGGGGGGGGGGAGGAAGGAGAGGGCGGCATGGAGGGAGGGAGGGAGGGTGGGAGAGAGGAAGGGAGGGAGGGAGGGCGAGACAGAGAGAGGGTGAGATGGAGAGAGGGAGAAACAGGTAGGTAGATAGATAGAGAGAGAGAGAGAGAGGGGGGGGGAGAGAGGGGGGGAAAGGGAGAGAGAACTCTCTGCAAAATGGTATTGTTGTATTTCCTGGCACTATTTGCTCACTACTTTTTTGATGATGATGATGATGATGATGTTTGCTTTGTGGGGCGTTCAACTATGGATCATCAACGCCCATAAAATGTGCCAATTATTACACAGCCCAATTTTTTGTACATAGTCGAGTCTAACCACTGTCACGAATGATGATGATGATGATGATGAAATAATGAGGACAACACAACCACCCAGTCCCCTGACAGAGAAAATCCCCAACCCGGACGGAAATCGATACTGGGACCCGATGAACCAGAGGTAGCAATGCTAGCCACTAGACCACGAGCTGCGGACTCTAGATTTTTGAGATTATTGGATTCATGTGGGCTTGGGAGAAATACTTTGTGCTTTTCCGCACTGAGAGGGTGCACTCGAAGTGTGGGCTCAGGGTCCTGTAGTCAGTAGATGGCGGTCACTCAATTTCAATGGGAGAGGCGAATCTCCCCAGAGGCACGGACAGATTTCGCGGAATTAAAGCTGGCAGTAGAAGGGGAGAATATGGGCCTGGTAATAGGAACGAGAGAGGAGAAAGACTACTTGAGTTCTGCAATAAATATCTGTTCAAGAATTACAAGGGATGGAGGTATACCTGGAAAAACCTGGAAAATACGGGACGAAGTCTGTTAAACCACATCACTGTCAGATAGAGATTCCGACATGAGATATTGGATATTAAGGCGTACCCAGGAGCAGATATAGACTCAGATCACCATTTAACAATGATGAAGTGTAGGATGAAGTTTACAAGCCTGGTCAGGAAGTGCCAGTGCACAAGCAAATGGGCTGCGGGTGTACTAAAGAATGAAGAGAGAAGCTCGACGTTCTCTGTGGCTATAGATACAGCGCTAATAAATATCTCATTTCACAGTTCAGTTCAAGAGGAATGAACATCTCTAAAAAGTACAATTACAGAAGCTGGAAAGGAAATCCTTGGTAAGGAAGGTAAATGTGAACAAACCATGGGTCACACCAGAAATACCTCAGCTGATCAACGAAAGAAGGAAGAACAAAAATGTTCGAGAAATTCAGGAATACAGGAACGAAAGAAATAGGAAGTACAAGGAAGCTAATAGTGTATGAAAAAAGTAAAGAAATCGTAAAAGAAATGATTGTCGGCATATAGAAAAGTCAAAACAACATTCGGTGAAATGAAAAGCATGGGTTATAACAATAAGAGTGCAGTGCGAAATGCATAGGTGGAAAGAGTACACTGAAGGCATCTATGAAGCGGAAGACTTGTCTGACGACGTGATAGAAGAGAAAACAAGAGTCGACATTGACGTGGTTGATGATGCAATATTAAAACTGTAATTGCTCTTGGACGACTTAAGACCAAATAAGGCAGAAGGGATGGATAACACTCCATCGGAATTTCTAATAAAATTGGGGGAAATGGCAAAAGAAACACTATTCACGTTCCTATGTACAATCTTTTTTATTGGCGATATTCCGTCAGACATTTGGAATAAACATTATCCACACAGTTCCGGAGATAGTGAGAACAGTTAAGTGTAAGAATCGTACAAGCATAGCTCATACTTCCAAGTTGCGGACAATAATAATATAAAGAAGATCTAAAAAGAAAATTGATGATTTGTTAGATGATGATTAGTTTGGCTTCAGGAAAAGTAAAGACAGCTGAGAGCCAATTCTGACGTTGCGGTTGATAATGGAACCAAGACTAAAGAAAAATAAAGAAACGTTCATAGTATTTGTCGTGTCGATCTGAAAAAAAAAGGTTCGACAGTATAAGTTAGCACAAGAAGTTCGAAAGTCTGAGAGAAATAGTAGCAAGCTATAGGGAAAGACGGGTAAAATATAATATGTATTAGAACTAAGGGAGAACAATATCATCGGAAAAACAAAGGACGAGGTATTCGGATTAAAAGGGGTGTAAAGCAGGGGAGTACCCTTTTGCGCCAACTGTTCAATCTATACATCGAAGAATCAATTACGGAAATAAAAGAAAGTTTCAAGTGTGGTATTAAAATTCAGGTTTAAATATTAACAATGATAAGATTCGGCGTGTAGGCTTTCACGGCCGGCGTCTTCAGTAATTAAAACTTCCGGGCTAAGAGGCCGTGGTCCAATAGTAGAAATACTTCTCCCTGACGTTTCGTTGCCAGCTGCGGGCAACATCATCTGAGGTGAGTCGTAGACTCCTTATTCCTGACACAATAAGAGCTTGTTCTCCCTTTCTAATGACCTCGATGCCGACGATACGTTAAACCTAATATTCCTTCCTAAAATGTGAGTTTTAGGAAACTTAGTTCTTTGGTAATTTTACTGCGATTTAGGTCACTCAGTAGAGCAAATAAATATCTCTTAATCTCGGTCAGCCGGCCGGCGTGACCCTGCGGTTTTAGGCGCTTCAGTCTTGAACCGCTTGACCGCTACGGTCGCAGGTTCGAATCCTGCTTCGAGCATTGATGTGTGTGATGTCCTTAGGTTAGTTAGGTTTAAGTAGTTCTAAGTTCTAGGGGACTGATGACCACAGATGTTAAGTCCCATAGTGCTCAGAGTCATTTTTTTAAAATCTGCGTCACGACTTACAACGAAACATCACCAACTCAGCCTCGTGTTTTACGGAGAAGTAAACACATACAAGATATCAGACCCAGTAGTCGATCCCGCGGGATAATTTGGGTCATTATTCTGATGGTACACATTACGACCTTCTGAAAGTACAGCTTTTAAACAAGCGCGCTTTGCCTCTTTACCACTCCCTCAGCCCTATTGCGCCGGCTTAGTGCCCGAGTGCGCAGTGCTGTAAGTGGGTAAGAAGTTCGTATTTACAGTGTTGGTTCGTTTTTTGATTTGGGGGAAGGGACCAAACAGTGAGGTCATCGGTTCCATCGGATTAGGGAAGGATGGGAAAGGAAGTTGGCCGTACGCTTTCAAAGGAACCATCCCGGCATTTGCCAGGAACGACTTAGGGAAATCACGGAAAACCTAAATCAGCATGGCCGGACGCGAGTTGGAACTGTCCTTCTCCCGAATGCGAGTCCAGTGTGCTAACCACTGCGCCACCTAGCTTGGTGTTTTACGGTGTCAGTGAATCAACAAGCGATAGTGTGGAACCTCCAGATGCGATACGAAATGATAGCCATATTTCAGTGTTTCAGAAGAGCTGCTCAAAGAATGAGAGCTGCTGAAATTCTTGACTGGTAACTATTATTACGTGGCTTCACGACTGTCTTTCATACAAGACTATCGAAAGCCTATGAGGTTTGTTCTGTGTTTTATTTATACCTTTCAGTTTCATTTCAGAAATCAGAGAAAACTTCACGAAGGAAGACGTGCTACATACAGAGAAAAATAGTAAAATGGAGTCCGCTGCTCGTGGTCTTGCGGTAGCGTTCTCGCTTCCCACGCACGTGGTCCCGGGTTTGATTCCAGGCGGGGCCAGGGATTTTCTCTGCCTCGAGATGACTGGGTGTTGTGTGTCTTTCATCCTCATTCACTCGCAAGTCGCCGTATATATATATATATATATATATATATATATATATATATATATATATATATATATATATATATGGAATTCGCTGCTTATTTATTAGAGGCTGTCCTTTCACCATAATCACATCCGTTGAACAGTGTCATTGGCAAACCTGAACAGGAATGAGAAAATTGGGAAGTAAGTAATGATGAAGCCTACTTGTGATACGGTCGTATACCGCTTTGTCGCTGTCCATAACAGAGGAGTATATAAGACGAGCTGTCGCCTTTCGAAAAAGTGGAAAGAAGGATAATCTGTTTTTCAGGACCGTCAATGTGAATTTGACATTACCAAAACAAAAAAAGTTATCTGTACATCTGAAGCAGATTCCTTGAAAATAAGGATACGCATCGACAAGGTAACAAATTCTGCCTAGATAGATTCAATAAAGCATCCAGAAAGAAGATGAAGAGCCACTACGTTAATATAGAAAAGAAAGAACGTTTAAGCGCCAATGGACGTGGGACTACAAAGTTTAAAACCTATTCGGTCGATGTACGTAAAAGACATGATATTGTGTCGTGAAAAGCAGCCCATGTCACTGCAACTGAAAAGCTCGGTAATGGGACTGGCATAATTACTATGCATGAAGAGTTTTTCGCTAACAGGAGAGCTGTTATAGAAACGGTCGGTAGTCAGTACGTGTACAATATGGATCAGAGTGGTTTTGAATTACATATCAAGTCCTGTCCATCTCTTGCTGAAAAAGTGATGAAAGACCTCAGCCACGTCGTGCAGTCAATAACGGGACGCACTGCTACACAATAACGTCAAAGGTATACACAGATAGACACTTGCTGTCACCTCTGTCTGCTGTTTTAAAAGAGCTGACCGGGACGTTTGTGATCGAATCAAAGTTTTTCTCATGCAAACAGTATTTTAACAGTCGCTTGGTTCGAATTCATCCAGCAAATAATTGAGGATACACGTTGCAAGTGCTGCTCTGAGATGAAAAGGTTTGCACAGGAGAGGAATTCGTTGCGGGCCGCATGAAACCAGTCTTGTGACTGATGACTCAAAAGAAAAAAAAAGTAATTAAACGTCCTCGGAAAAACTACATAACTCTACCTTGACAATAAACATAGTCCTTTCATTTATTTAAATTGCACGTATAAAAATCAACATAAAAATGTTCAAACGAAAGAGATGCCTGGCACCGACTAGATATTAGAAATTGCGGACTTCTACACAATAAACAAAGCACACTTACCAATGTCAAATCAGCATTTCACTGAATGTTTAAAGTGAGGAGGCCGGCCACTGGTGTAGAAAAGCGTCGCAGAGCCTCGTCATTCCTTACCTTATCTGTCTACCTAATTTTTCAAAATTCATCTGTAGTACCACATCTCATATAATTCGATTTCCTTCTGTTCCGGTTTTCTCACAGTCTGTGTTTCACTACCATACACTGCTGTGCTCCAAACATATATTCTCAGAAATTTCTTCCTCAAATTACAGCTAAGTAGACTTCCCTTTGCCAGAAATGCCTTCTTTGCCAGTGATAGTCTGTTTTTGATGCCCACCTTGCCCCGTCCATTATTGATTATTTTGATGCCTAGGTAGCAGAATTCCTTAACTTCATCTACTTTGTGACCATCAATCGTGACGTTAATTTTCTCGCTGTTCTACTTCTCATTACTTTCGTCTTTCTATGATTTACTCTCAATCCATATTCTGAACTCAATACACTGTTCATTCCATTCAGCAGATCATGTAATTCTTCTTCACTTTCACCTAGGACAGCAATGTCATCAACGAGTCTTATCATTGATAACCTTTCACCCCGTATTGTAATCCTACTTTTGAACCTTTCTTTTATTCTCGTCATTGCTTCTTTGATGAACAGATTGAACAGTAGGGGCGAAAGACTATATACTTGTCTTATACCTTTTCTAATCAGAGCACTTCGCTCTTGGTCTTCCCCTCCTATTACGCACTTTTGGCTCTTGTACATGTTGTGTATACCCGACTCTCCTTATAGCTTACTCCTATTTTTCTTAGAACTTCGAATATCTTGTAGCATGTCGGATGTTTTTTCCAGTTCGATGTATCATATGAACGTGTCTTGATTTTTTTTTTCATCTTGCTTCGATTACCAAACATAGCTTTAGAATTATCTTTCTGGTGCCTTTACCTTTTGTTACGTCCAACTAATCGTTAACTAACTCATCCTCAATTTTCTTTTCGGTTCTTCTGTTTATTGTTCTTGTCAGGGTACTGCATTACACGCTCAATATCCCTATATACTTTTTTCATTTCTTCATCCCCAGGTTACGACATCGGAATGTATATCTGAACTATTGTTAGCCATGTTGGTTTTCTGTTGATTCTGATGAGAACAATGCTACGACTGAACTAACCACAGTAGCACGCTCTCTGCCCCGTCTTCCTACACACAACGAATCCTACTCCCGTTGCACCATTTTGTGCTGAAGTTGGTATTACCCTATACTCACCCTATCAGAAATCGTTGTTTTGTTTACAATTTACTTCACTGCTGCTCACTATATCTAGATTGAGCCTTTGCAGTTCCCTTTTCAGATTTTCTAGCTTCCCCACCACGTTCAAGCTTCTGACCCTCGACACCTCGACTCGTAGAATCGTGTCTTTTCGTTGGTTATTCAGATCTTTTTCTCACGGTCACCTCCGCTTTGGCAGTCCCCTCCTGGAGATCCAAATGCGGGACTATTCCGGAATCTTTTGCCAACGGAGAAATCCTCTTGGCACTTTTTCACTTATATTCCGGAATCTTTTCCCAAAGGGGAAATAATCTTGAGATTTTTTTTCCTGTGGATACACCTTACGCCTTTAGGGACAGTTTCCTATCCCAAAAGCAACAATGTGCCCTGAATCTGTGTGTCTGAATTTCTGTCCGCTCCTCGGTCCTCTTAAACGTGGGCGTTAGCAATATGAGGGAAACTCCTTGTGCCTAAAATCTTCGAGCGTCAATGTTCATTATTATTCAAAATTTAAGCGGCGGTGGAGTTCGAAACCGAGACCGATGACGTTTTGATTATTAATCAGAGACGCTACCCCTTTTTATAAAATTAGTTATGTTCGTTGCTTTGGTTCGGGGCGGATGTCCCAGCGGTATTCAAACAACATTGCGTACATACTTCGATACTACTTTTACGTACATAATTCGACGTCGCAAGAGGCTGGCTTGAATTGTAGCACCTCACAATTAGAGACACGAGTTATAAGAGATTACAAGTGCGGATATAGGCGGACAAGGCTTGCAGAGTATTACGACCTACCGGGACCGTCGTGCCGAACAGAAGTACGTATTAAAGCTGCGAGTTTTGAGGCGGGTGACGCAGCTCTTGCCTTACGATCCATTGCCAGGTGCAATAACTCCCAGGCCTTCACCAAGGAAGAACCCACTTCACAGTCAGCAGCATTGTGTCTACCGGGTGGTAGTGGCAATCATTGGCACTCATTGGTAAAAACACGGCGTCGAACAGCAGTGGGTAGGAAGGCTTCTTGATTCCTTCAAGGCTCCAACCGAACATAGTTGAGCCTTCCACATGATGCTCTCCCAGGTCCTCTGCCTGGCTTCAACATAATTCTACTATCTCGACTTCCCTTAACTTCGCTCTCCATTTCCATCTCTTGCTCTAATTGCTTCTTCTTTACCGTTGCAGGCAGTGTTGTGTGGCGTTACAAACTTGTGAGCTGTATTATCTGCACTATCAAAGCTTCCATCAGATTCAGACAAAAACGCAGATTGATCGGAGTTTCAATTTTAGGCTGCCATGTGATTCTGTTCACAGTAAAAAGTGCTTCTCCGATAGCCCCGTTCGCAACGTTTCCCTATTTTCTGTCGACGCCTATGATGTAGCTGTTGTGTAGTGTCGTTGTTGTCTACCAGAGACTGGCATTTCTTCTGTCTAGGTTTGCGACCTAGTGCTTAAAGTATCGGCAAACGGGTCTTTCAAGGAACACCTTGAAGCTGAAGGTTAAAGAATCTAATGGTTATATAGGTCTAAAAACCATGTAACTGGAAGTTGTGACCAGCAGATTCACATGCGGAATAAATGAGGCATTATTTGGCAAAAAGCCGAACATTTGACGAGTTGCTATACAGTCGCAGCAAAATTTGCATTGATCCGGTAAGGCATTTATGCCTTAATTCCAGCTATGGAGCACAAACCCATACAATAAGAAGTTCATACTGGCCTGTGACGAAAGTAACAATGGACTTCATAAAACTTACAAAAGAGAAAAGCACCGTAAGTAAATTATACACTATATCTAAAATGAAAAACTGTTTTTAGGTTATAAATAGCAAAATGCAGCAATGTATTACACTACCATTTTTGCACAATGACCACTGCAGATGCTTAGCAAATAAAAGCGAAACTCTTCTGATCGAAAACATTCTTAAATTGTAGTAATCTTAAGATGGGGAAAAAACAATAATAAGTTGATACTACACAAATAAATTTACACACACTAATCTCGTCTTGGTGACGTTACTCCGCCAACAGTATTCCAGACAACTACTATGTAAGAAACAAACATATATCAAGACCGTCAGTCAGCTCCTGACGATTACGTTGATCAGTACCTTCCCAACATGGCACGGCTTCAACAAAGAGAAAATGTTTATTAGTATTGATACCGTCGTGAAAAAAAAGCTCACAGCCTGGTGTAGCCTGTAGAATGAATCTTTCAGTCTTTAGCGGACAGTACGCTATTTTCAAGAATGATGGTTGACTGAAAACGTCTGACTAGACTCGAAGCCCCGCACTTTGCCTTTCACAAGCACTGCTCTTACTTACTAAGCTATCCAAGCATCACTCACGACCCGCCTTCAGAGCTCCGCTTACAACACTACCCCTCTACTTATTTCCGAAATTCACAGAATCTCTCCCACACATCTTGTGAAACAAACGCTACCACAAGAAAGAATATTGCAGACACAAGAAATGTTCTGGGTTCGAGTCCCGGTCGATCATACACAATACGCATGGATGTTTGAGTTATTGTCTGGTTTCGCAAATATTCAAAATACTCTTCCCTTACACATAAATATGCTGTAAGAGGATATAATTCATATTCATACGTGTACCAAAACTTTCTCATTTTCGTCATTTCGGTACTCGCAGCTGATCTATTAAAACGTGGTACAGTACACAAGGAAAGCAAGGCTCATCTATTTGTGAGCCAAGTACCGGCGTAAACTATCCCATGGCTTCATATTAGGCGCCGTCTGCGCCGTACATACAGAGCAGGGTACAAATTGAGTTGCCGGATTGGGGAGGCGCTGCGGGACAGGTTTTATGGACTACATCACCGTCCGGGAATGGGCTTTCACGAGTTCGTGAAGTCGTAACGCTGCTGATGGGTTACAACCCATAAAGCGACGTGGAGGACAACGCTGTAGAGCTTTACACTGCGATACATCTACTATTACTGCACAAATTTCATGAATTTAACCCGTTTTATGTATCATGAGTATTCGCGAGAAAGTATGAAAGCTGCCACTTTGTCGGATAGGGACACAACACCCGAGCACTTATGGTTAACGTTTATTAATAACCTTGTATATAACCATACATTTATGCATCGGTTTCGGTTACTACAACCATCTTGAGATATGAAGGAACTATTTGTGTACTGTATCGAAGTTTCAAGATTATTCATACTACAACAGGATTATATTTCTGTATACCTGGAATCAAGACTTTTAAAAAACGTTGCATGCTAATAATTTATTAATTTCATTGTTATGAAGAACACAAAGTAAATATTTTCTGAGGTATCGGTGCCTAGAATAGTGGCATTGTTTTTAAACCAGCAATGTTACAAAAGGGATGCACGAAAATGGTTCAAATGGCTCTGAGCACTAAGGGACTTAACATCTGAGGTCATCAGTCCCATGACTTAGAACTATTTAAACCTAAGTAACCGAAGGACATCACACACATCCATGTCCGAGGGAGGATTCGAACCTGCGACCGTAGCAGCAGCGCGGTTCCGGACTGAAGACCCTAGAACCGCTCGGCCACAGCAGCCAAGGGATGCACAACATGACAACTAACGCAGATTGATGCATCTTACACTAAACGAAAATACTGCGCCAACATCAACAAGAACGCTTACTGTTGCAGATGCACAAGGAACAGGTAGATGTAAACGTGTTATGTGGCTCCTAATGTAAGAGAGAAACAGACAAGCGAACGGGAAATAGTTCTACGCAGTAACGGAAAATACGTATAGTGATGAGGAACTAGTTACAAATTCAGAGACTAAATAAATATGTAGGACTCCCTCCCCCAGCGCAGAAATGTGATGCGATCTTGCGATCTTTCACGATTCCAATTATCTAAATGGACCACTGGAGCAATTTTCTGCATACGTATACACAATTGATACTACTACACAGTCCTCTTTCGTTCTTTCTATTTATTACTTGTTTTACTCTCAGGATTATTGGTACCTAGGAGCTAATATTAATAACATTAATACTTATTAGAACTTAAAAGATGGTACCGTGAATCATCAGACTGTGTTGCAATGAATTTTTTTTCCAGAGAATTTTTGCAAGTGCACGCAAATGTGTAATAAACCTTACACGATAAATTAGTCATGCTGAACAGTTGTGTATTACTCACATCATCTAGTTTCAGGAAGGTTCCTTGACATTAGATACAGAATTGGCTTCTAGTTGCAGCAACTGCATAAAAAAATTAAAACTGAAATATGGGTAAAAACATTGAAATACGTAGTATGCAGATGTATACACGATCAGGAGTCCAAGTCGCATATACTGGGAAATTATAATTATTACAATGTAGTTAGTGACGTGTAGCTACTCACGGATGTCCAGTGCGGTCCGTAATTACGCATGGCAGCGAAATGTGGTAGTTTTGCTAATACGTTAATGCGTAACTGACTCACGCAGGAAAAACATTAGTTTTAATTTGGCCAACAGGTGCAAATCTGGCGCTGTACAGTGTTTGTATCACGGCATGACTTCCATGCTGTCATTTGGCAATCCACTAACGTCAGTGAACATTACGGCTACCGAGAAGAGAGACGGTTCGCTGTTAGAGAATCCGTTTTACGTGATTACGTGCGTACCTAGCTTGCGCTTGTGTGAGATGGAGACACTTAAAATTTATAATGTCATCTCTTTTGGACGCCTATGTGCTAAATATGACATTTTTGTAAAGCTTGCGTGTTGTAGGCAGCTATTAATATCACCATTGCCTGCCTTGATGTTGTAACCTGTATGTGTCCTAAGATCCGATGATGGCGGCTTTAGTTTCGCCGAAACCGGTAATCATGGAATAAAAAGAATTCCTGCGATCTTTGCTACCAGTTCATTGTTTTAGGACCAGTACCCATTAAGAGGTATCTACGACAAGGCTGCCCACTTTTTGCTTATCTTTATGCAATCGCACTCGAGCCACTCGTCCGGGGCCTTAACCACCGGCTATCAGGCATCACGCAGTGGGACGTCGCCTTTCGCTATAGTGCATACGCTGACGACCGGCTACTGCTGGTTCGTTCCAGTGACGAAGTTCAAAGCGTACTAACCTGGATCGAGCGATACGGACAGGCCGCAGGCAGTATTCTGAACATCAACACGTCAGCGGCTTTGGATATTGGGCGTGGTCTCGGACCGGAAGTCCTCACTCAACTCCCACCACTTTCTGATCTGCTATATTTAGGAATCACGTTCAAGAAGGATGTACGCTAAACAGCTGCACCAAACTATTAACGGTTACTACAGATCATACGTGAGATGGCGAGCCAGAACTTGCTCCGGGACTTGAATCAGCTATAGCGTGTTGCATACTTGAACCTCTGCGTGGCAGCAAAACTCAATCATGTGGCACAGGCCCTCCCACTACCGATGAAGATAGGTCAAGTCAACATCCTTCTCGCGGTTCGTTTACTACACGTTCTGATGCCAGTCTCTTCCTTCCCGCCGGTGTTGGTTGCGCACGGCGCACCACAGCTCTCCCATGTGTCGACCTTCACTCTTGAATACAGCTATGTCAGCTCGAACCTTCCAGCCACAAGTCCACCAATGGCGAAAGATTTTTATACCAACCTTCTGCGTGCTGTTCCACATAACGTGGTGGAAACCAAGTGCCCTACGGTTCATTGACCAAGAGTGTGGAAAACGATACACCACAACTATCTGTCTACCACAGTGAGTTCGAAGTGGTATCAGATTGCCAACAAAATATATGCGACACGATAGCAGCTTCATGCTATTAGACTAACAGACTCCCCTTATTGCCCAGATTGTCACCTCTTGGACAAGGATGAACATCGTTTTACATGTGTGCCGTCGTCCGGAGTTTGGCGACTAACAAAGAAGATATTAGCTTGTTACCTCCGGGTCACGCCTGATACGATTGACCCTCAGACCTTCCTCTGTCCAGATGAATCTTACATTCCCGCCACAACATATGCACTTACATGGTTTAAAGGACTTCCCGTCGCCTGTATCTTTAGCGACGGAGAGAAAGAGCAGCTCGATTACTGGTGGTTCCTAAAAAATGCTCACAATACCATCGAACTCTCACCGATATAACGTACGCTCTCCGCAAATTATTTACGCAGTGTTTTCGTTAACTCCCCACTCAGTTGGGGAGAGCCAAGCAGCGGTTAATGTTCTGTGCCGCATCACACTTCCGGCTGAACTTCCTGCCTTGTCAGCAATGCGAGAAGACAGAGGCTAATTCATGGCTTGCTGTTTTCCTTGAGGCACTAGCGAAGCAGAATGCCTCCGTTCCTGATATCCTTCAAAGGCGCTATTGACGATATCAGATATCGATGGCGATGTACCAAGTGGAACCAGTTACGTTTATTGAAGAATTTTCGCTGGAATTGCATTAGTGCTTTACATTTTTATTTTTTTATTTATTCTTGAATGCCATCTTTATTGTTGTGACATTCACTTTCCAGAATTACCATTTGTACACAGTTCTTAAATCATGTAAAACAAAATCCAAAGGATGTGGGTTCGATCCGCACCAAGGATGGATTACATTTCATTTTTTATAAATGTAAAACATGCATTCTCACAATTTAAAATAAAAGTGGGTATGGAGTAATAAGAAAACGTAAACAGAAGATCCCTTCCTTCCCTTTCAGCCTCCTTCACCTAAAAAAAGGGGGGTAGTGTCTTCATAATCAAAACGTCGTCGGTCCCGGGTTCGAATACCGCTGCTGCTTAAATTTTGCTTAATATTCAGCACTGGCGGCCGAAGACTTCCGGCGTAAGAAGTCACCCTAATTCTGCCAACGGCCTTGTCAAAGAATACGGAGGAGCGGACAGCGGTTCAGGGCATTCTCTTGTCCTAGGGGTGGGAAACCGCCTGAAGGAGGAAGAATCAGCAATGGTCAACGGCAGAAGCCAATGGAAACCATTGCATTATAGACACGTAACGTGTATCACATGACATGTGGCCCAGAATTAAAGAAGTGTCTCTCCATTGGCAAAAGATTCAGGTACAGTAGCCCAGTAGGATCTCTGGGAGGGGACTCCCAAGGGGGAGGTTAGCATGAGAAAAAGATTGAATAATCAACGAAAGGATAGGGGCGCTGATAACCTCGCAGTTGACAGCCAAACAAACCTAACATCATCATCATCACCAACATCTTCAACGAAAGGATAACGTTCTAGGTGTCGGGGCGTGGAATGTCAGAAGCTTGAACGTGGTAAGTAAATTATAAAATCTGAAAAGGGAAACGCAATCTACATGAAGTACGGGTCAGTGAAGTGAAGTGGAAACAAGACAAGGATTTCTGGTGCGTATGGAGTAATACCAACAGCAGCAGAAAATAGTATAACGGGAATAGGAAGGTAGGGCAGAGAGTGTGTTACTGTTAACAGTTCAAATGGTTCAAATGGCTCTGAGCACTGTGGGACTTAACATCTGAGGTCATCAGTCCCCTAGAACTTGGAACATAACCTAACTAACCTAAGGACATCACACACATCCATGCCCGAAGCAGAATTCGAACCTACGACCGTAGCAGTCGAGCGGTTCCGGACTGAAGCGCCTAGGACCGCTCGGCCACAGTGGCTGGCCGTAAGAGTTCAGTGACAAGGCTTCTTTCATTAGAATCGACAGCAAGTCAACACCGACAACAATGGTTCGGGTATATATACTGACGTCGCAAGCTGAAGATGAAGAGATAGATAAAGTGTACGAGGGTATTGAAAGGGTAATAATTATGTAAAGGGGGATCAAAATCTAACGGTCATGCAGAACTGGAATGCAGTTGTAGGGGAAGGAGTAGAAGAAAAGGGTACAGGAGAATATGGGCTTGGGAGGAGTAATGAGAGAGGAGAAGGACTAATTGAGTTCTATAACAAGTTTCGGCGAGTAGTAGCGAATACCCTATTCAAGAATCAAAAGAAGAGGAGATATACTTGGAAGAGGGCGTGTGATAAGGGAAGATTTCAGTTAGATTACATCATGGTCAGACAGAGATCCTGAAATCAGATACTGGATTGTAAGGTGTACCCAGGAGCAGATATAGACTCAGATCACAATACAGTAGTGATGAACAGTAGGTTAAAGTTTGTAAAGACTTTAGTCAGGAAGAATCAATACGCTAAGAAGTGAGATTGGATTCGATTGGATTGTTTTGGGGAGGAGACCAGACAGCGAGGTCATTGGTCTCATCGGATTAGAGAAGGACAGGGAAGGAAATCGGCCGTGCCCTTTCAAAGGAACCGTCCCGGCATTTGCCTGAAGCGATTTAGGGAAATCACGGTAAACCTAAATCAGGATGGCCAGACGCGAGATTGAACCGTCGTCCTCTCGAATGCGAGTCCAGTGTGCTAACCACTAGGCGCAACCTCGCTCGGTAAAGAGGTGAGATACGGAAGTACTAAGGAATGACGAGATACGGGTGAAGCTCTCTAAGGCTATAGATACAGCAATAAGAAATAGCTCTTTATGCGGTACAGCTGAAGAGGAATGGATAGCTCTAAAAAGGGCCATCACAGAATTTGGGATGGAAAACATAGGTACAAAGAAGGTAACTACGGAGAAACCATGGGTAACAGAAGAAATACTTCAAATGACCGATGAAAGGAGGAAGTACAAAAATGTTCCGGGAAACTCAGGAATAGAGAAATACAAGTATCTGAGGAATGAAATAAATAGTAAGTGCAGGGAAGTTAAAAAGAAATGGCTGCAGGAAAAATGTGAAGACATCGAAACAGAAATAACTGTCGGAAGGCAGACTCAGCGTAAACGAATGTCAAACCAACCTTCGGTGACATTAAAAACAAGGGTGATAACATTAAGCGTGCAACGGGAATTCCACTGTTAAACGCAGAGGAGAGCGCGGATAGGGGAAATGAATACACTGAAGGCCTCTATGAGGGCAATATTTGTCAAACATACGACGATTTAGAGGAAATGTGGGACCCGGTATTAAAATCAGAATTTCAAAGAGTTTTGGAGGACTTAAGATCAAATAAGGCAGAAGGGACAGATTTTTTTTTTTTTGGTCATCAGTCTACTGACTGGTTTGATGCGGCCCGCCACAAATTCCTTTCTTGTGCTAACCTCCTCATCTCAGATTAGCACTTGCAACCTACGTCCTCAATTATTTGCTTGACGTATTCCAGTCTCTGTCTTCCTCTACAGTTTTTGCCATCTACAGCTCCCTCTAGTACCATGGAAGTCATTCCCTCATGTCTTAGCAGATGTCCTTTCATCCTGTCCCTTCCCCTTATCAGTGTTTTCCACATATTCCTTTCGATTCTGCGTAGAACCTCCTCATTCCTTACCTTATCAGTATACCTAATTTTCAACATTCGTCTATAGCACCACATCTCAAATGCTTCGATTCTCTTCTGTTCCGGTTTTCCCACAGTCCGTGTTTCACTACCATACAATGCTGTACTCCAGACGTACATCCTCAGAAATTTCTTCCTCAAATTAAGGCCGGTATTTGATATTAGTAGACTTCTCTTGGCCAGAAATGCCTTTTTTGCCATAGCGAGTCTGCTTTTGATGTCCTCCTTGCTCCGACCGTCATTGGTTATTTTACTGCCTAGGTAGCAGAATTCCTTAACTTCATTGACTTCGTGATCATCAATCCTGATGTTAAGTTTCTCGCTGTTCTCATTTCTACTGCTTCTCATTACCTTCGTCTATCTCCGATTTACTCTCAAACCATACTGTGTACTCATTAGACTGTTCATTTCGTTCAGCAGACCATTTAATTCTTCTTCACTTTCACTCAGGATAGCAATGTCATCAGCGAATCGCATCATTGATATCCTTTCACCTTTTATTTTAATTCCACTCCTGAACCTTTCTTTTATTTCCATCATAGCTTCCTCGATGTACAGATTAAAGAGTAGGGGCGAAAGGCTACAGCCTTGTCTTACACCCTTGTTAATACGAGCACTTCGTTCTTGATCGTCCACTCTTATCATTCCCTCTTGGTTGTTGTACATATTGTATATGACCCGTCTCTCCCTATAGCTTACCCCTACTTTTTTTCAGAATCTCGAACAGCTTGCACCAATTTATATTGTCGAACCCTTTTTCCAGGTCAACAAATCCTATGAAAGTGTCTTGATTTTTCTTTAGCCTTGCATCCATTATTAGCCGTAACGTCAGAATTGCCTCTCTCGTCCCTTTAATTTCCTAAAGCCAAACTGATCGTCACCTAGCGCATTCTCAATTTTCTTTTCCATTCTTCTGTATATTATTCTTGTAAGCAGCTTCGATGCATGAGCTGTTAAGCTGATTGTGCGATTAATTCTCGCGCTTGTCAGCTCTTGCCGTCTTCGGAATTGTGTGGATGCTACTTTTCCGAAAGTCAAATGGTATATCGCCAGACTCATATATTCTACACACCAACGTGAATAGTCGTTTTGTTGCCACTTCCCCCAATGATTATAGAAACTCTGATGGAATGTTATCTATCCCTTCTGCCTTATTTGACCGTAAGTCCTCCAAAGCTCTTTTAAATTCCGATCCTAATACTAGATCCCCTATCTCTTCTAAATCGACTCCTGTTTCTTCTTCTATCACATCAGACAAATCTTCACCCTCATAGAGGCTCTCAATGTATTCTTTCCACCTATCTGCTCTCTCCTCTGCATTTAACAGTGGAATTCCCGTTGCACTCTTAATGTTACCACCTTTGCTTTTAATGTCACCAAAGGTTGTTTTGACTTTCTTGTATGCTGAGTCTGTCGTTCCAACAATCATATCTTTTTCGATGTCTTCACATTTTTCCTGCAGCCATTTCGTCTTAGCTTCCCTGCACTTCCTATTTATTTCATTCCTCAGCGACTTGTATTTCTGTATTCCTGATTTTCCCGGAACATGTTTTTACTTCCTCCTTTCATCAATCAACTGAAGTATTTCTTCTGTTACCCATGGTTTCTTCGTAGCTACCTTCTTTGTACCTACGTTTTCCTTCCCAACTTCTGTGGTGGCCCTTTTTAGAGATGTTCACTCCTCTTCAACTGTACTGCCTACTGCGCTATACCTTATTGCTGTATCTATAGCGTTAGAGAATTTCAAACGTATCTCGTCATTCCTTAGTACTTCCGTATCCCACTTCTTTGCGTATTGATTCTTCCTGACTAATGTCTTGAACTTCAGCCTACTCTCCATCACTACTATATTGTGATCTGAGTCTATATCTTCTCCTGGGTACGCCTTACAATCCAGTATCTGATTTCGGAATCTATGTCTGACCATGATGTAATCTAATTGAAATCTTCCCTTATCTCCCGGCCTTTTCCAAGTATACCTCCTCCTCTTGTGATTCTTGAACAGGGTATTCGCTATTACTAGCTGAAACTTGTTACAGAACTCAATTAGTCCTTCTCCTCTTTCATTCCATGTCCCAAGCCCATATTCTCCTGTAACCTTTTCTTCTACTCTTTCCCCTACAACTGCATTCCTGTCTCCCATGACTATTAGGTTTTCGTCCCCCTTTACATACTGCATTACCCTTTCAATATCCTCATACACTTTCTCTATCTGTTCATCTTCAGCTTGCGACGTCGGCATGAATACCTGAACTATCGTTGTGGTGTTGGTCTGCTGTCGATTCTGATTAGAACAACCCGGTTACTGAACTGTTCACAGTAACACACCCTCTGCCCTACCTTCCTATCCATAACGAATGCTACAACTGTTATACCATTTTCTGCTGCTGTTGATATTACCCGATACTCATCTGACCAGAAATCCTTGTCTTCCTTCCACTTCACTTCACTGACCCCTACTATATCTAGATTGAGCCTTTGCATTTCCATTTTCTGATTTTCTAGTTTCCCTACCACGTTGCCGGCCGCGGTGGCCGTGCGGTTCTAGGCACTTCAGTCCGGAACGGCGTGACTGCTACGGTCGCAGGTTCGAATCCTGCCTGGGGCATGGATATGTGTGATGTCCTTAGGTTAGTTAGGTTGAAGTAGTTCTAAGTTCTAGGGGACTGATGACCTCAGATGTTGAGTCCCATAGTGCTCAGAGCCATTTGAACCATTTGAAGCCTACCACGTTCAAGCTTCTGACATTCCACGCCTAGAACGTTATCATTTCGTTGTTTATTCAATATTTTTCTCAGGGTAACCTCCCCCTTGGCAGTCCCCTCCCGGAGATCCGAATGGGGGACTATTCCGGAATCTTTTGCCAATGGAGAGATCATCATGACACTTCTTCAATTACAGGCCACATGTCCTCTGGATACACGTTACGTGTCTTTAATGCAGTGGTTTCCATTGCCTTCTGCATCCTCATGTCGTTGATCATTGCTGATTCTTCCGCCTTTAGGGGCAATTTCCCACCCCTAGGACAAGAGTGTGCCCTGAACCTCTATCCGCTCCTCCGCCCTCTTTGACAAGGCCGTTGGCAGATTGAGGCTGACTTCTTATGCCGGAAGTCTTCGGCCGCCAATGCTGATTATTTATCAAACTTTAGGCAGTGGCGGGGATCGAACCCGGGACCGAAGACGTTTTGATTATGAATCAAAGACGCTACCCCTAGACCACGGGACAGATAAAATTACACTAAAACTTCTGAAATCATTGGTGGAAGTGGCAACAAACGACTATTCGCACTGGTGTGTTGAATGTATGAGTCTGTCGAAATACCAGTAGACTTTCATAAAAGCATAACCCACACAATTCCGAAGACGGCAAAAGCTGACAAGTGCGAGAATTATCCCGTAATCAGCTTAACAGCTCATGCATCCAAGTTGCTTACAAGAATAATATGCAGAAGAATGGAAAAGAAAATATGACGATGCTTTAGATGATGATCAGTTTGGCTTATGAATAGGTAAAGGCACGAGAGAAGAAATTCTGACAATGCCGTTAATAATGGAAGCAAGACTAAAGAAAAATCAAGCCACGTTCATAGGATTTGTGGAATCGGAAAAAGTGTTCGACAATGTAAAATGGTGCAAGATGTTCGAAATTCTGAACAAAGTAGGATTGAGTTATAAGGAGAGACGGGTCATAAACATTATGTACAACAGCCAAGAGGGAATAATAAGAGTGGACGACCAAGAACGCTGTTCGTATTAAAAAGGGTGTAAGACAAGGGTGTATTCTTTCCCCCCCCAACCCGTCGGCTCTGACCGAGCGGTTCTAGGCGCTTTAGTCCGGAATGGCGCTGCTTCTACTGTCGCAGGTTCGAAACCTGCTTCGGGCATGGATGTGTGTGAGGTCTTTAGGTCAGTTAGGCTTAAGTAGCTCGAAGCCTAGGGGACTGATGACTTCAGACGTTAAGTCCCATAGTGCTTAGGGTCATTTGAACCATTTCGCCCCTACTGTTCAATCTGTACATCGAGGAAGCAATGATGGAAATAAAAGAAAGTTTCAAGAGTGGAATTAAAATTCAAGGTGAAAGGATATCAATGATACGATTCACTGATGACATTGCTATCTTGATCTTCTGAACGGAATGAACAGTCAAATGAGTACAGAGTACGCAATGAGAGTTAACAGAAGAAAAACGAAGGCAATGAGAAGGAGTAGAAATGAGAACAGCGAGAAACTTATTATCAGGATTGATGGTCACGAAGTAGATGAAGTCAAGGAGTTCTGCTATCTAGGCGGTAAAATAATCAATGACGGACGGAGCAAGGAGGGCATCAAAAGCAGACTAGCAATGGCAAAAAGGGCATTCCTGGCCAAGAGAATTCTACTAATACCAAATATCGGCCTTAATTTGAGGAATAAATTTCTGAGAATGTACGTCTGGAGTACAGCATTGTACGGTAGTGAAGCATAGACTGTGGGAAAACAGGAACAGAGGAGAATCGAAGAATTTGAAATGTAGTGCTACAGATGGATGTTGAAAATTAGGTGGACTTACCAGGTAAGGAATCAGGTTCTGCGCAGAATCGGAGAAGAAACGAAAATGTGGAAATCACTGATAAGGAGAAGGAACAGGATTAAAGGTCATCTGTTAAGACATGGGGGAATGACTTCCATGGTACTAGAGGGAGCTGTAGAGGACAAAAACTGTAGAGGAAGACAGAGATTGGAATGAATCCAGAAATTAACTGAGGACGTAGGTTGCAACTGCTACTCTGACAGGAAGAGGTTAGCACAGAAGAAAAATACGTGGCGTGCCACATCAAACTAGTCAGAAGACTGATGAGCAAAGAAAAAGCCTTACAAGATCCAGACGGTGCAGAAACTGAACCTCACGATCCGCAGAATTGCACTGAATTTGTACGTTAGTTTCTGGAACGGATCGAAGTTTCTGACGTGTGGCCGAGAGTGACGAGGCACATTTTATACTACAAGGTGCAGTGAACACACAACTGCCGGATTTAGGATACTGTCAAACTGAGTGTTGTGCACGAGGAGCGACTGCACTCGCCGTATGTGACTGTGTTGTGTGAATTCACAAGCACCCTCATTCTCGTTCCATTCTCTTTTGAAACGGCTACAACCAGAGGGCGTGTCGGGAGTACCGTGACGTTATCGAGACCTCTTTTCACAGCATGTTATTCCAGTTTTGGAAGAGAGTATCTGCGTAGAAACCACTGTTTTCATACAGGAAGTGGCGACACCTCACAGTGAAAGATCTGCTTAATGCAGCGTTCAACGACTGCGTTAATTCGAGAGATTTTTCGGAGGCATGGCCTGCGAGATCACCTGATCTCTATCCATGTGATTTTTGGCTCTGGGGATATATGAAAGAATTCTTTTACTAGGGACACGTACAGTCTCTGCTTGATATCAAGGCCAGTATACTGGAACACAAGATCACGTCGTTTTACTGATGCAGCATCTCGTCTACGTCTTTGGTGCCCATACTGAACAAACTGTGTAAGCGGTGGTTAATAACAAAATCAACATTATGTCTTGCTTGATCTTTTCTGCCCAATGTCTTCCTTCCATATGGAAACAAACATTTCTGTACGTCTTTCTTGCATCCACAGTGCCAGATTTGTTCCTGGTGGCCAAATTTAGAAATTATTTTTTCTAGCATTAGTCGGTTCCGCAGTAGTGCATTAGAATATCTACTAAGTTTTGCTGTCATACGATAGTCACAGCCCACGCTGACCACTGTGAGTGGCTCCACATTAATTATAACTACCCGTTTTTGGAGATATAAAACGGGGTAGTCTCAGTCGCAGATAAAGTAGGTAGCAGACTTCGGTTCACTGGCAAGATAGTGTTAAAATGGTGATGGTCTACTTATTTTTCAAGAACTATTATTAACTGAAAGCTCTAGTAGTATAAAACAGCGCACTACGTACAGTTCCCGTGTGTAGCGCTTTGGGATGTGTAAATTAACTGCAGAAAGCGCAAATGAATTGAAGCCATCATTCTACCTCCGACTGGAATGAGACGAAACCCTACTATACGGTACATTGGAAAGTACCCTCTGTCATGCAAATCACAGTAGTTTGCAGATGTAGACGTAAGTGTTTAATGAACTTGCGGTTTGTTATGATACAAAATGCGCTAAGTTTAAAAGCAAAAAGTTGTCAGAATACCTCTTACAGTATAATGCTGGCTTGAGTTAGCACGAGAGAGAAGTTCAGAAGTGGAAACCGGCGAGCGTAATGATATATGGCAGCCGTGTTGAAAGCTAATAATTAGCGCTGCTCTTGCAAATGCATTCATTATTATACACGGCCAGCGTAGGTACACGTGTTCACGTAATTAGGTTTCGCAAATTAATTCAGGGCGCACTGGCCGTGCTACGCGCTACAGTATTTGTTCTGAAACTTCATTTACACTCGTGATTGTCCTGTTTGGTATCCCTTCATATGGCACTTGCTTAAATTAACCTGCACGCTTCACTAATTTTTGTATTCAGTATTCCAAAATTATAGGCTTTTGCCAAATGTTTCGTAAATTCATTTCAACTAAAATAACATCTCTGGCATTGGAAAGTACCATGTTTTATCCGCCTTTCGTGTCACAGTCAGAATTCTGTCTTCATACGTGAAACCTAATCTACTAACGAGTGATATTATCAGTTAGAAGATGCATTTCCAGAATTGTGAGTTACATACTCGTATATTCACGAGAAACTATATTTTAGTTTTTTTACACCATTATAAGAAGATAACTGACTATCCCAAACACGGATGAACTTAGCGTATGACATGCAGATATATCATAACAGATATTACGATATTTCCAAAGGGAAAGTCATATACACGGAATTTGATATGTTTTAAAACCGTTTTGTGCAATATTCGTAACACTTTCTTCTTGTATAACATGGGCAGTTCAAGGTGACACTGTAATTTAATTGCAGATAGTGTAAAAATAAACTGCGTTATTGTTTAAAATTTAGCTGGACCTCAGTGCTACGCGTTTTATAATTTCCAATATGTCCAGAAACGTTAGTTTTCTTCCTTCGTAGATGAGTGTAATAATTGGTAGTGTTGATTTCCACTCAAAATTCACTCAGATAAAGATGTCTGTCATGTGAAGATGACATCACCGTCACATATGTATAAGGGGCGATTAAAAAGTCGCAGTTTAAGGGCGATGCCGCAGCGTATATGGAACGTAGTGCGACTACGATGCGGTTATATAAGTAGGCAAATCCTTAGTGTTACATTAAATTATTTCCGACGTGCGGGCAGCAATTAAGGAAAAATGCACTATGGCGACGTTATTGACAAATGCTACCAAACAGGGCCAACGTGCTGTTATTCTTGTTTTGGCTGCCAAAGGGCAAACACTGGTAGAAATCCATCGGAGAAATAAGAACGTGTGTGGAGCAATATGCCTGTCGGAAACCGTCGTCATGGTGCCGTGTTGCTTCATGATAACGCACGTCCTCATACCGAAAATGTCATGAGGCACCCGCTCTGTGGTCCTGATCTCTCCTCATGCGATTATCACGCCTTCGGACCCTTAAAAAAGGCCTCGAAGGTCCGTCGAGTCCTGTTGGATGCGGATGTGCAGCAGGCAGTTACGGATTTCTTAACATGGCAGGACACAGTGTTGTACTATATGTGTATCCCCAACATCGTGCCCCAGTGGGATGATTGCCTCAGTGCTCAAGGTGATTTTGCCTGGTTGGCATACCAATTTTAGAAAAATGCAAATGCAAATGTGTGTTAATTCCCAGGAATAATACACTTTTTAAACCAGCTTAAACTAACTTATGCTAAGAACAACACGCAAACAACCATGCCCGAGGGAGGATTCGATCCTCCGGCGGAAGGGGCCAAGCAGTCCTTGACATGACGCCCTAAGCCGCGCGACCAGCCCGCGCAGCCAAATTTTAAACTCTACAGCCGTCGAACGGAAACTTCTCTATCGCCCCTAAAATAAGAAAACAGCGTCATGACAACTTACAGTATTACAATAACTTTCGATAGAAATTTACTTCTTTGTGTATCACCATATTCCACAAGCACCCAAGAAAGATTCAATGGAGACTGTAGTTAACAAACCTAAAACTTGTCGTTCATTGTGGCTAAGTGACATGCAATCAGCAGATGTTTGTTACTTCATCCGGGGTTACGTAATCTGTCGTCTAAATATATTCAAATCTCACTTTATTTGGAATGTGGTACATTACGAGAGAGGCCTTTAAATACCAAATCTTTGTTAACAATAAGAACCAATCAACACTCGGTGCAACGACTTAACGGGATGATTCACAGTGTTAACATTTATTTATGGCACACAACAGAAAGGCATGAGGAACACTAAACGCTCTCTAGTAGCCTGCAAGGTCAGGACAGTGACTAACGGCCTGCAGAGTATGTTTCGTTTGGCTGCAATCAATTCTAGTCACCACTTTGCTGCTTCACGATTTTGTGTCAGGAAGGTCAGGAGGTGGGGAGCTAGCTCCTTCATAAAAAGATAACGGTCTTTTGAAAGGCCGCACACGAAACACAGTTCTTTATATGCCGCCAACGCATACTTACCTCTCAACTCTCAATGGTATTTTTAGTGCCATACACACAAGTGAGTGTATCTCCTTGATAGCACAATAGCATTCCTAAGACCTCAATGACCTTCAAGAAATGGTCATTGGCACTTGCGGCATCAATGTGGAAAAGAACACAAACACGCCACTCGGATTGTGGTAGTAACATGCAAACTGGCAACGCATAACCTGCTGTATTAGCTTGAATTTCAGTATGCAGAAGAAGTTCAGTTCCACCGTTCTTGTGTGATAAAGCTGTTGCTCCTTTTTTTTTCTTTATTGTTATCTCACTCCTCAAAATGGGGCAGGCTGGCAGCGGCACAATACGCCGCTCTTCAGCCAAGAGAGTTACAGAAATAACATAGTCAAATGAGAAAAGAACACGTAACATTGAATGGTATAAAGTGATGAATAAACAAGAACAAAAATAGATGAGTATAATCGGTAGATTTAAAAACAACGTAGACGAGATCCACACACACAGGCGAAGAAATGTTGCTTATTCTCTGGTGTCTGTTATAGGGGGTTGTTGTTCCTTACGCAAGCAAGTGCGAATTAGAAAAACTGACAACTGTTCTGCTCTTAAGCTAAGCAACAATCTTAACCATAATGGGTAGGAGATCGGCCAACGGCAAACCACCCACGCTAGGGGCTTGCTCGAGCGATAATATGGGTTTCTAGCTGTGCTGAATGCACATTTTCTGATTTCGGTCTTTTGACAACACACTAGCACAGCGATTCGGAAAGACCTCAAACTATTCTTCTAGATACAACACACTTTGCCCATAAGAACGAACCGTTAATGAAAGACAATAACGGAAGTGTGAAGGATAGGAAATAGAAATTGGCAGAAGAGGAGAAGAGAACAATTCTAGTACATATCGATAAACAGCAGCTCTGCTTTTGAAATTAATGGACTTACGTAGATTCACAACATATATCATGAACGCAGCTTTAACAACGTTTATAAAGCTGATATATGGTATCATTAGCCATTGATGTTATACGTATTTGGCTAACTGTCAAAGTGCAGACAACTATCTGCTACCCCCACGATGGTCGTCGCATTCCACGTTACATGAAGTACCGAGCCTCTCAGTGCTATCAAAGTCCCATACACTCAACGTGAGCGCCGGAGGTTGAACCATGAATCACACATTGCCGGTATCGGCAACGTCGTAGTGATGGTGGTTTACAGCTGTAGACCTTCCCCCTTTTTTATTTTGTTTTTGTTCTTTTTTGTTTTTATCTGTCATTTGATTTGTTTGATGTAATTCTCTGCAACTTATCAGAAACGTGCAGAATTATTTACTGCATTCCAATCTCTGTCTTCCCCTACAACTGTATCCCCCACTAGTACCGTGAAAGTTATTCCCTGATGTCACAATATATGTCCTGTTGTCCTATACCATTTTCAGATAAATGGCTCTGAGCACTATTGGACTTAACAGCTGTGGTCATCAGTCCATTTTCAGATAAATGTTTTTCGTAGTCACTCTTCGCGCCTATACTGTGAAACACCTTATTTCGTAACAGTTCAACAATTTTTCAACATTGTTTCTTTGCACCACATCTCAAACGCTTCGATACTCTTACTTCCAGGTATAAATGCAGCCCATGATTCACCTCCACACAACGCTGAGCTTCAGACGTACATTTTCAGAAATTTCTTCCTGAAATGAAGTCTGATTTTTTTATACTAACAATTTTTTTTATGAGTAATGCCCCTTTGTTCTGTTATTTTGCCCTTTATGACTTCCTTGCTTCATTTGTATACATTATTTTGCTTCAAGGCAGCAGAATTCCTTCGTCTACTTCGAGACCACAAATTTATTTGTAAATTTGCAGCTAAGCTCTTCATTACTTCCATTTCTCATCAGTTTACTTTCAATTCATTAGGCTATAAATCCAATTTACCAGATCCTGAAATTCTTCTTCGCTTTTGGTGAAAATAGTGACCTCTAATTAAGTGGTGATCATGGTCAACTGCCTTGTGGAGGACCACAGTTCGACTCCCACCTGGGGGCAGAGTGTTGTGTGGTCCTCATCATCATCGACGTGCAAGTCGCCAAAGTGATGTCAAATAAAGAGACTTGCACCACACTAGGTGGCCGAACAATCCCAGAAGGAGTGTTTCGGCTGTAAAGGTGTTCAATGTTCAATTGTGTGTGAATTCCTAAGGGACCAAACTGCTGAGGTCATCGGTTCCTAGACTTACACACTACTTAAACTAACTTAAAGCTAAGGAGAACACACACACATAAACACATGCCCGAGGGTGGACTCAAACCACTGGCGGGGGGAGACGCGCGATTAGTGATATGGCGCCTCTAACCGCGCGGCCACTTCGCGCGGCGGCCGAAAAGATCATACATCAGTTCACTCCACTGAGATAGCAAGATAGCGAATTTTATCATTGAATTATCTTCGTACTAAATTGTTATCCGGCTTCTGGAACCACCTTTTATTTCCATCTTTGCGTCTTCGAAGCGTACATTGAATAGTACACGTGATTCATTATTTTTTTAATCTAATTGTTCCGTCTTGGTTCCTATAAATACTGTGTACCACCCGCCATTTCCTACAGGTTACACTTTTTTTTGAGAATATCTAATATATCGCGCAAATTTACTTGGTCGTATGCTTTCTGTAAGTTAAAAAACCCAATAAATGTGTCTTGATATATCTTAAGTCTTCCATCATTTACCACATGCAACGTCAGAACTTCCTCTCTGGTGATTTCGCCTTCCCTAAGTCCAACCTGACTGTCGTATAATAGATGCTTAATTCTCGTTCGTTCTTCAGCATATTATTCACGTAAGCAACTTGTATGCATGAACTGTTCGGCTGGTTGTGCCACTCGCCCTGCACATATCTTGTATTTCTAACTTCTAGACGGTATTTTTCCGGAAGTCTCATGATATGACTCTTTTATATGAGAGTCTAAACGCTACTCGGAATAGTAGTTTGTTTGTCATTCCTCCCAATGATTTTACTAACTGAGTGATTGTTATCTACATATTCCTGTTTATTTGATCGCTAGTCTCTGTAAAACTCTTGTTGTAATAGTAGATCCCTCACGTCTTTGAAATTGACTTCGATTTCTTCCTTCGACTCCGTGTGACGTGTCAAACGTGTGTGTTGTATAGAGGGTGGTCCATTGATAGTGACCAGGCCAAATATCTCACGAAATAAGCATCAAACGAAAAAACTACAAAGAACGAAACTCGTCTAGCATGAAGGGGCAAACCAGATGGCGCTATGGTTGGCACGCTAGTTGGCGCTGCCATAGGTCAAACGGATATCAACTGCGTTTCTTTAAATAGGGACCCCCACTATTTATTACATATTCGTGTAGTACGTAAAGAAATATGATTGTTTTAGTTGGACAACTGTTTTCGCTTTGTGATAGATGGTGGTGTAATAGTCACAAACGTATAAGTACGTGGTATCATGTGACATTCCGCCAGTGCGGACGGTATTTGCTTCGTGATACATTACCCGTGTTAAAATGGACCGTTTACCAAGTGCGGAAAAAGTCGATATCGTGTTGATGTGTGGTTAGTGTGATCAAAATGCCCAACATGCATGTGCTATGTATGCTGCTCGGTATCCTGGACGACATCATCCAAATGTCCGGACCGTTCGCCGGATAGTTGCGTTATTTAAGGAAACAGAAAGTGTTCAGCCACATGTGAAACGTCAACCACGACCTGGAACAAATGATGATGGCCAAGTAGGTGTTTTAGCTGCTATCGCGGCTAATCCGCAAAAGAGTAGCAGACAAATTCCGCGAGAATCGGGAATCTGAAAAACGTCGGTGTTGAAAATGCTACATCGATTGCACAAGTACCATATTTCTATGCACCAGGAATTTCATGGCGACGACTTTGAACGTCGTGTACAGTTCTGCCAGTGGGCACATGAGAAATTACGGGACGATGTCAGATTTTTTGCACGCGTTCTATTTAGCGACGAAGCGTCATTCACCAGTAGCGATAAAGTAAACCAGCATAATATGAACTATTGGGCAACGGAAAATCCACGATGGCTGCGTCAAGTGGAACATCAGCGACCTTGGCGGGTTAGTGTATGGTGTGGCATTAAGGGAGGAAGGATAATTGGCCCCCATTTAATCGATGGCAATCTAAATTGTGCAATGTATGCTGATTTCCTACGTAACGTTCTACCGATGGTTTTAGAAGATGTTTCACTGCATGACAAAACGGCGATGTACTTCCAACATGATGGATGTCCGGCACATAGCTCGCGTGCGGTTGAAGCGGTACTGAATAGTATGTTTCATGACAGGTGGATTGGTCGTCGAAGCGCCATACCATGGCCCGCACGTTCACCGGATCTGACGTCCCGGGATTTCTTTCTGTGGGGAAAGTTAAAGGATATTTGCTGTCGTGATCCACCGACAACGCCTGACAACATGAATCAGTGCATTGTCAGTGCATGTGCGAACATTACGGAGGGCGAACTACTCGCTGTAGAGAGGAATGTCGTTACACGTATTGCCAAATGCACTGAGGATGACGAACATCATTTTCAGCATTTATTGCGTTAATGTGGTATTTACAGGTAATCACGCTGTAACAGAATGCGTTCTCATAAATGGTAAGTTCACAAAGATACATGTATCACATTGGAACAACGGAAATAAAATGTTCAAACGTACCTACGTTCAGTAATTTAATTTAAAAAACCTACCTGTTACCAACTGTTCGCCTAAAATTGTGAGCCATATGTTTGTGACTATTACAGCGCCATCTATCACAAACCGAAAAAAGTGGTCAAACTAAAACATTCATATTTCTTTACATACTACACGAATATGTAATAAAAAATGGGGGTTCCTATGTAATAAAACGCAGTTGATATCCGTTTTTCCTATGGCAGCGCCATCTAGCGGGCCAACCATATCAGTACTACCCCACAGGCGTCTCCTTTGGCAACCGTATTTCAAGTTTCCTTCTGGCAGCGATAGCGGTCGTGCGGGATATGATGAACACAATAGTGCGCGGTTAAAGGCGCTGCAGTCTGGAACCGCAAGACCGCTACGGTCGCAGGTTCAAATCCTGCCTCGGGCATGGATGTTTGTGATGTCCTTAGGTTAGTTAGGTTTAACTAGTTCTAAGTTCTAGGGGACTAATGACCTCAGCAGTTGAGTCCCATAGTGCTCAGAGCCATTTGAACCATTCGAACAATAGTGCGCTCCTGCTGCGCACTGTACCATGAATGCCCCGTGCCACCGTGATGTGAGACAGTTGGCGACAGCCACTCAACTCACTGTCACTTGAAGCTACTGCGCTACAACACCATCTGTCGTGCTTAGTACAGCGAGCCTCATTCCTGTTGACATTGAAACTGCTGGAATCTACTTCTTGCTGCATTATTTGTAGGGAGTCCCTGTACGCTTGGAGAAATACAAGCTAAGTGAACCCTTGTGTTTATAGTGTTAATTTCTTTGCTAATCATTTCTGCTCCTGCACAGCATTCGTATGACGACAGTTGCCTCTACTCTGTACTCCACCTCCCCTTACCATTGTGTACAAAGCTGTACGCAACAAGTGTGGTGTAGAGTAATACTGTCTTGGTGTTATTATGGATGAAGGGAAGGGAGAGGTGAAATTAGCTACTGCCCTCGAATATCACAGAGGGTGCAGCTGACCACAGCTTCGCTATCTGACGGCACGATCACTTTCAACAGTCTGCGATATAAAGAGCTAGTTTAGTGCAGAGTTAAGGGGGTGCAGGGTGAAGTTAACACATCTGCGAGGCTGGCTGTGTAAAGGAGTGCGCGAAAATAGAGTGAAATGCCGCCGCAAAACCGCATCCAAGCTATCTGACGGGTCCACAGCGGGAAATCGGGGGTGGAAGAGGGAAATGTATGGAGGTGCGAGTGTAAGGTGGATAGATAAAGTGGGACACTGGAAGGGGGAGCAGGAGGTCTATTCATGTGTCCTCGAACACATATATGGACAAATCTGTGGAGAAGAGGCTAATATATACATATATATGGGGGAGGGGCTTTCATTCGTGCCGCTTCATCTGACCCATTTATCAGATAACCACACAGCACCCGAATAACACAGCGAACGTATGTCAATGTAAGCGAGACTAAAGTCAGAGCTGTGAGATTGTACAGACCCCAGACGCTGATCCATTTGCCTGATTAGGCTCAAGCATCACAGAACTTGAGAATGCGAGTCAAGCTAATGCTAGGCCACACAGCGGCCATTGCGACTTACTATCTCGTTCACGGCTTTAGTCAATGTCTGCAGACCGAGGCACGTGCTGTCAAGTGAACTAGCGATGGGACGAAGACACAGCCATATCGGTTTTAAAGGACTGCGTGCGCAAAAGCATTCCATGGCCTACACATTGTAATGCTTTGATTAAGTCAAGGGAAATGCCTGATGTCCTCAACTTCTTGTTTAGTCTTTTTAGTGCCTCAAACACAGAAGTATAAATCGATTTTTTCTGTGGGTATTCCTTTCCTGAAACAAAGATGCAATTCAGACGGAAAATTATATGACTGACAGCAAATTATGAGTACTGAAATACGCCAAGACTTCCGACAAACCATATGCAGAGCAAAAAAGCCATAGATAGTTTTATTTTTTTATTTTTCAGTAATTATCGTCGTAAAACCGAAGAAGAATTATATTTTCCTGGCATTTTGAATTATCAAATTGTGCCTCTTAAAAACGCTCGAAACAAGAAATTCTGCACTAATGGAAACACAAACAAAGTTAAACTTACAGTAACAGCAACAGTAATAGTGTTTATAACATGCGCTGAAGAGCCAAAGGAATTGGTACACCGCCGGCCGGTGTGGCCGTGCAGTTCTAAGCGCTTCAGTTTGGAACCGCATGACCGCTACGGTCGCAGGTTCGAATCCTGCATCGGGCATGGACTTGTGTGATGTCCTTAGGTTAGTTAGGATTAAGTAGTTCTAAGTTCTAGGGGACTGACGACCTCAGAAGTTAAGTCCCATAGTGCTCAGAGCCATTTTGAATTGGTACACCCGCCTAATACCGTTTAGGGTTCTCTCGAGCAAGCAGAAGTGCCGCAGCATGACGTGGCATGGGAACTGCACCATGAATCCTGCAGGGATGTCCATAAATCCGTAAGAGTATGAGGGGATGGAGATCTCTTCTGAACAGCACGTTGCAAGGCATCCCAGATATGCTCATGTCTGTGGAGTTTGGTAGCCATCGGAAATGTTTAAACTCAAACAAGCGTTCCTGGAGCCACTCTGTAGCAATTCTGGATGTGTGGCGTGTCGCATTGTCCTGGTGGAATTGCCCAAGTTCGTCGAAACAGGATGCTTACATATTTGTCACCTGTCAGACTCGTATCTAGACGTATCAAGGGCCCCATATCACTCCAACTCCACACGTCCCACACCATTACAGAGCCTCCACTTCTTTCAACAGTACCCTGCTGAGGTGCAGGGTCCATGGATACATGAGGCTGTCACCATACCCGTAAACGTTCATCCGCTCGATACAATTTTAAACGGGACTTGTTGGACCAGGCAACATGATTCCAGTCATCAACAGTCCAATGTCGGTGCTGACGAGCCCAGGCGAGGCGTAAAGCTTTGTGTCCTGCAGTCATTAAAGGTACAGGAGTGTGCCTTTGGCTCCGAAAGCCTATATCGCTGGTGTCTCGTTGAATGGTTCGCTAGCTGTCATTTGTTGATGGCCCAGCATTGAAATCAGCAGCCGTTTGCGGAAGGGTTGCGCTCCTGTCACTTTTAATAATTCTCTTCAGTCGTCGTTGGTCCCGTTCTTGCAGGATTTTTTCCGGCCTCAGCGACGTCGCAGATTTGATGTTTTACCGGATTCCTGATATTCACGGCACACTTGAGAAATGATAGTAAGGGAAAATCTTCAGTTACTCGCTGCCTCGGAGATGCTGTCTCCCATTGCTAGTGCGCCGACTATAACACAATGTTCAAACTCACTTAAATCTTCATAATCTGCCATTGTAGCAGCAGTAACCGATCTAACAACTGTGCCAGGCACATGTTGTCTTATGTAGGCGTTGCCAACCGCAGCTTCGTATTCTGCCAGTTTACATTTCGCTGTATTTGAATATGCGTGGCTATACCAGTTTCTTTGGCGCTTCAGTGTACAAAAAGCTGGAGAATGTTTGTTTCGTCATTTGACAGATGTGACAACTTCAAAATCGGAATTCTCTGGAAACTGAAAATGTAGACTTGAGGAAAAATCTGACGTGTCATTGTATCTCCAAAGCGACAGCTAATCACTCATTTTCACGGTGATTTTTGAATTCAAGAGGTGGAAATACATGATCATAAGCTATTTTTGAGCCCAGAACATTTTAATTGTTGGACACTGTAAACGATTCAATCTCATCTTTGCTTGATTTCCTGTTGCTGTACGTCATATGCTTGTCTCGGAGCAGCAGTTTTTAAGAGTTCTGGATACAAGTTCTTATCTGCGCCACAAAATTTAATTCAACTTAGCAGGTATTGACAGGAAGAGACTATCAAATATTTTGTGCAAATATGTTTGATTACTAGCAGTTTCATTCTCACACTTTCTGCATTGATGCACTTGTCACAATTGAACATGCGGGTTTAAATCAGTTCTGAGAGCTTCCTGCTCTCCTGATGTATTGCACTGTTTTAGTCTGTCCGATGGCCTCCTTCGGTATGGTCTGTTACGAAATTCTGTGAACAGGCCCAAACAGTTGTAAACTGTAACTTAAACTGAACTTTGCTTCGTAAATTCTAAGCTTTGATCTGATGATGGCGGCAGCCGAAATGTCATTATTCATTTCCAGACTGTATTTCTCCGACTCAATTCACTGACTCGTCAAGAGTGTTATGTTCTTGGCGCCTTATCGTTTTTCACAAGCTCTTAGCTCAGTACTGGCTCAGCATGGTCGTCGTCGACATATTTATTTACTTACTTCGGAACATTTCAATCCAAATCTTTACTGCCAAATGGCTGCTCTACGTACTTATAAGACTTTTTTCTTTTAGTATTTTCTATACTGTTATCCTGAAGTTTTGCCTAATTCTTCCTGATTTAAAGTTATACTATTCGTTTGCTTTCCTTCAAAAAATATGTTATACGAGGGTTGTTCCAAAAGTAAGGTCCGATTGATTGCCAAATTGAAACCACAGTGAACATCAGAAATGTTTTACTTGTAACAATTAGCTACACCTTTCAGCTACTTCTCTACGTAGTCGCCGTTCTGACTTAGACTTTTGTCATAGCGTTGTACCAACTTTTCAATAGCCTCATCATAGAAGGCAGCCGCCAGTGCTTTCCGCCAATTCTCCACGCTGGCCTACACCTCTTCAAAGACAGCGGTTCATGTGACCAGAGATGAAACTCAGGGGGAGACAATTGCGGACTCTATTGTGGGTAATCTCACATTTCCATTTGAAAACGATGCAGGAGCATCTTCATTGCCCCTGCAGAATGCGGCTGAGAATTGTCGTGAAGACGAAACAGCACGACAGTTATGTAATGTTGGCTGCATAGCTTCAGGCGAAATTTCTCACCAGGCCCTCGTACTTGGCGGCAGACACTATTTTCTAGACATCTTTACGCACTCACTGCGAGCTCAGAAATGAGAAGAGCGACGTGATGCTAACTGGGGTTATACTAGAGACACTACCCAACACATCTGTGCAAAGCTTTATCGGATTTTCATAGTCGTTTCCATTTCGCGACCGATCGGACCTTACTTTTGGAATAACCCTCGTATATATTTTGCCCCTTTTCATCTGAATTTATGTGGCACGCCACTTTCTGTCACTTCGAAGTATAACATTTATTTATTCGATGATACAAGGTACAGTGGAGCACTGGTCGCATGCTATCGGATTGTTCACACTAAAGATGAACATTTGCATGACGCTTAATGTCACTCACCATACCATATGGATATCTCGTCGAAGTCATTCTAAGTTTCTCTGCTTCCATGTCGATTGAAACGAAAATGCTACAGGACTATATAGGTACACAAGATTAGCAAATATTTGTTCCTCGCTGATAACATACTCTTCCTGAATGAAACTTGATTCAAAATTTTTCCAAAATTTACACGACGGGCTTACTTCATTCTAAAGAAAAACAAACGCGTAAAAATTTTGACGAATGAATAGATAAGTAATATTAAAGATACGTCCATTTGTTTCCGCATGTTCGATGGAAGAAGATGGAGGGAAGAGCGACTTAGAACCGAAGCTGATGCAAGTTGATGAAAGTAATAATTTGAAGCTCGTTTCAGAGTGAAATGGCTAAAATATAAATATCTCGTCTTTAAATGTGATAAAACATCAAGTTATGTTGCAAGATGCTTCATAATATTAGTACTTGATCCAATGTATAGAACATGTGTTATGAGCAGAAAACTTAGTTACAACAACTCTTTCTGACTACAGCAGAATTCCTTGATGATTAACCACATTTGGTTATCCGTCTCAGAACCTAACTGACGAGCAGAAGGTAGCGTGAATGAAAACTGCTGGATCACTGTCACAGTTGTCAACGATTTCCATGTTTTGAACATACTGTTGTCACAGGACCTACGCCTATAGCAAACGTCCCCACACATGCCAGTACGGTACTGCTCATCCAGGGCGTAGCCAGTTCGTTTCTAGGCCACAGAAAAAATTTTTCGTGCTGAAAGATGGAGGAGCCTTGTTGATACCAAGTTCCGGTTCATCTGATATCCAGCAAATGTCCTGCATTAAATTCACACATCTCCAAAGTATCTCATGAAGTGATGACATACCAACTAATGAAGAAATATTATGGGTATTGATAGTGGGGCAAAAATTGTCCAGAAACCCACATAAGAACGGTATATGGTTATAAGGTGTCGGTTTCATTATTGGGGTGCAGGACCATGAAATATCAGTCTATCACGGAGGAGTACGGAAAATTTAACCTGGTACTCTTCGAACGATGCAAGTAGACAGCAAGCTGTGTGACAGGTTGCATTGTTTTGCTGTTGGGTGCCATCGTGGCTAGGAATAACAACGGCCACACAAACATTCTGTTTGCTGTAGGCACACAATCTCAGTAGTGATTATCAAAACTCCAACGTCACCGCCGGGTACCAACTAAGAAATGAGTAAATAAAAATCAAGGTAATAAATTAAGGTAAGTCAAGATTTATTGCTATAAGC
Organism: Schistocerca americana; assembly: GCF_021461395.2. Classification (NCBI taxonomy): domain Eukaryota; kingdom Metazoa; phylum Arthropoda; class Insecta; order Orthoptera; family Acrididae; genus Schistocerca; species Schistocerca americana. The sequence goes on along the minus strand of NC_060124.1, from coordinate 401,912,741 downwards.
ATGCAGTTTACAACTGCATTAGGGAATCCACAAGTAAAAATTCTATACCAATTACTCAGCATGCCTAAGGTAACAACGCAAAATCCTTTAAAAAAGCAAACTCATTGAATGACGGTCAAATACCATAAGTTCGACTTAAAATATTCTCTTCCTTTCAAATAACTAGGTTTCTGACTAATGATTTATAGGAAAACGTAAGACTAAACGATCAAGGTAACAGATATGCGACACCTCGCCATTGCTGCACGTCACTTCACTCAGATTTATCTCCTGCACATCCGCAACCTACGACATGTCAGCAGATAGAGTTATTAGATCTCCATGTCCCTAGACAGCCTCGAATAACCTGTGGTTGTTTAGCTAATCAGAAGCCAGCACCTCCCTCCTCTTTATTCAAGCCTTTAATACTATTTTAATATCAGCTGCATGGTGGATAAGAGTAGAAAATATCCCCTCCCCCCCTCAAAATTACTTGTTGGAAAACAGGCCCTCTTTGCCTATACGTAATGAATGTAACATCATTGCCGACCGTTGTGGCCGAGGGGTTTTAGGCGCTTCAGTCTGGAACCGGGCAGCTGCTACGATCGCAGGTTCGAATCCTACCTCGGGCATGGACGTGTCTGGTGTCCTTAGGTTATTAAGGTTTAAGTAGTTCTAAGTCTAGGGGACTCATGACCTCAGGTGTTAAGTTCCATAGTGCTTAGAGCCGTTTGAATCATTTCTAACATCATTTTTGAGAGTAAATAAAACATGCAGGAAATCACTGACACACAATTCAAATGCCAGCTCACGATTCTTCCATTTTTTATGTAGGCGTCTTAGGCGGAAATGAATTATAAAGTGGTCAACAGCAGAAGGTCCTGGAAAGGAATTCAGCAGCTTAGTCGAAACGTCGATCTTGTTGAAGATTTAGGAGCAGCATGACACTTCCTAAAAACCTAAAAGATTTTAGCTTCCATAAATAAATAATGATGACTTTAAAAATTCCGCTTTCACACAACAAAATCTGTGGCTATGGGGCCACTACAGAGAATAAACATTGGGAAGTTGACAGGAACAAGCTAAGCTTCACGCATCTGCCCTCTTCCCCTCTCTTTGTCCATTTCCTCCTACCCGTCATTCTGTCCATCCTGTCCTCTATCCATCTCAACATGACCCCAGTGATGATCATCAGTCAGTGTAGCCTCAGCAATGCAGTTCAATAAAACAGGCCAATACGATTCCAACAACATGCCTGAGTTGCAAAGTAGACTAGAGATGAGGGGTATGATACTTATTCATTTGTCCATGACATACAGACTACCATGTAATGTAGCTCAATAATGTGGGGCGATACCATTCCAACACAACACATCTCTCATGCAGTCCACCATATATGTCAGGACTTAGAAAACTATTTCTTGCCTCTAACATGTATGCTTCCCTGCAAAGCAGTTTTATTTGACAGGCCAATGCTGTTTTCACACAACATACCTGTCACACATGGTAGATTGCATGCCAAAGGCTCGAAAAAAAAGACATATTTTTGCCCATATCTCCTGTTGGAGCTAGGAGGTTATAAACCCAATAGTGCCAATACTGATACTTATGAGGTCAGCTGTTACTATACCAAATTTGGTTGAATTCTATTCAGGGATTTGGGAGGAGGTAGGGAACATACACCCATACACTCTATTTTATTTATGTAAAAGAACACGATATAAAGTTTTTTCATAAAATGTTCAGACGTGATGTATCAAATCAGGGGGAACAGCTTTGTTAAAGACAAAATGTTCACTGATGCTTCCTGGAGACCGTGGGCATCCTTTTGTATTGTTTGTGTCTCTGGGAGGTGACAGGTCGTAGGCAGCCTTCAACACATGTCTGCCTTATGTGTGTTGTGCTTCCAGATCTTCAGATCGACATTTTAGGGAATAATCCTGGTATTGCTAGACGTGCTTTCTTCATTTTGTCTGTTATAATCAGTTTTGAGCTACAAAATGGCTCTGAGCACTATGGGACTTAACATCTATGGTCATCAGTCCCCTATAACTTAGAACTACTTAAACCTAACCAACCTAAGGACATCACAACAACACCCAGCCATCACGAGGCAGAGAAAATCCCTGACCCCGCCGGGAATCGAACCCGGGAACCCGGGCGCGGGAAGCGAGAACGCTACCGCACGACCACGAGCTGCGGACGTTTTGAGCTACAGTTTCGTCATCATTACACAGTACAAAGTACTGAAATACACACCAATTTTAAAGAATCTCGTGTTGATTTCATATTATCCTTTTCAAGCATGAGTCAGGTCACCTCTTTCTGTATGAGACTATATGAGACTAAGCATCTGATAATGAATCAGTAGCTTCGAAACTGATTGCTGTGATCTTCAGACCAAAGACTTGTGTAATATACCTCTCCAAGATGGTCTATTCAATCCAAAACTCATCACCTCAACATCCAGTACCTGGGCTTCAGTCCCCCTCTACAATCTATACACCCTTCCACCCTTCCCCATGTTCCTACACGATTAAATTTTTCCAATTTACCTAAATAGCTACATACAAATGCCGGGATGGTTCCCCTGGAAAGGGTGCGGCAGATTTCCTGCTCCATCGTTACGTAATCCGTTCTTGTGCTCCATTTATAGTGGCAGTGCTGTCGACGGGACGTTAACCCTCAACTACGTTCGTGAGGTAATTTATTACCCCTCGCGTCGCTTTTTTTTTTTTTTTTTTTTACAGTACCGTTCCTATTGCAACGGTGCCACACTGCTTCTATGTAATCTTACTACCAGGTGTATTTTTGCATTGTGCAGGCGTGTATTAACCAGCGACCCTAGCTTTGTACCAGATGGGGTCTAAATCTATCCCACGAGGCTATAAATGTTACTTTTTTTATTTTTCATCACAAATTGTATCAGATTTTCGAGTTAGTTGATGAAGACTGTGATTCATTGCTTACACCAGATACTTCCCAAGATTCTGCCGAGTTTAGTGACAGTGAAACAGAAATATCTGACCATGAAACTGGCAGTGAAATCGACGATGGATAGGTAGAAAAGGAGAATGTTCGCAACGAAAACCAGTAAATAGTAAGACAATCTGCTATATTTATGGAAATAAGAATAGGATGATGATGCATCGAGCTTTTGGAAAACAAGATGGCTTGGCATTGGTCAAAGAAAATGCGAGTATCAATGACAAGAAAATGAATTCCAGCCATTCTTCTATGGACTTTCAGAAAGCAATAGAAGTATATGCTTACAAAGCTTTTGAAAATGATAGCAAGGTCAACGAACCTGCAGTACCAGTCCTAGTGGGATCGAGTCAGTCAAGAAAGTCAAAGGTGTCATGACGCCACATACGTCCAGCCCTTAAAGACAGAAAAACAACCAAAACTTGTTCTAATTATCAAACATGCGTCTGCAAAACGCATTAGGTCGAGGAAACAGTCTGTCTTGATTGTTATAAATGGAAATAAGTGCTTATTTGATTCGTTCACGTACCAAGTGTCATATTTTCTTCCATCAGCTTAGAAGCTGAACATTCCATGGTCAACCGTTCGAAAATTGAAGCAAACAGTTGTGAAATAGTAAACGTGACTACTCTGGTCATGTCTATTACAGTTCCCATCTACTGTTTCCCTAATGTCTTCGTTGCGCTCTTCAATATAGTTAATAACAATTATACTCTCAAATTCTCCATCACAGTTCTTACCTTCTAATTCCCAATTCTCTTTACTAGATACCAATACTCTCTTCCCGACATTTGTTATTTTCTTCTTGTCCTTTATTACTTTCTTCCTGATTTAGATGACATTGCTGAGCCCGCCTTTTATCAGTAACTACCCTCGTATTTTTTGTACTAAAGCTGACACTCAAATCATCACGAATATGTTCCATATCTTCATCAATCTCTCTGTCTGGTAGCTCTAATCCAGTAATGAAATCGTTTATACCTCTAATCCTTCGCCTCAAGCTGGCTACGTCTTTCCCTAGCACATCTTCTAATTATCAGTTTTTCCTTTCTATTGTAACGTTATTTCAGGTTCAGTTACTTGCACACCTATCTCGGCTCGTCATTAGCCACTATCCACGAGTACATTTCTGAAACGTAAGCAAGGACGAAGTGGCGTCCGTCTATGACGGAGTAGTCTCATCCATCGCAACGGAACAGAAAAACAAATAGAATGCTATCGAACACAAAAACTAAAAATTATACAAAAATTCTAGAATTAATAAGAGGACAGAAAAAATGTTAGCAATACCTCTATCACAAAATGTAAATTTCAAGAAAAATTCATATGTATTCTCCAAAGTGTCACGACTACAACAATGAATATTATGTACAACATACACCATAGGCCACTGACTGTGTATCATTACAGGGCAAAAATAGTGTTCAATGAATACAAACACTTAAAAGAAAACGTCTGTACGGTAAAATATAAAATAAGCTGAAAAATTTGTAGCATGTTGTGGCACAAAATTTTCCTTTTCACTTATAATATTATGCAGCGCACAAATACTTACTAATAGTACCAGAAAATATGAGCAGAAGATCAAAGCGATCAAAAATATTTCATTGTACATGCAGTTGAGAAGCAGAGACTTTCCATTTAAACGCGAAAACAAAAAATTGTCGTATTCTTATCAGAAAGGTCGACAGGTGAAATTTTATAAACATATAATTCAACTATTGTAGCTGAATACACGTGGTGCAACTATTAAGTTTTACTTGAAAACTGTATAACTTTTACATTCTGATTACGGATTCTGATCCAGAATAGTCTGTACAGTTAGCTTCCCTACTTTTGAAAACTAAAATAAATGTGTAGTTTGCTCTCTACATGTAATAGCAGTCACACTGAATCTGATTTTTCAGTAATTTAATTGAATATAATGAATGGATATCAGTAGTGCTCAGAATGGTGTTCTCATAAAACAATCGCATTCGATGGCTAAATGTTAGGTAAATAAAATCTGCCCTTTTCGAAAACCGTATCTACAGAATTCACATGAAAATTCTGCAAATGAGAACTGTTCCTCATTTCATATCAGAAGGTTCGTTTAGACTAAACACTTTTTGTTTTACCTCACAACGGATAGCTTTACCTACTCTACCTGCACACTGCAAAAATGTGAAGAGCTGAATTGCATGATCCTCAAATAGCCGCCTTATCTTACGTATTTCATTTGGCTGCTTTACTAAATGAAACTTTTGTTCTCTTTCTGAAAATTCGGTTCGCTGCCCACAAAATAGTGCAATGCGTGACAGTACAGGTTTAACAAGTCTCTTTCCTTTGTAGTGTAAGGGTAAGCATCATGAAATATTTATACATGATAAAAGAAATTTGTTCTGCAATTACATTGAATATTTTTAATGAGTGAGAAAAGAAACTCGAACTAGCATGTACAATAACCTTTTCTCAGCGATTTCGTATAATATAAAAACTACTTTTAGATAGAATATTATATATGCTCGGCATTATCAAGTTAGGGGGCGATCTACATTAATATTGACACAGTACTACAACGTCACACAGCGATGACCACCACTGTAAGTCATATAAATGACTGGTTTCTGCAAACTCCGTTGCCATCATCAGATCGTCTGCATTCAATTTCACTGAATCCTTATCAAACGAATGTAGTTACTCCATGTTTGACTTTCTGATCTACTAACGTTCTCATATTCATGAAATATCACTCTGTGATATGAGACGGTATAATATCCAGTTGATCAAGATTCAGAGAATGTCTGATAATGGCATCGTAGTTTGCGGAAACCGGTCTTAACAATAAATGCTGTACGATAGCGATCTCAGCGGTTTGAAGCTGTACTTTTACGTTTAAACAGAACATTGAAGTTACGTAAAATTTAATCTTTCCTTTCTTTAAATCACCCTGGATGCTAATACGTAAATATTGTTAAACACAATGAACTCTTACACTGCAGTACTTCACTATTATCGCAGAAAATAAAACTTGGTGCAGTTTACGTTCTTCCAAAAGTGTTCTCTCTCTATGAAATCACTTCAGAATCATTTTCCTCAACCGCATCAGGGGGCATATAAAAAAAAGTTGATTCACAGGGCAGTATGTCTGTCAGCCAAGCTGGTCACTCTCCCATGACAAAACTCTCTCTCTCTCTCTCTCTCTCTCTCTCTCTCTCTCTCTCTATCTATCTATCTTCTTCTCTTTCTCTTTCTCTGGCCGAAAACTGCTTCCCTTGTTCGCTCGAACTCTACTTAATAATACCACAACCTCTGGTAGCCAAAGAACTCGTATCACTCATGTGTTTAGACATGCAAAAGATTCAACATTTCAAATAAACTGTCAAATAGACTAAATAAACTGTCATTTCATGTCATATGTACATCATGTGTACCATCTTCCCTGACAGCTCGTGGATTTCAGATATTTCCAATGGTACGCTACAGCGACTATGTAGTCCGCTGTTATACACTGAAAGAAGCAAGAGCAAGCCTCGTTCACTCGTACAGTAATTGCAGGACCTCCACCGATAGTTTCGGAATAGCCAACTGCGGCATTTCCTGTCCGCAGCACTTGTGAAATGCCGTAAAATTTTAATGGCGATTCGAGAACGTGACAGGCAAACATCATTCTACTCTACCCGCGCATTATGCTATTTTATGACCCGCCGCGCTGTTCACAACTGCAACCCACTCCCTACCATTTTATAGCGGCCTTTGAAGGGGAAAACGCAGTATAAAATCGTCCCCAGGGACAGAATTTATTGACTACAGTTCTTACAAAATTTGTTGCGCATTTTCATGCTAACCCCCTATCTGTAGCAAGCCGTCAGCGTTATTGCAAGTGAATCCGTAATTAGCACAGTTATGTGGATTTCTCAGGCCGATAAAGAGTGAATGTCAGTCGTGAAACCGAAACCGCGTATTAATTTTTTTCAAGTACCTCTCTTTTACGCCTTCTCGTAAATAAAAGATTTTCAAGTGAATACATATCGATTCATTGACGCATGATCATAAAATAAAAGTTAATGTCATGTATTATATAAAACTGATCACATGAATAATTGTTTTCAATTCGGTGCTTTTTTTGTTTTATTCCTGACAGGGTCAGCTAATGAAGGGAAATCATCTTTGGATGATCTAACAACAATTTTTTTTAAAAAAAACCTGTGTCCACGTTACCCTCCTGCGAAACCATCTTCAGTTGTGCTAAAGAAGAAAGGAAATACTGAGTACCATCTTCCACAGAATCGTGCAAACCTTGTACTAGGTCGTGTAATACCAGTCCTTTGTCTGTTCATATTTTAACGGCCTTTGCATTGTATCTTACACGGTACCAGCTCTGCACTTTCCTCCACCAAACTGGAAAACTAAACAAAATCAGCAGTTCAGTGTATTACAGAGCTAGTCGTTAATCCAGTATTCGGGTCCAGTCCTGGAGTGGCTCATTTCTCAGTGTCTCATACAAACATGCAGCACACTAACCTATACAAGCTATCATTGATTAACAAAGATGATGTTAGGAAGTGAAGGTAACATTTTATTACCTACGCTGTTTTTATTTAGACTTCTTCCTTGTTCCACGCCTACGTTCGACTTCTCAAGCGATTATCGACTTTTGAGGTACAACGACCTGTGGTATCTATGACATTGGTAGCGTATTCATTTCTTGTTCTTCCGTTTGTTTTGGTGTAAAAACTTGATTATAATTAATTGTTTATAATTTTTCAAAGTTGAATAGCAAGTACACTGATTCTGTTCTACTCACTTCTGCTTATTTCAAACTAGTTTTTGGCTCATTAGATTATCTTCAGGAAACATCTGACTAGGGTCTGAAAGGGACACTGGTTCTTCAAGAAGTAACGGAAGAATCAATAGATAAAACTGTTTAACAGATAGTCGGTCCTCATAAAGAGCCAAAACAAGTTGAGGATCTAAGAGGAACTCTAAAGAGTTCAGATGAATTCTAAAGACTTCAGCTAACCGTCAACTCCAGAAGATCGTGAAATGAAAAAAGTAGCAGCACGGTCCAAATGCCGATTTAGTAGAAGAAATAGAGAAAGAACATGACACGGGCTAAAAACCTATAAGAGTCTACCTTCAATGTATTCGGGAGGACGACGGTTCAATACCGCGTCCGGCCATCCTGATTTACGTTTTCTGTGATTTCCCTAAATCGCTCCAGGCAAATTCCGGGATGGTTCTTTCGCTAATCCAATGAGACCGATGACGTAGCTGTTTGGTCTCTTCCCCAATCAACTCTACCTCCTATAAATACATTTATTTAATAATGCTGCTAATAAATGCTGCAAATAAGAATATCACCTAGTGCCAGACAAATAGTTTCATAGCCGGTTTCGCTAAGCAAATCATCATTTTCTTGGAGCGTGAAAAGGCATTGCTTCATTACGTTTCCTTGTTATAACGCCATGATCAGTTTGAATACTTGTGAGTCCTAGTCGTCTTTCTTTCGAATGTCGCTTATTTGCTGCTGTTATAATCCCTCAAGTCGTCTTCGATCCCTGATGACGTGATGAAAGGTGTCCCTCCATCCACTCATGGATGAGTTTTTAGTCCTCAGTTCTTATAGAGTCATTCCAGCATTTTCCTTGATGTCATCTAACCACGTTCTCCCTGGATTTCCCCTGTGTATTTGATCTTCTCCGAGCATTACAGGTTTCTCTAGTGACTCTACTGCTCCCATTGTATGTGCCGCAAGTACCTTAATTTCATGTGCAATATTTCGGCCTTCAAAGTTACTTCTCATTTAATTTTTTCATCAACTTTTTTATTCTTCATTTTTTCAGTCCGTGAGATCATCAGGCTCCTTCTTCAAACCCGCACTTCAAAAGAATCGATTTCCTGATGCGAATGTCAATTTCACTGTCCAAATCCTCCGTACAAATCGAGGTACAGGATTACAGTTTCGGCCATTTCTATTTTGACTAGTATCGACAGTTTCTTTTCCTTTAGCAATTCCGTTAATTTAATTTATACCCTGTTCTCATTACGTCAGTGCAAGATCTGATTTTTGCTATCGTTATCCCAATGATAAATATTTATTCTCCACCTACCACCATATTAATCGTCGTTCCTGTTGTCAAAATACTTGTTTTCTTCAAACTTAGCCTTAGGCCAACTTTTTCCTTCTCTTTTCTTATTTTGTCCACTGCCTGCTATGAGTCTTGTGTCATCCACATATCTTGAGCTGATGATGGAATAGCCCCAGTACACCTGCTGAAAAGAAAAGAAATAGACATCACTGTCTTACTGTAATATCAGTTCCTAAAGTTACCAAATTTTTTGCTATACTTTTACTGGTTTTTGTACATATTAGCTGTATAAGGCGCTCTGGTACTCCCGTAAAGCCTAGTGAGTTAGTACTTTCAGCATTCCTGGGTGGCTACACAGTCAAATGCTTTGCTGAACTCTGTAACACACATGTATAAGTTTTGTGATATTCCCTGACCTTCCCTATTATTCATTTTACGTTTGATATTTAGTCTCTTGTGCTTCCACCCTATCTGAATCCATGTTGGAAAATCTCTGTGCACGTACAGTTTTAATCGGTTCTGGATTGGCACAATACCTTTATTAATTCAGTTGCTTTATTCCGTGCTCTTTAGTAGCCTTATTTCGAGAGTATTGGACCCTGGAGCTCTTCTATGAGCAATTCCTTGTAGGGACCCATCATACCCCGACTGTTCTTGTATGGTTTTTCAGAACTGTTTCCATCTACTAACTATGTCATTCCTATCAGCTTCTCGTCAATAAACTCAAACACCCCGATACTTTAAAGAATCGAACCGCAACGTGTAAAACACTGGTAGACAGTAGTCTCAGTAATTAGCACTCCGTTAGTTTCTCACGCATCTCATTGTTTATGATGTTATAGCCACTGAAATCTGTGCCGTAAAATGATATACTTTTGCTGTTAGAGTCAGTGATCCATGTAGATACCGAATGTAAAATGTGGTGAAAAATAGTATTAGCATTAAAGTAACGAATAAAATCGTCATACCCGATGCTGAAGCTTTGCTGTATGAACTGCAAATCATAGCAAGAAATAAACTTTTTCCTTATCATTTTTTGTAGGGGTGTCAGCAAGAAAAACATTCGAAAAAGTTTGAAATTAAGTGGTAAAGTTTGTTGGAACTGGCCAAGAGTTCATATTATTATATACTGGATAATTAACGGCTGCGAAATTTGCACGCCGTTAGTTAATCTGACTGTATTCAGTTCTAAATGTTAAGTCTTGAACCGTAGGAGGAAGCTAGGGAAAGGATGTTGTTACGGCTGGCCGGTATCCTCTTTCTTGAACACGAACACACATGTGGATTAAAACGCTTCTTTAGTTACAAGAACGTGCCATTTTACTTATCTTGAATAGAGTCCATGTTCCGTGGTACAAGCTCAACAGTAATAGTCCTCTTGCAGAGAATATCGGTAATCTAGCTATTACAGACTTAAGTATCGCAGCTAATCTCGATCTGTTTGCTATGCACTGTCGTCGACTGAGTGAGTCAGTGAGTCAGTGAGTTGAATGACTGAGCCCTCCGGTCAGCAGCGGTGGCCTAAATACATGCTGTCAGGAGGGCGTTGGCTGCATATTGCTTGTCAGTGTGTCTCTGACCTCTCTCGTGACAGGCGCGCTTGATCCAGCACCTAATATCGTTCTTCGCGCTAAATCTTTGCCGACCGATGTGCTAGCAACGCTGACACCAGCACACTAAACGTTATTAGCTCTGTCAATGTATTAAATATTTAGTGTATGGTTATACCTGTTAATGTGGAGATCATGACAGCACTTTAAACACTTGAATTTAGTCAACAATTTTATCAATTACTCAAAATCAAATTTTTATTGGCGACATGGAAGCCGTTAGGTAAACCACCTGCAACTGGGTCGTGGTGAATTGCTGACCATTTTAGCAACTTAACGAAATTCCCACAAATTTATGTGCATGCAGGACACAGTGGGAAGCCAGCTATCAGCCGAAGGTCATCAGTCTCTTGACATTCACCTTTATTAGCTGCATGTACTGAAATATGTCTTCCTCTACAGTTTCTGCCCTCTACAGTTCCCCCAACTACCATATAAGTTATTTTCTAATGTCTGAACACATGTCCTCCCATCTTGTCCTACCTTTTTGTCAGTGTTTTCTATACATACCTTTCCTAGTCAATTCTGTGAAGAAGCTGCTCATTCCTTACCTTATAGTCCACCTAATTTTCAATATTCTCTTGTAGCTACACATCTTAAACGCTTCAATTCTCTTGTGTTCCGACTATACCACAATCCATGTTCCACTACCGTTCACTGCTGTGCTCCAAATATACCTTGTCAGATATTTCTACCGCAAATTAAGTCCTATGTTTGATACTATGAGACTTCTCTTGGTCAGGAATGTACTTTGTGCCTGTGCTAGTGCCCTTTTATTGTCTTCCTAGATAGTAGAATTCCTTAACTTCGTCCATTTCATGATCCCCAGTTCCGATGTTTAATTTCTCGCTGTTATCTTTTCTGCTACTTCTTATTACTTTCACCTTTCTTCGGTTTGCTCTCAATTCGTATTCTGTACTCAGTTCCACTCAATAGATCCTGTTATTCTAATTCACTTGCACCGAGGAGATCAATATCAAAATCGAATCTTATTACTGATATCCTATCGCTCTGCATTTTAATTCCCCTCTTGTATCTACTTTATTCTTCCTTCGTTGCTTCATCTATGTATAGGTTGAACAGTAGGGGTGAAAGAGTGCATCCATGTCTTACAACCGAGCGAGGTGGAGCAGTGGTTAGCACACTGGACACGCATTCGGAAGGACGACGGTTCAATCCCACGTTTGGCCATCCTGATTTAGGTTTTCCTTCAAAAAAATGCCTCTGAGCACTATGGGACTCAACTGCTGAGGTCATTAGTCCCCTAGAACTTACAACTAGTTAAACCTAACTAACCAAAGGACATCACAAACATCCATGCCCGAGGCAGGATTCGAACCTGCGACCGTAGCGGTCTTGCGGTTCCAGACTGCAGCGCCTTTAACCGCACGGCCACTTCGGCCGGCTAGGTTTTCCTTGATTTCCCTAAATCACTCCAGGCAAATGCCGAGATGGTTCCTTTCAAAGGGCACGCCGAATTCCTTCCTCATCCTTCCCTAATCCGATGAGGCCGATGACCTCGCTGTCTGGTCTCCTCCCCCTAAAACAACCAACAACCTGTCTTACACCCATTTTAATCCGGGCACATCATTCTTTGTCTTCCAGTCTTAATTTACTCTCTTGGTTCTTCAACATGTTGTATATTACCCGTCTTTCTCCATACCTTACCCATGTATTACTCACAATTTCGAACATGTTGATATTGTCAACCTCTTTTCCCATGTCAACAGGTCCTATGAACGTGTCTGCATCCGTTATCAGAACTGCCTCACTGGCGCCTTTAGCTTTCTTAAAGCCAAACTGATCGTCATCTAACAGATAGTCAATTTTCTTCGCAATATTCTGTGTTCTATTCCAGTCAGCAACTTGGAAACAGGAGCTGTTAAGTTGATTGTACGATAAGTCTCGTAGTTGTCGAATCGTGTAATCTTCGGAATTGTGTGGATGAGGTTTTTCCGAAAATCTGATGGTATATCGTCAGTCTTATATATTATACACACCAATGGAAATAGTCGTTTTTTTACCAATGCCCCCAATGATTTTAGAAATTCTAGCGGACTGTTATCTGTCCTTCTGCCCTTATTTGTTTTTAAGTCTACAAAAGCTCTTTTTAAATTCTGATTCTAGTAATGGATCGCCCTGTCTACTAATGTTTCTTCTCACATCATCAAATAATTCCTCCCCCTCGTACAGGCCTTCAGTATACTCTTTCTACCTGTCCACTCTCTCCTCAGGATTTAAGAGTGAAATTCCCATTGCACTGTTAATGTTACTCCTTTGCTTTTAATTTCACCGATGATTGTTTTTACTTTTCTATATGCTTAGTCGATCCTTACGACTATAATTTTTATTCGATTTTCAAATTTTTCATGCAGCCATTTCGCCTCAGCTTCTTTGCACTTCCTGTTTACTTCATTACTAAGTGATTGATATTTCTTTATTCCTGAAGTCGTCTCAACATTTTTGTGCGTCCTTCCGCCGTCGATCAACTGAAGTATTTTTTCTGTTACCCATGGTTTCTTCGCAGTTACTTTCTTTGTCTCTATGGTTTTCTTCCCAGTTTCTCTGATTCCTCCTGTTAGAGATGTCCATTCCCATTCAACTGAACTGCCTACTAAGCAATTCATTATCGCAGTGTCTATAGCCTCAGAGAACTTCAAGCGTATCCCTTCACTTCGTAATGTTTCCATGTTCCATTTTGTTTGGGCATTGATTTTCCCTGACTAGTCTGAAACTTCATTCTAGTCTTCATCATTACTAAACTGTTAGCGGAGCCTCCATCTGCTTCTGGATGCGCCTTAAGATCTGGTATCTGATTTCGGAATCTCTACCTATCCGTGATGTAATCAAATTAAAATCTCCCCTTATGTGCCCGCCTTTTGCAGTTATACCTCCTCGTCTTATGGTTCCTCAACAGAGTATTCGGTATAACCATCTGAAATTTATTGCAGAATTTAGTCTTTTTCCACTCTCAATACTACTACCAAACCCACATTTCCCTGTAACCCTTTCGTCTACTCCAACCCATGCAACCGCATTCCAGTCTCTCATGACTATCAGATTTTCCTCTCCCTTTACTTAACTGAACTACCCATTTAATGTCCTCGTATACTTTCTCTACTTCAACATCTTCTGCTTCTGACGCCTGCATATACAGTACATACGAACTATTGTTGTCGGTGTTGGTTTGCTGTTGATTCTGATGCGAAACACCTTGTCACTGAATTGTTCAGAGTAACTTACTCTCCACCCTACTTTCTTATTCATAACTAATCCTTCTCCCGGTACACCTTTTTGTGCAGCTTAACGTTGACCTATACTTGTGTGACAAGATATCGTTGACCTCTTTCCGTTTCACTTCGCTGACCCCCACTATATCTAGGCTGAGCCTTAGCAATTCCCTTTCCAGATTTCCTAGCTGCCCTATTACGTCAAAGCTTCTGGAATGCCACCTCTGTCTCGTAGAACGATACCATTTCGTTGTCTAACCAGCCTTTTTCTCATGGTTACCTCCCGCTTGGAGATGAGAATGATGGACTAGTCCGGAATATTTTGCCAATGGAGAGATCAGCATGACACTTTTTCAATTACGGGCAACACACATACTGTCGATACTACCACTTGCCAGAACGTCAAGCAAGGCGAGGGTCGAAGCCATCCTCGTGACAGAACTCAATCAGCTGTGAATCTTGGCTATTAGGTGGAATTTAAGGCAATCAGATGTAGACGGAATGTTCGAGAAAGATAATGATGCGGGTCGTATACAACCAGTTATGAGCGGGAAAAAGCTCTTTATATGTATGAAGGATAGACACTTCATGAGAGTATAAAAGTACTGTCATAGACAGAATAAAAAACTGCCGAGGGCCGGTAGGACTCGCTCACTCAGGGTTCCATACAACCTTAATTACGTCCACTAAGTATTGATGCACTTCAGGAATCGGGGATCTTTTAGCTGTTAACGACACTGGTACTGACAAGATATCGCTACTGGGCATTCCAGGTCTTTTTAATTTCAATTTCGAAGTCAAATAAGAAATGACAAAATATATATTTTTCACCTGCTATAATTATAAATTAACAATTTTATGATTCTTTTCCTTTTCTTTTACCGTGAAACCTTTCTTATTGCGAGGTTTCGTGAATGTACCTCAAGGGAAGGAACCTTGTAAGTTGCAATGAGTGAGCTTGCGAGTATCAAAATATGTGACATAGTTGGCTGCAACTTTTGGTTGCATTCACTTTGTAGTAGTAGTAGTAGTAGTAGTAGTAGTAGTATCTTACTCTCCCTTACGGCAGGTCTCGTCATGGATTAAGCCTCTTCCAGTTTTGTCTGTCCATAGCCAGTCTCTTCATTTCTGAATATTTGTATCCTTTGATATTGTCCAGCATTTGATATCTTCTTTTTCCCCTTCCTCTTTTTCCCTCCAGCATTCCTTCTATTCTTACCTTCAATAAACAGTCCCTCCTCAAACAATGTCCAATTCAGTTCAGTTTTCTCTTCTTGACTTAGTAGCTAATGTTATTATACCGCCAAGGCAAAGTAGATCGTAGCATGTTACATAAATTTCAACTTGATACGTATCAGTTTCTGAGAAAAAAAGGGATCTTAATAGACAGACAGACGACCAGGCAGTCTGATAACAAATGACAATTTTTTTCATTGATATAATTACAAATTAAAAATTTTCGATACTTTTTTCCACCGGTTATACTGTAAAACGCTGCATCTTGGCAAATTTCTTGATTCTGTGTCATGGGAAGCACTTTGCAGGTTTCGTTCAGTGGGTTTGCAAGTGTGAAAAAAGGTCACATTAACGGCCGTATCTTTTGGCTGCGTTGACATTTATTACACAGCCTAGTGACTACAGACCTTAGTATGTGTCATAAATTTCAACATACTACGGCTACGCGTTCCTGAGAAAGTGGGGGCCTAACAGACGGACGGGTGGTCAGTCAGATAACAAAGGACAACATTTTTGGGCGTGATATAATTAAAAATTCACAATTTTCGGATTTTTTTTCGTTTGACTGTATCGTGAAACCTTGGGGTCTCGTCATTTTTCATGATTCTAGGTCAACCGGAAGTATCCAGTAGGTTTTGATGAGTGAGTGTTTCAGTATCAAATTATGTTACGTAAATGGGCGTATCTTTTGACTCATTGACTTAGAAGCTACAGTTTTTTCCATCGTCGAGAGATTGTAGAACTTAATACGTGACATAAATTTTAAGTTTATACAGCTACCCATTCCTGAGAATGTTTTGAACGGACAGGCAGACAGCCAGACGGACAGACAACAAAGTATTTCTATAAGGACTCTGTTCTTACCGACTCAGGCACAGAAGCTTAAAAATCAGTAATGGAGTATCTAGCAGTGAAGGAGTAGTAAATGGCTGAGTTTCCAAGAGGAGCCAGTAACAATGGTTGACAGCAGCAGTAGTTCATCCACGAAAAAGTGTTACTCTGTCAATACGGTTTGCTCATTAGTTTTCTTACAGTTATCTTATATACACAGGGTGGTCCATTGATCGAGACCGGGCCAAATATCTTACAAGATAAGCGTCAAACGAAAAATCTACAAAGAGTGAGACTTGTGTAGCTTGAAGGGGGAAACCAGATGGCTCTATGGTTGGCCTGCTAGATGGTGCTGCCATAGGTCAAACGGAAATCAACTGCTGATTTTTTTTCTAAATGGGAACCTCCACTTTTTATTACATATTCTTGTAGTACGTAAAGAACTATGAATGTTTTAGTTGGCCCACATTTTTCGCTTTGTGATAGATAGCGCTGTCATAGTCACAAAGATATGGCTTACAATTTTAGACGATCAGTTGGTAACAGGTAGGTTTTTTAAATTAAAATACAGAACTTAGGTACGTTTGAACATTTTATTTCGGTTGTTCCAATGTGATACATGTACCTTTGTGGATTTATCATTTCTGAGAACGCATGCTGTTACAGCGTGATTACCTGTAAATACCACATTAATGCAATAAATGCCAACTTCAATGCATTTGGCAATACGTGTAACGACATTCCTCTCATCAGCGAGTAGTTTGCCTTCCGTAATGTTCGTACATGCATTAACAATGGGCTGACGTTTGTTGTCAGGCGTTGTCGGTTGATCACGATAGGAAATATCCTTCAACTTTTCCCACAGAAAGAAATCCGGGGATTTCAGATCCGGTGAACGTGCGGGCCATGGTGCTTCGACGACCAATCCACCTGTCATGAAATATGCCATTCAATACCGCTTCAACCGCACGCGAGCTATGTGCCGGACATCCATCACGTTGGAAGTACATCACCATTCTGTCATGCAGTGAAACATCTTGTAGTAACATAGGTAGAACATTACGTAGGAAATCAGCATACATTGCACCATTTAGATTGCCATTGATAAAATGGGGGCCAATTGTCCTTCCGCCCGTAATGCCGCACCATACATTAACCCGCCAAGGTCGCTGATGTTCCATTTGTCGTAGCCATTGTGGAATTTCCGTTGCCGAGTAGTGCATATTACGCCGGCTTACGTTACCACTGTTGGTGAACGACGCTTCGTCGCTAAATAGAACGCGTGCAGAAAGTCTGTCATCGTCCCGTAATTTCTCTTGTGCCCACTGTCAGAACTGTACACGACGTTCAAAGTCGTCGCCATGCAATTCCTGGTGCATAGTAATATGGTACGGGTGCAATCGATGTTGATGTAGCATTCTCAACACCGACGTTTTTGAGATTTCCGATTCTCACGCAATTTGTCTGCTACTGATGTGCGGATTAGCCGCGACAGCAGCTAAAACACCTACTTGGGTATCATAATTTGCTGCAGGTCGTGGTTGACGTTTCACATGTGGCTGAACACTTCCTGTTTCCTTAAATAACGTAACCATCCGGCGAACATTCCGGACACTTGGATGATGTCGTCCAGGATACCGAGCAGCATACATAGCACACGCCCGTTGGGCATTTTGATCACAATAGCCATACATCAACATGATATCGACCTTTGCCGCAACTGGTAAACCGTCCATTTTAACACGGGCAATGTATAACGAGTCAAATACAGTTCGCACTGGCTACGAACTTATACGTTTGTGACTATTACAGCGCCATCTATCACAAAGTGAAAAAAGTGGTCAACTAAAACAATCATATTTCTTTACGTACGACGCGAATATGTAATAAAAAATGGGTGTTCCTATTTTTAAAAAAACGCAGTTGATATCCGTTTGACCTATGGCAGCGCCATCTAGCGAGCCAACCATGGCGCCCTCTGGTTTCCCCCGTCAAGATAGACGAGTTTCGTTCTTTGTAGTTTTTTCGTTTGATGCTTATTTCGTGATATATTTGGCCCGGGAACTATTAATGGACCACCCTGTATAAGTCATTGAGTATTGCAGGACAGAGGTAACATGTCTTTGTCTCAAATAGCAATGTAATGAATTTCATTTGATAATAGGAACTAGTAGTTGTATAGTATGTTTCTGCTGTGAAATAGGCCAAGGATAAAGTGATTAGTAGTGGTGCCATGAGGCTAAGTGGCCGTTGACTGACTGGACTTCACTCGTCTCTGAGCTAGGCAGCCAAGATAGCGCATTGTAATAGTGACTGAAACAAGAAGCCAATTTGCTCTTGTAAACTGGTGATGGGGAATCCATATGTAATAGTTGAAAAGGATTTCGACAGTCAAAATTGGTGTTAAATGTGGCTTACACATTAAAGGGTGTCCCACCCAACTTTGCCACTTCATATACTTCCGAAATGAAACAAAATGTGAAAAATGCTATGCCATCGTTTTCACACAATTCGCGGGGATGCATAATCTCTAAAAGTAAACACACGTCACTTTCTACACAAAGTTACGTTCCTTTTTGGCACATGTTTGTTTTTACTGGCAACGGCCTTGCCGCAATGGTAACACCGATTCTCGTCAACTCACCGAAGTTAAGCGCTGTCGGCAAGCGGGGTGAACTCAGCTCTTGTAAGGCAAACTGAGTAGCTACTTGACTGACAAGTAGCGGCACCGGTCTCGAAAACTGATAACTGCCGGGAGAGCGGTGTGCTGACCACATGCCCATCCGCGTCCAGTGACTCCCCTGGGCTGAGAGGATGACGCAGCGGCCGGTCAGTACCGTTGGGCCTTCCAAGGTCTGTTCTGTCGGAGTTTAGTTTTTTTGTTTCTTCTGCCGAAATGAAAACTAGAGGTAGAATTAGTAATAGCGGACATTGACTGATCCGAACCTTATACCTTCTGGAATACTTAGACTTCAAATAACGAGAACGGTGCCGCATTTCTTGTCATAATGCTGAAATTCCGTAATGCAGGTTGCAATCACTCTCATGAAGCCTAAAGCAGTCAACGCTCGCTCAGCAGGTCATGGCATATAATGTGGCGCCATTGCCATCCTTTTAGCGTCTACCTATTTCAGGAGGATTGGGGTCTAGAACGGTGGAAACAAGTCTACCGTTACGAACCGCACCTCTACTTTTCACTTTCATAGAAAAAAGTACTTGCGTCATTTAAAAAAATCCAACTTTGTTTTGAAAGTGAGAATTGTTTACATTTATGGACTGTACATTCCTGCCCAACGTGTGATCCTCTGACATAAGTACATCCCTGGCCAATTGGATTTTTCACATTCTTTTTCAGAAAAACATGAAGTGGCAGAGTTAGAGAACTTGCATTTAAATGTGTCTAGTGGTAAATAAACCGGTTAAAGAGTTCATACCAATTTGAAACCACCATCCTTGTCCAAGATTCTTCTCTGTTCCCAACAACAACCCTAAACAACCAAGCAGGTTCTACACCATCTCGACTTCATTATAAACAATAATGTCATAGATCTCTTGGTTGTGCCACACAGGCCTCCCAAATTCTGTACTGATACCTCAGATCTGTGTTGGGATACGACAGGGTTGCCAGTTCGTTCCCGACCACAAGCAACTATATGGTATTAGTTTACAGAGCAGAGGCAGAACCCGGCTCTTCAAATATGGTGTATGCACAGTCGGCCGCCTTCCTGCACGTCTATCTGTCTGAAAGGACCAGTGATCACAAAAGGCCCAAAAAAGGGCTTTAAATATAGTGTGATGTGATTGCTGTCTGTGAAGGTACTTGTTTTGTTATGGCGGTACTGCCTCTCGACCGTTTCCATCTGCTTGGCCATACAAAAATTCTACCCCTACTTGTCCCAGACCACTGTGCTGCTTACAGTACTCGGTGCCAATCACACAACCTGCGACACACTAGGAACACACTGCAAGCGATCAGAGGAACTGTCATTCGTCAGCGCCAACTATCACGCCAACGATGCATTTATGGACACATGTTCATAGGACCTGTTTTACTCTACTTCTAGTCAGGAAACCGTCACTGCAGGTTGTTGGTATTATTAATGTTCACTCTGCATACGATTTCTGGAAGTTTCTCGAAACTCCTTATGTTCCTTGTGTTTCAATAATTTAGAACATTCCACGTCCATCTACGAGTTGTGGTTGTCTGTTGCTATTCATAATAAACGTGTTTTCAGTACTAATTGTAAGTATGCACTGAGGAACGAGCTTTTAGATGTAGTCATGAAAGTGGTAACGTAATGACAATATAAACTGTTGTGGGTTATATGAAATTCAAATTTCCGCCGGTGATCTTGAAGCAAGAGAAAGTGTGAGTGAAGCTCGCCACTGCTTCACGTCGCCGTGTTGTGCGACGCGTCACGATCTCTGAAAGGACGCGGCGCGTGCAAAAGTTTCGTTGTTTTTGCGACCGCTGCGGCCGAGACACGTCCCCCGGTGGAGCCGCTACGGCAGCGCTTCCCCTGGCCATCACGGGGGACGGTTTCTTCTGCGCTACGTGGGCGAGCACGATAAGCGAAGTTTACGTCGCACCGAATCGATGACCGCGTCCCGTGCGTCAGCGCGGCTCGCCGCCCACACAGATAGCGAACGGTAGCTGGGTCCAGCGTCCGCCATAGAGGCGCTTTGTCTTCGGGACGAGAAAAGCCTCCACCGAAACAGGCAGCAGATATAGGTCTCCGCCGAACGGCTTTTCCTCATGCTGCTTGCACCTGAATGTAGAGCGCCCCCAGCAGTGCTGTAGAACTACCGCAGGCTACCGTAAGTAATCGTAGACCACGGTAATTTTCCCACTAGCGTTGCTCAACTGACAAGGAGACGGCAAGACCGTAGGGTCTGGGATTTGTCCGCAATTTTGTGTGGTGAAAGAGGACCCTTACACCTCAAGTGGTTAAAATGTTAGGATGCACTACTCGGAAAATCCCGGGAAAAATCAAACCAAAGTTTTCTTAGGTGCCTTATGAGTATAAAATGTTAATCCAGTGCCGACCCACCGTGGCCTACATGGTTAACGCTAGGACCCTTACGCCAGAGGTCTTGGGTTCGATTCCTCCTCCGGCACTTTTTTTTCTTCTGTTGCTTGCAAAATTGCAGCACATTGTTACAGAAGAATCGTGAAATTAATTCCCCGGAAGATTGTGTAAAAATTCATTCTATAATTCACCATCAGTTATCGTCACCAATATTCCGAGACATGAGTCAATATGCCTGGTTTGCCTCAAAATTATCAGAAACTCAAACATTTTCGTAAATGTTAATGGGGCATGTTTTTGTACAGATTTATTCCAAACGCCCTGTGATTGAAAAATATCCGCCTTTATATGTTGCGCAAGACATCCCAAAAATTATAGCTTTGTTTGTTTTTACGATAATTACCACTGCGGTTCATGTTTGTAATTATTATATGTATAAAAACTAAATGTTTCCCAATCGACTTTGTTAATCTGATTAAAAACTCAATGTTTCCCCTAATATAATTTACAATTAAAAATGGAAAACCCACCGCCATGAATTGTGTTGTTGGACAAAAAGAAAATAATTTTTATTCAATAATGTAACTAATTTTTTAAAGTAATGTAGGTTTGCAAAACTTTCTGAATTACTGGTGGAATAACAAAAGAAAATGAAAGAGATGAAAAAAAGTGCCAAAGGAGGAAACGAGCCCCAGACCTCTGGCGTAAGACTCCAAGGCCTAAACATCTACGCCAGACGGCGGCTCGGCAATGGACTAACATTTTATACTCATAAGGCACCCAAGAAACTTTGGATCGATTTTTCCCGGGATTTTCCGGGTAGGGCGTCCTAATATTTTAACCACGGTAGGTGTTAGAGGTCCTCTTTAACCACACAAAATTTCCGACACATACCCGACCCCACGGTGGTGCCGTCTCCTTGTGAGATCGTAACCGTGTTACCTGTGTGTTCTGTGCGCCACCTAATTTTGATCATTTTGTTTGCACAGATATTCAGTGTTTTACTAGATTCCCTAGAAACTGGAAGCCATGAAATGTCTACAAACTGAGTGGTGATATCTCTTTCTGTCTACTAGTTAAAAATATACAGTAGTTTTAGAAAAATTTAAACTGTCAGTGTTTGATTCAGGTTTTATTGGAAAATAGTCGATTTGTATCGTGAGACAGAGGGATGTGTGGTAAACATAAAAAACATAGATTTATCATACAGTACTAGAAAACGCAGTTTCTTGAAAAAAATAAAGTTAAAAAAAAAACACAAAACGAAATCGCCGCGTGAGATTAGCCGAGCGGTCTGTGGCGCTGCAGTCATGGACTGTGCGGCTGATCCCGGCGGAGGTTCGAGTCCTCCCTCGGGCATGGGTGTGTGTGTGTGTGTGTGTGTGTGTTTGTCCTTAGGATAATTTAGGTTAAGTAGTGTGTAAACTTAGGGACTGATGGCCTTAGCAGTTAAGTCCCATAAGATTTCACACACATTTGAACATTTTTTTTTTTTTATCAAAACGAAATCATGTCAAATATTGTTTCAGTACTTCGATGAGCATCTATGAAACTGTGTTATTAATAAACAATTTTAGCACTCATCAACAATAAGAGGATAACTGTCGCCATATCAGGATGAAGGAAGTTCTATTGAGCATAAAGTAGCAACAATAATTATATAGAATTCTTTTTTATGTTTGTGGATGTTAACTGTACTTGATCGAAAGTATTGCTTTGGTTACATGCGAGTGCAGAAGTTAAGCAATCGATTAATTTTTATTACTTATAAAATTCAATTTACATTTTGTAAGAAAATAAAACACTCAGCTGACAAATAAAAAACCAAGAGAATTCGTCATCTCCCAGTTTATGTCTCTCTCTCCCTCTCTCTATCTCTCTCTCTCTCTCTCTCTCTCTCTCTCTCTCCCTCTCGCCTTCTCTCTCTCCCTCTTACATATTCTACATCTACATCCATACTCCGCAAGCCACCTGACGGTGTGTGGCGGAGGGTACCTTGAGTACCTCTATCGGTTCTCCCTTCTATTCCAGTCTCTTATTGATCGTGGAAAGAAGGATTGTATGCCTCTGTGTGGGCTCTAATCTCTCTGATTTTATTCTCATGGTCTCTTCGAGAGATATATGTAGGAGGGAGCAATATATTGCTTGACTCCTCGGTGAAGGTGTGTTCTCGAAACTTCAACAAAAGCCCGTACCGAGCTACTGTGTGTCTATCCTGCTGAGTCTTCCACTGGAGTTTATCTATCATCTCCGTAACGCTTTCGCGGTTACTAAATAATCCTGTAACGAAGAGCGCTGCTCTCCGCTGGATCTTCTCTATCTCTTCTATCAACCCTATCTGGTACGGATCCCATTCAGTTATGTTTCTTTCCCTACCAATGCTACGAATATTACCGGTAGTCCTATCATTTACTACGTCATTATTACCGAAATGTTGGTTAGGTAGAGGGCAACTCTAGGTCCCAGTATTCAGCGTGCGCCAGATATAGGCACTGAGCTGGTCAGGCTGCATGCATACTCGTTCGTAGACAACAATAAGACGTTAACGTTAATTCAGTCTTATTGTACTGTTATAAAAAATTTTATCGGTTTGCTTGCCGTGTCAGATTTTGATAGGACCTGTCTTCCGACCAACTAAGAGTGGAGAGGAGATGTTACGCCCGATCGAGGACAATCTAGGCCTCAAGGTTCCAGAAATTTATAAGCTTCCACGTGAGTCCTGAAGCAAATGAAACGGGACGCTAATGGTACATCAGATGTTAGGAACGAGAACCAGCATTCCACGAACACAGCCTTAAAAGTAAACGCAGAGTAATGCGTTAGGAAACTGAAATATTTCCCACGCCTCTGAAACTTTTTCTTTTCAGGTTGTTTCATTCCGTTTTCCAAGAGGAGCGACGGTGGACTGGCTGCGTAGCAATACTCCGCTCTTCAGTCAAAAGAGATGAGAAAGTTAAAAAGGTGAAATGAAAATTTTTATAGAATGAACTATATAAAAATGTTTTAAAACACGTAAAAAATGGCTGTTGAGTTATGATATTTAAATTAAAGCGACGGACAGGGCTGTTTGACATTTTAAAAAAATTGCCGTAAGGTCATATGATTTTCGGTTTATACTTCTGCTATGCACACACACGACCGTATCGATTTCTGGCATCAGTGCGCCTTTACACAAATAAAAAATTTTCTGTAGTCGGAGATGCCAGGAGTGGAGAGCGATTTTAAGAGTGCACCGGGAGGGCCTTAAGTCATCGGCACACGGACCATGCATCCGAACGTTGAGCGTTGAGCGTGCCGAGTTTCTGACGTCATAGCGTGGAATAGCGCGTTATGGAGTCTTTCCGAACGTGCAGAGCAATATCTGGCACGTCAGATATTCTGAGCGTGCGTCTGAGCGTTGACCAATGAGATGGCACAACTCTATCTACGTCACACACACGCCGTCTCCCTTCAGTACAGAGTTGTGAGGCGCCATATTGGCATACATTTCAAGCTTATATGTATATATGCTGTTTCTGAGCACCAGCAAATTCAGACTCACTGGAAAACCCGTTGTTAACTGTGTGATTCGTCCCAATAAAATAACGAGAAACATCATATTCATGGCAAAAGAATTATTGTAACTTGCGTATTATGAGAGTAGGCTATTTCAAGGCAGCAACACACGGAAGATCCACTAAAACGCATTGTTCTTGGTACAATTTGTTATAATTAAATTTCAGTTAGTAACAATTCTGCCATAAGGTTTTCTGAAATGGGTAACATACTTTGATTACTTACATTATATGTGTTGCTGGTTTAGCGTTCGCCGGCATGGTAACTCAGCGCGTTCGGTCAGAGGGGCCAATCGGCACGGTAGCTCAGCGTGTTCGGTCAGAGAGCTGGTTGGCCTCTGTAATAAAAAAAACTGAGTGGAAGGAGCAACAAAACGAACTTGACCGGATGTCATGTGACGTCCGCAACGACCAAACACATCGATCAACAACGAAAAAAAAGAAAAAAAGTGGGATAGCTGCCCTCTGTAATAAAAAAACTGAGTTAATGGAACAACGACGAACTGAAATCGGTGTCTTGCGACGTCCGCCCCGAGCAGATGAAACGAACGAAAACGATCAAAATGAGATTAAAAAAAAAGCGTAATGAACAGCATCACTGTTTTGTATTGGTTTGATAGTTGGGGCGGAGGTTCGCGTCTGCACACTACCAAATTTTATTTCGTAACATTCGCTTTTTTATTAGGTTCTGACACTGAATTATTAGTTTAATATAAGTATATACAATAATATTTGATATTATGTAAGTATAAGTTCACCGTTTTTTGAGGGGTGACTTTGTTCGATTGGCTTACTCTACAGGACAGCTTGCGCTACTTGTATAAAGATATTTCGCTCCTTTTTCCTTTACGCTTCGTAATTCACATGTTGCAAAGATTCTGCTACTGGGCAGGAACAGTGATTAAGTAAGACTGACCTTGGGGTTTTACTAAAATGCGGAGAAGTATTCCAAATTTGTACCCTACTGTTTGTAATGGAACTTTTATATGTCTCTGTCCTTATTGATTGGACATGGTACTTTCCTTTTCGTGGACGATGGGGGAAATGTGTGTTTTAATAGAGCTAACGTGGGAATTTTACGCGCGCCCGTTGAGTAAACAGTGTGATTTACGAACTAGAAACATCCCTCAACTGCCGCTGGAGTGCGTTCCGATCGCGTATACCGTGTTGGGGCCCACGTACCGTATGCACAAGTCGCATCGTTCCTGAGCGTTCAGCAGCACGCTGAACTTGGCACGCTCAACGTTAACGTTCGACTGCACGATCCGTATGCCGACGGCTTTACTAGTGGTTTGAACGACAGAAGGCGGAGTAAGCCATGTAGCGCTTATTGGAAGCGCAGCAAGTGCTACAGCGTCGTCTTTAAGCCGTCGGCGCACGGACAGTGCTGTCGATCGTCAACGCTCAGCGTGCTGAGGTCAACGTGCTGCTTAACGCTCAGAAACGAATGGACTTGTGCATACCGTACGTGGGCCCCAACGTGGAATACGCGATCACAACGCACTTCAGCGGCAGTTGCAGGATGTTTCTATTTCGTAAATCACACTGTTTACTAAACGGGTGCGCGTAAAATTCCTATGTTAGCTCTATTAAAACACACATTTCCTCTATTGCCCATATGTTAGCCACATTGTTCTATATGTAATATATACAAATAAAAACTTCAACATCCATGTACATGTCTTAAGACGAAAGGGAAAGTACCATGTCCAATCAGTAAGGACATCGGCTTATAAAAGTTTCATTACAAACAGTGCGATACAAATTTTGCAATAGTTCTCGACATAAGATAAACATTGCTTTACCATTCCCACATTTTAGTAAAACCCCAATGTCATTCTTACTTGATCACTGTTCCTACCCAGTAGCAGAATCTTTGCCACACGTGAATTACTAACGTATAAAGATATTTCGCTCTTTTTTCTTTTACAAGAAGCGCAAGCTGTCTTCTAGATTAAGCCTATCGAACAAACTCACTCCTCGAAAAAAAAGGTGAACTTATATTTACATAACATCAAATCTTATAGTATATACTTATAATAAACGAATAATTAAGCATCAAACCTATTAAAAACGTGAATTTTAGAAAATATTTTTTTGGAAGTAAGTAGACACGGACCGCCGCCTCTTTGGTGGCAGTCGCGCTACCCACTAAGCTAATTCAGCACAATTGCGGGACGTCCATTTCTAGCATCCTTCAACTTCCTAAAGGCATTAATTGTAGCTATGTTACTAACTGAAATTTAATTATAACAAATTGTACCAAGAACAATGCGTTTTAGTGGATCTTCCGTGTGTCGCTGCCTTGAAATAGCCTACTCTCATAATACGCAAGTTTCAATAATTATTTTGCCACGAATATGATGTTTCTCATTCTTTTATTGCAACGAATCACACAGTTAACAACGGGTTTTCGAATGATTCTCAAGTTTCTGGTGCCCAGAAACGGCACATATACGGATAGGCTAGAAATGAAAGTCAATATGGCGCCTCACAACTCCGTGCTGAAGGGAGATGAAGTGCTAGTGACGTATGTGGTGTTGTGCCGTCTGATTGGTCAACGCTCAGACGCACGCTCAGATTATCTGACATGCTAGATATTGCTCTGCACGTTCAGAAAGACTCCCGAACGTGCCATTCCACGTTATGAGGTCTGAAACTCGGCACGCTCAACGTTCGGATGCACGGTCCGTGTGCCGACCGCTTTAGTGATGGGTCGACGGCCAGGAGGTTGTTGTTTAGTAGGCGGATGGCGGGAAGCGCATCACATCGGAATTATTGCTTCGCACTGCTACTGAATTTGGTGAGCACAGGCATTCAGTCTGGAAATTGAACTGAGTCAGTCGCCTTGGCTGGAACAATAATTCGTCCGTCTGTCATCGACTCCGGTCGCGTGCAGAGTCATCCTGTGAATTAAAGCCGGCCGGAGTGGCCGAGCGGTTCTAGGCGCTTCAGTCTGGAAGGCGCGACCGCTACGGTCGCAGGTTCGAATCCTGCCTCGGGCATGCATGTGTGTGATGTCCTTAGGTTACTTAGGTTTAAGTAGTTCTAAGTTCTAGGGGACTGATAACCTCAGATGTTAAGTTCCACAGTGCTCAGAGCCATTTTGTAAATTAAACTGCAAGTCTTGGGAGCGTTTTTCCTCTTCTTTTCTGGGACACATTACTTCGGATATAACGCCGAAGAGTTGCTTATCGTTGTCTGTAGTGTCACGAAACTGTAACCTAGCAGTGTTGTGCAAATTTCCATGTTATATGTGGCTAATCGGACGCCTTTCTGTTGTAGATGTTACGGGCTGTGTAAATCATATTGAACTATGTGCATGGTGTTCTAAGAAGCGATGACGGCTTCAGGACACATTGTAATTGTGGGCGCATGTTCTCAGATTCTACTAGCTGAAATTTGCAAGTAAAGAGAGTTAATTAATTTATGTGAATACAAAGCTACGTTTCACTTGGTTTAAATGGTTCAAACTGCCCTGGGCGCTATGGGACTTAACATCGGAGGTCATCAGTCCCCTAGAACTTCGAACTACTTCAACCTAACTAACCTAAGGACTTTACACACGTCCATGCCCGAGGCAGGATTCGAACCTGCGACCGTATCAGTCGTGCGGTTCCGGACTGAAGCCACCGCGGCCGGCGCTACGTTTAACTGTATTGTTCCAAATCGCCTCATGTTCAAGAGGCAGGCTGAACGTAAAGTTGGTTAAGATGGATATTGATAATTTCCCATTCCCAGAGTTTGTTCTTATCTCGGGACTATAGTAAAGTGAGCCGCGTACTGATGTATCTGATACAGATGAAAGGTTGATTTGTGTGCGGCTGCATTAGCTTACATTATGCTTCTGTAAATTGTAATTAAATTTTGTAATAAGTTTTTCATGTAAATATCCTAACGCTGGTTTTCTGACCACTAGTTTGGTTGAACATGAGTTAACTTACTCACATCTCACTATGCCTATGACCAGTTACGTTGCTCTAATGTGAAAGTGGTTCTGAATTTAAGATCAATTTTTTTCAAAAAAAACACCTAAGATGATTTGAATTTTTTAAGGTTATTGGCTCTAATGTTTAAGAAAAAGGAAAACGTAATTAATTTAGGATTTCAATCATTACCTTTATATATCTTGAATGATCTTAAGCTTTTTAATAGATTATTGGTTCTGGTGTTCAAAAAAAGGGGGAAATTGAAGTTTAGAACTTCAGTCAACAATCTAAAAAAATTGCAATGATTTTAATGATTTAAGGATTCGATTGACCTACGATTAGGGGGAGTGTGGATAGTGGGATGGTCGAGTAGTATTTCCGGGTAGTTAAAGTGATTACGGAGTCATTTGTTCCAGCTGGATCGCGTTCTGGGGTGGGTGTAACGTGGAAAAATAGTTGGCTGTAAAGTATTGACAGCTAGGATGGGGATCAGATCATAGCCAATAGGAGATAGGAAAAGATAAGGATGGGGGAGGGGAGGTAGCTGAGTCCTGAAATCGGAAAAGAATAAGGAGCAGCGGGTTAAATCTGATCGAAGGGATAGATGTCGGGTCGAATTCAGTTATCAAGAAATGGGAGTCTGTCTAAACTGAACTGGGATAGGATATGGAGTCCATGTAAATGGAGATGTGTTGATATATGTGCGGCAGCCTACAAATATTTGTCATTAGGAAAGGAAGGAGGGGGGGGGGGGGGGAGGGGAGCAGTGGGAGCCGCGCGGGATTACCCGAGTGGTCTTAGGCGCTGCAGTCATGGACTGTGCAGCTGGTCCTGGCGGAGGTTCGAGTCCTCCCTCGGGCATGGGTGTGTGTGTTTGTCCTTGGGATAATTTAGGTTAAGTAGTGTGTAAGCTTAGGGACTGATGACCTTAGCAGTTAAGTCCCATAAGATTTCACACACATTTGAACATTTTTTAGGAGCAGGGGGAAACAAACAGGGCTGTTGATGTCGACTTTATCGGAAATATCGGTACACGGAAGTGTTCAGTGTTGATGCTTTTGCCAATTAGAGCTCTGTTTTGTAGATTCCATGTGTCGCGTCGTAATTCCTCTACGATATTTTGGGAGACAGACTTGCTACCTTCAGGTGGCCCCTGATGACTGCTGCTCCACTCTTGTCGACATCCTGTATATTCTGTCCGCTATCCTCTGTATCGTTGCCCGTGTGGCCGCTGTCTTGGATGGTGGCGTTGGTGGGGAGAGCAGCGCCCGACTGCGAATTCTGGCCTGCTGTGTCCGCGTCATCGATGTCGGGTGCGGACCTCCCTGACGGGGATTGCTTTTCTTTTCCTAGGCTCAATGCAGTGCAGAATGTTAGAGTTTTTCTCCCTTACCATTGGTCTTTCCCATTGCACAGCCTCCCATTACGTCGTTTCTTTCTCTCTTTCCGGCCATTCTATTCAAGTCTGTCATAATTACCGTGCTTGCCTGTCTTCCATTTCCTTCATCGATTTCCTCCATCTGCTGACATATTTTGTTCACTTACTCTTCGATTGAATCTGATGTTGCCGTAACCAGTGGCGACACTGGATTTAATAACGGAACTTCTGAATTATTTCATTGATTTGGAAATGATACGGCATTCGAACTGTCTATTAGGAACAATATTCTCTATCCATTTTCTAATGCAAATGACAGTGCTGGTCTAAAGTGGCTGCCTTCGTTCATCAGGAAAAATCGAACTTCTGTTTCAAGAGATAAGATCTTAGTGTCTATGGGGGAAATCTCATTTTTTTCTTTTGTCCTAAAAAACAGAACTTGAAAAAATAAATTGCAGTCCGGGCCGATTTTTAAGTATGATTGATCCGGGGACTCCAATCCTACAATCCATAAATGTGTAGATTATTTCGCTGAATAGCGATTCTGTAGTTGACGAGCTTTCATGTGAAGGGAAGGGAAAACTCAATACGATGGTCACCTACATGTCGGATGCTGCTCAGCATATTTCCGAATGATCGTTTTCCCCAAAAACAGATACGATAAGTCCGTTATGAAACTAGCTGCTACTAGACCCACGATGGATCCAATGAGAGCTATTCCGTCACTTCAGATAAAGATTTTACCGATAAACTTAGCAAGGGAGAATCGTATAGCATTTGCGTGTGCTATGATGCCCAGGGGCACTAGTCACAACACGCTTGAACAGCTATAGTACGCGCGCCATGAAAAGCAACGCTGAAGCGATCTGTAGCTGCCACGCGGGATTTTAAAGTTCACCTAAAGAACGCCAGGTGGCGCAACAAGAGCTACAGACCACCAGGTACTTCGCAGGTAATAGAAAGAGGTCACTAGCTGCATCGTAAGACCGCGCCTACAACCGGACACTAGTTACTAGAGGGAAGCACACCTCTCCCTGGATAACAGCTATTGTAGGAAACCCAGGGATCACTGCGAACAGTTCCCGTCAACGAGAACTGAGCGACTGATTCACCTTCTACTTGAAATCCCTCGATTAAGCCCTTGCCACATGCCATCGGCCATGAGACTCGAGCGCAACGAAGTATAGCATTCTGCATTGGAAAAAACCTTTCTTCCATAGTCTTTTCACTGTTTCTAGCTCCAAGGTGTTAGGTGAATCTAAATCCACGGAACTGTAACTGTTGTAAATATAAATTGTGATGAACAGATTTTTGGATTTCGCAAGGGCAATTAAGAATCTATTGTGCTCCCACTGGGACATTCTCTCAATTAGGAAAAACAGACAGCTTTTACCGTCTGTTTGCTAACGAAAGTTGTCAGAAACTGCCTCTTGATGTAGCGTTGATGAAACCTTTGGGAAGTTTCTACATGCAAGTGACTGACAGGAGGCTCTCCGTAAATAATGGCAAGACAGTGAAAAAATATGAAACATCACCACCGCCGAGAACAGCTTATATGAGGACAGCAACAACATCTAAATCAGGGGGTTTAGCGGCCTTTGAATGATGATGTCTTCCCCGAAGCTGATGTTCTTGCTCAAGTTGGCAGCAATAGGCCAGAAGGAAGAAATACAGACAGGGACTGAAATTCTTACTGAAGTTGGCAACGATAGACCACAAGTTATAAACACAGGCAGCGAACTTACTCTCGTTGAAGTTACCAACGATATGCCTGAAGGAGTAAACACAGACGGCCAACTGACATTCTTGCAGAAGTTGGCAACAACAAGGCAGAAGAGATAAATTTAGATAGTGAACTGACATTATTGTTGAAGTTGACAAGAACAGGTCGGAAGGAATAAATACAGTGAACTGATGTTCTTGCTGAAGTTGGCATCAACAGGTCAGAAGGGATAAATGCAGAGAACTGACATTCTTGCTGAAGTTGGCAACAACAGGTCAGAAAGGGTAAATACAGGGAACTGACGTTCTTGCTGAAGTTGTCAACAACCGGACAGAAGGGATAAATGAAGACAGTGAACTGACATTCTGAGTGAAGTTGGCGTCGACAGGCCACAAGAGATTAATACAGACAGTGAACTAACGTTCCTGCTGAAGTTGGCAACAATAGGCCAGCAGGGAAAAATACAGACATCGGAACACAGCCCAACTCTAATATCCACAAATTCTTCCATAAAATTACGAAAGTGAGTGGATGATAATGTTCCATTTACATGTTCTGTTGACCAGAGAGATACTGTTTCTACATGCATTTCATCCAAGGACGAAAGAGGAGCGCCATATTTTCAGGATGCAACTGTAAACGGGAAAGTGGAGGAAACGCAGTCTTGAGCCCATACAAGAAGAAACTGGAACATCTTTTATCTTGTGCGTGGCTCGAGATGTAATGCTGCACAAGACAAGAAACTCTCCCCTAAAAAATCAGTAATAGGTTATGGGAGAAGGCACAAGGTTTCATTTCATCGAAAAGCGACGCCTCAGGCTATGGTCTCACGGTGGATGCAGACATAATGAACGTCCGACGCACTTTCTTTCCAAGAAAATTACTCAACACAGTTTCAGAAGGCAGGAATGTGAATGTCCACTACCTGTTTCCACTGGACCCGAAAACAGAGTGATGAAGCCGACCCTGTAACAGAAAATTATGTATCTCGTTTAATATTTTTGTCTCATTAACAGACTTTATTTCGTGGTATTTTCATTAGTTGGTCTGATATAAATGTGTTTCGTGCAAACGAATATTTTCAAGTTCCTGTGAATAGCATTATTTTGTTGCTGATAATGTTTTGGTACCTTTTTGTTCCCTTTAGTCATTTCATTGTTTTTTTTGTTGTTGTTTTTTACAGTTGTTGTATTTAGTCAAGATGTATTACGATCCTCTAAAACATGTTTTTCATTTTTTTTAATAAAACTTTTAAATTACTTTTCTGTTAATCTTTAAATCCAATTTGACTCGCATAACGTGTGCTAGTAGGTGATACTGGGAACTAGGGTAAGCGGATGTAGGAACGCGGTTTCGGAAAATTCCATTTTCAGTTTTCTTAAACTAAGTTACTCAAGAAGGGTTTAGAAGATACTTTATTAATACAAACAAATGCAGGATAGTTATTTGTATTACTTATTACTTATCCAGCTCATATGATGACATGGATGGAATAATCAACAGAAAACCAAGTCGATATTTCCGTAACTGTCCTAACAGCTCATCTATTCTACAAGCTTTCTTGGAAACGGGACTCGCCTTCCACTGTTTCCAATCACGTGGAACGTTTCATCCGTCCATCGACCTCCATTGGCATACAACAGACTGCTGGTGGAGCATGAGCTATGTCTTACGCATTCTCTGTTTAGAATATAGTCGGTCACAGCGTGCAAAACTGCACACGTGCATGATATGCTGGACGTTTGCAATCCGAAGTTCGGCCTCTCTCAACTTTGCTCAGTCCTTCGCAAAAGTACACAATGTGATCAAAATTATCCGGACGCCTGGCTGAAAATGACTTACAAGTTCGTGGAGCCCTCCATCGGTAATGCTGGAATTCAGTATGGCGTTGGACTACCCTTAGCCTTGATGACAGCTTCCACTCTCACTAGCATACGTTAAATCAGGTCCTGGAAGGTATATTGGGGAATGACAGATCATTCTTCATGGGGTGAGGTAAGGTATCGATGTCGGTCGCTGAGGCCTGGCACGAAGTTGGCGTTCCAAATCATCAGAAAGGTGTTCTATAGGATTCAGATCAGAACTCTGTGCAGGTCAGTCCATTACACGGATGTTATTTTCCTGTAACCACTCCGCTACAGACCGTGAATTACGAACAGGTGCTCGACCGTGTTGAAAGATGCAATCACCATCCCCGAATTGCTCTTCAACAGTGGGAAGCAAGAAGGTGCTTAAAACATCAATATAGTCCTGTGCTGTGATAGTGCCAGGCAAAACAACAAGGGATGCAAGCACCCTCCATGAAAAACACGGCCACACCATAACACCATGGCCTTTAAGTTTTACTCGTGGCACTACACACTCTGGCAGATGACGATCACCAGGCACTCGCCACACCCAAATCCTGCCATCAGATCGCCACATTGTGGACCGTGGTTCGTCACTACACACAACGTTCTTACACTGTTCAATCGTCCAATGTGTACGCTCCTTACCCCAAGCGAGGCGTCGTTTGGCAATTACCGGCGTGGTGAGTGGCTTATGAGCAGCCGCTCGACCGTAAAATCCAAGTTTTCTCACCTACCGCCTAACTGTCATAGTACTTGCAGTTCATCCTCATACACTTTGGAATTCCTGTGTGATGGTCTGGATAGATGTCTGCCTATTACACATTGCGACCCTCTTCAACTGTCGGTCTGTCTCTGTCAGTCAACAGTCAAGGTCGGCCTGTACGCTTTTGTGCTGTACGTGTCCCTTTACGTTTCCACTTCACTATCACATCGGTAACAGTGATCCTAGGGATGTTTAGGAGTGTGGAAATCTTGCGTACAGACGTATGACACAAGTGACACTCAATCACCTGGCCACGTTCGAAGTCCGTGAGTTCTGCACAGCGCCCCATTCTGCTCTCTCACGATCTCTAATGACTACTGAGGACGCTGATATGGTGTACCTGGCAGTATGTGGAAGCGCAATGCACCTCATATAAAAAAACCAATGTTTTTTTGCATTGTTATGCAGCGTTTCTAGTTCAGCATGGCATTCTTCACTTTGCGAGAATCGTGGTGACAGCGCTGTTTATCCTTTTGCTATGTGTTCGTGGTAGAAAGAAAGTTCATATGTCCAATGGCTTATTGCGCAAAAAGAGGCAGTCTTACGAACTATCGTCACTAGCATTTAAAAACGAATGGAAATTTGTAAACCCGGAGAGCATAGTGAAATAGGCGGTATCAGAAGTAAACTTTTCAATTGAACTCAACGAACAGTATGGAGACTTTATATATTACTGTAAAGTACATTGTGTAAGTCAAGGGACATACCTGGAACTATTTTGCGATCTAAGAACCGCTATTGTAGAATTTGTGAAGGAAAAATGATATCCGGAATGATAAGTACAAGATCCACAATCGATAGCAGACCTCGCATTTTAAGTGGACTTGACACAAAGTTAATTGCCCGCAGTTAAACACTGCAAGGTCAGAAACAACTTTTTCCAATTTGAGGGAAATGAATTTAAAAAGAAAATCGAAAAATGGCTCTGAGCACTATGGGACTTAACTTCTGAGGTCATCAGTCCCCTAGAACCTAGAACTACTTAAACCTAACTAACCTACGGACATCACACAAATCCATGCCCGAGGCAGGATTCGAACCTGTGACCGTAGCGGTTGCGCGGTTCCAGACTGTAGCGCCTAGAACCGCTCGGCCTCCTCAGCCGGCGAAAAAGAAAATCGCCTTCTTCCCTAAATTCACTGTCGCCAAAAACAAACGTGAGTTTTGAAGAATTCATTGCGGCATTGAAAGAATTACAAGGATAGTTTTCTAAACGTTTTGAGGACAGTGCCAATCTTACACCGTTTTTTGAACTGTTCTAGAGGTCGCTTACCGTCTGAGTCGAATGCGCCCCTGTACACTGCAAATGGAACTGATCGATCGGTCCATTGAAAAGTAAAATTATTTTGGCTCTGAACACTATGGGACTTACCATCGGAGGTCATCAGTCCTCTAGAACTTAGAACTACTTAAACCTAACTAACCTAAGGATATCACACACATCCATGCCCGAGGCAGGATTCGAACCTGCGGCAGTAGCAGTCGCGCGGTTCCAGACTGAAGCGCCTAGAACCGCTCGGTCACACCGGCCGGCATCTTTTGCGTTCAAACTGTCCAGGAGTTCTATACTGTTTTCCTCAGGAAGAGTTTTCATAACTTTGTAATAAGGTAGCACATGTGATGTAACATTTCGATCAACACATGTGTGCCTAAAGCTTTTTGGAACTGTGAATTTAATTAAGCCACAAATATCTGTGTTGTGGAGAAGTATGAGATATGAAACCACATTCCATAAAATGCGACTGTATTGCCATCTAAATGCGGCGTGTTTGCATTTCCCCATATTCCTTCTCCAACTCAAACAGCTTGATGCGACAGTGGGGAAAGTGCTACAGCGAACTACGCACACACGCGAAAGCACTACACATATGTAGAATTCTTGGCCTTTCCTGATCCAGAAGCTGATAGCCATTGCACAAAGTCGGGTGTACTTCACTCTATTAGCAAATGGTTCAAATGGCTCTAAGCACTATCTGGCCTAACATCTGAGGTCATCAGTCTCCTAGACATAGTACTACTTAAACCTAACCTAACGACGTCACACATATCCATGCTCGAGGCAGGATTCGAACCCGCGACCGTAGCATGTGCGTAGTTCCGGAACCGCTAGGCCACAGTGGCTGGCAGTACTCTTTTAGCAACTTTAGTTAAATATCTATTCCGTGGTCACCCATTTCGATATTTGTCGTTTTAACTTTCGTGTGACGAGTGAAAGGAACAATCGATTATCCACATAAACAACCTAATAAATATTCCCAGTTGGTAAAAACTGTGCCCCACTTCCCGAATGCCGTGATTTTCGGCTGAGAAGAAACAACAGCCTATCCTGCCCTCATCAGTAAGAAATGAAAGGCGCAAAAGAAAAAGAAACATAGACAACGAAACATGATATTTTGGTCTTATCTGTTCGTCCCCTGTACGAATGTCGTTGTGAACAATGCGAAACTGGGTGGGTGGCTTTGATCGGTTTACCGTCTTGAATCTCTTATGCGGTAAATAATATCAGTCCTCCAACTATCATATCGTTTCATTTACTTGCTTACTTATTTTAGATAAATCATAGAATTAAATTTACAACAAACCTCATAAAACAGAATTGCTCAAAGAATCGTGTCAATAACGAACACGCTATTTGTTATATCGATATTGGATCACGTATCTGTGAAATTCACTACGATGGCAATGGACTTCGCATGGCGAAATTACATTTCATTTACAGTTTAACACTGAGCAAATATTTTGTGTAGTCCTTGCAGTTCATTAGCGATGACATATTCAGCAAATTAACAGAGACATCGCTTGCTGTGCTGCATTTGCATACCGCAGTGGTTCGGAGTATCTTTGTACTTGACGCTCGAATTGCTTTCCCAATACATTTTGCAAACGCTCTCTGATGCCGTAAACCAGTTACGGCTATTTCAAAGGTGTAGTATTTGTTGATTGACAGACAGTTGCTGACGAATCAGAACGGTAACGCACAAATGTATTACAGACAATTTTATCTTGGTAGACGCAGCGTTCATCACAGTTCAAAACGCAGCGAGAATTACACGTTGGGTAATGAGGCTTTAATCTGCTTAATGTTGGACGCCGTTGAGTTAAATAGGCGATCATTAAATTTTGTCTGTTCTCTGAATCGCGCAGTTTACAGAAACAACTATCCCTGAATTAGCTGATCTATTGAGACCAGCTATTTTCAGGCTTTTCCGACAAAGTTCATTCATTACCGATCAACAGGAGAATCATTGTAAAGGCACGTGTATGCGGGTGATACAAATTGCATATTTTGACGGATAACACACTGCCAGCCTTCCTCGCAGCCACGTGTTTGGCGGTACTGCCGTCACTTAATTTACCTAGGAATATAATCTGGAATAATTTAATCTTGCGATAACAAATGCAACGTTCTATCTACTCATTAAGAAAATAAAAAAAAAAAAAAATGGCTCTGAGCACTATGGGACTCAACTGCTGAGGTCATTAGTCCCCTAGAACTTAGAACTAGTTAAACCGAACTAACCTAAGGACATCACAAACATCCATGCCCGAGGCAGGATTCGAACCTGCGACCGTAGCGGTCTTGCGGTTCCAGACTGCAGCGCCTTTAACCGCACGGCCACTTCGGCATATACATGATTTTTGTTATATATGGCAGGGTGCTTATTAAGTAACAATCCTTTCTGTTTTTTGTTATGTTCTTCAGTCCAGAGATTAGTTTGATGCAGCTCTACATGCTACTCTACCCTGTGCGAGCTTCTTCATCCTCAAGTACTTACTGCAACTTACATCCTTCTGAATCTGCTTTGTGTATTCATCTCTTGGTCTCCCTCTAAGATTTTTACCTCCACGGTGCTCTTCAGTACTAAATTGGTGATCCCTTGATCCCTCAGTACATGTCCTACCAACCGAGCCCTTCTTCTAGACAAGTTGTGCCACAAATTTCTCTCCTCCACAATTATGTTCAGTACCTCCTCATTAGTCACGTGATCTACCCATCTAATCTTCTTGTCTAAACTGTTTATCGGCCGTGTTTCACTTCCATACGTGGCTACACACCATACAAATACTTTCAGAAAATACTTCCTGACACTTAAATCTAAGCTCGATGTTAACAAACTTCACTTCTTCAGAAACGCTTTCCTTGCCATTGCCAGTCTACATTTTAAATCTTCGCTACTTGGACCATCATCAGTTATTTGGCTCCCCAAATACCAAAACTCTTCTACTATTTTAAGTGTCTCATTTCCTAACCTAATTCCCTCACCATCACCTGCTTTAATTCAGCTACACTCCATTATACTAGTTTTGCTCAGGCAAAGAGTGGATTGATCGTAATAGACCGTTCGGAAACTGTCCATGCCATGATAGTATTCTACGCTGCATTCTGGTGAGCATTATCCGTCCTATGAAAACCTCAAAAAGGAGGAAAACACTTTTGAGGACAATAAAATTTTGCCGGAAACATTCTAACCGTACACAATCCCTTGAATCGCTACCCGATACTGACCGTTTGAAGGTCTGTTCCGTTGAGCAACACGTCGGGATTCATACATGACGTATCATTTGAAATAGCACCGTCGATATCTTTTCACATTAACAATCGGTGTATTTTTCTGTATTCTTCCTATACAGTAACAAATCTCGTTTGTCTCCATGTTATTACAATTTTAGCAAATCGTTAAACTTCCTGAATTACAAATTTATGAAACAGACTGACTTTCAACAATTCACTAACTTAGCGTCAGGCCAGAACTTACTACACGTCTACTCCATCGGAGAACTATCACCAAAGTGTCCTCTGATAATTCGCTATCGCTTATTAGTTAAATCGCAGTCCGAAATCAGGAAGTGTCCGTTATGTTGAAATTTTAGAATTATGTAAATATTATCATTGTGATACTACTGTCTGTAACTCGATGACGCTTATGGCGATACATTTTCGAGACGTAAGAGTATTAAAAGTGGTGCAATGTGACTGCTAAAAGGATCAGAGCAAGTTAGTGGAAGTGAGTGCTTCGCTTCTGCGTTTGCAGGAAAAAGAGCAATCGGTGTTTGTGGGAGCGCTCCTGTTACTATTAAGGTACTGCCTCCGAAGCTTCAACAGCTAGTGCACTAGCTGTACATTTCTGACGTGATATCAAACGTTTCGTATATTTTCATTGTTATGGAGACGAAATTTTAGATTAGTCTGACGTCTTTCAGCTACATTTCGACATACATCTCAAGCAACATGTAATCCAGTTGTTAATATTTCCTTCTGAAAATGGTGCTTTTATAAAATTGAAACCGGTAAAACAGTTTTAACAAACCTTCCATTTTTCCACTGATTGGCTGTTTACTATTTCCACAAGAAGATTTCATCTTACGGTTGCTGCTCCAGACAAGTACACAGTTTTAAAACTATACAAATTACATATCAAACAAACGACATCGGGAGACCAAGCTCTACTAAATGGATGCAGATGTAACACTACGTTTCACAAAACTTAATAAAACGATGATAGCGACACCTTTAAAGCTTAAAAATCAAAAAGTAGTAGATGGAGTAAAAGAATACAGGTATCTCTGAACATTATACTTAGTGAAATGACGTAACCGACGCCGGTGAAACGTATAAAACTAATGAGTAATAAATGTGGTAAATAACCTGATCCCCGACGTCGTAACAACCTAATATCAGTGTCCACAAGTAATGAAAAGCTTCTGCCTTCCGCAGAACAGAAATACCAGAACGAAAATACGACCAGCATTTAGTTCGCGTGAAAAAACATTGGTACCAATTCGCTGCTAGCAACGCCCATCAGTTGAGCTTAAAGCACAAAAGGGAAGATATTAATTTCATTCAAACGCCCGTCTCCTGATCCTTAATCTACACAACAATGAGAGCGTTCCACCACCACCTGCTGGATAAATTGCGAAAGCGAAATTTTCAATGCGAATTCTGATTAAAAGAGATTAATCCCGCAAAGCATCTGCGCCATGAATGCAAGGGGTATCGTTCAGTAGCGAATAAACGTCTCATTTCATTTGTGGGGAAAACATTTAATTAATTCCTTTCCAATAAAGGGAACGTGTTTTAATTCGGTGCATGTGTAAATCCTAATCTGTGTTCCCTGCAGTAAAGCCGTAAACGATTATTGCTTTGTCAAATTCTGTTAAAAAAAGTCGCCCTGAGAGTTGCTGCAAAACAGACAAACCAGAATCGCGAAATACCAGCAGCCATCAATAGTTAACGAGACAGTTTTATGTTAAACTAATTCTCTAAATCTTGGCGGGAAATGAGCGAACGGAAGTTAGGGGTGCTGGAAGAGGCTAATGCGAATGGGACAATGGATGCGTAGTGTCGTTTCGAAAGCAATGACTGTCAAGTTTTTCATGGAGGCTGCGTGAGATCCAGACTACATAATCACGCAGCTAAATAAAACCTTTTACCAACTTCCAACATTTTTTTTCCAATGCCGCCGCATTCTCTAAACATTTTATGCACGACGGCTAGAATCTGCTTGCGACATGTATAAGCTGTGAACTGTAGACGTTCCCAGTAGTTGCTAGGGAAATATTTCTCACATATTCTTTAACGGGAATTTGATATAAAAATTTAGTTATGAATGGAAAGGAAAAACTGGTAGAAGACGATCCAGAGAAATGTAGAACTGGGAGTCAATGTTTACCCTACTGTTTACTAGAGATGATGTCTCGAGGCTGAAAAAAGATAAAACAACTTTACAGCATTTGTAGAAAACTTTTGACTGTATTGATTGGAACACACCTCTTGAATTCTGAAGGCAGCAGAGATAAAACACAGAGAGCGAAAGTTATCTACAACTTCTATACAAACCAGACTGCAAAGCCTCGAAGGACGGTAAAGAGAAGATTTAATAGAGAGGGGTTATTGTTATTTAATCTATACAGCAAGCAAGAAGTAAAGTAAACTAAGAGAAATAAAGATCAGCGTTTGATGATGACATTATAATTCTGTCGGACGGGAGATGACCTGAAAGAACAGTTGAATGGAATGGGTAATGTATTAAAAAAAAAAGTGGTTATAACTTGGAAATCAAGAAAGATAAAACAAGGATGATGGAATGTAAGGTAATTAAACCAAGTGATTGTGTTAGAATTAGCGTAGTAAATGAGATACTAAAAGTAGATGATGAATATAACTATTTGGGAAGAAAATTACAGACGATGGCCGAAATAGAAAGGGCATAAAATGCAAAGTGGCAACAGTAGAAAAGACAATACTGAAAAAGAGAAGTTTGTTAACAGTGCACATAAATTCCAATGTTTCTAACCCTTTAAGAAAGCGCTTGTCTGGAATATAGCCTTAAAGATAAGTGGAATGTGGACCACAAACAGCGCAGTCAAGAAGAGAACAGTATTGCATTAAAGTGACTGTGAGTCGATATTTTCGACCTAATAAAGAAAAAATTGTTTTAGCATTTTATCCATCGTCTACAGCTGTATTTCTACTTGTTGAAATAATCATCACCCAGTTCCACGAATGAAATTTTAGTTCCTTTACTGGTCTGAGGCACCTAGTGGGCTTACTTCGAAGGTTATAAGTATCGCATTGTCACCCGCTAATAATGCTCTAATTATAACATTCTGGAGACGGGCACTAGATGCTTGAAACTGGTAAAGGAAATGAACTATTTTCTGTGGAACTTGATGCTGATTATTTCAACAGAAAGAAAAAGTTATTACATAAACAAAAATTTTTTTAACACAACACGTTTTTGAAGCTGACTAAAAAAATATAAAACAATTTCTTCTAGGACTATACAGATTCCTAACTGCGTACGTATAGTTTTGAAAATATGTCAAAGGAATTTTTAATAGCTGCAGAAACACTTGAAAGATAACGGAAGATGTGGGCTGCATGCAATAGAATAAAGTGTGGAGGTGAAATATTTGAGCATCAGTTACGTTCTGCATGCGCCCAACGTTTTTCGCTATAAATCTTAGAAGTATTTTCACAAACATTAAAAATTCACAACCACGAATTTTAAATACTATGTGTATAGCGATGGGAATCACACGGTACTCAGAGAAATTATTTTAC
The DNA here is from genome assembly GCF_021461395.2 of Schistocerca americana. Lineage (NCBI taxonomy): Eukaryota > Metazoa > Arthropoda > Insecta > Orthoptera > Acrididae > Schistocerca > Schistocerca americana. The sequence goes on along the minus strand of NC_060124.1, from coordinate 401,870,507 downwards.
TATTTTTAGTCTTTTTTAAACTTTTTTTTAACGTAATTGTCTTCTGCTTTTTAGCCATCTGTGTGTGTGTAGTTTTCAATGGATTACAAACGTGTTCATAACGTTGTGCGGGAGGCTTGTGTTACATTTAAGGTTCATTTCAATGTCTTTACACCCGATCCAATGTAAAATAGAAAAGTGTTACATCCATCTGCTAATAATAATCAATATGTTAAACACTTACTCTCCTAAAAAATTAAACTAATTTGACCAGTGTGACCGTGCGGTTCTAGGCGCTTTAGTCTGGAACCGCGCGACCGCTACGGTCGAAGGTTCGAATCCTGCCTCGGGCATGGATGTTTGTGATGTCTTTAGGTTAGTTAGGTTTAAGTAGTTCTAAGTTCTAGGGGACTGATGACCTCAGATGTTAAGTCCCATAGTTCTCAGAACCAATTGAACCAATTAAACTAAGAAGGAAATCATATTACCCTCCTACTCACCCCAGACAAAAGAAAGGACGTAATATTCCATACTCATTCAGGTCTGAGCTATCAAGAAAGTTTCATTTCTCTAGATCACCAGCAAGTTAGTTTAAATCTGTTCAAATTAGGGCCTGAACAGGCAAACAGACATAAAAAAGTACTTCCGCCGTACCACAGAGACGAAAGCGAGTTAAGATTCCATTGTCATCCACTGCTGAACGATGTAGAAAGCTCCAGTTCTCTAGCTCTTGGGGAACTTCGTTTGAAACCAGTTGAAAAAAATTGTACTGAACGGGCAAACAGACAGGTAAACAAAGCACCCTCACCACACACCAGACACGAAAGCAACTTAATGTTGAATTGTCATCAAGTTCTGGGCAATGTAGAAATTTTCAAGTCTCCAGCTCATCGGGAACTTAGTTTGAAACCAGCTGAATAAGTTGTGCTGAGCAGACACAGTTATGAACAGTGTAGAAACCTTAATGTGTCTAGCTCGTCCAGAAGTTAGTATGACATCAGTTGAAAAATTTGTACCGAACTGACATATTCGCACACACAAAAAGTAAAGTACCCCCGCTACACACCAGACACGAAGCCGAGTAAATACTGCATTTTCATTCAGTTCTGAGCTATTTATAAAGCGTCAACTCCTTAGTTCACCGGGTTATTAGTCTGAAATCATTCAAAATTGGAGTTAAACTGCACTGTCACCCAATTCTGAGCTATCTAGAAAGTTTCAGGTCTGTAACTCATCGGGAAGTTAGTTTTAAACCAATTGCAGAATTTGTGGCGAACAGATAGACAAAAACCTAATTACCCTCCACCGCACGCCATACAAGAAAGTGAGTGAATATTCCATTGTCATTCAGTTCTGAGCCATGTTGAAAGCTAAAGTCTCTAGCTCAACAGAATATTGATTTGAAATCAGCTGGAAAACTTATGTCGAATAGACAGACTGAGAAATGAAGGACCCTCTGCCACACACATGCAAGAAAGCGATTTAACATTGCATTGCCATCCGATTCTGAGCTACGCAGAAATTTCAGGTTTCTAGGTCACCGGAAATTTAACTTGAAACCAAATGCAAAAATTGTATCAAACAAACAAGAAACTGACGCAATAAAATCATATTTCAAAAGAAGTGGACTTCATAATATCGAAACAAGAGGCAGAAACGCCCTAGATAAATTGTAGGCCAATGTTATAAAAAGACACTGTTTTTAACCTACAAATATAAAACTATAGAGATTTCTTATGTATATCGTGTTTCTAGACTGATCGCAGAAGGTACTATGTAAAGGTAGTTACACGTTCCGCAGATAACTCTTACCGATTCTGTTGTGGAAATAATCTGGAGCGAGTTAATTTACAGTCCACATATGTGTGATTACTGTTAATATTAATGAACAATTTTTTTAAAAAACTATGGCTTTTTACAGGATACGAGTTCTTAAACAACAGTATGTCCATGCAGTAGGAGTTGTCCAGGAGGCATGATTTTAGGTTACATTAAATCTCGCTTTCCTGCATGTCAGTTACTTTATGGTATTGGGCACATGATGAAAAACTTTTGTTGGTTCATACTGAACTCCTTTCTGACCCACTGACAGATTTAATTGTGGGTAAGAAAGGTTATTTGTCCTCTACTGCTGTAGGTATTGACATCACAGTACTCTTTAAAATGTGATAGGAGTATATGTGACGAATTTCACTAACAAATGGGTGTACTAGGATTGTGCAGTTCAAATGCCTATCTCATTGAAACGATGTCTACGTCATTGCAAGCGTTTGCGCAATCAAAACTCCATTTTTAAGTCACTAGTTACGCAAGGAAATTAGTGCATAAGACATATTTGAGTGGAAATAGGCAAAATAGTTCAGGGGATTCATTTGTTTCGTTCAAAGATTGCTGTTATATGTAGAACAAAACTAGTTGAACTGTTCGAGCATTTCAGTAATATGCCAGTTCAGGTTTTCATCAATATCTGCTCCCAAAACTTTCGAGCATTCTACTCTACTTGCTGATTTCTGTTCATTCGCTACATCAGTTGTTGGTAATACGCTATATGTTGAACAGAAATAAATATACTGTGTTTTCTCAAAAACCAAGGGAGAATAAATTTTCGGAGAACAAGCCAAATATCATGTTTGAACCTAATAAACCTTTCAAGAACGTGTTATCAAGCTAGTGTCTATAATATTCTCTTTATTATTATTTTTTTCATTCCACCTTGCCAATGAAGTCTGCAATCGATAATACAGTTTTTTGACTGGTCTGTTGATTTTCAAATTAATTATATTCTATCTCCTACTTTCTTCTAGCTGTAACTAGGGATGGGCGATATTTAACCAAATATTAAAATGAGACTGTTATTGAGCTGTACCTGTTAAGCAAATAATATGTTCCAAGCCAAACCCTAAAAATTTGATACTGGACAGAATTTATTAAAGGAAAGATGTGTTCTCAACAATCACCTTGATTTCGGTTTGTAACGAGAAAACTGTCCAGGTTTTATTACGCTTTTCTTCTTTCTGTTAAAATTGTAGCCATTTGAAAAAGTCAGCACCACATCCATTCTTCAAAAAATTACGCACAGGCAGTTCCGTGTAGTTGTTACATGATTTATGTTACTACAACGTATTGTCGTTGAAGTGTTGTTCCAGTGTGGAAGTAGTGCGACTATTCCAAATCTGAAGCCGGAAGAAATGTACAGTCCCAAGTGTGTTCTGCATATATGGTTGTAGTTCCATACTTGCATATCTGCGGATGTGATAAGCTATAGGCAAGTGAAGTATACTTTTGTGCATATGTAACTGTAAGGGACGAAATGAACGAAATTGCACAGTGAGATATCTGTAGTCAAACATTTTGATTCAAAATGATTATGAGTGAGCTGACAAAACACGTCAGGAGATTGTTTCCAACAATAGGTTTATGAGTTGACAGACGAAGTGCTATATTGATGCAAATTATGTCGATGGTTTTGGCGTACACCGTGACCTATACGGAACGTATTAAATAACTAATACTTTTCTCGGTACGTAAATCCTCATACGACAAGGTCGTTGGAGATTACGGAATGCAACCTAGAAATAAAACCATTTTCACATCCGCTGCCCATCTTCTAACAAATTTTGTTTGCAATAGTAGCCAGTTTTAGCCACAAATTTAATATCTATAAAATGATAGAAAAATGGATTCATCATCTGGTGGCATTCTATAATATCCTTAGAATTCCTAGCATGAGATTCTGGTATCTAGAAACCGTCTTGTGTAAAAGACAACTTTTCTTTTTCTCTCTAACATGTTTCCAGACCTAAGTGTCATGTTCTGCAGGTCCCGATTTATTTCAGTAAAAATACTGTATAGTGATCATGGCTGTTTTTCTATGTTAAACCTACAAACAGGTGTTCGTATTTTGAGCTGATTGCTCACCTGAAACTGCATTATTCGTGAAAGTGAATTTGTACACATCGGCTTGCATTAAGCCTTTTTATGGTTTTACAGAATGCCATCTGCAGATTAAGCGGTACAATTTGCTTAGAAAGCTGTTACTTCTGTAAACAGTGTCATGAGAGTAGTATTAGTGTACCCCCTGCCCTTACGTCTTCCATCCTGTGTATCATCATTGATGTGTTTTTTTTGCTTCACTACGATTATATACAACTAATTTTCATATCTTTCACACTTCGTCCTAGCCCGCATCTCGTGGTCGTGGGGTAGTGTTCTCGCTTCCCACGTCCGGGTTCCCGGGTTCGATTCCCGGCGGGGTCAGGGATTTTCTCTGCCTCGTGATGGCTGGGTGTTGTGTGCTGTCCTTAGGTTAGTTAGGTTTACGTAGTTCTAAGTTCTAGGGGACTGATGACCTAAGATGTTAAGTCCCATAGTGCTCAGAGCCATTTTGAACACTTCGTCCTACTTTAGCAGACACGGAAAAAAAGTCGATGAGAGCATCCAATGATAAGTTATTTTCCTATGGGGATATGTGTATCCAGAAACTTATTAATTATTTATTAGTTCCCATATAACGTTCTTCGAATCGCTCCCACGAAGATAAAATTTGACCAATAACAAGTTCTTTATTATCCGCTTAGAATCGCACAGAGGTGTAGAAGTACTCTCCCCTCCCGGTCATTTACACTTAGGCTTTGTACTGGCACTGCTCAGTGGAAATTATTTCACCAAGTTTTGTAAAATGCGATACAAACGATTAATCCCTAAACCATACCATACTACACAATCTTAATATTGCATTAAGTATAGTGTTGATGGCGTAATTAAAAAAGTCTTTTATTTTCATACACAGAAATTACAGACTAAATTAACATAAGATTTATTATTTTCCATCCTTCCAATTTAATTCAAAATTTTAATCACATCTGAAACTATTAAAGTCGTTATATAATTTATTCCGAGTAATAAATCAGTAACATTTGTAAAAGAGTTATTTAATTATGGATAAATGTTTTTGGACGTAAAAATCAACATTTTGTAGTATCGCTGAGCTGAGACTTTTTGCTCTTCCGGTGCTAACATGTTGTTATGGCGTGAATGAGTGCTACTACTGATGTGGGGAAGTAGGGAGTTGGTTACTGTCTGTAGTAATACGTAGTTTGATCTGTGCTGTTGTATGGAGATATAAATTACCAAATGTGAAAAGAAAAAAAACTCATGCAGTACTTATATTTCCAAGACAAAACCAAATCATACCGTCTAGACATGGCTGTTTATTTTTACAGCGATTCCGTTTTCAATGGGTACATTATCGACGAAGAGCTACCCAAGAATCATTTGAGTAAGTTATGATATCTGCTTTCCGATCTTCCGTCTCGCTCATTACTAGCGTGTTCAAATTGCACTTGTTTCTCAACTTCAAATGTTTCTTTTTCACAATAATAAAGGTGTAGGAGGCATAATAGCTGTTCTCCTGGTTAGCCTGTTGTCTGCAACGAGGACGTGTGGGATTTGTGGACTCACACTGACATGTAAACTGTTTGTTGCCCCCATACTAATTTAGACAACGATACGTAGTTTGATCTGTGCTGTTGTATGGAGATATAAATTACCAAATGTGAAAAGAAAAAAAACTCATGCAGTACTCATATTTCAAAGACAAAACAAAATCATACCGTCTAGACATGGCTGTTTATTTTTACAGCGATTCCGTTTTCAATGGGTACATTATCGACGAAGAGCTACCCAAGAATCATTTGAGTAAGTTATGATATCTGCTTTCCGATCTTCCGTCTCGCTCATTACTAGCGTGTTCAAATTGCACTTGTTTCTCAACTTCAAATGTTTCTTTTTCACAATAATAAAGGTGTAGGAGGCATAATAGCTGTTCTCCTGGCTAGCCTGTTGTCTGCAACGAGAACGTGTGGGATTTGTGGACTCACACTGACATGTAAACTGTTTGTTGCCCCCATACTAATTTAGACAACGATTCGCTTTCATCAGTGAGGTTTCTTTTATTCTATAAATCATTTAATGTTATACAGTGAAATTACATTAATTTTAATGTGTTATTGGTTTCATTCCGTTATTCAGTATATTATGCTCCTTTTGTGCTCCTTGGATGATGTTCTCACTGTGAGGTACTCTTTTCTTATTTCTAGTTTCCGTTGCTCCCCAAGTAACGTTTATACTACGGAACTGCAAAATATAATGGTATTTAGAGAGTAAGTATAGCTGCATATGTAGTGGAGTGAATTTTATATTTGGTTGCTGCCCTCAGACAACGTTCCTGGCAAATAAATAACGTAGTTAAGACATAAAATGAAACTCCTGCACAGCGCTGTCTGTTCGAGCGGGCGGTGCTATCTGTCCGTTCTCTCCGCGAGTAGGTGGCCGCGCAGCAATGAAAAAAAATGTAAAAAGAGACAAAAAGAGAGCTCTTCAAACGGACCTGCTGTACGGGTGATGGGCAGACAGGAGTACAGAAGGATAGGAGAACAAAAGGAGGAACCGCGAGCACTAACGATGCGTCAGCCGGCGTGGCCCGGTCAAGTGGCCTTTATTAGCAACTTTAGGTCATCCCGCGGACGTGCTGGTGGCCAAATCACGGAGTGAGGAGTAAAACTGCCTGTGCTGTGCTCCGCCTAGGCCGGCGGCAGAACTCAGCTCAGTCGCGGGGGCCTGAAATATGAGGCGCGCGAGCCGCCGACAGCCGGGGAATTGATACAAAGGCAAACACCTAATGAGAATGTGCGCTGAATACAAAAGTCCCCGGCGCTGCGAGAATCCCAGTAGCTGGGGGGGGGGGGGGGGGGGGGGGGGGGAGGAGGGGGGGGGGGAGGGCTGCTGCGGCTGTGTTAGAGGGGGAAGGGAGCAAAGAGTGGGGGTAACCGGCAGGGAGTGGGGAAAGCCTCGACAAAGGACACGGCACTGCCAAGTCCACAAAGCGCGGTAGGCTGGCTCTCTGAGTGCTGCACACGTGGTTTCCGCGCCCGAACTGTCTTCATACATGGCGATGCCTTTACTGCCTGACGCAGGACCAAACTACACATTCATAAGTTAAGTTGTCACCACACTGGAAGGAATGTAGACTCTTTTTACTTTAATCCGGTCATATGATGATATTGAAACACAAGTCAATCTTGCCACCAGCTGAAACATCAAAGTTAGCATTCACTCAGCATCAAATAACAAGGGAAGAGGCCTCAATTAATTAAGTTCACATTTATATCCCTTCTGATCACCTAATTACAAATAACTCTCTGGTATTTTTCATTTGTTAATATTAATTTTATTTTGATGTACATGCAAGGTAGATGGAAAGTTGCTCCCTGAAGTTTTTTAGGATATTTATATTAGACAGAATTTTTTTATAATGATACAGTTATTGATCTGAATGAATGATTTGGACACTTATCAGTTCACTTCTACAGTATTTTGTACGGCATTGCTGATTATGAAGGCATTCTTCAGTTCATCTCTCAAAACTCTCCACGAGCATAGCTCTCTCTTTAGGGGTCACCAAGTTTCGTACCACCTGAACATGTGCGGGTCTCCATTGCGTTAACGACGTTCTTTGAAGACTGTGTCAAGTAGTCTTGCAAATATATGTCCTATGGGCTTCAGGTTTGGACTATTTCCAGACAATCCATCCCATACAACAGGGACTGTTATCTTATGAAGCACTGTTGTTTATTTGGCTGTGTGAGCTTTTGCTCCATCTTGCATAAGAACAATATCATCTGGATTTGGCAAAAGACTTTTCTGGATTTTATAGCGTAGATGAAACAATCCTTTCCCAACATAATCACCAGTGGTGATCTTTGCTCCATCAGACATAAATGGGGTAGGCAAAATAATGTGAACACCTGAGCTTACTTGGGAATGTTTATTAATAAGGGGCTGGGCTCTCATTTGCCTGTAATACAGCTGCGATTCTTCTTGGAATTCTGGGATATAATGATTATATAGTCTCCAATGGAATACTATGCCACTCTTCGATCAGAACCTCTTCTAGTGCCTGTAGTGAAGAAGCAGGCGGAAATCTGGTCCGGAATCTGCACACCAAAACCGCCCACAAGGGTTTGATAATGTTCAAGTCCGGGGACTGTGCTGGTCAGGGAAGACGCTGCAGTTCAGTTGCATGCTTCTCATATCACGATTCTACTATCCTGGCTGTGCGAATGGGTGCATTATCGTCCTGAAATATGACATCATTGTTGAGGAACAAGAGGTGAATCATGGGTTACACCTGATCATCTAAAATGTTCTCATAATCGTTGGCTGCAACACGGCCTTTCAAAGTAATGATGGGACCAGTAGTCTACCTTGATATGGCTGACAACACCATCACACTTCCACCTCCATCCTTAACCACTGCAGTCAAGCGATCAGGATTGTAGGCTTCTTTTGGAGTTCTCCAGACGTAAACCCGGCCCAATGTTGGATATAATGAAAACGATGACTCGTCGGTCCATATGAATTGTTTCCACTGATTATCCAGGATTTATGCTTCTGACACAGTTTTTTTTCGCTTCTTTGCGTGGGTTGTCACTAATGGTTTCGGTATAGCAGCTTGTCATAAACATTTCCTTTATGGTGTTCACAGCGGACATTGTCGATAGATACGTGGTCTCGAAGATGCTGTTGAGTTCTGCAGTCACTTTAGCCGCCGCAATTTCGTCTTGTTTTGGCACAATTCTTGTTATGGAAAGACAGACATTGGAATACATCCAGCAAATAAATGAGGACACTGGTTTCACATCCTAATCTGAGATGAATTCGTAAATCGTAAAACATCAAATCTCCGACATCGCTGCTGTAGGAAAGTGATCCTTCTAGAATGGGACCATCCCCGACTGAAGAGAATCGTTCAGCGAGACAGAAGTGCAACCCTTCCGTAAATTGCTGCACATTTAAAGCTGGACCATCAAGAAGTGTCAGCGTGCAAACCATTCAACGAAACATCACCGATATGGGCTTTCGGAGCCGAAGGTCCACTCGTGTACCCTCTCGTTTCAAACTGTATCGTGTGGATGGACGTGTACTGATATGGAGACAGCCCCATGAATGCATGGACCCTGCATGTCAGCAGGGGACTGTTAAAGCTGGTCGAGGTCTGTAATGGTGTGGGGCGTGTGAAGTAGGAGTGATATGGGACCCCTGACACGTCTAGATACGACTCTGCCAAGTGACACGTATGTAAGCACCTCCTCTGATCACCTGCATCCACTCATCTCCATTTTACATTCCGACGGACTTGGATAATTTCAGCATGACAATACGACACTCCACACGTCCAGAATTGCTACAGAGTGGCTCCTGGAACAAACTTCTGAGTTTAAACACGTCCGCTGGCTACTAGACTCCCCAGACCTGAACATTATTGAGCTTATCTCGGATGCCTTGCAACGTTCTGTCCAGAAGAGATTTGCACTCCCTCGTACTCCTACGTATTTACTGACAGCCCTGCAGGACTCATGGTGTACTACGTCAGACATTAGTCGAGTCCATGCCAAGTCGTGTTGTGGCAATTCTGCCTGCCCGCGGGAGCCCTACATGATATTAGGCAGGTGTACCAGTCTCTTTGGCCCTTCAGTGCAATTTCGTGTTCAAGTAATGTAAGGTAAGGTGGCAGTTTTTTCACGTAGATCTAAATACACCCTTTGCAAGACAACTTATAGCGTATGGTAGAAGATACTTCTGATACCATTGTCTTTTCCTGCATTCCATGTCCTCCTACCCCCAACTTCACTGCACCGTGTAGAAAGAGGAACTTGCTCCACACCTAGAAAAACATTACATTCGCTCCCCGCGGCACACATTTCTCGCCAGTCAGAGTCATACTTTGCTCCTCACTCCTTTTCCAGTACAAATTAACATATTCCAGCACAACTCATCATTCCACATTTTCATTCTGTTTCTTCATTGCTTCTCAAAAACGGATATCTTGGCTGCAGTGTTGTTGTATAGTACATTTACCTTGAACATGTCTTTCCCGGTGTTTCAGTTTCGTTTTTTTCATTTCGTTAACGTGGGTAATGTTAATTATATGTTTGCTTTCTTATCCGCATTCATGTTAGGAATTCTAACAGCTCATGAAAACAGTAGAACTGAGAGTAGCATGCCACATACATCTCAGCAGTACGCCACATATGATATATGTGTGCCCGTACACCAGAAGGCTACAGAAATACCGCTGCAACGAAGGCCGTTGGCCCGCCTGTGGCGCAGTCGGCTATGTTGTCGGACAGAAATTGCAGAGCGCGGGAACGTGGCCAGCAGTGTGTTAACTCGCTGTGTTACCTCGTTACTAGTGCGGCGCGCAGGAACCTCTCAAGCCATTAGCGTGGCTGCACTGGCCGTGATGACGTCAGCCGCCGCCCACCGCTGAAGAGTGCCGCTGGACAAGCGCGATTTGTGTGGGCGGCGCCTGTGGCTGCGGTTTCATTGGAGCTCCATTGATGGGAACCTTTCGCCATGTCTGGAGTACCCAGTCGCTTAATTAACGGCTCTCTGTTTTCGATTTGGACACTACCTATGGACGGGAATATTCGATTACGCTATCTAGCACGTCTGTCAGCTTTATTATTATTATTATTACTAACTGATAAACTCTGCATATCCCGGACATTCATTTTGCCAATTTTCTATTAGAACGAAAACAAAAAATAAACTATGTTTGTAGTGACGTATGAATAAATTTCATTTCCCTCTATTAGTAAAAATTACGAAACGGTCTTACAAAGAAATATCCATAATTTATGAATGTATAAGTGCAGTACCCGAACATGATCCTGGACAGTTTCTGTGCGCTGCGCGCATCTCAGTTTCCAAACCATGGGCACACCTGCTTCGCGTGTCTGCAACGCGTTTTTATAAATGTCTCCTTGGCAATGCCTCTTCATAGCTCTATAGACATCTGTAGTTTTCGTCTACAGCCGTTCGCGTTTCGCAATTGAAAGCTGCCATAAGCGTTACCAGGTGTCAGTGATTTCCTTTTGTTGGCTACACTGTGGAAGTATCTTAGTACTAAAGAACAACTGTGTTAAAACGTGCTGCATAATGCGGCAGTGTTTTAAATAATCAGTGTATGTGACGTCATATCCCTTCAACTACGTGGTGTACAATGATATACATGTGGAGGTATTTTCAGCGGCATACATGGATACTGTCAGCGAAATATATTGCGAATAGAGTTTCCCCCATCTCAGTGTCATGATTTCATGTCTCCTGAGCAATGTGTGGTACCATTATATATTTATGTAGATGAATTTAGCGGCATATGTGGTTACAGCCAGTGAAATTCATTGATAATACAATTCTTAGCATAGAAGTAATACAATTAAAACGTCATGCACGATGGGGCAGTTTTTCCCAAGTCGAGTTCTTTATGACCACACATCTCCTGAACTATGATCGGTAGGTGACTCTTACCCGCGCAGTGATTGTTGCCTCCCACGAAGAGGTATGTGTACCAAGTTTGGATGAAATCAGTGCAGTGATTTGAGTGGAAATGTGGAACACACACACACACACATTCTTATAATATGTGTGGATTAAAATAGTAGCACCTTGGATTCCGAGGGAGTAACGCGTGGCTTCCTGTACTAATTCATCTGAGCTCCCTCGATACCTAAGTTGTGCTACAATCACTCTTTTATTTTTTGAGCTACCACGTGTTAGATTAAGTTATGTGGCCCTAACAAAACTTTTGATACAAAGGACTGTGATAACACAACTCAAGCCTGCCTCGTCATCTGCGAAGTCGCATACACGCAAGCCTTTACGCTGTCAAAAAAAAAAAAAAAAAAAAAAAAAAAAAAAAAAAAAAAAAAAAAAAAAAAAAAAAAAAAAAAAAATTTATATTCCAACGGAATACTAATATCCGCTTTACAGCTAAAACTCTAATGTGTTTTTTTCTAAACATTAATGTTTCAATATCTGCATAGTATCTATCTTTACTTGCAGATTGCCCCTGAAAGAAAATTGGAGAGTAAAGAGGCAACCACTCCCAGATTCCTTACGTACAGCAGAACAGCATCCCGAAATCATACCATGAGAGAACTTAACAATTATCCTAAAATGCGAAAACCGCAGAAAATTTGGAGGGCTCTTTCTTTCGCGAAGAGGCGTCCTGATGCAGGGAAAATCCCGCTTTGCGTCGGTTGCTGCCTAGGCAGGATGAGAAAGCTCTGAGAAACGAAGACATTTTTAGTTTTCTGTGCCCCAGTTGGCGGATGAACACACAGATCCTTTTAAGGAAAGTACCACACGACCTGGTCATTACCTTTTCGTTCATTCCTTTGGCAGAATACTCATAGGAAGTACGGTGGGACGCTATGATATAAGTCTTCTCGTGCTAAAGCAAATTCTCACAGTTTGAACGTAATTTCGTTGTTATCCTGTGTGAGCATTTTGTGAAAATACTCGTCTCTCATAACAGAAAAGGTTTGAGTCTTGTATTAACAAACACTTTTGGCCTTTTCTCAGGTACAGAAAGTTCCATAATTTCTATATCAATATTTACAAACACATACATTTTTTATTACAAATACACGGGAAAAAATTGTGAGTTATAAGATAACTCAAGTCTCAATGCAGATGTTTTGATGATGAGCTAAATTGCTTATGAAAACAATGAACGCTGAGAACGGTTTACTGACTCTTTAGATTGTAAAAAAAAGAAAAAAAGGAAACTGCTTTCCTTTGAACTTTTAAACATTGTTCTTAAGAGAAAGTTTCGAAGACGGATAGATGAACAACGTTTTTAAACCAGTAAGATTTGGTACTACATTTGAACACTGGCTCCCTACTAGAACTCGTATTAAAACTTTCAACTCTTATAAACAGTACGAAATCAGCTGAGGCATCTCTCGGATGCCCACCCATTTCTGAGACATCATATTTAACGTGTTTGTGCAAGGAGATACCACAACATCCCGAGACACGAGGAAACGTTTCCCCAGACAACGGTACTGGATACCACAGGTGATCACGGACTCTAAGACAGTGTCTGTAAGGATGGGACTGGCACCCTTGTTGCTGTACTGTAAGATCCAAGTAATCCCACAGTTGAGATGCGAACTGGAAGCACCTAATAAAATTTAAGATTGTGTAGATGTCAGAGAAACTAAGCGTTAGTAAAAAAAAACAATAGTTTTTTTAAAACGTATTTGGCAAATATGTGTTTTGTAACATGGAAAAAGAAGATAACAAACAGTTCTACTTGTGAGGCAAACAATTAGAATCAACGAATCAGATGTAAGGACATGCCCTCATCAAATTTTGCAGAGTATTAAGGGAAGTATGAAACAGTCCACTGCTAGGCCAGTTGTTCAGCTCTTTAATGTCCCCTTTGGATGCTTAATTCTTTTATTCTGCGCACAGTGATGATTAACTAGTCGTTGCTTGCAGATGCCTGGCTGGTCCCAAAAATGCAGCTGATATATTCGACTGCTGCTGCAGAGCTTGCTTTCTTTCCTGGGTGCAACATGAACTTTACACAAGAGCTTACTCGCCTACAGACTAGTCGGTGCTTGGTAATTCATAATATATCTTCAAAAAAGTAAAACGTAAGCTGTCTGCATTTCATTCTGTCTCAAAATAACCACTAACAACAAATTAGATGTACCTAAGATAATTATGAAGATATATTTTTGAGTCTTAGTGTGTGAGAGAAACATTGTTTCAAAATAAATTATCAAATTGAGAACTGCACTCAATATCGCCACAGATCGGAATTTGTTGTGAAAACAAAAGCAAAATAATGTATGTTAATTTCATTCTAGTAACTAACGCACTTAATCCTTTTCTTTGTTATTAATAGTAAGTGCAAAGTTTTACATTTAATAAATACCAGTAACGCAAATTACCTTCGCAGACTGAATAATGTTACAATTTCATCGCCACTAAATAAACTACTAAAGAAGACCTACAAGTTTCGAATTAAAAGTCTGCATATGTCTGTAGACAGAAATTATAGACTATGGTGACCTGTTTAACTTCAAGTAGCACATTTGTCGTGTTGCTTCAGTTTCCAGAAAGCTACGCTGCTACTTAATTCTGGCCTTGACGTTTATGTATTCTTAATAAGGTGGTTTTAACAGTATGCCGATCATTCATAAGTTGAACATTCCAGTAAAAAAGTCAATTAAAATTATCATCCGGTGGATACTTATTAAACTATACAGAAGGTGTAGTTTCTTTGGACAATCTTATGTATATACAAAATTGTAAAACCAATTATGATTTACCACTAGATTTTCCATTTACTTTTAAACATTTAGTCATAAATGTGATGATGTCATGTTTCCACTATTGTCTGAGCTAGTAATGCTACTATTAGCACGCTAAAATATGTAAAAACTGATTTACAAAAATTAAATAACAGCCGTTGTTTCGTTTTTATTCTGGAATACTCAGGTCACTCAGCGACTATACTGTCTACAACGAAGACAGAGATGGATACATACTACATCAATTCCAGAAGTAATTCTATCGTTTTCTTATCAGAAGGACAATGCAGCAATGGCCAAAACTGATTTGGGATAAGCCACGGAGCATCATAAACACTTTGTGTTTTGAAGAGAGCCGTTTCACTCACTGATACATACATTTCCTTTGTCTCAAATGCCCAGCTCTGCTTCTGAATCACCAGGACAAAAATTTTTTAAACAGAATTGTCTGTGTGAACACCATGGCCCACTCATGTTGGAATGCTTCACCTCAAACATATGAAACTGTTTTGACATAAGATCCTGTTGGTTTCTAAACAGGATACCAGATTTAACATTCCCTCGGCGTAAAAGAGATTGGAAGTTGAGCAGCAGCTATGTTGGAGAAGAATAGAGAGAAAATTTTCCGTGCTTTAAACGGAGGACATTCCCAGAATTCATCTAAAGTACCTCGCAGAGGACACTCGGAACATAAATCGGGAGGGCTAGAAGGAAATTTGAATATCACGAATTTTAAATGGAGCTCCGTTCTCCATCTCTCTTGGTCCATCGATTTATGGAAAGATGTTAACTTCCAGGTATCAGATGTGAATACCATTCCACAAAGAGGAACTATTTCCGTCTTCTCCGTGAGAAGTAGGGCGGGTAAATTCCCTGCAGAGCTTCAAAGACGTACCGCCATCGGAATGTAAGATGCTGCCAAATAACATCTCCACTGGTAGCGTTGTTCCGTCTCAATACAAAGTTTGTGTCCGTGTCACTCTCTGTGTGTGTAAGAGAGAGAGAGAGAGAGAGACAGAGAGAGAGAGAGGGGGGGGGGGGGGTGGAGGTGAGAGAGAGTACTGGAAGCGAACGGAAGAGGGGACGTTGTAAAGTCCCGGAGGTATACAGAAGGCGCTGTAGAATTCGGAGGTCGTCGGCAGGGGTCCCAGTGGCAACTCCCGGCTGTTAGAAAATAAACTTAGAGAGCAGGGACTGAGGGTGGGGTGTGGGGCCGCCCTGGGAGAGAGGCAGCCTCCGTGCTTGAAAGCGTTCTAAAGGGCGCCCACGACGCGAAATGGATACCCCGGCCGAGACGGGGCAACAGGTACGCCGCCAGACATCCACAAGAGACGTCCACGGGTCCGCTCCAGCTTCCCCGAGGCAGGCGCAGTTCTCGTGAATAACAAAATGCAACGGCTCTGCCTCTGTGGACGGTATAATGTAACTACGGCGCCGTCAATTCTGTATACTAAAGAATAAGGTGCAACGCAATCGTAAAATGTGTAACGCGTATATATTTGTATTATTTATTGTCAAGCCACAATTTATGAAAGATGTTTATATTTTATTAATAGGATTAAATAGGAATAATTAATATTTGTCATGTTGGAAATAACTGTGGTAGCAGGGAATGTCTGCACCAAAGTATTGTTGGCAGGAGAGACCGCACATTGATGTAATTTTAAAAAGGGCGGGAGAGACCGCGTATGGATACATTGTAAGAAAAGAGCGGGAAAGACAGCGCATTGATACATTTTGTAATGTTAGCAGGGATTGTCTACATCGGAAAGCATTGTTGGCGGGAGAGACCGCACTTTAGCGTTCGTAGTAAGTCAGTAGAAAGCGAGATCTGAAGCGAGTCGGTAGCAGGTCTGAAGCGAGAGGATGAGAGCAGCGGTGTGTCTGCCAGCCACCAGCTATGATTTATAAGAGATTATAAACGGATGTACATAGACATCAGCTAACTATTATCATAAAAGAAACTAATATTATTGAATATTTTTTTTAGAAACTCAAGATTACTGAAGGTACGTTTGCGCAATGCTAGTTGTAAGATTATTGTAAAAAGTAAGTCCCGTTTGAACGTTTGTAAAATCTTTTCATTCAGAATATAATTAATTTTTGTCAGCAATACTGCATTACTGACTATAATCCATCCCAAAAACCATCAACGTTAAACTTTGCAAAATTTTATTGTTGTCAAGAAAAAGTTTAACTATGAATTACGTAACGTCAGTCAAATTAATTAAAGAATAACGTCAGCTTTGCTATTAAAGAATAACGTCAGCTTTGGTTATAAATACAGCCACTTACTATGACAGCCCACCAGCAGCTAACATAGTAATACAGAGCAAGTATATTCATGTCGCAGTTCGATTTAGCAGTCAGATGGCGATCCAATAACAGTGTAAAGGTAAGGAACAGTTCTGGGTTATTGCAGATAACGACTGAGGGCCACGAGGACGACCCATTTTATGTTTCGTTGAAATAATTAAAAAAATCACTTTTAATAAGCAGCAATTACATGTGTATGCGAAGATTGAGAAAGAGGATAAATTTCAAAGGGAAGATTTCATTTGTTATTATTAAGCAAGAGATAGAAATCCTAAGGGAATGTTTCATAGGTTATTGTAGAAGAGAAGGTTGCAAAAAAAAAAGAGATATAGAGGAGACGGACAGGTTTCATGTGGGCATTCGGAAATTACATGTTCCGTACATCGAAATATGTAGTGTAGTAATTTATACTACTGTCCACACTGATACAATAAATGCGAATTTGTCTGTTAGGCTTTCGCGACGGAACCGCTGAACCGATTTTGATGAAATTCGGTAGGGAGATAGCTTGAGCGCTGAGAAAGAACATTGGATACTATAAAAAGTGTTTAGTGCAAGATATTTATTAATTTGTATAATATAATGCGAAAAATGGAAACATTTGTAAAAGATATTCATCCTCTGACTTTTGAACTTTGTCATATAACTGAAAATGCTGCTATTGTTTGACATGTTCTACATCATACGATTCAATGTAACGAACACAATGCTTATACAATTCTCTACCTGTTTAATCCATTCTTTCATATTAACATCAGTCACAAGGTCGCCGCATTTTATCCGCTCAGCGTCAAGCGTCTGTTATAGTCTTAGAGACGCGCCAGATCTGTATGAACAGCTTATGGTCTTCTTGTTACAGTTGTTGGCTCTGTTTCTTTCCGCTCCTGAGTAGGTGTGTTCGTTGGCATAAGTCACTAAGGTGGCGTCAGGTGAAAATAACATTCACAAGATGCCAAACATGCTGAACGTGGTCTCCTGACCAGTAAAGCCATTCGCACATTTCACTTTACTGATACACGAGCGCAGCCACCGGTGATATCCAGTACTGCATAAAGACAAGTCGTTGTGTATCATTGTTGCCAAAAATCTCGAAAAGTACTTGGGCCATTTACACCAATTTTTTTTTACGATACTCTAATGAACATTTGGACGTACACGTGCTGCGTGTTTTAATATACATAATATGTAACTACACATGTAATATATAAAGGAGGAACGTTGTTTAGCAAACGCCTTCTCGCACCCGTCGGCCGTCGTAATTTAATT
Source organism: Schistocerca americana (assembly GCF_021461395.2). Taxonomy (NCBI): domain Eukaryota; kingdom Metazoa; phylum Arthropoda; class Insecta; order Orthoptera; family Acrididae; genus Schistocerca; species Schistocerca americana. The sequence continues at coordinate 401,852,772 of NC_060124.1, read as the reverse complement.
ACAGGAATTGATTGGTAATGTTGATTGTTGCCGACTTACGTGGTGGGTCTTAATCAAAATGTTATTTCAATCAATTTTGATTTACAATTAAATGCTTTTGTAGAGTTCTCTTTTTTTAACAATATTAAACTTGAGTGGAAATTATTTTTTACGTTAATGAACGTTAGACTCACTGAATCGCAAAACATGAGCATATAAGTTGAACAATGGAATAAAATTTTCATATTAATTTCATCGGCTAGTCAGCTCACTTTAAAGCCAAAAATCTTTAGTTATTAATCACAATTGCTGCCCACACACGCGCGAGAGTATTTCTTCTTACCTCCGTTAACAATTGCATTGTAGTCGGAGTCCTGGCTGTGGCTCTCGGCTGTTGTACTGAATATAAGAATCTTAAAGCTACGTATTTTCTGCAGGGTCGGGCGGCTGTGGAGAAAAATGTATATTATGTTAATAGCGGGCGAGTAAATTTTATAAGTTAATATCTCCACGTAATGGCGTCGTTGGCTGCATCGGCCGCTGCGATTGTTGCACTGTAAATTACTCGAATGCAGGTTAATTCAAGGATGGCGGACATGAAATCGGGATTACCTCTTACAAATTAAAAGTGCATAATAATATTAAATGGATATATTATTTTCTTAATTAGTAGAAATATGCTTACATTTGCCAGCACTCGCAAGATGTCCGTCTACACGCAACCAAGACAAGAGAAGAAGTGAAGACGACTAAAAAATTAACAAAATAGCGTTCCCGTCGTCTCTTTAGATCATCTTGTTATATTTCTTTGCCCTCGAAACTTACACAGAGAAATTATTATAATACGGATCCATGAGAAAAATGTGTATTATTGAATTTTAAATGTCTCTTCTTTATAGATACTGTTTTTTAAGTCTTTTCTTATTATTTCACTGGGGACGCTATACCTCGAAAATTCATTAACTGAGTTACTTAAAATTTTTACATGACATTCTTTGAACACGCGGAGGGGCTAATGACATTCACACAGACATTATTCATTGTTTTACACAACAATATCCAACTGACTGCGAGAACGAAAATCCTATACAGTCCTCTACTGTGATTGCGTCCGGTTTTGTTTCTTTTCTACGGCTTTGCCGCAGTGGTAACACCGGTTTCTGTCAGATCACCATAGTTAAACGCTGTCTGGTTGTGTTATTACTTGGATAGGTGACGATTTGGTCTGCCGAGTGCTGTTGGCAAGTGGGGTGCACTCAGCCCATGTGAGGGGAAACAGAGGAGCTACTTGATGGAGAAGTAGCGGCTCCTGCCTCGTAAACTGACAAAAAAAAAAAAAAAAAAAACACTAGGACAGCTATGTGCTGACAGCATGTCCTTCCTAATCCGCACCCAGTGATGCCCGTGGGCTGAGGGTAACACGGCGGCCGTTCTGTACCGTTTGGCCTTCATGGCCTGTTTCGGAGGGGGTTTAGTTTTGTTTCCTTTCTCACAATCGGTTTTCCCAGAAAAGAAAAAAGCCGTATTTATAACTCGGTTATCATTAGAAGATTACTATAGTATCTAAATTTCCAATAATAACAAACAAGGTCCACTGTCAGAGAGAGGAGTAGATGGTCAGAGAGAGAGCGAGGAGTAGATCACGAAACAAAGAGTGAGGAGTAGATGCACAGAGAGGGGGAGAGAGAATTATGGAGAGGGGGAGAGGGAGATGGAGGAAGCGGAGAAAAAACGAGATGGAGATAGAGAGGTGGTAGAGGTAATGGACGGAGAGGAGGAGAGGTGATGGACAGAGGGAGGCGAGAGAAGTTGATTGACAGAAAGAGGGAGAAGGATTAGATGAGCGAGAACGAAGGGAGGAGGAGGCAGACGCAGAGAGTAATATTTTGCATTGACGGTCTGCCATGGAGGTACGTAATGCGTTAGGATAACACCATCACAGTCGTACACGAGAATCACCATAACTTTAGACCGCTCCAATCGCACCATCAACAGATCAGGCTCTGCTAACGGTATATTACACCTTCCACATCGCTGGCAACGAGTTCTACACAATGCTGGTGACTCCTTTGAAGCCGGCCGGTGTGACCGAGCGGTTCTAAGCGCTACAGTCTGGAACCGCGCGACCGCTACGGTAGCAGGTTCGAATCCTGCCTCGGGCATGGATATGTGTGATGTCCTTAGGCTAGTTAGGTTTAGGTAGTTCTAAGTTCTAGGGGACTGTTGACCTCAGATGTTAAGTCCCATAGTGCTCAGAGCCATTTGAACTACTTTGAAGGAAAGTAACAAGGGTAAACATGTAACTCTTTTGTATTTGTTGTGAGTAAATAGTTGCCACCATTTATGTTCCAACCTTCGTATATATTATCCCAAGTTTTACTAACAGGCATTTTAAGTCAAAAATGGTTCAAATTACTCTGAGCACTATGGGACTTAACTTGTGAGGTCATCAGTCCCCTAGAACTTAGAACTACTTAAACCTAACTAACCTAAGAACATCACACACAACCATGCCCGACGCAGGATTCGAATCTGCGACCGTAACGGTCGCGCGGTTCCAGGCTGTAGCGCCTAGAACCGCTCGGCCACTCCGGCCGGCATTTGAAGTCAGAATCACCAGTTATTCACAGTGACCTAACAGGTTTTGTAGAGGATAGCTACCATTTACGGGTGAATGGAAAAATTGGTGAAAGCACACCTCGGTGAATATCAGTCTGGATGCCGCAGAACTGTAGGAGCACACGAGGCAGAGCTGACCATACATCTTACAAGGTAGGTTAAGAAAAAGCAAACCAACACTTATAGCTTTTGAAGATTTGGAGAAATGTTTTGACAATGTCGACTGGAATCCATTTTTCGGAATTCCGAGGGTAGCAGGGGTAAAATAGAAAAAGAATAAGGACACCAACCACGAGTTGTGCGAGATAAACGAAACTTGGTAGGTGTGTTTCTACAACTGGAAGATGGTATCTATTGAAATTTCGCGATAGTCACGCAAGAGTCGCACTAGTAACTCCACTGTGAGGATGAAAATCAGGTTTGCTTTAAAAACGTTATGTTTGTGATTTGAAATGAGTTAATATTTGCCAAGAATGCCTTTAAAGCGACAAAGACACCATTATCAGCAGTTCACAGACATCAAGAGGGGTCGTGAAACATGGCTACGAAAAGCTGGCAGACTAGGCTGAAATGTAGACACTGTACTTGCTTGTTAGCAGCGGTGATCACGATAATGTACGCTCTCAACAAGACCAGGCTCGGCTCTGGCTCATCTTACTGCATCCGCAGCAGAAATCTAACCGTCAGTTGGCCCCATAGTGGCACAACGAACTATTACAAATAGCTTACTTGAAGGACAGCACCGAGCTAGACGCACTGTAGCGTGCGTTTCACTGACCCCACCACCGCTGTTTGCAACTTGAGTGGTGTCAAGCGTGGGCTCATACGAGGGCAGGGTAGAGGTCTGATGCGTTTTCTGAGGGAAGGTTGCGAGATGCCAGGACGACGGTTCAATCCCGCGTCCGGCCATCCTGATTTCGGTTTTCCGTGATTTCCCTAAATCGCTCCAGGCAAATGCAGGGATGGTTCCTTTCAAAGGGCACGGCCGACTTCCTTCCCCGTCCTTCCCTAATCCGATGAGACCGATGACCTCGCTGTCTGGTCTCCTTCCCCCAAAAACCACCATCACCACCGCGAGATGCCAGGGTGGAGAAGAGTTTGTACCTCTTTAATTCAGACGAATTCTGCATGAGAACGAGACATGCACTCGACCCCCTCCTTATCTACCAGCTAATTAATTACGCGCGCAACGGTAACGGAAGAAAATGATGGTGGCCCCTGCTAGTTGGTAAAATAAGGAGTGCAAAATCACAATAATTTAATAAAAATCGTAATCTACTCAGAGAAAAAGAGAACTTTATCATAATAAACACCAGAAATGGGATTCTGCATATATCTCCGAAATGATATGCGGATTAAATATTACAATCAGATTCATTATACATCACAACATAAATGCACATGACTATCGACAAAAACAATAGGTTAAAGGATAGGGTATAGTGAAATATTATGAGAATAAGAGTTGGCTCGAGAACAAGGGTCTCCTACCCTCTGTGATGCAATAGATTGACGATAATGACTGGATATCCTAATGAATCAAATATTAATCTCCCGACTATATGGCACTATCGCAATTAGTAGTGAGAGGTCAAATGGGATCACATGGAGAAACAAGCAAAGTGGACTCGTAGCAAAGCGAGCACGCGTGCTGCTGAGGGATTCAGTATAAAAATGATAAGGTCCTGCCAGTACTGAAATCTGCAGCACGTCGTAGGTAGGCAGCGTCCTGATGATGTAGGCACCGACTTCTGCCGTGCAGCAACTCTGTGTCAACCCCTGGCCGCTCCGGCCGCGGTGGCCGTGCGGTTCTGGCGCTGCAGTCCGGAGCCGCAAGGCTGCTACGGTCGCAGGTTCGAATCCTGCCTCGGGCATGGGTGTGTGTGATGTCCTTAGGTTAGTTAGGTTTAAGTAGTTCTAAGTTCTAGGGGACTTATGACCTAAGATCTTGAGTCCCATAGTGCTCAGAGCCATTTGAACCAACCCTGGCCGCAAAGGCTGGTTCAAAATGGGTCTGAGCACTATGGGACTTAACTTCTGAGGCTATCAGTCCCCTAGAACTTAGAAGTACTTAAACCTAACTAACCTAAGGACATCACACACATCCATGCCGGAGACAGGATTCGAACCTGCGACCGTAGCGTTCGCGCGGTTCCAGACTGTAGCACCTGGAACCACTCCGCCACCCCGACCGGCCGCGCAGGCTGTCCGAGAATTCTAAGTTCTTCCGAAAACGTGAGACCAAGTCACAAGACCGTCCAACTCCGAGGAAGATCAGATCTCGAATACACTGCCCGCGCAATGCAAGAGCGAAGCCAACTCCCTATTCTTCTCGAAAAACCGCGAATCCGCATTCAGTGCTGATTCCAAAATTCCCCCACACTGTCTCGGAACACCATTCGCGCCAATAGCGACCGTTCCCTCCAGTTCCGAGCAGGGCTTTATGACGTCAACTAGCCTCAGTTTAAGTTGACCAATTATGCCTCTGGTATTCGGCAGAGGGCACTGCACTTGCCATTTGACCAGCTACGAAAACAACCTGCCTAGACCACCGTCCATCCGGCGCCAGACAGTCGCACCCAGCAGGTCACCGTCCACAAGCATTCTCAGACTCAAAAGGACAATGCAGTCAGTCGGTGCCAGGAATCTTCGTTCTAGACGCGCCGGAACTGTAAACACATAAACTGCGGTGACACTCAGACGTCTTACAGGTTGTTTCACCCTGCATACAATAGGCGAAACTCGACCGACGTAAGTCGTTCCGCCAGGCGCTTAAGCCTATTGTACGAACCCTTCACAATTCAGGGATGTGCAGCCCCAACCGTAAATGCCGTGTGCTGCGTCCTCCGATGCTTGCCTCGCTCAAGCCACGCAGGGAAGTAACACAACATTTATAGGAATGAAGTGAAAAGTATTTTTGAGCTCTCAGTGCAAATAACCTCAATACAATAACCTTATTCGGTCTGTTACTACCGTGCAATGACATATAACTTTAATAAAATTGATGAAAATGAGAGGAGACATGCAAAAGATGGCATGGAACCTCTCAAGGTGATTCTGCTTCCGTGCCAGTGATGGCCATATGTTGGTTGAGGGCCTGCAACCAAACTGTCGCGGCCTAGACACGCTGGACCTACACGTGGAGTTATGGTCAGGTCTGCGATTTCGTATGAAAGTGGGAGCACTACGCACCTTGATTGCAAATTAGTACTTCAATTTGGTGATTTTGACCTCTTTGCTTGCCATTCACGAACAACATTCCAGTGGGTGTTTTCCAACAGGATGACGTAAGCCCACTTACCGCTGTTGTTAACGAATATGCTCTATGAAGTGTCGACATGTTGCCTCTACCTCTTCGATCACCAGATTTGTCTCCAGTCGAGTATATATAGGACGTCATGGATAACAACTCCAGCGTCTTTAAATTGACCGCCTAAGTGAAACAGGCTTGGAACTCCGTCCCAGAAACTGAGATCCGGCAAATTTATAGCATAGTGCATGCAATATTGCATTCAATATTCTGGCGTTACACTGGATATTAATATACCAGCATTTCATATTTTCAATGGTTTATCGTGCTTATATTAACCTGTGATCCTGCAATGTTAATCACTTAAACATCTTACTTAGACAAATGTACTCCCGCAATTTCATTACTCTACATTAAGTATTGTCTTATGTAGCGATTCTTTGTTCCGTCAGCGTACATCGTGCGAAAGGTTATATGCAACTTGTAAGGAAACTAGTTATAAGAGACGAGTGGCATGAAGGAGGTGCAGTGGTTGGAAAGGAAGTGAGACAATGTCGTAGCCTATCCCCAATGTTAACCTAATTCCACACTGAGAAAGCAATAAATTAATAATTAACGTTTCATACGAAGTATAGTTCAGTGAGAAGAAATGAAAAGTTTGAGGATTGCCGATAAGATCGTAATTCTGTTAGTCAGCAATCGACTGAGAAGGGCAGTTGAACGGAGTGGGCAGTGTCTTGAAAGGAGGACATAAAATGAACGTCAACAAAAGCAAAACATGCGTAATGAAGTGTAGTCGAATTAAATCAAGCTATGATGAGGGAATTAAATTAGGAAATGAAACACTCATGATGGTCGAAGTAGAGAGGATGTAAAATGTACAGCGGCAATGAGAAGAAAAACGTTTCCGAAGATGAGAAATTTCTTAACATCGAAGTCACATTTTAAGTGTTGGAAAGTCTTTCTGAAGGTATCTGATCGGACTGTAGCTTTAAATGGAAGTGAAACAAGGATGATAAACAGTGTAAACAAAAAGGCAATAAGAGCTTTCGAAATGCGGCGCTAAAGAAGAATACTAAAGATTAGATGGGTGGAATACGTAACTAATGAGAACATGTGGAATGTATGTAAGTCTGCAGGCTTTCGTGGCCGTTGTCACTAAAGTTATATTCTTCTGAGTTGTTAGGCTGCGTCATATTTCTTGAAACAGTCGACGTTCCGATCCCTCTGCTAGGATCTTCTTCTGGATGTTCTGATGTCCACTGTTGATTGAGCACTGTCAGAGAAGAGAGGCACGTTCTTTTATAAAGGGGTGTTTTCCCGAGCTTGTGTTAGAGAAGTGGACTTATTGGGTAAAAACCTTTGGACTACCATTGTTGGCCCATCGTATTTGGGTACGAAGAGAAGTTTTCTCTCGCTAATGCCGAAGAAGAGATTTATCGGCTAAAACTCATGTAACTACCACTGGTGGGCCTACGTTATTGGTTACATAGGGATTTTTCCGCACTTATGCGTAGGTGTTTGAAGCGAAATTTTAATTACGTTAATAGGATAGACGAGGAACCGCCTTCTCATTCTATTAAGTTACCGTCTGTTCAAGGCGTCACTCACCGCAAAGAAGAATTCATAGGAAAAAATGGTATTCGAAACACTTTCTTCAGTCAAAACAAAGTAAAAACCTTTTCCGTCGAAAAACCTATGGCCCTGGTTGCCTCGACACTGCGGGCGTCTATGAAACAGCTTGTGGCTGTGGCAAAGTGTATATAGGCGAAACGGGAAGGACCGTTAAACAACACGTTAAGGAACACGAGTGCCATACGTGGCTAAACAGAGTATGAAATCGGCGATTGTGGAACATCACGTGAACTATGGCCTTGGCATTATTCTCAATAACGCACGTGTACTGGCAAAGGAAACAATATCTATAAAAGAAAAGTCCGAGAAGCAATTGAAATTTCTAAAAACGCATTTAACTTCAATGAGGAGGACGGCTATAGACTTCGGCATCGTGGCTCCCCGCCAACAACAAAGTGAATACACTCCTGGAAATGGAAAAAAGAACGCATTGACACCGGTGTGTCAGACCCACCATACTTGCTCCGGACACTGCGAGAGGGCAGTACAAGCAATGATCACACGCACGGCACAGCGGACACACCAGGAACCGCGGTGTTGGCCGTCGAATGGCGCTAGCTGCGCAGCATTTGTGCACCGCCGCCGTCAGTGTCAGCCAGTTTGCCGTGGCATACGGAGCTCCATCGCAGTCTTTAACACTGGTAGCATGCCGCGACAGCGTGGACGTGAACCGTATGTGCAGTTGACGGACTTTGAGCGAGGGCGTATAGTGGGCATGCGGGAGGCCGGGTGGACGTACCGCCGATTTGCTCAACACGTGGGGCGTGAGGTCTCCACAGTACATCGATGTTGTCGCCAGTGGTCGGCGGAAGGTGCACGTGCCCGTCGACCTGGGACCGGACCGCAGCGACGCACGGATGCACGCCAAGACCGTAGGATCCTACGCAGTGCCGTAGGGGACCGCACCGCCACTTCCCAGCAAATTAGGGACACTGTTGCTCCTGGGGTATCGGCGAGGACCATTCGCAACCGTCTCCATGAAGCTGGGCTACGGTCCCGCACACCGTTAGGCCGTCTTCCGCTCACGCCCCAACATCGTGCAGCCCGCCTCCAGTGGTGTCGCGACAGGCGTGAATGGAGGGACGAATGGAGACGTGTCGTCTTCAGCGATGAGAGTCGTTTCCGCCTTGGTGCCAATGATGGTCGTATGCGTGTTTGGCGCCGTGCAGGTGAGCGCCACAATCAGGACTGCATACGACCGAGGCACACAGGGCCAACACGCGGCATCATGGTGTGGGGAGCGATCTCATACACTGGCCGTACACCACTGGTGATCGTCGAGGGGACACTGAATAGTGCACGGTGCACGGTACCGTCATCGAACCCATCGTTCTACCATTCCTAGACCGGCAAGGGAACTTGCTGTTCCAACAGGACAATGCACGTCCGCATGTATCCCGTGCCACCCAACGTGCTCTAGAAGGTGTAAGTCAACTACCCTGGCCACCAAGATCTCCGGATCTGTCCCCCATTGAGCATGTTTCGGACTGGATGAAGCGTCGTCTCACGCGGTCTGCACGTCCAGCACGAACGCTGGTCCAACTGAGGCGCCAGGTGGAAATAGCATGGCAAGTCGTTCCACAGGACTACATCCAGCATCTCTACGATCGTCTCCATGGGAGAATAGCAGCCTGCATTGCTGCGAAAGGTGGATATACACTGTACTAGTGCCGACATTGTGCATGCTCTGTTGCCTGTGTCTATGTGCCTGTGGTTCTGTCAGTGTGATCATGTGATGTATCTGACCCCAGGAATGTGTCAATAAAGTTTCCCCTTGCTGGGACAATGAATTCACGGTGTTCTTATTTCAATTTCCAGGAGTGTACATGGCGGCGGTGTGCAAGCAATGCAAACAACGGCCTGAAAACCACATCTGCAGACAATAATATTTTGGATAAACATTACGCCTGTCATGTCCTGCCGTTTGGCTTCTGGCGAATTGTGTGGGCCTGCCAGTAGCAGCAGGCGAAATTTTAACTGACAGCTCTTCTCCAGCAGTGCGGGGAAAATCCCTTTCTAACCAATGAAGTTGGCCCACCAATGGTAGTGTTAGCCAATATCCCTCTTCTTCGGCATACGCACGGGAAAATTTTTAAGTAAAGACGATGACCAACCAATGGAAGCCCCAACGTTTTTCCTCAACAACCCCACTTTCCTCCACAAGCGCGGAAAAACTCCTCTTTATAGGAGAATACGACACTGGTCTCTGAGAGTGTTCAATCTTCAGTAAAAATCACAAAATCCTGAAGAATATCCCAACAGAGATATCGAAACGTCCACTATTTGAAGAAATGTAACGCGGCTTTACAACACAGAAGGTTTAGACTTCACTACAAACAATAACTGGGTAAAAAAAAAAAAAATTGTGCCACAACTTGACTAAAATAAGGGATCCGTTGACAGGACACATTTTCAGACATCAATGGATTACCGATTTAGTATTGGAGGAAAGTGTCGGAGTCATCAATTGTAGAGGGTGACCAAGAGATGAATACAGCTATCAGGTTCAAAAAGACATAGGTTGCAAAAATTATTCGGAGATGAGAGACTCGTAAAGGATAGAGTTATTTGGAGAGTTGCATGAAACCAGTGTTTTGACTGAAGACAATGACTAGAGGAGCGTTCCTCCAAATTTTGAAAATTTCATTAGAAAATCCTTTTGCAACATTTAAAATATTTCGCTAGGATAACTATATCAAAGAACCTCGATTTTGGTGATAGTTTACTTACATAACTATGTTTTAATTACTATTAGTTTATTGTGACTTTGATAAGGATACACAATAACTCTCATAATCCTTTCAGTTTCGTAATCTTCTGATAGAAGAGTCTGAATCATTTAATATACATCGTAAAAACATTCCGTTTCATTTTCACTTGCGCATTTTTCTAGTAGTTTTTGTGTTTTTACCTTTTTAGCCCTTCAACCGTCCCTCGTTTCAGCCTCAATATTGTGGTGTCACCGCCAAACACCACACTTGCTAGGTGGTAGCCCTTAAATCGGCCGCGGTCCGTTAGTATACGTCGGACCCGCGAGTCTCCATTATCAGTGATTGCAGACCGAGCGCCGCCACACGGCCGGTCTAGTCTAGAGAGACTCCCTAGCACTCACCCCAGTTGTATAGCCGACTTTGCTATCGATGGTTCACTGTCTACATACGCTCTCATTTGCAGAGACGACAGTTTACCAAAGCCTTCAGATACGTCATTTGCTACGACCTAGCAAAGCGCCATATTCAGTTACTATGTATGAGAATGTATTCTGAACAGATTATATTGTGAATCATGTACCGTCAAGAGCGACGTTCATAATTAATGGATTAAAGTTAAGTGTCAAACTAATTACGTCCGCTTTCTTAATTCTCATTCCTTGTCGTGTTCCAGACCTCACGTCAGTATAGTTCTTCCCTCCTCACGCCAGCCTGCGTGAGCTAAAACGCGTGCATTTCGGCCCCCTCTCGTAACACGGTGTTGGCTCTTCAGCTAACACAACAAATATAATATAAACTCGACTTCTGTGTGGATAGATCCCTCCATATGTAACGGACTCCGAACGTCAAATAGATGCAGTGAATTACGTATATAATTCGCCCTAAGCATCGGTTAAAATTACATGAAAGTTAATTTTATTCGTATGACACATACTTCTGACATAGGGCTTCTTTGACGCCATCGAATGACGCCACAACTTACCAGAATGAAAGAAGCAGACTTATGTGGAGAGATTTGTATGGAGAGTTTTGGTGAGTATCAGTTAGCCAGGTCAGTGACTTCGAGTTTTCTGTTGTATTAAACAACATATTAGCAAAACTGACTAATCAGGCAGCAAGATGTCTTTCATGTTACACTGTATAATAATAATCAAATATAGCACAAAGGTTTTTTTTTTCATTTATAAAGGTCACCTCATTGAGAAAATGAGTCCTTAGGCCTGAAACAATGGAAAACCAACAACCAGACAAAAAGTATCATCACGTGAGTTGTGGTTTTGAGAATGTGCCAGTGGGCACTCCATTTTTATGAACTAAACCGTGAGTCATAATCAGATCGCACTTGTATCTAAAAGTAGGTATTTAACACTTTCTTACATTTACCTGTTGAACGGAGAAATGGAGGATGGTTAAGGGGCCCTCGTACGTTCAGCATTTATTGCGCAATACGGAGTGTTTCGTAACAATGTTGACTCTCTGAGATCAGTATTCACCGTTTGTGTAATACATTGAACAAGACTGCTAATCTTTAAAAATATTGACGCTCGCTCAGTATGTTGTGCAGTATATTTTACCGAGCGTGGATGATACCACGGAATACACGGCTGTTCCTGCCGAAACCAGTAGAAATTCAAGTCCCACTGAACGAATTTCTGCAAAGAACTGAAAAAAACGTAAACGACAAAAAATATCATGAAGTTTGTTGAACGATAGGTTTAAACGTACCATGCGTTAGTTTGTGACACGAAATTGCTGACTGAGCAGCAAAAGCCGGACATCTTGCTGTCCACTAGACGAGATTGAAAGTCGTGGTGTCATGACACTGAGCAGAAGTGTTTATTTTCCTTGTAGCAGTTCTCAGAATTGACAGATAAGGTCAGGTCAACGGTCCTGTGAGCATGTATGTTATTAAACCAGGGACGTAAGATCAGAACACAGTGACCCAGTGTCAGTAACACTGAGCATGTGAGCGGCGCGTTACATGTGCAGAACTTGCGAAATCAAACGACAGCTGGTACTTAGCTGTGAAGAAATCTCAGCTTCAGCACCTATATTACACGATTCTCATTACTCGTATTTATTATGCGAACGTGACGGCACGGGAAAGACCCAGTGATGAGCTGAGAATAAACGTAGACGGAGAGAACGTAGCAGACTCTAGCCTCAGATGTCCTTGTGTTATTATAAACAGCGTTCCGTGAGAGACACATTCAGAGACTTAAAATTTTCTGCAGTGAAAGGAAAAGGCTTAACTTTTCATTTAAGGGAACAGATGGCTTCCTTATCTCAAAAAGGAACATTCCCAGGTATGAGCAAACAATCTTAATGAAACTTGCCGGGTTTGAAGAGGGGTCAAAGTAATGCAATACGTATTTTTAGATTCCGCCAAATTTCACTTCCAGGGGCTAAGACACACCCAGGAGGTGATTTAAGTATAGAGGGTATATCCTCGAAAGCATGCTTTAAAAAATGTGTTTCACACAAAAGTTCAAATACAGTTAACATTCCTTAAAACTGTTAAATCAACTTTTGTATTAATTTGAACTTTCGCAAAAACCTCACCAATATTAATTAATTCTGAAAAATGAAAACATTTGTTGCAACAAAAATTAAAGAAGCTTTCGTGCCCCACACATCTATGTGTAATAAAGCTGGTTTATGAAATACATTTTACAGTTAACATTCCTTAAAACTGTTAAATCAACTTTTGTATTAATTTGAACTTTCGCAAAAACCTCACCAATATTAATTAATTCTGAAAAATGAAAACATTTGTTGCAACAAAAATTAAAGAAGCTTTCGTGCCCCACACATCTATGCGTAATAAAGCTGGTTTATGAAATACATTTTTAAAAGAATAAGATGTAAACAATCTGCTGTCGAAGAATAACCTATTAAAATACATAAATGTTAATTATTGTTATAATTATTTATTTTACTCATTTTTGTTTTATGTTTGAAATTGTTACTTTGTTTTACATACACTTTTTCTGTTTTTTGGTTTACCACTTCACATACCTGTATTTACAAAATTGAAAATAATAAGTAACTCATTATTGTGCTACAAAATCTTTACAGCAATCAAAATCTGCAAAAGATGCTTATCGAAACATACCTTCTTCACCAGGCACTTAAAATGAAAGGAACTTCTCACATAATGCACATAACAGACAACACAAAATAAAACAAAATTCAGCAGGTAGCAGTTGATCCTCGAAATGTCTTGATTTGTACATGGCATATTTCAGTACATTGGGAAACCTTGTTGGAGAGAACTGGTTATGTACTAGATCCTTCATCTTGATTGCATTGTTTCTCAAATGTTGACTGACATCATGACCATTCAGGAGAACTACGTAGATCTGAAAATCTTATAACACTGTTCATTAAACAGTGAAAGCCACATGAGTCGCATTGCTGTACCTGTCCCATCGGGCCTTTTGGGATCACCAGATGAACAAGTTCGCTGTCATTAGATAGGACAATCAAAACGTTTTCTTCACATTTATGAAACCCATTATCATAGTTTTAAAAGGAAATAATGGTGGATTTGCATTCAAAATTCTAGGATCTTTTTTGGAAGCGCCAAATTTTTGGGACTGCATCTAAACTCGATAAACTAACGTCTGACAGGATTAAAAGATTTTTGAAAGAAGTTTCCTTTCCCAGTGCGAGAGAATAATCTGTTAGATTGTAGGGGTGGTCAATGTGAAATAACCGTTTTGAAGATCGAACCGAGGACAAGAAACTTGTTCGTTTGGTAATTCCAAAGGTTCACTGTGACACTTACACCCGTTGGGTGCGCATGTTATTCGATGATGGAATAACTGTGTCAGAAGGTTTTCAGCTGCAGTTCCGCTCAATGATTACGATGTCACTCTCCACTTCAGAAACAGTATAATGAAGCTACAGTCACTAGTATTGTCTTCTCCAAGGTTCTCCAGTATACTGATATATGTCTGGTGCCAATTTTGTTATTTAGACGGTCGCTTGCTGCAGTTTGAGGAACTTGCTGCGCCGGCCACGGTGGCAGAGCGGTTCTAGGCGCTTCACTCCGGAAACGCGTGACTGCTACGGTCGCAGGTTCGAATCCTGCCTCGGGAATGGATGTGTGTGATGTCCTTATGTTAATAAGGTTTAAGTAGTTCTAAGTTCTAGGGGAATGATAACCTCAGATGTTAAGTCCCATAGTGCTCAGAGCCATTTGAACCATTTTGAATCCTGCTGCATTTTGTTTTGCATTGTGTTGTCTTTCGTGTTTGTCATGTGAAGAAATTTCGTTCATTCCATGTGCATGGTGCAGGAAAAAGTTATTTTGTGAAATTTCCTTACAGATACCAATATCGTAAATATTTTATACGTAAATAAGAAATTACTTATTATTTTCAGTACAGTAAATATGGGTATGTGAAATGGTAAACCAAAAAATGGAGAACAAAAAGAAAAATTTCAATATAAAATGTAAACCAACTTAAAACATAAAATAAAAATAAGTAATGTTGAAAATAATAACGCACTTTTGGATCTTTAGTTAGGTTTGTTAAAAATAGTCCGACATCGCTTACAGTTTATTCTCGAGAGATGGTATCTCAGAGATAAGCTTTATTACACGTGGATGTATTTGGCGTAAAAATTCTTTAATTTATGTTACAATAAAATTTTTTAGTATTCAAAATTAAGTAATGGCAGAGGGGGTATTTCAAAATTTCACATTGTTACAAAATTTGCATATACAGTTTTCCAAAACGTTAATTACATTTTAACTTTCATATGAAAAACATTTTTGTGTATCATAGCTTCCAAGATAAGATCTAAATATGTCAAATTATATCCGAAATTACCTTTATGGGTGTGTTTTCCTCAAAAGTGAAATTAGGCAAAGATGAAACAAGACGTATTGCGTATTTACATCCCTTTACGTACCTACCAAGTTTCATCAAGCTCGTTTATTTACACTTGGAAACGTTCCCTTGTCAGAACGGCTAAGCGACCACGTACCGAGCTTAGCCCACAGTTGGAAACTCGGAGGATGTCTGGAGTTCATGCACAGCATCCCAGGCTTACACGAGTTCAGAGCCGGATTTGCGGCTTCTGAGAATCCGGTAGCCCCGCCGCAACTGAATCTGCAGCTCCCTTAGCTTTGGTCCCGCGTCAGGCTGTGCAGCATTATAGTGAGACGTCCGCCAGCATTTACCGTATAGTTCTTTATAGCGTTACTGACCTCTGTGTTTCCAGAGAAGGTAAGTTTCCGATCTCCTTTTTCACCTTTTAGACAGCATTTAGGCTTCACTTCTAGATCAAGGACGCACAGATCGCTGCCAAATCGCTGCCAATTGATGGCAGCTCGCCCCTAGCCGTTCGTTCCTGTAATTTTTTTTTTTTACTCGTATTTCATTCTCTTCTCTTTGAGGCATTCCAGTGTAGCTTAAATTAGGACAGGGGGACCCCAGTCCGTATCCCACGGCAAGCCATTCCTGAACATGCACATTTGCGCAATAGTGCAGTCACGATAGCAAAAGCCACCCGTTGCCCTGCAGGGAACGACTTTCTTTAGTTTTCAGCGTTTCCTATGTTCTACAATACATACCTTGAGGCAGTGATCTTCATCGGACTACCTAATAAAGCCTTGGCCTTTAGTGACGATTGTAAGCAACAGATTTATGTATTTCTGTGAGCCTCTTAGCATTTAATTCACAATCATCGTCAAAGAAAAGTTTATAATATGAATAAATTGCATATTTTTGATAGGAATGATGCGAATCAAGAGAGAGAAGCAATGTATGTATTGTGTATTTTCTATTTCGCAAGGGTTCTTACAAAGGGTTACCACATTAGCAGTTTTATTCATCCTGCCTGTGATTCGGCACATCATCTATGTAGTTAGTTACATTCTAGCTTCTCCATATATATATATATATCGCTTCACCTGCGTGCACATTCAGTACATACATCGAATTGAACACATCCCCTGTCTGTATCCACCACCCACCTCTCTCTGTCCACCCCGTCTTTCCTAATTACCTGCCCACCATCTCTCTACACTTTCCACCTGTCTTGTGCATCTTTCCCTACTCCTCTCTATCTCTCTGTCCATTTCCTCCTTCTCCTGACCCACTCCATCACCTCCTCTTTCCATCTCAGCCTGTCCACAGCCATAATCACTGGCGGCTCCCATAACATGCCTATCGTACAGCACATGCTACATGTTAGTGACTTGAAAATCATATATTTGCCCCTGATGTGCAGGCCACCATTTAAAGCAGGTCGATAAAGCAGGCTGATACCACTCCAACAAAACATGCCTATCATGCAGGGCAGCCTTCTTTTCAGGGCCCAGAAAACAGTCTCTTGTCTTTACCTTGTATGCTACCCTGCAAAGCAAATTGAATTGGCAGGACAATACTGTTCCCACACATCATGCCCATTATGCACCAAGGCAGCCTATATGCCAGATGCTGCAAAAAACTCGTTTTTGCCCTATATTGCTATTCCTACTGGATCTAGAAGGCTATAAACTCCACAGTACTGATACTTGTAAGGCCTGCTGTTCCTATGCCCAGTTTAGCTGAAATCGATCCAGGTTTTTGGGGAGACCCTGTATGGACATGCGTATGCAAATACACTTTACTTTTCACGTGTAAAGCAGATATATATTGTTTGTTCATGCTTATGTCTTAACATAATCACAGTGAGTGGTTTGAGGCCTGTGATGTAACCAAATCTGTACTCCACTGCTCTAGATGATGACTTTTCTCTGAATTTACGAATATCACCCCTATTTCAAATTTTGTCAAGATTGTTTCATTATTTTTATATTACATGCATAAAATATTATGTGTGTGAAAATAACTTTTAATTACGACGAAATAATTCGCGGGTGAGCTGCCAGATATCGGTGTCCAACAGACGAAATATTTCGGCAAGCAGTCACGCTGCCATCGTCAGGGCGGAGTAGCAAATGTTTCAGCAGCATGCGTACCTAGCTGTGAACTGACGATGGGGCAATGTGTCAGTGGGAGGACTAGAGGCTAGGTTCGGATGGTGGACAGAACGGTGGACGGAGGGAGATGGTAAGAGATAAAAGCACCATGTCGGCACCAAGTCAGTCAGTTTATCAGTGCACCTGAAGATGGCAACGTTGTCGTTTGACGAAATATTGTGCACGTTCGACAATGATATCTTGCCTTCCACATGCAGTCTATGTCGTTGAAAGATAACCTGGGAGAAATTACAGAATTACAACTGTTATTTATGTGAGGATTGATGGTAACACGTTAATCCGAGTATTTTAGATTTATGTATTCAATGTGATCGGTTTCGGTGCTACATTGCATTGTTATCAGGCTCTCAACTGGCAACAATTAGATCTGAGCCAATTTTCCAAGCTGCTCTTACAAGAAATAAAATTAAACTGGCATACGCAGATCAATTCATGTACGAAAGGCTGCCTGCATTGTTGTTTGATATGTGTAGCGAGCCCTTCTAGAGTAATTCGATTGTGGGACACATCAAATGCGTACTAAATGCCTAAACAAGGTGATAGAACCATTGTCATCAAGAATGACACTCGCAAAGGCTTAAGAACTTCATAGACTTATTATTGGCACATGAGTTCATGAAAGTATTCTGATTTCTTCACAACAAGGATAGCACATAACCAAAAATGTATGTACTAATTCTGATGATGGCTATGCATACTGAAGGAAAATCATCGTCTTCTCAGGCTAAGCTATCTGGTTGGCTCCAGTTTAACACTCCCTTTCTCTCCGCGACGTCCAACGATGTCTTTCTGCGGGAGAATACTGTGGATCAAAACAAGTGAGGAAAATTATTTCCATATTCATTTCAGTATTGTGACACAACAATTCAACAGTTATTTCCTAATATGCTAAGTTCTTTATATGGTCTCATTTGGAGTTGCCTTTCATGCAGGGAGGCAACTAGGTAGAAATAATGCACAAATGAATGTTTTCGAGAGAAGGAGGTAACAGTCGAGATCTGAATAGATTCAAAACCTAGAAAATTCATGAATTAGTTTTAATTTGTAATATACGTCTGTACAGTGTGAGGCACAGGGTACTTACACACAAGAATGACAAAAAATAGGAAACAATATATCTGCTATGGAAATTTCAGCAAAGCGTCGGGCAGATGAATTGTAGAACGACTTTCATAATGTTTCTCGACCTTTCTACTGTCGAGTAAGAATTGGGAAAAATGGACATACAAATACATGTCTGCGAGCTCTAATTTATCTTATCATCATTGTCATTTCACATTACGTAGGAATAAATCATTTGGCATTCGGAGGAGAAAGTTACTGACTGAAATTTCTTGAAATCTCACTGCAAGGATAAACGCCTTTGTTTCAACTATTGTCATCCCACGTCCCTTAATATATGAGTCATACTCTCTCCTCTTTCTTGAAGATACGATACGTACTTCCATTCGTTGATTTTCGACGTCCTCTTTCAATGCCAGTGTCACTTCTGTTTGGCCTTTATGGAATGTCTGCATAGCATAAAGCAATATCTTGCTGCTCTACTGCTGAAGAGAACGCACAAGCGCAGTGCAGGTAATGTCATCTTCTGACTTTTCTGCCAATAAACCGCACTGTTTGGTTCTCCTTCCCCACAACATTGTCTATATGATCGTTCCAACCTAAGCTTTTCATAATTGTAGCGCCTAGATATTGGGTTGACACGATAACTGTCAAATTTTTGTGATTTATCTCGGTAACCAAAATTTAACGGACTATTTTTAGTACTCATGTGGAGAGCCTGCCACTGTTTATTGTTGAGCATCAACTGCCACTATCTCACCACGCAGATGTCTTTTCTTAATCATTTTGTAATTCGTTTTGACCTTCTGATGACTTTCCTACACGATAAACAACAGTATCATGTGCTTTGATTGTTGAACAAGTCAGTTATGTAGATTAAGACCAGTGAAGAAGCTGTAACACTTCCTTTGGAAACTCCTGACATCACTTTCTGTGAACTACAAAACCAAAATTTGTTTGCTAAGGAATACAGAAAATATGAGGAACATTGCACGCAGCTCATGTACAACAAATTTAGAATGCAGGGCCAATTACAATATTAAGACCAAATTGTCTCACGCCCGTAATCGTTGGGTCACACGTACTTCCACTGGAGCAACAGCTTGCAAATATTTCTGATATTACCGAAAGCGCTTTCTGAAATGGTAAACTCTTGTAACCTGCTTGGGCATTAGGTCGTCCCTCTTGTCTAGGCAATCGTGGAATCGCGGCTGCTGTGGTCTACACTACCGACATTATTAACTGACCAGTTGCAAAACCTGCTTGCAGTTGCGTGGAACAGTAACTTCCAAAAGGCAATCAAACTCCTCTGTCGCTGACTCTATGAGCAAATGCGAGGTTTTATTGTATTTACGCAACGTACAAGAAATAAAAAGTGCAGAAACTGTGGACGCACACCATTTATAGCTCTGGAGATGTGGTTCTGCATTGAGCTGATACAAATTCTTAAAATTCCGTACAAGATTCATCAAAGTTTCGCCATCGTCGGTCCTAATATTTTAGTCAACATATTTAGTATATTACTGGGAAATTCTGATTAGTTGCGGAGGACAGTTTGTGGTAAAATATCAGCCGTACTGCCAGTGATGAATGTCAGGATAGAGAAATCCTACCAGAGCCCGATTAGACGCGTTGTGCAGCCCCTTAGGGCCACGGCGGCCAAAAAGGGAAAGAAAGCTAATGCGCACTCAGAGTGTATATCGAGTCGACTCGTTCCAGACGTGGAACTGTCCATCCGGATGCCATGAAAAGCACAAGTTGCAGCCAACTGCAGGTGATGGATCACGTCGGCTCCAACAATCTATGTCACTTTGGATTGGAAAAGATTCTCTCTCGTTTCGGACGGGTAACGGAGGTGGTAAAGACTGCCAATCTTGCTTGAGAGATGAAAGCAGAGTTGACCATTTTCAGCATATTCGACAGGACCGATTGCAGACCACTGGTACAGACCTGAGTGGAGGTATGAATAAGAGACGATTCTGCGACCCTGTAGGCTGCAGATTCCTCGACTTGCGCAATAGCATGGTTGGGTTTCGCGGAATAGGTCAGGAGTCCACTACACTCAGGAGGGACTGAAAGGGTAACAGGGACTATGTGGCGTGGACTGGGTGGTTTTTTAGGGTAGAAGATCTCAGGAATACACAATAAACGGCTTCAGTCACAAAGGGTCAGGTCGAACACAGAAATAATGTAGATACTGGAACCATCGGTATAACAATAGTAAAGTGTCGTAGCTATGTTGGGAAAGTACCAGAGCTCCAAACGCTAATAGAAAGCGCTGATGCTCAAATCGTTATAGGCACTGAAAGCTGGATAAAGCCTGATATAAATTCAGCAGAAATTTTTGCGAAGAACGTAACAATGTTCCGAAAGGATAAGCTAAACAAGGTTGGCAGTGGCGTGTTTGTTGCTGTCAGAAGTAGTTTCACTTGTCGCGGAATTGAAGTAGATACTTCCTGTGAGTAAGTATGGGCAGAGATCAATCTTGGCAATCGAAATAATATAATAATTGGATCATTTTACCGACCTCCTCATTGAAGTGATACAATTGCTGAAAGGTTCAAAGAAAACTTGAGTTTGATTCCAAATACCCGACTCGCACAATTATCGTTGGTGGTGATTATAATTTATCCTCGATATATTGGCAAAAATATATGTTTATTTCCGGAGGTCCTCTTAAAACATCATCCGATATTGTGATAAACGAATTCTAGGAAAATTATTTCTAATAGTTAGTTCATGAGGCAACGAGAATAGAAAACGGTTATGAAAATGCTCTTGTCTTATTTGCAACAATTAATCCTGAGCTAATAACGAGCATTAAAACGGATGCAGGGATTAGTGAATACAGGGTTGTCGTTTCGATAATGAATAGTGTAACCCCAATTTCTGCAAAAATAAAAAATTAAATATATCTATTAAAAAAGTAGATAAAAATTCACTTGATGGCTTCCTGAGAGAGAATTTCCACTCTTTGCGAATTAACAATGTAAGTGCAGGCGTGATGTGGCTTGACTTCAAAGAAATAGTATCGGCAGCAGTTGAGAGATTTGTACCAAATAAATCAACAAACGACGGAGATGTTCCACTTGGTGCACTAAACGAGTCAGAACACTGTTGCAGAAACAACGAAACCATCATGCCAAATTTAAACGGAAGCAAAATCTTCAAGATTGGTGATATTTTAGGGAAGCTCGAAATTTAGGGCGGACTGTAATAGCCTCCACAAAGAAACTTTGTATCGAAACCTGGCAGAAAATCCAAAGAGATCATGATCGTATGTGAAGTATGCTAGCAGCAAGACACATTCAATGCCTTCTCTGCGTAATATCAATGGAGATATTTTCGAAGACAGTGCTGCCAAAGCAGAATTACTAAACACAGCCTCTAGAAATTCCTTCTGCAAAGAAGACGAAGTAAACATTCCAGAATTCGAATCAAGAACAGCTGCCAACATGAGCAACGTAGAAGCAGATATCATCGGAGTAGTGAATCAACTTAAATAACTTAACAAAAGTAAGTCTTCCGGTGCAAATTGTATACCACTTAGATTCCCGTCCGCAGCTCGTGGTCGTGCGGTAGCGTTCTCGCTTCCCGCGCCCGGGTTCCCGGGTTCGATTCCCGGCGGGGTCAGGGATTTTCTCTGCCTCGTGATGACTGGGTGTTGTGTGATGTCCTTAGGTTAGTTAGGTTTAAGTAGTTCTAAGTTCTAGGGGACTGATGACCATCGATGTTAAGTCCCATAGTGCTGAGAGCCACTTAGATTCCTTTCAGAGTATGCTGATGCAATAGCTCCACACTAAACAATCATGTACAACAGTTTGCTCGACGAAAGATCCTTATCGAAAGATTGGAAAGTTGCACAGCTCACACTAGTATTCAAGATATGTAGTAAGAATATATAATGGCCTGGTGCTTCCTGTCGGAAGATTCAAGTGGCAACTTGGAAACATTTTCGCTGGTGGCTCAGAATTCCGATGCGAGAGCCGACTTGGCGCTCACAAGCGAGGCAAATATGAGTCTCTCCATCGTGAGGGTTAGTCATAAGCCTATGTCTGCGTGATCGTTTTGCAGCTATGTTGTTAAGCCATTATTGGTCGTGCATCTTGCTTCCATCTACAGACAGTGTCCTCAATTAGCTGCGATCGTCAGCGAGTTGTTTCCACTCGTCACTGTCAATATTAAATGTGCACATATCACGCTTGACGCAACCCCTTAAACGTAGTGAAGGTCTTCCACGAAGCCGGCCGCTGTTCCCGAGTGGTTCTAGGAGCTTCAGTTCGGAGCAGCAGCGCTGCTGCTACGGTCGAATCCTGCCTCGGGCATGGTTGTGTGTGATGTCCTAAGGTTAGTTAGGTTTAAGTAGTTCTAAGTCTAAGGGACTGATGACATCAGATGTTAAGTCCCATAGTGCTCAGAGCCATTTGAACCATTTTCTTCCTCGAGGTCTCTTTGCTCCTGCTATTGCGTCGGGGCAGACGGGAGTAGTCCATACGATGCAGATATCCTAACCACCGCAGGCGACGTTGCTTGAGCGTGGCAGTGATCCTCTGTTGTTTTGCAGTTTACAGAGCCATATCATTTGTCACATGATCCTCCACGATATTCCCAAGATGCTCCTCTGTTGTTTTGCAGTTTTCACAGCCATATCATTTGTCACATGATCCTCCCCAAGATGCTCCGTAAGCACCGCATTTGAAAGGCTTTGAGATTTCGTTCCAGTTTGGCATACGACGTCCAAGTCTCTGCTCCAAACAGAAGATTACTCAGCACACATGACCGATACACAAGTATTTTTGTCGACAATGTAAGATGTTTGTTGTCCCATACTCGTGTGCGGAACTTTCCGAAAGTGCTGGCAGCCTTTCCAATTCTTGCATTTATCTCGTCATCCAGAGAGAGATCTTCTGTCATTATAGAACCAAGATAGAATAATTTATCGACTTTCTTCAACAAGGAGCCGTCCAGTTTGATGACAGGCGGATCTGTGTATCCCTGTGCTTTGACGATAGTCTTCTTTACGTTTATAGACACGGAGAAGAGCTTGCATGTAACACGGAATTTATCTACAAGCTCTTGCAGATCGTCTTGAGTATGCGCTACAAATGCAACATCGCCAGAATATAAAAGGCTGTTTACAATCAAGTCTTCTCGGAAGCGTTGGATCTGAGTAAGGAAACGTTGTAGAGCTTCCCATCAGCTCTAGTATACAGCAGAATGCCCAGGTTAGTTTCACCAAAAGCAACTTTGATGAGTGCTGAGAAAAAAATATTGAACAGAGTGGGAGCCAATACGCAGCCTTGATAAACCTCTCTTTCACAGCAAGCGGATCAGAAGTGATTCCGTCGAAGGCCACAGCATCTTCCATATCTTTGTGAAAAGCCTTGATTATTTTTAAGAGCTTTAGAGGACGCTATCTTCAAAAGTACTGGGTACATTCTTTTCCCGATGACTGTGTCGAAAGCGTTGTTTAGGTCGATAAAGGCAATGAACAGAGGGGTTTTATGTTCGTGACACTTTTCCTGAATTTGCCGGAGGGTGAAGATCATATCAACTGTAGATCGTTTGGGACGAAACCCACATTGTTCCTCAGAGTATATGCGCTCGGCAAGCAACTGAATTTTGCCCAACACCACACGGGCAAATGTTTTTCCAGGTATACTCAGAAGTGAGTTTCCACAGTGACAGTTGCGATCACCTTTATATTTTTAAGTAACAATATTGGCATCACGCATGTCTTGTGGCATAGTACCCTCAGCCCAACATTGCAGTAAGAGGTTGAAAATCAGCCAAAGAACTGGCTTAAGTTTTATAATTTCTGTGGAGATGTTGTCTTTGCCAGGGCACTTCCCACATTTGAGCTGTGCAATTGCTCTTTGAAGCTCGTCCATAGTAGGCGTAGCATCCAAGTCATGATAAGGTGTCATCTGAGGAATTTCATCCATTGCGTTTGGACTAATGTTGATGGAATGTGAGTAGGGGCTGAAGTAATATTCTACCCATCGGAGAAATTGACGATTTCGATCTGTGATGACTTTTACGTCTATTTCCTTGAGTGGTAGGCCCAGTGGCCCACTTGATGTCCGAGACCACACCACTAATGTCGCCAGTTAAGTTGCTCCCAATAGGAATTGATACAGTTGCAGACAGTGCGTTGAACAGCTGCGTTTGCTTTGCTTAGCTCCCTGCGTGTAGAAATGTATGGGTTTTTATGCCAGATAACAGTGGCCTGACGCTTAACCTCAAGGAGAGGTTTCAGGACATCTAAATTCTCGATGAAACAATCCTGAGATTTTGCTTCCGATTACCAAACACATTTCCAGCCGTAACGGTAAGAAGCGATTTTATCTTCTGCCAGTCTTCAGAAAAAGGAGCGACTGGATTCCAGGGGTCCACCTCTTTTCGTGTCTCATCACTAAATACTCCTACTGCAGCAGTGTTTCTTGTTTGGCGAAGATTAATTTTTGTTTTGCAAGATGTTCTGACAGAGTGAAACATTTTAGTCACGGAGCCCACTTTTGTCGCTACTGGTGCATGAACCGTGTCACAATCGCCACTAAGGAAAGAGTGTATGAAGAAAGTAACGTAGGTCTATCCCTTTAGTTAGAATAAGATCTAATTGGTGCCAATGTTTGTATGTATTGGTGACATACAACTGATACTTTGCACAGAATTCAAGCAACCATAGCTCATTTTCGTTCATTTTTCTCACTCAGTGTTTGCCTAGGCAGTCAGGCCAAGTACCAAAATCACTACCAATACGAGCGTTGAAATCACCAAGCATGCAGAGGCGGTCCCCGGAGTGCACTCCTTGTACCACATCACTGAGTTGTTCATAAAACTGATCCTTGGCATCTGCAGCTGAGGTGAGTGTTGGTACATATACAGATATCAGCGTCAGTGGTAAACCATTTGTTGTGAAACACAGAGTCATAATGCGTTCTGACATCCCAATCGGGTTTTCGGTACAACACAGCAAGTCACTGCGGACAGAAAACCCGATTCCGTGCAGTCTGGGACTAGCAACATCTTTGTCCTTCCAGAAAAAAGTGTTGCTTTTTTCCCATGTGGAGCCTTCTTCTTGCAGCCTGGTTTCCTACAATGCTGTTATAGCGATATTGAATCTGACTATCTCTAAGTCGATAGCAGCCGATTTGCGTGTCCGGGAAGCCCTTCTGCATAGTGCGGATGTTCCATGTACCGATGCGTAATGAAATATCTTTACTTTTATTTTATTTTTATTTTTTATTTTTGTAGCAGCGAGTGTCGATTTTATGGTGGCGACTTCTAGCAGTGCTAGTGTTCCATACACCCAATAGAACAATCGGCACCAGGACGGACCAGTACTAAATTACAGGCCCATATCATTAACGTCGATATGCAGCAGGACTTTGGAATATTGTGTTCGAACATTATGAATTACCTCGATGAAAACGGTCTATTGTCACAAAGTCAACAAGGATTTAGAAAATATCGTTCTTGTAAAAGACAACTAGCTCTTTACTCGCACGAAGTGTTGAGTGCTATTGACAACGGATTTCAAATTGATTCCGTATTTCTGGATTTCCGGAAGGTTATAGACGTTGTACCACACAAGCAGCTTGTAGTGAAATTGCGTGCTTATGGAATATCGTCTCAGTTACGTGACTGGATTCGTGATTTCCTGTCAGAGTGGTCACAGTTCGTAGCAACTGAAGGAATGTCATCGAGTGAAACAGAAATGATTTGTGGCGTTCCCCAAGGTAGTGTAATATGCCCTTTGGTGTTCCTTATCTATATAAACGATATGGGAGACAATTTGAGGAGCTGTATTAGGTTTTTTTGCAGGTGACGCTGTCGTTTATCGAACCGTAAAGTCATCTGAAGATCAAAACAAATTGCAAACAGATTTAGAAAATTTATCTGTATGTTGCGAAAATGGAAAAAGACCCCAAATAGCGAAAAGTGTGAGGTCATCCACATGAGTGCTAAAATGAATCCGTTAAACTTCGGTTACACGATAAATCAGTCAGATGTGAAGACCGTAAATTCAACTAAATGCCTAGGAATTACAATTATGAACAACTGGAATTGTAAGGAATACGTAGAAAATGTTGTAGGAAGTCTAACAAAAGACTGCGGATTATTGGCAGAACACTTAGAACATGTAACAGATCTACCAAAGAGACTGCCTACACTTCGCTTGTCCGTCCTCTTTTGTAATACTGCTGCGCGGAGTGGTATCCTTACCAGAAAGGATTGAAGGAGTACATCGAAAAATTCAAAGAAGAGCAACACGTTTTCTATTATCGTGAAATTTCAGAGATAGTGTCACCGAAATGATACGGGATTTCGGGTGGAAGCCATTAAAACAAAGGCGTTTTTCGTTGCGGCGGAATCTTCTCACGAAATTTCAGTCACCAACTTTCTCCTCCGAATGTGAAAATATTTCGTGGATAATCACCTACATAGGGAGAAAAGACTACCATAATAAAATGATGGAAATCCGTGCTCGTATGGAAAGATATAGGTGTTCGTTTTTTCCACGTGCTGTACGAGGTTGAATTAATAGATAATTGTGAAGATAGTTCGATGAACCCTCTGCCAGGCACTTAATGTGATTTACGGAGTATACATGTAGGCGTAGACAGTACTACAGAAGTAATATATTAACACGTCATGCCTGATGGGGCAGTTATATTGCATGAACAGCAAAAATGCAGTAAGCGGTAAACTTTTTTCCCTTCCATCATTTTGTGACGGCTGTCAGTGAGAAAATTTTTCCAAAAGATTTAAAAATATTTCCGAAGTTCATTGCTCAAAATGGTTCAAATGGCTCTGAGCACTATGGGACTTAACTTCTGAGGACATCAGTCCCTAGAACTTGGAACTACTTAAACCTAAGGAAATCACACACATCCATGCCCGAGGCAGGATTCGAACCTACGACTGGCGCGGTCGCGCGGTTCCAGACTGTAGCGCCTAGAACCTCTCGGCCACTCCGGCCGGCGAAGTTTGTTGCAAGTCGTTAAGTGCTCTCATACTGAAATAATGGATGAATAAAAGTTGGGTATTCGCGGTATTCGCGCGTCTTGGATTACACGGATTTCTCTTCGAAGCGGCTTTTGGCTTTATGTGCCATGATTAAACAATTTAAAACTGAACAGAGAGTCCTCAGAACATCAGCGAGAATTTCTAGCCTTGCAAAGGTATGCGATATTGTTGTTAATGTTAAATTATGCATTGTAAAATTGCAGTGCTTCAATTTGACATGCATACCAAACAACGAATGTTATGACACGGTGTACTAAATGTTTTATACTCTAAATGAATGACTATAAATCCCTAAACACAAGGTTTGACTTACCAAAATATATTGTACGATAAAAGTTCTACACATATTATTTAAAGTCTCTAAACTGTACTCTACGAGACAGACTGTTGCAATCATATTAAAGTGCATACAGTAATAATTCGTGGCGTTACACCTTATACACTACTGGCCATTAAAATTGCTACCCCACGAAGATGACGTGCTACAGACGTGAAATTTAACCGACTGGAAGAAGATGCTGTGATATGCAAATGATTGGCTTTTTAGAGCATTCACACAAGGTTGGCGCCGGCGGCGACGCCTACAACGTGCTGACATTAGGAAAGTTTCCAACCGATTCCTCATACACAAACAGCAATTGACCGGCGTTGCCTGGTGAAACGTTGTTGTGATTCCTCGTGTTAGTGGGAGTAATGTGTAGCATCACGTTTCCGACTTTGATAAAGATCGGATTGTAGCCTATCGCGATTGCGGTTTGTCGTATCGCGACATTGCTGCTCGCGTTGTTCGAGATCCAATCACTGTTAGCAAAATATGGAATCGGTGGGTCCAGGAGGGTAATACGGAACGCCGTGCTGGATCCTAAACAGCCTCGTATCACTAGCAGTCGAGACGACAGGCATCTTATCCGCATGGCTGTAACGGATCGTGCCGCCACGTCTCGATCCCTGAGTCAACAGATGGGGACGTTTGCAAGACAACAACGATCTACAGGAACAGTTCGACGACGTTTGCAGCAGCATGGACTACCAGCTCGGGGACCATGGCTGTGGTTAGCCTTGATGCTGCATCACAGACAGGAGCGCTTGCGATGCTGTGCTCAACGACGAACCTGGGTGCACGAGTGGCAAAACGTCATTTTTTCGGATGAATCCAGGTTCTGTTTACAGCATCATGATGGTCGCATCCGTGTTTGGCGACATCGCGGTGAACGCACATTGGAAGCGTGTATTCGTCATCGCCATACTGGCGTATCACCCGGCGTGATGGTATGGGGTGCCATTGGTTACACATCTCGGTCACCTCTTGTTCGCACTGACGGCACATTGATCAGTGGACGTTACACTTTAGATGTGTTACGACCCGTAGCTCTACCCTTCATTCGATCCCTGCGAAACCCTAGATTTCAGCAGGATAATGCCCGACCGTATATTGTAGGTCCTGTACGGGCCTTTCTGGATACAGAAAATGTTCGACTGCTGCCATGGCCAGCACATGCTCCAGATCTCTCACCAACTGAAAACGAATGCTCAATGGTGGCCGAGCAACTGGATCGTCACAATACGCCAGTCACTACTCTTGATGATCTGTGGTATCCTGATTTCTCACGATCTATGCACCCACATTGCGTGAAAATGTATTAACATGTCAGTTCTAGTATAATATATTTGTCCAATGAATACCCGTTTATCATCTGCATTTCTTCTTGGTGTAGCAATTTTAATGGCCAGTAGTGTATCACGTTTGTGTTAAAACAGCGTTTCGATTATTTTTCGACCTCGCTTTCATTATCGACATCAAAACAGCCTCTGTAGAATCAGACTGATAGTCATTTTACAGGTCCTCATGTTTATAAGAGATCACTGTTAATGAGTTAGAATCTCTTGAGAGTCACCCCAAAGGCTGATTCAAACGTAATTTCGGTAACTAATGGAGAGTCCGTCACAAACCAGTGTGGGCGGCAGGTACCTGATCCAGTGGCGGGAGTGCGCCGGACAGCAGGTGTTTGTGGTACTGCGGGCGCCGAGCTATCGAGCCCTGGCGCCGTGCCACGGTCTACCGCGCCTGGCGCCGCCGCCCTCGCCGCCCCGCCACCCACACGGTGCCGCAGCGCCGCCCCGCTGCACCGCATTGCCCTACCCTACCCGGCACTGGCCAGCTCCACCGCCGCCTACAAGCGCACGTCCTGACAATTCCCATGTCAACGACCCGGCGCCGAGGGGCGCCCTTTGCAATGCATGAGCTCCGACGTAACGCACGCCGACCGCAGGCTCTGCTGACGGCTGCCGTCGGGCTCTGAATCCCCCTGGTCTATCGGCCCTGGGTTCGATCTCTCTGCTTCGACTGTCCGTTTGGTACTGCTCCACACTGTGTTACATCAGAGCGTGGCGTGTCTCTCCATACCGTCGTCTGAAACATAAACCCTACTCGCATGGATTATCGACATTCAAGAACGCTATTTGAATGCGTCAGTAGGGGAAAGTTATTTAAACGAAAAAATGAGAGATGAGAATGTTTTGCATTTGTTAATATCACAAGACACCATTTAGGTG
This sequence comes from Schistocerca americana, assembly GCF_021461395.2. Lineage (NCBI taxonomy): Eukaryota > Metazoa > Arthropoda > Insecta > Orthoptera > Acrididae > Schistocerca > Schistocerca americana. The sequence goes on along the minus strand of NC_060124.1, from coordinate 401,822,930 downwards.
TACACTCTCACATTTTCTTGATCCAAACTGTGCTAGCTAATAGGCGTATGCAGAAATGGGGCAAATTCAGAATTTTTTTTTATTTTTTGGTCGGGCCTAAGATTATCTTCAATATGTTTCTTTCTCTTATTTCTTATTTCTCCATCAGAACTCTTCTCTTCATAGCAAAGTAACCTGCGGCATATAGGGTCTCCTATCTTATTCCTCTGCATCTTTTAATGATTTACCTTGGTGTCAAATGGTTCAAATGACTCTTAGCTTTATGCGACTTAACTTATGAGGTCATCAGTCGCCTAGAACTTAGAACTAATTAAACCTAACTAACCTAAAGACATCACACACATCCATGCCCGAGACAGAATTCGAACCTTCGACCGTAGCGGTCGCTCAGTTCCACACTGTAGCGCCTAGAACCGCACGGCCACTCCGGCCGGCTACCTTGGCGTCAACTGATATTGTTTTCTACCTGTAGACACATTTGCTATAATGTTTCAATTTTTCTAAGTCATCTTTCTAAGTCATCTTTCTCAGAAGTGTTTCGCTCTATCCAGTCTCCCAGAAATTCATCCTTTGATTTTCCCTTTTTTTGTCTCTAGTACCGAAGGTGGCGACTTAATATTTGTAATTTAGTTTTCTCGAAGGAGATGTGGAATCCATCATTTGCTACTTGTGTCCCAGCTCCTTGATTTATTCTGTAGTTGTGTCTAAGTAATCAGAAAGAAATCGATGTCATCTGTAAAGGCCAGGTAGTAAACTGTAAAATTTGTCTCTCTGTAGCCAAGTCTGACTCCATTTTGAACACTGATGTCGTCACTCGCGGGTCATTTTCTCAGCGCACTTGAAAATTAGAGGCGAAATTGCATCTCATTGCCTGACTCCTGACCTGACACGAAAAGCCTCCAAGATCCCTCCCATAAACTACTCTAGAGGTGGTGTCAGTGAGAATCTGTCGGGTAACAGATCTTTCCTTACTACGTAAGATTCTTTGAAGATTCCGAGAACATGGATTCGGTCGACTGAATCATAAATCTCTTTTTTAAATCTACTAAGGTCACTGCGAATTTCTTTCCTTCGCGTTACAACTAAGCAACAACACGTTGAAGGTTTATGATCTTGGTGTTCACCTAGCTGTGAGTCGAATTCCTTTCCCGCCCTAGTCTGAAGCGCAGTCAAAAATATTGTAGGTTATCAATGGAAGAGAGATGCCACGTTGAATTATGCAGCAGGCAAATTAGTGCGGAAGACCAGGTATGTGGAATGTCCTCAGTTTGATACTTGTCACGGAGTATTTCAGTTTATGGACAGACAGGTTTCCTGGATTCGTCCACATTTCAGCCCTTACCGAGTCTTTGACAGGTGCGTTGTTCATCTTTAGTGTATGTATAACCTGTTTAATTTCATCTCTTGTAGGAAGTGATGAATCGAGATTGATGGAAGCGCTGTTTTCGAGTTTGAAGCTAGATTTTGGATCCTCACGATTAATAAGAAATCAAAATAATTCGCCAGGATTTGACAGTTATCCTGATATCGTAGTTAACTTTACAAATGGGGCCTTTGAAAGGTAAACTTTACTTCCTGACATTTCGTTTGAAAATCTTGTGGAGGTCCTAAGAGTTGTTCCTTGTAATGTATTTCTCAGTCCGTAGCAGGTGGTTCTTGTCGAAAGCACGTTTCAGCTCTAGGATAATTTCAGCTTTATGTTTTGTAGTGTCCATGAATTTCGTCCAATTATTCTGAAGGTTCCATTTCTGCCAAGGAAGCTGCCTTTTTCTTCCAGCCATATCACATTCCCAAGTTCACTATGGATGTTTCTTTGGTTTTGCTAGTGGGATTGTTTCGTTAGCTGTATTCACTAGTGCTTCCTGCTATTTATCTCAGTCATCTTGCTAATCCAACTGAACTCCCTGCTAGATATGAAAGTCTCTGTGATGAGTCTGCTGACTTTTTTCGTTGGTCTTTAAGAGACAGTTAGCTGCGTCGAGGTTCACATTTCTCTCGTTTTTGACTGCCTGGACGCATTTTGTGCATTCTTTGCGCTAGCTATTAGCTCTATCTGGAACACACGAAGTTGGTGTTTGGTGACATCCACATTTTATGTTTCCTGTATAGGTGTTCCAATGACTTTAGAATTAGAGTAAATCCCTTGCAAAGCTCGACGAGTCTCTCTCCACTCCAGTTTGTTCTATTACGAGAAGAATATTCTACAACATTGCTTTTGAATTTTCTTTCTCTAGCGACTGGTGCATTGAAATCCTCCAGCAGGATGATCTTGTGCTACTCAGGAATCTTGTGGTTGATCTTGTATCTGGGAGTCTCCAATACTTCCGTGCATTTGCTGCAAACTCCCCAGAATACAGAATCCTGTTTGCATCACTCGAAACAACGGTGGGTTGGTTACTATGCGGGGTAGCAGCATTTGCTGAATTGTTCTCCAGGTTTTTAACAGCTGTTGACTTTGATCAGTAATGTTTCACACTGGCAAAGGTACTGCCACAGCTTTGAGCCTTGGGACCCCAGCACTGACTCGCTGACCCAATTTCTCGCCAAGATTGGTCATCCAGCATTCCACTTGGTTTGCATGGCTTTAGAGAGGCCCTCCATTAGAGTACATGCAGGCTAGTTATATTGTACATGTTGGAGTTGGAATGAAAGTAGCTAGTTCGATTCTCTTGCTGTATCGAATATATTAATGTTGCAAATGGTTAGCAATGACGCAATACACTTCCTTTAATCCAGAGCCACAAGGATTCTCTCAGGTTTGGTCCTAAAATTACTACAATATAAGGAATTCTTTGTGAATATTTTCTACCTATATTTTATTCGTTAATCTGGATATGATCATATGATGATAAAATTTAAGATCGTTGAATAGGTGAATAACTATGAATAGCTGGTGACACAATGAGATTCGTATACTTCCTGTCAAATTAGTGCTTGAACACGAAAATTTTTAAATTCACCGAAACAGTTGTATTAAGAAGATGATTGTGTTCTATGGCCACATTGGCCGTATGATTCCTACAAGGTTGAGCAATTGCTCCTTTCTCAACAAAAGAGACAATCTACAGCGAAATAAGAAAAGAGCAGCAGGAAGTGGGGAGGACTAGGAAGGATATTCATAAATACGTTCCACTCAAGAATAAACTCTAAGAGCACCTTGGTTTCCAAGAAAAGCCAAAACCAAAGACAGACGAAACAGGGATTGTAGCAAAGAAGGAACAGCACAGGAAACGAATTCGGGAATACGTAGCATAAATTAAGACCCAGGCACAAGGGATAAAAGTGGTGTTATTTAAATAGCATGATCAGAAAATTGCCGATAGGGAAAGAAGTATGTTGGGCTTACATTGAAATTTAAAACCTGAAAATACGATTTTACGACTCAAAAGGTTGTTTGGGATGTCAAGAAAAATAATCATAAAAATGTCACTTTTCGTTCGACGAAGCGAAGAAACAGAAAATAAAAAAACGCGTATTTATTTTTGATCGTATCTATAATACTTCGCTTACGAAGCTTGACATCGGATTGCGCTAATGGATGTATTGGTTGGCTTCCATTTTTAAGTTCACTGACATATCTGAAGTTGAATGAAATGCGTTTTGAAAGTTAAATTTCCTGATTTGGCTGGAGATTTTGTAATCCAAGGCCATCATTTGAATGGATGAATGTAAGAAATATCACGAAAACACCCTTTAAGTTGACCGGTGGAACGGACTTTTAGCAGCCTACGACTGAACCAAGGCAGTACTCGTCTCTTCTGTTTGTCAATATACTCTGTAGTCAGGCCAAATAAACAGCAGAATTCATAGCTCTATGACTGACTTTGGCGCTGTGCTGCACCCCAGTCCCTGGAAAGACCATCTTTTCGCCCTTGAAACTGTCAAGTTATTTCCCCATCTTATAAAACAGAAAACTTCTTTTTTGGACACATGTGTTTAGCTCCCAGAATTAGGTACGAAAACGTGCTTGTAATTAATGCCTCCGAATTTTTAATATGAAAACTCTTTAAGTTTTTTAAATGAAATATATTTTATTAACATTCTACATCTTTATTCCCCATGTCTACATATTTGCAGCCCTCTTCCGCTACAGAGCTCCGAATTACAGCGTGTAACACGGCTGTGTTTAACATATCTACGTCGGTGTGTGAGAAACAGCGTACTGTATCGGGTCTACATCTACATCTACATGGCTACTCCTCCGTTCACACTTAAGTGCCTGGCAGAGAGTTCATCGAACCATTTTCATACTACTTCTCTACCATTCCACTCTCGAATGGCGCCTGGGAAAAAGAAACACCTCAATCTTTCTGTTCGAGCCCTGATATCTCTTATTTTATTATGATGATCGTTTGTCCCTACGTTGGTGGGTGTCAACAAATTACTTTCGCATTCGGAAGAGAAAGTTGGTGATTGAAATTTCGTAAATAGATCTCACCGTAAAGAAAACCGCGTTTGCCTCAGTGACTGCCACCCCAACTCACTTATCATATCAGTGACACTCTCGCCCCTATCGCACGATAACACGAAACGAGCTGCCCCTCTTTGCACCTTCTCGAAGTCCTCCGTCAATCCTACCTTGTAAGGATCCCACACGGCGCAGCAATATTCCACCAGAGGACGGACAAGTATAATGTAGGCTGTCTCTGTAGTGGGTTTTTATCGTATTCTAAGTGATCTGCCAACAAAGCGCAGTCTTTGTTTCGCCTTCCCCACAATATCATCTATGTGGTCTTTCCAATTAAAGTTGCTCGTAATTGTAATTCCTAGGTATTTAGTCGAATTGACAGCCCTTAGATTGGTGCGTTTTATCGTATATCCAAAATTTATCGGATTTCTTTTAGTACCCATGTGGATGACCTCGCACTTTTCCTTGTTTAGTGCCAATTTCCACTTTTCACACCATACAGAAATTCTCTCTAGATCTTTTGTAATTGCAGTTGATTGTCTGATGATTTTACTAGACAGTAAATTACAGCGTCATCTGCAAACAATCTAAGGGGACTGCTCAGATTATCACCTACATCATTTATGTAAATCAGGAACAGCAGAGGGCCTATGGCACTACCTTGCGGAACGCCAGATATCGCTTCTGTTCTACTCCATGATTTACCGTCTGTCACTACGAACTGTGACCTCTCTGACGTCTACGATATAAACAATGAAAATTTTTTGGAGTGTTTTATTGCCTGAACAGGGTCTTTCAGAATGTGTGTAAGTGAACACATGTTTATTCAAATGGTTCAAATGGCTCTGAGCACTATGGGACTTAACATCTGAGATCATCAGTCCTCCTAAACTTAGAACTACTTAAAACTTACTAACCTAAGGTCATCACACACATCCGTGATCGAGGCAGGATTCAAACCTGCGATCATAGCAGCAGCGCGGTTCCGGACTGAGGCGCCTAGAACCGCTCGGCCACAGCGGACGGCCATATTTATTCATGAAGCGGCAACATCACAAGACACCTTATGTAAATTAACAATGCTACGCTGGATAGATGTAGGGAATTAAAATACATGTGAGAAACACTTAAAAAGTAAAATGTTTTCTTGCAACACAATCACAATTATCTATACGGATGATTGCTTTCAACTGCTTTAACGTGAAATCTTATCGTTGATTTTGGCAAGTGGTTCAAATGGCTCTGAGCACTATGGGACTTAACTTCTGAGGTCATCAGTCCCCTAAAACTTAGAATTACTTAAACCCAACTAACCTAAGGACAACACACACATCCAGGTCCGAGGCAGGATTCGAACCTGCGACCGTAGCCGTCTCTCGCTTGCAGACTGCAGCGCCTAGAACCGCTCCGCCACTCCTGCCAGCTTTTGGCAAATCTAACGCACTTAAACGACTTATTGATACTGTTAGATTTCTTTCGATTGGTTCTCTGAACAGCCTCTAGTGGTATAGAAACAGGCCTGCGCGTAATTTATCGGCAACCTTTCCAGTCCATTGGAACTTACTGACAATTAGTCAAATGTTTGCTCTTGTCGATGTTGGCTTCTGAAATGTCCAAATAAAATCCCACTGCACCACCAAATCAGAAAAATCATGCAACTGCACAGCAACAACAGTCATACGTTCTTAAATCCTAAACGGTCTTGTTGATTATCGAAAAAAGGGCCCATGTTATCACAGAACTGGAGTTTAATGATGTATTACGCTAAATGCATTCATTATTTTTTGGAAACGGATCGAGACTGTATGATCGTCCTTTATCACCGTGGATTACTCTCATAACTGAGTTCAGTTGGACGTCTACTTTCACTAAGTGGGTGCTTCGGAGCCAAACTGTAGCCCAGTATTGTGTTGCAGAGTATACCAGTGCAAGGGATGCTCCTCGGAGAACTGATGTGGTTGCTCCCCATGTACTTCCTGCCAGCTTTCTCACAAGGTTCACTCGAGTTTGTATCTTCTCGGCCAAGTTAGAAAGGTGTTTTTTGTATGTTCAAGTTCTGTCCAGAGTGACTCCCAGGTATTTTTGGCTTTCGTTGTATCTGATTGTGCCAAGAGAGCCGAACTGTGGACTGATCTTTACTGATGAAAGGCGATTACAGAGGTGGAACAGGCTTACCTCGGTTTTGGAAACATTTGGTCTCAGTCGTCATGTCTCAAAATACTCGTAAAGTTTAGTAAAGCTGTTCCTTAGGTGTTCATCACATTCAGAATGTTCTTCAGTCTTACCAGGTCATCTGCATATTGTACAGTCCGGTCTACACCTACTTGCTGACTACCAGTGCTTTCAAACACCTGCCCACCAGACCTCCGTCGAAAGGCAGCTCTTTGCAACCTCTGTCAGCAAGTTTCTGAAAACAACTCGATCCCTCTTCATGATCAGTGCCCAGGAAACGCGTCAAATGTAGAAGACCAGCGTATTAAATGGGAGTCCAAATGCTATCCACAGGATTCGACCAGGACTCAGAGTGCAAACGTGAGTGGCAAGCTACAAGAACCCGAAACCACGAACTTGTAGACAATCCAACAGTTCCAGTTCCAGGCTTCCAGCAACCAAGGGAGGTGTGGGTGCAATTAAACAGATATCGAACTGAAGAGGGTGGGTGCAAATACAACATACACAAGTGGGGCTTTTCAAGTGACAGTGAGTGTGACTGTGGTGACACCCAAAGAATGAGCCACATTGTGAATGAATGTCCAATCAGACGATTCCCTGGTGGCATTGAGAAGCTCCATCAAGCATCCCACAAGGCACTCCACTGGATCGAGTCCATCAACATCTGAGTGTAGTCTCAGCCGTTTTAAAACTTGTGTACCGTGTATAATTTCACATGTTCATTGTTATATATATTTCTTTGTTTTGCTAAATGTGTATTACTGTAATTGATGCATACGATGGTAATAAATTACCGTGCATTAACTGAAGGCGCTCTCGTGACTGGAATACAGCGGCATCTGCTTTAAGCCGCGACTCATCCCCACATCGTGGCCACTGTACGAGCAAAGTGGCCGGCAGTGATGCGGTGTGTGACGTTTTTAATCCCGCGCCCCCGCGCCGGCCGCTGCCCTCTCCCCCGCCTCCGCCTACGCGTGCGCCTTTTGTGGCGGTCCCGCCGCGGGGTGCCGCCCCCGGCCGCTTCGCCGCACGGCCGCCCAGCCACTCACTTAAGTCGCCTAAGTTCGCCGCCGCTTTCTCCAAACTCGCGCAACTTGCCCCTCCCCCTGCCCTGGCGCCGGAAATTCTGTGCCGGTACTCCACTAAATTTGCAGGTGCACTTAGGCCCTTCCTTCAGACCGTGCCCGCGTTTCCCTTCCACTGTGTAAGTTTTACAGCCGGTGTGGAGTTATTTTAACGTCGGAGTCAGTCCTTAACCAGCTGCGCTAGCTACACAATACTGACTACCCTCTGCCCCTCTAATTCTGTGCACTGTACTACAGTCAGTACAGCTGACGGTCACAGAATACTCGCATGCCAGTGAGACCATTGCTCCACAGTGGAACCATATACCATCAGTCTACTGACTGGTTTGATGCGGCCCGCCACGAATTCCTTTCCTGTGCTAACCTCTTCATCTCAGAGTAGCACTTGCAACCTACGTCCTCAATTACTTGCTTCACGTATTCCAATCTCTGTCTTCCTCTACAGTTTTTGCCCTCTACAGCTCCCTCTAGTACCATGGAAGTCATTCTCTCATGTCTTAGCAGATGTCCTATCATCCTGTCCCTTCTCCTTATCAGTGTTTTCCACATATTCCTTTCCTCTCCGATTCTGCGTAGAACCTCCTCATTACTTACCTTATCAGTCCACCTAATTTTCAACATTCGTCTATAGCACCACATCTCAAATGCTTCGATTCTCTTCTGTTTCGGTTTTCCCACAGTCCATGATTCACTACCATACAATGCTGTACTCCAGACGTACATCCTCAGAAATTTCTTCCTCAAATTATGGCCGGTATTTGATATTAGTAGTCTCCTCATGGCCAGAAATGCCTTTTTGCCATAGCGAGTCTGCTTTTGATGTCCTCCTTGCTCCGACCGTCATTTGTTATTTTACTGCCTACGTAGCAGAGTCCCTAAACTTCATTGACTTCGTGACCATCAATCCTGATGTTAAGTTTCTCGCTGTTCTCATTTCTACTACTTCTCATTACCTTCGTCTTTCCCCGATTTACTCTCAAACCATACTGTGTACTCACTAGACTGTTCATTCCGTTCAGCAGATCATTTAATTCTTCTTCACTTTCACTCAGGATAGCAATGTCATCAGCGAATCGTATTATTGATATCCTTTCACCTTGTATTTTTATTCCACTCCTGAACCTTTCTTCTATTTCCATCATTCCTTCCTGGATGTACAGATTGAAGAGTAGGGGCGAAAGGCTACAGCCTTGTCTTACACCCTTCTTAATACGAGCACATCGTTCTTTATCGTCCACTCTTATTATTCCCTCTTGGTTGTTGTACATATTGTATATGACACGTCTCTCCCTATAGCTTACCCCTACTTTTTTCAGAATCTCGAACAGCTTGCACCATTTTATATTGTCGAACGCTTTTTCCGGGTCGACAAATCCTATGAAAGTGTCTTGATTTTTCTTTAGCCTTGCTTCCATTATTAGCCGTAACGTCAGAATTGCCTCTCTCGCCCCTTTACTTTTCCTAAAGCCAAACTGATCGTCACCTAGCGCATTAAACCAAGCGAGGTGGCGCAGTGGTTAGTACACTGGACTCGCATTCGGGAGGACGACGGATTAATCCCGTCTCCGGCCATCCTGATTTAGGTTTTCCGTGATTTCCCTAAATCGTTTCAGGCAAATGCCGGGATGGTTCCTTTGAAAGGGCACGGCCGATTTCCTTCCTAATCCTTCCCTAACCCGAGCTTGCGCTCCGTCTCTAATGACCTCGTTGTCGACGGGACGTTAAACACCAACCACCACCACCACCTAGCGCATTCTCAATTTTCTTTTCCATTCTTCTGTATATTATTCTTGTAAGCAGCTTTGATGCATGAGCTGTTAAGCTGATTGTGCGATAATTCTCGCACTTGTCAGCTCTTGCCGTCTTCGGAATTGTGTGGATGATGCTTTCCCGAAAGTCAGATGATATGTCGCCAGACTCATATATTCTACACACCAATGTGAATAGTCGTTTTGTTGCCACTTCTCCCAATGATTTTACAAATTCTGATGGAATGTTATCTATCCCTTCTGCCTTATTTGACCGTAAGTCCTCCAAAGCTCTTTTAAATTCCGATTCTAATACTGGATCCCCTATCTCTTCTAAATCGACTCCTGTTTCCTCTTCTATCACATCAGACAAATCTTCACCCTCATAGAGACTTTCAATGTATTCTTTCCACCTATCTGTTCTCTCCTCTGCATTTAACAGTGAAATTCCCGTTGCACTCTTGATGTTACCACCGTTTCTTTTAATGTCACCAAAGGTTGTTTTGACTTTCTTGTATGCTGAGTCTGCCCTTCCGACAATCATATCTTTTTCGATGTCTTCACATTTTTCCTGCAGCCATTTCGTCTTAGCTTCCCTGCGCTTCCTATTTATTTCATTCCTCAGCGACTTGTATTTCAGTATTCCTGATTTTCCCGGAACATGTTTGTTCTTCCTCCGTTCATCAATCAACTGAAGTATTTCTTCTGTTACCCATGGTTTCTTCACAGCTACCTTCTTTGTACCTATGTTTTCCTTCCCAACGTCTGGGATTGCCCTTTTTAGAGATGTCCATTCCTCTTCAACTGTACTGCCTACTGCGCTATTCCTTATTGCTGTATCTACAGCGTTGGAGAACTTCAAACGTATTCCGTCATTCCTTAGTACTTCCGTATCCCACTTCTTTGCGTATTGATTCTTCCTGACTAATGTCTTGAACTTTAGCCTACTCTTCATCATTACTATATTGTGATCTGAGTCTATATCTGCTCCTGGGTATGCCTTGCAATCCAGTATCCGATTTCGGAATCTCTGTCTGACCATGATGTAATCTAATTGAAATCTTCCCTTATCTCTCGGCGTTTTCCGAGTATACCTCTTCCTCTTAAGATTCTTGAACAGGGTATTCCCTATTACTAGCTGAAACTTGTTACAGAACTCAATTAGTCTTTCTCCTCTTTCATTCCTTGTCCCAAGCCCACATTCTCCTGTAACCCTTTCTTCTACTCCTTCCCCTACAACTCAATTCCAGTCGCTCATGACTATTAGATTTTCGTCCCCCTTTACATACTGCATTACCCTCTCAATATCCTCATACACTTTCTCTATCTGTTCATCTTCAGCTTGCGCCGTCGGCATGTATACCTGAATTATCGTTGTCGGTGTTGGTCTGCTGTCGATTCTGATTAGAACAACCCGGTCATTGAACTGTTCACAGTAACACACCCTCTGCCCTACCTTCCTATTCATAACGAATCCTACACCTGTTATACCATTTTCTGCTGCTGTTGATATTACCCGATACTCATCTGACCAGAAATCCTTGTCTTCCTTCCACTTCACTTCACTGAGCCCTACTATATCTAGATTGAGCCTTTTCATTTCCCTTTTCAGATTTTCTAGTTTCCCTACCACGTTCAAGCTTCTGACATTCCACGCCCCGACTCGTAGGACCTTATCCTCTCGTTGATTATTCAATCTTTTTCTCATGGTAACCTCCCCCTTGGCAGTCCCCTCCCGGAGATACGAATGGGGGACTATTCCGGAATCTTTTGCCAATGGAGAGATCATCATGACACTTCTTCAATTACAGGCCACATGTCCTGTGGATTCACGTTACGTGTCTTTAATGCAGTGGTTTCCATTGCCTTCTGCATACTCATGTCGTTGATCACTGCTGATTCTTCCGCCTTTAGGGGCAATTTCCCACCCCTAGGACAAGAGAGTGCCGAGAACCTCTATCCGCTCCTCCGCCCTCTTTGACAAGGCCGTTGGCAGAATGAGGCTGACTTCTTATGCCGAAAGTCTTCGGCCGCCAATGCTGATTATTTATCAAAATTTAGGCAGTGGCGGGGATCGAACCCGGGACCGAAGACGTTTTGATTATGAATCAAAGACGCTACCCCTAGACCACGGGTACCAAAAAAATATGGACTTACCACGTTCATTTCGTGGTACAGATGTATGAAGAGCCTACAGAAAAAAACGGGGTAAGTCAAATTTTGTACATTTCGCAGGAGAGGAGATTGAAACTCTCAAGATTACAAAAAATACTTAAAACACTCTAGCTGCGTGTAAGTAACGTAATTATGATGTTAAATAAAATGATCGTAGAGGATGTACTTTAGAGAAAATAGTAACTGAAATTACAAGATAAAAAATACACTACTGGCCATTAAAATTGCTACACCAAGAAGAAATGCAGGTCATAAACGGGTATTTATTGGACAAATATGTTATACTAGAACTGACATGTGATTACATTTTCACGCAATTTGGGTGGATAGATCATTAGAAATCAGTACCCAGAACAACCACCTCTGGCCTTAATAACGGCCTTGATACGCCTGGGCATTGAGTCAAACAGAGCTTGGGTGGCGTGTACAGGTACAGCTGCCCATGCAGCTTCAACACGATACAACAATTCATCAAGAATAGTGAGTGGCGTGTTGCGACGAGCCAGTTGCTCGGCCACCATTGACCAGACGTTTTTAATTGGTGAGAGGTCTGGAGAATGTGCTGGCCAGGGCAGCAGTCGAACATTTTCTGTATCAAGAAAGGACCTGCAATGAGGTCGTGCATTATCCTGCTGAAATGTAGGGTTTCGCAGGGATCGAATGAAAGGTAGAGCCACGGGTCGTAACACATCTGAAATGTAACGTCCACTGTTCAAAGTACCGTCAATACGAACATGACGTGACCAAGACGAGTAACCAATGGCACCCCATACCATCACGCCGGGTGATACGCCAGTATGGCGATGACGAATACACGCTTCCAATGTGCGTTCATCGCGATGTCGTCAAACACGGATGCGACCATCATGATGCTGTAAACAGAACCTGGATTCATCCGAAAAAATTACGTTTTGCCATTCGTGCACCCAAGTTCGTCGTTGAGTACACCATCGCAGGCGCTCCTGACTGTGATGCAGCGTCAAGGGTAACCGCAGCCAGGATCTCCGAGCTGATAGTCCAAGCTGCTGCAAACGTTGTCCAAATGTTCGTGCAGATGGTTGTTGTCTTGCAAACGTCCCCATCTGTTGACTCAGGGATCGAGACGTGGCTGCACGATCCGTTACAGCCATGCGGATAAGATGCCTGTCATCTCGACTGCTAGTGATACGAGGCCGTTGGGATCCAGCACGGCGTTCCGTATTACCCTCCTGAACCTACCGATTCCATATTCTGCTAACAGTCATTCGATGTCGACCAACGTGAATAGCAATGTCGCGATGCGATAAACCGCGATCGCGATAGGCTACAATCCGACCTTTATCAAAGTCGGAAACGTGATGGTACGCATTTCTCCTCCTTACACTTGGCATCACAACAACGTTTCACCAGGCAACGCCGGTCAACTGCTGTTTGTGTATGAGAAATCGCTTGGAAACTTTCCTCTTGTCAGAGCGTTGTAGGTGTCGCCACCGGCGCCATCCTTGTGTGAGTGAATTGCTAATCATTTGCATATCACAGCATCTTCTTCCTGTCGATTAAATTTCGCGTCTGTAGCATGTCATTTTCGTGGTGTAGCAATTTTAATGGCCAGTAGTGTACAATAAATGCAAAGGAAATACATCTGTACCACGAAATGAACGTGGTAAGTCCATGATTTTTTTGGTAAGTTATCGTCTCTTCTTTGTGTTGTTCACCATTGCAAGAATGCTTTTGTTGGTCTCCAATTTTGATTCGTTATGTGGTAAACAGGAATAGAAATTCCTTGCACCATGACCCCAAAACTGCTTAAGTTCTTGAGAGTCTGCATATGTTTCGTAAGGTGTTGGCAGGAGCTCTGAAAATATACCTCCAAAATTAGTTACTTGCGAAGCAATCGTGATTTATCTTTCATAAAGTTTCATGTTACAAAACACTTACCATCATCTGCTCGATGAGACCGTAAGATTTTGGTTGTTTCTCAGGCTCAATGTCTACTTGTAGACCAACACAATGTTCCAGAAGTACCGGGCTGGGAACCACTATCGTCCATTACTGAGTTAACCATTCTTGTATCGATTAATTGCTGCGTTGATTAACAGTTCACGCGTTTTCTGAAGACTTTTGTAATCATTTCATTGCTTCTTAATCAATTGTGCGCTCTGTTCTGATTCTTACGGCTTTTGTAATTCTTCTGTTACTATTAATTTTATAACACGGTTTGAATTTGAGGTTTGTGTCCTTTATGTGTTTCGGCAACCCGTCAACCATGATTGTCGAGCATCATGATGGAATAACCCAATAGGTACTCATATTTTGCTTTTATTCTTCGGTTGAAGAAAAACCATTCCAAAAATCTTATTAATCTCAAATTTCATGTGTTTTGTTTAATTCATACGTTTTCTGAGTAAAATCTCATGTTTACTAGATCAATCTTTTAGATTCCGTGACTATTACAATTACTTATCCAGTTGATTCCGTGACTATTACAATTACTTATCCAGTTGGCAGCCCAGGCACTAAAACTATAAGCAATAGTCGAATGGCCTGATAAGTCCAAGAACTTATTTTAGGGCATTTTCAATGAGCGCGGCATTGTTTTTTCAAGTAGCCTATCAAGTTGATAGGGATAAACTGTAATTTTATACGATATGGCGCGATAGAATTGGCGTTACATCTATTTTGCGTATCAAATGAGCAAACGTTGAACTAGAGCTGTGTCCACAGCACACCCCGCTTCTGGCCGTGGAATATTTTATCTTCATTTTTGTTCATATGTGCTTGTTTATGTTGCAACAGAATGCGAAAGAGGTCAGACTCAACAGCTGGCTATTCGAGATCAAATTGTTCAATTTATAATTTTAAAACTGGCTTATCCTTATGCTTTTGTTCACTATAGTTTCTCAAGCATACAAAGGATGTTCTAAAGAAACACAAAAATACCTGCGGTAGCAGTTCTTTTGTAATAAACTGTCTTTTGTCGTTGAAATGTTATTTTGTGGAACCTGGCGCCTAAATGCTAACAGCTCCTCGTTAGCTATAGCATTTCAGATACCCTCAGAATTAGAATTTACATTACGCAGATTAAACGCAGGATAAAAAAAAATGGTTCAACTGGCTCTGAGCACTATGGGACTTAACATCTGTGGTCTTCAGTCCCCTAGAACTTAGAACTACTTAAACCTAACTAACCTAAGGACATCACACACATCCATGCCCGAGGCAGGATTCGAACCTGTGACCCTAGCAGTCACGCGGTTCCGGACTGAGCGCCTTAACGCAGGATAAAAGACAAAACAGTGTAGACCAGCACTCTTTACATAATACTCTAACAAGAGTGGAAAATCTGCTTCCTTGCACACCGCAGTATCACCTAGTGTGTTAGAATAATGTCAAACACTAAGCTCATAACAAGAAACTAACAGAGTTAAACACTGACCAGGATAGGTAGTTCAATATCTGACCCAAAAACTGGTCAATGTAAGGAACTACGTTTTAACAGTATCAACATTAACCTACTACAAGGGCATCCCAACACAAGTCAGTTTGTGCTAACGATAGAGCCAGTTCAACAATCTGTGAGTAGATAGCCTGCAATAAGCTGCACAATCGTAAGAATACGACCACCACATACCTAGGTAAGAGAAAGCATAATGATACGCCACAAGAATACATCATAGGCATCAAATAACTTTCAATTTCGCAACGCAAGACATGAGAGTTATCTTTCCGGTACGCGCTCCAAACGTTCTGCGTCGCTCTCTTTCGCGTCGTTATCCGCCAACTGCCAGGCGGCTCCAGTGGCACGCGCTTCTTCGAGTCCATGAGGTTCCGCTGCTCCACAACAGACCGAGGAACTGACTTGTCAGCAACAACCAAACGGCTCGGCCCCCGTGCACTCGACACTAGAGCTCGTGCGCTGTCTGGCCACAGCCGTTGACTGCGGTCATAACGTTTCCGCTAATCACTTCTTTAGAATAAAACACAACGTTAGAGAACAATGTAAGCAGACAGTTATCGCTTGAATTTCATAAAGTGTTTAAGGCACTGTTCTGGTCGAGAGGTACGAAAAAATGGGTGAAGTCTAGAATTTCCTTTTTTCATATAAGATTTGTTCTTATTAAAATGGTGTTGTACCACTTTACTGGGTAAAAATTAATTCTTGTATGAAAAAAATTACCTTCTAACAAGTTAAAAATGGCGGCTACAGTCCTTATCAAAACGTGCGATTCACGGAGCGTCATTGCTCTCACGAAGCATTATTAGGGCTCATGGCTCTTTCTCATACCCATAGAAAGAGAATATTCTTTAATTGGAATGAATGTCGGTGGTGATCACGATAGGGTTTTGCAAAATATCTCGAAATAAATGGCAGCTGTTTGAAAAATATCTCTATATCTAAGCTTCTTTCTTGATATTCAGAAGTACAAAAAGTACTCAAAATTCGAGTAACAAAATCTCCTGCTTAAGTTCCCCAAATTTAATTACCTCTCATTTTAAAATGGACTGAGATGAATCAGTTTAACTATCAAGTTACTCAAGAGCTTCATGTGCTGAAAAATGTTATCTCAAGAGAAAATGGTTTTGAAGTTTGGAGTAACAACGAAGGAATGTTAATCTATGATCCCAGGACCATAGAGTATTCTTCCTTTTCTTCAGACATGCTCCGGTTCTGAAATTGGGCTCTTTCAGCAAAATCAGACGTTCCTTGCTCAAGGCGTACACAAGCTTCCAGTCAGAGAACCCCGCAGTTCGTCCCTAGAATGATTCCGAAAACGTTCATGGTCCTCAGACTAAGTAAATAATCTTCGGTGAATATAGCTGCAGCTTTATATGCTGCTATTTCAAAAGTTTTTGCCCCACAGTGAAAATGTTCCGGTACCAGTTTCTAAATGTACGCGCTGAAGCTCTCGTTGTTATTCTGCATTTTTGCAGCGGTGCATCTTTTAAGCAAATCTTCATTGGACAGAAATTCGTATATTGGCAGAATCTTCCACCGAGAGGCTGCAGCTGCCTATATTCCGGTCGGTGCACGATTCTGTTAAACACGCTGTAAATTCTAAAATGCTTTCACAATAAAACATCCATTTTCAGGCGTACCTGGATACTTCAGGAATAAAAATTATGGAAAAAAATTTCAATTTTTTCATCGATTTCGACCTGGATCTCTCTTTAACACACGTTCAGAAATCCGTATGGATCCTAAGAATCCACCACATGTGTTGTTGTGGTCTTCAGTCCTGAGACTCTATCCTGTGCAAGCTTATTCATCTCCCAGTACCTACCGAAGCCTACATCCTTCTGAATCTGCTTAGTGTGTTCATTTCTTGGTCTCACTCTACGATTTTTATCCTCCGCCCTGCCCTCCAGTACTAAATTGGTGATCCCTTGATGCCTCAGAACATGTCCTACAAACCGATCCCTTCTTCTAGTCAAGTTGTGCCACAAACTCCTCTTCTCCCCAATACTATTCAATACCTCCTCATTAGTTATGTGATCTACCCATCTAATCTTCAGCATTCTTCTGTAGCACCACATTTCGAAAGCTTCTATTCTCTTCTTGTCCAAACTATTTATCGTCCATGTTTCACTTCCATACATGGCCACACTCCATACAAATACTTCCAGAAACGACTTCCTGACACTTAAATCTATATTCGATGTTAACAAATTTCTCTTCTTCAGAAAAGCTTTCCTTGCCATTGCCATTCTACATTTTATATCCTCTCTACTTCGACCATTATCAGTTATTTTGCTTCTCAAATAGCAAAACTCCTTTACTACTTTAAGTGTCTCATTTCCTAATCTAATTCCCTCAGCATCACCCGAGTTAACTCGACTACATTCCATTATCATCGTTTTGTTTTGGTGATGTTCATCTCCTACCCTCCTTTCAAAACACAGTCCATTCCATTCAACTGCTCTTCCAAGACCTTTGCTGTCTCTGATAGAATTACAATGTCATCGGCGAACCTCAATGTTTTCACTTCTTCTCCGTGGATTTTAATTCCTACTTCGAATTTTTCTTTTTTTTTCCTTTACTTCTTGCTCAATATACAGGTTGAATAACATTGGGGAGAGGCTACAACCCTGTCTCACTCCCTTCCCAACCACTGCTTCCCTTTCATGCCCCTCGACTCTTATAACTGCTATCTGGTTTCTGTACAAATTATAAATAGCCTTTCGCTCCCTGTATTTTACCCCTGCCACCTTCATAATTCGAAAGAGATTATTCCAGTCAACATTGTCAAAAGCTTTCTCTAAGTCTACAGATGCTATAAACGCAGGTTTGCCTTTTCTTAATCTATCTTCTAAGATAAGTCTTAGGGTCAGTATTGCCTCACGTCTTCCAATATTTCTACGGAATCGAAACTGCTCTTCCCCGAAGTCGGCTTCTACCAGTTTTTCCATTCGTCTGTAAAGAATTAGCGTTAGTATTTTGCAGCCGTGACCTATTAAGCTAATAGTTCAGTAATTTTCACATCTGTCAACACCTGCTTTCTTTGGACATAATCCCTTAAAAGGAAATATCAAAATTATGTTCTGAATAGATGTGTCAATAGATGTGCCATGTAACTGCGAATTATACCCTGGTATCCCTGGAGAAAAGTCCATTAACTTTTTTTTTAATACATCTCCGCATATTTTATGGCCTCTGCATAATGTGAAGCAAGATAAATTAATGATCTGAGGGGCAATCGCAAAGTTTCCCTTTGAGGGCGTTGCTGCATCGTATATGCAACCCAGCGCGACTCCGATGCGGGTATGCAAGAGGTGCCATGTAGACAAACGATTAGTGCGGCCATTAAACGGACGCCTTTTTATCGCTCCCTATAGCTAAGATAATACAATGATTTTAAAATCTTCGAGATCAATTTTATCGGCTAATTAACTTAGAAGTAAAGCGTTTCTGTAGATAAATTTTGAAGGATCAACTACAGCGTCGCCATGGCTTACATCCAGACGCCTGCTGACAGAGGTCGCTCTTATTGGGAGAGGCCTGCGCCACGCTTGATACTGACGCCGCAGTCGTAGCCTCGCCTCCTTACTGGAGGGAAGGACACCGCTGGAGACTGATTTACTGTTAATAGGGTGTCAGCAGCCTCCTCGCAGCCAGCACCTTCTACTCCCGTAACAGTATGTGTGTGTGTGTGTGTGTTTGTGTGCGGGCGATCACCAAAGCGGAGAGGCTAGAGCGCTATCAAAGGACCGCTCATTCAAACGTATCGGCCTCATACGTAATGACCCTGGCGTCAATGGAGCGTCAGGACGTTGGAAAACTAGTGCTGCGTCGTTGAAGTTCACTGTGTGTTGACTCAGAATGTTCATTGGGAAAAAATTCAGTAGAAATAAACGGAGAGGTACTTAAGCAAAGCTTGGTCAAAGGTAAAGAAGAGTATAAGGACCGACAGTAGTGAAATGCATCCACAAAATTGCAGAAGTCATGCAATAATTCGACGTCCAAAGTTAAACCACGTAACGTTTCCGAAACAAGAGTTACTTGTGCTGTAGGCAGGAAGTATAGACATCAAATAATTTAAAAAAAAATCCTGATTGTGCACATCTTCGGCACTGCCTTATACGGCAGTGAAATGTGAAATCGTAGACGAAGTAACTCCAACCATTTGAAATGTGTTGTTATCCTGTAGATCAGTAAAACTTTAGAGCACGAATGAAGATGCTATACGAACAATAGAAGTAGGAACAAGTATACAGCGTAACAATGATAGTAAAATTTGTCACTGGAAGTTGCAGTAGAAGATTATTCGCTATTTTTCATATGTAAATTAAGCTCTGAAAGCTCTAAATTACAACTACAAAATTTAAAAGAAGTTTTGAAAAGAACAGCCAGACACTAAACAAGAATTGACATTCAAATGGTTCAAATGTCTCTGAGCACTATGGGACTTAAAATCTGAGGTCCTCAGTCCCCTAGAACTTAGAACTACTTAAACCTAACCTACCTAAGGACATCACACACATCCATGCCCGAGGCAGGATTCGAACCTGCGACCGTAGCGGTCACACGGTTCCAGACTGAAGCGCCTAGAACCGTTCAGCCACAACGGCCGGCAAGGATTGATACAAATCACAATAATGCCTGTAACCAAGTACGACAAATTTACAAAGCAATATTTGATATCCAATTAGCAGCTTCAGCTGCATCTTCCTGGCCGTCACTGCATTTCGGAAAGCATTTTCCTTTGCAGCAAGTTTGGACAATGTGGTACACGGTCTGTTTTGCCGCTTCGCAGTCACACTCACAAGAGAAAGCACTTCTAAGCTGTGTACGCCGTGTGAAAAACAGTCATAATTCTGACAGTATGTAGATATAACGTTAGGAAAATTCACCTTCTAAACTTTCGCTGACCCCTTTCGTTTGTGACTCCATCCCATTGTGTGAAGTTCATGACAGTGAAGTGACAATCAGAGTTTTCGTACTAACGGGATCTTGGAGGCGAGGGAAGAGGATGAGCAAGGTGGACACATCTTCCCAACGTCTTTTCACATTGTGTTCAAGAACACATGTTACTCCACATGTAAAACAGTAAGTAATATGAGTACGTAACATATCAACCTCACACACAGATACGTTCAATATTATTTTGAAAATATCTTCGTGTTAACAGTCTACAGTTGTGTTCAGGATGTTACAAACGATACCGGCAATCTTTGGGGGATTTCAACCCCCGAAAATTTGTCGGTAACGTTTTGTAATATCTTGTATATGCCTCACAATCAAAATGAACAAATCTAAGCAGCTGCAAATTTATTACGAAGTTAATGATTTCCGATTTAAAATATAATCTAGCGAATCACGTTGAGGAACTGCGCATCTCCTGCAAATATACTTCACTTTAAGAGCGTCCGCTGAAAAATCCAAAGAAAATAACGTGAATCAGGGATGTTAATAACGAAATACCACTACGCCATTTCTGCAATGACACGCTCATTCGTTATATTCATTTACACTACATTTGTCCTCTGGCACCAGCTACAGTTTAGAAACCGCGCACTTTGACACAGTGAACAAAGCACGTTACAGATTTCGAAACAGTGTGTCCCGTGTACAGCGCTTCGCGCACAGGTAATAAGTGATTACAGTGGGACGGAGCGAGTCACAACTGCTGCGCACGCATGTTTAAAACCAGTACGTTCAGAAGGTCGTAACTGCGCACTATCAGAATTATGGCACAAATTATAGCGCGCGATAGACTGTTGGAGATGATATCTCATAAGTGTACTTTTTTCTCCTTAAGATAACAGATCGATTTGGCGACATTTCCTTGCGAAGACTTTCGATAGCGCCCCATCCGTGCAGGTTAGCCCAAATTCTGACGTCATCTGACCAGATTGTAATTACGCGACATCCAGTCTTCCTGGATAGATCAGACCTTGGTGTGAGTATAGTGAGGCCTTCATAACCGTTACGATGGGAACCTCTGAAAGATTTCCACCCATCTTTCGAATCTCCGTCTAGCAGAAAATTTTGACGCTCCAACAGAACATAGTCTTCCCGACGAGTTCTGCGGAACTTCAGGAGGGAGCGTGCGGCGTTAACCAAAAAACATTACTTACTATTTATTTATTTCTACGAACAAACTAAACCAGCTTGTACGTTACCAAATTCAGCTTGTAAACTGCAAATTTCAACTGTGAAAAAAATTAAGCATGCATTGATTCAGTTATTATCTGGCGCTGAATAAATATGCTACAGGTACAATAATCTATCCCAAGATCCCACTATCTAATCCCTTAAGAAATTATAAATACTGTGTCACTAGGGTAGTTGTGCCATTTTATTTGTGAATTGTGAGCTGATGTTCCTGGAGCAAAAAAATGGTTAAAATGGCTCTAAGCACTATAAGACTTAACATATGAGGTCATCAGTCCCCTAGACGTAGAACTACTTGAACCTAGCTAACTTAAGGACATCACACACACCCATGCCCGAGGCAGGATTCGAACCTGCGACTGTAGCAGCTGCGCGGTTCCGGACTGAAGTGCCTAGAACCGTTCGGCCATATCGGCCGGCATTCCTGGAGCAACTGGCATTCACAATCCACATTTAAACAATCAGTAAAAACTAAATATAGCTACTCACTGTAGCTGTACGGCATATGATTACAGTCAGAGTACTAATGAATTACTCTGGTCAATGTTAAGGTATAGAGTTCACAGAAAGCCTTTCTATAACAGTTTGTTCTCTTTCTCTGAGTGTGAGTTTTCCCGGTATGGCGTCGGTGGCCCTACGCCTTCAGAGAGGCGCTGTACCAGCAGCTAGCATCTCATCCCCGCCGGATTCATCGAGAACCATTTCCGGTGGAACTTGCCTAGAGAACTCGGCACTGAAACAGACAAGGAAAAGGAATGGATGCTTGCCAAATGGCAAGTAACTGAGACTTGGAAAGAACAGCACAGCGGGTGCATGGGTTTTTCCCAAGCGTACGTCAAGACCTCAATTAAACTATATAAACTCCTCCGAAGTGACACATTTTTTGTCACTGCGTGACTCATATCCCATACTTCCACGAGACAAATGTGCAGCTGTGGTATGGCAGGCACGCCTGAACATATTTTGTTTGAATGTAATCAATCTGTTGAATGTGGACAGGGTGTGAGCGTAAGATCAGTTAGTGTATATGGCATAGTTCCTAATAAACAAAAGCGGCAGCTGCTTGATATCTTAGCGAATAATATCCAAACTTAAGCTAGAAGAATATTATAAGAACACTCGAGCAAGAAAGAGACGCCAGCAGTTTTCAAAACAGTTCATTAGGAATTACAAAACATCAAGTTCGAGTGATTGCCGCTGGTGGAGAAACAGCACTAGGAATTATAAAGATCAAGACATGGCATTTCCAGCGATGCGAGAAGAATCTAAAGAAGATCGGCGGTAACAGAACTGGCACTAAAAGAAAATTTTTGTGAGTGTAGCGGCAGAGGCTGGATTGAGCGCCTGGTGCAATTAAACAGTGTATATAGAATGGACCGGAAGTATTGTTGCGAGTATTGGAGCATGGAAGCTTGTCGCTTGTTCCATTATTTATGTCCCGTTATCTTAGGTATTGTGCGGCATGCAGCTAAGGTGTCGGTGTGGGTTTCAGCGTTCCAGTTGTAATACGCAGGACTCAAGTAGATGAACATGAATTCTATTTGTGTGCCTGCTCCTGCACCATACTTGTTGACAATACAATGCAGTTGAACACACCAGGAATTGTACAGAGGTGCGTAGGATATCTGAACCAGGCTGTTCCTGTCAATTTTATTCTTATGTCTTTTCTGGGCTTTATTTTTTCGCCAATTATCTGTAACTGTTTTTTTTATGTCAGGCCACGCTGAAGGATGCTGCAAAGGTGTTTTGTATAAGTGCTGTACTATAGTAGTCCAGTCTAACGGTGTTCGAAAAAAAGTCAAATAGCGGAAAGTTCTGTATAAGTTATTATGACAAGTTTTCTATGTGTTTTCAAGGGTGCTAAATCCTAATTTTCAAAGTCCCGTGAAAATTTTGTTCCAGAAACTGGTCAAAAATGGAAAAAAGCTCGAAAAATGGGACATTTTTCTTTTTTTTCGCTTGTAACTCCGAAACGACGCAATTGTAGGCAAAGCTGACAATTTATGAACAGAAAGACGATAAAATTTCTCACAAACTAGGTTTCAGTGACTTTCTTCACCAACCGTGTGAAGCGTAACGCGTATTGAAGTTAGAGCGAATTCGAAACTGAGAACATGGGCCATCTCATGATCTGCCTCCTCCGCGCCCTTACTGTATTTTTTTGCACATCCCTTGCAAAATTCCATCTTGGAGCGGTTGGTAGTATACTTGTCATGGTGGCCTTCACCCTCCGGAAAGAGGGAAGGCGAGTCCTTTGTGCTGGTCTCCTGCGCCGGCAGCTGTTTACTTGTTTGTCCTCGGATGGCTGCTTAGAACAGTCGTACATAATGAGTTCAAGTGAGACGTGCTACTGTGTGATGGCGTTCTGCGTGGGGGGGGGGGGGGGGGGGGGGATGTGTCATCACTTAGACCCAAAGTGGGTTTGAAGAATATTCTTGTAAAAAGTAAAAAGAGAATGGATAGGATAACTGCCCTTTTGAAGGACAAAATTGTGGTGAATGTTCGGGAACCATATCGAAGACAACACAATAAAGACAAATTAATTGCTGCGAAAACCAAGAGGAAAGAGGCTTGTTGCAGCCGAAAAGAAACTCTTATCTGTTCAACCGAATTTTGATATCAAAACCAACTATTTTTTTCGTTCGTCGACATTAAGCCAGAATTACTGGCTCAACAAAACAAAATAGTAGCCAATCGATGGAACCTAGTGTATTGTGTGTTCTGAACTTTGTTGGGAGACAAAGTAATAAATCAAGACGACCAGTAATACGCCAGCTAGACCAGATACTGACTTGGATGTAGAAAATGCCCAGAGCCACATCAAACTCATGCAATACCTACACAAAAATCCAAAGCCGGTAAAAGAAGAAAAAACCCCCAGCTCCACATGCCACAGAAACTGATGGAGCTGTGTAGCAAATTGTACATCAGAGAAAATGGTGAAGAGTGTCAGCTGTCCTACCATCGTGATGTTGAGCCTGTGAAAGCTCAACTGTTGAAGAAGTATGGGAGTGATACAGTGACTGCCTCGTCTAGGAAGAAATCACTGTTATTTGTTTCAAAAACTACAACTGAAATCTTACAGTGAAAAATTACACCAATGACGGGTCACAGTAAGTGAGAGTATTTCAAAATTTAAAAAACTTACAGCACGTGTACTTACCAACTAATTCGACCAAGAAAAATCAAATAAATGGCTTAAGAGCAGTAATTGCCTTGCACAACAAAAGACAATCAAAAAATCAGAAATCAAATTGCTGCTAAATAGTTAGGCGCCTTGAGGCTTGTTCATAGGAAGGAAAAGGAATCAAATGACAAATTTAGCAACTGAAAAACTCGCAGTTACAATTAAAAGTGTGTTTAAGGGAAAGCCACAAACATTTTAAGTTGCGAGTTCAAACAAGTACAGTACCGTTACCAAAGTAATGGTTCAAGCCATACCCAGAATGATTCGTAGTAACTGCACCAACTACTTAAGGCCCAGTTAAAAGTACGTTTCATCGGTAAGCTAGAAACTTTTAAGAGACAACTAGGTACACTACAATAAGTTAACAACATAAGGGTTCAAGATAAATCGAAAATTATTCTCAGCAACTGCACAACGCTTTAAGGCCCGGCGATTAAATCCCATGGTAACAAGACGTGCAAATATAAGGAACATTTACAGATCAAGAACATAAATGCTGAAACCAATGATTATGCCTGGAAATTTCACCAAATGACTTATGGCGCCATAAAATATAATGACCATGATCAAGGCAACCTCAAATTCTAAGGGCACTACAATTGTTATACAGACTGAAGTTCCAGTAGTATTCAAAAATGAAGGGTACCAGGCGTAATGGCTGCTGACCATGCAGACGAGTTTAAAACCAGTGAACGAGCTGCAAGGTTTTTCTGAAATTTCCATAAAATACAAGGAATCCATTAATAACCGTTGTGAAGTTTACGGCACAATGGTCAAGAAAATGATAGCGGAACTTATATTAAAGGCAGTCTCTGAACGGCGTTTCCTTACTTAATCATTATCGTATGATCACGTGCAATTTAGATAACTGAAAAGTCCAAGTGCGGTAGTATGTTTCAAATTAGAAAACCAGGAGTAGATACAGATTAAGAGTGGAAATACTAACACTGAAGTTAACTTTTACTTCAATGGAATATAACACGTAAACAGCGGTATATAACAACCGGCGCCCTTCTCCCATTCGGCGACTTCCACCAGCGGCAAGCACATAAAGCAATCACCAATTAAGAACGTATATTTCTACCATTGAAAAGTAATAATGAAAACACCAATAAAAGAAGCCTAACACCATTCCTCCTCATCCTCAATAGCCTGGCAGAGTTCGGTAAGAGTGTCTTCCACCAGTATATAGGAAACAACATTTCTCATTCAGCAAGCAGCAAAAGAAACACAATGAGGAAGGCCACTTGCAACACTGGTTGAAACGTCAGAAGTCTTAGACATTGACAATGTGGTCGCAAACTCAGAACAATTTTACTGAAAAATGTAGCACTAATTTAAAAGAAAGGCATGTACTGAATTAATGGCTGACAGCCACTCTAGCAAGCTTCACAATAGCCGGAGGTGCTTTAGGATTTGCATTAAAATTTAGTGAAAGTATTTACACAGGGTGTACCAGCAATGTTGCGACAAATTTCGAGAGGTTATAGCAGGTATCTTGAGGAACGGATCAAGATCAGGAATGCACGTCCAAAAACACCAACCAACGACGCTACAGAGCATCGAAGTTATAGGCGCTTTCACCTGCCACGAGACCACCCCTTGGCAGCTAACGCGACTTTGTACGCTGAGGGAAAGCTGGTGGAACGTCCCGCAGTGTTGTTTCTTATTCAGTGATCTCAACCGATTGCCGCGATTGTCATTGGACTAGATGTAGCTACTGCGTTGAAAGACTTTGCCTCGTATGAATGCGATGCTCTGTTACCTCGCTGGAAAACGGCTTCAGATACGGGTTTCCATCCGCAGTTTATTTTTCTCCTGGAACCCTCCAAAACCTCCGTTGCTTGTCGGTATACAGGAAATAAGTAAACTGAAGATGGAAACCCAGGTTTGGGACCGTCATCCACCAAGGCAAGAGAGCACCGCCTTCATACGAGACTTGGCCTGTCTACACAGCAACGAGGTCTGTCTTCTCCACTGGAGATTGTGGCGATCAGTTACGATCACTGAATAACGAACAACCTTGTGAGACGTACTATCTATGGTGCATCGACGTACAATGCTGAAGCGGTGTTCCAGCAGCAGGTGCTGGCGCCTATAACTTCAGTGCCCTGTAACGTTGTTGAATTACGTTCCCGGGGATGAGGTCCTATCATCAGTTTCTTGCTCAATACAGCGTTTTAACCCCTCGAAGTTAGTCGCAACATTTCTTCATTACTCTGTACAGTAAGTTCCTATGACGCAGTGACCAAGCATGGTAAATTGAATTGACAAATAATTAACAGACAGAGTGGTAGTAAAAACAAAGTCAATTAGATGTAATACATATTCAATGTACTCATATGGTCAGCTGTCTTGCCAAAATACATATATTTTAACGAACGTATTAGCAAATTTGTTGGGTGACTGTCATAGCGCTAGTTAATTCGTAGAGTTAGGTGCCTAACAATAAAGCTTTCAGTAATGGCTAGAGTACTTCCTCAAACACATAGATGTAAACGATATGATATTAAAAGCCAGTGCGTAAAGTAAGTTTAGCAAGCAGCAGCAAAAGAAATTGAAATAACACAAATGTCATAAAATGTAGGACACAGGAAAACATGTGAGACAGGCAAATTATAGCTAACTTTAACAGTTGGTACCAGATCACTATTTTAACAAAATAGCAAACCTTTAAAAACACCGACAAAAGAGAGACAAAAAAACAAGGGAGTTAAGCTGAAAAAGACACAACAGAAATCGTCTCTTACGAGCAACACAAGGCATCCATTCAGCTCAGTAGTATGAGGAACAGATAACAATTTTACACTTTTTTTAATGCGCTTTCACCACTATTCGCACATATGGACTTAGTATCAAATACAAACTAGTGCCTTTGCCCCACAATACCGGACTGGAACAATAATGCAAATACCAAGAAGGAGCGGAAAGAAGCAGAGTACACAGAATTAAGGCCTTTCGTCAAAGGATCTCATCATAGTCCATAATATGGGCAGACAACTGTTCCCCATGAAGGATGGCTCCCTTCATTAGCCAGGTAGAAGATATCCAACTTCGTAACTAGTATTATACCGCCGATAACGTCCCCCAGGCGAGGACACCGCTTTCCAGAAATGGTTGGCCAACTCGGAGCAGTCGCCCGTCGTCAATTAACACTCACCTCTGGCTACTACTACTACAAGCCAATCACTTCCTACGGAAAGCTGATCACAGGCATATATCCCGTCCGGGCTGGTTATAACATGTGCACACTCGTGACTTAGCCTCCTGTTGTCTCCCAGCAACGGGCCAGAGGCAACCCTAGAGCAAATACTTACTTCAAAGATATCACACTCACACGGTTCAAACACCTTGAGTTAAAAGGCCTAAAAGAATATGTGTAAGATATTCATGTGATAGTGTATACAGACGAAAATATTACATCAGGATATGGAAA
Source organism: Schistocerca americana (assembly GCF_021461395.2). Taxonomy (NCBI): domain Eukaryota; kingdom Metazoa; phylum Arthropoda; class Insecta; order Orthoptera; family Acrididae; genus Schistocerca; species Schistocerca americana. Next base: position 401,795,127 of record NC_060124.1, on the reverse strand, counting down.
AGAGAAAGACAACTGATCAACTGAGCAGTAATGATTTAAAGTGAGAAAGGACAAAGAGCCTAGTCCTCTAGTGTTTAACAGTCCGAACATGCTGGAAGAAGTTAGATTTATCTCTTCGCTATATACAGAGTCATAAACCGGTTTGAGTAGAAAGGAAGAAGTAGACGCCCTAACTAATTTAAGGAAACATTGTCATTATGGAGACAGCGCTTAGCAACAACCGAGAAAATGAAGGAACGTTTCCCGCAGATGGAGGCAGAATTTTCAATTGAAACTGTTGTTATTAGACTAAGTTTTTATTATTAATTTATTTCGCAATATCGCGATGTCGCTTTATAGCCATTAACAGATGCCAATATAAGTTGAAGGTCATTAAGTATCCAATGTGACTCAATTAAGTTCTTCTCATTTTTGCACCTGATAATTCTCAACGAAGGGAAAATCATTAATAGAGAAAGATGTTGGCACTACGGCCTATTATTTGTTTATATTTTTGCTCGTCGACTTTCCGAGCATGCAGTGATCTTCATTTGTACGCATTTTCCACATTTACCTGCTTATCTCTTGCATTTAACCATATCTTCGACAACCGGCTCTTAGGCTAAGTCGGTACAGATTGCTGGGGAATGTCCCATGACTGAGCCTCATACCGGTTAAGTTAGCAGTGTTTTTCCAATCATTGTGTTTTTACTAAACCGAGGTGTCCAGGGAAGCGTGTCTCGGGACGTCAGATAACGACTATCCCTCGTCTCAGGCAATATATTCCAGTCTTCTTTGTCGGTAATACTGTTCGCTGGTACAAACCAGAAAAGAAATTAACCATTGCCTTGTTGGAGCTGTTCACGACAATCACTAGAAACTGTGAAGAAAATATCGGAAACCAGAATCATGTTGGCAGAATTCTGGTTCGAAACCCATTCTTCCCGATTCACATCGTGAGCCTGAATCACATGATGATGAATACTGGTAGGATTAAAAATAATGGTTGGCTTAGAAAAGTGTGAGATGAATCAACGGCAGAATAAATGAAGGTTTGAGCGCAGTTAAGCAGCATATTTAACAAAAGAACTTATAGACGATTTCTTGAAGAACTGTCAGTCTGCTCCCGTAGCTGCATTGTCAGTGTAGCTGACACCCATGCGGGGACATTTGTTCGATTCCCGGTACTGCGACGTGTATGTCCTTGGTGGGAGTGCAGGTTCAGTGTGCACTCGGCCTCGTGAGGCCAACTGAGGAGTTACTAGTCTGGGTAGAAGTGAGTCAGAGTTCAAGATAACCGACTTTTATGACTGGGAGAGCGATGTTCTGAATACATGCCCCACCATACTACATCCGCATCCGATGACGCCATTTGCAGAGGATGACAAGGTGGTCGACTGGGCCCATTGGCCTGTCAGGACCAGAACGTGAAACTTTACCATTTTCATCTTGAAGAACTCTGCTGACAGCCAGTTTTCAGCTGGAAGTGAGAGCGGAGAACCTGGTACAGTACGGCTGGAGTACAGCATTGTCGTCTGTAAAGTAAAATGTGGGCTAAAGTAATAGAGAGGTCAGGGCATTGGAAGTTCATGAAATTTTCTCCCATAGATGTTTAGAATTAAGTAAACAAATAAAATCCGAAACGAAGAGTCACTACAACACAAGTTCATTTTCAGCTGACCACCCTTCTGAGGTATAGATCTGCTCGCACCGTCTACCACATCTAATCGGACCCACATAGCACACTATTCAGTTCAGTATGGAGCGTTGGCCAGTGCTGGTGCGTATTAGGGCATTGGAGTAGTTCTGTCGTTTGCAGAGCGTTGCGGCTGTCCAACTCGCAACGCACCGTAGAAGAGAAAGCCATTTCCGTGCTACAGACACAAGGACAATGTCAAAGTCGATAAAACAATCGTTTGAAGCTGGTTTTGTAATTAATGTGAAGCACAGTGGACCGGAAATGACAATCTGAACGCCAGAAAATATCCGACAGCTCTTGAACGAACCCTTCAGCGATCTGTTCGTCGGATTCCAGAACATTAGAAATCTCTCTCACGTCTTGGCGGACTTAGAGTTTCATCCTTCTGAAGCTGCAAGTGGCTCAACAGCTACGGCCGGAGGATAAAATGAGTGGATACAATTTCTACAGAACATTACTGGACAGAATAGACCAGGATGACGCACTTCTCAGAAATATGTCAGGTAAGAGAAACATTTATTTGAATGAAAGTTGCTACTCACCATATAGCGGAGATGCAGAGTCGCGATAGGTACAACAAAACGATTCACACAGTTATATCTTTCGGCCATTAAGGCCTTTGTCAGCAATAGACCCACATACACACAAGCACACACACGCACACACACACACACACACACACACACACACACGCACACACACACAAACGCAACTTCCATACACGTCTGCAGTCTCAGACAACTGAAACTGGTCCCCAGCTCGTGGTCGTGCGGTAGCGTTCTCGCCTCCCACGCTCGGGTTCCCGAGTTCGATTCCCGGCGGGGTCAGGGAATTTCTCTGCCTCGTGATGTCAGGGTGTTGTGTGATGTTCTTAGGTTAGTTAGGTTTAAGTAGTTCTAGGGGACTGATGACTATAGCTGTTAAGTCCCATAGTGCTCAGAGCCATTTGAACCATTTTTGAACTGAAACTGTGCCTATCGCGAATCAGCATCTCCGCTGCATGGTCAGTAGCAACTTTCCTTCGCTAATATTGTTACATTCAGTCCTGGATTTTGCGTTGTCTGATTTATTTGAATGAACTGGCTCTGAGCACTATGGGACTTACCATCTGAGGTCATCAGTCCCCTAGAACTTAGAACTACTTAAACCTAACTAACCTAAGGACATTCCCGAGGCAGGATTCGAACCTGCGACCGTAGCGGTCTCGCGGTTCCAGACTGTGGCTCCTAGAACCGCTCAGCCACCCAGGCCTGCTGAATGAACTATTCCGTAAACAATATTCTCGATATTACTCTGACATAAACATGCAGCTCATTAATGGAAAGACCCAGGGTAGCCGAAAGATCGTAGTTTGGTGCGCTGTTGGAATCGTTGGGCTATATTATTTTGGAGACTACAGTGGTCGGATAGTGAGTGCCAGTTCCGAGCGGAATTCGGTCATTATTAACGATTTCTTCATTTCCCAACGGTAGGAATAATGCTGTCTAAACACTATATGGTTTCAGTAAAATAGGGCTACAGCCCAAACGGCCCGTAAATCGATGACTACATTGAGGCGATCACCATTTCCTACATTGATTATTCTCACGATTCGATGATATCCAATGGCCAGCGAAATCACACGAACTTCCTGCCTCTGAGATTTTTGTGTGGCGTCTTCTTAAAACAAAAGCTATCCCGCTGCACTACACAGATGAGTTGAAAGCCGCAGTCTTGAAGAGACAGAGGTCATTCCTAAAGAAATGACTAAAACGGTAATGAAGAAATGAAATTTGTGGTAAGTTTCTATGGGACCAAACTGCTGAGGTGAACGATCCCTAGGCTTACGCACTACCTGATCTAAATTAAACTAACTTACGGTAAGGACAACACACACACACACACACCCATGCTCGAAGGAGGACTCGAACCTCCGACTGGGAGAGCCACGCGGACCGTGACAAGGCGCCGAAGACTGCGCGGCTACCCCACGCGGCAGGTAATGAGCAACTGCCTTCAACAACTCGACCAATAGGTAGCTAATGATGGAAGAAGTTTGTGTGATGTACATTTTAGGCAATAAACTTTTGTTTGGCTTTTCAGTAATGGCGATTATCTATACGTTATAGTACTGTAAATATACCCTGATCCTCACAGAGTAAAACTGAAATGATATCTGCCGTTTTCGAGGGAAGTGTTACAGTTCTTCTGCTTTTCCTAATCTATATAAATGATTTAGGAGTCAATCTGAACAGCCATCTTAGATTCTTTGTAGATGATGCTCTCTTGTGTGGTGTAATAAGGTCATCAGTAAATTAAAACTAAATGCGTAGACAATCTATCTGTATGGTGTGAAAACATTCAACTGGTCCTAAATAATGAAAAGTATGAGATCATCCACGTGAGTACCAAAAGGAATCCTTTAAATCACACAAATATAAAGGCTGTCGATTCAACTAAATACCTAGGAATTACAATTACGAACAACTTAAAATTGGAACATGACGTAGATGGTATTGTGGGGATGACCAACCAAGACTACGTTTATTTATTTATTTATTTTTTTTTTTGTTGGCAGAACACTTAAATGGTTCAACAGTATATTAAAGAGACTGCCTAATCTACGCTTGCCCATCATCTGCTGTGAGGGACAAGGTTCTCACCAGATTGGATTGACGGAGGACATCGAAAAAGTTCAACGAGAAGAAGCTTGATCTGTATTATCGCGAACTAGGGGAGAGAGTGTCACGGATATGAAAGTTAGGTAGCATTCATTAGAACACAGACATGTTTCGTTGCGGCGAGATATTTTCATGAAATCTCAACCTCCAATGTTATCCTCTGAGTGCGAAAATATTTACATGACACCCACGCGCATGGGAACAAATTATTATTGTAATAAAATAACAGATATCAGGAACGCACTGAAGATTTAAGTCCTCGTTTTTCCCGCTCGCTGTCCGAGAGTGGAACAGTAGAGAAATAGAGTGAAAGTGGTTCGATGAACCCTCTGCCAGGCATTTAAGTGTCAGTTGTAAGGTAATGATGTACATGCGGATGTAGGCACACAAACGATAATGTACTACTTCCTGCAGACTGGAAATAAGGCTATGGATGTCAGTAGCTAGGAGAAGTGATATCTTCATGGAACATTTGCTACAGCACTAACAACTAGCCTCTGATAGGAGCTATGAAAAGAATTAAATGTCAGGTCAAGATAATGCTACAAAATGTAAAACAGTTTACAGAAGTAGGTGAGTGTAACTGGCGTGACGTAACATCAATATGTTTACATAATACAAGTGGAGATTGATGATTGAGTCTTAAAAATTGAAAGACATGCAGTTTTTAAACGAACTTAACAAATACTAGTGAAATCAAAAAACCTTCTCACTTCTATATACGAAGAGTCAGAGCTGCAGACGTCTCTTGTCGGACAACGTGAGTCGTATAGTCTACAAAGCTCAGTAGCGTGCCACAAAATATGTTTCACAAGAGGCAGAAAAACTAAAATTCAATCATTTAAATGAACAATAAATCACTGAAAATACCCGACATTATATCGAGGAAATCTGAGCCTATATGTTCTATCTCCCACAAAATAAAAATAAACATTATCCGTTCCAACGTCCAGTGAACAAATACCGTCACCATGGTTGCTGTAAGCATTTATTTGCCATCGGATGACGTGAAATACCACAGTGCCGCTCTGTGTTTGTATATTAAAGTTGAACTGTGTAATTTCCGCCTTTGCCAACGGGGGAGCGTTTATTTTATCCACCAGCTTTCCCAGCAGGCAGCAGACGTGTCCACGAATGGAGCACTCGCCGTGTGACGTTTCCAGTCACCGGACATTTAGTTTCCTTTTGCCATAGTGTCGACATAGGGTATAAGGGAGAACACTAAATTTCACAGGCATAAGTGAGAACACTAAGCTTCACAGCAGAAGTTAACAGTCTATACTTAAATGCATTTTTTAAGAGGAGGCTCTGACACAGACCGACGAAAAAATGAGTTTTGTACATAATTTTAATCCATGAAGTATATACATTATGCTTGCAAAAGGATTATTTGATAGCTAAAATTAGAAGTCACACTTGTTGAATGCAATAGGCATTCGATTTATCAGTTCAAGAAATAATTCGAGCAATACACGAATTTCCGTCCAATGATGATTTGCTTAAAAGATGTAGTGGTGACATCAAGCAAATTGACAACAAGAGCTTCAACGCGTGAATTTAGAAAATGATACCGAAAAATCTTCATTGTGGAGCAGAAACTCTTGAAATAGCACCATATATAACTCAAAAATTGTTCAAATGGCTCTGAGCACTATGGGACTTAACATCTCAGGTCATCAGTCCCCTAGAACGTAGAACTACTTAAACCTAACTAACCTAAGGACATCACAAACATCCATGCCCGAGGCAGGATTCGAACGTGCGACCGTAGCAGTCCCGCGGTTCCGGACTGAAGCGCCTGGAACCGCACGGCCACCGCAGCCGGCCATATATAACTACAGGAATATTCAGTGTAGATTATTCATCTATACTGAAGACCATGAATGTTAGGATTTTTGTCGTCGGGAGGAACAGCAAAAAATTCGCGGAGATACCTGACAGAGCAAGGAAGGTCTCAGTTTGTTAAAGAAGCCCGGACTGAAAAAAAAATATACGGCACCAAATTCAGAACTATAGCATGTTTCAGTACGCGGAAGAATGCCTCTATTGCTCTGTGATCGCAAATTATTTATCCGTAAGTTCTGAATCTTTTTTTTTTCCAACGAAACTTTAAACGCAATTTTCACGAAATGGCATTTAACAGCGCGAAATGCACTAGATGCTTGACAGATTAACGAATTCATTTAGTTTTTTTAAATGAAAGGTATTTAAATTTAGGGGGCCTTAACGAGCTCCTTTTTATTCGAATTTTAAACAGATATTTTTAAACATTTGAACTTAGAAAAACATGCCATTTTTCGCAGACAGGTTTGTTCAAGTATATACAGTCCCTTTCACCATTTACAGCTGTACTAATAAACAATAGAAATTTTGTACAATCAACTGACAGGCAACGTATAATTACTGGAGTACTTTACTAAATGCTATAGACAAGATCGAAAATGTCATCAGAAGGTATGGAAGGAATATTTCCACGAAGATGTAACAGCCTAAGAAAGTAGGGGATGTTCTTTCGTCAGATAACGGTCTAATATTGCAATATTTTTGGAATTAGCATCCTTGTGCGAACTCAACAACACAGGAGTAATTGGGAGGTACAGTTCCAACAAAAGCACACATGACAAAATCTACTCAGAACACAGTGCGTAACTTCACATAAAGAGTTTAAGCCTAAAAATTTTGTTAGTTATATAATGCCAAATGGTGAATTACCAAAAGCTCTCCTTTTACCTCATCAAGCACGGAGTTAGGTGACAGCTATAAAAATAATCCGTAAATGACTTGAAACCTTAGACATAAGAGATCCGCCTTTGTCTCAAGAAATAATTACACGTATAATTAAAAATGCGATTTGTACTTTGAGTCGGTCATGGTATGAATTGTTATAGAAATAAACATTCTTTATACCACCTGGCCTATACCTCGCTTTTTTTTCCCTGTTGTTTCAGGTAAGCCACAACGGATGACCAACATCACATCCTACTTTGTCAACGTGCAGTGATCCAATTAATCTGAAATCGGAAGGATAATACCGTAAAACCGGTAAGCTGAGGCCGATGTCAGAGAAAAACACAGTGATTTGAACTGATGTGTTTCCATGGACGCAGACGATTCAGCATAACGACTTCAGTATACCAGCAATGTTCAGGTACATCATCAACTATAATTGCTGATAAAATAGCGATAGAAATTTATAAACTCACCCAAAATGACAACTGCATTGCCACACGTCATATCATGGAACTCACGGAAATTTGAAAGTAAGCCGGGTTACACTTTAACTGAAAATTATGATTAAGTGGATATTGTCTCAAAATTTCGAATTCTACCTAACACAGTATTTTTGAAGATGGAATTAATTTGACCTAATATGCCTGTTTAAGGAATCTGAGAATGTTAAAAAGTGTAGTACAAGTAAGATGGGTTCTTTAAAACGGGCAATCCAGCGGAAGTTCCTTGGAGATATTTATTAGCATCTGAACTTCATTTATTACGTTTTTAATGCTCAGTCGCCCCTTGGCATTTACTGTTTCAGTCGATATTTCACAAGTTATTTGCAAAAGAAATAATTTTACTGTTGCAGCATATATAAACGAAATCCGCCGATTTCTTTTAGTATGGAATGTGTGGTCCCGCTCACAAAGGCTCAGAATACAAAGAAAGTAGCTCTCCGCAGGACTCCCTAATAATTAGCGCATGTTCCAAATCGATAAGTCTGATTTGATGCGTGACCTCATATGTGGAATAAACAGCATAGTTTACAACAGTTATTAGCACAACCACACAGATCACTTAACAGTCTGTTTACATCCCTCAAGATGACGGCCTCAAAATAGATAATTGCAGCCGCAAAAAAACACAGAAACACGTGAAGTACCTCAGTCAACTAATGAAATGAATGTAACGGGACAACTGCGGGGATTAAGGGATTTTTGGCGGGAACAAACTAAAAATACGACAGTAAAGCATTCCAGAACCCCATAATAGAAAATAACACACATTATTTCCTCCAGATCAAACCGAACAAAAATATACAAAAAATACACTGCTGGAATCGACTATTTTGCTTGACCTACATAGTTCAAATAAATGCAACGATACCAGACCCCTCTCCCCCGCCACCACACTCACACAAAGTCATTATAGTTATTATCGCACATTTCAATTGAAAACATCACGCCCGTTACAAAAACAATCCACCCTCGGAAAACTGCCACATTCGAAATAAAAGCCTAATGTTTGTGAGAAATAGGATTATAAATATAATCACTAATAGTGTCACTTGAAACAAATTGCGCCGGCCGTGGTGGCCGAGAAGTTCTAGGCGCTACATTCTGGAGCTGCGCGACCGCTACGGTCGCAGGTTCGAAACCTGCCTCGGGCATGGATGTGTGTGGTGTCCTTAGGTTAGTTAGGTTTAAGTAGTTCTAAGTTCTAGGGGACTGATGACCATAGATGTTAAGTCCCATAGTCCTCAGAGCCTTTTGAACCATTTTGAACAAATTGAGGTGTGCTGTTAGGTGTTCCGGCCTAACGCTACAATCGGAAGTCGTTATAAATACGGGAAGAAACAACCAAGTATATGTGAGGACCATCGTTATAAATATTATCACTACTCGTTTCTCTAGCAGCAGTTTAAGGTGTGCTTTCAAATTATTGCCTAATCACACCCTCGTAAATCACCACATTTTACGAATAAACAACAGAATGTACATCAGTAACGAAGACAACCACAAATACCATTTAATAACAGGTCGCTGAGATGACAACATTGGTCAAAGCCAACAGTGCGATTGACAATGTTTTTTTTTTTTTCTTTTCTTTTTCTTCAGTGTAAAAGGTGTAGTTATGGTCATAAAAGGAGCAGTATAGAATGAAACTAGCAGTCTCCAGAACCCCCAATAAGACCCAAAACAGAAAGTGGTGGTGATTTCGAAAGTGTGAAAAACTGCGCAAAATTACAATGTAATCTGGATTTCATAGCTTTAAGATCTGTAAGAAACGTAACATACAGAATACATGGACGGTCAAATCTTGAACACAGTTCGCTATATTAAACTACTTATTAAAGAGGACAAATACATGGAAAGGAAAAGATTCAAAAAAGAGTTCCATTTTATTAACGATTTTTGGGTTTTCTGTTGTGTCAGACGCATTTCGCCCAATTTATTAAGACATTATCAATGGCCTAATGACTTGTACAATACTCTTGTCGCAGCTGTAGCTGAGATTTTATATCAGCCCACTAATGATGAGTTAACAAATTGAGATGAAACGCCTCTGAAAAAACAGTTATTACTTTCATTCACTTGCATACAGGCACTCCTAATACAAACTCTATTAATATAACTGCGGACTGACAGATCAGTGACACTAAAAGTTGCTTGTTTTCTCCCAAGTTCTGTTGACCATTGCGAAAGCGTCACTGAGATGCTAATCCAGCACCATTGTCAAACGTTACAAGACTAATAAAATATTTGTATTAACAAGAAAAAATTTTGTCACAGACGTAGATGAGCGTTGGTAAATTGATAGTTATTAAGTCTGTTGGCTGAAATACCACTATAAATCTTACTCTGCCTGTATGGACTTCAATCATCCAGTTACACGTGTATCGAAACATGATCCTGAAAAAGTTTAAGTTCTATCCCTTTTACTTGAGATTAACTGTGAAGTGACACTAACTGTCCAAAATTATATCCTAGGCAAGAAATTTTCTATGTAACAGGCGACGTTTATGTGCTTCCACTGAAGGGAAATTTGAACCCTTCAGCTTCCAGTAACATTAAAGAATCAATTAATATAATGCAAACTATATCCGTGTAAAGAAATTTTGTTTTACTAGAGACGGTGCTCACATAATGTTGAAGGGAATCTTGAACCCTTTAGCTTCCAATATCGTTAATGAATCGATTACTTAAATGCAAGAAGTTCTTATACGTTATATCAGATACAAGAAATTTTGTGTTACAAGAGACTATGCCTATACATTGTTTCTTGAAGGTAATATTAAGTCCTTTAGTTTCCAATAAAGTTAAAGAATCAACGACTTAAAGGCAGAAAAGTTCGTATACACTCCTTAACAGTTGTTGAGGACATTACATTATATTTACGTAATTTCTTAACAAGATGAAAAGCAAGTGAGTGTCCGTAAATAGGCAGTTATATAATTTTGTCTTTATAGCGAGTTTGTCGAGAACTCCTAGCACAACGAAATTCGCTAAACGGCTGTTCAACCGCATGTTTAAAAGTTGATTTTCCATATGGGTGTGTCATTTTAGGTTTTTCGTATCACATTGTACGTACTTATTGAAAAATGTGTCAGGAAAATGTGAAACGAAAATTTCAGATATTTGGGTGTTACTTTCACTGAAGAACTCTGTCATGCCACTAAATAAAATTCCCACCACTTCCATTACGAATCTGCTTAAAAATGTTTGGTGTTGGCATTTTCTGCAGCAAATACTAAATAGTTGTTTTAAATTCAACGTGCATTTTCTTAATGTAATACTGCTTACAGGAAAAAGGCGTTTGACTTATAAAACTATCTGCTTCATTCATTTATACTTTTGAAAACAGTGAAGTTCGTAAGGCCTTCGATGTGCAGAAAAACAACATACGTGGGATGGAACTTAAATAGTGGCAAAAATTTATTCGCAATCGATACAAAAGAGTTACATATTTGCACCTGTTACTGTCCTTCAGAGTAGTCACCAGCGTTGTGTAGAACCCGTTGCCAGCATTAGCAGAGCCTGTTCTGTCGATGGTGCGCATGGAGGAGTCTAATGTTTTGGTGATTCTCGTGTACGACTGTGATGGTGTTGTCCTAACGCATTACGTTCCTCCACGGTAGACCGTCAATGTACAATATTACTGTTCGTGTTTGGAGCATCACCTGCGACCAGCTTTGCGAAAGAAGCGGCGACACTTTCTGTGCACCCACCCATCATTTTGCACGACAATGCGCAGGCGCATGCAGCGCAAGCTGTGGTTGCTCTGTTCGGTCGACGGTACTGGAAAGTACTGTACAATCCACCACACTCCCTCTACTTAAGTCCTTGTGACTTTGATTTGATTCCCAAGATGAAGGAACCACTTCGTGGCATTCACCTCAGAACTATTCCAGAGATTCGATAGGCAGTAGACTGCTGCATTCGCACCATCAACAAACAGGCTCTGCTAGCGGTATACTACGTTTTCCACATCGCTGGCCACGGTTTCTACACAGCGCTGACGACTAATTTGAAGGACAGTAACAGGTGCTAACGTGTAACTCTTTTTTATCGGTTGTGAATAAATAGTTGACACTATTTAAATTCCAACCCTCGTATATACAGTTTGTTTCGAAGCGTTCGCGACAAATCTATAGAGACAATAGATCACGCCATGCGGAGCAACTTTTGTTAGAGACAGAGTGTTTGCTGAAGCTTCCTACAGTCACTAGACGTCTTTCATAACTTATTAATGGCCTTATGTCCGCCCCGGTAGCTGAGTGGTCAGCGTGACAGACTGTCAATCCTAAGGGCCCGGGTTCGATTCCCGGCTGGGTCGGAGATTTTCTCCGCTCAGGGACTGGGTGTTGTGTTGTCCTGATCATCATCATTTCATCCCCATCGACGCGCAGGTCGCCGAAGTGGCGTCAAATCGAAAGACCTGCACCAGGCGAACGGTCTACCCGACGGGAGGCCCTAGTCACACGACATTTCCATTTCCAATGGCCTTATGTTGTAGCAGGGCATAGACACTCTGCAGCATTCGTATGTAACGTGTGTTGCCTGCACGCCAGTCACCTGGGTTCAAAGATTTTTAGGTCCCGACGCTCATACAAGGCTTTACTTCCACACACCATAACATATGGACCTCCGAAATGATCACGACAATGCTAGACGTACCCTCAAATGACAAGGCGGGAACATGTAGAGCAACCAGGAAAACTATTGAACATCATGTTATGACGTGGTAGGGCATAATATTGTGTATGTGTACTGACCTCCAACTTTTGGAACATGGTACATTCATCTATCAACGTTGTTGTGACGCTGTACTGCTTTGCCATGTGGACTTTTCAGGGGTCTTTTCGATCCTGGCATCAGTTTAATGGTTCCGTACCTCAGTCGGTAAAAATGAAACCCTCATATACCGAAGAGACAAAGGAACTGGTATAACTGCCTAGTATCGTGTAGGGCCCCCAAAGCATGCAGAAGTGCCGAAACTCGACTTGCCATGGACTCGATTAATGTCTGAAGCTATGCTAGAGGGAATTGACATAATGAATCCTGTAGGAATGTCCATAAGTCCGTTAAGAGTACGAGCGGGTGGAGATTTCTTCTGAACAGCTCGTTACAGATATGCTTAATAATGTTCATTTCTGGGGATTTCGGTGACCAGCGGAGGTGTTTAAACTCATAAGAGTGTTCCTGGAGCCACTGTGTTGCAATCCTGGACGTGAGCAGTATCGCTAGAATTGCCCAAGTCCGTCGGAATACACAATGGACATGAATGGATGCAGGCGATCAGACAGGATGCTTATGAACGTGTCACCTGTCAGAGTCGTATCTAGATGTATCACGGATCCCGTATCACTCCAACTCCACACGCCCACACCATTACAGAACCTCCACCGGCTTGAACAATCCCCTGCTGACATGCAGAGTCCTTGGATTCATGAGGTTGTCACCATACTCGTACACGTCCATCCGCTCGATACAATTTGAAACGCGACTCGTCCGTCTAGGCAACATGTTTCCAGTCATCAAAAGTCCAATGTCAGTGTTGACGGGCCCTGGCGAGGAGTAAAGCTTTGTGTGGTGTAGTCATCAAGGGCATACAAGTGGGCCTCCGGCTCCGAAAGCCCAGAACGATAGTGTTCCGTTGAATAGTTCGCACTCTGACTTGTTGATGGCCCAACATTGAGATCTGCAGCAGTTTGCTGAAGGGTTGCAGTTCTGTCACGTTGTACGATTCTCTGCAGTCGTCGTTGGTCCCTTTCTTGCAGGATCTTTTTCCGGCCGCAGCGGTGTCGGAGATTTGATGTTTTACCCGGTACGTGATATTCACTAACTCGGAGATGCTGTGTCCGATCGCTCGTGCGCCGAGTATAACACCACGTTGAAACTTACTTAAATCATGATAACTTGTCATTGTAACAGCAGTAACCGATCTAACAACTGCGCCAGACACTTGTTGCCTTATGTAGTCGTTGCCGACCGCAGCGCCGAATTCTGCCTTTTTAAATATCTCTGTATTTGAATACGCATTCCCACACCAGTTTCTTTGGCGCTTCGGTCTATGATAACTCTGCTGTCCAGCGGTCTGTCTGTCCGTCTTCAAGCCCCCTGTCTTCCTAGAAATGGGTAGAGGTGTCAAGTTAAAAGTTATGTCGAATAAAGGACTTCTGTCTTTTGGAGGTGAGAAACTTAAAGCTTGTAACTCAATACTGTCGAAAGACGCGGCCATTTATGTCACATATTTTAATACTCTCAAAAATACTCATTATAAACCACAGCTTTTGACCTAGAAACATGGAATTTGGCACTAAGTAATGTTTCATAGTAAAAGTAAATGGAAAATCTTAAACTGTTAATTTGTAATTATAACACATAAAAATCTATTTTTCTGCAACTTGTGGTCCGCCTCATGTCTATCCGTTTGTTAAGGCCCCCGTTTCTCAGGAACGTGCTGAGGTATAAAATTGAAATTTATGTCAAATGCTAAGGTCTACATTGCCTTGGCGGGGTAAAGTCGATGCAGTCAAAAGATACCGTCTGTTGAGAGCCCTTTTCCTGAGGAACAATCATGTGCTCCGAACACACGTTCTCACAGATTTCTTCTTCTAAATAAGGTGCGCGCTTGATTCTAGTAGTCTTCTTTTGCCCCGGAGCACCCAGTACCTATCACTTATCTGTTTCACTAAACTACTGACACGGCTCTTGACATATAATCGGAGTTGCAGGTTGCCTATCCAATAGTTGGGTTGGGTTGTTTTGGGGGAGAAGACCAAACAGCGGGATTATCGGTCTCATCGGATTAGGAAAGGACATGGAAGGAAGTCGGTCGTGTCCTTTCAAAGGAACCACCCCGGCATTTGACTGGAGCGATTTAGGGAAATCACGGTAAACCTAAATCAGGATGGCCGGACGCGGGATTGAACCGTCGTCCTCCCGATTGCGAGTCCAGTGTGATAGCAATTGCGCCACCTCGCTCGTTATATCCAATTTTCAGTGTTTCACAGAACTATTGACTGAATACAAAAATTTAAAATGCTGCCGTAGTTTACTCCTTAACAGGTATAATCTTCTGTTACAGGTTTAACACAGCCAAGTATTATAGTGACGAGCAATGTATATGTCTCGAGGTACCGTAACTCGTTCACAAATACTCAGACTATACGTATATCGTGCATGAGAACATTCAAACATTTATACAACATTTTTCGCTGACACTCCCCACAAAACGACGAAACGAAAAAAGTTTATCTCTTACTACATTTTCTTCGTTCATGCAATAAAACTTATATGACACGACGTTTTAATATATTGCTTCTTTACTACTGACTCAATGGCAAGAGATTTCGCAAACAGTGTCCACACACACACTGCCCCACGTACTTGCAAAATTACGTAAGTGTACGACCTATAGTTACTTAAATATGACGACGTAAACGTGTTGCTGCGTTAAAAAAACTAGCTTTTCCTTAAACCGGAGGACAAACTCTCACCGACTGTAACTATCCAGTGTTTGATAAAGGGAGCACTTAGCGACTTCAGATAAACTTGACACATAATTTCAGACATTTTCTAAATTTTTTTGTCGCACGCGTGCTTAGCCTTACAGCAAAACGGAGGAAAATGTTACAATGCTACTAAAATATCGTATAGCTTACTACTCAAAGGAAGTCATGTTGTCTGTTATGCATTAGTTATGTCCAGTGGTATGCTATATACAAAATTAAGTACTAGATGTCTTGTCTTATACCCTACTGAAACCGTAAATTTTTCAATATCACATATGTAACTGGCCGAGCGGTTCTAGGCGCTTAAGTCTGGGACCGCGCGATCGCTACGGTCGCAGGTTCGAATCCTGCCTCGGGCATGGATGTGTGTGATGTCCTTAGGTTAGTTAGGTTCTAGGGGATTGATGACCTTAGAAGTTAAGTTCCATTGTGCTCATAGCCATTTGAACCATTTGAACATATGTAACACATGATCTCGTTTGTAAGGTCATCTGAAGTTTGAAGTTTCGTTGTAGATGGTTGTTTTTTATTCTGTAAATAATATGGGGGTTTACTTGCCTCACTGTAAACGAATACATGCCCCACCCCTTCTCAGCCACTCAATCTTCCTGAAAATAACCTGTAGTACACCTAGAGATATTTGCTGCTCCCTCCTGACGGTTATAAATACAGAGCGCTAGCTTATCGAAGTGACGTTAAGTATACTAACTTAGTGCGAACGTGAAGTTCACCGCACACTTCAAGAGAAAGCCAGCTTAAGCAAAATTCTGCGGAAAGATAAGGATTCGGAGTTTACCCAATGGATAGCGCCGACTGTACAAACACGCCACCGCAAAATTGAGATGAGAGCCTCTGAAGACATCACGCTAACGAAGAGCGGCATCTCCCGCGGAACTTGGAACAGTCAACATCGCGCGCCGCGTTTACCTCAAGTTGGAGAGGCGGGGTGGCTCCGAGTTGAGTGTCTACTCTCGATACAGCCCCGGGGTGGGCGCCACCCCTCAGTACTGACTGCGGGCAAGCGCTGCTGCCGCTGCCGCCATCTAATTGAGGGAAGTTGCGTCAGCGAGGCAAAAAGAAAGTGCCACAACAGGGAGTCTACCAAAGCTCGGTTACATCAGGTGACTCTTATCAGTATGAGGCCAGACAGGAATTTATAAGATAAAAATTCTCTTTTTTCGGCCATCAGTCTTCTGACTTCTTTTCTGGGCCAACTCCTTCAATTATTTGTTGTGAACCTATCACACACAAACTTGCTAAAAGAAAACCTCTAGCTGGCAATGTAGAACCAAGTACTTTAAATTCCGGTTACGGTATCGAGCTCGTCTTCTGACCCAGAATAGCCTTACTTACCCTGCTTCTGAGCATGAGAATTAAAGGGCTTGTCGGAAAAACAGCATTAGTCCAAAGGTCAAGTTTTAGGGAAATGATTCAAAATTGTCCACCATCACAATGCAGCGATATATTTGGAATTTGGCGTTCCATAGGGATTCGTTTACACAGCCAGAAACGTAATATGCATTTGCAAGTACGTACAGTGCTATAGTTCACACGTGAGAACAAAAACTACTCTGGACATGTAATATTTATATCTGAAAAATTCAGATATCATCAACACTCCTTTTTTTAATATATAAGTAACTATCAGTCTCCATTGCAGTAATGAAACCAACCTTTACCTATGTTTCACCCCAAGTAATTGAGCCTTATTCAGAAGATATACCTCATTCTATAATATGTCTACGAGGGCATGGACTAGAAGTAAAACTAAAACAGCCTCAATAGACGCAGTCACATTTTAAAAATGCGGTACATAGGTACTAACTCACCACCAAGACTTAACTGAAGCTCCGGCGAGAGCCTCATCTCCATGGACGCCGTGCGGTGAACCTTGGGAGCTCACGTGAAACGTGGCACTCGCCGGAGCTTAAGTCAAGTCTTGGAGGTGACTTAGTACCTACGTACCGCATTTTTAAAATGTGACTACGTCTATTGAGGCTGTTTTACTTTTACTTCTAGTCCATCATTCCTAAATTGTGACCTGAGTCTCTATCTTCTCCTGGGTACGTTTTGCAATCGAATATCTGATTTCGGAATTTATGAATGATCGTGATGTAATCCAGCTGGAATCTTCCAGCGTCTCTGCTCTTTTCGTACTAAATCGCCTCCTCTTTCGATTTATGAACACTGTGGAGACGTGCACATCATTGCGAACGACGCTTGATCTCTTCCCCGACATCATTGGCATCTTCCAGCAGGATAGCTCCCCTCGTCACGAGGTCAGTTCGTGCTACAATGGTGGGTGTCTTAACAACAAAATTTTCCTGATCTACCTGGTCGATTCCATGTGGGATGCTGTCGGGCTCCTGTTCCTACCCACAAACCACCCTGCCGTGATTAACGGAAATTTGCGTGACGGAACCAGCCTACCAAGGAAAAGTCATTTTCAAAAAAATTGCTCTGAGCACTGTGTGACTTAACATGTGAGGTCATCCGTCCCCTAGAACTTAGAACTAACCTAAATACATCACACACATTCATGCCCGAGGCCGTATTAATTTCATGTCCTGCATATACGCTGTTGTATTGCGCTCCATATATGGACCAACACGGTATTAAGCAGCTGGTCTTAAGTCGGCACGACTTCGTTAACGCTGTCATTGATTTTTGCAGTCTTCTTAGTCGTTGGGCTGCGTCGTATTCCACTTCAAATTTCTTCGACCTATGTTTCGATCCATCTGCAGGGCTTTTCTCTAAGATAATGTTTTTCCTCACCTATGTTGTTGTTGTGATCCTCAGTCCTGAGACTGCTTTGATGCAGCTCTCCATGCTACTCTATCCTGGGCAAGCTTCTTCATCTCCCAGTACCTACTGCAGCCTACATCCTTCTGAATCTGCTTAGTGTATTCATCTCTTGGTCTCCCTCTACGATTTTTACCCTCCACGCTGCCTTCCAATACTAAATTGGTGATCCCTTGATGCCTCAGAACATGTCCTACCAACCGATCCCTTCTTGTAGTCAAGTTGTGCCACAAACTTGTCTTCCCCCCAATCCTATTCAACACCTCCTCATTAGTTATGTGATCTACCCATCTAATCTTCAGCATTCTTCAGTAGCACCACATTTCGAAAGCTTCTATTCTCTTCTTTTCCAAACTGTTTATCGTCCATGTTTCACTCCCATACATGGCTACACTCCACACAAATAGTTTCAGAAACGACTTCCTGAACTTAAATCTATAATCGATGTTAACAAATTTATCTTCTTCAGAAACGCTTTCCTTGCCATTGCCAGTCTACATTTTATATCCTCTCTACTTCGACCATTATCATTTATTTTGCTCCCCAAATAGCAAAACTCCTTTACTACTTTAAGTGTCTCATTTCCTAATCTAATTCTCTCAGCATCACCAGACATAATTCGACTACATTCCATTATCATCGTTTTGCTTTTATTGATGTTCATCTTATATCCTCATTTCAAGACACTGTCCATTCCGTTCAACTGCTCTTCCAAGTCCTTTGCTGTCTCAGACAGAAGTACAATGTCATCGGCAAACCTTAAAGTTTTTATTTTTCTCCATGGATTTTAATACCTACTCCGAATTTTTCTTTTGTTTCCTTTATTGCTTGCTGAATATACGCATTGAATAACATCGGGGAGAGGCTACAACCCTGTCTCACTCCCTTCCTAACCACTGCTTCCCTTTCATGTCCCTCGACTCTTATAACTGCAATCTGGTTTCTTTACAAATTGTAAATAGCCTTTCGCTCCCTGAATTTTACACCTACTACCTTCAGAATTTGAAAGAGTGTATTTCAGCCAACATTGTCAAAAGCTTTCTCTAAGTCTACAAATGCAAGACACGTAGGTTTGCCTTTTCTTAATCTAGCTTCTAAGATAAGTCGTAATGTCAGTATTGCCTCACGTGTTCCAATATTTCTATGGAATCCAAACTGATCTTCCCCGAGGTCGGCTTCTACCAGTTTTTCCATTCGTCTGTAAAGAATTCGCGTTAGTATTTTGCAGCGGTGACTTATTAAACTGGTAGTTTGGTAATTTTCACATCTGTCAACACCTCCTTTCTTTGGGATTGGAATTATTATGTTCTTCTTGAAGTCTGAGGGTATTTCGCCTGTCTCATACATCTTGCTCACCAGATGGTAGAATTTTGTGAGGACTGGCTCTCCCAAGGCCGTCAGTAGTTCTAATGGAATGTTGTCTACTCCCGGTGGTTTCGACTTAGGTCTTTCAGTGCTGCCTCACCTATATAGAAAAAAAGAGACAAACCTAAAACTCATTTTGCAAAATTATTATCTCCGAAAGGGAAGGCTACTGGTTCAACAATGGACATGAGGCGCAGTTTTTAAATTGTGTGCTGTTTTTGAATACAATGAATGTTGCAGTGATCCCAGAAGCTTCCACAGTGGAAACACACTGGCAGGAGTCGGCAACCCCTGTCGGACAGGCGCTGCAGCGTGCAGCGCGAGGCGGACACGGCCAGTTTGCAGAGCGCGTGTTGCTCGCAGGCGGCCGTGTCGCCGGCGCCCGCTGGGGCTGACAGATCGCCGGAATTCCGGGTCGTGTCGCCAGCCGCAGCTGGGGCGGCGAGCAGCCGCCAACTCTGCCGCGCTGCGTCCGGCCCGCGGTACATGCTGCGCCCTGTTTCCCGTTCATCCACCTCGCCGCGCTAATTAATACCGCACTCCAGCGAGGCATCGACCAGTGCCTCTATCGATCCTCCCATGATCGACAGCCTGCCGTAATGCCGCAGTGCTTAAGACACTGCGTTGTGGTTGCCCACCGCGAGCTAAGTGGTTATCAACTGTAACTACACGAAAATGTCAGTACTGTTCTCTCAGATGTTTACTAACATCAGATATCTAAAGTTAGTTCTCGGCTCATCTCCTCCTAAACCACTGCGCCGATTTCAACCGAAGTTGGTACACGTAACATTTACTGACTGGAACGAATTACTCTTGGGGAAAGAATCTCCCAACTATCAAAGGGGAGGGATTAGTGGTGAAAATGCGTTGTAGCACACGACGCGAGATTACGCATACTTTATTTATCCAGTATTTGAGAATGACAGTACTTACAGACTTGAAAAACGCTTTACCGATAATTTCAAACTTCAACGAAAGTTTTTCTCGGTGTTGACTCCCACAAAATAACGAAAGGCAAAGAGTTTGTCGTTTACTACATTTTCGCTGCTCATGCAGTAAAACAGTCATACGAAGCGTAAAGTTTTGATTTACTACTTCTTCACTACTAACTGTATTTGTGACACTTCTGCAGACAGTATTTAAATACACCACTGAATGTACAAAAAGAAACTACTTCACTATACGACCCTTGAAACCTTCCCGTCTCCTCTATGCCTCTTTTGTTAATGATAACCTTCCCTTTTACAGTAACCTATGTAACCTTCCCTTAGGATTTCTATCTCTTGCTTAACAATAACAAATGAAATCTTCCCTTTGAAATTAATTCTCTTTCTCAATCTTCGCATACAAATTTATTTGCTGCTTATTAAAAGTGATTTTCTGATTATTTCGACGAAACATAGAACGTGTCGTCGTCGTGGCCCTCAGTCGTTATCTTCAATAACCCAAAACTGTTCCTTACCTTTTTTTACTGTTACTGGATCGCCATCTGACTGCTACATCGAACTGCGACATGAATATACTTACTCTGTTTTACTATACTCTATTAGCTGCTGGTGGGCTTTCATAATAAGTGGCAGTATTTATTACCAAAGCTGAAGTTATTCTTTAATAGCAAAGCTGACGTTATTCTTTAATTAATTTGACTGAAGTTACGTAATTCATAGTTACACTTTCTCTTGACAACAATAAAATTTTTGCAAAGTTTTACGTTGTTGATTTTTGGGATGGATTATAACCAGTAATGCAACATTGCTGGCAAAAAATTAATTATATTCTGAAAACGCTTCAGATGGGACTTTTTTCTTTTTTGGTCATCAGTCTACTGACTGGTTTGATGCGGCCCGCCACGAATTCCTTTCCTGTGCTAACCTCTTCATCTCAGAGCAGCACTTGCAACCTACGTCCTCAATTATTTGGTTGACGTATTCCAATCTCTGTCTTCCTCTACAGCTTTTGCCCTCTACAGCTCCCTCTAGTACCATGGAAGTCATTCCCTCATGTATTAGCAGATGTCCTATCATCCTGTCCCTTCTCCTTATCAGTGCTTTCCACATATTTTATTCCTCTCCGATTCTCCATAGAACCTCCTCATTCCTTACCTTATCAGTCCACCTAATTTTCAACATTCGTCTATAGCACCACATCTCAAATGCTTCGATTCTCTTCTGTTCCGGTTTTCCCACAGTCCATGTTTCACTACCATACAATGCTGTACTCCAGACGTACATCCTCAGAAATTTCTTCCTCAAATTAACGCCGGTATTTGATATTAGTAGACTTCTCTTGGCCAGAAATGCCTTTTTTGCCATAGCGAGTCTGCTTTTGATGTCCTCCTTGCTCCGTCCGTCATTGGTTATTTTACTGCCTAGGTAGCAGAATTCCTTAACTTCATTGACTTCGTGACCATCAATCCTGATGTTAAGTTTCTCGCTGTACTCATTTCTACTACTTCTGATTACCTTCGTCTTCCACCGATTTACTCTCAAACCATACTGTGTACTCATTAGACTGTTCATTCCGTTCAGCAGATCATTTAATTCTTCTTCACTTTCACTCACGATAGCAATGTCATCAGCGAATCGTATCATTGATATCCTTTCACCTTGTATTTTAATTCCACTCCTGAACCTTTCTTTTATTTCCATCATTGCTTCCTCGATGTACAGATTGAAGAGTAGGGGCGAAAGGCTACAGCCTTGTCATACACCCTTCTTAATACGAGCACTTCGTTCTTGATCGTCCACTCTTATTATTCCCTCTTGGTTGTTGTACATATTGTATATGACCCGTCTCTCCCTATAGCTTACCCCTACTTTTTTCAGAATCTCGAACAGCTTGCACCATTTTATATTGTCGAACGCTTTTTCCACGTCGACAAATCCTATGAAAGTGTCTTGATTTTTCTTTAGCCTTGCTTCCAATATTAGCCGTAACGTCAGAATTGCCTCTCTCGTCCCTTTACTTTTCCTAAAGCCAAACTGATCGTCACCTAGCGCATTCTCAATTTTCTTTTCCATTCTTCTGTATGTTATTCTTGTAAGCAGCTTCGATGCATGAGCTGTTAAGCTGATTGTGCGATAATTCTCGCACTTGTCAGCTCTTGCCGTCTTCGGAATTGTGTGGATGATGCTTTTCCGAAAGTCAGATGGTATGTCACCAGACTCATATATTCTACACACCTACGTGAATAGTCGTTTTGTTGCCACTTCCCCCAATGATTTTAGAAATTCTGATGTAATGTTATCTATCCCTTCGGCCTTATTTGGCCGTAAGTCCTCCAAAGCTCTTTTAAATTCCGATTGTAATACTGGATCCCCTATCTCTTCTAAATCGACTTCTGTTTCTTCTTCTATCACATTAGGCAAATCTTCACCCTCATAGAGGCTTTCAATGTATTCTTTCCACCTATCTGCTCTCTCTCTGCATTTAACAGTGGAATTCCCGTTGCAATCTTAATGTTACCACCTTTGCTTTTAATGTCACCAAACGTTGTTTTGACTTTCCTGTATGCTGAGTCTGTCCTTCCGACAATCATATCTTTTTCGATGTCCACATTTTTCCTGCAGCCATTTCGTCTTGGCTTCCCTGCACTTCCTATTTATTTCGTTCCTCAGCTACTTGTATTTCTGTATTCCTGATTTTCCCGGAATATGTTTGTACGTCCTCCTTTCATCAATCAACTGAAGTATTTCTTCTGTTACCCATGGTTTCTTCGCAGCTACCTTCTTTGTACCTATGTTTTCCTTCCCAACTTCTGTGATGGCCCCTTTTAGAGATGTCCATTCCTCTTCAACTGTACTGCCTATTGCGCTATTCCTTATTGCTGTATCTACAGCGTTAGAGAACTTCAAACGTATCTCGTCATTCCTTAGTACTTCCGTATCCCACTTCTTTGCGTATTGATTCTTCCTGACAAATGTCTTGAACTTCAGCCTACTCTTCATCACTACTATATTGTGATCTGAGTCTATATCTGCTCCTGGGTACGCCTTAAAATCCAGTATCTGATTTCGGAATCTCTGTCTGACCATAATGTAATCTAATTGAAATCTTCCCGTATCTCCCGGCCTTTTCCAAGTATACCTCCTCCTCTTGTGATTCTTGAACAGGGTATTCGCTATTACTAGCTGAAACATGTTACAGAACTCAATTAGTCTTTCTCCTCTTTCATTCCTTGTCCCAATCCCATATTCTCCTCTAACCTTTTCTTCTACTCCTTCCCCTACAACTGCATTCCAGTCGCCCATGACTATTAGATTTTTGTCCCCCTTTACATACTGCATTACCCTCTCAATATCCTCATACACTTTCTCTATCCGTTCATCTTCAGCTTGCGACGTCGGCATGTATACCTGAACTATCGTTGTCGGTGTTGGTCTGCTGTCGATTCTGATTATAACAAACCGGTCACTGAACTGTTCACAGTAACACACCCTCTGCCCTACCTTCCTATTCATAACGAATCCTACACCAGTTATACCATTTTCTGCTGCTGTTGATATTACCCGACACTCATCTGACCAGAAATCCTTGTCTTCCTTCCACTTCACTTCGCTGACCCCTACTATATCTAGATTGAGCCTTTGCATTTCCATTTTCAGATTTTCTAGTTTCCCTACCACGTTCAAGCTTCTGACTTCCCACGCCCCGACTCGTAGAACGTTATCCCTTCGTTGATTAGTCAATCATTTTCCCATGGTAACTGTGGTGTTACCGCCAGACACCACACTTGCTAGGTGGTAGCCTTTAAATCGGCCGCGGTCCGTTAGTATACGTCAGACCCGCGTGTCGCCAC
Source organism: Schistocerca americana (assembly GCF_021461395.2). Taxonomy (NCBI): domain Eukaryota; kingdom Metazoa; phylum Arthropoda; class Insecta; order Orthoptera; family Acrididae; genus Schistocerca; species Schistocerca americana. The sequence goes on along the minus strand of NC_060124.1, from coordinate 401,771,092 downwards.
TATCAGTGATTGCAGACCGAGCGCCGCCACACGGCAGGTCTAGAGAGACTTCCTAGCACTCGCCCCAGTTGTACAGCCGACTTTGCTAGCGATGGTTCACTGACAAATTACGCTCTCATTTGTCGAGACGATAGTTAGCATAGCCTTCAACTACGTCATTTGCTACGACCTAGCAAGGCGCCATTATCATTTGCTATTTATCTTGTGATGCATGTACCGTCAGACCGATGTTCACCAATTATGGATTAAAGTTAAGTATTCCGGAAGCTACGTACCTTTTTTGCTAGTCTCAAGACATTGTCCTGTTTCAGACCTCACGCCAGCCTGCGTGAGCTAAACGCGTGCCCTTCGGCCTCCCGTCCTAGCGGATTGGCTGTCTTGCCAGTCCACAGAAGTAACCTCCCCCTTGGCAGTCCCCTCCCGGAGATCCGAATTGGGGACTATTCCGGAATCTTTTGCCAATGGAGAGATCACCACATGTCCTGTGGATACACGTTACGTGTCTTTAAGGGGCTCCGGAACGCCCTATACTTGCAATGTTAAAATAACGCTTATAAAATCTTTCCTCACAAAGTAGTTGAGGTAGGAAGTTGAACTTTTTACAGATTATTTATTGGAATATGGGCTACAACTTAACACAGGGATTTTACAAAATTTTAGTTCAGTTATTAAAGATGATTTTTTTTCAATTGTAATGAAAATTCACAACATTTTTTTGCAATTTTTTATTTGTATATTCACAAATATACAGTTTTTTGGAAAAAGGCTGTGTTAAATTATGCAGAAGATACTGTGTAACATTTACTGAAAGTTTGAAACAAATATGTTTGGAAGATCCTTAGAAAACATGTAATTAGTATGAGGAAATAAAAGTTTTGGGAATCGAGCGACAAAGATTGGACTAACTTTTTAGTGCATTCCAGGTCCATAGGATGGATTATCTTCATCCTCTGCAAACTCCTCCTCCAGCTTCCTCTTCTTCCTCCTGCTGTTTACTCTTGCTTGTATTTCTAGACTCTTTACAGCCCTGTCTGCAGCCCGAAGGCGTTCCTTGTCTAAAGCAAGCATCGCTCGTACCATGTTAGAACCTATCTTCATTCCCATATTTCTAAATACCTTGCACCTTACAATGTTGCCATCATTGAAAGTCGCAACAGCATCATACACACCCAACTGAAGTGTTTCTATTCCAACAAATACAGTCTTGGGGATTCTCGACCATATAACACTATTTACACTTTCATTGGGGTTTTGAGTTTTTCCGTGAATACACTTTTTCAACAGTTCAGGTGCTGCTAAGTCTCTGAAAATAGGTTTTATCACCTTCATTATTGCATGAGGCAGACTATGCTTATGAGTGTACACTTCACCAGTTAGCAATCCTTTGTTATATTTACACCAACTGTCTTCTTCTTTGGGACTCAAGCTATGTTGGGGATTTTCATCGGTTGAAGAAGTATGAAAAAAAAGAGCCCAAACATCCTTCTTCATTTCGTCGACACTTTGTGTATTTTGCCTAATAGCCATTCCATAATAGTTCTGTATTTTGTCAATTACACTGTCAGTTAACCTTCCCTTCCCATCCAACCCTTTACCATCACTGAATTTTTGTTTTTTGTACGAAGCTTTCAGTCGCCGAAGTCTTGTTCCCATTCGCTTCTGTACGTGTCCAATACACTCAAATTTCTGCACTACAACATCATCACCATAGGTCTTCAGTCCTTGAACATGTTTGAAACTTTTAGAATCACCGTCACCAAGGTAATTAACATATCGCACTTTATCACACGCCTCAGAACGCTGGAATATACTGGCAACAGCAGCCACTTCCATTCCTCCACTACTGCCACTATAATTAGCATTGCAATTATTTTCATGTGTACCTTTATATTTTTGTGGACATCTACAATACTTTGATATTACTGCTACATCTAAAACTTTCCCTGTATACATACTGGTGGCAGATACTACACCATGAAGACATGTGTGTCCCCGTTTATGCCAGGTACCAACGAACGCTGCAGTCAAATCTCTGTTGCCATTATTTTCCATTACTGCCTCTTCCACAGCGTTCTTCATAGATTCTATACAGACATCTTCTACTTTGGACCCTACTAATTTATTATAGGTCGTAAACTTGGTTGGGGGATTTGGAAGATTCATGATGCCACAGAAAATTGCCAACTGAGCGCAAGGAATAAACAAATCTAATGTTGTGTTCGTAGATTTTGCTACCATTTTCTTCAGTTGCAGTTACTGCAACACTGTTCCAAAAGGTGGTCATGTATGAACACTTATCACATTTCAGTTGTATTTCACTAGCAAGTCCTACGTGCTTTATTATGGAGAGTTCCAGACCAACTTCACTACAATGAATACATCTCACACAGTTTGAAAAAATTCCTTTGAGAACCGACATATCAAATATTTCATTCACATCCAATTCGCCCATAAAACATTCATAGTTTTCACTCATTGAACCAAGCTTCTTCTGTGAAGTATTTTCTTTCCCACTTTGACTGCTATGGGCAGGTGTACTTGAGAGGTTAGGTTCACTCACTTGGTTATCGTCTTTATTGTTTACAGTAATAACACATACCTTTGGCTTTCCAACATTTCACCTTTTCTTAAAAGCCTTCAGATAATTTCTAATAACTTTACTTTTACTCATTATTATACTTCAACAAAACAGAGACTCAAGAAACAGAATTAATTACGAATATTTTCGAGATAACGACAGAGTAAATAAACATGAAACAATCGACAATCACACCAGCGATATATATTGAACCATCACAGGTTAGCCACAACACATACTTTATCTCACATCACTAAAATGTACCTGATGAACACGGACGTTAATAATAACACCATTTGACAGCAATTTTAACAGCGCCACAGTGGGTCACGCCCATGTAGAACACATTTCAAAAAAAAATTTAAAAATAGTTGTAGTCTTCGGAATTGAATAAATTATATATCTATTAAAAGGTAATAGTCTGCAGATTCAGAAAACGCAAAAAAGTAAAAATTGAACTTTTCATGACTTTGAGCCTTTCCGGAGCCCCTTAATGTAGTGGTTTCCATCGCCTTCTGCATCCTCATATCGTTGATCATTGCTGATTCTTCCGCCTTTAGGGGCAATTTCCCACCCCTAGGACAAGAGAGTGCCCTGAACCTCTATCCGCTCCTCCGCCCTCTTTGACAAGGCCGTTGGCAGAATGAGGCTGACTTCTTATGCCGGAAGTCTTCGGCTGCCAATGCTGATTATTTATCAAAATTTTAGGATCGAACCCGGGACCAAAGACGTTTTCGATTATGAATCAAAGACGCTACCCTTCTTTTTTTTTTTTTTTTTTTTTTTTAAATCTCATTTTGTTTGCTTTTGTTCGTTGCTTCTGCTCGGGGCGTACGTCGTAAGACATCCGTTGAAGTTCGTTGTTGATCTATTAACTCAGTTTTTTTTTATTGCAGAGGGGAGCTATCCCTCTGACCGAACACGCTGAGCTACCGTGCCGGCCCCCTAGACCATGGATCACGCCCCGTGGGACTTCCTTTTTACAATAATCTTACAACTAGCATTGCGCAAACATACCTTCAGTAGTCTTGAGTTTCGCAAAGAAAATAATTCAATAATTTTAGTCGCTCTTATGATAATAGTTAGTTGATGTCTCTGTACATCCGTTTATAATCTCTTGTAAATCATAGCTGGTGGCTGGCAGGCACACTACTCCTCTCAACCTCTCGCTTCAGACCTGCTACCAACTCCCTTCACATCTCGCTTACTACTGACTTCATACGAAAGCTAAAGTGCGGTCTCTCCCGCCAACAATGCTTTCTGGTGCAGACAATCCCTGCTACCATTACAAAATGTATTCCTACTTAATCCTGTTAATAAAATATAAACATCTTTCATAAATTGTGGTCTGACAATAGACAATAGCTATATACACGTCTTACACCCTTAGTTTATGAGATACGATATCATAAATACTGAATGCGCCAGAAACCACCGCATCACGCAAGACGTTTCAATTTATTATTTCTTTACTATGAACTCTTCACAACACAGTACGCAGACGGTATTCACACGAGAGTGAGTTAATTGAAGTCCATAAATTTGTAATAACAAATCGAAATTTCGCGCCGTTATCCCGTAAGTTGGTAAGCGTGCTACAAACAGCGTCCAGAATGGCCTGTAGGTGGCAGCATAGTGCAGATGCACACATACCGTCGCAGTATAAGTATAAAGATGGTCGCCCCACTTGCGACTTGCACCAGGGAAGAACAGCGTTCTGTTATTCGGTTTTTGCGTAGTGAAGGTGTGAAACCTATTTCAATTCATCAACGAATGAAGGTTCAGTACGGCGATGCATATTTGTCACGAGCAGCAAGTCTACGAATGGAGTAGGAAGTTCACAAATGGTGTGACTTCAGTGGAAGATACTCCTCGTCCAAGTCAGGCATAACGAGTTGTGATTCCACAGAACATTGCAGCAGTTGACGCCATAGTGAAGGAAACTGCCGAGTGACACTGAATGACATTGCATCATGTTTACAGATTAGTCATGGGTCAGCACACCTCATTGTGCATGATGTGCTCCAGTTTCACAAGTTTCGAACAGAACTATCAGCAGAGAAGGTTATGCTGACTCTCTTTTGGGACGAAAAAGTCATCATTTTGGAGCATTATTAGCCTAGAGGGACCACTGTCACCAGTGCATCATACACAGACCTCCTAAAAAATCATTTGCGGCCTGCAATCAAATCAAAGCGACGTGGATTGCTGTCAGAAGGTGTCCTTTTGCAACATGACAATGCAAGGCCCCACACTGCCCGTACAACGGTTGCAACAATCATAGACCTGCATTTTGAGTGTCTTCCCCATCCATCATACTCACCAGACTTTGTCCCAAGTGATTTCCATATGTTTGGACCACTCAAAGACGCAATGGGAGGAAAGAAGTTCCGTTCTGATGAAGAGGTACGCCACGCGGTGCATGAGTGGTTGCACGGACTACCAAATGATTTTTTTTTTTCTAAAGGAATTTATACACTTTGTAAGCACTTGAGGACTTGCATTGACCGTGGGGGAGATTATGTTGGAAAGTGATACAGCTTTGTACCACTTCTGCACAATAAATAATATTTTAAAAAATAATTAAGGTTTTCATTTGACTCGCCCTCGTATTTGCCGCTGAATGTACGTAGAAAAATATATCAGTGTACGACAAAGGAATCTGATATGGCCGTGCGTATAAAAGAGCGATGTGTGACTGAATTTCTTACTGCTGAAGAAATTGCGCTGATTGAAATCGACCGTCGCTTGCTAAACATTTATGGAGACGATACAATAGACGTGAGCAATGCGAGGCGATGGGTACAGCATTTTCAAGGTGGTGAAAAGGGTATCCATGACAAGTCACGGCCTGGTCCACCTTGCACAGCTGTCATCCCTTGCAATGAAGAGCGTCTTGATCAACTCATTCGTGCTAATCGATGGGTAACGACCAGAGAACTGAGTTAAAGCTGAATGTCAGCTATAATGCCTTGGAAACAATGATGGAACATTTTGGTTACCGCAAAGTCTGTGCGATGCTTACACAAGAACAAAAAACTAATCGAATGGAAATTTTTCGGGACCTGCTGGACCAATATGAAGCTGAAGGATACAATTTTCTGAACTGCATCGTCACCGGAGATGAGAGACAGTGTTACCACTACGAGCCGGAATCAAAAAGAGAGTCCATGGAATGTTGACATGTGAATTCTCCGTCAAAGAAGACATTCAAGACACAGCCGTATCCAGGCAAAGTGATGTTAACGCCTTTTGGGTTAGCCAGGTTGTGGTTTTTCTTGGATATGCTGGAGCCTGGAGAAATTCAATTCAGTACGCTAAAAGAAGACACCGACTAAGCTGAAAATCCGAATTTCCAGAGTAAGGCCAGAGAAGAAGACCAACTTTCACCTGCAACATGATAACGCCAGGTCTCACACCAGTTTTGCGACCACGCAACTCATTGTAAGATTCGGCTGGACTGTCTTACCACGTTCACAGCACAGTCGCGATTCAGCACCTTCAGACTTCCATCTCTCTCGGCCTCTAAATGATGGATTACATGGCGAACATTTTCAAACCTCGGCTGGCGTTTTCCTAGCTGTAAGGAAGTGGTTAGCCCCAGTTGGTTCCGGTTTTTACGAGCGCATCATGTAGATTCTGGTTCATCGTTAGCAAAAGTGCATAATGAATGGTGAGGAAAAATGACAGTAACTAGCTGAAATATTGCTCTATTTAGCTGTTCTGTTCTGATTTTCGTTTCTCCTGCAGTTTCCATGGATAAAAATAGGAGGAATTACTTTCAGAATGACGCTCGTATGAGGACATAAGTATTAAGCTGTTTTAAAATGAAACTGCAGAGTGAAATCTGCTAGACACACAGTGAAATATGTGCACAGATAAGCTTGAAATATGTTGAATATGTGTAAACTAAATTTTCTCATGTGCGTATGCGAACAAAGCTGCGATTAATAAGCTCATCCTAAACTGCTGAAACGATTTGAATCAATTTTGGTACAAATAATAGTTATAAACTGGAAATAAATACAGTGGGAGTAAGAACTACAAGCCTCCTATTGGGGTGAGTGTGATAATGTAGAGAGAGGAGGGAGGACGAGGAGATGGACAGAAAGCGAAGAGGAAGGAATACATACGCATAGAGAGTAGATGGATGATATAGAAATAGGAGAAGAATAACTAGAGAGAGAGAGAGAGAGAGATGGGGGAGGAGGAGATGGAGAGAGAGGAATGAAAGCTTAGGAGATGAATAGACACAGTGGGACGAACAGACAGGCAGAGAGATGCATTCAATAGTATTCTGAATACTGAAACGACGAGTGGCACTAGAGACGGTGTCACAAAACGTAAACTGAAAGGCGTTGTTCTACCAGTCAACTTGAAGGGTCTTACGTATTTTTAGACTGTAATTTTAAATTTGGCGTTAGTAATAATGATACTTTTAGTCATGGTAACGTTTGGTGTACTGTCGCTGCTCCTGGGTTGGAGAACGTGGATTCTAGTAGTGTGATTGCTTGTCATACTTCCCGTGTAGGAGAGGTTGCAAATAAAGACTTTGGTAGAATAAATTATGTTTCTGATATGGCGTTGGTTCTCCGTACTTGCAGTAAACTTAGATTGTAGGGTACTGGATGCGTAAATCTGTCGATTAAGGGCCAATGAAGTTGTGAAAACGTTACTGTAACTTCTGATTGTACTATATATTATTATCACCGAAACTTTCCTTGAACCCTTTACCCTTCTCTTGATTTAAGAACAGTTGGAATGCCATACCGAGACTAAGTAAAATTTAGTGACTTGGCTTCCCTGTGTTTCAGGAGCCACTGTCGCCATTGACATGAAACTTTTACAGGGCATTAAACTGTATGTTCTGATCTACTGAACTACAATACTTGAATTTCAGCCACTGCTTTCGGAAATACAAATATAATTACACGATTAAAATTTTCTGTACTTTTTTGTACCTTCTCCTAAATAATTTTAATTATACAAAACATTATGTTCTTCTTTTTGTTCAGTAGACTCAGGATACGTACGATATCACTCCCTAAAAATTTGAATACTCTACGCCAAATGGTTTCTGAGATTTAGGGCAAAATGAAACATAAAATGTAAATTTTCAGGAACGGCTTCTAAAGTTTCAAAAGACTGTAACTCACTTAACACATGTTTAATTTTTTTTTATTTTTAGTCACTCAGAAGCACCCTGCACTATACTGTACATCATCGGCCCGATCTTTTTCCAAGTTTTTTCTTCTGTTCTTCTTTCTGGACTCCTTAGTGGCCAACTGTGCTGTATACTCTGCTTTATCAATGCGAACCTTGTCCATCCGTTCAAGTTCTCTGATGCCGTTTGCTCCGGGGTTAATTCCCATATGCTGTAGCCCTTTCACCCTACCAATGTTGCCATCATTAAAAGCAATAACAGCATCAGTGACCCCTTCATTCCAACAAAAATATTTTTTGGTAAGCTAGTCCATATACGATTAATGAACGACTCATTGGGATTTTGAGTCTGACTATGAAGACACGTCTTCAGTAATTTAGGATTTGCCAGGTCTCTGTAAACAGGTTTTATTTTATCCATAAATGCTGCTGGGATGGAATGTTTATGGCTGTGTAAACTGCCTGAGTACTGCGCATTGCGGTAATTGCTCCATGAATCAAGTCCAGGAGGGCAATGGTGGTGTACTGGTTTTTCATCAGTTGACTGTCTGTGAAAGAAGGTAGCCCATACTGCCTGCTTCATTTTCAACAAATCCTCAATTTATTTCTAACGGTCATCCCATAATACTGCTGTAGTTCATCAATCATTTTATCTGTCAGCATGCCTCTTATGGTTTTAAGATCATTAAGTTTCTTGTCTCTCAAACTTTGTTTCAACTTCCTCAACCTGGTGCCCATCCTCTTCTGGACGTGAATTTCATAACACAGCAATTCACAGCCTTCTATATAAAAAATTACCGATTTTATTACCTCTCTAAGTAATACACGTAAAAATTTTAACATTTTCAACCGGCGTAAATTATATCCAAAAAAATAAAATAAAATACTTCCCATGTGAGTTTATAAGTGGTACCATTTCATATAAGTTAATAAGTGATATATAAATATATATTTACAATATATATATATATATATATATATATATATATATATATATATATATATATATATTGTAAAGGTACTTTGACTACCGCACCTCCGCCAGAGCAAAGATGTGATTTACGATCGCGCATGCAGAAGAGAGCTGCGCCAGCAACAGAACTTCATAAGTAATTTGGATCTTCTTTTACTTTTGCGTAGGAACTTGTTTTGACAACTAGTTCATTACTCTCTTGTTATCATGTCTTCATACGTCTAAGACGTGTATTTTTTGGCGCTGATGTTAAAGAATGATTTTTAGTGGAAATTAAAACTATATTATGAAACGAACACACGGCGTCTTCAAGTTATTTCAGTAGTGATTCGCAATGGTTATCGCCAAATTTATAAATTAATCCAGACAGTGATAACTTCAAGAAATTTTCATTAGACGGAGAACAAGAGGACCAGCGAACAAATAAAAAAAAAGGACATCGTACAAGAAAATCAAGAAGTATTCGAGATGCAGCCACGAAGACTATATTATAATAGATACTACGTTTCTGACAGAATTATAAGGTAAATTTCAACTTATTTCTGATGCTATTTCCCTACAGTCGCTTTTTGTAGTGTTGGCGACCCGGTCTGCAATTCACGGTCAAATTACAGCACTATCTCAATCAGTAATACGAAGTCCGCCTTATCCGTAAATTATTGCATCAAAATTCAAACCCCACTCAGATTTTCTATTTTGTATTTGCCACGGCAGAACCCCGAGGAAAGAAAACACTACTATAATATTTCATTCGGAAAGTTTCACATTTTATAATGAGATAAAAATCCGAAAACGTGGAAAAAAATTTTCCCTTTTGATTCACCTTAAAAAAAAACTCATTGACGTATATGTCTTTGTTTTCAGACAACTACGTCGGCTTCCACGGCAAGTGTCACGATGAATAGAATTCTTCTCAGTGTTGTACATTGTCATTACATAAACACTTCAATTACAAACAGTAAACCCAACGTTTCGCTCTTATTACAACCGTGCCCCACAGAGCAAGACTGGTTTTGGAGAAGGAAGGATGCCTCTGTTTATTACAGACGATCTGTGTGAATGTGTCATATTTTGGCCCTAGAATGTAATAGACTAGTACGACGAAACGGAGAGGGTAGGAAAGAAGCTATTCGAGGGCTAGGCTAGCCGGTTTGTCAGTGAATGACGACAGCCTGCAGATCAGCATTTAGTCTCTCGTGAACGAGTTTTCTTTCTGGTGTGCGTGGAAATAAACTGACAGTCACTCTATAGGTGTTTGCTTAGGCTGTCGCGTCCGTGCCCGGTGAGGCTTCTGCTCCGCGACCGCTCGCTGCCCGTCGGATTGGCGTAGCCAGCAGCCAGGACGGCGGCAGTTCGTATCCGTCCCCTCTATTGCTGTTATCAGGCTGCTTAGTAATTTCAGTCGACTCTCGAATTTTGTGTTGTCGCCTTCACGGCTCTTTTCGTCAACATACGGGATTCCTAGAACAAGATAGGCTGTCAAATGGTTCAAATGGCTCTGAGCACTATGGGACTTAACATCTGAGATCATCAGTCCCCTAGATGGCTAAAATGGCTCTGACCACTATGGGACTTAACTTCTAAGGTCATCAGTCCCCCAGAACATAGAACTACTTAAACCTAAACAACCTAAGGACATCACACACATCCATGCCCGAAGTAGGATTCGAACCTGCGACCGTAGCAGTCACGCGGTTCCGGACTGAGCGCCTAGAACCGTTCGGCCACCGCGGCCGGCGATAGGCTGTCCGGCTGTCCATAATATAGGCGTTGTATGAGATCGCCGGTTTATTATGACATGCTAATCGCGCATAACGTTCGTGTTCTGCTCTTCGTGTGCTAACTGGTCTCCCTGTCTCCACAAACTCACAGCGTAGTTCTTATACTCCTCCGGTATTTAGTTTGTTGACAGCATCCGTGGCGGATCCTGTCATGTTGTGGATGCTGTCGCTGCTGCGGAAGATCTATTTGAAACCTCTTCGGTGGAGGACGTTGCCTGGCTGTTAACTGATGACTTTCACAGATAAGTGCATTAGCAGAATCTTCACTTCCTTGACTTCTTGTCTCGATTTTTTGTGCCACAGTGGACCACCGCAGTTCTTTATGCATCCACGACTAAAAATGGTAAGCGACCGTTATTTTCGGTTTCGTGGATGAGATGTATTTCTTATGAAGGCTGTTGAAAAGCTAAATTAATCTTCTCACCTGCGTCTCCCAGTGTGGCCGATTGGGATGTCCACATACCGTATCCGACAAGGTGAGCGTAAGGGTGCCGAAGCTAGGGCGTTTTCTCAAAAGCTACCATGAAGATATCCGTAGGAGGGAGCCCATTGCCACCCCATCCAATTGCTCGTAATATTTTTCTCCCCAGATGAAGTACGTTGATGATAGACAAAAGCACGTCAGATCACAAATATCAAGTGCGATCTGCTCGTATAGGATGCGAATGGTCTCCTCTAAATATATGTTGGTGAAGAAAGACTTGATATGGAAACTAACTATAATGTCAATTGACTTTATCCGTTGCTGCTTAATCGGTTGTGTGACTGGAAAGAATTCTTTAGTTACCACTCTGTTTATCCCACAAGACGCGCAACTTAGATACCAGATGTTTCGCTGTGTAACAGGTAGGTGAGTCGATTCCGTTCACTACTGGCCTTAGGGTGTAAACCTTCTCATCACACAACTTTATCTATCTACCCTCCCAACTCTCTCTGTCTCTTCAGCAACTTCTCCCCTCTCTCTGTCCGTTTCCTCTTCCCCTCATAGCGTCGATCCTCTCCTTTGTCCATCTCAACCTATCACCTGCCATGCTTATCAGAACATATGAAGGGCTTATTTCAATAGTGGTACAAGTCCATTTTTGTTCATTCTGAGATACAGACTCCTGAAGTTAAATGAGCGCTGAAAAATCTGCAGTTGAGATACCAGAAATATTCAAGTATATATACTTGAGTATTTAGGAATCTGTCTCTCAGAATGAACAAAAATGGAGTTGTACCACTATTGAAATAAGCCCTTCATATATCCACTGCAATACAGTGCATTAACGGAGACCAATACCAATCTCACAACATGCCTGTTACGCAGGACATGCTACACACCAAGGAATAATGTATTGGATGCAGTGCAGAGTACGTCAAACAAGCATGCTGATGTACTACAATGCAGCACTTTTGTAATGTACAACAGCCTACATTTCAGAGCCTGTAAAACTGTTACTTTTCACAGACGCGAATGCTGCCCTAGAAATCAGGTTGAATTGGCAGGCCAATACTGTTACCACGCAACACGTCTCTTTTGCAGAGCAGTCTGTATGACAGAGGTTGGAAAAACACTTTTTTCCCTATATCTTCGCTACCAGAAGAAAAATCCAGGGGTTTAATTCCAGTGATGTAGGAGACCATGCTAAAGGGCCTTCGTGTCCTATTCAATGTTGAGGTCTCGGCGAACTGTAATGCGGAAGTAGGGTGTTGCTCCGTTATGCAGAAATCATATAACCTTTCGTCTTGCCAGTGTATTTTCAGGAAGTCCAGGTACTTTCCTCCGCTGAAGCTTTGTCGGTTAATAACCGGTCCACTATGTAATATGGTTCATCTCAATATCCCGTAAAACCCAGTCCAATTCTGTTGTACAGTCTGCGGCCTCCGAGAAAGTTTGTCTCGATCGTTACCATCTGCGCGGCCGTTCCTGGCTTGTTTATAAGCTGAGTACCACATCACTGAACGGCTTACAGTACACTGCGTCAATAACACAGCCTGTAACAAGCTAGGAACACACAGCACGTGGTCACAAGTACTTTCGTTTGTCAGCGCCATCTACCATTTCCGGGCACATGTTCATAGGAGCTTTCTTCCATCATTTCCAGTCAGAAATCCGTCCCTTCAGTTTGTCAGTTTTATTAATGTTCAACCATTAGTAAAACTGTATATATATATATGATACACACATCAAAAAATTTTTTCATCACCTGTACAGAAAATGGAAATAGAGATCAACATAAACATAATTTCCTCCCTTTTTATTGCCCATGAAAACCACACATTGCATGTTGTACCACCGTACCTTGAGACCTACAGGGGTGGTTGCCCAGGTTGCTGTACACACCGGTACCTCTAATACCCAGTAGCGCGTCTTCTTGCATTGATTCATGCCTGTATTCGTCGTGGCAAACTATCCGAAAGTTCATCAAGGCACTATTGGTCCAGATTGTCGCATTCCTCAACGGCGATTCGGCGTAGATCCCACAGAGTAGTTGCTGGATCACGTTCTCCATAAACAGCAGTTTTTAATCTATCCCAAGTATGTTCGATAGGGTTTATGTCTGGAGCACATGCTGGCCACTCTAGTCGAGTGATGTCGTTATCCTGAAAGGTGTCATTCACAAGACGTACACGATGGGGGCGAAAATGTCGTCCATGAAGACGAATGCCTCGCCAATATGCTGCTGATATGGTTGCGCTATCGGTCGGAGGATGGCATTCACGTATCGTACAGCCGTTACGGCGCCTTCCATGACCACCACCGGCGTACGGCGGCCCCACATAATGATGCCACCCCGAAACAGCAGGGAACCACCACCTTGCTGCATTCGCTGGACAGTGTGTCTAAGGCGTACATCCAGACTGATTGCCTTCAAACACGTGCCCGACGATTGTCTGGTTGAAGTCATATGCGACACTCATCGGTGAAGAAAAACTTATGCCAATCCTATACGGTCCATTCGACATGTTGATGGGGCCATCTGTTCCACCCTGCATGGTGTCGTGGTTGCAAAGATGGAACTCGCCATGAACGTCGGGAGTGAAGTTGCCCACCAAGAAGCCTATTGCGGACACTTTGAGTCGTAACACGACGTCCTGTGGCTGCACGAAAAGCATAACTCAAAATGGTGGCGTTGCAGTCAGTGTTCCTCCGAGCCATAATCCGTAGGTGGCGGTCATCCACTGCACTAGTAACCCTTGGGTGACCTAAGCGAGGCATGCCATCGACAGCTCCTTCTGTCTGTATCTCTCTGTATCCGAACAACATCGTTTTGGTTCACTACGAGACGCCTAGACACTTCCCTTGTTGAGAGCCCTTCCTGGCACAAAGTAACAGTGCGGATGTGATCGAACCGTGGTATTCACCGAGCCGTGTACCTCCTTCTTGGTGGAATTGGAACTGATCGGCAGTCGGACCCCCTCCGTCTAATAGGCGCTGCACATCGCTGGTTGCTTACATCTTTGGGCGGGTTTAGTGACGTCTCTGAACAAAGAGACTGTGTCTGTGATACTAAATCCTCAGTCAACGTCTATCTTCAGGGTTCTGGCAACCGGGGTGATGCAAAACTTTTTTTGAAGAGTGTAGATGTCCCCAAAATGTGACGCGAACACAGTTAATAATAAAGAAGCAAAATAAGCAGTAAATTAAAACTTCATGCTTCATGTAACAGTTTTACTGTATGAACAACGAAAATGTAGTAAGGGACAAACTTTTTCCCTTAATACACTCCTGGAAATTGAAATAAGAACACCGTGAATTCATTGTCCCCGGAAGGGGAAACTTTATTGACACATTCCTGGGGTCAGATACATCACATGATCACACTGACAGAACCACAGGCACATAGACACAGGCAACAGAGCATGCACAATGTCGGCACTAGTACAGTGTATATCCACCTTTCGCAGCAATGCAGGCTGCTATTCTCCCATGGAGACGATCGTAGAGATGCTGGATGTAGTCCTGTGGAACGGCTTGCCATGCCATTTCCACCTGGCGCCTCAGTTGGACCAGCGTTCGTGCTGGACGTGCAGACCGCAAATTCATCGACCTCCGTTATTGGGTGGAGAACTGTAGGGCCCCCCTAGACAGGTCAGGCGTGCACTACACACCGGAAGCAGCTACTAGGGTAGCAGAGTACGTGTGGCGTGCACACGGGGGTTTTTTAGGTTAGAGGGACCCCCCCTTGGGCGAAACGATAAAATACCTGACGGCTTACCAGAGAGGACATTATCATCGTTGATAAAGAACGTCCGTCCTCAGAGACCAAAAACAGGAAAAGTCAACGTATTATTGGTAAACTGCAGGAGTATCCAGGGCAAGGTTCCTGAATTAGTATCTCTTATTGAAGGAAATAGTGCGCATATAGTATTAGGAACGGAAAGTTGGTTAAAACCGGAAGTGAACAGTAACGAAATCCTAGACACAGAATGGAATATATACCGCAAGGATAGGATAAACGCCAATGGTGGAGGAGTATTTATAGCAGTAAAGAATTCAATAATATCCAGTGAAGTTATTAGCGAATGCGAATGTGAAATAATCTGGGTTAAGTTAAGTATCAAAGGTGGGTCAGATATGATAGTCGGATGCTTCTATAGACCACCTGCATCAGTAACCGTAGTAGTTGAGCGCCTCAGAGAGAACCTGCAGAACGTCGTGAAGAAGTTTCGTGATCATACTATTGTAATAGGGGGAGACTTCAATCTACCAGGTATAGAATGGGATAGTCACACAATCAGAACTGGAGCCAGGGACAGAGACTCTTGTGACATTATCCTGACTGCCTTGTCCGAGAATTACTTCGAGCAGATAGTTAGAGAACCAACTCGTGAAGCTAACGTTTTAGACCTCATAGCAACAAATAGACCGGAACTTTTCGACTCCGTGAATGTAGAAGAGGGTATCAGTGATCATAAGTCAGTGGTTGCATCAATGACTACAAGTGTAATAAGAAATGCCAAGAAAGGAAGGAAAATATATTTGCTTAACAAGAGTGATAGGGCACAAATCGCAGAATATCTGAGTGACCACCATCAAACGTTCATTTCTGAGGAAGAGGATGTGGAACAAAAATGGAAAAAATTCAGAAACATCGTCCAGTACGCCTTAGATAAGTTCGTACCGACTAAGGTCCAAAGCGAGGGGAAAGATCCACCGTGGTATAACAATCATGTACGCAAGGTACTACGGAAACAAAGAAAGCTTCATCATAGGTTTAAGAGTAGTCGAATCATAGCTGATAAGGAAAAGCTGAACGAAGCGAAAAAGAGCGTAAAGAGAGCAATGAGAGAAGCATTCAACGAATTCGAACATAAAACATTGGCAAACAATCTAAACAAGAACCCTAAAAAGTTTTGGTCATATGTAAAATCGGTAAGCGGATCTAAATCCCCTATTCAGTCACTCGTTGACCACGATGGCACCGAAACAGAGGACGACCGAAGAAAGGCAGAAATACTGAATTCAGTGTTCCGAAACTGTTTCACTGCGGAAAATCGTAACACGGTCCCTGACTTCAGCCGTCGCACGGACGCCAAAATGGAAAATATTGAAATAAACGATATCGGAATTGAAAAACAACTGCTATCACTTAGTAGCGGAAAAGCATCCGGACCAGACGAGATACCCTTAAGATTCTACAGTGATTATGCTAAAGAACTTGCCCCCTTTCTATCAGCAATTTATCGTAGATCGCTGGAAGAACGTAAAGTACCTAGCGACTGGAAGAAAGCGCAGGTCGTTCCCATTTTCAAGAAGGGTCATAAATCAGATGCGAATAATTATAGGCCTATTTCGCTTACGTCAATCTGTTGTAGAATAATGGAACATGTTTTGTGTTCTCGTATTATGACGTTCTTAGATAGTACAAATCTCCTTCATCATAACCAACATGGATTCCGCAAACAGAGATCATGTGAAACTCAGCTCGCCCTATTTGCCCAAGAAATTCACAGTGCCGTAGACACTGGCGAGCAGATTGATGCCGTATTCCTGGACTTCAGGAAGGCATTTGATACGGTTCCGCACTTACGTTTAGTGAAAAAAATACGAGCTTACGGAATATCGGACCAGGTTTGTGATTGGATTCAGGATTTCCTAGAAGAAAGAACACATGTCATTCTTAACGGTTCAAAATCTGCAGATGTAGAGGTAATTTCGGGAGTACCGCAGGGAAGCGTGATAGGACCTTTATTGTTTACAATATACATAAATGACTTAGTTGACAACATCGGTAGCTCCGTGAGGCTATTTGCAGATGACACGGTTGTCTACAAGAAAGTAGCAACATCAGAAGACTCGTACGTACTCCAGGAGGACCTACAGAGGATTAATGCATGGTGCGACAGCTGGCAGCTTTCCCTAAACGTAGATAAATGTAATATAATGCACATACATAGGGGCAGAAATCCATTCCAGTACGATTATGCCATAGGTGGTAAATCATTGGAAGCGGTAACGACCGTAAAATACTTAGGAGTTACTATCCGGAGCGATCTGAAGTGGAATGATCACATAAAACAAATAGTGGGAAAAGCAGCCGCCAGGTTGAGATTCATAGGAAGAATTCTAAGAAAATGTGACTCATCGACGAAAGAAGTAGCTTACAAAACGCTTGTTCGTCCGATTCTTGAGTATTGCTCATCAGTATGGGACCCTTACCAGGTTGGATTAATAGAAGAGATAGACATGATCCAGCGAAAAGCAGCGCGATTCGTCATGGGGACATTTAGTCAGCGCGAGAGCGTTACGGAGATGCTGAACAAGCTCCAGTGGCGGACACTTCAAGAAAGGCGTTACGCAATACGGAGAGGTTTATTATCGAAATTACGAGAGAGCACATTCCGGGAAGAGATGGGCAACATATTACTACCGCCCACATATATCTCGCGTAATGATCACAACGAAAAGATCCGAGAAATTAGAGCAAATACGGAGACTTACAAGCAGTCGTTCTTCCCACGCACAATTCGTGAATGGAACAGGGAAGGGGGGATCAGATAGTGGTACAATAAGTACCCTCCGCCACACACCGTAAGGTGGCTCGCGGAGTATAGATGTAGATGTAGATGTAGACGACGCTTCATCCAGTCCCAAACATGCTCAATGGGGGACAGATCCGGAGATCTTGCTGGCCAGGGTAGTTGACTTACCCCTTCTAGAGCACGTTGGGTGGCACGGGATACATGCGGACGTGCATTGTCCTGTTGGAACAGCAAGTTCCCTTGCCGGTCTAGGAATGGTAGATCGATGGGTTCGATGACGGTTTGGATGTACCGTGCACTATTCAGTGTCCCCTCGACGTTCACCAGTGGTGTACGGCCAGTGTAGGAGATCGCTTCCCGCACCATAATGCCGGGTGTTGGCCCTGTGTGCCTCGGTCGTATGCAGTCCTGATTGTGGCGCTCACCTGCACGGCGCCAAACACGCATACGACCATCATTGGCACCAAGGCAGAAGCGTCTCTCATCGCTGAAGACGACACGTCTCCATTCGTCCCTCCATTCACGCCTGTCGCGACACCACTGGAGGCGGGCTGCACGATGTTGGGGCGTGAGCGGAAGACGGCCTAACGGTGTGCGGGACCGTAGCCCAGCTTCATGGAGGCGGTTGCGAATGGTCCTCGCCGATACCCCAGGAGCAACAGTGTCCCTAATTTGCTGGGAAATGGCGGTGCGGTCCCCTACGGCACTGCGTAGGATCCTACGGTCTTGGCGTGCATCCGTGCGTCGCTGCGGTCCGGTCCCAGGTCGACGGGCAATTGCACCTTCCGCCGACCACTGGCGACAACATCGATGTACTGTGGAGACCTCACGCCCCACGTGTTGAGCAATTCGGCGGTACGTCCACCCGGCCTCCCGCATACCCACTATACGCCCTCGCTCAAAGTCCGTCAACTGCACATACGGTTCACCTCCACGCTGTCGCGGCATGCTACCAGTGTTAAAGACTGCGATGGAGCTCCGTATGCCACGGCAAACTGCCTGACACTGACGGCGGCGGTGCACAAATGCTGCGCAGCTAGCGCCATTCGACGGCCAACACCGCGGTTCCTGGTGTGTCCGCTGTGCCGTGCGTGTGATCATTGCTTGTACAGCCCTCTCGCAGTGTCCGGAGCAAGTATGGTGGGTCTGACACACCGGTGTCAATGTGTTCTTTTTTCCATTTCCAGGAGTGTAGTTTTGTGGGTGTCATCAGTGAGAACAAGTTTCGTAAAAGTTTGAAATTACGTTTGAAGTTTCTTGCAAGTCAGTACGTGCTCTACCTCTCAAATACCCGAAACTAAAGTATGGGTACCCTCGCGTCTTGGGCTACACTGCTTTTCCACCCCACCATGCTTTTAGTGGCGAGGTTCTAACATCACAGTGACTCCTTCCAGACAGTATATAATATGTATACCAACTCTGATTGAAATCGGCCCTTTGGTGTTGGAGATGAGGAATGAACGTACATACATACATACACACTGACGTAAGAACATTTTCATAATTTGTGTGAATACTAGCGGAGAAATCGGACGTTGCTCGGGATATTTATTTATTTCATTATTGTTGGGCCATTCCCTCCTCCCTCTTCTTTCTGTCCATCTCCTTCTCTCACCTCCCTCTGTCCATTTGCTCGTTCCCCCTCTCTCTGTGCAAGTCCTCCTCCCCCCTCTCTCTATCACATCCTCATTCCTCTCTCTGTATCCATCCCATCTCTGCGTATGCACATCTCCTCTTCATCTATCAATCTCTCTTCATCTATCAATCTCCCGTCTATCACTTCCTCCCCTCCCTCTCCCTCTCGAGCCTCTCTCTCCACCCCCTTACCCCAACACTCCGCCTGTCTACTTCTTCATCTGTCTCTGTCATCTCCTCCTGCCTCCTCCCCTCTGTCAATCTCAACCTCCCCTCTCTATCTGCTCCTCCCACTTCTGCCCATCTTCTCTTACCCCACTAATTCCAACCCCTCATCCCTCTTTCTTTGTCAGTTTCCTCCTTCTCCTCCTCCTCCTCCTTTCTCTGTCCATCTCCTCCTCTTCGTTTCCTCAGTCCATTTCCTACTTCTCCATTGTCTGTTCATCTCCTTATCCCCCATCTATCTGCCTGGGTCTTCCTTCCCCTGCCTCAGTCTATCTCCTCATTTTTCCTTTCTCTGTCTATTTGCCCTTCTCCCCCCTCTCTGTCAATTCCCCACTCCCCTATCTCTGTCCATCTACTCCTATCTGTACCTGAATCCTTCTTCCTCCTCGCTGTCACACCATATTCTTGTTCACTTTTCTCTCTCCAAATTTGGTTAAAATCGTCCCCGGGGGCTTAGGAAGAGCCTTTTACCCATTGCTTTACCCGTGAACGCATATTAGAAATATATTTTACGTATGTTTAAAATTTTTCACATTTATTTGTACATATTTTTGACCCGTATCTGTAGCCAATTTCGACCTGCCGCTTGAAGTTCACACAGCTCAACGTCTATGTCGTCGTACCTCCTGAACTATATTTCGTATAATGTTTTATTTTTGTCTGCGAAATGTGTTGTGAATAGAGCTTGTAGCGAAGAAGTAGTAAATTCAAACATCATTCTTGATGGGGCAGTTTTAGCGCATAAACAGCGAAAATGTAGTAACCCATAAACTCTTATCCTTTCATCATCTTTTAGGATTGTCAGTGAGAAAAATTTCGTTAAACTTTGAAATTAAGTCTAAAGTTTGTTGCAAGTCACTAGGTCCTCTCAGTCTCGAATAAAGAGAACGAAGTCTAGATTTACGCCCATAGTGGATTACGCTGCTTTTTCACCCCGACACACATCCGCACCTCTTTGATAGGACAGTGTTTCTTATCGCCTAAGCGATTCTTTTCAGGCAGTAAGTAATATGTGTAGCATTTTGCTAGAAATCGGTCCCGGGGTTTAGGAGTAAATGTAGAAGATACATACGTACAAATATATGCACTTCCATTTGTATAATGTGTATGGGTGTCATTGTGACACGATGATTTGTTATGCTCAAATACAGAGCTTTCGGACAAGGAGTTGTAGACAGAAAACGCCATTCGGATTACACGCCGACGGTAATCTTTCAGTTCGTTTGGTACGAATTGCGTAGCAATGTGAAAAAACCTCTTCCGAGAGCGAGGGACCGCTGCCAGGAGGAAGTCCGATAAAAAGTAGACGGGCGAACAACTTGAGCAATAACGGCCGTGGCGCACGGCCCTGTCCTGTCTGCCGCAGGCGCCGCGCCGGTTGGTGGCTGGCGACTGCCTACGCCGCCTAATTAATCCGGCAGCACTTGGGGAGCGCCGTGGCCGCAGTGCCAAATGCCGGCGACTCCGCTCCGAGAAACCCGCGCCGATCGCGAGAAAGGAAATGTTCTTAAGGCCGAAAACAACTCTAAAAGGGAGGGAGAATAGGTTCCAAGAACAATGTTTCACTCCAGAGTGGACTGTGTATTGTTTCCATACTTATTCGTAGATGAAAACACTTGGACGGACCAGGACGCCAACTTGGAACGGGCAGTACCGACGACGGACAAGGTTGCCAACCCGACCGCTGCAATCTGGCACACAGTTCCAAGCAGCCAGGAAGTTTCACAACTGCTCAAATTCCGCTGTAGCCTGAAAGATTAAACTGGAAACTGGCGGCTATCGCTGAAACAACCGGTTTTCGCTTTATCTTTTTTTTTCAGCGCCATTTGAACCTCACTTTTAAAAACCGCTCATACCAAGCAGCTTTAGAAATAACCAAAAATATTTTCAAATGTGTGTGAAATCTGATGGGACTTAACCGCTAAGGTCATCAGTCCCTAAGCTTACGTACTACTTAACCTAAATTATCCTAAGGACAAACACACACACCCATGCCCGAGGGAGGACTCGAACTTCCGCCGGTTCCAGCTGCACAGTCCATGACTGCAGCGCCTAAGACCGCTCGGCTAATCCCGCGCGGCTTCAAATAACCGATTTTCGTTATTTTATTCGTATTATTTCCTGTAATATAAATATAGAAATCGAACAAAGATTGAAGAATCTTCCTGATAGATTAAAACTTTGCGCCGGACCGAGACTCGAACTCGGGACCTTTGCCTTTCGATGGCAAATGCTCTAATAACAGAGCTACCCAAGCACGACTCATGATCCGTCCTCACAGCTTTAATTCCACCAGTACCTCGTCTGTGCTGTGAGGATGGTTCCTGAGTCATGCTTGGGTAGTCCAGTTGGTAGAGCATTTGCTCGCGATAGGCAAAGGTCCCGAGTTCGAGTCTCGGTCCGGGATGCAGTTTTAATCTGCCAGGAAGTTTCATATCAGCGCACACTCCGCTGCACAGTGAAAATTTTATTCTGGAAAACTGAAAAACTTTGACACTCTCAGTTTTCAGGATGCACAGAATCAAAATATTAAATTAAATAGGAAATGAAAGAAAACTCAGTCCGTCCATCGTTCGCTGCTTATCTCGAAAAGTGCTTGAATACTGCAAAAAATCACAGGTATTCTCCTATTGATTCTACTTTGTTGAAACTACTCATAAATCATATTGATTAGGGAAACATATGACTATTTGTGCTTCGTGTATAGACAATGCTAAAGGGTGAAAACTGAGGCTGGAGAACTCTGTTTTTCATGTTAATTTGTCCGGTTTCAAGAGCTACAAGCAGATATGTAGAAACATACGACAGGTGGACTACTTTCTGTTTTCATTGAATGCTATGAAATAATTGTTGTAAAGTTATTAATTTATTACTGCTTCTATAATTTCTACGTCATTACATAAAAGTATTTCCAAACTAGATTTGTGCCATTCTGCAATACGTACAAGAGATGTTCGGCGGGAAGAAAAAAAATGGCTCTGAGCACTATGGGACTTAATTTCTGTGGTCATCAGTCCCCTAGAACTTAGAACTACTTAAACCTAACTAACCTAAGGACATCAAACACATTCATGCCCGACGCAGGATTGGAACCTGCGACCGTAGCGGTCGCGCGGTTCCACACCGTAGCGCCTAGAACCGCTCGGCCACCCCGCCCGGCCACAGTACTAGTGCCGTCATGTTGAGGTGATGCGCTACTGGACAGATAGTAACGTCCCGATAGTGCTATTCTGTCAGGTATCTTCACAACAGCTGATTCTGAAATAAATCTAGTGGGTTATGAGTAAATCATTTCTCCACAAGATACTTTCTATAAAGGAAGGCTTGTTCCGCAAGGTAATATTGATTGTTGGTAAGAAAGCGATTAGATGCATTAGACCAGTCGTCATCGAAATGCGAACCGAGTCAACTATTCATACGGCCCACTGTTCTCATCCGTATTTTAAACAAGTATCTAGCAAATAAAAGTGGAATCCAGTAACATGAATTAACGATTAGAGCTTCATAAGAGTGTAGTTTTCGTGCTCATCAACAAACAACAATACTTACAGAGACAGTAATATTTTAAGATGTGTTTCATTTTAATTGACGCTGCTTAATTCGGCTGCGATCTCAGTAAAGATAGCTGCTTACCTCAGAGCAGACCACTGTTGGGGTAGAGGATGTGAGAGAGGAGTTACTTTATCGCTTGTCTTCCAGTACTGACATCTAACGGGCTGGCGCAATTCGTAGGGATCAGTTGTTTTGGCATGAATTTTGACGCGGAAGTAACATGCCTTCGTGAATGCACATTATAGACACAAACTTCTTCAAATGCGGTACTTCCTTGTAGCAAAAAATATGGAATTAAATTAAGGCTGTCCTAATACAATGAAAATAATGGAAGAAGAATAACACTCAAATAATAGAAAACATCTGAAGAGTGGAACTGGAAACGTTCTTAAGTGCCAGAATTCACATTTGTCAAGAGAATCAGAAAATTATTTATCTATTTTCGTACATTCCAAAAACTGTGAATGTAATCTGTCCCAAAATGTCCATCTCATAGCTAAGAAGGAGAGGATGAGAAATTGAGAAAATTTAAACTTTAGTCAACAAGAACAGTTCCTCATTTCCTTCAATTTTTTTCAAGGCAATAACATTATTAAATTCAAGAGAAATATCTTTCACTGTAAACTTTTCTTTCTTACACAGCTGCATTCCTGATATCATGTCTTACAGAAGATTCCCTGTGCTGTTCAGGAACAAATGGCAATACCGTCAACAGTTCTACCAGTTTTGCAACTGACAGAAGTGCTGATATTTCAGGCGCGGCTTGCCACGTACAGCGTGTTTCACAAATCATTTTACACACTTCTAAACGTTCTATAGGGGACTTAAAGGATCAAGCTTTATATAGGAACACATGGCTGGAAACGTCATCCAGCGACTCTGCAGAGTGTCAAAGTTACAAACGCTGGCACCTATAAATGGATGTGTATACAGAGTGATGCCATGATGATGTTACAAACTTTCAAGGATGATGAAGAAGAATAAATGTATCAGTTCCAGGTAAGGGTCGAAAGCTACAATCGAAAATCATTCTGATACTTCTGTCAGTGGAATATAAGTGCCAGTTTTGTTTTTCCTAAGAGCGTAGATTTCAGAGATGGTAGTATGGACCAAAAAACACAAAAAATTCTAGTAAACACGGGCTCTGAAATGCATACCTTAAGTGCTACGAGCAGTTGTTAATTAGAGGAGATGTGTTTCATGGTAGCGAAGATGAACAAGTGCTCACAGCTCCTCAGCTACGCATTTTAGAGCCCATGTGTAGTAGACATGATTTTTTTTTTTTGCATTAACGCGACTGGACGGAGAAACGTTGTAGCACATCGTTGATTTACTTAATGAACCTTATCATACAAATGGGACTTAACAGCTATGACTCTTCTCACCAATGGGAAACAGCAAAATGAACGAAGTAAATCACAAACTCCCTGGCAGATAAACTATATGCTGCGCCTGTATTCGAATCTGGGGTCTTCACCTTCTTCGGGCAAGCGCTCTACCGACTCAACTATCCAAGTACGCCTGTTCCCAACAGTATCCCTACCATCGACAGGGCCATCGTTAGAACACTTCTGCGTGAAAGGCAGAGGTTAGAGGCTAGAGTCCCAATTAGGTATACAGTTTTAATCTCTCATTGAATTTCAAATCAGTGTTCACTCCACTACACTACAGACTACCACGCATTCTGGAAAGTAAATCTGCTTCTGCACGTGACATTTGAAGCACCATTTCAATCAGCACGTCGGGCTATGTTAAATCGACCAGGTCTCGGTAGATGCCGGTTACCCAACCATAAGCTGCGGGAAATTCCTAGTCAACGAGAATACCGACCAACATTTGTTACGTATCTTAACACCGAGTAAATGAATTATGTATCAATACCTGCGTACTGTAGAGACGTGCAAGAAGATGAAAAGAGTAAAATCGGGCTGTTTTCACAGATCACTCCGTGTATGACTGCCATATCATCATCATAATCCGGCATTTAATGTCGATTATGTGCAAATGCCTCTTATAGAGATTATAGAGAGTTTCGTCCATTGCGGTAACCAGATGTGTGACTACATGTTTCTCCTGGTTGTTTTCTAAAGTCATTTCTTCACCTCCCTTACATTGTTCGTCAGTATTTATCAGAACTTATTAAAGACCTTCCTAAGCAAAACCATTCGTCTGTTTATAAATTCTGACTACTGTCACTGGATTCTGAATTTAGTCATAATTGTATAATTCACTCCAAACTGTTGCCGGATTAATCTCCTCCTTCCCGTGTCTGACCTAGAAACTTGATTAAATCACAGTTCCAGTTGGGTAACTATATATTATTCACCTCCAACGGTTTCTCGTACTAGGATTTGATCAAGATATTTTCTATCATAAACGTCACAGTTCGTGATAACTAAAGAGAATTTATCTAGTGAAACCGAAGTGATATCTAGGAATCCCCAAAAATCTGTTCTTATTTTCTACAAACTATTTTGGAGACAATGTGAGCAACACCCTTAGGTGGTATACAGATACTGCTGTGATTTATTCTCCAGTAAAGTAATCGGAAGTTCAAAACTGATTGCAAATTTATTTAGACAAGATATCTGCATGCGGAGTAAAATGACAATTGCTCCTACAAAACAAAAAGGAAGAAATCCCGTTCGTAAATATTTAAATGGTAGGGAGCTGGTTAGCTGCTGGCCAAATTAGATCGTATTTATATGAATAAATTGTTGTCCGCTAAACAAATAAATCTCTTAACAACAAACAATAACAATTAAGGTGGAAAACTCAATGATCTTAAAGCAAAAAATTAACTCAAAAACAAGTAAGTACAATTTTCGGAATTTTAAAAGGAATGTTAAGTGCGGCATCTACTCGTACTAAAGATGTCAACGGCTCATAAAACAGTTCAGTATGCAACCACAGGAATTTTTGATCACCTGCTCAGCACTTTTTTTTTTTGGTCATCAGTCTACTGACTGGTTTGATGCGGCCCGCCACGGATTCCATTCCTGTGCCAACCTCTTCATCTCAGAGTAGCACTTGCAACCTACGTCCTCAATTATTTGCTTGACGTATTCCAATCTCTGTCTCCCTCTACAGTTTTTGCCCTCTACAGCTCCCTCTAGTACCATGGAAGTCATTCCCTCATGTCTTAGCAGATGTCCTATCATCCTGTCCCTTCTCCTTATCAGTGTTTACCACATATTCATTATCTCTCCGATTCTGCGTAGAACTTCCTCATTCCTTACCTTATCAGTCCACCTAATTTTCAACATTCGTCTATAGCACTACATCTCAAGTGCTTCGATTCTCTTCTGCTTTGGTTTTCCCACAGTCCATGTTTCATTACCATACAATGCTGTACTCCAGACGTACATCCTCAGAAATTTCTTCCTCAAATTAAGGCCGGTATTTGATATTTGTAGACTTCTCTTGGCCAGAAATGCCTTTTTTGCCATAGCGTGTCTGCTTTTGATGTCCTCCTTGCTCCGTCCGTCATTGGTTATTTTACTGCCTAGGTAGCAGAATTCCTTAACTTCATTGACTTCGTGACCATCAAGTTTGTCGCTGTTCTCATTTCTACTACTTCTCATTACCTTTGCCTTTCTCCGATTTACTCTCAAACCATACTGTGTACTCATTAGACTGTTCATTCCGTTCAGCAGATCATTTAATTCTTCTTCACTTTCAGTCAGGATAGCAATGTCATCCTTTCACCTTGTATTTTAATTCCACTCCTGAACCTTGCTTTTATTTCCATCATTGCTTCCTCGATGTACAGATTGAAGAGTAGGGGCGAAAGGCTACAGCCTTGTCTTACACACTTCTTAATACGAGCACTTCGTTCTTTATCGTCCACTCTTATTATTCCCTCTTGGTTGTTGTACATATTGTATATGACCCGTCTCTCCCTATAGCTTACCGCTACTTTTTTCAGAATCTCGAACAGCTTGCACCATTTTATATTGTCGAACGCTTTTTCCAGGTCGACAGATCCTATGAAAGTGTCTTGATTTTTCTTTAGCCTTGCTTCCATTATTAGCCGTAACGTCAGAATTGCCTCTCTCGTCCCTTTACTTTTCTCAAAGCCAAACTGATCGTCACCTAGCGCATTCTCAATTTTCTTTTCCATTCTTCTGTATATTATTCTTGTAAGCAGCTTCGATGCATGAGCTGTTAAGCTGATTGTGCGATAATTCTCGCACTTGTCAGCTCTTGCCGTCTTCGGAATTGTGTGGATGATGCTTTTCCGAAAGTCAGATGGTATATCGCCAGACTCATATATTCTACACACCAACGTGAACAGTCGTTTTTTTGCCACTTGCCCCAATGATTTTAGAAATTCTGACGGAATGTTATCTATCCCTTCTGCCTTTATTTGACCGTAAGTCCTCCAAAGCTCTTTTAAATTCCGATTCTAATAATGGATCCCCTATCTCTTCTAAATCGACTCCTGTTTCTTCTTCTATCACATCAGACAAATCTTCACCCTCATAGAGGCTTTCAATGTATTCTTTCCACCTATCTGCTCTCTCCTCTGCATTTAACAGTGGAATTCCCGTTGCACTCTTAATGTTACCACCGTTGCTTTTAATGTCACCAAAGGTTGTTTTGACTTTCCTGTATGCTGAGTCTGTCCTTCCGACAATCATATCTTTTTCGCTGTCTTCACATTTTTCCTGCAGCCATTTCGTCTTAGCATCCCTGCACTTCCTATTTATTTCATTCCTCAGCGACTTGTATTTCTGTATTCCTGATTTTCCCGGAACATGTTTGTACTTCCTCCTTTCATCAATCAACTGAAGTATTTCTTCTGTTACTCATGGTTTCTTCGCAGCTACCTTCTTTGTACCTAT
The DNA here is from genome assembly GCF_021461395.2 of Schistocerca americana. NCBI lineage: Eukaryota > Metazoa > Arthropoda > Insecta > Orthoptera > Acrididae > Schistocerca > Schistocerca americana. The sequence continues at coordinate 401,743,369 of NC_060124.1, read as the reverse complement.
GTTTTCCTTCCCAACTTCTGTGATGGCCCTTTTTATAGATGTCCATTTCTCTTCAACTGTACTGCCTACAGCGCTATTCCTTATTGCTGCATCTATAGCGTTAGAGAACTTCAAACGTATATCGTCATTCCTTAGTACTTCCGTATCCCACTTCTTTGCGTATTAATTCTTCCTGACTAATGTCTTGAACTGCAGCCTACTCTTCATCACTACTATATTGTGATCTGAGTCTATATCTGCTCCTGGGTACGCCTTACAATCCAGTATCTGATTTCGGAATCTCTGCCGGACCATGACGTAATGTAATTGAAATCTTCCCGTATCTCCCGGCCTTTTCCAAATATACCTCCTCCTCTTCTCAGCACTACAAAATGTCTGACAGGTAGATGGGCCAATTTTAAATACAGGCTATTTTTTTTCTTCTTTTCAAAGGTACTTTCCCATACAGGGATATTTATTGAGAACAGGTGGTACGTGTAGGCGAACGAAACTAAATGTAAGTGTAACAGTAGTTCCTTGAGTAACATTGAAGTCGGTTTATTTACAGTATGTTAAAGTGAGGGTGCTATTTATCAACATCTGAAACGTTAGTATGTAGCCATACTTATGAACCATCATGCTTACGCAACCTCTAAACTGAATCGCATTATATCATTTCAACTGAAACCATGCAGATGTAACTAACTAAGTGATTAACTGAGTAGAACGTTGTTGTTGTTGTTGTTGTGGTCTTCAGTCCTGAGACTGATGCAGCTCTGCATGCTACTCTATCCTGTGCAACTTTCTTCATCTCCCAGTACTTACTGCAACCTAACACCCTTCTGAACTCCTTAGTGTATTCATCTCTTGGTCTCCCTCTACGATTTTTACCCTCCATGCCGCCCTGCAATGCAAAATTTGTGATCCCTTGATGCCTCAGAACATGTCCTACTAACCGGTCCCTTCTTCTTGTTAATTTGTGCCACAAACTCCTCTTCTTCCCAATTCTGTTCAATACCTCCTCATTAGTTATGTGATCTACCAATCCAATCTTCAGCATTCATCTGTAGCACCACATTTCGAAAGCTTCTATTTTCTTCTTGTCCAGACTGTTTATCGTCCATGTTTCACTCCCACACATGGCTACACTCCATACAAATACTTTCAGAAACGACTTCCTGACACTTAAATCTATACTCGATGTTAACAAATTTCTCTTCTTCAGAAACGCTTTCTTTGCCATTGCCAGCCTACATTTTACATCCTCTCTACTTCGACCATTATCAGTTAATTTGCCCCCCAAATAGCAAAACTCCTTTACTACTTTAAGTGTCTCATTTCCTAATCTAATTCCCTCAGCATCACCCGACTTAATTCGACTACATCCCATTATTCTAGTTTTTCTTTTACTGATGTTCATCTTATATCCTCCTTTCAAGACACTGTCCATTCCGTTCAACTGCTCTTCCAAGTCCTTTGCTGTCTCTGAGAGAATTACAATGTCGTCGGCGAACCTCAAAGTTTTTATTTTTTCTCCTTGTATTTTAATACCTACTCCGAATTTTTCTTATGTTTCCTTTACTGCTTGCTTAACATAGAGATTGAATAACATCGGAGAGAGGCTACAACACTGTCTCACTCCCTTCCCAAACACTGCTTCCCTTTCATGGCCCTCGTCTCTTATAACTGGCATCTGGTTTCTGTACAAATTGTAAATAGCCTTTCGCTCCCTGTATTTTACCCCTGCCACCTTTAGAATTTGAAAGAGAGTATTCCAGTCAACATTGTCAAAAGCTTTCTCTAAGTCTACAAATGCGAGAAACGTAGGTTTGCCTTTCCTTAATCTTTCTTCTAAGATAAGTCGTAGATTCAGTATTGCCTCACGTGTTTCAATATTTCTACAGAATCCAAACTGATCTTCCCCAAGGTCGGATTCTACCAGTTTTTCTATTCGTCTGTAAATAAATCGCGTCAGTATTTTGCAGCTGTGACTAGAACGTTAACAGAGTAAAATATGCAGGTAACAGAGTATATTTTGCAGATAAATGAAATAGCAGCGCGGCATGCTGATGTTACCTGCTAGCACAAATCATAAAGCGTTTATGTTAAATGGCACTGTTTTCCAAAATGAGACTTGGTTCATCTGCAAACAGATACTCAGTTACAAAGCACTGCAGTGCTAAAATTAATGACGCCGTCCTTCTGGTAAACATGGACCGTGGCGTTTACTCAGACGGCCGCACTGCGTCGAGAAATTGAATAATTCCACAGAACGCTCCTGCCCGTTGTAATTCGTTTCCACGCGCAGCCCCCAGGGGTCGCGAGCCACTCCTCTGGTTGGCGGAATGACACGCTCGCGAGAGGACGACCTGCGAAGTGCTGTGTGTTTTACGAGGACGCGCTGGCGCTGGCAGAGCGCTCATCGACACCCAGCGGAGAATTGCAGTGGCAGCGGCTCTGCAATCACCGCCCCGAAACAAGGACGCGCAGATAAAACCGCTCTCGCTAATGAGAAAGGTGCGCCCTCTGTCCCGTCATCGCTCTATCACGGCTGCTCCTTTCCACCCACTCGCACCTAGTCTTGTTAACGTGCCACACTTCCAAGTCACGGCTGTCGATTAGAAACCCAGCAGTGTTCGAAGTCGTTCTTTACGAGCATCAGGAAAAAATTATGGATCTGGAGACCACCTGGGAAAATTCCTACCCAGGAAAATTTGTTTATAACTCATCCTCAAATACAGCATTTAGGCCTTAATTATATATTATTTTATTTATTATTACGTGTGATTAGTCCCTGTTGGACCACGCAAAGCTTCTTGACTCTTTTTCATATTTTTCCATACTGCCCTCATTTTTTCTGCATGGGCTCTTGGAGAATACTCAGAATTGTGGAACACTCAGTATACTGTCGTTTATTGGAACTGAATTACACTTCTCGAACAATATACACACAAAAACAAATAACTTGTGTAGGCGACCATTCATCAAGAGCGTCAGTGAGGTTGGTCAGAGCTGGTTCTAGCTCGTTGAGGAACTGGCTGTACTGCTGCTGCGCTGGCCTTATAGAGCCGGCGGAGACCGCGGAGTACTCCAACTTTCCCTGTATCTGTGACACGACCTCTGCAGAAAAAGGATCGCATTAGTCTCTAGCAAGTTCTGTTTGTTTTGAAGTACTGTTTTCCTCTTGGTTGCGCCTCCAAGCGCTTGTGCATGTTATATGGTACACAGGGGTGTCATGAGTGTAGTCTGTCTGGCAGGGGCCATCTGTGGCAGACGTGACAGCTCTCTTCCTTTCCTTCGTTCATTTTGTTACTGCTTTCTTCGGAGCTTCGCTCTCTGACTCAACTTCCCATCTGTCAACTTCCTGCTTGAATACCTTTCTGTCCTAATATATGAATAAAATATCTTAGCTTTTTGTAGGTCCTTTTGTATCCAGGATATAGTTTTAAGTTGTTCTATGTATTTAAGAATTTTGTGCACAAGTCTTGTTTTGGGAAACCTACAGAGTGCCCATAAAATTTTAACCGCCTTTTTTCTAATTTCTGCTGCAATGTTAGACAATTTCTCATTTCTCAGTTCTTTGACGACATTGTAGTCTATAGCCCTCTTCGGTTTACTTTGGTACTAGTTTCTTTCTTGTGATTTTATGTTCTTCCTTTAATTGGTTTTCTAGGTCGCATTTTATGTGACTGTCAGAGTTTCACTGGCATACAGGACTTCAGGTTTTAAAACTGTATTATAGCGCCCAATTTTAGTGTTTTTGGACAAGCATTTTTATTGAAAACCTTTGGAGTTCTTCCAAAGACTCTCTTTAGTTCCTGGAGGCGTATATTTTGTGCTATTAGCTCTCGCCCGGTACGTTCAAGGACTCCACCTAAGTATTTGAAATATGGGACTCTACTGATATGACTGTATTTTGTAGTCAACTTTTGGGTGTCAGTTTTTGTGGCGATGAACTTTAGGAAAGATATTTGTAGACCAACTTTCTCTGCACACTCTTTAAAGGTTTTAACCTGTTCGATTGCAGTTATCTCATCATCTGCTAGGAAGACTAAGTCGTAAGGAAAAGCTAAACATGAAATTCTCATGTCATCGTTGACTCGTCCTATCTGCATATGTTTGCAGATGAGGTTAAGGGTTTTTGGATCTAATACTTGTTCTTCAAGGATATCAAAAAGCAGTTTTTATTCTTCAATTCCTTGTCGCATTCTTCGATGACCTTGTCCAGCACAAGGCTGAATAGGAGAGGAGACACACCATCTCCTTGTCGGACGCCAGTTTTTATCAGCGAGGGCTCGGATATTTAACCCATGAATTTCACCTTGGAGGTAGTATCGGTCAATGTCTCTTTCATGAGTTTAAGGGTTTTTGGCTCTAACCCTTGTTCTTCAAGGATATCAAAAAGTACTTGTCAGTCAACTAAACCGTAGCCATTTTAAAGTCAACAAACGTGCGAATTCTTGGGCTGTTTCTGACTGCTTTATAGAATTTTACTATACAGTTTATGATTTAATGAATTTGGGAGTCTAACTATTGGAAGAGACTGGGAATCATGAAGTCATCCAACCACGTATAGAAACATTGTAATGAACAAATTTATTTAAAAAAACTGCAAGCTCTGATTAATGACGATATAAAAATTACCATTACATTTAAAAAAATACAGTAAATAAAACAAACAGGTCTGTTAGGCAGTTGCAGTGTAGCAAAAGAAACGTAACTAAAAAGCTAATTTTGCTTATACTTAATGCAAAAACAATAACACTCCAATCTAACAGCTTTAAATAATCTTATTGGCACTGTAACCGACAGATTCGTCACTAGAGAATTCGGCAAATATGTTGATATTTCACGTTTCTGTTCTTTCAGACATGTTTGAAAGAATGGAGACCATTCTTGAGCACACAGCAGTACGTATAAAGGTGGAAATGAAATAGATTCGGACATCGGCCGTAATTAGACATGAATTGAATTCATTGGCGACAAGGTAAATTTGTGCCAAATCGGAACTTGAACTCGCATTTTCCGCTTTACGCGAGCATTTGTGTAACCGCTTCGGCACTCCGATCACGCAATCAAAATTTCCCATCTTGTCGCACACGACTTACATAGTGCCCCCTGCCTATCGTACTTATTGCTCGCCGCATCACGCCGGCTTCCCACAACCGTTCAGCAGAGACAGTGCTTCCGCACTGAAATGGGCGCCTAGCCATATAGGCCTACACACTGAGGGGAAAAACAATCGCAATATCAGAAGATAATTATTGTAGAGTAATGAAATTCGATGACTACATTTATCTAGGTAACATATTTAAGTGATTAACATTGGAAGATCTGTTAATGCTGCTTCTGGATGAAGCTGTAGTTGTCGTCCAATGATTTCCCACATGTGCTCGGTTGGAGACAGGTCTAGCGATCGAGCAGGCAAAGCCAACATGTCAACATTCTGTAGAGCATGTTGGTTACATCAGCGGTATGTCGGCGAGCGTTATCCTGATGGAAAACACACCCTGGAATGCCATTCATGAATGGCTGCAAAACAGGTCGAATCACCACACCGACGTACAGTTTTGCAGTCATGGTACGAGGGATAACCAAGAGAGTGCTCCTACTGCCATACGAAATCACACTCAAGACAATAGCTTCAAGTGTAGGTCCATTGCATCTAGCACGCTGACAGGTTTGTTCTAAATCTACGTACATACTCCGCAATCCACCATACGGTGCGTGGTGGAGGGTACCTCGTACCACAACTAGCATCTTCTCGCCCTGTTCCACTCCCAAACAGATTGAGGGAAAAATGACTGCCTATATGCCTCTGTACGAGCCCTTATCTCTCTTATCTTATCCTTGTGGTCTTTCCGCGAAATATAATTTGGCGGCAGTAAAACTGTACTGCAGTCAGCCTCAAATGCTGGTTCTCTAAATTTCCTCAGTAGCGATTAACGAAAAGAACGCCTCCTTTCCTCCAGAGACTCCCACCGGAGTACCTGAAGCATTTCCGTAACACTCGCGTGATGATCGAACCTACCAGTAACAAATCTAGCAAACCGCCTCTGAATTGCTTCTATGTCCTCCCTCAGTCCGACCTGATAGGGATCCCAAACGCTCGAGCAGTACTCAAGAATAGGTCGTATTGGTGCTTTATAAGCGGTCTCCTGTACAGATGAACCACATCTTCTCTAAATTCTACCAATGAACCGAAGACGACTATCCGCCTTCCCCACAACTGCCATTACATGCTTGTCCCACTTCATATCGCTCTGCAGTGTTACGCCCAAATATTTAATCGACGTGACTGTGTCAAGCGCTACACTACTAATGGAGTATTCAAACATTACGGTATTCTTTTTCCTATTCACCTGCATTAATTTACATTTATCTATATTTAGAGTTAGCTACCAATCCTTACACCAAATCCTGTCCAAGTCATCTTGTATCGTCCTACAGTCACTCGACGACGACACCTTCCCGCACACCACAGCATCATAAGAAAACAGCCGCACATTGCTGTCCACCCTATCCAAAAGATCATTTATGTAGATAGAAAACAAAGGCGGACCTACCACACTTCCCTGGGGCACTCCAGATGATACCGTCACCTCCGATGAACACTCACCATCGAGGACAACGTACTGGGTTCTATTACTTAAGAAACCTTCGAGCCACTCATGTATTTGGGAACCAATCCCATATGCTCGTTCCTTAGTTAGGAGTCTGCTTCTAAACATCATAACTGGAACCGAGGTCAAACCAGGTTTCATCAGAAAACATAACAGACCTCCACCCTGTTCTGAAATGACCTCGCACCTGACACCACGGAGTCACTAATGGTGGTTGTTTAGGGTCGGGGGATCACACGTTATAGACCATCTGTCCCTCAGCTGTCCTTGAAGTAACCGATTTGTAACAGTCAGCTGTGTCACTTTTCTGCCAACTGCTGCTGAAATTGATGCAGTACAATGCGCCAGAGCCTACCGTCGAACACAATTTTCTCTCTCTGTTGTGCCTGTCTTCTTGCAGTCGTACAATTTCGTGATCATCGCTGCTAGCAGTCATGCACAGTGGCTACAAATCGTTGAAATCTTTCTACAGTAACGAAGGAGAAACATTCAGCTTCTCGTTGCCCTTTTACACAACCTCGTTCAAGCTCAGTGAAAATGGCCTCTCAGAGTTGAAAATGGCGTCTTTTTCGCCTTAAAAGCATTCTTGACCGACGTGAGCTCACCGCTTCCAATCTCAAAGGTAACTAACGCTCTCGAACGTTGTGGCGTGTATTTGAAGCTGACTTGATTTTCATCCCTACAGTAGCGATACTAGCAGCATTCTTATGCGACTGGAACGAAATCTGGGCAGATATCATATTTCAGATGTAGAAACACGCCACAATTGTCGTTTATGTCGCACGACTCCTTGTTGTTATTACGATTTTTTGTGTAGTCAGTGAATTTACATACGGTTACTGTCTTTTCTTTCCGACAAGTTCAAATGAATGTGCAGCTCAGACGGAAAGATAAACGATATGCGAAGGCATGCTGAAAAGTAGTGCCTTCTAATTTTTACGTGAAAATTTTTAAAGATTTCGAAATATAACAAACGTTACAAACGTTTTATATCTTTGTTATGCGTGTCCACATATTTATTTCTCGATATGGTCACCCTGGCGAAGAACACAGTTCTCCCAACGAGAGACCAATTTGTTAATAACGTCACCGTAGAACTTTTCTTGATGGGGATCACAACCTCACCTATGCTTGCGCCGCTTCATCAGTATCAAAGTGAAGTCCTCGAAGATGGTCTTTAAGTTTTGAGAGTTTTGTAGATAAATGAAAATAGGATAGAACTGTATGTAGGATGATCGACGACAGTGAACCCGAAGCGTCGGATGATTGCAGATGTCGCAGAGCTCGTGTGTGGTGTGGCATCGTCACATTGAAGGGGTGGATGCTCCATGTGTGGACGAACTTTCCAAATTAGAAACGCTGCTACAGCTCGGCATTTCTCACGTTCCGACGTAGTTACGTTACATATCGCCATGCTGCACGCTATAATTCGGAGCCCTCTACCGGCGGAGCGCTACATATTTGTAAGCGTGACGAATAAATATATACAATGTTAATAAGATTTCTTTATTTGAAAAGAGGTGTAACATGAAAAAATCGAGGACATTACTTTTCAGTAAGCGTTCTTCATAATTAGAAAGAAGTAACATACAGTAAATATAAGTAAGCATGTTTGTTAGGCAAATGCAACATAAGGAAGTTAATGTAACTGATAAACTAATTTTACTTACATGTAATGCAAATACAGCAACTTGAAAAACAATGAGCATCTAAGTGATAGCTTTAAATAATGTTACTGAGACTAAACCCGACACTTTCAAAAAAATGGTTCAAATGGCTCTGAGCACTATGGGACTTAACATCTACGGTCATCAGTCCCCTAGAAATCAGAACTACTTAAACCTAACTAACCTAAGGACATCACACAACACCCAGTCATCACGAGGCAGAGAAACCGACACTTTCCTCTCGTGAAATTTCAACAAGGGTATGGATATTTGTAAAAAAAAAATATGTTTATCATTTATTTTTCCGTCTCAGCTACACTTTTTTGGGTTATTCCTAGATATGGTCAAAGTTGATCATCTTCGTCTCTACGTAGATGCCTAAGCAATCTGTGCCGGCTGGGGTGGCCGAGTGGTTCTAGGCACTACAGTCTGGAACAGCGCGACCGCTACGTCGCAGGTTCGAACCCTGCCTCGGACATGGATGTGTGTGACGTCCTTAGGTTAGTTAGGTTTAAATAGTTCTAAGCTCTAGGGGACTGATGACTTCAGAAGTTAAGTCCTCTCAGTGCTCAGAGCCGTTTGAACTTAAGCAATCTGTCAAGTCTGTACAGGAAACGTATTCTGATGTGTAGTTCCTGTACAGACAAGACTGTCCGCTTACGCAAATACGTAGATCTGAAGGCGATCGAGCGTGACCAAAACTAGTTCAAAAGTGGTTCAAATGGCTCTAAGCACTATGGGACTTAACATCTGAGGTCATCAGTTCCCTAGACTTAGAACTACTTAAACCAAACATACCTAAGGACTTCACACACATCCACGCCCCAGGCAGGATTCGAACTTGCGACCATAGCAGGAGCGTGGTTCCGGACTGAAGCGCCTAGAATCGCTGGGCCACAGCGGCCGGCTAAACATGAGTGCATTTTATTAGGCAGTGCATATTAACAATGTCTGATCTTAACTGGATCAAGAATATCGACATTTCATTAAAACTATTCAACTAAATTGACCAGAACTGAGTGAACTTTGCGATTAAATATACCACGACATGAGCATACCATTACTCATCTCCTAAGCGTATTTATGCTTCGATATGTAAGATACTTCTGCGCCAAACCATGCGCAAACAGAAGACCAACCATTAAAACTCATATTAAAAAGAGTGTAAGTCAGGGGTGCAGTGGTTCTCCTGTACTATTGAATCTATACGTCGAAGATGCAATAACAGAAATTGAAAAATGGTTCAGAAATGGGTTTAAAATTCTGGGTGAAATGTTATCAATTATAAATTCGCTGATAACATTGCTATCCTTTGTGGTATTGAAGATTTACAGTAGCTGTTAAACGGTATCATCAGTGTGATGAGTAGAGAATGTGAGCTGTATGTAAGCAGAAGGAAGACGAAAGTAATGAGAAACGAGAATACCAATGAACCTAACATGAAAATTTTTTAGCTTGAAGTAAACGTTGTGCAGCAAAATAACACCTTAAAGACAAAGCAAGAAGGACATGAAAAGCTGTCTATAAGAGGACAACAGGGTATTCCTGGTTAAATGAAGCCTACTAAAATCTGAATCAGCAAAGAGTCTAGGAGTAATAACACATGAAAATCTGAACTGGAATGGGCAAGTAAGTGTCATGTGCAAGACGGCATCAGCATCTCTCCATGCCCTACAAAAGTATAAATAGCTCTTCGCCCTTGATCTGTAAAAGAAACTTGTACAAACATTTATTCTTCCACTTATTGATTGCAGCCATGTTATCCAGCAAGGCTTTTCTCAGGACAGCTCATGCCGCCTGGAACTGGTTATGAATGCCTGTGTTCGTTATATTTGTGATGTTAGGCTATTTGAGTACATTTCACAGTCATATAGCCAGTCATCCTTGCAGCATGTAGACAAGCGCAGGGGTTTCCACAACCTCTCGCTTCTCTAGTGTGTTGGCAATGAATACTGACCCTCAAATCTCTCCACGATCTTGACGCTCTTGTCTAAACAACGTTGCAGAAACACCCGCTCGCATCAGAGCAAAATCCTTTGTTTCCTACTACATCGTACAGCCATTTTCTCGAAGTCCTCCTCAGCAGCAGGAACCCGACTCTGGAAAAACCTACCACATTTTACATATTAGAGAACTGAATATCATCTTCAGCTTCAGAAGACAACGATCTCTCCACTAAAGCAACAGTGAGGATTACCATTGCCTCTGTACGACTTCGTTATCCTTGTACATCCCTCGTTCCAACATAATCTTCCTTATTTTCCTGCATTCTTAACCGAAGCAGTCTCCTTAAATTTCCATTTCCCCTAAAATCACTATATCAGGAAACATCTATTATGTATACCTATAAACTCTTCTTGTTAATACCATTAATATTACTATTTCTTTCTTTTCTCAGACGTTATGTCTGGTCAAAAATGGAAAATGACGCGGATCTTGATCAACCGTGACTTCCTTTTAACTGTACGGTATAGGTTATATTGCGTTTAGGAACTTTCGGGTAATTGAACATGTATCAATAATTACGGATTTCTGTAGTTGCATATATAAATTTGGATGTAGCTGTGTTGCATTGATGTACTGGTGGATATTGTGTGGTATGACTCCTGTAGTTGATAGTATAATTGGTATAATGTCAATTTTATCCTGATGCGACATGTCCTTGACTCCCTCAACTAGTTGGATGTATTTTTCAATTTTTTCTCCTGTTTTCTTTTGTATTTTTGTTGTATTGGGTATGGATATTTCGATTAGTTGTGTTCATTTCTTCTTTTTATTGGTGAGTATGATGTCAGGTTTGTTATGTGGTGTTGTTTTATCTGTTATAATGGATCTGTTCCAGTATAATTTGTATTCATCATTCTCGAGTACATTTTGTGGTGCATACTTGTATGTGGGAACGTGTTGTTTTATAAGTTTATGTTGTAAGGCAAGCTGTTGATGTATTATTTTTGCTACATTGTCATGTCTTCTGGGGTATTCTTTATTTGCTAGTATTGTACACCCGCTTGTGATGTGATCTACTGCTTCTATTTGTTGTTTGCAAAGTCTGCATTTATCTGTTGTGGTATTGGGATCTTGCTGTAATATCTGGTGTTTATTGTTTGATCCTGTACTGCAATCACGAATCCTTCCGTCTCACTGTATATATTGCCTTTTCTTAGCCATGTGTCGGATGCGTCTTGATCGATGTGTGGCTGTGTTAGATGATATGGGTGCTTGCCATGTAGTGTTTTTTTTTCCAATTTACTTTCTTCGTATCTGTTGATGTTATGTGATCTAAAGGGTTGTGGAAGTGGTTATAAAATTGCAGTGGTGTAGCCGATGTATTTATATGAGTGATTGCTTTGTGTATTTTGCTAGATTCTGTGCGTTCTAGAAAGAATTTTCTTAAATTGTCTACCTATCCATAATGTAGGTTTTTAATGTCGATAAATCCCCTTCCTCCTTCCTTTCTGCTTAATGTGAATCTTTCAGCTGCTAAATGTATGTGATGTATTCTATATTTGTGGCATTGTGATCGTGTATGTGTATTGAGTGCTTCTAGGTCTGTGTTACTCCATTTCACTACTCCAAATGAGTAGGTCAATGTTGGTATAGCATAAGTATTTATAGCTTTTGTCTTGTTTCTTGCTGTTAATTCTGTTTTCAGTATTTTTGTTAGTCTTTGCTATATTTTTCCTTTAGTTCTTCTTTAATATTTGTATTATCTATTCCTATTTTTTGTCTGTATTCTAGATATTTACAGGCATCTGTTTTTTCCATCGCTTCTATGCAGTCGCTGTGGTTATCCAATATGTAATCTCCCTGTTTAGTGTGTTTTCCCTTGACTATGCTATTTTTCTTACATTTGTCTGTTCCAAAAGCCATATTTATATCATTGCTGAATACTTCTGTTATCTTTAGTAATTGGTTGAGTTGTTGATTTGTTGCTGCCAGTAGTTTTAGATCATCCATGTATAGCAAATGTGTGATTTTGTGTGCGTATGTTCCAGTAATATTGTATCCATAATTTGTATTATTTAGCATGTTGGATAGTGGGTTCAGAGCAAGGCAGAAACAGAAAGGACTTAATGAGTCTCCTTGGTATATTCTACGCTTAATCTGTATTGGCTGTGATGTGATATTATTTGAATTTGTTTGGATATTAAGTGTGGTTTTCCAATTTTTCATTACTATGTTTAGGAACTGTATCAATTTAGGATCTACTTTGTATATTTCCAATATTTGTAGTAACCATGAGTGGGGTACACTATCAAAAGCTTTTTGGTAATCAATGTATGCATGGTGTAGCGACCTTTGCTTAGTTTTAGCTTCATATGTCACCTCTGCATCTATTATCAGTTGCTCTTTACATCCTCATGCTCCTTTGCAACAGCCTTTTTGTTCTTCATTTATAACTTTGTTCTGTGTTGTATGTGTCATTAATTTCTGTGTAATGACTGAAGTTAATATTTTGTATATTGTTGGTAGGCATGTTATGGGGCGATATTTAGCTGGGTTTGCTGTGTATGCTTGATCTTTAGGTTTCAGATAAGTTATTCCATGTGTAAGTGTATCAGGGAATGTGTATGGGTCTGCAATGTAACTGTTAAATAATTTAGTTGGATGTGAATGTGTTGAGGTGAACTTCTTTAGCCAGAAATTTGTTATTTTATCTGTTCCAGGGGCTTTCCAATTGTGAGTAGAATTAATTGCTTGGATGACTTCATGTTGCAAAATTATCACTTCAGGCATTTGTGGTCTCATCTTGTATGTATCTGTTTCTGCTTGTATCCACCATGCATGCCTGTTACGTTGTACTGGGTTTGACCACATGTTGCTCCAGAAGTGTTCCATGTCTGTTATGTTAGGTGGATTGTCTATTTTAATTGGTTTGTTATCTATTCTCTGGTAAAATTTCTTTTGGTTTGTGGTGAATGTTTGGTTTTGTTTCCTTCTATTTTCACTTTTTTTGTATCTTCTAAGTCGTTTGGCCAATGCTTGTAATTTCTGCTTCTTTTCGTCTAATTGCTCTATCGCTTCTTGTTGTGAGATTTTACCTAACCTTTTTCGTTTTTTTTCTGATATTTCATTTCTTATAAATTGTGTTAGCTGTCCGATGTCTTTTCTCAGTTTTTCTATTCTGATCTGTAGCCTGTGTTGCCGTGCTGGTTTTGTAGGTTTCTTCTGTGTGTTGGTTGGTTCTGATCTCTGCCTAGTGTGTATAGTTAGTCTAGTGAGTGCTCCTATATAAACCAGTAGTTTTAACTCTTCCATAGTTGTGTTTTCATCTATTTTGTTGTGTATGATTGATTGATAGTCTTTATTGTTGTTTCGACTTGTGGGTTATTTGGCGGTCTATGCAAGAATGGTCTAATGTTTGTATTTGTGTCTTTGTATTCTATATATGTCAGCTGAAATTTTTCTTCTCTATCTAACATGTGTGTTACTTCGAGTTCTGTTTGTGCTTGTTCTGGTGGCTGTCTTAAGATTTCGTTTTCCTCTGATTGTTTAATTGATGCGTGTTGTTCTTTGTTTGTTTGCTCTGGGATGTTTGAGTCCATTACCATATTTTCTTCTTCTTATGATTGCACATTATTTTGTTCCAGTATTTGTTGTACTTGCTGTCTGATGTTTTCTAATTCTGGCTGGGGTACCCTGTTATTTTTTATTATTACACTGATCTGATCAGCTAGTCGTTGTTCTGTTAAAAATTTTAATTCTGGGTATCTGATAATAGATGTTGTGTATACTTGTGATCTGTATCCAGTTGTGTTGGTTGCTAGGTTTGTTGCTTGGTAATAACAGAACATGTCGATTAACTTCATCTTATCATCTCATCCTCTGTCTTTGTTTTCTTTCTAGGATGGTTGCAGGAAGCATATCCTGCAAAACACCTCTATTTGGATTTAAATCATTTACCAGTTGGCTAGCAGTGTCGTTACAATTGTGGGCGGGCAACGAGTTCAAACGTCGTCCCCGACCATGACGGCGCTTGTCCGAGGCTTCTTTAGTTCTGTCCTGAACCAACTAATCACACTAAAAGGGGGGTTAGCCCTATTAGTGGTTTGTTCTTTTCGTCCCCTTTTACGACTGGCAGAACATTCCAGCGGCCTATTCTTTTCCCGGGTCTCCACGGGGTTTATTACTATTATTATTATAATTACTATTATCATCAGTATTGACTGCAGGTGCAGTAGTACAAGTGCTGCCAATACTAAATTTATTAGTTGATTTTCGGTAAAATTTACTCACTATTCTTAGGAAACTACGATGTAAGAAAAGTGACGTATGTGTGAAACCCTGGTCAACTGTAAGAGAGAACCTGATGGCTATGATCAGATAAACTTAAGTAATAAATATCAACATAGCCTTGAATCTGAGAAAAAATTTTCTGGGTAAGTACACTTGGACCGCAATACTATTTGGTAGTGAATCATGTAATATGTGAAAATCGAAAAAGAATTGAACTGGAGCATTTGGGTTATGTTGGTACAGAAAACTATTGAAAATTGTGTCTGCTAATAAGAAATGAGGTTATTTGAAGAACTGGCGAGCTGTAAAGACTAAAAAGTGTAAGTGAGTACAGAAATTTGAGTACATCTAACAGATGATTGAGGATTTTGTGTGCATGGGCTGCTATGGGATGAAGACGTCGGCGCACTACAGGAACCCGTGGCGAGCTGCATTAAAGCACTCAAACTTGTGATTATAGAGAATATAGTGCTAGGTGTTATCGCTAACCTCTGTAGAACCTCTACACAAGACTATCGTGAGTGACCGCCATAGACAAAACTTAAAATAGTACTGCGTCTACTAGACGATTTCATCTAAATTTATGATACGTATAAGTTTCAGTCAGAAATGATACAGAAGTGCGAGTTCCAGATGGCAATACGTTTAGAAATGATAGCATCTCTGCCCCGGATCGGGCAAAGCATGAACCATTTACGTTAGCGGAAGATGGAGACAGTGATTGGCGAAGCAGAAAGAGTAGACTGATAAACCCAGGATCGACGATTCGAGTATGCATGCGGAAACTTTATTTTCTGTTCTTACGTTACTTGGGGTGTAAATAAACCGAAATAATGATCAGTTTATTGTTTTTATTAATAATTACATAAGAGCCGTGAAAGGGAAAGGCAACGAAAACTGTGGGACTGCAAATTGCAACCGGGGATTGTATTTGTAAGACCTACTCGAGAACTTCGTATATAAAATTAAGTACTTTTATTACTTCACATTTAATGACTTGCACGTGCTGAAGTAATTTTCATCGTAAAAACAGGGGAAACAGTAATCTCTTAGCATCTTGCACACATTATAGATACCAAATTTTACAATTACGTGGTGGTTTTAAAGTTTATGTAGCAAAACAAACCTGGTTTATATTCTTTAAATATTCTCTCTCACTTCACCAAACCACGCGTACACCATCATGTCACGAGTTATTGGCAGTGGAATGCATTTTGATGCGATCTTTTCGGAATGCTATGTCTTTTTCTCTCTAGAGGATATAAGAGCAATTTTGTACTTTTCAGACCATTCTTTCCTCGACAATAAAACTAGACATCGCGGGGTTCCACTAGCGACAGTACTGTTGTGGGGGATGGGGGAGTGGGAGTTGGAGTAGTAAAATAGCTTTGATACTACATTATGGCAATCCTTCTGCATCCAGAAAAATGTCGGCGTGCAATTGAAGGGCCATCATTCTAAAGGGGTTAAGTAAGAAAATGTACTTTCAAGGTTGATTCACATAAACCTAAACTTAAATATTCACCAATTTCACATTAGCAGTTGCTCTTTGACTTTAGGAAAGCAAATTATTCCTCGGAAAGATGCAAAAACGACAGACTTTACTAAATAAATTTGCACTGAAATGTTAAAGTGGCCAAGTCCACCAGACAAGTTTCATCTTACCAAATGTCTTTTTTTATTTGAATTACCCCAAGTGTGGTGAATTTAATACATGCGGGAGAACTTATATTAAACTCAGATGTCTTATTGATCATGTCATTTGCATGCTAAAAGTCCGTAAAATAACTGTATTTCATCTGAAAAATCTTAAATAGTTGCTTATTGTGATCTATAGCTGTGGTGTTCACTACACCAGCAGGGACCAAGTGCTTCCTCTCCATTGCTCTTATTCAGAGTTACCAGTTTTTCTGGAACTTTCCTTTGCTCAATTACTCATATTGTTTTCACTACCCATCGTCCCGCGAATGAATACACGAAGAGACTACATATCGGTAGCAGCAAGCGGAAGCGTATAATCTCTACGTCTAGCAACTCATGACACATTCCACCATTTAGAATGAATAAGATATAAGCGTTACTTCTTGTATTGGCTATTATCATTCCTTATTGATTTACTTACCTTATTAACCCTCCTATCCCTATCAATTGAGATATGGAAAAATACAAACGAAAAGAATAACATCCCCTAGGTTTCTTCGAGATTCGAATCCGAGTTTTCCGATCGCCAGCCAGTTACCTTGGCGGTTGCGCTATCTGCGCTGTCAGCGTAAAGAGTTTATCATGTGGGTACAGAAGCGGCAGTTTTAAAAGTTCCTTTGTTCGATTTGTGGAAAAGTTTGCGTTTGCGGACCCCATACCCGATAATAAAATCGCTCTATTTACAATTATCTATCGATCCCTCCAATAGAGTCGATTGCTCTTCATAACCTGTAAGGGTGATTTTCTCCAAATTGCGATGGTGTTGACCCAAAATATCGTAGAGTCCTTCGTTTTAGGTTGTACACAAACGACCTGCCAAATTTGAGCCGGATCGGTTGGCCTTCCCCTTGTGAGCCGTCCATAATTGCGAAAATGTTGCCGTACAGGATCATGGCCCATAAACGTTCGGTGGGATTGAAGTCCGGAGACCTGGATGGCTAAACCATTCGCTGGAATCGTCCAGAATGTTCAAACCAATCGTAAACAAATATAGCCCATTGACATGGCGTATTGTCATCCATAAAAACTACATTGTTATTTGGGAAAATGATGTCCATGAATGGCTGCAAATGGTTTCCAAGTAGCCGAAAATCCAGAGGGCCGACCTCAGTCCATGTAAAACCCTTATGGAACCACCACCAGTGTGCACAGTGCCTTGTTGACAACTTGGGTCATGGCTTCGTGGAGTCTGCACCACACTCGAACCCTGCCATTAGCTCTTATCATATAAAATCGGGATTCATCTGACCAGACCACAGTTTTCCAGTCGTCTAGGATCCAACCGATATGGTCACGAGCCCAGGACAGGCGCTGCAGGCGATGACGTGCTGTCAGCAAAGCTACTCGCATCGCTCGTCTACTGTTGCAGTCCATTAACGGCAAATTTTCACTGCACTGTCCTAACCGTTACGTTCATCGCACGTCCTACAATGATTTCTGCTGTTGTTTGACGGAGTTTGTCAGCACTGACAACCGTTTTCTGGCATTATGTACGTGATGCTACGGCCATGTGTACACTACTGGCCATTAAAATTGCTGCACCACGAAGATGACGTGCTACAGACGCGAAATTTAACCGACAGGAAGAAGATGCTGTGATATGAAAATGATTAGCTTTTCTGAGCATTCACACAAGGTTGGCGCCGGTGGCGACACCTACAACTTGCTGACATCAGGAAAGTTTTCAACCGATTTCTCATACACAAACAGCAGTTGACCGGCGTTGCCTGGTGAAACGTTGTTGTGATGCCTCGTATAAAGAGGAGAAATTCGTACAATCACGTTTCACACTCTGATAATGGTCAGATTGTAGCCTATCGCGATTGCGGTTTATCGTATAGCGACATTGCTGCTCGTGTTGGTCGAGATCCAATGACTGTTAGCAGAATATGGAATCGGTGGGTTCAGGAGGGTAACACGGAACGCCGTGCTCGATCCCAACGGCCTCGTATCAATAGTAGCCGAGATGGCAGGCATCTTTTCCGCATAGCTGTAACGGACCGTGCAGCCACGTCTCGATCGCTGAGTCAACAGATGGGGACGTTTGCAAGACAACTACTATCGGCACCAACAGTTCGACGACGTTTGCAGCAGCATGGACTATCAGCTCGGAGACCATGGCTGCGGTTACCCTTGACGCTGTATCACAGACAGGAGCGCCTGCGATGGTGTGCTCAACGACGAACCTGGGTGCACGAATGACAAAACGTCATTTTTTCGGATGAATCCAGGTGCTGTTTAAAGCATCATGACGGTCGCATCCGGGTTTGGCGACATCACGTTGAACGCACATTGGAAGCGTGTACTCGTTACCGCCATACTGGCGTATCACCCGGCGTGATGGTGTGGGTGCCATTGGTTACACGTGTCCGTCACCTCTTGTCCGCATTGACGGCACTTTGAACAGTGGACGTTACATTTCAGATGTGGTACGACCCGTGGCTCTACCCTTCATTCGACCACTGCGAAACCCTACATTTCAGCAGGATAATACACGACCGCATGTTGCAGGTCCTGGATACATAAAATCTTCTACTGCTGCCATGGCGAGCACATTCTCCAAATCTCTTACCAACTGGAAACGTCTGGTCAATGGTGGCCGAGCAAATGGCTCTTCACAATACGCCAGTCACAACTGTTGATGAACTGTGGTATCGTGTTGATGCTGCATGGGCAGCTGTACGTGTACACGCCATCCAAGCTCTG
This sequence comes from Schistocerca americana, assembly GCF_021461395.2. Lineage (NCBI taxonomy): Eukaryota > Metazoa > Arthropoda > Insecta > Orthoptera > Acrididae > Schistocerca > Schistocerca americana. The sequence continues at coordinate 401,724,456 of NC_060124.1, read as the reverse complement.
TTTGACTCAATGCTCAGGCGTATCAAGGCCGTTAATACGGCCAGATGTGGTTGTTCTGGGTACTGATTTCTCAGGATCTATGCGTGAAAATGTAATGTCATGTCAGTTCCAGTATAATATATTTGTCCAAGAAATACCCGTTTATCATCAGCATTTCTTCTTGGTGTAGCAGTTTTGATGGCCAGTAGTGTAAGTGTGCGTATCGCTATCCCTTGACTTTTGTCACCTCACTGTACATTGAGCATAATTTCGGCTTATTTGTAGTGCAAGTAAAGTAAGAACTGAAACGAATAAAAAAAATGTTTTCAAATAGGGACTTGACACCATGGCCATGAATTACTGTTATGTACTCTTTCTACTGCGCCAATCAATTATGCGTCGCCAAACACGGACCAAAAATAATTTTTCTGAACACTGGACCACCTCGATCTTCCATTCATTTGTGGTCAAGCCTATAAATACGATACGACAAATTTGGGAGAAATCGGTGATCACTATAAGGCGCTGTTCGCTTGATACCATAAAACCGCTCCTGCCCCTTCTAACAGCCCTACCACAACAAAGGTCAAAAATTAATTATGATTGTAGTGTTGCTAACGCTGCTAAATATTGCATTTTCGGGCAACAACGAAGTTATATTAGGTGGCAGGTGTCATTAGAGCACAGTTAATAAAGTCATTTCTTGAAATAATGGATAAACTAGGTATTCACTTTTTCGTGTTTCCCACACTGGTCTCGTTGTGATCTCATGGCTCAATCGTCGAAAATCTAGGTAGTGATGATTCCAAGTTCGGATGCAAAGAGGCCTAGATGTTATTCTGCGATACTCAAAAGTTTTATAGATGTGTTTCATAAACCATTCTTAAAGATTTACTTTTGCAAGTTAGGACTATGGTGATGTAAAAAAGTAATCAGCACTCCGAACTTAAGTTACACTTATTTTTTATTACTTTTATTGCAATATCACGTAACTCGTTCTAAAACATCACCTCACAATATAAAGTATACTTGAAAATATCTTCCTCACTGTCAAAATTCACATTTCATAAACTGACTACTATTTGCGTCTTTTTAACATGATGACCAAATCTTGACTCTCTAATAACTGCTTATACGCCCAAAAATCAGAGTTACAAGTACGTCGAAGATCATAGTGACAAAAGAAAGAATACACATACGAATAATATCATTGCAATGTATACATATCGATGTATCGAAGTACCTCTACACTAATTAAGTCTAATCTGAATGTTCTCACAGAAATATGTTAACTATTTTACAGAAACACAGTAGAATATTATTGGTATCGAGAGGTCGAGGTGAGGTGCCGTAATGGTTACGTAATTCAAGTACCATTGCACCCTGAAGGCTTCCCCGCCTATTAATCCGCCAGAGTCCACGAGGGCCCTGCGCCCCTCGGCGTCTGAGTCACGCCGGCTGCGCCGCGCTGCACCACGCTGCATGCGTCGGCGGCTTGGGGCAGGCGCGGCGCGGCGCGGCGCGGCGCCAGATGCCGCTACGGCTTCGGCTCCGGCTACGGCGTGTCACTGGGTCGCCGGATCGATGTCGGCTGTTTTCGCCGCCAGCTGACGGCCCGCCCGCGCCGGCCGGGTGCGCGCGCACGCCGCCGCGGCACGCCGTCGCCGCGCCGGCAGCGGCGGCCTCACAGTGTCCGTCTGCCCGCGCCGAGCCCGATCGGTCCCTCCTCCTCCTGCCCGCCGCGGGCTGCTCGCACCGCCAAGACCGCCCCAGAGGCGTTCTCCCTCCCTTGTGTCTCCACCCGGAGTGTAATCGAACGGGCGATGGCCCGCTGCCGACTGATTTGTTCGATCGTCGAATGCGACCGCATGCGGACGTACTTCTTGTGGTGCTTACTGGTACACTGGATAGCCGTCTCATCGGTAGCAACTGGTGAGTAGTCTAGTGTCTCTCCTGGAGTGGATGACGTATGGGCGTCCTTTAGATAAGGTGGCCATATTTCTAGGAGTGGACGATGGGACCAATTTTATAACTACTCACTGCTCGGAAAGCGACGATGTCTATACTGTTTTTGTCCAATTGGTCCGTGATCGGGTGACGGCCCGTTGCCTAGTGACTATTTTCGATCGTCAAGGTCAACCACATGCGAAATTACTTCTTATATTGTCCTCTGTTCCAAGGGACAGCCGCCACATCGGCAGCAACTGGTGGATACTCCAGTGTCTCTCCAGGAGTGGCTGACACTGAGGAACCGATTTCAGACGCCCTGTAGATAAGACGACCATATTTTCGGCAGTGGATGCTCGAAATGCTGCAACGCTCTGTAATGCTCTACGTTATTGGTTCAAATGGTTCAAATAGCTCTGAGCACTGTGGGACTTAACATCTGAGAACTTAGATCTATTTAAACCTAACTAACCTAAGGGCATCACACACATCCATGCCCGAGGCGGGATTCGAATCTGCGACTGTAGCGGTCGTGCGGTTCCAGACTGTAGCGCCTAGAACTGCTCGGCCACCCCGGTCGGCGCTCTAGTTTATGAAAGTGGATAATGTACAGTAAGACAGTTTCTATTACTGGAAAGAGTAAGGGCCAAAAGAGGCGGTGTAGGCATTGCTCTCAGGGATACTCGACTGTAAAGTGTGGAACCTCTGAAACTTTTCTCTGCTTTGTAGCACAATGGAATTGTATAGACACATTTAACATGAGGTAGCGTAAAACACAACCATTCTTTCGGCCACAGGAACAACATTACAGTATTTACGTTCTAAATGGTTTCAAATGGCTCAGATCACTATGGGACTCAACTGCTGAGGTCATTAGTCCCCTAGAACTTAGAATTACTTAAACCTAACTAACCTAAGGACATCACACAAACTCATCCCGAGGCAGGATTCTAACCTGCGACCGTAGCGGTCTCGCGGTTCCAGACTGTAGCCCTGGAACTGCTTGGCCAATCCGGCCGGCTATTTACGTTCTAGCACCAATGTGTCTGTTGTGAGCAGTGATGCTTACAGCCTACATATTCTATTTAGAAACAAAGTGCATGTAAAATTGTTTACATGACTATGTACATTTGATTTAAGCAACTTGATGTTCTTTCTCCTCAATATTTATGTGTGTGCCAAATAAGTGGATAATGTAACAAACATCTAAAAAATAGGCATATTCATACTTACTGTAAAATTATAATACAGTTAAATCTTAAATATTAGTAGACAGGACACAACACTTGCTTAGATAACCTCGTAAGACTTTTAACACTCAGTTGTTCATGCGCCCAGACTTCTCTCATGAATGAATTGATTTCAGCAGTGTTTGCTTCCCTTTAAGTTTAACACGCCACAGAATTCAGAATTGAAAATGCAGTGCCGTTCGGGCATTTCGGGGACGGTTACAGTCCCAACAAACTGAATAAAGTACCCGTCATCTGTCCTGCACGTCTTACAATACTTCGACGAAATACGCATGAAAGCTTTAGGGCTACCGCTAAGCAAATCCAGCTCAGTAATACCATCTTCAGTGCAAGTGCTACCTAAGATCTCTAACTTGAACGTACGATGAAGAAGGCTCCTTAAACGCTTTTCATAGTATGGCACGTTAGTATGATACATTAGATATGCGCTATTGAAATAAAGTGTACATACTTTTACACTGCTAAAAATTATTTGCTAGAAAGACATATGTTGAAACTTCACACGAGCGAGAATTTGATTTCATTCCTAAAAACCAGAACATTTAAGCATCCAGCAGAATCGGATAGGAACAAGGGCATTGGACAAGAAAAATAGGAACTGACCTGGCCAAAATGGGACGTCTGGTCGCTGTACATTGTACAACCCACATTTTCATTGAACACTCACAAGGATGCATACGCACAACGGTTATACATGAATTGGGTAAATTTACATGCAACGAATGCTGCTCTGGTATACCGTGTGAGGCAGCTAAGAAAACCACGCTAAATACATCCAGAAAGAATAAATATACAGAGATGCGGTTTTCACCGAGTTAAAACGGACAATATAGGGAATTTCCTCCTGTTCGCGAGTAGATTTTATCGTTTATTCTTGCCGAATAATGACAGCGATTTTATTTTTTCTTATAGAACGATATACTTTTTCTGTGGAATTTGAAAGAAGCTTCTAATGGATAGTAAGCGACACAACGTGTGGGACTTATTAACCAGTACCCAGCTAATACCCAGCTAACAGAGCCGCAATCCACTGTTTGCCATCAGAAGAAGAGATTCCACAAACATCTGCGCTGTTATACCAAATGTAAAACGGACATGGAACACAGATACTGCCCGTGTGTTTACTGTCACGGCTGTCACACCAAGTGCTCAGGATGTTGACTCTGAGCACTGATACACGCTACAAAGTGATTCTGGAGACACAGTGCTGCCCGTTGAATTTCTTTTGGAGTTATTGGCAGCATAGCCCGTCTTATCCACTGATCAGCCAGAGCATATGACCATCGACCTAATATCGATACAAACCCGTCCAGGTAATAACGGCGTCACCCGGCGAGGAATGATTGCTTGTCAGACACACGCATGGTACATGTAGTACCAGTGGTGTCCGTGTGTATAATGGGCAAAGCGCGATCTGTCTAAGTTTGACCGAGGGCAGATTTTGATGGCCCGGAGGCTCCTCACGACGATTTCAGAAGCTGCACGACTTTTCGGGTATTCGAGGAGCGCTGTGGTGAGTGTCTTCAACACATGGAGAAACAAAGGTGAATCTATTTCTGGAGCCGGCCGCGGTGGTCTCGCGGTTCTAGGCGCGCAGTCCGGAGCCGTGCGACTGCTACGGTCGCAGGTTCGAATCCTGCCTCGGGCATGGATGTGTGTGATGTCCTTAGGTTAGTTAGGTTTAAGTAGTTCTAAGTTCTAGGGGACTGATAACCACAGCAGTTGAGTGCCATAGTGCTCAGAGTCATTTGAACCATTTCTGGACATCGTTGGGTTGGGCGGCCGCCACTCATTACAGATGTCGAACGTCGTAGTTTGGGTGGACGAATAAAACAGGACAGGGGGCGAACTGTGTCTGAACACACAGTGCACTGAACACTCCAAACGGTAAGCCTCCGCAACCGACGACCCATGTGCGTGCCAGAGTTAACTCCACCACATCGGCAACTACGACTGAAATGGACACGTGACCATCGGCACTGGACGTTGGTACAGTGGCAAAGGATTTCACGGGTCTGATGAATCCCGACACATTCTTCATCATGGCGATGGGAGAGCGCGAATCCGTCGTCTTTCAGGGGAAGAGCTGTTTAATACCTGTACTGCGAGCGGGGGACAGGTTGGCGGCCGCTCCGTTATGCTGTACGGAACATTCAGATGGACATCCTTGGGTGCAATGGAACTCGTGTAAGGCACTGTGACGTCCAAGGAGTATCGTACACTTGTTACAGGCCTTGTACACTCCTTCATGACGATCATGTTTCTCGATGACAGTGGCATTTTTCACCAAGATCCGTTGCCATGTCACCGAGCGAGGTGGCGCAGTGGTTAGCACACTGGACTCACATTCGGGAGGACGACGGTTCAATCCCGTCTCCGGCCATCCTGATTTAGGTTTTGCGCGATTTCCCTAAAATCGTTTCAGGCAAATGCCGGGATGGTTCCTTTGAAAGGGCACGGCCGATTTCCTTTCCAATCCTTCCCTAACCCGAGCTTGCGCTCCGTCTCTAATGACCTCGTTGTCGACGGGACGTTAAACACCAACCACCACCACCACCGTTGCCATGTCACAAGGTCAGAAGTGTGATGGAGTGGTTTGAGGAACACAGTGGCGAGTTTCAGTTGGTGCGCTGGCCCCCAACTCGCCAGATATGAACCCATGGATGTGATTGAACATGGCGTCAGAGCTCATCGCCCCTCTCCCCGAAATTTACCGGGATTGGGTGAAGTGTGTGCAGATGTGGTGCAAACTCCCTCCAGCGACCTACCAAGGGCTCATTGTTTCCATGCCAAGAAGCGTCGCCGCTGTTATCCGTGCCAAAGATGGTCATACCAGCTACTAGGTAGATGGTCATAATATGCTGGCTGATCTTTCTAAGGCAATTCATGCCTTTAGGAGTCGTCGGCGTTTCCTAACAGACCTCTTGTTTTAATTTTCGCCACAGATAAAAGAATAGTATTGTTAAGGTTGGTGAATGTGCAGATCATTTTACGTTTCCCAAACGACCTTTCCAGTGCTCTCCAAATGTTCGGTTAAGAGTGTCTGTTATTACATATGTGGAATGCGTAGACGACCTTCACGTTTGTACTACACTGTTTTCGTTACGTCCACTGGGATGTTTTCCAGTAACAGCGGCAGCAATACATCATAGTACCTCGAGATATGAGGCGTGTTTTTTTAAGTAAGTACCGTTTTGAAATTAAAAAAAGACTTGCTAAGATATCTCAATAACTTTATTTGTACTTGAAAGGCTGTACCTCAATCTACTTTTCTACATAATTTCCATCAATTTTGAGGCACTTGTCATAGCGTTGTACCAGTTTTTGAATACCCTCCTCATAGACGCCTGCCGCCTGACTTGTTAATCACTGCATCATCACTGTTTTGACTTCGTCATCGTCTTAAAGACGCTGACCACCTAGGTGTTTCTTCAAGTGCAGGAACAGATGGTAGTCACTGGGCGCAAGGTCGGGGCTGTACGGAGGATGATCAAGAGTTTCCCATCGAAAAGATGTGATGAGATCTTTGGTCTGATTCGCCACGTGCGGACGGGCATTGTCTTGCTGCAAAACGATGCCCTTGCTCAACTTCCATGGACTGTTGCTTTGCTTCTGGTGTGACGTAGGCCACCCACGTTCCATCGCCCGTAACAATTTGGCTTAAGAAATCATCACCGTCGTTGTGGTACCGCTCAAGGAAAGTCAGTGCACTGTCCAAACGTTTGCTTTTGTGCACATCCGCGAACATTTCCGGTACCCAACGTGCGCACAATTTTCGGTAATTCAAGTGCTCGATCACAATGCCATCCAAAACACTACGAGAAACATTAGGAAAGTCATCCCGTAAGGAGGAAATCGTAAAGCGTCTGTTTTCTCTCACCTTATTGTCCACTTCCTGCACCAAACTTTCATTAACGAACGAAGGACGCCCACTCCGTTGTTCATCATGCACATTGTGAGGCTGTCTTTAAATGCTCTCACCCACTTTCTTACCATTCCATCACTCATAATGTTTTCTCCGTAAACGGCACGGATCTCACGATGAATATCGATCGCTTTTAGGCCTCTACCACTAAGAAATCTTATAAAAGCCCGTACTTCGCAGTCGGCGGGACTCGCGATTATGGGAGGCAACTTAAACACTCAGTGCACAACGTAAACAAGAAAGAATCAGTCTGTAATGGCGTCAGTGCGTAGATTAAGGTACAGGCTTTCATGTGAAAATAAAATTAATGAGATATATTAGCACGTCTTTTTTTAATTTCAAAACGGTACTCACTTAAAAAACACGCCTCGTACTTGAGTGTAGACTTCCGTCAATGGAAAGGGGACAAGGGGACTAATGATGCGCTTCTTGAAAAACACACACCAACCGTTGATAGACCACGAGCATTGTTTTTGTCCATTACTTGAGTCAACGTTAATTTCCTACTGCCCACGGATTGGTTTGTTTGGGGGAGGAAACCAGACAGCGAGGTCATCGGTCTCATCGGATTATGGAAGGACGGGGAAGGAAGTTGGCCGTGCCCTTCCAAAGTAACCATCCCGGCATTTGCCTGGAGCGATCTAGGGAAATCACGCAAAACCTAATTCAGAATGGCTAGACGCGGTATTGAACCGTCGTCCTCCAGAATGCTACTGCTCATGGTTTGTAAACGATGTTTCCTCTTCAAACAAATTTTTTCGTAGATACGCCTCATCATTTTATACTTTCCGTATATAACATTCGAAGAATCGTATAGCTGCAGCGAAATGCGAAGAGAATAGAATACAATGGCGTGCAGTGTTCGCGGAACACTCGTCTGGTCGAACCCTCCCGTACTTCTAAGATGCCTTTTGTAGACATTTTCTTTTCATAAGTTCCTTTTGATTTTTTTAATGTTTGCAAAGACAGGTGGTGAGTGCTCGGCACGATCTAAATACTTTTCAGGATGCAACCGAACCGCTGCTCTAATAGTTTTCCGACACTCGCCATAAACGATGCTCACTTTTTCGACTGTCATGTAAATTGTGAATGCCTCAGTAGCCTTACGGGTGAGTTATCTGGCTGCTACGACGGCAGAACACAGCTCATGGGCTTCAAGCGCACAGGTGAACACATGGAGCATACCTGAGCCACCTTTGTGCTTACATTTGGTATAATAGTGCAAAAGTTTGTGCAACCTCTTCTCATGACAAGGAGACAGTGGTATTATCTTGATACTATGTGATCAACTCCCACACATGTAACGTTGTTTCTTAACTTGACACGGGCGTTATCCCACGCACTTAAGCCGCATGAGTCTGAGACAGACTCCTGCATATGCATGCAAGGAAGAAGGTTCCCCAGAACACACTGTCTTCTTCTGCCAGCAATACGCGAACAGTAGATACATACTATGGTTAGACCTCAAAGAAAATAAGAAAAGAAGAACAATGAGTACAACTAAATGTATTAAGAAACAGTATTTCAAAAACAACACATGAAGAGTAGCTGTGGACACTACTTAACAGACATGCCTACATGCAACGTAACAACAATCTCCAGAGGATAGACAGTGACAGCGAAAACAGGAGGCGGAGGAAGACGAGAATGGCCAGTAAACAAGACAGCTAGAATTAAGACTCAGACATAACATGCCAAAATGCACTGACTAACCGAATATATCAGTCAAATAATAGTTAAGGATAGCGAATACTAGAGAAAATGTAGTGCAAGGTACTGGCGGTCTAGCCAGGAAAGCTCCCAGTGCTGTACACAGAGGAGTACCTAATGCTAATGCATAGGTTTAACTATACCATTTCTCTACTGCTAACTAAATTTTCTTGTTGTGACTGTCGATCAACACCTAGAAGAGCACATTCCGAGGTATTCACTGACATCACAATAGATGATGGCACTAACAAATCTCTCTTCTTTCCTCTTTTGTCCTCTTTCTTAAAATAAAATTTTATTTATAGTTAAAACTCAAATTTTTCTTATTTAAAAAAATTATAAACCTTTGTCAAATACTGCAGATAAAAACAAAACAAAAAAAACTAAAAAAAAAGGAAACCCAAAACTGTAAGATGTATGACCTCTTTTAAAAGATCAGGTAACAACTCTTCAGATTTTCAATAAACAAATAAATAAATAAATAAATCCTCCGTACGAGCCCTAATTTATTCGTAGCCGTTACGCGAAATTTACATTTCTGGCAGAAGACTTGTTCTTCAGTCGGCCTTAAATGCCAGTTCTCTACATTCTCTCAATTTTGTTTCGCAAGAAGAACGTCATGTAGTCTCTAACATTCCCATTTCAGTACATGAAGCGTATCCGTAATACTGCGTCATGATCAAGCTTACCCTTAAGAAACGTAGCGGCTCGTCTCTAAGTTGCTTCGATGTCTTCTTTTGATCGGAGTTGGTGGCGATAGCATGCAGTCGTACAGTAGCCAACAACAGGTTACACTAACGTGCCTAAATTTTGCCAATAAACCGAAATCGACCATTCGTCATCCCTACTACCGTCAATACGTGCTCCTTCCATTTCGTATCTCTTCACAACGTTGCGCCTTGATGTTTAATCGACGTGACTGTCAGGCAGCACCCTACTGCTGGTGTATTCAAACAATACGAGGTTGTTTTCCAACTTATCTGCATTAAATTAAATTTTTCTACTTTTGGAGCAATCAGACATTCATCACGCCAACTATAAATTTTGTCTGAATCATCTTGTATCCTCGGGCAGTTAATAAACAACATCCAACCGTACATCTCAGCAAATAGCCACAGATTACTACTCACTCTGTACTTCAAATCAGCCGGCTGCTGTGGCCGAGCGGTTCTAGGCGCTTCGGTCCGAAACCACGCGGCTGCTATGGTCGCAGGTTCGAATCCTGCCTCGGGCATGAATGTGTGTGATGTCCGAAGGTTAATTAGGTTTAAGTAGTTCTAAGTCTAGGGGACTGATGACCTCAGATGTTAAGTCCCATAGTGCTTAGAGCCATTTGAACTTTAAATCATATATGTATATAGCGAATAAAAGCGGTCCCGTCACACTTTCTCATGTCAATCCTTATGATGCCCTGGTCTCTCATGAGCTCTCACCGGTCAAGGACAACATACTGGGATCTGTTATCGAAGAAGTATTCGAGCCACGAACTAGTAACCCGTAACATACGCTCGTAACTACGCTAAGAGTCTGCCGCAGGGAACTGTGTGAAACGCTTTCCGGAAATCTAGGAATGTGGAATCTGCCTGTTGCCGTTCATCCATGATTCTTAGGATATTTTGTAAGAAAAGCGCAATCTGGGTTTCGCACGAGCGATGCTCTTTAAATCCTTGCTGGTTAGTGGACAAAAGCTTTTCTGTTTCTAGAAAATTTGTTATATCCGAACTCAGAATCTGTTGAAGACATCGTTCTGTAATTTTGCAGGTCCATTCTTTTACCCTTCTTAGATACAGGACTCATCTGCACATTTTTCCAGTCTGTCGGGACTTCGTGCTGGACCAGGAATTCGCGACAAGTACAAGCTAAGTAAGTGGCCGATGCTGCACAGCACTCTCTGTAAAACACAGTTGGGATTCCTTCCGGACCTTTTTTGTTTTCAACTTGTTCAGTTGCTTCTCTACGCCGGTTATACCCACCATCTTGTCCTCTATACGGGAGTCAAACGACGGCATCTTTCGATTTTCTTCCTGAGTGAATAACTTCTTAAAAGTGAAATTTAAAACTTCAGCTTCCCTTTTGCTGACTTCTGTGGCCACACCAGACTATTCAACGAGTCACTTGATAGAAGCCTTCGACCAGCATAGCGATTTTGGAGCACCAGAATTTTCTCAGATTCTCACCGAGATTCTTTGCTAATGTGCGACGATGGAAGTATGCTTCTTTCGTAGATCTTTTAACAGAAGCACGAATTTCTACTAACTTCAGCCTGCCTGCATAAGCGCATTCTTTTTTGAACAAAGGGAGCAGCTGTTTGCTTCTTCAGCATTTTGGGATTTTGTTATTAAACCTTGGTGGATCTTTTACGTCCTCAGTCCACTTACTCAACGCGTATATCTCCGCAGCACGATTTACAATACTTTCAAACTTTGACCGTAATTGCCCTGCGTCCGTCATACTGAAACTAAATGTCCATTCGTTGTCTAAGTGTGATGCTAATAACCGTTTATCTGCCCTTTCTAGCAAAAGTACATTGCTAGCCTTCTTGATACATTCGTTGACTTTAGAAACCATCACTGCTATTATGATGTCATTAACATTAATCCCTGTTCTGTACTAGCATCATTCAAAAGGCCAGTACTATTTGTAGCTAGAAGATCTAAAATATTTTCATTGCGTGTCGGCTGCCGAACTAGCTGCTCAAGACAGATTTCGGAAAACGTGTTCAAAAATATTTCACAAGATTGTCTGTCCGTGAAACCTGCAATGTATCCACGGACGTCTTAGTACCTACTTTGTAGGTTAAAGACGTATCCAACTACTATTGCAATTGCATGATCTGAGTATTTCCGCGCCACTGAGGTTATAGCTGCTTTGCACGATTTCCAAAACTTTCACGGTGGAATCGGGTAGCTGGCAAAAACAGCCAACAATTATTACCTTGAGCTTAATTACATCTGTCACTAGCGTCCAGACAACTTCACAGTTACACTCAATTTCGACCTCGACAGAAATATTGTTTTTGTAGAGTACAAGAACACTTCCGCTCCTGTGGCGTCTAATCTGTCTTTCCAATGCACGTTACACGACCCGCTAAATATCTCAGAAATTTTGGTGCTGAGTATAATTTGAGCGCGACAACTTTCGTGAAGCGCAGTAAATTCATGACCTTTGAGACGAATACTTCAGCAATTTGCTGTTAAAATTTTGACAATCGAAGTGTCTACACTTTTTACGCACTCTACGTTTTCTCTCTGCGTATCCATTGGCGAGTGTTCATAAAGTGACGTCAAACTACCGCATAGCCTAATAAACCGCCATATGCGCAATATAAGGACACTGTTACCTGTGCAGTCGCTTCTCTTGTGTATTGTACCGCTGACCTATAAATGGGAGCCCTAAAATTCTTGTTCTTCTTCGTGCGGTAGCGTTCTCGCTTCCCGCGCCCGGGTTCCCGGGTTCGATTCCCGGCGGGGTCAGGGATTTTCTCTGCCTCGTGATGACTGGGTGTTGTGTGATGTCCTTAGGTTAGTTAGGTTTAAGTAGTTCTCAGTTCTAGGGGACTGATGACCATAGATGTTAAGTCCCATAGTGCTCAGAGCCATTTGAACCATTTGAACCTAAAATTCTTCACCTCACAAAGCAGATCCAGTTTTGTCTTTATTTTTTTCAGAAGTTTTACCATCTCCGGTTGCTGAACTTGCAGTTTTCATCTCATAATGATAATTTTAATTCAGTCTTTGTTGCAATAACAGGTCTTTTGGAGTCTTGTCCTTACTACCACTCTTGTGGGGCTTCCTCATTCCCTGACATTAAGTTATGTCGGTTCTTCTATTATAACGGGTCTTCTATTATTGCTCACGGAACTTTGATTTTATGCCAGCACTCTCTGTTTTCTGTGCCTGTATTCTCCAAGTCTTGTGGTTTGTATCAGTGTTTCTATTTTTTCTAAAATATTTCTGGTGTATTTATTTCATTTGGTCCCATAGCGTTTCCACCTCGAGTTCTTGTACGTGTCTATAGATCGTGACCATCTTGGGGGCTTTAAGAGTAATCTTAAACATCAGTTTTGCAATAGCCCAACTTGAAGCACTTTGACGTTAGTGTTTCTTATGGACCCTACGTTGAAGTGTCGTATAGTATTTCTGATAATATTGCTTCTTTTTATAGTCTTAAACTGGTGCCAATATTCGTTCGTATTTCTGGAACGTAGTTGGTACAACTTATGTGTTAGTCTTTGATTTGAGCGTGTGGTTCAAATAACAGTGTTCTGTATCGAATTGTCCCAGGCATCATATGTATTCCATCCAGTTAATTTCAGCCGCATCTCTTTTCGTATATGAAAATATGTGTCATCAGTTAAAACTATGTCCACCGGGAAGCGATCTCGAATACCTCTCTCTCACGGAAACTGCGCTACCAGTTTGCATCCTTGTACGCCTCGTGGACGGACTCATTGGTTATACGTGTCGTTTCCCCATTCACCCACCCCACTATGCTTTTGGTGCTTTCAAAATTCGACGTTAGACGGTTTCTGAACAAGGTTGTAATATCTCAAAAGTGTGACATGCTTCAAGTAAAACGATGCGAATGTTCAATTATTAATAGCTCATAAACTGTAACTGTAATTTCCGTTTCGAACTGTATGATAACATAATTCAGTCGGTCAAACACGCGTATACATTTTTCATTTAAACAGCTTCTTCTTCGTTTTACAATTAGTGGTAATCAGGTCTAGTATGGGAGTCCGCTGTACTGAAGCTTTGGCCAAATTTATCTGATTTTAATTGCGTTTTAGGATTATGGAATATATAGTGTACTGTAATGTGTTTTCAGGATGGCGAAGTACAAAGGTTAACGAGATGACAGCCAAACGCAGTTGCTCTGACTAAATCAGTGATCTGTGTGCGTCTTTATGTTTCGTTGCTATAAAAGACATAATACTTGGCTGCAATAAATCCCTATTCAAACATAGAGAGAACGAATTAACCACATACACTATAATGTCTAATATACTACTATGAAACAAGTATCCCTAATGCCACTTCAATTAGAAATGATGCATTACTATAACAAAATGACCTCGCACCTGCATTGTATATCTGAACAAAATAATTCTGCAGAATCACATAACACCTGTAACTCTACTAGCTAATTATATAGGGTAATTGGCGTATAAATGCATATATTTTTATTTGTGACTTAGCACAGTGTATTGGACAACATTACATCAGTACTTACTTTATTTTCAGACTAATAATTACAGCTAATAGGAATAATAAGTTTTTAGGTTGTACAGTACCTCCAAGTACATGTGCCAAAAACAGGCCATTAATACTTCATCTCCCTGGGCCAACATGTCACGTATTGAAGTGTGGACGCATAATCCCAAAACGTGTAGTCAATACTGACAGGCTTAGTCCTCTTGTGGCGCTGTTACAACCGTGCAGAAAACATTAGGCAGCAAATTTTGTGACGTGTTTGTGGGAAGACTGTTAGAAGCAGGATAAAAATACAAACATGTCAAGTGGGTACATAAACTACTGGCCATTAAAAATTCTACACCACGAAGATGACGTGCTACAGACACGAAATTTAACCGACAGTAAGAAGATGCTGTCATATGCCAATGATTAGCTTTTCAGAGCATTCACACAAGGTTGGCGCCGGTGGTGACACCTACAACGTGCTGACATCAGGAAAGTTACCAACCGATTTCTTATACACAAACAGCAGTTGACCAGCGTAGCCTGGTGAAACGTTGTTGTGATGCCTCGTGTAAGGAGGAGAAATGCGTACCATCACGTTTCCGACTTTGATAAAGCTCGGATTGTAGCCTATCGCGATTGCGGTTTATCGTATCGCGACATTGGTGCTCCCGTTGGTCGAGATCTAATGACTGTTAGTAGAATATGGAATCGGTGGGTTCAGGAGGGTAATACGGAACGCCGTGCTCGATCGCAACGGCCTCGTATCATTAGCAGTCGAGATGACAGCCATCTTATCCGCATGGCTGTAACGAATCGTGCAGCCACGTCTCGATCCCTGAGTCAACAGATGGGCACGTTTGCAAGACAACAACCATCTGCACGAAGAGTTCGACGACGTTTGCAGGAGCATGGACTATCAGCCCGGAGACCATGGCTGCGGTTACCCTTGACGCTGCATCACAGACAGGAGCGCCTGCGATGGTGTACTCAACGACGATCCTGGATGCACGAATGGCAAAACGTCTTTTTTTCGGATGAATCCAGGTTCTGTTTACAGCATCATGATGGTCGCACATTGTAAGCGTGTATTCGTCTTCGCCATACTGGCGTATCACCCGGCGTGATGTTATGGGGTGCCATTGTTTACATGTCTCGGTCCCCTCTTGTTCGCATTGACGGCACTTTGAACAGTGGACGTTACATTTCAGATGTGTTACGACCGTGGCTCTACCCTTCATTCGATCCCTGCGCAACCCTACATTTCAGCAGGATAATGCACGACCGCATGTTGCAGGTCCTGTACGGGCCTTTCTGCATACAGAAAATGTTCGACTGCTGCCCTAGGCAGCACATTCTCCAGATCTCTCACGAATTGAAAACGTCTGGTCAATGGTGGCCGAACAACTGGCTCTTAACAATACGCCACTCACTACTCGTGATGGACTGTGGTATCGTGTTAAAGCTGAATGGGGAGCTGTATCTGCACACGCCATCCAAGCTCAGTTTGACTCAATGCCCGGACGCATCAAGGCCGTTATTACGGCTAGAGGTGGTTGTTCTGGGTACTGATTTTTCATATCTATGCACCCAAATTGCGTGAAAATATAATCAGATGTCAGTTCTAGTATATTATATTCATCCAATGAATACCTGTTTATCATCTGCATTTCTTCTTGGTGTAGCAATTTTAATGGCCAATAGTGTATTAATGTACCAATGATCACAATATCTGTCCTTATATCCCTAATACTCTGTAGATATCTGGAAGATATTTTTGCTAACGTTATCCAAGGAGGTATAGTACCAATAGAAACACAGAAACTGTTAGTATCAACAACTCGCTCGGATAATCAGACAGTTTTTCTCAGACACATGTTGAAAGGCTTACAGGATAAATACTCCATATGCACACTGTGAGAATACGCACAGAGTCTGTATGGTTTTCAGCACCATCAACACCATTAATGAAGATAAAAGTGACGTGTTCATAGCAAGTATGTGTCGAATCTAGGATGGCCAATGTAAGGGCGAAACTGTCGAAGGAGGAGAAGATAATGAGAGTAATAAGGGCATTAGATAAGTTAAGTGCAATGAACAATGGTCACTGGGTGTGATGTTTAAGTCTAGCATAGCATGTAAAACATAGCATTGTTGTTCGTACGTTTTCTGTTGTCCGTGATTACTGCTATAACTAGGGTGTAGTCTTTGTTTCAGTTTTTCACACCAGTGGAGAAATGTTATAGTACTCGAGGAGGAGTGAAATCCCGTAATCCTCGAAAGCAGGGAATTCGAACCTACTTACCAATATGAAACGAAACTGAATTGTCAGAGTTGTTAACCAAAGGTATGAGAATGTGGGTAGGCAGAAAAGTCATGAAGCGAAAACTCGAGGAAGGGCTTGGATGTGGTAACTGTTTTTGTTGCTTACCTTAGTCCAGTATTCCTCGTAGTTCTAAAACAAATTTTCGTTATCTACACTTCTGAATTCCCACCAGGAGAGTATGTTTCCCTTTAGCTCCTTATTTATTTGTGATCTTCGTCTTAAGTCCGTTGTCAAATCATAAGGGGCCGGGGAACGCGAAAATACAAAAGTAAATTCTGTGTCTCTCAAACCACAATGTCAGACGCACAACACACACACACACACACACACACACACACACACACACACACACACACAACTACACATACAAGCACTTGGGCTGAAATATTTATCTGTTTCCCCGTCGGCGCTTTTCTAATTTGCTGCAACCACCATAAATGATATCGTGTAAGTATTTAATTAACTGTAGGTTAATTTACACGCCAGTACCTCAAATGGACCTCCATTTAGTGGCGACATGTGGCCTTTCCAGATGACTCAGGTTTTATGTTCCATTGGACAAATGGCAGTTGGCGTGCACGGCGTGAAATGCCGGAGAGCAAACAGTCTGCAACAATCGTCGGAAAGGTCCAAGTCGTAGGAGGGAGCGGTATGATCTGGAAAATGTTTTCGTGGCATTCAATGGGTGGACTCGTCTCACCGTAGGGCCCAATGGATCAGACGAAGTGTGAATCTAACCTCGGAGGAAAACGTTCAGTTTTGAAACTCCCTGGATAATTAAAACTGTGTGCCGGACCGAGACTCGAACTCGGGACCTTTGCCTTTCGCGGGCAAGTGCTCTACCGACTGAGCTACCCAAGCACGACTCACGACCCGTCCTCACAGCTTTAATTCCGCTCGTAGCTCGTCTCCTACCTTCCAAACTTCACAGAAGCTCTTCTGCTCATTCTAGAAACACCCCCCAGGCTGTGGCTAAGCCATGTCTCCGCAATATCCTTTCTTCCAGGAGTGCTAGTTCTGCAAGGTTCGCAGGAGAGCTTCTGTGAAGTTTGGAAGGTAGGAGACGAGGTACTGGCGGAATTAAAGCTGTGGGGACGGGGCGTGAGTCGCGCTTGGGTAGCTCAGTCGGTAGAGCACTTGCCCGCGAAAGGCAAAGGTCCCGAGTTCGAGTCTCGGTCCGCCACACAGTTTTAACCTGCCAAGGAGTTTCATATCAGCGCACACTCCGCTGTAGAGTGAAAATTTCATTCTACGTTCAGTTTGCTTTCCTCGCCACGATGATATCTAGCAGTAGGAGAATGCAACATGTTACATAGCTTGTAGCGTACCGTTCGAAGAGGACCAGGACGAGTTAACAGTACTCCTGTGGCAACCAAACTTCGCAGACTAAATCGAGAATGTGTGGTATCTTCTCGGTTGCTCTCTTCACGCCATGGATCTTTGACCGAAAAACATAGCGCAGCTTGTCACGACATGGGAGTCGGCATGACTCCACATCCCTGTCGCTACCTTCCAGATCCTGACTGACACTCTTCCAGCACATCTCGAACCGGTCCATGCTGCAAAAAGTGGTTACTCATGTTCCCGACAGGTGGCCACATTAAAGTGATTGGACAGTGTACACCACTGGCCATTAAAATTGCTACACCAGGAGAAATGCAGATGATAAACGGGTAGTCATTGGACAAATATATCATACTATAACTGACATGTGATTACATTTTGACACAATTTGTGTGCATAAATCCCGATAAATCAGTACCCAGAACAACCGTAATGACGGCCTTGATACGCCTGGGCACTGAGTCAAACTGAGCTTGGATGGCGTGTACAGGTACAGCTCCCTATGCAGCAAGCTTGGAGAAGTTTAACGAATGTTGTATACCATTTGCTCGTCCAGAACAAGTAGCTGATTACATGAAAATAGTGAAAGAGTAGTGACTGGCGTATTGTGACGAGCCAGTTGCTCGGCCACCATTGACCAGACGTTTCAGTTGGTGAGAGATCTGGAGAATGCGCTGGCCAGGCCAGCAGTCAAACATTTTCTGTATCCAGAAAGGCCCGTACAGAACCTGCAACACGCGGTCGTGCATTATCCTGCTGAAATGTAGGGTTTCGCAGGAATCGAATGGAGGGTAGAGCCAAGGGTCGTATCACATCTGAAATGTGACGTCCACTGTTCAGAGTACCGCCAATGCGAACAAGAGTAGACCGAAACGTGTGACCAGTGGCACCCCATACCACCACGCCGGGTGATACGCCAGTATGGCGATGACGAATACAAGCTTCCAACGTGCGTTCACCGAGATGTCGCCAAACACGGATGCGACCATCATGATGCCGTAAACAGAACCTGGATTATTCCGAAAAAATGACGTTTTGGCATTCGTGCACCCAGGTTCGTCGTTGAGTACGCTATCGCTCCTGTCTATGATGCAGCGTCAAGGGTAACCGCAGCCATGGTCTCCGAGCTGATAGTCCATGTTGCTGCAAACGTCGTCGAACTCTTCGTGCAGATGGTTGTTGTCGTACAAACGTCCCCATCTGTTGACTCAGGGATCAAGACGTGGCTGCACGATCCATTACAGCTCTGCTGCTAGTGATACGAGGCCGTTGGGGTCCAGCACGGCGTTCCATATTACCCTCCACCGATTGCATATTCTGCTGACAGTCATTGGATATTGACCAACGCTAGCAGCAGTGTCACGATACGATGAACCGCAATCGCGATAGGCTACAATCCGAGCTTTATCAAAGTCGGAAACGTGATGGTACGCATTTCTCCTCATTACACGAGGCATCACAACAACGTTTCACCAGGCAACGCCGGTAAACTGCTGTTTGTGTATGAGAAATCGGCTGGAAACTTTCCTGATGTCAACAATTTGTAGGTGTCGCCATCGGCGCCAACCTTGTGTGAATGCTCTGAAAAGCTAATCATTTGTATATCACAGCACCTTCTTGCTGTCGGTTAAATTTCACGTCTGTAGCACGTCATCTTATAGGTGTAGCAATTTTAATGGCCAGTGGTGTATTTCTGCCTCTGAGAGACAGACCTATTTTCCATATGACGAAAGACCTGAGGAGATACCTAAGCTGACGTGGACAACCGGGCAGCTGGAGGAGGATTGCATAGAACAGTACAGAGCAGAGAACGTCTGTCATTACGTCGTGTAGCCCCCTAAGCCGAATGCTTACCTGGAGATCGCCCATATACGGTAGGGCTTTTAAAACGAAGCGACGTTAATGGCCGATATGTCCTTTTCAGGCGGCGGCCTCTGCGAGCGCCACCGGCTGGAGCCCCACATTAGCCCGCGGATCAGGAGGGAGTCCGCGCGCTGACGCAGCTAATATCGGGGCGGGACTTGACGCGAGCTTCGCAGGTGCCACCGGAGGAGTGACGCAGTAACAGCGCTCTGATGATTTATTAACAGCAATATTCCCCGGGCGCCGATACATCGCTGCCCGCAGCCAGCCACTGTGCGCCCCTGAACGGCAGCCCCTGCAGTGTGCGGCCAGGATAAATTACAGTCCGCGATGTGCGCAAAAAGCACCTATTTCGACTGCGCCCATAAATCTGTTAAAAACGAGGGGAAAGTTACGGCCGTCGGGAATATCTGCAGCGAACCTCATAACGGCAGGATAAAACACACGTGGGGGCGGAATCAATCACACTGCGCAAGTCATGGTGCCGCTCGTCTGCTATGAAAATCGGAGGCAGTCCGTCTCCGATTAGATGAATTGGAGTTTCCTTTCCAATTAACGAGATAAATAAACGGCCCGATCATGCAACAGAAACAACGCGATGTCAGCAAATCGTCGAATACATGTGATGGTATCTCAGGAAAAAATGTGATGGGAGGTATATTTAGTCTGTCGTCAATACGAGTGTATATGTGTCTGGTAGAGACAATTAAACGAGGGCTATTCAGAAAGTACAGATCGGCCGTGAAACAGAAACCATAGTGAAAATCCGATTAAGATTGGCACAGGTGTGTTGGACAGTGTATCTAGTGCGCCTGTTCATCACGACACCTCGTACTTTTCAGTTCTCAGCCCACAGTGAGCACATAAAAATTCCTGTTAAATGTGTCCCAGCAAGTATGGGCTCCCACTGTGAGGTTTCGCCTAATGTGATGCAACCCCACATAACATACCTGTCATGATTTCTTTGCTCAAACAAAAAAAAAAAAAAAAAAATGGCTCTGAGTACTATGGGACTTAACAGCTGAGATCATCAGTCCCCTAGAACTTAGAACTACTTAAACCTAACTAACCTAAGGACATCACACACATCCATGCCCGAGGCAGGATTCGAACCTGCGACGGTAGCGGTCACGCGGTTCCAGACTGAAGCGCCTAGAACCACACGGCCACTCCGGCCGACATTTCGTTGCTCATGTCACTCTCTGTCGCATACTGCAGGACAATCAGGACGCCCCTGCAACGTTTTCAATGGGAAGTGTTTGATCACCTACCATACAACCTGCACTAGGATCCCTCTGATTTCCACCTCTGCTCTTCTGTGAAGAGAACATTTTGCCACAGACAATGAGTTGCGTACCAGCGTACAGAAATGGCGGAAAGCACAACTGGCTGCCTTACATGACTAGGGTATTGAGAAGTTGGTAAAAGAATACGAGAAATGACGAACCGGAGCGGCGACTATGTAGAGCTGGAAGGTGTAGCATATTGTTTCTATCAAAACAACTCTGATTTTCTGTGTGGTTTCTTCCATTTCGAGACCGATTGGACCCTACTTTCCAAATGCCTCGTATTTGCCGTTGGCTGAATGTTCGGTTATACGTTGTAAGCGTCCTACAGTATCAGTTCCTGCGTCATATCGATAGTAACTAGTGTGGAAGTTTTAAAGGCCGTAAGTGCCAATTTTATTAAATACGATTTACTGCCGAACAGGTGATGAATGTGTTGGGGCCTCTTTCCTGAAAAAAGCGCTATGTCATCTTCTTGCAGGAAGTAGCTGATATTATTCTTGGTGTATGTCCATGCTGTTTGGAAGTTGTAGTTATATGTATCAGCCTCCAAGCTTGTGAAGTTATGCTCTTTCTCTCGTTTCCGCTCAGCACGCCTAGAAAGGATTTACGTCGTGTCTCTGCTAGTAATACTGATACGCTTTCGAAATCTAGAAGAGAGATTACGAGCCGCATAAAACAACAACACAGTTAAAGAAGGTGGTGAAAGTTATTATACCTATACAAATACTGAGAAGCCAGAAAGTGAATTACCATCTTCTGAAGTAAGTATGCATATAGGCTAATATTATCTCATATATCTTAAATTACTTAATTACACTCCAAATCAATCAATTACATACTAAATGTTAACATTTTTTGTCACTCCTTAGAAATTGAATTCGAAAAATTGCAATAATCAAGGCCTTTTTAAATTTAAGTTGATATGCAGGTGACGATGTGAATGAAGAAAGTACAAAGTGAATCGGAAATGTGGTCCACTGAGTTACATTTGCTGGACGATGAGCAAAAAAATTATAGAATATTTTTTTAAAAAAAAAAAGATCTGTTTCCTAGGATTGAGTATCTTGATGAAAGTATGTCATCTTGATTTGTGTGAAAAATAAGTCTCACATTTTGTCTTAGATCTTCCAAGATTTATGATTTTCAATATTTCAAAATATCGTAGCTTATGGTGTATCATAGTGTTTGATAATGTAACTGAATTTTTTGATCATCTTCTTGCACTTTTTCCAATTTTCATTAAATATTTAGTACACAACTACCGATTTGCGTAATGGGACAAAACCCTCTTCTGTTTTTGAGGGCAAATATCGAAAACAGAAATTATTTCCGCTATTTCTAAGAAAAAAAGAGTACATTAGTATGTAATTCATCAGAAAGTTTTGGTATTTATTATGTTTTTCCTATATAAGTAAAAGCCAGTGTTATGGCATTTAACTCCTTTAGTACTTCCATTCTATTTTGTTTCCTCTTCCGAGAACCGAAGTGTGACTGTAAGCGTGGCTAGCAGAATTTCAGCCGTTGAGTTTCCAATCACGGGTAGATCTTTCATAATATCAGTGGTATATTGTTTTATACAAGTGCCTCATCATTAAAAGTGTCTGTATAGTATTAACAACAAGTGTACCTTGTTGTAATGCTGTCGAGGCAACGATCAGCCACGCTGCGATGATTAGAGAATCAAGAATCTTGAACGTGTGCTGCTGTGAAAAAGTTAAGATCGAAAGTAACTTTAAAATGACCAATTTATAGTCTGTCTCAAACAGAATGTTCAGTGAATTACACTGCTGAAGACGAAATTCATTTTTGCCTGCTCTGTCACTCCAGATAACAAAGATCGATGGAACATGGACGATAAACGGGAAGAACTGCTCCAGTGCAGTACCGAACGTAAGTGAAAGAAATGAGCAATGAGACAAACAGATACGATTCATTCCTCCAAAGATAATAATTGCAGTGAAGTAACCGTGATGTACGCTGGACATTACAAAAGGGGAGACTTGGTTCCGTATAGCGTGTATGATCACCACGGATGGCAAGGCATATTCTGTAATGTGCTCCCATGCTGACCACGAGGTTGGTACAGAGTCCTGTGGCTGGGTGTTCCGTCCTCCACCAGTGCTGTGGACTACTGCTGAATGGACGTTGGTGGATATGGACATGCTGCTATATGTATCCCCGACGCATACCACATGTGCTCGATGGGATTTAAGTCTGAGGATCTGGCAGCAAAGCGCATTCGCCGATTATCTTCTCCTTCATGATCTCCTCCACCTGCACTATGATGTGGTCGCGCATAGTCATCCACAAGGATGAAGTCAGGGATGAAGTCACAGCTGAATGTACCCTTAAAATGACGTACATCGAGGATGAGTATTGTGTCACAATAACGATGACCGATGTGTGTACCGAGTTCAAAGACTTTGAGGTCAATACGCCCATGCATCGTTATGCCTTCCTACACCACAACACCTGGACCAACCAAAAGAACATTTTCGGCAATGCTGGACGTACTCTCATATGGGTAGGGGTGGGAATACTTAATACACCACCCACAACTCTTTACCAGCCATGTAGCATGGGAGCACGCTGCAGAACAAAAGCGTCATTTCTGTTCGTCTTATTGCTTATTACTTTCAGTTACGTTTCCACTATACTGTAGAATTTCTTTTCTGTGTGTGATGTAACTTTCGTCATGCTACACAGAAGTGCCACAGAAACTGATATAATACAGAGATGAGTAAACAGACAGGAGACGGCGCTTTGATCGGCAACGCCTATCTAAGACAATAAAAATCTCACGCAGTTGTTGTATTGGTTGCTGCTGCTACAATGGCATGTTATCAAGATGGAAGTGAGTTTAAATGTGGTGTTACAGTCGCCGCACGAGCTATGGAACACAGCATCTCCGAGGTAGCGATGAATTGGGGACTTCCCCTACGATCATTTCACGAGTGTACCCTGAATATCAGGAATCCGGTGAACCATCAAATCTCCGACATCGCCGCAGCCAGAAAAAGATCCTTTTAGAACTGGGTCAACGACGACTGAAGTGAATCGTTCAGTGTGACAGAAGTTTAACACTTCCGCAATTGCTGCAGATTTCAAGGCCTGGTCCATCAGCAAGTGTCAGAGTGCGAACCATTCAACGAAACATCATCGATATGGGCTTCCGGAGCCGAAGGCCCACTCGTGGACCCTTGATGACTGTACGAAGCAGAGCTTTATGCCTCGCCTGGGCCCGTAAACACCGACATTGGGTGTTGATGACAGGAAACATATTGCCTGGTTGGACGAGTCTCGTTTCACATTGTATCGAGCTAATGGACGTGTACGTATGGAGACAACATCATGAATCCATGGAACCTCCATGTCAGTAGGGGACTGTTCAAGCTGGTGGAGGCTCTGTAATGGTGTGGGGCGTGGGAAGTTGGTCCCCTGACAGTCTATACGACTCAGACTGCTGACACGTATGTAAGCATCCTATCTGATCACTTGCATCCATTCATGTCCAATGTGCATTTCGACGGACTTTGCCAATCCCAGCAGGAAAATGCGACATCTCGCATGTTCGGAATTACTAAAGGTTCAAATGCTTCAAATGGCTCTGGGCACTATGGGACTTAACATCTATGGTCATCAGTCCCCTAGTACTTAGAACTACTTAAACCTAACTAACCTAAGGACATCACACAACACCCAGTCATCACGAGGCAGAGAAAATCCCTAACCCCGCCGGGAATCGAACCCGGGAACCCGGACGTGCAAGAATTACTAAAGAGTGGCTGCAGGAGCACTCCATGAGTTTAAACACTTCCGCTGGCGAACAAACTCTCCAGACATGAACATTATTGGGCAAATTTGGGATGCCTTGCAACACCCCCTCGTACTCTTACGGATTTATGGACAGCCCTGCAGGATTCATGGTGTCACTTGCCTCCGGAACAACTTCAGACATAAGTCGAGTCCATGCTAAGTCCTGTTGCTGCACTTCTGCTTGCTCGCGAGGGTCCTACACTATATTAGGCAGGTGTACCAGTTTCTTTGGTTCTTCACTGTATGTTACTTGGCAGTGACACATCAAATGAACATTACTTTCGTCTGTAAGATTTGCACATTAGTGCAATTCGCTGAACATCATTTGAAAGAGACTGCAAACTTTGTCTTAAAAGAATGTACAAGCCAAGGTGCTTTCGTTCCTGTATCGTGTCACAAGATCAGTTGTCAACCGCATTGCAAAACGGTTATGCGTTGTAATGTAACCAAGCCAGTGATACATTAGGAGTCCTTTGACACCAGCGAGCATCGATATGCTCATTTATATAATGAAAAGTTCTTTTAAACACTATGCGCACAGAGATCATTTATATATCACATGTACTTACAACAGTTCTTAAGTTCTAACACAAAATTTTGTAAATTCGGATCGATTAATGTTGCTGAGAATGTACCAGCGACTGTCTCTGACAAAAGTATGAACTGTTTGCTTTAATACATTTGTTTGGATGGCCGTCTTCCGCAGCAGCTGTTAAAATCAGTTACTATTCGTTATCCGTCTTGAGCTTACGGCAATTTAATTAAAGAGAATTACACCAGACGCGTTTAACTTTTTTTTACAAATCATTTTCTGTGGTTATTCTGCAATTTGGATACAAACGTTTCAACAAAACAGCGTTTTGTTTACAAAATTGTTGTACAAGTTACTTACTGCGTTCCTTTACACATTCTGCTTCTTCCATCTTGCTAGCAGTGCTTGACATCGAAATACTTCGATTCACATTTGCACTTGACAGTTTTTGCCATTTTACAGCATTTCTTGAGGTGAACTATTCATCACTTCGCTGTTATAAACTGAACTTAAGTTACGTGTGTTTCTCACTCTGCACAGTAACAGAATGTCAGGAACGATCATTCAAAGTAAAATCTGGTAAACATGGGATCTAAAATGTATACCGCAGCTGCTGTGGACACTTCTTTACCGTCAAAACTGTGAACCACACCTTTTGTCCTGCAGTCTCTTTTGTTTCCATATTTTGGGAAGAGGTAGTATCGACCAAAACAAGAAAAAATTGTCTACAAAACATGGGCTCTAAAATGCTTTTCTTCAGAGATGTGAGCGCGTGTTCGGCAAAAGACGAGTGTTTCACAGTAGCGAAAATGAATAAATGTTCATAGCTCTTGGGACATTCACTTCAGAGTTGGACATTCTCTTCTAATCGTGGTCCATACTATTACCTCTCAAATTATGGAAAATCAGAGACTTTAAAGTAGAAGAGATTTCTTGGACAGCGTCAAAGAAGAGCGTGAAGAAGAGCTCATAAATCTTAAGATATGCATTTTAGAGCCCATGTTTAATAGATTAGTTTTCTTCGAATGATCGTTCTTGTCCTACCACTGAACAGTGACCACTCCTCATACGACACGGTGTATAACGATGAAAGAAGCTGCAGAACTGTTCACTCTGATCTTGATAATATTTCAAACTGATGCAAAGATTGGCTACTTGATTTAAATACACTCCTGGAAATTGAAATAAGAACACCGTGAATTCATTGTCCCAGGAAGGGGAAACTTTATTGACACATTCCTAGGGTCAGATACATCACATGATCACACTGACAGAACCACAGGCACATAGACACAGGCAACAGAGTATGCACAATGTCGGCACTAGTACAGTATATATCCACCTTTCGCAGCAATGCAGGCTGCTATTCTCCCATGGAGAAGATCGTAGAGATGCTGGATGTAGTCCTGTGGAACGGCTTGCCATGCCATTTCCACCTGGCGCCTCAGTTGGACCAGCGTTCGTGCTGGACGTGCAGACCGCGTGAGACGACGCTTCATCCAGTCCCAAACATGCTCAATGGGGGACAGATCCGGAGATCTTGCTGGCCAGGGTAGTTGACTTACACCTTCTAGAGCACGTTGGGTGGCACAGGATACATGCGGACGTGCATTGTCCTGTTGGAACAGCAAGTTCCCTTGCCGGTCTAGGAATGGTAGAACGATGGGTTCGATGACGGTTTGGATGTACCGTGCACTATTCAGTGTCCCCTCGACGATCACCAGTGGTGCACGGCCAGTGTAGGAGATCGCTCCCCACACCATGATGCCGGGTGTTGGCCCTGTGTGCCTCGGTCGTATGCAGTCCTGATTGTGGCGCTCACCTGCACGGCGCCAAACACGCATACGACCATCATTGGCACCAAGGCAGAAGCGACTCTCATCGCTGAAGACGACACGTCTCCATTCGTCCCTCCATTCACGCCTGTCGCGACACCACTGGAGGCGGGCTGCACGATGTTGGGGCGTGAGCGGAAGACGGCCTAACGGTGTGCGGGACCAGCTTCATGGAGACGGTTGCGAATGGTCCTCGCCGATACCCCAGGAGCAACAGTGTCCCTAATTTGCTGGGAAGTGGCGGTGCGGTCCCCTACGGCACTGCGTAGGATCCTACGGTCTTGGCGTGCATCCGTGCGTCGCTGCGGTCCGGTCCCAGGTCGACGGGCACGTGCACCTTCCGCCGACCACTGGCGACAACATCGATGTACTGTGGAGACCTCACGCCCCACGTGTTGAGCAATTCGGCGGTACGTCCACCCGGCCTCCCGCATGCCCACTATACGCCCTCGCTCAAAGTCCGTCAACTGCACATACGGTTCACGTCCACGCTATCGCGGCATGCTACCAGTGTTAAAGACTGCGATGGAGCTCCGTATGCCACGGCAGACTGGTTGACACTGACGGCGGCGGTGTACAAATGCTGCGCAGCTAGCGCCATTCGACGGCCAACACCGCGGTTCCTGGTGTGTCCGCTGTGCCGTGCGTGTGATCATTGCTTGTACAGCCCTCTCGCAGTGTCCGGAGCAAGTATGGTGGGTCTGAGACACCGGTGTCAATGTGTTCTTTTTTCCATTTCCAGGAGTGTATTCAGAAATGTAAAATTGTACATGTCACAAAACGAAGAAAACGTGATATCTTATGATTTAACAAGTCACAATTGTAATCGGTCAACTCATACAAATACCTCAGTTCAATATTTTTTATGAGTATGAATTGGAACGATCGTACAGCTCACTCGTAGGTGCATTTAGTGACAGTCTTCCATTTATTGGTAGAATACCATAGAGGTCCAATCAGTCTTCAAAAATCAGACAAAATAGTTATCAGAATCATATTAGAATATAGCTCAAGTGTGTGGAGTCCGCAGCTCGTAGTCTTGCGGTAGCGTTCTCGCTTCCCGCACACTGGGTTCCGGGTTCGATGACCTTGCGGGGTCAGGGATTTTCCCTGTTTCGAGATGACTGGGTGTTGTTGTGTCATGTTCATAATCATCATTCATCCCCATAACGGTCGGAGAAAGGCAATGGCAAACCACATCCGTTATGACCTTGCCTAGTACGTCGGTGCTGGTTTCCCTCATCGTCCCTTACGCTCCTCGGAGTATGGGACCTCCTCATCAAGTGAGTGGGACACGTAACAAATAGGACTATTGTCGGATGCTGAACGTATACAAATAAGGAAAAGTGTTACAGAGATACTGAAGAGACGCAAGTTGCACGTGTTCGAAGACAGACGCAAACTATCCCCTAGAAAACCCACTTCATAAGTTTCAAAAACCGGCTTAAGTGATGAAACTAGGAATATACTACAATCCCCTACACACCGATCGCACATCCGTTTCCAGAACAGGATTAGACTACTTACAACGCGTACAGAGCCGTTTAAACTCTCATTCTTTCCGCGCTCCACACTTGAGTGGAAGCCGCCACGGTCGCTCAGCGTGTTCGGTCAGAGGGCTGCGTGCTCTCTGCAATAAAAAAACTGAGTCAAGGAACCAACGATCAATTTGAACGGATGTCTTGTGACGTCCGCCCCGACCAAACGCAACGAACTATATCGAACAAAATGAGTAAAAAAAAGAAAAAAGTGGAAAGCAAGGGTGCCCTAACAACCTGTACGACGGTAAGTGCCCTCTGCAATGCACTTCACAGTGGTTTTTCAGAGTATGGCTGTAGCTGTAGATATAAGCTTCTGAGGCGGTAATATTACTCTACTTCACGACAAAAGACGCCAAGCGCTCGCTCATTAACAGGCAAAAACACAAACAAACAAACACCATCCGAACCGGCCTTAAAGGCCCAACAGTTTTGACCGGCCACTGTGTCAGCCCCTTGGGCGTCATCGGATGTGGATACGGAGGTACATGTGGTCAGCATACCGCTCTCTCGGCCTTCGTCTGTTCTCGTGGCCGGTGCTGCTACCTCTTAATCAAGTGGTTCCTCGACTGGCTTCCCAGGGGCTGAGTGCATCTCCATCCCCCCCCCCCCCTCCCAACCCCCGTTGCCAATAGCACTCGGCAGACCTGGACGCTGAATCATCCAAGTGCTAGGAAAGTCCGACAACGTTTAACTTACGTGATATGACGAGAAGGCCGTTGACAATGGGCAGAAATAGAGAATAATAAGTCTCTTTCCATGCACGATATCATTCATCAACGTTCTGCAATCCGAATGAACCTCGACAACCCCCATGAATCGGTTAGCCAATCGTTTTAGTGTTTTTGAACCTCGACAACCTCCATGAATCGGTTAGTCAATCGTTTTAGTGTTTTTGCTGCCTGGGAATCTGAGCTATCTTCACCCCAGAAAGGCTTCAAGCAACTTGAAAGCCCAACTATGAAACTGTCGGGCTTCAGCCACCTGGCGCATACCGAGCGGAATCCCTGGTCGGTAGATTTTCCTGAGGACCCTATTTCAAAGGTAAGGAGCTTCAGTTTTCCGACTTTTGTATTCAGTGTCTTAAATCCGGCGTTATGTAATCCTAATAGGGTATCATGCTCTCAATACACGCCCTGATAGACTACTAATCTTATTGCTAGTAGATATATTATTTAGAGTCTGGCTATTGTAAAAATTTCCGTGATTGAGATTTTGTATGGCTGAGACTTTTGAATTCGTTGCTTCTGTCTTTTGCAGAGCGTCCATAATAATATCCGCCTCATTTTGAGTATAATAGACCAACACAATATCGAAGAAGTTTTTCTGTCCTAGACTGATGTAATAACAGCTTTGCCTACCAGTTTTTATGATGTTAAATAAGAACTGTTGACAGCTTGCCTCCCTTACACAATTTCGAAGCTAGGAGCAACTTTATTACTTCCTTCGATCTTAGCGTCTATATTTGAAACACGTAGTTCAATAATTTATGGATTTTGTAGGAGTTCCAAAGGCAGTTAAGAACCTAATTGGATCTCGCTTGTGGATAACATGTGCAGTCCGTAAGTCGACAAGAAGGAGATGTGTTTCATGACCGTTAAGAGCATTGTTTCACGCAGGTGCTTCAGAAGCGAGATTTCTGGATTTTCCTCACAGGTATACAACTTGGAACTCTCAAATTTATACTTTCACAAGTGATTTTACACGAGTTAATATACTTCAAAACGTTTGTTTGTTAGTACTATGCGTTTGTCCTTATTACATAGGCAATCTCTGTTCTTTCCAAATAGTATCCACTAGTGCGACGATTATCGAGGTAAGTATTATCCGCCAACCTGTTGCAGTCTGGCTGGTATTCCATCTTCTTCTATTAGTTTTAACTATATTTTCTAATTTTGCTGAGACTGTGAGGTTGTGGGGGGAGTAAATCAGGATCCCCTGTTACGGACTCATGAAAATCGAAAAAATCATTGGGATCCTACACCATCTGAAAGATGTTGAAAAAATCTGGAACTTTTTTTCTCCGCCGGTCACTGTGGCCGAATGGTTCTAGGCGCTTAAGTCGGGAACCGCGCTGCCGCTCCGGTCGCAGGTTCGAATCCTGCCTCGGGCATGGATGTATGTGATGTCCTTAGGTTAGTTAGGTTTAAGTAGTTCTAAGTCTATTGGACTGATGACCTCAGATGTTAAGTCCCATAGTGCTTAGATCCATTTGAACCATTTGAACTTTTTCTTTTCTTAATACTACGTTGGTCAGCGCTGTTTCATTTTCGTCTCTTGCCTCGGTCCTTATAGGAATCAATTTTGCTACTGAATTCTGTAGTTCTGTTTCCACGAATGTTTCTCGAGCCTCTTTTTTTAAAGCTTTAACTTAACTCGTTTCTTAGCATGATATTTTGCACTAAAATCGCCGAATACTGCGTTGCCATATACATACCTGACATTTTGTGACCACACCAGTATAGCTTACTGTTTTTCCTGTACGGTTATTTCACGTAGAACGATTCTAGTCTGTGACTGACGCTACATTCTAAGTGGTTTTTATATTTCATCTTGTATGTTGTAATCGATTAAAGCATCAAAAGATATTATGACGCTGGTTCGTATCTCTCGTTCTTCCATCAAGTCACAATCTGGAAACTTTTCAATCACCTATTGTTTCCACTGCGGTTTGAGCCATGGAGGGCGTGGAGTCGATTTCGCACGCCTTGATTTCGGACATTATTCACTAGCGCTACTAGTGGCAGCGCGAATCGATTGTGGCTTGAAGCCGATTATCTCTGGCAGAGCGAATCCTAAAGTAGGCGTGAGCAGCGTTGGTGGGGCGGTAAGAGCCAGGCAGTGAGTAACAGCGGACCAGAGCGCTTCACGGGCTGAATTCCAGGCATGATGAGTCAGTCAGCCGTTAGCTCTGTTTATGTCAAGAGTTGGTGTAACTGGTGAAGTCCGGATTACGACGTTTGGCTATATACTGTGTCCGTCTCTCCGCGCCCGCTGCTTTTTTTCCAGTTTTGATATTCCTTGCTACGTAGGACTGGGTGATGGGGAGCCGCATTGGACGTTTCCAACATTGTCTTCCACATCGTGCATTTATGGACAGAATTTCTCACACTATGATACGCCCACCTCTATTGTCTGCGCTTGGTGGCTTACTGAAATATTTGTTTGAGTGTAATTATGTGAGCTAAGCCTCAGTTGCTCCAGATTATTTATATTTCTGATCATTCGAATATTTGTCTGTGTATGCAATTGTCCCTGTATTGGGCATTTCTGTGTACCACTGAGAGCTTCACTGTAGTGTATTTATGGTGTGCGTACTGTAAGACCTTCAGTACACACACCATCAGATTATTTGACCTGTCGCTCTAACAAAGTAGGCGAGTGTCAGCAATATATCTCGTGGTCTTATCGTGGCGTGTTTATCTTCTGCCGTTAGGTCAGACGATAGAAATGCCACTTGCACGCTTAGAGTAGCAGATTGGCGGTGACCAACTTTAAACAGAACTTGATTAATTTTCACACTTATTTATTAAAATAATAAGAAGCATAAAAATTACTTAACTTGGTTCTGGATGCTATTTACAGTTGACAATCAGAAGTTCCTTTGGTATTGGTACGTTAATCTTATTCTCACATATATCCCTGAGACTTGACAAAAGTGTCTATACATGTGTCTTAATGGTTATGTACAAGAATACGGTAATCTTATTAGGAACAGACTGAAACTTGACTATAGACTGGTACAGACAAATATAGAACTCGTACAGACTGGTATAGACTAATGCAGACTGGTACAGACTGGTTGAGACAAATGTAGACTGACTAATTGGAGGTCTGTACACTCGTTATAATACCTCGCACGTTCATGTATCACTGCGTGAGTGTGATCCGCGAGGAGAAAAGGTTCTACGTTAGCAGCAATCTCATTGGCTGCATTACATATTAATACGCGGATCGGCGGAAACATAATTTGGTCCGTCTCTATGGCAGCGCCATCTCGTAGTGCGGAGACAGAAGAGTGCTGCGCCTGCACTGCTGTGTTTAGCGGGGCGCGCTCTAGTGGGAAAGTTCTGTACGCGCTGACTACGCGGAACTATGTGCACAACAACATTAGTGTTGGCTATATACGGTATTAAAAACTAAATTCAGTGGTTAACCTTAATGTTAAATTTTGTCATGGATATGGACGCCGGGTCTTTTGTGCCACAGTATTCCAGGAAAGTGTTTTGACCACAAGCTGTGGAAAACATTTTTAAGTTTAAATTGTAATCTTAAGTGTTTTTAAGGATTTTGCATTTAATCTTTTATTTTATATTTCGTCAACTTTAACAGAAATATCCTGTATTTAGTTCACGTGTTCTAGATTTCCATATCTAATTATTAAATACCGCATCGTAGAGGTAAGCTTGTCGCTTCCAGTAGATAACTGTTTGGTTCACTCAAGGTTCCTTCCCGTGTGTTTGGCTAAATTACTGTCAGATCTTATTCTCTGGTTGTTTATTAATTTTTCTTGAATCAAATTAAATTCAGTTAAATTGTTTAAGAGACGTTATCGTCGCAACTACTAAACCGACCGGCCGCCGTGTCATCCTCAGACCACAGGCGTCACTGGATGCGGATATGGAGGGGCATGTGATCAGCACATCGTTCTCCCGGCCGTGTGTCGGTTTTCGAGACCAGAGCCACTACTTACCAATCAAAATGTTCAAATGTGTGTGAAATCTTATGGGTCTTAACTGCTAAGGTTATCAGTCCCTAAGCTTACACACTACTTAACCTAAACTAGCCAAAGGACAAACACATACACCCATGCCCGAGGGAGGACTCGAACCTCTGCCAGGATCAGCCGCACAGTCTTATCAGTCAAGTAGCTCCTCAATTTGCCTCACAAGGGCAGAGTGCACCCCGCGTGCCAACAGCGCTCGGCAGTCCGGATGGTCACCCATCCAAGTGCTAACCCAGCCAGACAGCGTTCAACTTCGGTGATCTCACGGGAACCGGTGTATTTACTGCGGCAAGGCCGTTGCCCGAAATTGAATTATACCACACGAAAAAGTGAGATGAAATTAGTAGATGTTTTAACATTAACTCATTGTGGATGATATTTCTCCTTTACCGTTTCTCAGGCTGTTGTCAAATTGATAACAGAGTTGGAAATTAGCCCTTGCTGATGACATTTCTTGATAAGCATAATAAAAATTAAAAGGAAACAGAAAAGAATTTAGTACATTCTCCTTTCTTCATATGTCTTGAGTTGCCACCATGGCACGGCGTCGCGTCATCGCTTTAAAGAGTAGAGAGAATTACGCATGAAAAAATGAAGAAGAGTTTTGTGTAACTCTCTGTCAGTTTCGTTTGGAGCTTCCATTGCCGATCTGCTAGGTGCTCTGAGAAGTCTTGTATATTATAGTTTAAACTGCTCTTTATGTATTATGTGACACAGCCGGAAAACTGGCCTAAGTTATTGTCTTTTGCTGAAAGAAACATCCTCCAAAAGGGTTGCAGAATATCGATGAGGTTTTATCACATGCGCGAGCGGTTCTGTCTAGATCGGCATTCAGTCTAGAACGGCATATCTGTAATTGTTCCATGCAGAGGAAAATATGAGCGACGGATACTATCCCATAGGTTTAGGTGTTTTACCTGCTTCGCTCTTGAAATTCATCATAATATTACATAATAAAAAAAATCATTTTTTTCCTTTTCATAAACGGCTTTGGTATCGTGATCTATTCATAAGACATTAGTGGTGTCCGCTTCATGTCGGATCGACAGTGTATGCCGGATTAGCCCCTTTCAGTTCGTTGCCGTAACACGCGCCACGCACTTGAATTGCCGCGCGGGGCTCTACCACCCCTTTTGCTGCCTCTGCTTTTCGCGTAAACTGCTCCCCAACTCACCTCCCGCTTTGAGAT
Source organism: Schistocerca americana (assembly GCF_021461395.2). NCBI lineage: Eukaryota > Metazoa > Arthropoda > Insecta > Orthoptera > Acrididae > Schistocerca > Schistocerca americana. Next base: position 401,689,986 of record NC_060124.1, on the reverse strand, counting down.
GTGGGTCAAGCGCTCTCCAGCAGCTGAAAGGGCAGTCGGTATCTGCTAAAAGCGTCCCGCAGGAGATCACGGCGGCTAAATCTGGCCTCCCGGTGGTATATCGGGATACGTCCTCTGGAAATGGCTCTCTCTGAGCCAACAGCTGGAAGCCGTTAGCTCAGCCTGTGATGCAACAGTCGTGACCGTGCGTAGCCGCGAGGGACTTCATTGATACACAACTTCGACAAGGCCGTGCTGCAGCCTTCTAAGTATGTGAACGGAAAAGTGACTGTATAGTCTACAGCTAAACTCTTCTAAACATGAACAAAGTGCAGGGCAATTACAAATGATCCATTCGGTTTCAAATCTCTATATTTTCCAAAGTATTACATATACAAATACGATTGCTGTAGAAATACGATTCCCTGGCAGTGGGAGTACGTAAACACGGTCCTTTATTTACCCTAACAGGATAAAGTTAAAAGGCGTTAGGTCCGGTGATTTGCGGAGACAACGGTACAGAGTCACATCATCTCCGTCACTACGCCGAATCCAGCAATGCGGAAGTTCGTCGTTTATGCAGCGACGAACATCGATGCTCCGTTGAGGATGTGCCCTGTCTTGGAACGTAAAACTCTCTGAGTCATTCGGAAGCAACCAAATCAACATATCAACGTAAGTGGTACCCCCAGTCTTCACACGGGATAAAAACAGCCAATACAACTTTGTTTGCCACATTGCCCAGAAAGCGTTGACCTTCGGCGAATCTCGTTGATGTGCCACAAATTTCATGAGGACTGTCAGTTCCCAACACTCTCACATTGTGGCAACTGACCTTTGCAAATAATTGGAAGGATGCTTGGTCTCTAAGTATGAGCTTGGAGGTCAAATGTTCCTTCTCAAGTGCTTCCTGCATTTTGATGCATTGATGGCTCCAGCCAGAGTCGTGGTGGACCACTATTTTTTTAATTTTATTTATTATTTTTTTTTACGAGACATTCTGTCGCGGTCTCCACGACTGCATGTGGCATACCTGGTACTTTCTTGTTCAGAGACAAGCAATGTCCTAAATTGTCGATATCAGCGCACATGCTCTTTTTATATGGTGGTTTCTTCGTAAGACCTTCTGAATGCGAGCTGCACTGCTTTAGCACATAAGCGTCTTGCATATTCCATCATACAAAAGATCTTTTATTACTTTGTCTCAATTTTGCGAAGTCACTGCACTGGTAACGCCAAGTAGTGGGCACAGTAAAAACACAGTGAGATTACAGTTTTAATTACTCATCAGTCATATTCGTACATGTTATTCTTTGGATGATACAGAACTTTGAAAACGCTCCGTAATCGTATAAACTGATGCATACAACTGCGAGGGAAAAATGTAAGCTACATGTGCTGGAAGTTCGTTCAAGTGTAGGCCCACACATCGTCTTGAACATGGTTTAAAATGTAGCCGATGGAAATGAATACGAATGAACGAGGATTCAAAAGGGATTCGCCTATGTTCGCTGCCATTTGCTTGTATCTGTGAACAAGCGTTTATATGAGATAACGAGTATAGCCTATAATAGTGCGTTTTTGTTTTTTGTCGCACAGGATACAGTTACAGCCACGATGCAAAACTGATATTCAGAGACGACTGTTTTTCATGGCGAGCGCGCTGTTTTTGACAAGGTAAGCAAAATACCGTAGCACAAAAAAAAGGGTTAGGTGTCTGAGTTTATTCGTAAACGTGTAATGCGTGGAAGTGTGGAAGTAGTCCACCTAACACTGAACTGCAGCTACAGCTTTCATTAGCATTCGTTAGTCCCGATCTTTGCACATACGTCTGTTTACTTTTTTCATTAGCTTTTCAAAATAACTGAGGAGGAAATTACCAACGACCATCTTAACCTAAAGAAATACTAGCATTTAGATTTTTGTTTGTCAATAGCTGGAGACATTTGCGTTAGTGATTGTTTCGAGTTTCCGTGGCTGCTGTATCTTGCTTTCTGATGTCAGCAATAACATAAGAGAAGCACTTCAAGTATTTTATTAAATTACCTATAAGAATGGTTATGTCAATAAAACACGCTTGAAGAAATAAATATACGAGAGTGTGCTGAAAAGTAATATCTCCAAATTTTTTATGCTATTCTGGATATCCGTTGAGATATTGCATGTCACCTGCATATTAAGCATATTACTCGGTATATTTTCCCGCTTCGATGACACAAGTTGCAACCTTCTGCCACCAGAGGCTCCGAATTTTAACGTGGATCATAACAGGGTGTAACGTAAGAATGTTTGTGAACTGCGCGGCGGTTAGAAAACTGAAAACACGAATTCGGAGAGTTCGTCCAGATATTGAACGCCCTCTCCTTCAGCATGACAATGCTGTACCACGCCCGAGCACTGGGACATCTGCAACAGTTCGACGCCTTGGGTTCACAGCCATTGACCATCCTCCACACAGTCCCGCCATGGTCCCATCCGATATTCATCTCTTTCCAAAACTTGAAGAACACCTTCGAGGATTTCACGGGCATACTGATGAAACTGTCAAGCAGATGTGATGATGCGACTATGTTAAACATTCTACAGTGAGGATACCAACAAACTTGTGTGTCGTTCGGAAATGCACGTTTTTCGCCTGGGTTACTACGAGGGTGGTTTGGAAAGTTCTTGGACCGCAATAGGAAAAAAGTACTTACATCAATAAAACTTTTCTTAGTCTTCAACGTAGTCTCCTTGTAGATTAATGCAATTGGTCCAACGATGTTCCAGTGCCTTGATCCCATCTCGAAAATTAGTTTCCTCCGGGCCTGCAAAATAATTGTCAACTCCGGATATCAGTTCTTCGTTTGAAGTGAATCTTCTTCCACGAAGAAAAATTTTCAGTTTTTGGAAGAGATGGAAGTCTGACAGAGCCATATCAAGTGAATAAGGCTGATGTGGCAAGAATTCATACCTTAGTTCGTGTAATTTTGCCATGGCGACGACACATGTATGCGGGCGCTCGTCAAGAGTCGAGGCACCCATTTTGCAGATAATTTTTTTTTTTCATTTCTAATTCTTCGCTTAAAATGTGATATACCCTTTCAGATGACATCTGCCAAGCTTGAGATATTTCACGCACTTTCAATCGGCGATCCTACATGACCAGTTTTTGCACTTTTGCAGCGATTTCAGTAGTAGTGACACATCTTGGCCGACCACTGCTCGAATCATGATCTAACCACTCCCGACCAAATTTAAATTCATTTGTCCAGTTGGCGACAGTTGAATATGAAGGAGCAGAGTCCCCAAGTGTATTCTGGAAACCGGCATGAATGTCCTATGCTTTCATACCTTTCTTCACGAAGTACTTAATCACTGCTCGAATCTCGATTTTTTTCCATCGTCGCAAATCACTATGTGGCAATAAAAACATAGCCACGGCACAACCATAGCTCTCGTCCAAGAGCACTGACGTGGCACGTGTTTACAGGCAACAGTCCGATGAATATCACGTGAACAAAAAAATGGTTCAAATGGCTCTGAGCACTATGGGACTTAACATCTATGGTCATCAGTCCCCTAGAACTTACAACTACTTAAACCTAGCTAACCTCAGTACATCACACACATCCATGCCCGAGGCAGGATTCGAACCTGCGACCGTAGCGGTCAGGCGGTTCCAGACTGAAGCGCCTAGAACCGCACGGCCACACCGGCCGGCTCACGTGAACAACGCGTTTCACTAGCGCTGACCTCTCGTGGTGATCCCGAGAAATTTTCAAAACAACCGACGTATGTTGAGAAATAAATACGTAGAAAGGAAGAATAACGATGCAGAATGTTAATACAGTTTCTTTTATTTAAAAGCCGGCCGAAGTGGCCGTGCGGTTAAAGGCGCTGCAGTCTCGAACCGCAAGACCGCTACGGTCGCAGGTTCGAATCCTGCCTCGGGCATGGATGTTTGTGATGTCCTTAGGTTAGTTAGGTTTAACTAGTTCTAAGTTCTAGGGGACTAATGACCTCAGCAGTTGAGTCCCATAGTGCTCAGAGCCATTTGAACCATTTTTTTTATTTAAAAAGATGTAAGAGTTTTCACATAAAAAGTTCGGAGGCATTATTTTTCAACATGCTTTCGAACCTACGACTTGTCACAGAGGCTGCTTGATAAAATTTGCTGTAAAGATTTCGGGTAAATCATTTTTATCATCAAAGATCTCCATAACAACAGCTATTGGAAATTTAGAAATTTGTGGTAGGTACTATGGGACAAAACTGCTGAGGTCATCATCCCCAAGCTTACACACTACTTAATCTAACTTAAACTAACTTACACTAAGGACAACACATAAACATCCATGCCCGAGGGAGGACTCGAACCTCCGACGAGAGGAGCAGCGCGAACTGTGACAAAAAGCATCAGACCACACGAGTGACCCGCGCGGCTCAACAGCTACTCTTCAGCCACATGATTAGACACAACATGAATGCAAACCATGAGAACGATCATGTTTTTAGTATATTTTAACTACCTGATAAACCCAGCATTGGCCGTGCATTCATTTTCCCAATTCTCTATTAGAAACGAAAACAAAAAAATATACAGTATTAAAGGGAAAGTACCAAAAAAAAATTCATTTTCATGTGTTCGTAAAACCGCCTTTGATATTATAAAATAGTCGTACAGAGCAATATGCATAATTTACGGATGTGTATATACGGTATCAGAATTAAGGAACACGATACCAGACAGTTTGTGTACGCGAGGTGCCGCTGCTTCGCATGTCTAGAACGCGATTTTGCAAACGTCTCAGTGGCAACGCCTCTTCATAGCTGTGTAGACGGCTACTGTTTTCACCTACTCCTGTGTGCGCCTCGCAGGTGAAAGGTGTCAAAAGCGCTACTGCCGGACAGTGAGATTAGAGGAGGCAGCAAAAGCATTTGACCTCACTGAAATATACGTATTCAGTACTAACGTTTATTCGTAGGAAGATTTTAGGCCTTCCTGGTTAACGACGGTAAACGAAACAGCACAGTTACCAGTACTGGAAACAGTGCTCCAGCAAAGGAAACTTATCCAGAAACATAAACTAAAGTTCCAGAGTTCACTACTGCAAGCGCACACTCCCATTCCTATGTGCCGTCTGTCAAAATTATCGCTCGTTAACAACAATAAGCACTAGGCCAAAAAAGTAAGAAATCGAGTCGTCATCACCCTTGAAGCACGCTCTAACACAGAAACAGAAGAATAAAGAGGAGGAGCAAACCCGAAGCGAAGAGAGGAAAACGAAACAGGATCTTCTAGAAAAGAAGAAATGTTGTCCAACAAAAGGGCAACTGCTCACAGCTCCCTAAAAAAAAAGGGAAAATCCTGAGAATTGCAGGCGCGAAACCTGGCATTGCTGAATGCACACTCTTATCTGCCTGGGCAGGTAAGAGTTCGCCATTGAAGCTTTGTGCGCTTGCAGTAATTATGTCTTTATAGGTAAATAGCCAGATTACAATAAAAAATAAGCAGTTATTCGTATTTTTTTCCTGAACTGCTTATTCTTGCTTCAGTCTCCCTTACCTTTCTCGGCAGAAAGAATAATAATATTTACCTATCTCCTACTAAGTACTCATATTAAGTACTCAGAATAACTACCGAGAAACAAAACAATCCTAAATGTGTTCTTCACGTAGCCTCCAAAAATGTAAGAATGTTCTCTATGTTTCAGACAGGTGGTTGGGATGATGTTTTAACGATTTCATATCAACTTCTCTTTCATTCATCCTTCTAACATTTTCTGTCGCCTTCCACCTCTTCCACTGTTACCGTAAATTTATTAGCTTTTGTCTCTGTTACGCCCATCATAAGCGACATTTCACGTCATATGTCTTCGGTGTTTCGACCCTTACATACGAGGGAGTGCTGAAAAGTAATGGCACCGAATTTTTTATGCGAAACCTCTTAAAGAATTTTAAATTAAAGAAACGTTATTAACATTCTAGTACTCTTTATTCTCCGTGTCTCTTCTGCCGCTAGAGGGCTCCGAATTATAGAGTGTGCAGTGGTGATGTGTAACGTAACTGTGTCGGTGCGTGACAAAGAGCGCGCTTTAATCGATTTTTCTCTTCGAAGAATGCTCCATACGTGGAGCATCCTCGCCTTCAGCATAACAATGCTAGACCACACACGAGCGCTGTGATATCTGTAACATTCGGACGACTTGGGATTGCTGTCATCGATCATCCTCCATACAGTCCCGACTTGGCTTCACCAATTTCTTGTTTGCTTTTTGTTTCCGAAACTTAAAGAACACCTTCAAGGACTTCACTTTGATAAGGATGAAGTAGTGCAAGCAGAGATGTGGTTGTGGCTTCGTCAACAACGTCAAACGTTCTAGAGTGACGGTATCAACAAACTTCTCTCTCGTTGGGGAAATGTGTTCGTCGCCAGGGTGACTGTAGACATGAAGAATAACGATGTAGAATGTTAATAAAGTTTGTTTTATTTGAAAATCTGTAAGAGATTATAAGATACCTCGTGTGGGAGGGAGAAAGAGGTGTGAATTTTATTTAGATTCTAAAAATGAAATGCAAGGAGTGCTCTTCAACATGTAAGTGGTTTATTCAGTGAAACTGCATTAAACTGCATACGCAATAATTATTGAAATATTATCAAATTCACTAAACATTCACCCACAAATTATTCAAATAATGATAAACAAAAACAAAAAGTTTTGGGTCAGCAGATACTGTAGAAAGTATGTATATATTAAAAAAAGTAGAACTGAATTGAGACCAAGAGCTAACAACAAGTGAATTATATAAGGTGCCTGCACTGGTATTTGCCTTTTAACATGAGCATTGTATGACTTTATTCTAATTTAACACAAATAAATTACACGAAACGAGTTTACCAGGTGTAGTAAATGAAGAAGGAATAAGAAAAACAGCTGAAAATATGACTCTCTTAGCGGCAAATGGTGAATACTGTGCCTTGCGTCTTTATGAGCAGCCGGTCGATGTGGCCGTGCGGTCTAGGTGCTCAGTCTGGAACCCCGTGACCGCTCCGGTCGCAGGTTCGAATCCTGCCTCGGGCATGGATGTGTGTGATGTCCTTAGGTTAGTTAGGTTTAAGTAGTTCTAAGTTCTAGGGGACTGATGACCACGGCAGTTAAGTCTCATAGTGCTCAGACCCATTTGAACCTTTATGAGCATCTAACACATTGCAAGTAAATTGAAGAAAGCGAAAGAAGAATGCGCAGCTAGGAAAGCGGGCGTTTTCTGTATTGCCATGTTCATAGCGTGGTCGGCGTGGCGGTGGAGACGGCTGATTGCGTGCGGCTGCATTAAGACTCTGCCGGCGACGTATTTGATAGCGTCTAACATGCCCTACGCTAAAAATAGTGACCGAAACCTACTACTGAAAGCTATCATTACTGGACGACGGTAAGTGTCCATCTGCAAGTGCAAACCTACGTGATACTGTATTAAACAAAGCTCAAAACTGTTCTAACAGTATTCCAATCATTGGACATGTAGTAAATCAAAATGTGATCCTGAGTTACGCTCTTGATAAAGCGCACAGTGAGTGAAGTTCGCCTACTTGGATCTAACAAACTTTGCTCTCTACAGTGTTTGCGTCGAATGCAAAGTGCATCGTCTCATGACAAGCGATAAGAGAATCCTTGCGACTTATCGGGAGCATTCAAGAGTGAACTCCTGCCTCCTCAGAAGCAATATTCGGAATGCCCAATACTAGTGCGCTCCTCGCACCTGGAGAGAGAGAGCCACTCCCCTCCAGCGTCTTGTCTCCGCCCTTCCGCAAATTACGTAGCTCGTACTATTTTTCAAAGCGCACATTAGATTCTTACCAATGAAGAAGTCCCTTTCAAAATTTCCTCCCTCCTTGCCGTCGCATTCCGCGAGGAAAAGAGGGCGATACTCTGTGTGGGGCAGAGTATACAAATAAACCAAGACATCTCCCTTTGAGTATTGCCGCTACGTTCCCAGGTGTTCTGCTCGCGGGAAACGGCCAAAATTCCGCGGGCCACTTGAGATTCTTGGACACCCAAGTCATGCTGTTGCTATTCAACTCGCCGCTCTGTCCGCGTTACCTAGAATCGTGGCAAAACTGTTTTTCGCTCTAAGTTTGTAGTTTCCGCTGCCTCGGGCACACGTGCGAATGTCCACGGCTTCCCTTGGCAGCGTGTTGATGTACGCAGCGTCTTCGCCCGTCGCTAATCCTCTGGGGGCCTGCCCTCTGTGAAGCGTGCCGAGATGGGCGCGCGACCGCCGCTCGCCCGTGGGCGCACTACCTATGTGCACCTGGTTGCCGGGCTTCCCAGCTAGGAACGCATCAGAAGAATTCCTTTCATGCACAAAGTGTACCAACTTTGCAAAGAGAAGAATCATAGCCCGTTACCGATGCTTAATGACACAATAATTCACCTCCATCACACTTCACATATTGCAATAAACTGATTTTAACAGCGATTATCTCCTTTAATTATAAACATGAAAAGCTTTGACGCTTTCCGAGATTTCACACAAGAAGTTCGGAGACATTACTTTTCAGTATGCTCTCGTATCTTCGACCTGTCACAGACGTTGCTTGATAAAATTTCCTGTACAGTTTATTAGAGAACAGATAGTGATATTTGGGGTAAATTATTTTTATTTTTCATCATAGGTCTCTGTCTCCACAGTAATTATTCAGTCATATGATTACAGGTAACATTCACGCAGACTACGAGAATGGTCAGGTTTTTCGTATATTTTTAACTAGCTCTATTAGAAACTAAGATAAAAGTCCAGCGGTGTGCCAGTCTGTCGCAGTTAACCGAACGGTATGCTCGCCAGCCACCTAAGAAAACCGACTGAGATGGCGCCGTGGTTAGCACACTGAACTAGCATTCGGGAGGACGTCGGTTCAAACCCGCTTTCGGCCATTCTGATTCAGATTTTCCATGATTTCCCCAAATCGTTTCCGGTAAATGCCGGGTTCGTTCCTTTGAAAGGGCACGGCTGACTTTTTTCTCCACTCTTCACAAATTCGATGGGACCGATGACCTCGCTGTTTAGTCCCCTCCCTCAAATCAACCAACCACCTAAGAAATTCTATAGTTAGGCAATAAAGTAACGCTGCTGAAGCATTCTGCAACTCGGTGGTCAACCATAATAGGGGTCTCAGTTGCTAAAAGCTGTAGCACAATGTTGCGCTTCTGAGGGTAACGACAAGAAGCAAAGAGGGCCGTTGCTGCAACGAACCCGACCGGAGTGAGTTTAAATGCTTCCGCTCAGCACTTAGCAGCCCTCGTACCGGGACTTCCAACTTCCATCGGCGTTGTGACTGTCTCCGCAGCAGTCATCAGTCAAATGTTTTGTCAAGCAGAAAGAGCTTCAACGAGCAGCATCATCAACTATGGTCTTCGAGCCATCAGCTGGGCGTAATGCTTGTGGGTCTTGAACGGATACCGCCGACCTTAGGCCACCACCTTTCAATGTATCAACTCACACTCCAGCCAGTCACCGATTTCCTCGGTTCAGTACCAGTCAGTCTCTGTCACAAAACAAAGAAGGTTGTTCTGAGAGGTCGTCATTGGTCCAGTCGATGAGACATCTCCACAGCATCATTAAAAAATGAAAAAAAAAAACATATTAGAGGGAACAATATTGAAGTTTGGAAACTCGAAACGGACAAAATACCTTTGATGAAAGTACAGCAAGATGTTACCGGAGATGACGATACTGATTACTTTCTGATGATTCTCAGGCCTTGAATTTCTTGCAGCATTACTAAAATGTATTATGATTCATTCTGTAACAAGAATAAAATTTGCCAGGGAAGCTTGTGCTTCTTTACCTAAAGTGATTAAATATTGAATAAGTTTATAACCCGCTATTGCTTCCGTGCTTAAGAACTAGGCGAAACACTGCACTGTCAAAACAATACCATTAAAGCAATGAAGCCACTGTTTCATACGACAGCACAAACTGCCTGGTGATGCAAAACTGATGGCTGCACTCGCGTTACCTACGACCTTGTCTGTGAGCCGCAGAAGAGTGGAGATTCCCATGCCGGTGCAGCTCGGCCCGCCGACGAGAAAAAGACGGAAAAATGAAACAGTGACGCGTACGAACCTCCACATTATTGTGTTTGTTCACCGCTTCTAATGACCTCGATATCGACAGGCTATTAAATCCTAAACTTCCTTCTTTCTTTCAGTTAAAATATAAAAACCGACGGTTAAGGCGCTCAGTCCGGAACCGCGCGACTGCTACGGTCGCAGGTTCGAATCCTGCCTCGGGCATGGATGTGTGTGATGTCCTTAGGTTAGTTAGGTTTAAGTAGTTCTAAGTTCTAGGGGACTGATGACCACAGATGTTAAGTCCCATAGTGCTCAGAGCCATTTGAACCATTTGAACATAAAAACCGAAGTAGACATCCCTTAGGAACGGAGATAATATGTAATTATTTACAACTTGTTGTAGTATGCTCTTACAGAAACACAAAATCGAAAATTCCATAACGGAACATCTTGTGCATTAGTTAACTTAGATGTAGAAACATCTATTAATGTAACTGTATTTTTTTGCGGATGCCGTTTTTCATCTCCAACTAGAAGGCAATTAAGTAGAATGACTCAAGCGTTTAATACAGTCCAACCACAGCAATGTCTCAGGTTAATTTATTCTTATTACATTTCCAGATATAAAATGTACATTCTATTAACTGTGTAGTGTCGAGTGTGGCCTTAGTTAAAACCGTAGCCAGTATAATCGGTCGTTGCCGAGGGAAATAACTCTCATGTATTGCGAGTTATCTGGAAACTGATCATTGAAGTAATACAAAAGACCGACTCTAGGCCTGCAATGGTGGCCAATAATTCGTTTTTTATGTCCTGCACTGTTTGACATTACACCAAATAAGCACAAACTCTGTAGGTTTGCTATCAGGGCATTGGCGCCATTCAGTAACTCAAATCTATTTGTGAACGAAAACAGATACCATCGTGACTAGTTTTTTTTTTTTAAATCGATGTTTTAGCTATATTTAACTCGCAATTATCTGTAGTCTGCGACGTTTCTGACAGTACGCTGCCCACTATCAGACATTTTCATTAAAAGATTTGTAATTCAAGTGCGTATGTTCTCTAAACAGCTTCATTTTAAAATGACTGTTACGAATTACGAAAAGTTCGATGATCTATTAAGAAGCTAAGATGCTACACTGCCTTAAGGACAAAAATCTGATTTATTAACAGCATACTTTATCCAATATCGACTGAGCATCACAAAGAAAGTAAGTCTTTTAAGGAAAAAAATAAGATTATAAAGTGTGATATGGCGCAGTCTTCCATACTGCCAAGAGTTTCTACCACGTGAAAATCGGAAACGTGGAGTTTCGCCCTTTTCGCCTTCCCGGTCCGGCGCGCAGTGTGAATACTCTGGACGGCGGCTAGTACCGCGTATGTGTAGCGGATTATGGGCCTAAATTAAGGGAAGGCCAGGAAACATATGGGAAAATTCTCTTTCAGCTTCTTTTAATGCACTCATAGCTAACGTTCCTAACGACCACAAGCACCACCATTGCTACTACTACTACTACCACTACTACTATTAGTACTACTGTAATATGAGAGGTGTACACATTCCGCTTTTAACCTGCACATGCTTGTCTGTTATCTAGGCAGGCATGAAGCCCCTTGTTATCAGCAGAACTGGTAGGCTGCTCTATTCTCATTCAAGCGTCATGTTACGAGTAGGGTTCGCAATAACTATCACAAGACGAGGCTCAATGAAGTACATATTCAGTTTGGGTCTTTGTAGGCCAGAAAATTGTGGATTTTATTTGTCCTTTTTTTCCTTTTCGACGTATTTCGGGGTTACGAATTTATTTCGATGTGAACGATTTTCTCTACAACTTCAGTCTCTTTCGACGAGTATTAGCTATTCGGAATTTTGAAAGTCTAGTTCCTGTAGCCTTAGTGTGTTTCAGCCAAATATGGACCCTGTTACACCAATTTTATTTACTTTTTCCAGGACGTGTATTTTGGATTCGCTGAATTCGTTGTAAGAGGCCAAAAGAGCTCGTTCTAAATTCCCGAAATGCATTGTAGCGAACACCAAATTCATTTTACATATTACAGTAATTTAAAAAGTTGGCTTTGAATGAAGAAGCTTTTCTTTCTTGCCAAGCTTTTCTGTTACGTACCACCGGAATGCGACTTTTAATATCCATTGAGCAACATTTTTTTTCCTATTTCAATCAATGTTTGCCCCCTATGTACTGAAAAACGGCCCCCATTCGTAGTACAAATTTCTACACACTTGTCAGCTAGTAAGTCATTGTCCTCGTTCAAAATATTTATGGAGTGACGAAATTTCTGGTGAAATGTACAAACGTGCCGTAATATAATCGAGCTTCCAGAATGAGTTTTTTTAACATTTTTAAACATTTAGCATTGCGAGACACCGACCGATACATTCGAAATTGCCTCATAAACACATGAAAAACTTTCCCCTTCTGGTTTTGTTTCTTGACTGGTATATAGTCTCCAGTTCTTAATTTCTCCTCAGTCATCTTTAATTTTGCTTTCTTCATTTTTCTGCACCCACCGTTGTGGTATGAGCTGTACCGAAATTACCTATGCAGATAATATATGCACACATTAAACGGTTCAAATGAGTCTGAGCACTATGGGACTTAAGATCTGAGGTCATCAGTCCTTTAGAACTTAGAAATACTTAAACCTAACTAACCTAAGGACGTCAAATACATCCATGCCCGAGGCAGGATTGGAACCTGCGACTGTAGCGGTCACGTGGTTCCAGACTGAAGCGCCTAGAGCCTCTCGGCTACACCGGCCTGCTATATACACATCAAAAAAAGTTTTGCATCACCTCGGTTCCTAGAGTTCAAGGACCTTTACAGAAAATTGGAATAAAGATCAACATAAACATCATTTCCGCCCTTTTTACTGCTCATGAAAACTACACATTGTATGTTGTACCACAGTACAGCGAGACCTTCAGAGGTGATGGTCCAGATTTCTGTACACACCGGTACCTCTAATACCCAGTAGCACGTCTTCTTGCATTGATGAATGCCTGTATTCGTCGTGGCATATTATTCACAAGTTCATCAAGGAACTGTTGGTCCATATTGTCCGACAACTCCTCAACGGCGATTCGGCGTAGATTCCTCAGAGAGGTTGGTGGATCACGTCGTCCACAAACAGCCCTGTTCAATCTATCCGAGGCATGTTCGATAAGGGTAATGTCTGGAGAACATGCTGGCCACTCTATTCGAACGATGTCGTTATCCTGAAGGAAATCATTTACAAGATGTGCACGATTGGGGCGCGAATTGTCGTCCATGAAGACGAATACCTCGCAAATATGCTGCCGACATGATTGACACTATGGGTCGGAGGATGGCATTCACGTATCGTACAGCCATTAGGGCACCTTCCGTGACCACCAGCGGCGTACGTCGGCGCCACATAATGCCACCCCAAAACAGCAGGGAACCTCCACCTTGCTGCTCTCGCTGGACAGTGTGTCTGGTTGAAGGCATATGCGACACTCATCGGTGAATAGATCGCAATGCTAATCCTGAACAGTCCATTCGGCATGTTGTTGGGCCCATCTGTACCACGATGCAAGTTGTCGTGGTTGCAAAAATGGACCTCGCCATGGACGTCGGAAGTGGCGTATCATTCAGCCTATTGCACACAGTTTTAGTCGTAACACGACGTCCTGTGGCTGCACGAAAAGCGTTATTCAATATGGTGGCGTTGCCGTCAGGGTTCCTCAGAGCCATAATCCATAGGTAGCGGTCATCCACTGCAGTAGTTGCCCTCGGTCTCTCTGTATCTCCTCCATGTCCGAACAACATCGCTTTGGTTCAGTCCGGAACGCCTGGATACTTCCCTTGTTAAGAGCCCTTACTGGAACAAAGTAACAATCCGAACGCGATCGAACCGTGGTATTGACCGTCTAGGCATGGTTGAACTACAGACAACACGAGCCGTGTACCTCCTTCCTGCTGGGATGACTAGAACTGATCGACTGTCGGACCACCTCCGTCTAATACGCGCTGCTCATGCATGGTAGTTCACAATTTTGGGCGGGTTTGGTGACATCTCTGAACAGTCAGAGGGACTTTTCCTGTGATACAATATCCACAGTCAACGTCTATCTTCAGGAGTTCTGGGAACTAGGGTGAAGCAAAAACTTTTTTGGTGTGTTTATATCTTGCTAGTCACGTTGAATTGACAGTGCACCCTGTTATCAAGTGCAGCAGGCTCGACGTGTCCCGTGAGATTTGCCAGGCTTTTTGACACCCAAGTTGGTCACATTTAACCACTGTGGTTCAGTACATATGTACTCTTGTGTCTCCGTTATGAGCTGTTTTAATGGTTGCGGCGGAGATAAGGGCAGGCAGACCGGAAGGAGAATTTGTACATCTCTGACTACGACTAAGATGACGAAGGCTACCACCACTACTAATGCTAACACTAATAATAATACTAATTTATTGTTATTATTAGAATTATTATAATAATAATAAACTTTTGTTTACGAATGAAGTGATGGGGTGAAAGTCAACTCGATGATACTTCTTCCTGAAACTTTCGGCGTCATAATTATACCATGTGCCTCGACTTTCAAATATTCGCAGTACCGTTTCTTCAGTTGAGGTATAAACAAGAGCTGGTAAGCAATCCTGGGCCCTGACGTCCCTCAAATATGTTTTGTGCCTTGTACACAAGAGAAACTCGTTTAAGCTGAAGCGCTTGTTGCAGGAAATGTAGTAATTAGACAACGTAGTCTGTAACAATGAGTCCATACCGTATACAGGGAAATGGTGACGAAAAGTGAGGAGGCCCGGCCTCTTTTGTACCCTCTGATCAGTCGCCACTGCTGCCTTGATACGGGCGGACCCAGCACACGTCATCCCGACCCGTCTCCACGCGCGTTGTGAACGCAGCTAAGTTTAAACAGCAGCAAGGTCAAACACTGCGTCAGCTGGTGTTATGTTGTGGCAACAGGCAGCACTCAACTGCCTCGGCGGACCCATCCTGTTAACTACCACCGGCTCCTGGAAGCAGTTATCAACATCCAGTACGGAAACATCGATTTATCAGGAATATTGTCATTCAACAGGCAGTGTTGACTTCAATCGTCGCGAATCTGTAAGGCCGTATCCCACAGAGCCCGAAAACGATTTTCAGGGCTGTCCTGCAAGTACTGGTGTCGGTGTTGATGCCATATTGCCGATGCCTTTACATTAGATCAGCGGTTCCCAACCTAGTGGAAATAAAAATTTCTAGGGTATAAAAACAAAAGGGTTCGATTGTGCTTCCTTTAAAGAACTAGATTGTGCATACTGTTGTCGCTGTTTCGTAAGATTTTAATACTGATTGCCGGCCGTTGTCGCCGAGCGGTTATAGGTTCGAATCCTGCCTCGGGCAAGGATGTGTGTTATGTTCTTAGGTTAGTTAGATTTAAGTAGTTCTAAGTTCTATGGGACTGATGACTTCAGATTCAGACATTAAGTCCCATAGTGCTCAGAGCCATTTTCTTTAATACTGATTGCGTGACACAATGTGGTGGAGGTTATAACTTGTGAAACGCATGAATGAATATCTTCCTCACGTAGTCCATACGCCACACCCATGCTTTATAATATGCGCCTATAAGAGTGAGTTATATACTTCACATATCCTTAAATATCACGTTATCACGAGAAAATGCGATCTCCGATTGTAGGTAGTTCCCACAATGGACCAGAAAATGCTTCGTTATTCACTTAGCAAAAAATAAACGAAGAAATTGATACTGCAATGGTAATAGTGTAACGGTTACTATATTGCTGAAGGGCCTACACAATATTGTTATTATTATTATTATTATTATTATATTATTACTATTATTATTATTTGTGTCAGTGATCCGACAAAGCTTTGACAGCGAAAAGTCTTCCAGTTTCTCCCAATTCGGAAGTAAGCTGTCCAGCGGTCGAGTGATTTACAAACTAAGTACACTGCACACATTTTAACGTAGCTCATTTTAAATGAGGGTGCAGGATGTAGGTGAAGCAAGTGTCGCAAAGGAGAAGAGTGGTATACAGAAGAAGACTGATTTGTAACACGTGTCTACCTACAACGTGGACAGTCCTCTTTATTTTCTCAAAAGTTGTAGGTAGTGTTCGTAATGCAGCGAGAATTGCTTCACAATTTTATAAAAAAGATTGATACAGATACGCAGAACCAGTCGTCACTGTAACACATTAATTTGTGGTTTAACAAAAACCTACAAAAACTAAATGTCATTTATTTTCCTTCATGGCCAGACCCGAACTTCTGTATGTCGTCAACGGTGTGTCTCCAATCTGCAGTCGTACCAATTGTTTGTATTCCCGAACAGGGGAGACATTTTAAGTCATTTGCATGGTGCCGGCGGATAGAAACTATATTGCTGTGGCTGTGTCGTTCGGAAATACGATGCAATGTACTTCTCAGTAACATTTGCACTACTTTTGCATCTCTACGTATACGCCTTTGAGAAACCATTTTATACACATGAGGGGACTGTACATGACAGATTTATTCACTGTTGTAAAGGTATTTCTACAGGAACGAAGATAACTGGAGTACCAAACCGAAAAAATCATGATTATATTATTTCTGTGGAACAAACCAATGGAAGCTACAGGTTTCTCATATTAAAATTCTCATAAAATATCTCCGAACCTCCCTGAAGAGGACAGCAGCAAGTCGGTCGAAACGTCGGCAGTTCAGCTGTTTCAGCAATTTACAATGACGCAGCCCAGTACCCAAAATTACCAGATCCGAAATGACACCAGTCGTGGAAGCCTACGAACTTACATCTCCGAACAATATTCGAAATATTGAAGACAGAGCCTGAGTTTTCTATGTGTATGACAGAATACAAAGGTTTGTATAGAAAGAGGGCCTGACCTCTGCCTGAGCCGAACCATACAGAGAAAGAATATCATAAATTTAGATTGCGATGTAAACGGAAAGTACACTTTAGCTTCACGTTTACCACAAAAAGGCAACAGGATAAATGCAATTGATACCAACAGCTGACTTCCCGTATATCGCCACATAACGACAGTCCTCTCTGATTTTTCCTTACAAGTGCCTCATAACGGCTTATTTTTGCTATGTCCCATTCAGCCTAATGATGCCAGCTCGTTATCCAGCAATTCGCACAACCTGATTTACGAGGTAATATTAACAGAGTGAATGCTATTTAATTATATCTTTAACAGTAAAATGGTAGCTCCAAAACGCAACAAGTGCGTAAATTATTAGAGGCGGGTGCGAAACCGACACACAGGGAGGGAGGAATTTGCTGTAATAGCCACCACGAGCATTTATTGCCACTGAGATCTGTTAAATACCAACTTGTCATTTATATGTAATCATACACTGTATCTCATGTGGTATTGTTTCATTTTTCTTAAAATGGAGCCGACAGATAAACACTATCTCGTAGATTTCCATACTCTGTCAATCAGGTAAGTGCCTTAATGGTGGCTAACTAAGGCGCTAAAACATTCGACAGGCAGAGATTTTTGAAACAGCATTTATGATCTGTTAGATCCTAGGTCACAACTCTCTACAAAATTTGTCTTTAAAGAGATCTTCCTTCAGCAGTATGTTTACTTCCGGATGTGATTTAATTATGATAAGTGTTGCACAAGCCAGATTTTGCAGCAAGTTAATACGAAAAACTGAAAATCAGCTGTTATCATTTATGAACAATTGCTTTCTTTCCTGACCTCAGTCAGCCCGAGATCAACAAAAACATGGGCTAATTTTCTTTTTTTTACATTTTTATTTGACGCTGTCGAATTTGGAGTCAGGCGATCTGTTATGTTAAAATGTACGGATAAAAATCCTAGGTCAACTCAACGTGCTAAAATTCCTTTGTGCAATATTAGTTACAGCTCATTGACGGGCCATCTTCACATCAATTAAAATTGTTACTTAATTCAGTGTGTATCAGCCATAAAGCATTACACATCGTCATAATCTGTTGTGCTGAATAGATATTGTTATCATGAACACACTAAAATAATTCATCATCTTTGCAAAATTTACAACGTTATCCACATACACTAAAGCGCCAAAGGAACTGGTATAACCAGGCAGAATACGGCGTTGCGGTCGGCAACGCCTATATAAGACAACAAGTGTCTGGCGCAGTTATTAGATCGGTTAATGGGCTACAATGGCAGGTTATCAAGATTTAAGTGGGTTGCAATGTGGTGTTACGGTCTGCAAACGAGAACGGGACACAGCACCTCCGAGGTAGCGATGAAGTGGTGATTTTCCCGTACGACCATTTCACAAGCGTACCGTGAATATCAGGAATCCGTTAAAACATCAAATCTCCGACATCGCTGCTACTGGAAAGAGATACTGCAAGAACGGGACCAACGACGACTGAGGAGAATCGTTCAATGTGAAAGAAGTGCAGCCCTTCCGAGACTGTTGCAGATTTCAATGCTGGGCTATCAACAAATGTCAGTTGCGAGCCATTCAACGAAACATCATCGATATGGGCTTTCGGAGCCGAAGAACCACTCGTGTATCCTTGATGACTGCACGACACAAAGCTTTACTCCTCGCATGCGCCAGTCAGCACCGACATTGGACTGTTGACGACAAGAAACATGTTGCCTGGTCGGACGAGTCTCGTTTCAAATTGTATCGAACGGATGGACGCGTACGGGTATGGAGACATCTTAAACCCATGGACCCTACATGTCAGCAGGGGACTGTTCAAACTGGTGGAGGCTCTGTATTTGTGTGGGCGGGTGCAGTTGGAGTGATATGGGACTCCTGATACTTCTAGATACGACTGTGACAGGTGACACGTACGTAAGCATTCTGTCTTATCACCTGCATTTTCATGTCCATTGTGTATTTCGGCTGACTTGGGGAATTTCAGCAGGACAATGCGACGCTCCACACGCCTAGAATTGCTACAGAGTGGCTCTAGACACAATTTTCTGAGTTTAATACTTCCGCTGGCCACAAAACACCGCAGACATGAACATTATTGAGCGTATCTTCGATGTCTTGCAACGTGCTGTTTCTTCTCGTACTCTTACGCATTTATGGACAGATCTGCAGGATTCATGGTGTCAGTTCCTTCCAGCACAACTTCAGACATTAGCTTAGTCCATGCCACATCACGTTGCGGCACTTCTGCGTGCTCACGGGGACTCTACACGGTATAAGGCAGGTGTACTAGTTTCTTTGGCTCTTCAGTGTATGTCTCCAGCGCTCATATATCAAGTGTAGCAATGTGAACACTGGAGACATACATGGCTAACGTTGTAAGTTACGTAAACATGACGACATAATTTAGTATGTTCATGACCACAAGAGCGATTCAGCATAAGACATTACGAGAATTTTTAATACCTGGTGGCTGATACACACTGAATTAAGTAGCAATTTTTATTGATCTGAAAATGGTTTGTCCATGAGCTGAAACTAGTGATCCACATCTAGGATTTTTATCCAAATGTATTTTTCATGCTAAACATTTGTTGTTGACGGTGAATGTTGCCTTTCTGCCAATATAAAAAAAATATGCAGGAATGACTCAGCTGTAACAATAAAGCAACAGCATGTTTAAACCTTTAAGTCTAGCCTGCAAGATGCATCATCTGGGATAAAGAATGAATCGGATATAACGAATTGTTGGCCGAAATACACTCCTGGAAATGGAAAAAAGAACACATTGACACCGGTGTGTCAGACCCACCATACTTGCTCCGGACACTGCGAGAGGGCTGTACAAGCAATGATCACACGCACGGCACAGCGGACACACCAGGAACCGCGGTGTTGGCCGTCGAATGGCGCTAGCTGCGCAGCATTTGTGCACCGCCGCCGTCAGTGTCAGCCAGTTTTCCATGGCATACGGAGCTCCATCGCAGTCTTTAACACTGGTAGCATGCCGCGACAGCGTGGACGTGAACCGTATGTGCAGTTGACGGACTTTGAGCGAGGGCGTATAGTGGGCATGCGGGAGGCCGGGTGGACGTACCGCCGAATTGCTCAACACGTGGGGCGTGAGGTCTCCACAGTACATCGATGTTGTCGCCAGTGGTCGGCGGAAGGTGCACGTGCCCGTCGACCTGGGACCGGACCGCAGCGACGCACGGATGCACGCCAAGACCGTAGGATCCTACGCAGTGCCGTAGGGGACAGCACCGCCACTTCCCAGCAAATTAGGGACACTGTTGCTCCTGGGGTATCGGCGAGGACCATTCGCAACCGTCTCCATGAAGCTGGGCTACGGTCCCGCACACCATTAGGCCGTCTTCCGCTCACGCCCCAACATCGTGCAGCCCGCCTCCAGTGGTGTCGCGACAGGCGTGAATGGAGGGACGAATGGAGACGTGTCGTCTTCAGCGATGAGAGTCGCTTCTGCCTTGATGCCAATGATGGTCGTATGCGTGTTTGACGCCGTGCAGGTGAGCGCCACAATCAGGACTGCATACGACCGAGGCACACAGGGCCAACACCCGGCATCATGGTGTGCGGAGCGATCTCCTACACTGGCCGTACACCGCTGGTGATCGTCGAGGGGACACTGAATAGTGCACGGTACATCCAAACCGTCATCGAACCCATCGTTCTACCATTCCTAGACCGGCAAGGGAACTTGCTGTTCCAACAGGACAATGCACGTCCGCATGTATCCCGTGCCACCCAACGTGCTCTAGAAGGTGTAAGTCAACTACCCTGGCCAGCAAGATCTCCGGATCTGTCCCCCATTGAGCATGTTTGGGACTGGATGAAGCGTCATCTCATGCGGTCTGCACGTCCAGCACGAACGCTGGTCCAACTGAGGCGCCAGGTGGAAATGGCATGGCAAGCCTTTCCACAGGACTACATCCAGCATCTCTACGATCGTCTCCATGGGAGAATAGCAGCCTGCATTGCTGCGAAAGGTGGATATACACTGTACTAGTGCCGACATTGTGCATGCTCTGTTGCCTGTGTCTATGTGCCTGTGGTTCTGTCAGTGTGATCATGTGATGTATCTGACCCCAGGAATGTGTCAATAAAGTTTCCCCTTCCTGGGACAATGAATTCACGGTGTTCTTATTTCAATTTCCAGGAGTGTATAACCGACACTGTTGGTACCTACCTTCATTATGTCTGAATCTTCCTCCCAATACTGAACGTGAAGACCGCTTCAGATGCTGTCACTACACGACAATGGACGACCGTAGGCCGTTACCATCATGATAACAGCGTTTTATGGATGAAAGAGATTAGGAGACTAGCTGGCATCTGGTTGTCCTCGTCCAATAATGTTTCGTTGTTCAATCCTCAAACTTCCTATTTCCTACAAAGAAATCTCGAAAATTAATACAGTTTTGGCGTTTTCTTCTACTAGGAACTAACCTAAGAGTACTTTTCAGAAGTGGGATAAGGAAACCATCATGCAGCCGGGCTGTAGAGAACAATGGGCACCAACATTATTATTTTAAGTGTGTATTGTTTCCTAAAATGATGGGACATATGGATCAGTGACCTGTTGTGCCTTTGGTGCCATGACAAGTTACACGCTTTTTCCGATTTTTCACCAGAGTTTTCTCTGAAAGATCACGCGAAATTCTTTCCAGTCTAGACTGCGCAATGAAGGCCTAGTAGAACTATAGAAGAGCAAAAGAAATAATCTGCAACGTAATTTTAACAAAATTAATGGCTGCTACTTGTAATTCTTTTTACACTTTTTGCGTGAAATGAAGACTTTGAATCTTGTAATGAATACGTACGAGACGTCTCTAATGACAACTATTAATGTATAACAACTTAAGGATATAGTAAAATGTAGGTAATGGATCACGACAGACTTATTAATTTCAAAACAAAAAATTGTTGAAATGGCTCTGAGCACTATTGGACTTAACAACTGAGGTCATCAGTCCCCTAGACTGAGAACTACGGATACCTAACTAACCTAAGGACAACACACACATCCATGTCCGAGGCAGGATTCGAACCTGCGACCGTAGCAGCAGCGCGGTTCCGGACTGATGCGCCTACACCCGCTCGGCCACAGCGACATTTCAAAACAACTACTTTGTATCTTAGAGTTGTTTTACAAATGTTTAATGTATAGTAAAATTTTACATGCAACCATTTATAGTAATATAATTGCTAAAACGTGAAACCGAAGAAAGTAAAGTTAAGAAATTATCCTTCAGAAGGAAGAAAACATTTAGATGTTAAAAGCCGCTATAGCCTAAAAGTTGAAATATAAGTCCATTCGACATTCGAATGAATTACAGTGGCCTTAAGCGAAGAACCCACAAAACTGTTCTCCCGTCATGCTCTTCGAACAATAATGTGTGACCTTCGGTTGTTGTCAATGTCTGAGCTGGATATCATACGATTTGCAAATGGAACTTTTCTTCATGATCACCAATAAATTAATATTGTCTGTGAAGCCCTCAAAACGAAACTCACTTCTTGCTATGTTCTCTGAATCAAATACTAACGTTTTTCATAAGACACCAAGAAATGACCAACTTACCGAGCTGTATCATATACTTTTGTAACCAACTTTGCATTCAGGAAGCTATGAATGCACATCTTGTGGAATGAAAACAGCAAACAGCTGTATGTAAGATCCTTTATGTGGAACCACAAACGGTTTCGTAGCTTAAAGCATCATTTTAGGCGGGTATCTGAATACAAAGGGGAAGCACCTGTTAACAAAAAGACAGAGTATACCCCGATTACAAAAACAATTCTGTTTTTAACAGATATTTCCTTTTCGTAATCAGATATACACCTGAAGATGAGGCTTAAAGCAACGAAACTGGTTGTCGTTCCAAGTAAAGGATCTTACATGCAGCTGTTCGCGTTTTTCGTTCTACAAAATCATATACTTTTTCTTCACCTTAAATTATTTATCAGCTCTGGTGTCAATGTTGCTTTCAACGCCTCGACTTTACCACTCCTCCCTAGTTTTATAATTCGATCAATTTTCTGGCTGACGTTACTTTCTAAGGCGAAACCTCTCTTTAACGAAAGATTGATGACCTCGCGGTTCTGTCCGGTAAAGCTCAAGCAACCAACCAGCCAACGTTAACCCGGATACCTCCACTGTAAGCTGGTACAGGAAAGCCCAAATCAATTTTTTGTTACGCTTTTAACAGCGTCATATTTATGTGAATGGTATACTTTTGTACACCTCTTGAGAAGACGAGTGCATTACTGAATAAAAAGTATTCAGTTCTGCTTCAAAGAGACGGGCTGGTGTTCGTACAGGGTGACAATTACTGAACTATATGAAATAAAATCATCACAGCTTCAGAACGGTTTGCGTTAGGGCGTTCAAACTGCGCTGTTGGCCGCGGGCACGACGGGAATTGGTACGCGCATGCGCACGCGCCTTGTTGTTGTCGACTATTTGCACATGTACAATGTGCCCGAGCGTACAGTACTTGAGAAGACCTACTACGCGAGCAATCGGGCAATAACAGCCCAACTGAGGCTCAAACCAAGTTTGCAATCGAGTTGAAGTTGAAGACAACCGGTCGAAGTTTGCAAACAATTGATTTGATTCGCAGGTTGGAGAGAACTGGTAGTGTTCATGATGACAGTGAAGGCAATGTCGGTCGTCCAAAATGGGTGGAAGCACCTGAAAACTTCGAGAAGACACGACTGCCCCCAGAAAATAGATCATTCGAGCTGCGCAACCGATAGGAATCAACCGGGAGACACTGCAACAAATTGTTGTTGCAGACCTGCCTCTCGTCCCATATAAAATTCAAATCTATCAGCCATTAATAGCCAGGGACATGGAACAGCGGTTGTGTTTCGCCAACACTACACTCCAGACAATTGACGAACAAAACTTTGACGTGAAATTGGGTTGTTTAGCTTTCATTTGGATGGGTTCGTCAATAAGCAAAATTGGCGCATTAGGGGGACTTAGAATTCGTATTTCGCGATCGAGAAGTGTCTTCACTCTCAACGGGTGACTGTGTGGTGTGCAGTGTCCAGTCACGGAATAATCGGTGCGATATTCCTCGATGGTATGGTGACTACCGAACGGTACGTGAAGGTTTTGGAAAATGATTTCATTTCCGTTATCCAAAGTAACCTTGATTTTAGCAAAATGTAGTTCATGCAAGGCGGACCTCGACTCAATCGAAGCATAAGAGTGTTTGATGTCTTGGAGGAGCACTTTGGATACTGCATTCTGGCTCTGGGGTATCCAGAGGCCACTGGTATGGACCTCAATTGATCGCCGTATTCTCCAGGTCTGAACACATGTGACTCCTATTCGTGGGGCTACATTAAAGACAATGTGTACAGCAATAACCCCAAAACCATTTCTGAGCTGAAAATGGCCATTCAGGAGGTCGTCGACAGGGTCTGTATTCAAACACATCAGCGGGTCATGCAGAATTTCGCCATTGGTCTGCGCTACATCATCGCCAATGATGCCAGGAATATCGAACATGTCATAACCTAGATCCGAATATCTGAAGTGACGCTTACATGTTGAATAAAGAGTGTGCATGACGTAGTTAACTGATTTACGCTTTTTTTCATATACACTCCTGGAAATTGAAATAAGAACACCGTGAATTCATTGTCCCAGGAAGGGGAAACTTTATTGACACATTCCTGGGGTCAGATACATCACATGATCACACTGACAGAACCACAGGCACATAGACACAGGCAACAGAGCATGCACAATGTCGGCACTAGTACAGTGTATATCCACCTTTCGCAGCAATGCAGGCTGCTATTCTCCCATGGAGACGATCGTAGAGATGCTGGATGTAGTCCTGTGGAAAGGCTTGCCATGCCATTTCCACCTGGCGCCTCAGTTGGACCAGCGTTCGTGCTGGACGTGCAGACCGCATGAGATGACGCTTCATCCAGTCCCAAACATGCTCAATGGGGGACAGATCCGGAGATCTTGCTGGCCAGGGTAGTTGACTTACACCTTCTAGAGCACGTTGGGTGGCACGGGATACATGCGGACGTGCATTGTCCTGTTGGAACAGCAAGTTCCCTTGCCGGTCTAGGAATGGTAGAACGATGGGTTCGATGACGGTTTGGATGTACCGTGCACTATTCAGTGTCCCCTCGACGATCACCAGCGGTGTACGGCCAGTGTAGGAGATCGCTCCCCACACCATGATGCCGGGTGTTGGCCCTGTGTGCCTCGGTCGTATGCAGTCCTGATTGTGGCGCTCACCTGCACGGCGCCAAACACGCATACGACCATCATTGGCATCAAGGCAGAAGCGACTCTCATCGCTGAAGACGACACGTCTCCATTCGTCCCTCCATTCACGCCTGTCGCGACACCACTGGAGGCGGGCTGCACGATGTTGAGACGTGAGGGGAAGACGGCCTAACGGTGTGCGGGACCGTAGCCCAGCTTCATGGAGACGGTTGCGAATGGTCCTCGCCGATACCCCAGGAGCAACAGTGTCCCTAATTTGCTGGGAAGTGGCGGTGCTGTCTCCTACGGCACTGCGTAAGATCCTACGGTCTTGGCGTGCATCCGTGCGTCGCTGCGGTCCGGTCCCAGGTCGACGGGCACGTGCACCTTCCGCCGACCACTGGCGACAACATCGATGTACTGTGGAGACCTCACGCCCCACGTGTTGAGCAATTCGGCGGTACGTCCACCCGGCCTCCCGCATGCCCACTATACGCCCTCGCTCAAAGTCCGTCAACTGCACATACGGTTCACGTCCACGCTGTCGCGGCATGCTACCAGTGTTAAAGACTGCGATGGAGCTCCGTATGCCATGGAAAACTGGCTGACACTGACGGCGGCGGTGCACAAATGCTGCGCAGCTAGCGCCATTCGACGGCCAACACCGCGGTTCCTGGTGTGTCCGCTGTGCCGTGCGTGTGATCATTGCTTGTACAGCCCTCTCGCAGTGTCCGGAGCAAGTAGGGTGGGTCTGACACACCGGTGTCAATGTGTTCTTTTTTCCATTTCCAGGAGTGTAGTTCAGTAATTGTCACCCTGTATCTTCATAATGAAAAAAGTTACGAGAAAGGCAGTCATGCCGGTATACGCCCCTTGATAGCAAAACAACAGTTGCTTGATAAAATTTTTATTTAGCCTCTGGACAAAAGGTTATTTAGGGTGGTCAATATGAATGGGACAATAAATGTAGATGTATAGAAGAGGATTAGGAGTGCTGTCTACGATGTGGTCTTTACAGACGAAGATTTTGGTACACACTCAGGGGACAAAGGTCTGGCTTACTTCCTAATATCGTGTCGGACCTTATTTTGCCCGGCGTAGAGCAGCAACTTGGCTTGGGCTCAGCAAGGCTTTCGACGTCCTTTGCAGAAATATGAGCCATGCTGCCTCTACAGTCATCCACAACTGCGGAAGTGTTGCCACCGCAAAGTTCTGTGCACGAACTGACCTCTGGATTATGCCCGAATGTGGTTTGATGGAACTCATGTCAGGTGAGCTGAATGGCTCAGTGCAGAATATTCTTCAAACATTGTGGCCGGTTGCATGGTGGTTTGTTATCCATAAAAATTCCATCGTTGCTTTGTATCATGGCGCCCATGAATGGCTGCAAATGGTCTTGAAGCATCCGAACGTTCAGAGGACTCAGTCCATTCGATTTATACAAAACCCACACCATTATGGAGTCACCATCAGCTTGCACAGTGCCTTGTTGACAACTTGAATCCATAACTTGGTGGACTCCCCGCAACACTCTATCCTTACATCAGCTCTTACCAACTGAAATCGGGAATCATCTGACCGGGCTACGGTTTTCCAGCCATCAAACCGATATGGTCACTAGCCCAGGAAAGGTACTCCAGGTATGTCCTGCTATTAGCAACGGAATTCACATTGTTTGTAAGCTGCCATAGCCCATCATCGCCTAATTTCACCACACTGACCTAATAGAAGCGTTCGTCGTACATCTCACATTGATTTCTGCGGTTACATCACGCAATGTTGCTTGTCTGTTAGCACTGACAACTCTACTCAAGCGCCACTGTTCTCGTTCTGCGCTGTCCGCTGTGAATGGTAATGCCTGAAATGAGATATTCTCTGCTCACTCTTGACACTGTGGATCGCGAAATATTGAATTTCCTAACGAGTTCAGCAATCGAATCTCCTTGCGTCTGCCTTCAACTACCGTTCCGCTTTAAAAGTCTGTTTGTTCTCTTCGTGCGGCCATAATCACGTCAGAAACCTTTTCATATGAATCAACTGAGTACAAATGACAGCTCTGCCAAAGCATTGCCCTTTTATACCTTGTATACGTGGCACTACCGCCATCTGTATATGCATATCGCTATCCCATGACCCTTGTCACCTCACTATATTGAGAAGACGTGACTGAAACATAACGTTGACTAGTGTAAGTGAGGGTCATGTGCTAGCTATAAATTATTGCAGATCGTTCATCCCACATAAGGAGAGAGCCATCAGTTCTACAAACGGTGCGAAGGCCTGCATGAAGCCGATAGACCAGTAAGCAGCGCGGCTGGCGTTGCGCTGGGCAGGTCGGCGTGCGGCGGCAGCGGATGCGCGCCTGTCCCACGGCACGCCGGGCTGGCAAGTGGCCGCCCCGCCTCCACCGGCACCAATTTACGCCCCCGCCGCCCCCACCGCCCCCACCATCCCTCACTGCGTGGGAAGCGGCAGCCGCCCCCGCTCACGCTGCCTACCTGTGAGTGTGCCTACGTCCGCACACAGGCGCTCCACTCCTTCATACTTGTCGTGTGACAGGGTGTGTGGACATTTGCCACGCCGGACATATGGCACGATTTTACCTGCTCCGAAGGGTTGGGTCCCTTGTCTCACCCTCCTCCTCCACCCGCTCGTTTCTAGAGAGAGTTTCGTTGTGGAAACTATTAAATTCATCTGGCATTGAATTGCGCACCAAATTTCGAGTCTCAGTAAAACTTGGACAGCCTTGGAGTTTTTGCGTTCGTCTAAATTATACGTGCCTTTTTCGGTGATCCTGCAGCAGCTTTCTGTCGTGTTTGTGTACCATGGAGGATCAGCTCCGTCTCTTATTAGTTTATTTGGTATGAATCTCTCGAGTGCTGTTGATACCATTCCTTGTAACTTAAGCCACATATGGTCTTCACTTACATAGTTTGGAAGGATTGGAAACTGTCTCTTAGAAAGACATCAACCGAATCCTCAGCTGGTTTTATAAATAGATATATTTCACGTTTAGTTCTGGTGAATTTCTTTGTTACGAAACTGAGCCTCGCTAAAACCGTGTCTTCACTAATCCCTGTATAATAATCCTCAGGATTATTTGTGGCTAAGAGGTCAAGTGCGTTTTCGTAACCATTTACAATTTGAATGGCCTCGTGAACTAACTGTTCAAAATAATTTTTAAAAAAGCATTTAGAACAATTACGGAAGTCGTTTTCTATCTACAATAGGGTTTGAAAACGTATTTTTGTAAACATATGGGAGGTAGATTGAAGTCACTGCCAACTATAATTGTATGCGTCGGGTACCTATTTGTGACGAGACTCAAGTTTTATTTGAACTGTTCAGCAACTGTTTCGTCTGAGACCGCGGGTCGGTAAAAGGAGCCAGTTATTAATTTATTCCGGTTGTCGAATATATAACCTCTGCCCATACTAAGTCACAGGAACTATCTCCTTCAATGTCGTTTGTGAGCTGGAACACACATTACATTATTTTTCCTTAAGTTGTGCTTCTTGTTTCTGTTGTAGTGCAGATCATTACAATTACGGCTTTTCCCTCCAAAACCTAGGATGCTCTCTCTGTGACCCTGTAAATACCAGAGCTAAACAATATAGAACAACAACGTACGTTACAAGCATAGCATTCTGTATTACTTCATTTAATTATTTCTAACATTTTAAAATTGTACGTCGACTTTAGATGATTTGTCAGTCATAAATGATCTTATCTCTATTTAGTGAACGGATTTTCAGTCGTGTTTTGAACATTGTCCCTTTACACTTTACCAAGTAATGTTTCGCCGCAAGGGATATCGGATTTTAGAGAGTAAATTTATATGGAGTATGTCGTTCTTCTTTTCAAACATTCACATACCCATTTTTTATTTCCTTATTGTCTTTTGGGCATGCAGTTGTAGTAACTGAAGTAGGCACAGATGCAGTGATCAAAAAGAAATGATAAGCGTATATTCGCATTTTCTTTACATCGTTCCTTTCTTGTTGCTCCCATGGCGATGGACTGTTTCTATCGCAATCAGTAAGCGTGAAAGGAAGCTACCGTACAGACAGAGGGATCTATATTTATACTTGGCAGAACCAATTACATACTGACATAGTCGTCCGTATTGCTTTCGTTTAAGAGAAGTTATAAATATTTCGATTTCGGAAAAGAAGCTCTGTATTTCGCCAACATGTCGAAGAAGAAGGTCCCTTACGTACTGGTTGTATGGAGTAAGATTTGGAGACGGCGGTTTGAAAGAGGACAGAAGAAGTACGAGGAAGAGCGTCCCATACCTGAGGGATCGCTACTCAAGCTACCTGGCGAAGGGTCAAGTGTGGCAAATGTCCGGCGTGGCAAATGTCCAGCATTCGTGTGACAGTGGAGCTAGTACGACCTTGAATGAATAATTAACTGAGGTCTTAGAAAATAAATGATACGTTTCAATCCACCTAGTGATGAATGGCAAGTATGCGAGCCCCCACAAATGTAAATACACATTAGGCCAACGAAGGCCAAAGAATAGCCACCATCCCCTTCGTTGGCCGAGATTTGCGTAGTGTGTACGGGTGGCAAATCGGATCCAACGAAGCCGTTGGCTTTGGTTGCGATTCGGACAGCCGGCGATAACATCAAAGCATTTGTGATGGGTTGTTTTTCAGACTCCTCTCTTAGTGCGGTTGCCGGGTCGAATGTTCCTTGGTTCAGTAGCGATTTTCTGTGTCTGTTGAACGGGTTTATTTTAACTCTGTTTAAAAATACATTAAGGTGGCATGTGTATCTCCAGAAGCTAAGTATCTCAGAGTGCTCGTTAATCATTCTGCAGCGGGTACAGCTCTCTTAAAGGAAGCGTCGTCTTTCGAAATTTTAGGGCCTACACAGTTCATTAACAGATTGACACCTGTAGCTTTCATTCAGTAATATTTATGAAACAGCCCTTACTCCACATCACTTTCGAGGTCAGACGTTCAGTGTTGTGCTATCACATTGATTCCTACTTTTTAAAAGAAAGATTCGTCTTCTTTTTTCTTTTCTGGCCATCATCTTCCTACAATAAAATAAATCCTACACACATGATGACTGAAAAATCCTCTTCTTCCCTCATACTATCGTCCGGTCAAATTGTGATTAATGCGATACTTTATAACAATAACAACATGGTAGGAACCTGGAGAAGTTCGCAGAGCCAACTGCGACTCCACATTACCGTATCCCTTGAACCCAAACCCTTGGTTTGGTGAGGATGAGAGGCTGAATGCCAATGCGTTGGCGCCAACGTTAGGCCGAATCCTTTGGCTGTCGTTCGTTGGCCTTCTTTGACCTATTGTGTGCTTGCTGTAGACCGCCATGAGAAGACTAGAGGTCCGCTCTCTCGAATTCCTCGGTGTATGATGTTTCTTGAAAGTCCAGCAGATGTCCATAAAGCCCCTTTGGTCTTGGGAAGCAACTGCACTCGACTTTCTTCACTCTTTTTCTAACTGCTTTGCTCGAAGGGCCCAACCATCTACTCACCTGATTGCCGATCAGTTACTCGCTGCAAATCGTGGCGCTTGAATGTGAAACGAAGGAAACTGCGAAACTGTCTGTCATGGAAAGAGGTCGTAACTGTTTTACGAAGAGACGTTTTTCATTAGTGAATGATCGTGATAAACTGGTGACGAAAGTTCGACACAGACAAGCTTGAAGCAAGAAAGGCAGACTATTTGAAACGACTCGTTTAGAATGCTACAGATTCTAACTAGGCAGGAGGATAAAATCGTGGAACTGATGGCGGAGAAGAGTGTCTCTCAAAAACTTATTCACACTGTGTGCCCACCAATTGAAAATGGTACTTAATTGCAAAGTGTCAGTTTGAGGGTTACTGGCAATTTGGCAAAGCAATCCAAGTGTCATATTATCGTCCAGTAACTGTCTCCGTCTCATAAAGTCGGGACTAGGGCTATGCACTGTGGCCACCGTTCAGATTATCAGAAGTGATGTCTGTTACTAACAGAGATGTTAAACACTGTGCGTCAAATTTCGGGTAAGCTAGAACTTTTCTATTTAGTCGCTAGGGTTCTGACTTCTCTCATGCGGCCCGCCACAGATTCCTCGCTTGTTGCAATCTCTTCATCTCAGAATAGCACCTGCAACCTACGTTCTTAGTTATTTGTTAGATGTGTTCAAATCTCCTACAGTTCTGACCCCCTTCAGTCCCCCGTTAACGCATGTCCTGTCAACCTGTCGCTTCTTCGACGATCCTGAAGAGAACCTACTCATTTTTTGCCTTATCAGTCTCCACATTTTTCAGTATTCGTCTGCAGCACCTCATTTCAAACTCTTCGATTCCCCCCTGTTCCGGCTTTCCCACGTCCATGATTCGTAAATGCCGTGTACCAAATGCTAGTTCTCATAATTTCTTCCTCAAGTTAAGATGTATTTTCGACACCAGCACACTTCTCTCGGCCATGAATGCCCTCTTTACCTGTGCTAGTCTCCTTTTTATCTCCTCTTTGCTTCGTCTACCATGAGTTATTTTACTCCCAATGTATC
This sequence comes from Schistocerca americana, assembly GCF_021461395.2. Lineage (NCBI taxonomy): Eukaryota > Metazoa > Arthropoda > Insecta > Orthoptera > Acrididae > Schistocerca > Schistocerca americana. The sequence continues at coordinate 401,658,240 of NC_060124.1, read as the reverse complement.
AGAACTCCGCAACTTCGTCGACTTTGTGACCACCAATTTTGACGCCAAATATCTCGCTATTCTCATTTCCACTGCTGCTCATTACTTTTGTCTTTTTCTGGTTTACTCTCAATCCATATTCATTACTAGTTATAGTGTTCATTCCATTCAACAGATCCTGCAATTCTTCTTAACTTTCACAGAGGATAGCAATATCATCATCATATAATTGATATCCTTTCAACCTGAACTTTAATCCAACTCTTATTTCTGTCATTACTTCTTCCATTCATAGATGGAACAGTAGGGGCAATAGTCTACATTCCTTTCTTAGACCCATTTTAATCCGAGACCTTCATTCTTGGTCTTCCTCTCTTATCGTTCTCTCTTGGTTCTTGTACATATTATATATATATATATGTATATATATATATATATATATATATATATATATATATATATATACGTATCTCGCAGTAGCTTATTTCTGTTGTTCTCAGAATTTCAGTCTTGCACTATTTCCAACTGTCAGACGTTATTCGTAGATCAATAAATCCTATGAGAGTATCTTGACTTTTCTTCAATTTGTTTCTTTTATCAAGCGCAAAGTCAGAGATGGTGTCTTTTTCGAATCAGTAACTAATTTAATACATTTCAAGGACAGTGATGATGGTAAAGACACATCAAAAAGTTCATCTTTCCAAGAACTAGTTCTTTTAAGCATAAAATGTTACATCTCTATGATATTTAACTTTGAAAATAGTTTACTTTGAACCAAGTACTAAAATTGGGACAGTTCGAGAGCACAAGGCGCCAGAAAGGCAAAAAGTCAATCTATAAAAAAGGCGTAGCTGTTCTGCGTGCAAAAAGTGGGGCTGTTATGAGATGCTTGATTTTTAAAATGGCTTTCTTCGAATCACGAACTAAATTTAGATAAAGAGAGCAGCAAACGATAGCAATGGAATGACAAGTAGTTTGTCTTTAGAGTATTTGCTGTTTTGCACATATAATGTTACATTGGTATGATATTTAGCTGACAAAATTGTTTCCTTCGAAACAAGTATGACATTCAAGACATCGCGAGAACATAAGTCGCTAGAAAAGCAATTGAGCTGTCATTGAGAACATGTTTTATGAACAAACCTTGAAGATATAGGAAAGAAGATGAAAAAATATCGGTCAAATACCTTATGAAACCTTTTGTCTAAAAGAAAGAAATAAGACAAATTAGAGAAACGTTTCCACGACTTTGAAGGAAGCTCGAAATAACGTAGAACAAAGGAGATGCGTCACAATCTGTTTCAATTCTTACTTTCAGACAAATCATATACCACAAAAGATTTGACCGATGTCTTTCCAAATAATAATAATAATAATAATAATAATAATAATAATAATCTAGTTAAGTTGCTCCATAGATTTGTTTTCTGCCATTTTGATTCAGTACCTCTTCCTTAGTTATGTGACCTACCCATTGAGCTTTCGGCTTACCTCAGTAGCACTGCTTTTCAAATGTTCTCTGTTCATTGTCCAGATTTCATTCCGTAAATGTTACGTTTCAGATAAATATGCTGAGGGTTCCAAACACTTAAATTTGTCTTTCCGTGTAAACAAAGTTCTCATTTCGGTTTCTTTTTTCTGTTGTCAGTTTCCATTTAATATGGACTTTACTTTGACTTCCTTTCCAAATAGCAAAACACACCTAGTGTCTCATTTGCTAATCTAATTGCGTCTCCACTGATTTAATTCGAGGTTATGCCGTTATCCTTTGTTAATATTCACCCTATAACCTTCTTTAGGGTACTACCTATTCTGTTTAACTCACCTTCCAATTTATTTTCAGCGTCTGGCAGAGTTACGTAGTCTGTGAGCCTAACAGTTTTTATTCCTTCTCTAGGAACTTAAATTCTATCCCCAAAATTGTCCTTAATATCCTTTACTGTTTGCTCAACGTGCGGATTGAAAGTATGGGAAGCTACTACGTTGCCTGACTCCCTTTTAACTACTGCAGCTTCCTCTCTCCCTTCTAGTCTTTCGAACTTCAGTCTTGTACCACTTGCTTGCTCTATTTTATCCCTGATACCTCCACAATTTCAAAGCGTATATTCGACTGAATATTCTCAAAACCTTACTGTAACTCTACTAATGGGATAAAGTGGATTCTCTTGTTTAGATATGCCATAGGGTGAGAAATGCCTCACGTTTCCTATGTTTCTTCAGAACACAGAATGATTTTTCCGGCAGCGGCTTCTTCCAGTTGTCCAATCTTCTGAAAATAATGAGGGTTAGTATTTTGCAGGTTTGTCTTACTAAACGGATGGTTCGGTAATACTTACCAACACCAGCCTTCTGTAGCAATGGTATTGTTACATTCTTCTAGAGATCTGAATGTTTTTCGCCTCATATACCTTACGCATCAGATATAACAGTTTTGTCCTTGTTGCTGCATTCAGTGTATAAAATGTTCATACTGATGAACTGTAGCATTAGTGATTCATTTTTCACTTTTATCGGCGGTCAGACGGTATTCAGGGAGCCTCTCCGTGCAACCTCTGTTTTGACTCTGCAAGTTTAGAAGTGAACAATGGTTCCAACATTCTTACTAGGGTACAACAATGCCCCACTAAGGACTATTTATTCCAGATGAAAAGTCTCAGCCATTTGAATGTGGTCGCATTTTGGGCCTGCAGAAAGCTGGATGAACATTTTGACGGGTTTCTGCAAGTATCGGTGGTCGCTGCTTTCAACAGTGATCTATGGAACATTCCCACGCCAATAGACCAGGTTCTGGACGTCTGCGTAGCACGCACGTCGAGATCGATGGATTGTGCGAGCATCGGTGACCGCACGAACATTATCCAGGGTCGAAATCCGGGCACACACTGCACCTTATGTGTGATTAGGGATCGTTGGGGCAAGATTAAGATCACGTATGCCTCTGGCCAGGCTACAGCTCCCATCATGACACCACTTAGCATGGCTACTCTGGTGTCATGAAAGGACCTTTATTGTTTACAATATGCATAAATGACTTAGTTGACAACATCGGTAGCTCCGTGAGGCTATTTGCAGATGACACGGTTGTCTACAAGAAAGTAGCAGCATCAGAAGACTCGTACGTACTCCAGGAGGACCTGCAGAGGATTAATGCATGGTGCGACAGCTGGCAGCTTTCCCTAAACGTAGATAAATGTAATATAATGCGCATACATAGGGGCAGAAATCCATTCCAGTACGATTATGCCATAGGTGGTAAATCATTGGAAGCGGTAACGACCGTAAAATACTTAGGAGTTACTATCCGGAGCGATCTGAAGTGGAATGATCACATAAAACAAATAGTGGGAAAAGCAGGCGCCAGGTTGAGATTCATAGGAAGAATTCTAAGAAAATGTGACTCATCGACGAAAGAAGTAGCTTACAAAACGCTTCTTCGTCCGATTCTTGAGTATTGCTCATCAGTATGGGACCCTTACCAGGTTGTATTAATAGAAGAGATAGACATGGTCCAGCGAAAAGCAGCGCGATTCGTCATGGGGACATTTAGTCAGCGCGAGAGCGTTACGGAGATGCTGAACAAGCTCCAGTGGCGGACACTTCAAGAAAGGCGTTACGCAATACGGAGAGGTTTATTATCGAAATTACGAGAGAGCACATTCGGGGAAGAGATGGGCAACATATTACTACCGCCCACATATATCTCGCGTAATAATCACAACGAAAAGATCCGAGAAATTAGAGCAAATACGGAGACTTACAAGCAGTCGTTCTTCCCACGCACAATTCGTGAATGGAACAGGGAAGGGGGGATCAGATAGTGGTACAATAAGTACCCTCCGCCACACACCGTAAGGTGGCTCGCGGAGTATAGATGTAGATGTAGATGTAGACTTGATTGGAGAGTAGGTTCGGTCTGCATGCGAGTGTTGGACATACACGTGTATTGCGTCGACCTGGTGAGCTGCCTATTACAGAGTGCATTCGCCCACATCCCAGCCCTCAAGGGTGGGGGCCGTCAGTTACAATTCGCGATCAGATCTAATGTTCCTGCAGGCTAAAGTAACTAGTTAAAAAAAATGGTTCAAATGGCTCTGAGCACTATGGGACTTAACTTCTGAGGTCATCAGTCCCCTAGAATTTAGAACCACTTAAACCTAACTAACCTAAGGACATCACACACATCCATGCACGAGGCAGGATTCGAACCTGCGACCGTAGCGGTCGCGTGGTTCCAGACTGAAGCGCCTAGAACCATTCGGCCGCTCCGGCCGGCCGTAACTAGTGCCCTCTGCATTATAAGCTCTGTTATCCACGTGCTGCTGCCATCTCTTTGACAGGAAGGTAATGTGCTTTTTCAGCAGGACAGTGTGCAATCCACTTATGGCGGTTGTGACCACAACGTGCTCTTCGCGTTGTACAACTCCCATGGCAAGCGAGATCACCAAATCTCTCGCCAATTCAACACGGGTGTGTCGTGATCGAAGAGGGAACTTACTCGTAGTCCGAGATCTGCAAGAACCGTTGCCAAATTTCAAGAAAAGGCGCAGCAATCAATCGCAGGATGCCATTAGGTCCGGTTATGATCTAGAGAGTGCAGAAATTTTCCTGCAGGGGAACAGCAACCGCTAGAAATTAAAATTTCAGAGCCGCCATAAGTAGCATGTAACTTTTTACAATTACGTGCAACTTTTGGCATGTCTACAATTTTAATCTTTATGATCGTTTGCATGGTACAATACACGCCTCCACTGACGCCGGAGGAGAGTACAGTGTGTATTCACGTGTTTGGGAAACGTTTACTGCGACTTGTATGTCACATTTGTTCTGGGTTTGTCGTGATATTCTCCTGAAGTGATCAACTACCTTTCACAACACTTGTCAGTCAGAAATGTTTTCTGGAGTAGGTTTATTTCCTCTATTCTGGGTCGCAGAACGACCGGTGAATGTTCAGGCATATGATTGGAATGATCACTCGCAGCAATAAATTCCCGGAAACATTGGATCTAAAGTGCATGCCTTAAGAGCTGCAAGCACTTCTTCATCTTCACTACTGCGAAACACATCCCTCCTACTGAACAAATGGTCATAGCTCTTGAAGTATGGGTATTTAGTAGACCTTTTTGCTTCACATGTTTGTCCCTGTCATGTCTTTGAATACTGACCATTGCTCCTGGGACGCCATGTATGAACATATTAGAAGAGCTAGAAATATGCACATCCTGCCCATAATACAAAGAACCTCGTTGCTGGCCGGGGTGGCCGAGCGGTTCTAGGCGCTTCGGTCTGGAAGCTCGCGACCGCTACGGTCGCAGGTTCGAATCCTGCCTCGGGCATAGATTTTTGTGGTGTCCTTAGGTTAGTTAGGTTCAAGTAGTTCTAAGTTCTAGGGGACTGATGACCTCAGATGTTAAGTCCCATAGTACTCAGAGCCATTTGTACCATTTTTCGTTGATTATTAATGGGAACAGGAAGATAATTATATGGATCGAATAAAGGCTCAGCAGTCTTTTGTACTGTTGTTTCTGCATTTCAAACGGTTTAAGGTACAAATATTAATATGCATTCGTGATAAGGGGAACGAGTGATGGCTGCTTCGGCACTTCATCAACGACGCAGTCAGATCAATGTGATTATCCGACGGCAAAAAAGGGTGGTTGTCAGAAAACTGCAGCGATCCTCAATTACAAGCTCAGTTCAAGGTAGCTTTGTCTACAGTGTGTTGAACGTACGTGCCGTATTCATGAGAGCGACAATGTTATCGCTTGAGCTTAGCCAGCAAAAGCGCTTTATCCCGCGGTGGCGATCATATCGAATGGCCGTTGCAAATATCATTACGTCGCAACAGCCTCTGTGGCGATTTACCCGGTATGTATATACACAGGCGGTGCAAATTTCCACACCGTGCGTGCCGTGCTGATATTTTTTTTTCCCACTCCATCGATCCTGACTGTGGCTCGCTTGCAGCGTGTATCCGGTTACGCTGTGGAACAAAACAAGAATGGAAAAAAGGACGCAAAAGAAAAAAAGTTACTGACCAGCACTGCAAACTCTGCAATCAATAGGGAGCTAATGCCGCCGCAAACTGTGCTCTGCAATGCAAGGGTAGTCAGGGTCGGACTTGGGAGGCTGCCGCGGTGCACGCTGGGATAGAGGCGGCCGCCATCGTGTGTCTACCAGCGGGTGTTCCAATTACATTCTGTTTGTCAACTGGGAACACTTGTTTATACGATGTAGCGCGCTGTTTACCGTGTAAAGCTGTCCAGAGCCGTGACTGGACTGTCAGAATGGAGCCCTTTGCCCAGGAGGTGGCAAAATTTCTGCAACGTCCCAAATTCTCTCTCCGTACGCTTCCCTTTGGTAATAGCCATGTTGCACTTTAAGATGTGCTGTTCGTACTTGTTCATACAAGCAAATGATTACATTTAGGAAAATTTGGATGGTTTATTCAAGAGAAAGAGCTTCACAAATTGTTGACGTCAATAATGTGTTCGTCCGCCTCTGCCTTTTGTGCGAGCAGTTATTCGGTTTCGTATTGAGCGACAGAGTAGCTGCATGTCCTCCTGAGAGATATCATGCATAATTTTACCCAACTGGCGTATTAAATCGTCAAAATTCCGAAGTAGTTGAGGGGCCTGCCCGTAAGGCGCCAAATGTTCTCCATTGGGAAGAGATCCGGCTAACTTGCTTGGAAAGAAACGGTTTGGTAAGCACGAAGCCAAGCAGTAGAAACTATTGCAGTGTGTGGCCAGGCATTATTCTGCTAAAATGTAAGCCCAGGATGGCCTGCCATGAAGGGAAACAAAGCGGACGTGGAATATCGGTGGCGTACCGCTATGATGTAAGGGTGCCACAGACGACAATCAAAGGGGTCCTGCTATGAAGTGAAGTGGCACCCTGGACCATGACTTCTGGTTGTCAGGCCGTATGGCTGTCGACAGTCAGGTTGGTATCCAACCGCTGTCCGGGGCGTCACCAGACCAAATAATGCACGGAGGAGATCGTTATCAGTTCGTGGCAGAATGACATTATGAATTTACGTTCAGTAAGTATTTACAGCATGGCGCGGGCTTTCAAATAAGAATGAAATTAATGTGGTGGTCCTCAACTACGTACCCTCAAATGTTTCAAATGGCTCTGAGTACTATGGGACTTGACATGTGAGGTCATCAGTCCCCTAGAACTTAGAACTACTTAAACCTAACTAACCTAAGGACATCACACACATACATGCCCGAGGCACGATTCGAACCTGCGACTGTAGTGGTCGCGTGGTTCCAGACTGACGCGCCTAGAACCGCTCGGCCACATCGGCCAGCTACGTACCCTCAGACTCAGAGCAGAAGTATTAGAGGTTTTGGCTGGTTTCGTTGTGCAGAGGCTGGGATACGAAGTTGCCGCGTTACAAATCATATACTGCTGAGTCTACAGTATACGATATGAATATACACATGAATCGAATAGTCAAAGGTTCCTTTCACTCGGAAATTGCGAATTTAACATAGAAATTTATCAATGAAAGATTTCAGTTAAATAAAATCTGCAGGTACTTTCTTAACGACTTTAAATGGTGAGTACAATAGTAGAAGTGCTTTTGAGAATGTGGTATACTTCTGCAAAACACTATTGGTGTCGATGGTCCTGCAATTAAATAAAGTATAAGCTGAATAACAGGGGAAACAATAGATTTCTACTTCACGTAATTAGTTATCAACAACAACATAGCTCGCGAGATATTCACATCCAAACGCGTACTACGTCTTCACTGCAGAAGCCACGGAAATCTCACAAGTACACAAGTCGGCACTCCAAAGTATTTCTATCTCTCGCGATCAAGCGCAAACTGCTCCACTCCAAGTCTTTCCCACGACCGTACGTCGCGCCTTCACCTCCACCACTCTCCGTGTCCTGTCCGACTTTCCCTCGCACCTCGCTCTCCAGCACTTCCCATGTCCTGTGCGACTCTCGAAACGATGCTCTTTTCCCCCTTCCATCCAGTCTCCCCATTCACGAGCGCTGTGATAGGCTAAGGCACTCGCGCCATGTCTTCAAGCCAACGCACCCACACAAACATAATGGAACATATTCGAAATACTGGATTTACATTTAAATAGCTTGAAATTGATTAAATATCCCTACGGCTGGACCATAGACACGCTCTAACACACATTATTAAATACACAAACAAATTAAATAAACATATATCAAAGGAACAGCAACAAAGGTAGGCCAATAGCCTAATGTCTCTGTGCTTTCTAAAACACAGTAAATATTTAACCAATGAATAGCATATAGCCGATATAAACAAAGACATAGATGTATAAATATATTTATAAGCATGCTGCTACCGTTTTTTCGAGTGACTGGAGTACTTACGGCTTGACGCGATCGTTAGTAATCAGCCACTTTGACCTCCAATCACTCGTTGACTATTAAAGTCACATGCCTCTAATTTATACCAATGTAGGTTTACACTAACAGCTTTCTAAAGACACGCCGATCGACGAAATCGGATGAAGCATCTAGATTTTGGAAATTCGTTGTGCAATTTACCAACAGGTACTAAACTTTAAACTAATAAGGATATTGAAAATCTGATTACACCATCAGAATCGTCATGCAAATAATGGTAATGTACATATTTCTCTTTGAGGTATCATGACTCATCTGGCTACTATTAATTTCCATACAAACTGTGAAATGTCTGCCATGATGCTTTCACAAAGCCTGCCATCTTTGGCTCTCTCAGCGTGTCTCCTTCATCGACACAGCGTCACTACGAAATTCCCAGCCACGTGGTCCGGCCGTTGTGCGGCATTATGCGCTTGAAAACGTGCCGCACCTTGCCGAACGGCGCGAGCGGTGGCCGCCAATTCTGAACTTAGAATATTTCTAGGGCACCACAACTCGCCCGTTACCTCACAATGGAAAGAATGTTGTTTCGAATCAGTGCCCAAATGCAACTTACTGCGGAATTCTGTAAGCTTACAGTGGAGTTCACTACAATCCTAGACGGACTTAAATACAGGGTTGGGACAAAAACATGAAACCACGATAAAAACAACACATTACAATGCCTAATATGGTACAGGAAACCCATTGGCATTCAGAAACCCAATGGAATTCATAATGGCTTTCATTCGGCTCTCAATAGATACAGGTCCTGTATGGTTTTTAAGAGAGTGTGGTACCATCCTTGCAGCAAAATAGTGACAACTTCATGTAAGGGTGATGGAGAAGGATAGCGATCGCACGCAATTATTTCCAAAGTATATTACAGAGGCTCAATAATATGTAGATCTTGTGAGTGTGGTGGCCAGGGGAGACGTGTGAACTCATCCTCGTGCTCATAAAAGCAGTCCTGAACGATGCGAGCTGTGTGAACAGGGGTCCTTCCATCTTGGAACACAGTGTCGCCATTAGGGAACAAACATTTTGTCATGAATGGACGTAATCCGCCAAAATGGACACGTAACCCTTGGCAGTAATGAGACCTTGAAGAGTAACCGTGGGGCCGACGGAATACTACGATATGTGTCGTCAGATCATCGCGGAATCACCGCCTTGTTTCATTCTCGGGATGTACACTCGGTCAGAAGTTGTAAAAACCGTGAAACAGGACTTACCTGACCGAATGACTATCTTCCACTGCTCTGTACTCCCCTTTTTATGGATTCGATACCACGTTTTTGTGTTATCGACATTTCGATGAGTGATGAGTGCTTCGAGAATTTCAGCTTCTATCATATTTTAGGCGTATACAGATGGGAAACCTCTTAAAATTTCTGAATTACATGTAGTGTGTTCTCTTCAAGGTTAACTGACAAATATTTGGCTAGGGACAATATATTAATGTCCATGAAAATTTCATTAATCGATCTAGTGAATCAAGTATAGTCTTAGAAAGTCCGGTAATGAAATTTTCATGGACATTAATAAGTGCTTCGTAGCCAATTCTTTGTAATTTACCTTTGAAGAAACACACTACATGCAATTCAAAATTTTTAACAGTTTCTCCATCAGTATATGCCTAAAATATGATGACAGACAGATAAAAGAAATGGACAGTGTTAAATTCTTTGGGTTACAGCTTGATAATACATTCATCGGGAGGAGCTCATCGCAGAACTTTTGAAGCGTCTAAACAAATCTGTATTTTAATGTGAATGTTGTCAGATAAAGCGGAGATAAAAATGAAACAGCTGACATACGGTACTTGCTTTCATTCTATAATGCCGTATGCGATTATTTTTTGGGGTGACTCATTAAGCCAAGCTCATGTTTGCCGGGTACAAAAATTTGCAATAAGAGTTATGTGTGGTGTGACTCCAGTAACATACTGCAGTGGCCTGCTTAGGGCCCTATGGATATTAGCCACTGCTTCCCAATACATTTATTCCTTAATGAAATTTGTCATTAAAGATACATCTCATTTTCAAACCAACGTCACAGTTCATGGATTCAGTATCAGAAATAAGAATAATCTTCACAAAAATTTAATACCACTTACTTAGGTGCGCAAAGGTGTCCATTATTCAGGAACACACATTTTCAATAACTTGACAGAAACCATGAAAAATTTAACTATCAGTAAAATTCAAGTTAAGAGGACCCTAAAAGATTTATTGGTGGCTAGCTCCTTCTGCCACACTGATGAATGTCTGGTCTCTTCAAACCCACAAACCAACCAACCAACCATTGATGAATTTCTCAGTAGAAACACCTGATGTCTTTGTGCGCTACTAATAATATAAAATAATGCGAATAACAGTACAGTCTGACTTCAGTACAAATTCAGTGCAGTAATGCGATCATTGTAAATAAGTGTTGTAAAATGATCCTTCTATTAGTGTTCATTGCCTCATGAACGAAAATATAGTCAGTTTTCTTTATTCTTTCCACACCCATGACGATCATTCCACTTGGGATCTGTGGAAGGTACATTAGCAAATTCGTATATGCTTTTCATTGTAACTATTAGTTGTGTATTCTTGTTCCTCTGACATATTCTGCACCCTAAATCTGCTCACTATGGATCGTTTGGAACGAAAAGTACTTCGGATGTAATCTAACTCGCCTTGCTTCTGGAGCAGCCTTTCTGTTGTTTTGGTGCTGAAAAGGAACTTTAGCATTTATCGTTTTATTTTTTGTCACACTCGTCTTCAGTGACCGTCTGTCACAACTGTCACATTCACTCTAAGCACATTTTCGTCCGTGTTGTGACTTAGTGGATAATGTTTCTCCCTTTTCCTTGTACGCGGTATAAATTTTCGATACGTTGCTTGTTGAAACACCAAATACTTCGGCTCTCTAGGTTACGGAAACACTCACCATACGAGCACCAGAAATTTGCCCAAGCTGGAATAACATTGCGACATAATGCACTCACAACTATACAGAATACTGTTATAACCACACCGATGCTTTCAACGTATTGGGGACAGTGATCAAGTTTCGTTCGTTCTTAAATGCAACAGCGTATCCTTCAAGGTTGGCTAACATGTGAATTTATTTTAGACAAGCATTTCTCGCAGTGTTTCCTTATTTTGGTCCAACCCTATATGCGGACAGCTTCGATAAAGATACAGTTTTCATTGTAGCTGATTCGTGGTCAGCGTTTCTGCTCGTTCCGAACATCTTGTATATAATACCAATAGTTACTTGGTGTACCATCTTATAGACCGGATTGGCGAATTACTGTGACGTAACAAGAAGGTCAACATATAATGGGTGAAGGGGTACCGCGGTGGTAGGCGTAATGACATTGTCGACGCTCCCATTAAGAATGCCATTCACGACGAGACAAAGATGTACGAATATTTTCCCCACACAGACGTTGTCCAAGCTGTGTGGCAGCAAATTAGAGCTCCATTGAACAACAACAAGTGGCGCCTGTCGTACCAGCATAAGGGAAGATAGGCATGTAAAAAGAAGAGACGATTCTCACGCTGACAACACAAATTTCGAATGTCCACTGCTCTACCACGCGGCAACCAATATACCCCCATTGCTTAGTGCTACGGGGACAATTCCCAGCAAGCAGGATAAAGATGCTCCTTACAACGAACGATGTGTCAGTGTATAAACATCGGTATAACTTTATAGCGGTTAGTCAGATTATGATTTAATTAACATGTTTACAGAGTAATAGACAATTTGTTTTTAAGAAAGTCAACTCTGACTTTGGTCTACAAAGAGCTATCATCACTACCGCTGTGTCTACAAAACGAATTCTCCAGAGCTGAAACGCTTCTTAGACGCTCTATAAGGCTATTCTCACCGCTAAATTGGACACCGATTCATTTCTGATAGCAGTCACTATAGAACATGACAGAATTCCAAAAAACGTACCAAATACTTGGGCATACAATCATACGTGTTAGGCACATACAGTAAATCACAGATCATTTTAATATGCCAAACAGCAACAAATTCATACTACATCATCTCTAAAGCACTCACAGGAAAGAGCATAAACGCATTCAAGCACAAAACGTATTAGTGCGCACATACGGCGTTCACACACACGCACACACATACGTAAATCATAGTCTAGCCACAGAGGAAGAAATTTCCGAAAATGCTCCGGTAGGAGCACAGATATTGAGATATTGCACGAAAGCGACTGGACTGGCGAACATGGGAAAGAAGAGAATCGAGGTGTTTGGGATGTGGTGCTATAAAAGAATGTCGAAAATTAGATGAACCGAAGAAAGGAGAGTGATAAGACAAGTATTTAAACTCTTTAAACATCAGGGAATAGCTTCCATGACACATAAGATAGCTGTACAAGATTAAAAAATGTAGGGGAAGGTAGAGACTGGAATATATCCCACGAATACATGTGGTGCCCAATAAGAAACAACATTTTTTTCTAGGCCATTTTCCGTTGAAAAAATGTGGAATTTGTTGTGGGATGTCATGGATTAATCCTGCTTCAGACTCTATGGTTTCATGTTATTCCGATTGGTTGTGGCGCTATACGTAGCCTTCAAATTGACGTCTGTAAATGAGGTGCGTTCCAAGCAAAGAGCTGTCATTATGTCTCTTTTGGTGGAAAATCAGAGGATCACAGTTATTCATAAGAGCCTGCAGAATGTCTTTGGAGACCTGACAGTGACCAAAAGCACTGCAAGTCGTTGGGCGAGGAGTAGGTCATCATCGCACCCAGGTCTCACAAACCTGTCGGATCCCTCGTGTGCCAGCCAGCCGCACACAGCTGTCACTACTGAAATGTTGGAACATGTGGACATTCTCATTTGAGATGATCGACGGATCACAATCGAACACTCACTGCCCAATGGGAAGTCTCTATCGGCAGTGCTGGCACATTCACCCGTCAGTTGGGGTGCTCAAAAAATATGTGTGCCCGTTGGATTCCTTGACTCCTAACAGAAGACCGTAAAGAGCAACAAAGGACCGTGTGTAATTACTTGTGTGTTATGAGGCTTAACGCGACAATTTTTTGTCGAACATCGTCACAGGTGTTGAACCATTAATGATCACTTCGAACTGGAAAAAAGGGCAGTCTGTGGAGTGGCATCAAACCACCTCTCCTCCTAAGAAAAAGTTCAAAGCCGCACAGTTGGCAACGGTACTGGAAGTTTCCGTTAGACACCAATAGCTGCTGTACAGTATCTGTCGGACCCAATGGTGTGCGATTCCTGAGCCACGCCTCCAGCTGCTCCGTACCACAAGCGCCCTCCGCCGCTGCAACACTGGATAACCGGCGGCAGAGACTCAACCCACTCGCACTCGGAGCCACTTCTCTGTGACACCATCATTCATGCTTTGTACAGTGAGCCACTTCGCTGTTGATGTTGTGGCAGGTCGATTCTGTTTCTTGCTGCATTATTTGTAATTAGTAAGATAATGGTTCACATGGCTCTGAGCACTATAGGACTTAACATATGAGGTCATCAGTCCGCTAGAACTTAGAAGTACTTAAACCTAACTAACCTAAGGACATCACACACATCCATGCCCGAGGCAGGATTCGAACCTGCGACCGTAGCGGTAGCACGGTTCCAGACTGAAGCGCCTAGAACCGCTCGGCCACAAATTCCGGCAGTAATTAATCATCATCATCCGCTTGGAGAAGTACAATTTAGGTGAATCTTCTATTTATGCATTAACGTGTTTGTTAATTACTTCTGCTCCTCACCAACTTTCCTACAACGGCAGTTGCTGCACCATATCTTCACCAAAAATATATGAATTAATTGTCATTGCCGGAATGTACAATTGTTAAGCAAAAAATGTTGTACAGGGTTGTTTGCCGTACTGATGAGTAGGGATAGAGATCAAGTGCGGCATACAATCGTAAGGGCCGAAAACAGACGTGAGAATCTCTCCAGAGACAGGTAACACGGTGCGAGGGCGGTGCTGGAGGGGAATACAGCGAGAACACAGGGCGAGCACTTAACCTGTAGGCTGGTGGCTCACCGTGGAGCGAGGCCCGGCTGGTGGCGTTAATGCGAATACAAACTGGCTGGTTATGCAGATGCCTGCCGGCCTAATAGACCCCGGCACGGCTCCTGAGGTGACGAGCAGCCAGCTCAGACTCCTCTCTGTAGGCGACTACCGTAGCCTGTGTCAGCCGAGACACATTTTCAAGTATGACATTTCAGTACTGTTCACAAACGATGTTTTGGACATTTGTTAAACCCAATAATTTATCTGATAGATTCCGTTCCACACAAAAAGTATTGTAAACAGGTGCAGTGGTACACTGACGGGTCAAAGCAATGTGATCACTGTCCATAGATAGAATGAAAACCGAGCGAGGTTGCGGAGTGGTTAGCACACTTGGGAGAACGATGGCTCAGACCTGCGTATGGCCATCCTGCTTTACGTTTTCCGTGATTTCCCTAAATCGCTTCAGGCAAATGCAGGCATAGTTCCTTTGGAAGGGTACGTCCGATTTTCTCCCATTCTTCCCAAATCCGATGGGACCGATGACCTCGCTGTTAGGTCCCCTCCTCCAAATCAACCAACCAAACAACAGAGAAAGTTAGCCTGCTGGTGTTGCTGCAGGCACGTGACAAGGTAAAGACAGTAATTAAACGGACCAGAGACGAATTATCCTAGCAACGCTACAGTCCATAAATAGGGAAATCCCCTGTCTGTTCGTTTTATTTCGTCTCATGTTTGTACTCTGTTTTTACTTAGGACGTTGGTATTGCGGTTGCAAAGGGTTTATTTCTCGATTTTCATTTTCAATTGTAATTCACTGTCATCATTTGGCCATTTGGAGACAATGAGTGGGGCTGTGGAAGTAGAAAATGAAGCGCTAGTTGAAAAATCGGAATATTTACGAGATATGTCTGAGCTCAGTACAGGGTTGACAGTAGCGGAGGCAGCCAGAACCATTTAGGCCGTGTGCGGGGATAATGCCATTGAACAGGGGGCGGCAAGAAAATGTTTTCCTCTTTTAAAGCAGGATCGTTTTGACATTAACGACTCTCCACGTTCATGAAGAACTTAGGGGTTTGATGAAGAACCTTTAACCGTATTAATCCACAATGAGCCACGTCTCTATACTCGTGAAGTGGCGGGTGTGATGATGTTTGGTGATTCAAACACCGTGCGACATTTGCATGCAATGCATATCGTTAAAAATTCGTGTGTATAGTGGCCGCATTCTAGCCAAAGTCACGAAATCCAGTGGGTGGCCAAATGTGCATTTCTGCTTGCTCTCCATCAATCGATCCACGAACAACACCGGGCATTTCTATCCTTTATCGTTACTGGTGACGAGAAAATGTGTTTTTATGCTATTAAAAGGAAATGGAAGGAGTTGTTGAGCCCAAACGAAGCAGCAACTCCCCGTTCAGAGACCTGCGCGTGTCCACGAAAGACAATGCTGTGCATCTGGTGGAACAGTGACGGTGAGGCATACTAACTGCTTCCCGGAGGTGTTACCATCACTGCTGAGATTCATTGTCAAAAACTGAGACGTTTTGCAGACGCAATCCAAGAACAACGACCGTGAAGACTGCGTGAAGTGATGCTACTCCACAATAACGCCCAACCGCATTCTGCTAAAGAAACACTACACGGGAGAGGAGTTGAGAATTCATTCCGCACCCACCTTATTCACCTGATCTTACGCTCTTAGATTTTCATCTTCTCTGCTCTCAGTTGAACAACCTTCAAGGAACTTCTTTACCGGTGAAAATGCGCCTCGAACATAGCTCGACGAGTTCTTCACCCAGAACCATGTGATTTCGACAGTCGTGAAATCGAAAAGATGCTCCAGCGTTGGCAGACTGAAGGAGAATGTATTACTGATGACTGAAGACTCTGTTATGTGTATCTGTTGTATTTATTAAACTTATGGAAAAACACTACGAACTTATGCACCAACCCAACATTTAGGCATCGAGAACAAGTGTTTACGTAGAAAACATAATTGTACAACGAAAATATTTACAGAATTGAAAGTGGAAACTGTCATTTTGTTTCCATAGCAAATGTTTAAAAAATAGAATAAGAAGTAAACTAGACATATCTATGTTTTCAACTCACACTAATTGTTCAATTTAACAATAAGTAATACAAGTAAATGAAAATATGAGTCGTACACAATTTTCGGTGTACTAATTTACAATCACATTATACAGGGGAATGTCTTCAGAAACAAAAAGAAAATATGCTGTTTGAGGAAAGAGGAAATCGATAGTCATCTCAAGTCTTCAAAAGTTCCGATCGTTCATAGTCAAATTTGGAACACGAAAACAATACGTGTTTTACATCGGCTTCACATTCAAATGCCAGGGAATTATAAATATTCATTCATTGTATCTACACAGATGTACAGGAAACGAGACATTGTTAAAATGGAGTCGAATGATGGTGGAGCCCGCCGGTGTGGCCGAGCGGTTCTAGGCGCTTCAGTCTGGAACCGCGCGACCGCTACGGTCGCAGGTTCGAATCCTGCCTCGGGCATGGATGTGTGAGATGTCCTTAGGTAAGTTAGGTTCTAGGGGACTGATGACCACAGCAGTTAAGTCCCATAGTTCTCAGAGCCATTTGAACCATTTTTGAATGATGGTGGAAATCGTAGATCGGTCCAAATGCGTCCTCTCAAACCGTGGCCTTGTAGGAAACTGAGGCTATAATTTGTTGGGAGACACTCCGCAACTCTTGCCATTGGTGTTTCCCGTGGCTCTTGACTTCATGTAAGTAGCCCTTATACAATTTCAAATCGAGAACAGTTCCTGTGTGTATGCAACTTGCTTCGCTACCACACGAACTTCCTCACTATAGCGGATTCCAGTATTGAAACACACCAACAGCAGCATAATTGTTTACCCTCTCCCTTTACAGTGAATTTATCGCATTACCACAACTTCTGTGCTGAATATTTTTAGGAACAGTCTGGGAGTCGGACACGATTAATATTTTTAGGTAGGAAGTTGAATATAGGAACTTAATTGCTCCCAAAGTTGCCACAAAAAATGTCTCTGAGCACTATGGGACTTAACATCTATGGTCATCAGTCCCCTAGAACTTAGAACTGCTTAAACCTAACTAACCTAAGGACATCACACAACACCCAGCCATCACGAGGCAGAAAAAAATATTGCCACATTTCCACTGTAAAAATTGAACCAATTTATGGGTTAAATGATACAGATAAGATGGCATAGGAATGCACATCCAGTATACACCTGGTGTGGAATTTTGGATCCATCAGCTTATATACAAATACAATGAGGCCACTGTGCCTCAGTAAGGTAATTATATCTGCAATTTACGTTATCATTCAGAGAGCTTGTCATATCATAATAATCAACTAGAATATGGCAGCTGAATGTGTCAAAATTACATTCGGTCAAAGGCAAATATGAAGAACATCGCTGGATGAAAGGTCCGCCAGTTATTTAAAAAAAAAAGAAGTTTTTTCCAACCTCCCAAACGTTGTTTCAGCACTTCTGTGCCATCATCAGTGAGTTTCTGTTTCATTTAATCTGTAATGTGAACATTTTTACTAAATTATTAAAAAATTGTGGGAATATTTAGTTCAAACAACATTTTTTTTCTTTTAGATAATACCTTTACACTCTGTTTGCATGGTTTTTCAGGACCACTTGTGTCTTATTTATTACAGGTAGCCTGTCAACTGCAACCAAACGACGATGATGAGAAGTTGTCGGGAGCTAACCTATTATTCTATCTACATCTACATCTACATCTATACTCCGCGAGCCACCTTACGGTGTGTGGCGGAGGGTACTTATTGTACCACTATCTGATCCCCCCTTCCCTGTTCCATTCACGAATTGTGCGTGGGAAGAACGACTGCTTGTAAGTCTCCGTATTTGCTCTAATTTCTCGGATCTTTTCGTTGTGATCATTACGCGAGATATATGTGGGCGGTAGTAATATGTTGCCCATCTCTTCCCGGAATGTGCTCTCTCGTAATTTCGATAATAAACCTCTCCGTATTGCGTAACGCCTTTCTTGAAGTGTCCGCCACTGGAGCTTGTTCAGCATCTCCGTAACGCTCTCGCGCTGACTAAATGTCCCCATGACGAATCGCGCTGCTTTTCGCTGGATCATGTCTATCTCTTCTATTAATCCAACCTGGTAAGGGTCCCATACTGATGAGCAATACTCAAGAATCGGACGAACAAGCGTTTTGTAAGCTACTTCTTTCGTCGATGAGTCACATTTTCTTAGAATTCTTCCTATGAATCTCAACCTGGCGCCTGCTTTTCCCACTATTTGTTTTATGTGATCATTCCACTTCAGATCGCTCCGGATAGTAACTCCTAAGTATTTTACGGTCGTTACCGCTTCCAATGATTTACCACCTATGGCATAATCGTACTGGAATGGATTTCTGCCCCTATGTATGCGCATTATATTACATTTATCTACGTTTAGGGAAAGCTGCCAGCTGTCGCACCATGCATTAATCCTCTGCAGGTCTTCCTGGAGTACGTACGAGTCTTCTGATGTTGCTACTTTCTTGTAGACAACCGTGTCATCTGCAAATAGCTCACGGAGCTACCGATGTTGTCAACTAAGTCATTTATGTATATTGTAAACAATAAAGGTCCTATCACGCTTCCTTACGGTACTCCCGAAATTACCTCTACATCTGCAGATTTTGAACCGTTAAGAATGACATGTTGTGTTCTTTCTTCTAGGAAATCCTGAATCCAATCACAAACCTGGTCCGATATTCCGTAAGCTCGTATTTTTTTCACTAAACGTAAGTGCGGAACCGTATCAAATGCCTTCCTGAAGTCCAGGAATACGGCATCAATCTGCTCTCCAGTGTCTACGGCACTGTGAATTTCTTGGGCAAATAGGGCGAGCTGAGTTTCACATGATCTCTGTTTGCGGAATCCATGTTGGTTATGATGAAGGAGATTTGTATTATCTAAGAACGTCATAATACGAGAACACAAAACATGTTCCATTATTCTACAACAGATTGACGTAAGCGAAATAGGCCTATAATTATTCGCATCTGATTTATGACCCTTCTTGAAAATGGGAACGACCTGCGCTTTCTTCCAGTCGCTAGGTACTTTACGTACTTCCAGCGATCTACGATAAATTGCTGATAGAAAGGGGGCAAGTTCTTTAGCATAATCACTGTAGAATCTTAAGGGTATCTCGTCTGGTCCGGATGCTTTTCCGCTACTAAGTGATAGCAGTTGTTTTTCAATTCCGATATCGTTTATTTCAATATTTTCCATTTTGGCGTCCGTGCGACGGCTGAAGTCAGGGACCGTGTTACGATTTTCCGCAGTGAAACAGTTTCGGAACACTGAA
The DNA here is from genome assembly GCF_021461395.2 of Schistocerca americana. Lineage (NCBI taxonomy): Eukaryota > Metazoa > Arthropoda > Insecta > Orthoptera > Acrididae > Schistocerca > Schistocerca americana. The sequence continues at coordinate 401,638,470 of NC_060124.1, read as the reverse complement.
TTCAGTATTTCTGCCTTTCTTCGGTCGTCCTCTGTTTCGGTGCCATTGTGGTCAACGAGTGACTGAATAGGGGATTTAGATCCGCTTACCGATTTTACATATGACCAAAACTTTTTAGGGTTCTTGTTTAGATTGTTTGCCAATGTTTTATGTTCGAATTCGTTGAATGCTTCTCTCATTGCTCTCTTTACGCTCTTTTTCGCTTCGTTCAGCTTTTCCTTATCAGCTATGATTCGACTACTCTTAAACCTATGATGAAGCTTTCTTTGTTTCCGTAGTACCTTTTGTACATGATTGTTATACCACGGTGGATCTTTCCCCTCGCTTTGGACCTTAGTCGGTACGAACTTATCTAAGGCGTACTGGACGATGTTTCTGAATTTTTTCCATTTTTGTTCCACATCCTCTTCCTCAGAAATGAACGTTTGATGGTGGTCACTCAGATATTCTGCGATTTGTGCCCTATCACTCTTGTTAAGCAAATATATTTTCCTTCCTTTCTTGGCATTTCTTATTACACTTGTAGTCATTGATGCAACCACTGACCTATGATCACTGATACCCTCTTCTACATTCACGGAGTCGAAAAGTTCCGGTCTATTTGTTGCTATGAGGTCTAAAACGTTAGCTTCACGAGTTGGTTCTCTAACTATCTGCTCGAAGTAATTCTCGGACAAGGCAGTCAGGATAATGTCACAAGAGTCTCTGTCCCTGGCTCCAGTTCTGATTGTGTGACTATCCCATTCTATACCTGGTAGATTGAAGTCTCCCCCTATTACAATAGTATGATCACGAAACTTCTTCACGACGTTCTGCAGGTTCTCTCTGAGGCGCTCAACTACTACGGTTGCTGATGCAGGTGGTCTATAGAAGCATCCGACTATCATATCTGACCCACCTTTGATACTTAACTTAACCCAGATTATTTCACATTCGCATTCGCTAATAACTTCACTGGATATTATTGAATTCTTTACTGCTATAAATACTCCTCCACCATTGGCGTTTATCCTATCCTTGCGGTATATATTCCATTCTGTGTCTAGGATTTCGTTACTGTTCACTTCCGGTTTTAACCAACTTTCCGTTCCTAATACTATATGCGCACTATTTCCTTCAATAAGAGATACTAATTCAGGAACCTTGCCCTGGATACTCCTGCAGTTTACCAATATTACGTTAACTTTTCCTGTTTTTGGTCTCTGAGGACGGACGTTCTTTATCAACGATGATAATGTCCTCTCTGGTAAGCCGTCAGGTATTTTATCGTTTCGCCCAAGGGGGGGTCCCCCTCTAACCTAAAAAACCCCCGTGTGCACGCCACACATACTCTGCTACCCTAGTAGCTGCTTCCGGTGTGTAGTGCACGCCTGACCTGTCTAGGGGGGCCCTACAGTTCTCCACCCAATAACGGAGGTCGATGAATTTGCAACCATTATAGTCGCAGAGTCGTCTGAGCCTCTGGTTTAGACCCTCCACACGGCTCCAAACCAGAGGACCGCGATCGACTCTGGGCACTATGCTGCAGATATTAAGCTCAGCTTGCACTCCGCGTGCGATGCTGGTTGTCTTCACCAAATCAGCCAGCCGCCGGAAGGAACCAAGGATGGCCTCAGAACCCAAGCGGCAGGCGTCATTCGTTCCGACATGTGCTACTATCTGCAGCCGGTCACACCCAGTGCGTTCAATAGCTGCCGGAAGGGCCTCCTCCACATTACGGACGAGACCCCCCGGCAAGCACACCGAGTGCACACTGGCATTCTTCCCCGACCTACCCGCTATTTTCCTGAGGGGCTCCATAACCCGCCTAACGTTGGAGCTCCCTATAACTAATAGGCCCGCCCTCTGTGACTGTCGGGACCTTGCCGGAGAATCGGCCACTGGCCCAACAGGCGAGGCATCCTGTGGTGGCTCGGAAACGATGTCATTACCACTAGGAAGCACCCCGTACCTGTTGGAAAGGGGTAAGGCAGCCGCCACGCGGCCAGATCCCACCTTCGCCTTTCGGCCAGGCACGCGCGAGCCCACCACTGTCCGCCATTCACCCTGGAGTGATGGCTGACCGGTAAGATGCTCACTGCCGGAAGACGCAGCGACATCAGGGGTTCCATGTGATTCCAAGGCCACCGAAGTAGGCATAGGTCTCACCACAGTTGCCCCAACGCCACTACGAGCCGACGCCTGCGCCTCGAGCTCGATGAGCCTAACAGACAAAGCCTCCACCTGCCCCTGAAGAGTGGCCAATTCTCCTTGCGTCCGCTCACAACAACCACAGTCCCTACACATGACTATGTTTACCCTACTCTATACGGTGACAAATTCCCAAGATAATCTTCTGATGAGCTACTCTGATAATCAAGAAACACTCACTGAAATACGAGACGCGAAAACTACGCTAGGTTTTCCCAGAAAAACTATTTAAAAGCTAAGCGCAGCAAATAAGTACAAAAACGCTTTATACAATCAGTACTCGCTGCTGCTGGTGCTCTCGCTCTGGCTGTCACAAGACAACTGCTGATTCAAGTGACTAGTGGTTAACGGCCGCGAAACAAACAAAAGACGGTTTTAGGGCGCTTTCTGTTCTAAACGATCAAGAAAACACTAAGAAATCTAACACGAAAACTACGTAAAGTTTTATCAAGAACTGTTAGTTACTATGCAGAGCAGATAAACACAAATAGAATCCCTTCCTTAGTGGAAGGTCGTAAACAAAATGCAAAATAAACGCTTTATACAAACAGTACTCGCTACTGCTGGTGCTCTCGCTCTGGCTGTCACAAATTAGTTTGTCGCGATATTTCGCGCCTATATTCGTTTTTACTTACGGTTTTGTGTGGCAAGCGCCTATATTCGGCTTTACTTACGTTTTATTGTGGCAAGTTCTTTTTTCTAAGCATCCTGAGGAGGTGTTGTGAAAAACACGTAAATGTAACACACATTTTCAAAAATAAGGTCGGAGAAGCACTTTGCGCTTTAACACAATTACAGTACGGTTTGGTGAAGTCCAAAGTGCTTTTAGGACCATATTTGTGAAAATATGAGTTATATTTGTGTGTGCTTTACAACATCTCCTCAGGATGCTGAGAAAAAAGGACTTGCCATAATAAAACGTAAGTAAAACCGAATATAGGCGCGAAATATCGCTTCAAACTAACTTATGTTTAAAGCATAGAATGACAGGTTAGCTCCCAACAAAATTTCTCATCAACTTCGTCTGATTGTGGATGACAAGCTACCTGTAATAAATAAGACAGAAGTGGTCCTGAAAAACCATGCAAACCGAGTGTAACGGTATTAAATAAAAGAAACTAATTATTGTTTGAGCTAAATATTCATGTAATTTTGTAATCACTTAGTAAAAATATTCTCATTGCCTATTAAATAAAATAGAACCCCACTGATGATGGCACAGAGGTGCTGAAACATGTTTGGGAGCTTGGAAAAAACGGTGTTTTGCATAATTGGAGGACCTTACGTTCAACAATTTTAACTGCAAACATGGTAAACACATGGAGCTGCAAATCCAAATGATGAATATGAAGAACATCGTATAGACTGAATGGGCAGGGTACCGATTCGAAGCTTGTGCAACGACCGGAATTTCAGGCATGCAGTGTTTGCTGGACAAGGTATGTACTCTTATAGACAGCACATTCCATGAAGGCCAATCCTTGAATGAAAAATTCTACTGACAGCTTTTAAAGTCTAATGCTTAACGGTATATCTCCTGAATGCACTGAAAGAGCATCTGCAGGCGTCGAACACATGACGTAAGAGAGCCTTTGACAAAGAATACTGTTACGGTCCGTCATCAGGACAAGAGGATCTCGGAATGACGAACCTGCTCGCGTGCTACTGTCGTTAGCGTCTAGAGAAAACGGTTAAACGACGGAGAAACACACTGATTAATTGTAGGAGCGATACCCTGTAGCACATAACACAAACTACAGCGTGCACACACTTTATTCTACACTACTGGCCATTAAAATTGCTACACCAAGAAGAAATGCATATGATAAACTGGTATTCATTTGACAAATATATTATACTATAACTGACGTTTGATTACATTATCACGCAATTTAGATGCATAGATACTGAGAAGCAGGCCGGTGTGGCCGAGAGGTTCTACGCGCTTCAGTCTGGAACCGCGTGACCGCTACGGTCGCAGGTTCGAATCCTGCCTCGGGCATGGATGTGTGTGGTGTTCTTAGGTTAGCTAGGTTTAAGTAGTTCTAAGTTCTGGGGGGCTCAAGACCTCAGATGTTAAGTCCCATAGTACTCAGAGCCATTTGAACCAATTTTTTGATCCTGAGAAATCAGTACCCAGAACAACTACCGTAATAACGGCCTTGATACGCCTGGACATTGAGTCAAACAGAGCTTGGATGGCGTGTACAAGTACAGCTGCCCATGCAGCTTCAACACGATACCACAGTTCACCAAGAGTAGTAACTGGCGTAATGTGACGAGCCTGTTACTCGACCACCATTGACCAGACGTTTTCAATTGGTGAGAGATCTGGAGAACATTTTCTGTATCCAGAAAGGCCCGTACAGGACCTGCAACATGCGGTCGTGCATTATCCTGCTGAAATGTAGGGTTTCGCAGGGATCGAATGAAGGGTAGAACCACAGGTCGTAACACATGTGAAATGTAACGTCCACTGTTCAAAGTGCCGTCAATGCGAACAAGAGGTGACCGAGACGTAGAACCAACGGCAACCCATACCATCACGCCGGGTGATACGCCAGTATGGCGATAACGAATACACGCTTCCAATAAGCGTTCACCGCGATGTCGCCAAACACGGATGCGACCATCATGAAGCTGTAAACAGAACCTTGATTCATCCGAAAAAATGACGTTCGTCGTTGAGTACACCATCGCTCGTGTCTATAATGCAGCGTCAAGGGTAACCGCAGCCATGGTCTCCGAGCTAATAGTCCATGATGCTGCAAACGTCGTCGAACCGTTCGTGCAGATGGTAATTGTTCTGCAAACGTCTCCATCTGTTGACTCAAGGATCGAGACGTGGCTGCACGATCCGTTACAGCCATGCGGATAAGAAGCCTGTCATCTCGACTGCTAGTGATACGAGGCCGTTTGGATCCAGCACGGCGTTCCGTATTACCCTCCTGAACCCACCGATTCCATATTCTGTTAACAGTCATTGGATCTTGACCAACGCGAGCAATAATGTCGCGATACGGTAAACGACGCTCGCGATAGGCTACAATCCGACCTTTATCAAAGTCGGAAACGTGGTGGTACGCATTTCTCCTCCTTACACGAGGCATCACGACAACGTTTCACCAGGCAATGCCGGCCAACTGCTGTTTGTGTATGAGAAATCGGTTGGAAACTTTCCTTATATCAGCACGTTGTAGGTGTCGCCACCGGCGCTAGCCTTGTGTAAATGCTCTGAAAAGCTAATCATTTGCATATCACAGCATCTTCTTCCTGTCGGTTAAATTTCGCTTCTGTAGCACGTCATATTCGTGGCGAAGCAATTTTAACGGCCAGTAGTGTCCATGTAAACGTTACTACAGATATTCGGATTTAAGTTATGACATGTTCGATATGCCTGCCATCATTGGCGATGATGTGGCGCAGACGAATATCGAAATTCTGCAAAAAAAAAAAAAAATATCAAATGGCTCTAAGCACTATGGGACTTAACTTCTGAGGTCATCAGTCCCCTAGAACTCAAAACTACTTAAACCCAACTAACCTAAGGACATCACACTCATCCATGCCCGAGGCAGGATTCGAACCTGCGACCGTAGCAGCAGCATGGTTCCGGACGGAACCGCCTAGAAACCCTCGGCCCCAGCGGCTGGCGATATTATGCATGACACGCTGAATTTTCGGAACGTGTCGACGCTGTTGATGAGCTCCTGAATAGCTATTTTCAGCTCAGCAAAGGTTTTGGGGTTACTGCTGTACATCCTGTCTTTCATATAGCCCCACAAATACGGGTCGCATGTGTCAGATCCGGAGAATATGGCAGCCAATCGAGGGCCATGTCAGCGGCCTTGGGTACCCCAGAGCCAGAATGCAGTTCCCAAAGTGCTCCTCCGAGACATCACTCTCCAGCTTCGATGATGGCGAGCTCTGTCTTGCACGTAACACATCTTGTCGAAATGAGGGTCATTTTGGAAAAAGGTGATCAGATCATCTTCCAAAACTTCCTGTACCGTTCGGTAGTCACTGTGTTATTAAGGGATATCGCACCGTTTTTTCTGCTGTTGGACATTGCATACCACACAGTCACCTGTTGAAAGTGAAGAGACATCTCGATCGCGAAATGCCGATTCTCAGTTCCCAAAGTGAGCCAAGTTTCCTTACTGACGAACCCATCGAAATGAAAGTGAGTTTCGTCGCTAAACCAAATCGTCCAGCGCATACTAATTCCCATCATGAGCCGTGGCCAACCGTGCAGTTTGAACAGTTCAGAATTTATCACTATTTAATTCATGTAGTTCAATAATTGTCACCCTGTACTTAAAAACCTCGCTGCTATAAAATTCTGTGGATGGCTTATTGAGAAATAAAATTATGCAGACTCCGTTATGGATTACCTTCGGCGATTTAAAATATCGGTGACTGCAGTCAAACAAAGATGATTAAAGTTTCCTGACATTTCAGCAGGAGAGGAATCTCTGAATCTGGATAATTTAATTTTCTTACTAGAGAAGGTTATTTGTCCAGATCGAAAAATACATACAGTATGTTTACAACTAGTTTCGGCAAGTTAAATTCCCGTCTTCAGATCACTTCTATACATACACTTTTATGCCGCTCTCGGTAGTGGACGGCCATTTAGTCATGGGTATATCTGGCGACAACTCGTTGAGGAAGACGCAACAGTGTAACGTTATACCTTACACAACCATTATGCAACCGCGAATCAATCAAATTGCCGACAGGATATTGCTTGCTGTTGAAACGTCCCCTTTGAAAAATTGTACAAGACTGTGCTTAAACTGACACACAATATTTTTGACGCAACGCAATCTGACTTTCAGTAATCCCTACAGAAGAATGGCCCTGACTAACATTAACTTATACGTTTCACATATCTCTTACTTCACAAAAATCTTCGTTACTCGAACTACTGCAGCCGGCCACGGTGGCCGAGCGGTTCTAGGCGCTTCAGTCCGGAACCGCGCGACCACTACGGTCGCAGGTTGGAATCCTGCCTCGGGCATGGATGTGTGTGATGTCCTTAGGTTTAAGTAGTTCTAAGTCTAGGGGACTGATGACCACAGATGTTAAGTCCCATAGTGCTCAGAACCATTTGAACCATTTTTTCGAACTACTGCAAAACAGCAAGCGCCACTACTGCCAGCTAAATAAAAGATGCAAACTACGGAAGGCACTAACTACTGACAGGCATAGTTAGCAAATGAAAGATTTTAATAGAGAACAAAAAATGTATTTACCTTAATAGTCATAATATATATAGCAGTTCATGACATCCATTCTTACAAATCTACTGTTTCTGATGGACACACCTCCAGATTATCCATTCTCAAAAATCCGCCATCTCACTTCCCCACATCCACCACTGCTGGCGGCTCACGTCCAACTGCGCAACGCTACGCGCTGTTAAAATCCAGCTGCCTAACACTATAATGGCAGACAACAATGCAAACTAGCCACTGACTGCACACAGCACAGCCAGTGATTTTCATACAGAGCGCTACGTGGCTTTACCAATAAGAAAACCTAAACAGCCTACTTACACTGTGTCCGTGTTGACGGCTGACGGCACACTATGCCAATCATTGTACAAGTGCTGGGGGCACTTTGGAACTCAGTACTGATTCCTTCCGCAGGTTTCGTGTGAATTCTTACAACTACCATCCCTGACTATTATGTCTCTCTACGCACTCGTTACCCTTTACATCCTTCTTAGCAACCCGTTCTCCTTCATTTCCTAGTGATCTTAGCTAGTATATGCTCCTTAAATTTCCCTCCTCCATAACTTGCTATACGTAAGAAAATATCTATTTTGTACACCTACAGATTCTTTTTACATTTTCTGCTATTATTATTATTATATCAGAATTGTTCTACAGACACTCAAATCATTTTATTACTAGTTGTTAAATTAAAATTATTGTTATTTCTTAATCTGCTATGATGTAAAAATAGATATTGTATGTGTGTCACCCAACTACGATATGAGAGATGGCCTCAAGGACCTAATCCTATCAGGTAAATAAGTAAATAAAAACAAACAAAAAGTAACGCTCAGTGGTCCAGTTTGTCATTATATGAGATTTTTCTGTCATGTTTGAGTTGTGGATTATTCTTCGAGTTTGCACATCACGATCTCATCGCCAACAGTCGACTTGTGCAGCTTTAGGTTAGATGCGTCCTTGATGAATTTTGTTATTCGGATGACATCCAGTGACTAGTCCACGTACGAAGTCACTGGGTATTCCTGGCAGACCAATTCTGCTGTTACTTCTTATGTACCGACACCACAATACTCCCCGTTACTCGTGGCATTTAACGGTCCATTTCGCATTATTTAGGGATGCAGAATAATTTTGATTAGATAGTATAACTTAAGGGTGGCAACGGCCTTGCCGCAGTGGACACACCGGTTCCCGTGAGATCACCGAAGTTAAGCGCTGTCGGTTGTGGTCGGCACTTGGATGGGTGACCACCCAGACCGCCATGCGCTGTTGCCATTTTTCGGGGTACACTCAGCCTCGTGATGCCCATTGAGGAGCTACTCGAGCGAATAGTAGTGGCTTCGGTCAAGATTACCATCATAACGACCGGGAGAGCGGTGTGCTGACCCCACGCCCCTCCTATCCGCATCCTCCACTGAGGATGACACAGCGGTCGGATGGTCCTGGTAGGCCACTCGTGGCCTGAAGACGGAGTATAACTTAAGGAAATTCCAACGTTTTCTAAATCACAACTACGACTTAGCAAGTTAACGAATTGAGCGTTTTCCTTGCAAGTCGTGTTTTCCCTATTTTCATTAAGGATTCAATTCATTAGTGGCATTCACGTACACAACGCTTGCTGTGGAGCGTTATTTATTTTCCCTTGAAACTTCCGTTGATAACTCAATCTCGAGGAAGAGACGGCGGTAGGGGACCGCCCTAAAATGTAACAGGACAACCCGGCGTTTAGCAGCCGAGACAGTGCTAAAAGCTGCTCCTCTGCCCACAACCGTAATTAGAGCTAAATAATCGCTGTTGCATTGCCAGAAGGCTGGGCGTGGCTAAGCCCCACAAATCTGGCCCGCTGGCGCGTCACGCGAACACAGTCCTCAGTGGCGAGGGCGGGGCCTTCAGTTATGCCGCCGAGCACCAACGTGGGCGCCGTCCTGACGGCAGCGCCAGATTTAGCGATTAGGGTGGGTGTGAATCATTCGTGTTTCTAAAAAAACTGCAATTGGTCAGCTGACGTTGCCGTGCGAAGAAGCCAGTCCCAGAACCGTTTACGTACTTCTGACTCTATGGTGCTGGGTTGACTGTATAGTGTCTTGTGGATGAAATCCGTGATGGAATATCCTTTCGTATCAAAAACGAATCTTACAATGTCTTCACGTCGATGCCCACCTGTTTTGCTTTCTTCTGTGTTGGTATGCAAACAGTCTAACGCATGCACAATTTTGAAATGGTTATCAGCTCGTATCGTGGCCTGCAAAAAATTTTGATAAAAGCTTCTTACCACGTCTGCAAAGTTACCAGCACGTATCGTGACGCTTCATAAAATCTTGTTACACGTCCGTAATTTTGAGATCACCAACCATTTCAGATGGTGTCCACAGAGACGAACACTCCATTGCAAATGATGAGAACTGTTGATGGTAAATCAGTTGTTTTAAAATGTTGACTTATAGAAGTACCTGGTGGAAGAACTGACAACCCTTCGTCTACGAGAAAGGGTACGATAGCATTGTTGGCAGACAATATTGAGAACAACGGAGAGGCAATTTGATGATTGTTTGGATAGGTATAGGTAAAGAAGGAAACGGTAAAGTATGAACTGCGGCTCACAACCGCGGACAGAGACATAAGTATCACTTAAAATTTTCTGTTTATCGACACTGGAGGATCATTCCAAAACAAAATATTTTTACATAAATATCACTGAAAAGAATCATTCAGAAAGTAATACGTCAATATCCACATGACTACTCTGCAATTGACACTTCAGTGCATGGCAGAGTGTTCTTCGATTTCTCTACCGTTCCACTCCCTAACGGCACTTGGAAAAGACGAACACAGCGACAATAAAATATTTTTACAGTCACTGCAGAAAGTTTGTCATCAACAGTCCTTGAAAAGATCTCGCCATAACGAAAAACACCTTTGTTTCAATGACTGCCATCCTAAATTTCTTATCATAACCGTGACACTCCCCTGTTTCGTGATAATACAACAAAATCTGCTCTTCATTCGACTTCTTCAATGCCCTCCATAAATGCTATCTGGTAAGGATCCCATACTGTAGCAGAGGACGAACAAGCGCAGTGCAGCCAGTCTCTTTGGTAGACTTCTTGCACTTTCTAAGCGTCCTGACAATATAACGTCTTTTTTTTCTCCCTCTCTTTTTTCCTCACATTATTTGTGTCATCGTCCCAATTTAAGCTGTTCTAACTGTAGTCATTTGCCTCGTAAACGAAACTTAAGGAATTTCCTCTTGTACTCATGTCGATGACCTCACTCTTTTCGTTAGTGAGAGACGGTTGCCGCTTTTCACAACATACAGATATCTTGTCTGAATCATTTTGCAATTGGTTTTGATCTTCTGCTGACTTTCATAGACGGTAAATAATAGCATCATCAGCAAACAGTCTAAGAAGGATGCTCAGATTGTCTCCTAAATGGTTTAAGCGGAATGGGAAGAGCAGGGTGTTACAACACTTCCTTGGGGAATGCAGGGTATCACTTTTGTTTTACTCGAAGATTTTCTGTTGTTTACTACCACCGCAATTTTTCTGACACGAAACCGCGAATACGGGGTACAACTGAAGAGATACTCCACAGGCTCGGAATTTTACTGGAATTCTCTTCTGAAATACTGCGTCAGAAGCCTTCTGGAAATCTAGAAATATGGAATAAATTTGAGATCCATTGTCGACAGCATTCATACTTCTCACATTTCCCATTTATTTAAATGGAAACGGCGGTAGACGCAAAAAGCGCATTGCCACAGGTAAATATCGAATGATTTCAGCGACATACTTTAATTTATCCTACATATTCACCACCATTAGTTAAGCACTATTGTTAATGATGAACAAAAGCCTACATACCATGTTCGTAAAAACGGAAATCAGCTGAGGCTAGTGTTACAGTTTTGACGCCAGCATCTGTATCTGGGACATGCTGGCAGCATATTCATACTCTCATAGGCTCAAAGAGATGTAAATCTGGAGCTTCTGACTTAGCTCTGTACGATGGACGCGTTAGAAGAGTCCAGACAAATCTGGTAATGAGATACACGTTGGAGTAACTGTTGTTGTGTTGCAGTCGGAAGTTGTCCGTTTCTAGACTGACTAGGAAATTCGCATTTTCAGCCTCGTCAGTGTTGTCTTTCAGCTTTCTGATTTGACAGCTGTTTTAGGCTCTGAGGCACCTATAAGAACTTCCTGTTCCAGAAGGGTTCGCACACCAGTTTGCTTGTAGATGGGCTATATTGTAATTTGTTAGAGAATTCGTATGTCGCCTTTCGCTGGGCTGTATTTTGAATTCTGGCTCATAGAAAATTGTCACATTTGTATGATATCTGTTAAATCGGGTGTGACTTCATTATAAGTGACTTAACAAACAGCTGTGGACATTAAGCACCCACTTGACATTTTTCTGACTAAAGAAACCATCTATGCAACGTGAATAAAGCCCAAAGAAGATGATATTATTATGCGGACTATCCTTAGGAACGATTTACCAGAGACACCATACTTAATACATCGGAATTTCTTTTCGCGTTTGAAATGGTATACTATTGATTGAGACGTAGTAATGTAAGGCTGTCGACGAACATAAATATGTAGACTACGAAGCAGCTGATCCCCAGAAACTATCGAGGCTAACTTACCTTCTATTATTTGAAAATAATATACTAACGCAAAGAAATGCTTCGTTAACTGCTCGGAGCAGAAGCGGCACCAATTGAACTCTCGGTTGAATTAGTGCAAGCCTCACAGTTGTTCAATACTACCACCTTGAAAAATCTTATTTTATTTACATTAAAGCGATGAAAGGAACGAAATAGTAATCAAAATTTTGTTTTTACTTCAGGAATATTATTTGATTCCAAAAAGCACAAGGACTCTACAACAACCAGAGTTATGTTACACTATTTCTTTGTTGCCCTCTGCACAGCCATACAAAAATATACACCTTCACGTAAATTAGAAAAAAATATAAAATACCAAACATTTTGGTGAATGAGATATCGGCTTGGTAAACCCGATAATGAATCAAACAAAACGCAACTAAAACGGGATCTGGGCCACATCGATCGATTGTCACTCTGCTACTCATTCGCTAACGTTGCCTAAGCAACCACAATGATCCCAAATAGCTCGCCAGGTCTTAAAATAAAGAAACACGTCACCTAGTGTTGCGGAATCTGCGCATAGAGAGGAACCATTTATGCTTGTTATAATCGGTTTTTCAATACAAGCTCATTGTTGCTTTCATGCACATCTGCCTCTCACTCAATATTTGAGAGATTAGTCATTTTTCCGACACTCAGTACTAGAATACGAGAGCGTGATGAAAAGAAATGCCAATTTTTTATGTGAAAACTCATCAGCCTTTTTAAATAAAACAAACGTTGTTAGCATTCCACATATTTATTTTTCACGTTCACGTATTTGCAGCCCACTGGTGTTAAACAGCTTCGAACCGTAGCGTGTAACATGGCGGTGTGTAACGTAACTATGTCGGTGCATGAGAAACAGCGTGTTGCAATCGAGTTTATAATTAGAAGAGTTCTTCCGCACAAGGAGCACGCATTACTTCAGCTTGAAAAAGCTATATCACAGATGAACACTGCACTCCGACCCCTTGGGTTCATCGTCATTGATCATCCTCAATTCAGTCCTCATTTGTTCCCAATACCTCAAGAAAACCGGCGAGGACTTCCCTTGATGATGAAGCGGTATAACAGAGGTGAGGTTGTGGCTCCTTCAACAAACACTCTACAGTAACGGTATCATCAAAGTGGCCCGTCTATGGGAGAAAAGTGTTCGTCGGTAGGGTGGCTATGATGAGAAATAAATGTGTATACGTGGAGATGAACTTCAAGGCAATATTATAGAAATGGAATAGGACGTAAATGAAGAAGAGATGGGAAGTATGGCTGCACAATAATAACACGAATTCTTCACAGATGAATGGAAAAACTGATGGAAGTCGACCTCAGTGAAGATCATTTTGGATTCTGGAGAAATATAGGAACACGAGAGGCAGTACTGACCCTACGACTTACCGTAGCAGACAGGTCAAAGTAACGCAAAGCTACGTTTATAGTATTTTCAGACTTAGAGAAAGCTTTTGACAGTGTTGATTGGAATACTCTCAGAAATTATGAAGTTAGCAAGAAAAAGATACAGGGTGCGAAAGGCTATTTACAACTGGTACAACAGGCCGACAACATTTGCAATTCTTTCAGAGACGGCAAACGACTTGGAAGAGCATTTAAAAGGAATGGACAGTGTCTTGAAACGAAGACATAAGATGAACATCAACAAAAGCAAAGCAAGGGTAATGGAATATACGCGAATTAAATCAAATGATGCGAGGGAGTTAGATTAGAAAACGAGGTACTTACAGCGCTAGATGAAATTTGCTTTTGGAAAATAACTGATGACGGCCGAGGTAGGGAGGATGTAAGATGTAGACTAGCCATGGGAAGGAACGAATTTTTGAAGACGAGAAGTATGTCAACATCGAATGTGTAATTAATTGTTGTGAAGTCTTTTCTGAAAGTGTTTGTAGGAAGTGTTGCCACAAATGGAAATGAAACATGGATGATAAAAAAGTTAGACAAAAAGAGAATGGAAAATTTTGAAATGTGTTGCTGTAAAAGAATTCTAAAGATTAGATGGTTAGGTCACGTAATTAATGAGAAGGTACAGATCAGAATTGCGGGTAAAAGAAATATGTGACACAACGTGACTAGAAAAACGGATCGATTGATAGGACACATTCGTAGACGTCAAGGGGTTATCAACTTAATCCTGGAGGGAAGGGTGGGGAGTAAAAATCGTAAAGGGAAAGCAAGATAATGAATATGGTATGCAAATGCAGATGGGTGTAAGTTGCAACAGTTATTCGGAGATGAAGAGGCTTGCTCAGAATAAGGTAGCTTGGAGAACCGCGACTTCGGACACAACACCACAGAAACAATTGAATGAAGGAAAGAAACGTAGAATGTTTGTGTCGTTCGTTTTATTTGAAAAGCTTTAAGAGTTTTATTTTTTTTTTTTTAACTTTAAGGTTTATCTTATAAAAAATTCGGAGACATTACTTTTCAACACGCCCTAGTGGAACAGGAATGGAGACCGATAGTACCGGAAAAATGTACCCTCCGCCATGTACTGTATAGTGGCTTGCCAAATATTTATGTAGACGTAGATGTATATCTGGATACCGGGTGTAGATTAAGAATCAACTCCCACACTGTGGCAAGAAGCGAGTGTTAACTTTGTTTCTCCACGGTCTGTGGACATAATTAGCGAAAACAAAACAATGTAGTGAAACAGAGACCCAGAAAGGTGGCGTGTGAGTGTCTGCTCTCTGTGTGGGCCTTAATGGGAGCCGAAGCGTGGCCCGCGCGGCCGATACGTTTCCCCGGGCTTCCCGAACTAATTACCGAGGCCCTGCTCCTGGGGCTTGTTTACCGTAACCGCGGCGGGAGGCGTAGAGGCGCTACCAGAAAGGGCCTGCCCTGCCCCTCGCCGACCCTGCCCTTCCCTCGCCGTGCCTTGATTCTCCTTCCGCCCCCGCTCGAGAAAGCGTCGGCGGCGCCGCAGGCGCCACCCAGGGACACGAGATCCGGAAGGCGCACCGCCGGCCGCAATTTCCTCACGTATTCCCCCAGCACCCGCCAACCCACCCACCCACACGCCCACCCACCCACACACACACACACACACACACACACACACACACACACACACTGCTTACATCACTCCTAGCTCGCTCGAGGAATTACGTCTTGGAACTGAATACTGTTTCCATTTGCAATCGATCTTATCCAATGTATCTCATTCATTGGCTATGGCATTTGCAAAACTTTAACACACAGAGGTTAACAGCTTGAGAATTTGAAATAATCAGCCATGGTATACCACAAGGTTCTGTCCTCTATTGTTTCTGATATACACAAAACTTCCTCATCTTCCAATTTCAGAAGAATGCAAATTTCCTTCAGCACCCTCCCCCCCCACCCATCCCTCCCTCCACTGACACACACATACAAACACACACTATAGTGAGGGTTGCCTCTAATGACATGCATGTGAATATGGGGGAGTATGATGACTTTTGAATATAGGCTGTTTATTCATGTCAGGCATTGTGACATCATTGAATCATGCTGTTTGCGGCGAAATAACGATTTAATAAACTTTTGCAAACGTTCGCTCGCTGTATTTTTTACAGTTTTCTGTACGTTGAAGTCGTTTAGTAAATTTCGTACTTTCGTTTTCAGCTGACGTTTCTTATTGTTTCTAGTGAAATATATCACTAAATTTTCATTCAGTTTTGTAACTTCGTTGATTGTTCCAGTGATGACTTGAATCTTTGGTTTTATCTAATAATTTTGTGAAGTTTTGTTGGTATTGGTATTAGCTGTGGTGTAGTAGTATTACCACAAGTAGTTGCTTTCTTAGTAGACAGAGATTTTCGAGACCGCTATTGTAAGTTCTAAAAATAGCTCTACTGGTGTAACTGAACTTATATAACACAGACGTATAGTTTTTTTTAGTAACTGCAAAATTTTACCATGAGTGAGAAGTGTGGGCCCTGTCGTAGCTTTGTGAGTAGCTGGTTACGGTGTGGGATTTGTTCAAAGTATTTTCATTGGGGGAATGCAGTGGAGAAGCCAGTGGACATTCTAGCGAGATCCTCTCCTGGGAATGCAGTATCTGTAGTAGAAATAAGTTGATAGAGGAGCAGGAGCGTAAGATCTGTGTCCTTCAGGTGCAGTTACAACGCGCAATGGAGGAACTAGATAGGTTGAGGATGGTGAAGGGTGGTTGGGACTGGGAAGTGGCAGTTGGCAAGAACGCAGCTAGGATGAGGAGGTATTCAGACAGTTTTACTTTGCGTATATGCAATAGATTTGACCAATTGTCAGAGCTATAGATGTAGGAAACATGCAGCAGTCCTCAGCAATTAGGAGGCCTAGGTCAGCAGTAAAGTTTAACAGAAAGAAGTAGGTTCTGCTGCTAGGTAGTTCGCACGGTAGAGGTGTCGGCCAGCAGTTGCAGAAAGTGTTGGGGAGTGAGTACCAGGTTACCAGCATTGTGAAGCCCAGTGCAGGGTTGGCTCAGGTGACTGATAGCATAGGGGAGTTACGTAGGAATTTTACGAAGGAGGATTAGGTAATGATAGTGGGTGGAGCACGGAGAAGATAGGGACGGGAAATATAATATAGGTGGTGACCTGCTAAAGATAGCTACTCGAACTGCTGGCACTAATGTGTTTTTCGTGCAACTGTTTCAGCGTTATGATGGGCCTCAATTTAGTGAGGCTGTTATGCGCGTTAACATGGTGCTGGAGAGGGCGCTGATGGCAAAGGCCATGGGTCACATTTCAATGGTGGCAGTTGGGTCTATCAGTAGATCGGGTATCACTAGGCATGGCCTGTACCTCAATAGGTATGGGAAGGGAAGGCTGGCAAAGCTTAAAGGTGAAGAGTGTAGTGGGTGGTAGTCGGATCACTCATGGAAAAATTCCTGTAGTACTTGGCGTTAGGGCTGCATTTTTTTAGACTGGTCAGCTGATAGGTATACCTGCTTAAAGGAAGTCCCTTTAACTAAGGACTCATCTTCATATGACGTCATGTTTCCAAGCAGAGAAGGAATTAGCGTATTTCATCCAAATATAAGGGGAATTAGAGATGAAGTTAGTGAACTGCTTATAAATGTTGACTCTGAAATTATTGGTATATCGGAGCACCACTTAAATTATTTGACAATTCAGAGGATTCCTTTAACAAGATACAGACAAGCTGGCTGATTTTCAAGGACTTCCTTGCGGGGTGGGGGAGTGTGCGTAGGCAACAGTATTGTTCAAATGTTCAAATGTGTGTGAAATCTTATGGGATTTAACTGCTAAGGTCATCAGTCCCTAAGCTTACACACTACTTAACCTAAATTATCCTAAGAACAAACACACACACCCATGCCCGAGGGAGGACTCGAACCTCCGCCAGGACCAGCCGCACAGTCCATGACTGCAGCGCCTCATACCGCTCGGCTAATCCCGCACGGCGAAACAGTATTCCATTTGAGTTCATAGACGTATCACGGCACTGCACTGAACAGATACTTGACTGTATTGCAGGGGCAGTTGAATTTCGTGAAACTAAACTTCTAATCGTTGTTGTTTATAGGTCCCCTAACTCTGACTTCAGAGCATTTCTGCTCAATCTAGAGAGGGTTCTTGATTTTAAGAATTTAGTTATATGTGGTGACTTCAATATAAATATTGTATATGATGGTGCAAAAAAAAGGATATTGGTAGATCTCCAAAATTCATATGATCTGATGCACACTGTGTTTTTTCTAACCATGGTGCAGGGGAACAGTAGGACAGCCATAGACAATATTTTTATTCGTTCTTCATTACTAGATAGGGTTTCTGTTAGTTAAAGGGTGAATGGCTTTTCAGCCCATGATGCACAAATTTTAACACTAAAAGGCTTTTGTACTCAAATAAATGTCACATGTAATTAAAAACTATGTAGGAAAGTTAATCCAACAGCAATAGGGACTTTTTTAAACCATGTCAAGGAACAAGAGTGGCAGGATATTTATAGTGCCGATTATATAGATGATAAGTATAATGCTTTCCTTAACACATTTCTGATGTTCTTTGAGAGTTGCTTTCCATTAGAACGTTCTAAATGGGGTATTATCAGTAATAGGCAGCCTGGTTGGCTGACTAGTGGGATAAGGATATCATGTACAACAAAGTGGGAATTATATCAAAACGTTAGAAGTAGTCACAATCAAGCAACAGTAGCCCATTACAAATAATACTCCAAGATGCTTAAAAATGTATTTAGGAAGGCAAAGATTATATGGTATGCAGTTACAATAGCTAATTCATAGGATAAAATTAAAACCATATGGTCAGCCGGGAAGGAAGTGTCTCGTCAGCAGCACAAGGTCGACGATACAAAGTCAGTTCATAGTAAAAATATTTCTGTTACTGATAGATCAGATATATGTACAGTATTTAACAATCATTTTCTCAGCAATGCTAGTGAATTAAATAAAAATTTAGTTTCAGCGGGTAATCAAATAACTTCCTTGGCAAATGGCTTTCCGAGATTTATGTCTGAAATACTCCTCTGCGATAGAGACAAGTGGGAGACTGAGTCTATAGTTAAATCACTGAAGACGCAGGACTCTCATGGATGTGATGGAGTGCCTAGCAGAATATTAAAGTACTGTGCTGCGCATGTTAGCCCAGTACTTAGCCGTAACTTTTTCTTTAGGAATGTTCAGTTTCCTGAACGAATAAAGGACTCAGTAGTAAAGCCGCTTTATAAAAAGGGAGAAACGGATAATTTGCAGAATTTCAGACCTATTTCTATGTCATCACTTATTGAAAGGGCTGTGTATAAGAATAATTGATCATTTTATATCACACGATTATTATAAAATGTACAGTTCGGCTTTAGAAGTCGTTTAACAACTGAAAATGCTATATTCTCTTTTCTCTGTGAGGTACTGGATTGGTTAAACAAAAGGTTTCGAATGCTAACATATTCTTCGATTTAACTAAGATGTTTGATTGTGTTGATCACAAAATATTGCTTCAGGAGGTGGCCCATTACGGAACCCAGGGAGTAGCTCACAATTGGTTCACCTCTTACTTTAGCAACAGACAGCAAAAGGTCATTATTCACTACGTTGAGAATGGCTGTGATGTCGGGTTGGAGTGGGGTACAGTCAAGTGGGGGGTGCCCCAGGGACCAGTGTTGGGGCCACTCCTGTTCCTTATCTATATAAATGGTATGCCCTCTAGTATTACGGGTGACTCTAAAATATTTAATCTATATAAATGGTATGCCCTCTAGTATGACGGGTAACTCTAAAATATTGATGTTCGCTGACGACACTAGCTTGGTAGTAAAGGATGTTGTGTGCAACACTGGCACAGTTTCAAATAGTGCAGTTCATGATCTACGTTCATGGATTGTAGAAAATAAACTAACACTAAATCACGGTAAGACTCAGTTTTTACAGTTTCTAACATATAAGTCAACAAACCATGACGTTTCACAGAAAAAGACATATGATTATTGAAACTGAACAGTTCAAATTTCTAGGTGTTCAGATAAATAGTGAACTGTCGTGCAAAGCCCACGTTCAGGACCTTGTTCAAAGACTTAATTCTGCCATTTTTACTATTCGAACGGTATCTTAAGTAAGTGGTCGTTCGACACGAAAAATAGTCTACTTTACTCATTTTGATTCTATTATGTCGTGTGGTATTATATTTCGGGGTAACTCTTCCCATTTAGAAGTATATTTTTGGCTTAGAAGCGGGCGGTTCGGGAAATAAGTGGTGTAAGTCAT
The DNA here is from genome assembly GCF_021461395.2 of Schistocerca americana. Lineage (NCBI taxonomy): Eukaryota > Metazoa > Arthropoda > Insecta > Orthoptera > Acrididae > Schistocerca > Schistocerca americana. Next base: position 401,618,657 of record NC_060124.1, on the reverse strand, counting down.
GAACCTCTTCTCGACCCCTGTTGACGAGTATGGGTATTCTGATATTCGCCTGTCAATATATATAATCCTTACTGTCATTTCTTGTTGACAATATTAGCTTATTCCCAAGAATAAGCAGCTTTCACTCAGTTAATACTCAGCAGAAATCAAACCTCCACTAGGATCGGGCTGCCTTAACGCTTGTTCAGGAAGGTGTGCAGTATACTGCTGCATCCATTTTCACTGGAACCGCGTGACCGTTACGGTCGCAGGTTCGAATCCTGCCTCGGGTATGGATGTGTGTGATGTGCTTAGGTTAGTTAGGTGTAAGTCCCATATTGTTCAGAGCCATTTGGACCATTTGAACTTTTCAGTTTTTGCTCCTCAATTTGGTCCTACGAAACGTGACTTGTAAATAACATTAAAAAATACAAACATCTCATTCAAGTCGATCGCAAATGGCTCCAGATCTGAATATTGTTAGCATTCACACTCTGTCATATCCACTCTGTTATTATACTTGGCTAAATGGTTTTGTGTAACAGAAACAGCCTCGTGCAAAACTTAAAATACTATTGACTACTCTGCACAGCAGGTTAATGATTCTATGTTACCGAAGGTGAATTATTTATGGAGGAATGGTAAAACTGGCAGAAGCTGAAATGTGGAAAAATAAGTTTCAGTTCAGTGGAATGCATGCACAATCCAAGCCATATTCACCCTACGACATATACAACAAGTTAGGATTACGAACGGCAAACCTATAGGCCTAAGGAGCATCAAAAAGTTTCCGTTTGAGGACGTTGCTACAACATAGCGTGACTGCGATGCGGGTATGTAATCATCGACATGTAGGCAAGGGATTAATGTGTCATCTGTGTCTTTCGGAAGAGCGTGCGACAAATGGTTCAAATGGTTCTGAGTACTATGCGACTTAACTTCTGAGGTCATCAGTCCCCTAGAACCTATAACTACTTAAACCTAACTAACCTAAGGACATCACACACATCCATGCCCGAGGCAGGATTCGAACCTGCGACCGTAGCGGTTGTGCGGTTCCAGACTGTAGCGCCTAGAACAGCTCGGCCACCCCGGCCGGCTACGACAAATGAACTATGGTGCTGTTATTACTAAATGCGTCCAAAATGGACCAACGTGCTGTTATCCTTTTCTTGGCTGCCGAAGAATCAAAATCTATCGCCCAATGAAAAATGCGTATGGGCGGCATGTCTGTCGACCAAAGCCGTTGATGAAGCGTGCTGCTGCTTCATATTGACAATGTCATAGAGCAGGAGCTATTCGACTGATCTTCCGTCAGACCAAGACTTCTCAGATGTCAGTAACAATATATTCGTAGAATTAATTTTCTTGTACCAAGATCTTACAACCACTGAAGAGACTGACGGACAATGATTGAGGACACCCCTCTAATGCGTCTACGACAGTATTACGAGCAGCAGCAGCAGCTCTCCGTCTTCAGGCCACAAGTGGCTCATTGGGACCATCCGACCGCCGTGTCATCCTCAATGAGGATGCGGATAGGAGGGGCGTGTGGTCAGCACACCGCTCTCCCGGTCGTTAAGTTGGTTTCCTTTTACCGGAGCCGGTCGAGTAGCTCCTCAATTGTCACCAGGACGCTAAGTGCACCCCTGAAAAATGGCAACAGTTCATGGCGGCCCGGATGGTCACCCATCCAAGTGCCGGCCACGCCCGACAATACTTACCTTCGGGGATCTGACGGGAACCGGTGTATCCACTGCGGCAAGGCCGTTGACCCAGTGTTACGAGCACCCATTGTTATTTTTCAGTTTCATTTTATACAATTTGGAGAGTACAGCACTCAGACATCTCTCGAATTCCCATACTAATTTGTTTCGGTGGCTAAAACCGATAAGGCACATGCCAAACACCGATGTACTCGCTTTTATCGATCAGCCCGTGTACCTACGCCATTGCTTACTGTACAACCTCTGGCACAGAGGCTTGCGTAAACCATGAAGCACTTGTATTTTCCGAAATGCAGTTTGGGACGACTAGGCAATCTTTATAGTAGCCCGAGGTCAAGGTCACGATCGAAGGAGATGGATGGTTCTTACGTGGAAAATCTAACGGCTGTGAATACGAAATATCCGTCGTGGTGAGTGTAGATTGGTGTCCATCATTTTGGAGACGTTAAGGGTCAAAATTAATTGGTGGAATCAGCAAGTTCAGTCCTTAAAAATTCCTCATACTGTTATGTAAGTTGAAGGTGGAGAGAGTGGTTTATCAGCTGCGTTGGGACTTCATCCAGGATCAGCGGCGACGAATGAAATTGTGTGCCGAATCAGGACACAAAACCGGGATCTCCTGCATACTAGGTAGTTGCGTTAACCGCTGAGCCATCCAGATAGTTTATCACAAACGCGCGGAATATCTTGGTACGCTCCCTGAATGACGCACACTCCCAGCCAATGGCACGTTCTCAATGCTCCCTGATTTCAGATTGCCGCTGAAGGTCGAAGGTAAATATGCATCCATGCTGAATATTGTGGATTAACTGATCATCGAGGCGAATCAGTTATATGAGTGCGTGGTATCTGTTTTTTTCGGATATGTCATAAAGATCGTAGATCACACATTCGTATAATCCCTCATACATTAGTATGTAATATATTTATTATCACCATAAGATAACGAGAAGATCGAAACTGACTAATCGTTAAATAAATGGTAAAATTTCTGTGTGTATTCCTTATAAAATTTAGCTAAGCCATCTGTATTTCCCCATTCAGGAAAAATGAGTTCTACCTGGTCCGACACTCCCTACGAACGTACAGTGGATCCTTGTTCATGTGGCCCTCTTTCAACATTTTCATCTCAGAGTAGCACTTGCAACCTACGTCCTTAATTATTTGCATGACGTATTCCAATCTCTGTCTTCCTCTACAGTTTTTGCCCTCTACAGCTCCCTCTAGTACCATGGAAGTCATTCCCTTATGTCTTAGCAGATGTCCTATCATCCTGTCCACTCTCCTTATCAGAATTTTCCACATATTCCTTTCCTCTCCGATTCTGCGTAGAACCTCCTCATTCCTTACCTTATCAGTCCACCTAATTTTCAACACTCGTCTATAGCACCACATCTCAAATGCTTCGATCCTCTGCTGTTCCGGTTTTCCCACAGTCCATGTTTCACTACCATACAATGCTGTACTCCAGACGTACATCCTCAGAAATTTCTTCCTCAAATTAAGGCCGGTATTTGATATTAGTAGACTTCTCTTGGCCAGAAATTCCTTTTTTTCATAGCGAGTCTCCTTTTGATGTCCTCCTTGCTCCGTCCGTCATTGGTTATTTTACTGCCTAGGTAGCAGAATTCCTTAACTTCATTGACTTCGTGACCATCAATCCTGATGTTAAGTTTCTCGCTGTTCTCATTTCTACTACTTCTCATTACCTTCGTCTTTCTCCGATTTACTCTCAAACCATACTGTGTACTCATTAGACTGTTCATTCCGTTCAGCAGATCATTTAATTCTTCTTCACTTTCACTCAGAATATCAATGTCATCAGCGAATCGTATCATAGATATCCTTTCACCTTGTATTTTAATTCCAATCCTGAACCTTTATTTCCATCATTGCTTCCTCGACGTACAGATTGAAGAGTAGGGGCGAAAGGCTACAGCCTTGTCATACACCCTCCTTAATACGAGCACTTCGTTCTTGATCGTCCACTCTTATTATTCCCTCTTGGTTGTTGTACATATTGTATATGACCCGTCTCTCCCTATAGCTTACCCCTACTTTTTTCAGAATCTCGAACAGCTTTCACCATTTTAAATTGTCGAACGCTTTTTCCAGGTCGACAAATCCTACGGAAGTGTCTTGATTTTTCTTTAGCCTTGCTTCCATTATTAGCCATAACGTCAGAATTGCCTCTCTCGTCCCTTTACTTTTCCTAAAGCCAAACTGATCGTCACCTAGCGCATTCTCAATTTTCTTTTCCATTATTCTGTATATTATTCTTGTAAGCAGCTTCGACGCATGAGCTGTTAAGCTGATTGTGCGATAATTCTCGTACTTGTCAGTTCTTGCCGTCTTCGGAATTGTGTGGATGATGCTTTTCCGAAAGTCAGATGGTATGTCGCCAGACACATACATTCTACACACCAACGTGAATAGTCGTTTTGTTGCCACTTCCCCCAATGATTTTAGAAATTCTGATGGAATGTTATCTATCCCTTCGGTCTTATTTGACCGTAAGTCCTCCAAAGCTCTTTTAAATTCCGATTCTAATACTGGATCCCCTATCTCTTCTAAATCGACTCCTGTTTCTTCTTCTATCACATCATACAAATCTTCACCCTCATAGAGACTTTCAATGTATTCTTTCCACCTATCTGTTCTCTCCTCTGCATTTAACAGTGGAATTCCCGTTGCACTCTTAATGTTACCACCGTTGCTTTTAATGTCACCAAAGGTTGTTTTGACTTTCCTGTATGCTGAGTCTGTTCTTCCGACAATCATACCTTTTTCGATGTCTTCACATTTTTCCTGCAGCCATTTCGTCTTAGCTTCCCTGCACTTCCTATTTATTTCATTCCTCAACGACTTGTATTTCTGTATTCCTGATTTTCCCGGAACATGTTTGTACTTCCTCCTCTCATCAATCAACTGAAGTATTTCTTCTGTTACCCATGGTTTCTTCGCAGCTACCTTCTTTGTACCTATGTTTTCCTTCCCAACTTCTGTGATGGCCCTTTTTAGAGATGTCCATTCCTCTTCAACTGTACTACCTGTTGCGCTATTACTTATTGCTGTATCTATAGCGTTAGAGAACTTCAAACGTATCTCGTCATTCCTTAGTATTTCCGTATCCCACTTCTTTGCGTATTGATCCTTCCTGACTAATGTCTTGAACTTCAGCCTACTCTTCATCACTACTATATTGTGATCAGAGTCTATATCTGCTCCTGGGTACGCCTTACAATCCAGTATCTGATTTCGGAATCTCTGCCTCACCATGATGTAATCTAATTGAAATCTTCCCGTATCTCCCGGCCTTTTCCAAGTATACCTCCTCCTCTTGTGATTCTTGAACAGGGTATTCGCTATTACTAGCTAAAACTTGTTACAGACCTCAATTAGTCTTTCTCCTCTTTCATTCCTTGTCCCAAGCCCATATTCTCCTGTAACCTTTTCTTCTACTCCTTCCCCTACAACTGCATTCCAGTCGCCCATGAATATTAGATTTTCGTCCCTCTTTACATACTGCATTAATATCCTCATACACTTTCTCTATCTGTTCATCTTCAGCTTGCGTCGTCGGCATGTATACCTGACCTATCGTTGTCGGTGTTGGTCTGCTGTCGATTCTGATTAGAACAGCCCGGTCACTGAACTGTTCACAGTAACACACCCTCTGCCCTACCTTCCTATTCATAACGAATCCTACACCTGTTATACCATTTTCTGCTGCTGTTGATATTGCCCGATACTCATCTGACCAGAAATCCTTGTCTTCCTTCCACTTCACTTCACTGACCCCTACTATATCTAGATTGAGCCTTTGCATTTCCCTTTTCAGATTTTCTAGTTTCCCTACCACGTTGAAGCTTCTGACATTCCACGCCCCGAGGCGTAGAACGTTATCCTTTCGTTGATTATTCAATCTTTTTCTCATGGTAACCTCCCCCTTGGGAGTTCCCTCCCGGAGATCCGAATGGGAGACTATTCCGGAATCTTTTGCCAATGGAGAGATCATCATGACACTTCTTGAATTACAGGCCACATGTCCTGTGGATACACGTTACGTGTCTTTAATGCAGTGGTTTCCATTGCCTTCTGCATCCTCATGTCGTTGATCATTGCTGATTCTTCCGCCTTTAGGGGCAATTTCCCACCCCTAGGACAAGAGAGTGCCCTGAACCTCTATCCGCTCCTCCGCCCTCTTTGACAAGGCCGTTGACAGAATGAGGCTGACTTCTTAAGCCGGAAGTCTTCGGCCGCCAATGCTGATTATGTATCAAAATTTTAGGCAGTGACGTGGATCGAACCCGGGACCGAAGACGTTTTGATTATGAATCAAAGACGCTACCCCTAGATCACGGGTACAACACGTGGCCCTCGTTAATCATCGGTTAATCCAGATTTTCTATATTTGTAAGTACAATGCAAAAATAATTTGTATATACACGTTTTATTATTTACAAGGACGTGATTTCTGTGGCCTAATTTCCTAGGTAATAAGTTGCAGTTGTCAAGAGTGTCTCTCCTTAGAACCGTTTTCCCTGATGATTCGGCAGATATCTGCAATTTCGTTTTTGAAATGTATACCTAGAGTCGTCCCAAAAAAATTTCTGCTCATCACGTCTTTTATGCGACACCTGGTATTGATGGAATGGATCAGTTTATTTCCTATTACAATGAAAGTGACTTAAAGCGCAATTTTATGTGCCCCTGCGATAGAGCGGTCGCAGCTTAGTCTTGCGCGACATTAGTTTTATTGATGTGTATTAACAGATACAGCCCGTACTCCAGCAACGAATTGTGTGCCACTCTGTCGTGCACTGTTTGCTATGGCAATGCACCAGGGCTACTCGGGCGCTGCTGGAATACTAGCCGCTCTTCATGTTTTACTGAACCTCTAAATGTATACCGATAACACGATTATCACACAGACTCTGACTGAGACAGGTACTTCGGATGCGCCCGTAAAATTCCGCTTTAAAAATCAATTTGTTCGTAATTGGAAGCAAACTGGCGCTTAACTGACACCCTGATCCGTAGTAAATATATGTATATATATATACTGATGAAAAAAAATCGTAGCATCTGGAAGGTGTTGTGCGGTATAAACGGTAGCCGTGTTTCTAAAGATGATGCATATTCACATTTTGCTCCAATCGCACAAAGAGTGGCCATAGTTGCGCTACTATGGGGCACAAATCAAGTTTACTTCAAATACACGCTGTTACAGCCGTGAGCTTTAGGTACGTTTGAGATTGGACGTGCTTAGTTGATGGTAGACAAGAATGCATTCAGGCTGATAAAGATGCCATTATAACACCCCGCTGAGTTTAAACGAGGTCTTATAGCAGGACTGCAAGAAGCTAGATATTCCTTCTGCGATACTGCAGAAAAAACTTCGTAAGAATGTAGCCACTGTACATGATTGCCGGCAGCAGTGTTCACGAGAATGTACGGTTGGAAGAAGATCGATCTCCGGACGGTCAAGTGGCACTGCCTAGGAAAGACAATCGTATTCGGCGTATGGCTCTGACGCATCGTACTGCATTTGCAAGAGCAATTTGTGCAGCAGTCGGCACCACAGTGACACAACGATCTGTTACAAATCGGTTGCATTAAGGACAGCTCAGTGGAATGCATTCTACTGAACCCAAACAACCGTCAATTGCGACTTCAGTGGTGTCAAGTGAGAGCTGATTGGACGTCTGGGTGGAAGGAGGTTGCGTTTTCTGGTGAAAGTTATAGTTCTGCCAGTGATGGCCGTGTGTTGATAGAAGGGACGCCAGTTGAGTATTTACAGCCAGCTTGTCTGCGTGGTTGACACACTGGACCGACTCCTGGAGTTATGGTCTGTGGTGCGATTTGCATGACAGCAAGGCCACTCTCGTTGTTATCCCACGCACCCTTGCTGCAAATTTATACCTCATTCTGTTGATTCGATCTGTTGTGCTGCCATTGATGAGCAGCTTTACAGGGTTTTTTTCCAACAGGATAATGCTCGCTCACATACCACTGTTGTAGCCCAATATGCTCTATGGAGTGTAGATATGTTGCCTTGACCTGCTCAGTCACCAGATCTATCTCCATTCGAGCACATATGGGACACCATCGGATGACAACTCCAGTGTCATCCACAAACAGTATTGATCGTTCGTATATTGACTGACCAAGTGCAAGAGGCATGGAACTCCATACCACAAACTGATATCCGCCACCTGTACAACAGCTGGCCTAATAACGGTTTATTTGGAACCAGAGGCAGAAACAACCTTGACCCAACTACTACTAGTGAACAGCTACGTGACATGCTGCAAGAAACGACATATGATCCTGGCTCAAAAGACTTTGATTACTTTATTGTGTAAAACTGTTTTTTTTTCTATATCTGATCAAGATTTGTGTGAAAATAATGTGAAATTTTTTTCTCTTCACGTAAGTAGTCTGTGTCATTCTTTCTGTTTCCTCATTTCCTGGAATATCCGGCTTTTCGAGAATCGCTCTCTAGTCTGTACAACGAGGATCCACTGTACTTTTTCTAGTAGATGGTGCAGAAGTATACTGATCCACAACAGCAGAAAATAAAGTGATCCATCTAAACTGTTGTCAGCTTTCTCATCATTGTTTTCTCGACGGTCAGTAAAAAAGTCGCACCACACAGTAGATGCGGGAAAAATAATTTAACCGGAGTAAATAACTCGTTAAATAACTCGTTATTATCTGAGTATTCACAGCTGGTGAAATAGCCAGTTATCAGTCTCAGATAGTTATTTCAGTAATTGCCAACACAGTGCGCCATCTGTTTACCAATGTGCGTACGTCGTACTTCAGTAGTCTGCTTCCCATTTGGTCTCATTCTGTCTTAGGCCGAATAATGAGCACACTGACCACGTGATGTTCATGCTACCATGGACTTAACTGGTAAGTAACAGATAATAATGCTTACCATCTAATTACTGACAAATATACTTCTACAGGGCCAATCACATTAATGTGACCACCAACTATATTCGACCTCAACCTATAATAATCAAACAAAGACGGCAAGTGGCATCACTAGTATTGGAGAGTATGTAATGTTTACTGGATGACATAGAAAATAATGCATTAGTTGTCGTAATGTGGAAATTGAGCGATATATCTGGTGTCCAAAAGGACATGAGCTTTGGATTTCGGGTCGGTAGTGGAAGCAAATAGATCCACGTCCGAGGCAGAATTCGAACCTGCGACAGTAGCAGCAGCTCGGTTCCGGACTGAAGCGCCTAGAAACACTCGGCCACAGTGGCCGGCTGCCGTTGTGGTTAAAGCATATCGTGCATGGCAAAATTACGATTGCCTAGGCAATTGTCGTGCATCACGGGCAGGAATGACGGGAGTGAATGACGGCTGCAGAGATGTGTACAGGCGAATATACAAGCAACCGTTGAGCAACTGACCAGCCAGATGAACCACGAGGTTACCAACATTGTCCCCTTGACGACCGTCAGTGAATGTTGCTCTGTATGGGCCTGTGTAACAGCCTCTTGATTCATGCACCTATGGTGACTGCTTTACGTTGGCGAGGAAAACTCGGATTTCCATTCCAATAAAGCAAGTGGACATCCCTTGAGTGCAGACAGGTTGCTTTCTCAGATAGATCACATTTGATGCTCCGTCAGACAGATGGCCTTTGGAGTGTACAACGTGAAACGTCTAAAAGCAGTCGGTAGTAACAGCAGCGCCGTTCAGCCACATCAGCAATTCAGACTCAGCACTACAAGGTGGCAGTACCAGCAGTTGGTCGGCGCTCCACGCCGACAAACCCAGCCCATTTCGTCCTGATCTTCACCAGCAGCACGTGAGCCGTCATACATTGGCAGCACCAGCCAAATAACGTCAGGTTTTCAAGCAGCTGCCTATCGCGACTCTAGGGTTCCTCACGTAGGAACGTCACAGACAACGCCGTAAAAGATACATTGTTGTTGTATGTAGTTATATGGATATTCATCGAAGGATACTATAATTGAGTTTTGGTTTTATTAATGAAATAATTCTTTTAAAGTGTCTTCGATCGTCCCTCAACACAAAGATAGTTAAACCTCCAATTACATCGGAATCAGTTCAGCTGTTTAGTTAAGAAAACACGAGAGAGTTATTTGTGCATTTAATATTAGTATCGAAGTATGTATTGTATAAGCATTGTATTTTAGCTATTACCCACACCTCTGGTCGCACGTTAATAACATGAATTGAAATATGCGTGTAGCTTTATTGCCCGAGAGATAATGGGCCACCTGGTGCAAGTCTTCTTATTGCTGCATGTTCGGCTACTTGCACGTTAATAATGATGAGATGATGATGAGGACAACACACGTTCCCAGTCGAAAGCGAATAATTTCCTATGCGGCCAGGAATCGATCCCGTGATCCCGTCATCGAGGGTCAGCAGTGCTAACCACTTTCCCTTTCAATTCCCATGCTGTATTCTACAACGTGCTTTATCCTTTTTCCTCCTCTTCTTTTTCGTTTTTTAATCTTCATGCTGGAAACAAAAACTTTTCATGATGAAAATGGAAAGAAACATAAATTAGAAAATACAAAAAGATAGTCTTTCTTCGAGATTCTGATAATCGTTGGGGTCCACTAAAGATCATTTGCATTCGAAACGTCCCTTCCGTCATCATTGTATTCCAACTTGTGTACTTGGTCAATGCAAGCCAAGAGAGATGAATAAAATCTTTTGGAACTGCTCAGTTTAATTTCTGCGGCAACTATGCCACACGATGCAGTGTTGCTGCTGCAGGAAAGATGGTGGTCTGATATGTCCACAGTAGCTTTTTTAATTGAGTACTGACTGAAATGAGCAACATGCCAGGCATGCGAACGATGTTTTGTCCGTGGGGAAATGCACCAGCCCTGTTGTAAAATGACGTTTAAGTCGATGGCGGTAGGGATCGTACTGGTACTTGAAGCCTGTTTCTTCCTTGTCCTTATGTTTTAATCCAAGCAAAGGAATATATGTCCTAGGGTATCCTGTAACTGAAACTTTCTGCATAAAAGATTTGGTCTTACACTAATGTTTTGCAACTTAACTCTAGTTAGAACTCTCAAATAGGTTACGTCTAGCTTAATGGATTTGACCTCTGACTGTAGAAATTTTTGATGAACGTTTCGCCAAAGTCTGCTCCAGTCTGTCGATGGCAACTCCTGTAAGTGTGTCTACATCTACATCTACATTGATATTCTGCAAATCACATTTAAGTGCCTGGCAGAGGGTTCATCGAACCACACTCACAATTCTCTATTATTCTAATCTTGTATAGCGCGCGGAAAGAACAAATTTCTTATTTTATCGTGGTGTTCGTTCCGTATGTAGGTCGGTGTCAACAAACTAGTTCCGCATTCGAAGGAGAAAGTTGGGTATCGGAATTTCGTGAGAAGATCCCGTCGCAACGAAAAACGCCTTTCTTTTAATGATGTCCAGCCTAAATCCTGTTTAATTTCTGTGACACCCTCTCCCATATTTCACGATAATAGAAAACGTGCTGGCCTTCTTTGAACTTTTTCGATGTGCTGCGTCAGTGAGATCTGGAAAGGATCCCACACCGCGTAGCAGTATTCTAAAAGAGGGCGGACAAGCGTAGTGTAGGCAGTCTCCTTAGTAGGTCTGTTACATTTTCTAAGTGTCCTGTCAATAAAACGCAATCTGATTAGTCTTCCCCGCAACATCTTCTATGTGTTGCTTCCAATTTACGTAGTTCGTAAATGTAATTCCTAGGTAATTAGTTGAATTTACGGCTTTTAGATTAGACTGGTTTATCGTTATCCGAAGTTTAGCGAATTCCTTTTCGCACTCATATAGATGACCTCACAGCACCATTCTGATATTGTTTCTAAATCGTTTTGCAATTTGTTTTTATCTTCCGATGGCTCTATTTGTCGATAAACGACTTCGTCATCTGCAAACAACGTAAGACGGCTGCTCAGACTGTCACCCAAATCGTTTTTACATATAAGGAACAGTAAAGGGTCTATAACACTTCTGTTTTACTCGATGACTTTCCGTCAATTACTGCGAACTGTGACCTCCCTGACAGGAAATCATAATTCCAGTCACATAACTGAGACGATATTCCATAAGCACGCAATTTCACTACGAGCCGCTTGTGTGGTACAGTGTCAAAAGCCTTCCGAGAATCCAGAAATACGGACTCGACCTGAAATCCCGTTTCAATAGCACTCAACACTTCATGTGAATAAAGAGCTAGTTGTGTTTCACAAGAACGATGTATTCTAAACCCATGTTGACTGTGTGTCGATTGACCGTTTGCTTCAAGGTAATTCATACTGTTCGTAACAATATATGTTCCAAAATACTGCTGCATATCGACATTTACGATATTGGCTCGTAATTTATTCGATTACCCCTACTACCTTTCATGAATATTGGTGTGACCTGTGCAACTTTCCAGTCTTTGGGTACGGATCTTTCGTCGAGCGAACGGTTGTATATTGTTGTTAAGTGTGGAGTTAATGCATCAGCATACTCCGATAGCAAGGTGATTGGTATACAGTCTGGACCAGAAGACTTGCTTTTATTAAGTGACTTAAGTTGCTTCACTACTCCGAGGATATTTACTTCTACGTTACTCATGTTGGCAGCTGTTCTCGATTCGAATTCTGGAATAATTACTTCCTATTCTTTTGTGAAGGCATTTCGGAAGTGGTGGATGCTGAAGCGCTTATTGGTATAAAAAAGCTGTGGAATGATAGATGAATTCCTCCCTCATGAAAACTGCCATATTTAAATACGGCTGCACATAATACGGCGAGGTATCTGCGTCAGTCATCAATTCTGGGGGTGACACGTCGTCCGGACCACACGAGTTATTGACGCATATCAGGAGTATTGTTATGATGAGTGACAGTGACAACACTAAAATAAAATACTGAGATTGTAAACATATTGAATAGCATTGAAGTTCTGAAGAAAGAAAATAATTAATTTGTAGTTTTTGCAGCGCAAATTTTATAATATTTGTGCATACAATAACGTCACCTGTCCTCACGTGTCTGATTATTACCGGCGGCTGCACTCGCTTTTCATAATCAAATGCAGCCACACTAAAGGCCTCACACGTTCCACACGTAACGTAATAACATCTCTGTGATTATCGTACAGGTTTTAAATGATGCTGCGGTCGCGAGTCTTCAGGGTAGTCAGAAACTATAAAGGACGCGTGACGATCAGCGATTAAAAGTGGACGTGGTTGTGACTGATATTAGTATGGAACCATGGATAAAATACATTGAGGATCTTATAAACTTGTACTTACTACGTTGACTCGTATTACGTAGATCATTTTCACAAAAATGATGAACTTCAAAATTCAAACGGTAAATAGCTTTTATGTCTGTATATTTCGAGTTATATTCTCCAAAAAAGTATCTCTTACTACACTTTCTAAGGTAGCCTGTGTTATCAATCAGTCTTCAAGCTATAAAAACTTCATCAAAATCGGTTCGGCCGTTTAGTCGTGAAAGCGCAACAGAGTTACTTTCGCATTTATAATATTAGTATGGATTGCACTTTTAAGAAGCGGGACAGGGTTGTAGCCTATTCCCAACGTTATTCAATCTGTAGATTGAGCAAGCAATAAAGGAACCGAAGAAAAATTTGGAGTAGGAATTATAGTTCAGGGAAAAGAAGTACAGACTTAGAGATTTGCCGATGACAGTTGAACAGAATGGACAGCGTCTTGAAAGGAGGATATAAGGTTCACCTTAACACAAACAAGGATAATGGAATGTATTCGAATTAAATCTGGTGACTGTGCGGGAATGAGATTAGGAAACGAGGCACTAAAAGTGGTAGAAAGTTTTGCTATTTGGGCAAAGTAGAGCGAATGCAAAATGTTGACTGTGAATGGCAAGGAAAGTGTTTCAGAAGAATAGAAATTTGTTAATATCGAATACACATATAAGTGTTAGGAATGTTTTGGATATTTCTCGAGTGCAGTTATGTATGGAAGTGAGTCATGGACCATAAACAGTTTAGGTAAGATTTGAATAGAAATATTCGAATTATGATGCTACAGAAGAATGCTGAAGGCTAGATGGGTAGATCACGTGCCTAATTAGGAAGTACTGAATAGAATTCGGGAGACAAAGAACTTGTGCCCCAGCTTGACTAAAAGAAGGAATCGGTTGGCAGGACACATTCTGAGTCATCGAGGTTTTACCAAGTTAGTATTGGAGGGAAGTGTGTGGGATGGGATAGAAATCGTAGAGGTAGATAAAGAGATGCATATCGAAAGCAGAGTAAGAAGGATGGATGACGCGGTAGTTATTCTGTGATGAAGAGGCTTGTACGGAATAGAGTAGTATGGAAAACTGCCTCAAACCAAATGAAATTTTTCGTGAACGCTGATTTTGAAACTAACTTTGTATCGTCCCCTTTGAAAATTTATAAATGACTGTGCTTGTAAACATCTTACGTTATTTGATTTTCAAACAGCTGAGCAAAACTAATCGTACTCAGACATTTCTCTCTTTACTTATTCTAATCACCACTAAACTGACACACAATGTTTTAGCGCAACGCAAACTGACTTTCAAAAATCCCTGCAAAAGAATGGCCCTGACTAACAATAACCTATACGTTTCATGAATCACTTACCTCGCAAAAATCTTCGTTAATCGAACTACAGCAATACATCGAGCGCCAATACTGCCAGCTAAATAAAAGATTCAAACTACTGAAGGCACTAACTACTGATAGGGACAGTTAGGAAATGAAAGATTTTGGTAGAGAACAAACAATGTACTTCCTTAATAATGTGCAAAAGTCAGCATATATATATATATATATATATATATATATATATATATATATATATATATATATGACAACCATCTTTACAAATTTCCTTTTTGTGGCGGACACACGTCCAGATCGTGCTCACATAGCACATCGTAATCTCTCAAAACTCTGGCACCTCTCTCTCCACATCCACCATTGCTGGCGGCTCACCTCCAACTGCACAACGCTACGCGCTGTTCACATCCGACTGCCAAACACTACAATAGCGAATATTCCAACAATGCCAACAAGCCACAGACTGCAGACAGCACAGTCAGTGATTTTCATACAGAGCGCTACGTGGCGTTACCCACATAAAACCCTAAACATCCTACTTACAACTTTTTGAAGTTGCTTAGATGACTAAATTTCATATTAACTGATGGTCCCCACATTGTATGAAAAAATGTTCAAATGTGTGTGAAATCTTATGGGACTTAACCGCTAAGGTCATCAGTCCCTAAGCTTACACACTACTTAACCTAAATTATCCTAAGGACGAACACACACACACACATGCCCGAGGGAGGACTCGAACCTCCGCCGGGACCACCCGCACAGTCCGTGACTGGAGCGCCTAAGACCGCTCGGCTAATCCCGCGCGGCCATTGTATGAAACACCGATATCCTCGAAAGCATCATTAACTGAAATGTTCTGGAAACTTTGTCAGCTCAAGACTGCTTCATTTATATGGGCATCTCAGCTCGACAGTATGGCATAGTTCGGCAGATATTGCTCCCAGTTACTAATAATCGAAGTATTTGCTACGTTTTCTGCAACTGCTTCACTGATAACTGCATCCACAATAACTTACACCAGATGCGGAGGGATGTCGTTGGTGCATTGTTAGTACGAAGTTATTTTTGGCGTTTATTTATAAACGTTAAAAATAACCGTTATCGAAAAATAACCAAAATAACTGATACCGGAAAGTAACTGTTTAGCCCACCCCTACCATGTAGGTGGAAATTGTTGAAGAACGCCGTGGCGCGGCGCGTCGGTGACCCGCATTGCAGGCAAGCTATGCGGGCAGAGTACACAGAGGCTCCGACGCTATCGCGACGCGAGACGAGGTGCTGCGTCTGCACTGGGACCATTCCTGCCCCCTCCTCCTCCCTCGCCCCACGCACTCACACCCACCCATCCTCCCCCCCTTCCCCCTCACAACCGCCGCCATGTCACTGTATCCCCCACCACCTCACCCCCTTGCTCGTTGTCCCTGCACCGAGGCGGAGCGACCCTCGAACTGCATACACGAGCCAGACGCCGGCATTCACGTCCCGATAAAAGCGACGCAACGCCAGTTTTGAATCTGTATTGTCCGCATTATCACTGTTTCATTTTTAGTCGCTCCGCTAATCAGGGCATTACAGTTACATGAAACATTTGTTTTATTCAGACGTTTCGTCCGATACGCGGCAATACTTCAGCAGCGCAAAGCTACCTCTCTTATTACGAGACGAGTTTTATCCGCATGTGTTTGCTTGTTCCTGATTACCGTAGTAAATATTCCATACTGTGCCCTGGGCAGGGGAAATCCTTTCATTTTTTTAACAGCATTGTGATTAAAAATCTTTCCATATTACTGTTACTGTCTGAATTCGTAATATTCGTACATCTGTGAAGTGTTTCACATTGCATGTTTCAAAATTAACGTGTTAATTTCATACTGTCTCCTACGAAAGAAATTACCCGCTCAGCGTAACAACATACGTCAAGATCCTTACATTGTTAAGAGGAATCAAGCAGAAATTTTCCTTCGTTGCATTTTCTTCAAAAATGGTTCAAATGGCTCTGAGCGCTATGGGACTCAACTGCTGAGGTCATTAGTCCCCTAGAACTTAGAACTAGTTAAACCTAACTAACCTAAGGACATCACAAACATCCATGCCCGAGACAGCATGCGAACCTGCGACCGTAGCGGTCCTGCGGTTCCAGACTGCAGCGCCTTTAACCGCACGGCCACTTCGGCCGGCTGCATTTTGTTGCTATTGTAGTCTTCATTCCGGATAAAGATGTGATGCATCCTCCCACATTAGTCCTGTGCAAGTGTCTACATCTCCGCGTAATTACTGTAAACTTTATACACTTCAGTGTGTTTAGTATAGTCAATCCCTGGTCTCCATATGTCCTCGACTCCTGTAATTGTAGACTGGTGTCTGTATAAGTTGTAAATAACATTTTACTCCCTGTATTTTATACCTGCTGTCTTCAGAAATTCAGATAGTGTAGTACATTCATTACCGTGTAAAACTTTCTCTAAATCTACAAATGATATAGTCACAAGATTGGCTTTCCTTGACCGCGTCCAAAGTGAGTCATAGTGTCAATACTACTTCTGCTGTTCCCACATTTCTCTGGAACCCAAACAGATTCCCCCGTGTCAGTACCCACACATCCTTCCACACTTCTGTAAATAAATTGTGTCGGTATTTTGCAACCAAGACGTAATAATTTCAGTTCACGATTTGCGATATAGTCGTAGCAAAATACACTCTGATTCAAAAACAGTTTTTGTGTATTCCGGTTACACACCACAATATTATACAACAGGTAATAAATTTTGGTCTGTGATAACCTTCAATACATAAGTACAAAAGATTTTCTAACACACCCAGCCAACATATGTAAACACGGTATGGTCAGAAAATTAGAATAAGCCAGAGGTCCATATTTGATGGCTCGATAATATTCACACTGATTTCTTTGAAAATGGAATCGTATAACCTTCTTTAACTCAGAGCATATTTCTACTCTATCGTGCAACATGCATATCAGGTGGATTTAATTTATCAAGGTATGACCTACTATACTTCACAGTAATGTTTATTCAAGCGGGTAATATACGACCAATAAAACTCAAAAATGTTTGGAGATTTTTGTATTAATTTATCATTGATTTGTATTTTAAGTAACTGAATAGCTGTTCTGTTAACAGATTCATTTTAGCAGATGAACCACAAAGAGCTGACAGTCATGTCCACAGACTGTCTTTATGAGATAACGACAGCATAAGAAACACACTTGGGTAAATGATAACTTGTCGAACACCACAAGTCATGGCGATATTATGACATCACTGAAATTAAATGTATTTTGTTATGTTAGTAAGGAGGGAAAACAATTTGATCGGAGAAGTGAATCCTCAGTGATCTTACTTTGCTCGTGTAAGACATCTCTTCATATACGGCGAAAAAGTAATTTAATTTGAGTGGACCTACGTACTTGTTTAATGAGTGAGTGCTGGACGGAACGGTGATCAGACTCCGTTGAGGAGGGGACGTCCGAGTATTTTCATTTGAGTTCATTTTGGAATGACTGATGGGTCCTTCTCCTTGACTGAAGTCGTCAATTAGACGCCGTGTGCCTCTACGAGGGCTGTTCAATAAAGAATAATGATTTTTTTTCACTACATACCTTTACCCATCCTCATAATTTTAATGGTCCTCATCAAAGTAGTCTCCCATGAACGCGATGCACTTGTCCCAGCGTTTCTGCGAGTCTTCAAATGCATGCTGGAATCCATTTTTTTGAGAGGTCCTTCAAATCGCCTCCGTAGCCTTCACCACTGCTTCTGATGATTGATAATGCCTCCCACGAAGGCGTTTCTTCATGTTAGGGAATAGAAAAAAGTCACAGAGGGCTAAATCCGGACTATAGGGGGGGGGGGGGGGGGATGCACTTCATGTTGATTTTTGCAAAATATTCAGGAACAACAGTGGCAATATGAGGCCGCTTACTATCGTGGTGCAGTAGCCAGCTTGCTTCAGGGAAATGTGGTCATTTGAGCCTGATATGGACTTGCAATGTTTTCAGAACACCCATGTAATGCTGTCCAGCTTCTGATGTGTGTGCAGGTACAATATGCTGATAAACCATTTCATGAATATCAAAAAATGAGATGACCATAAATTTCCCAGCAGAAGCAACCACTTTTGCTTTATTTGGGGGTTGGTGATGAAGGAAATTTCCACACTAAGCATTGCTGTTGGCTCTCAGGATCAAAATGATGTAGCCAAATTTCATCAGCAGTGATTACATTTGAGGGAAACTCCGGATCTTCCTCTAACATCAACTTTAACTGCATGCAGACCTGCACGCGAATGTCCTTTTGTTCGGGAATCAACAGTCTTGCAACACATCGCGCACAAACACGTGCCATGTGTAATTTTTCTGCCATCAACGTGTGGGTGGCGCCCAATGAAATGTTTACTATTACAGAAAGTGATCTTGCGGTAATTCGTCGATCCTCTCTCACAATGACAGCAGCGGTATTGATGTTTTCTTCCGTAAGCGCAGTAACTAGAGCACCGGGTCCACCTTCCATTGAAAGTGATTGTCTCCCCTCTTTAAACATTCTAAATCACCTTCGATTTGTGCTGTATGGAAGAGCAGCCTCTCCATAAGTCTCATGTAACGTTGTATAGGCCTCAGCTGAAGATTTGTTGAGACGAAAGCAGAATTTCGAAGCCGCATATTGTTCCTCGTGTGTTACTCCCATTGCAGCAGTATGCGATACTGAACATGTGTGACCTTGCCTGCCTCTCACAGGCGGGTACCAGCAGTCCCAACAATGAAACTACTACGGCGTGTTTGTTGTACATTAATCTGACAGAATATCATAATATTATATTTTAGAGCGAGAAATTACGACCATAAAAAAATTATGATCGTTCTTTATTGAAAAACCCTCGTATAAACCTAAAACAACGACCCAACAGCACATAAGTAGATTATACAACTTATCAATAACGACATTACTCTACGTCGCTAGTGAAGTTCGTTCGACAATAATTATTAATGAAATTACTTTTTAGATGCTAGGTTTGGATTTGGTGGTAGCAATAGAGACGACCCAGAAATGAACTCTCCAACCCCAGTTGAAGTGTAAATTTCCTACTTTTGTACCACCGTTTTTTGCGGTGCAGTGGGGAAAATATTGCTCCACCCACACCTTAAATGCAATGCTGATCACATCATTTCGCAGTCAGTAAGTCATCCTAATTTATCCGTAACAGTAATTAGTATGTACAGGAGCAAACCGAATTAGGATGAGTACGAGAAACCCATTTTAATTTAGCATCAACGTAAATTAGTGGAGTATACAACGATCAACTCTCACGAAACAATATTTATATGTAAAAGGGTACATTGACAAAACACAGTCTTGCTCACATGATGAAACTCAAATGTCTTAAGTGCGTAAATGTAATGTTAAATATCCTAAGGAGGTAACTCCAACGTAGCAGCGTAATCGCTAAATGTTTGCAGAGAACAAGACAGAACGCAGTAAAATACACTCCTCGAAATTGAAATAAGAACACCGTGAATTCATTTTCCCAGGAAGGGGAAACTTTATTGACACATTCCTGGGGTCAGATACATCACATGATCACACTGACAGAACCACAGGCACATAGACACAGGCAACAGAGCATGCACAATGTCGGCACTAGTACAGTGTATATCCACCTTTCGCAGCAATGCAGGCTGCTATTCTCCCATGGAGACGATCGTAGAGATGCTGGATGTAGTCCTGTGGAACGGTTTGCCATGCCATTTCCACCTGGCGCCTCAGTTGGACCAGCGTTCGTGCTGGACGTGCAGACCGCGTGAGACGACGCTTCATCCAGTCCCAAACATGCTCAATGGGGGACAGATCCGGAGATCTTGCTGGCCAGGGTAGTTGACTTACACCTTCTAGAGCACGTTGGGTGGCACGGGATACATGCAGACGTGCACTGTCCTGTTGGAACAGCAAGTTCCATTGCCGGTCTAGGAATGGTAGAACGATGGGTTCGATGATGGTTTGGATGTACCGTGCACTATTCAGTGTCCCGTCGACGATCACCAGTGGTGTACGGCGAGTGTAGGAGATCGCTCCCCACACCATGATGCCGGGTGTTGGCCCTGTGTGCCTCGGTCGTATGCAGTCCTGATTGTGGCGCTCACCTGCACGGCGCCAAACACGCATACGACCATCATTGGCACCAAGGCAGAAGCGACTCTCATCGCTGAAGACGACACGTCTCCATTCGTCCCTCCATTCACGCCTGTCGCGACACCACTGGAGGCGGGCTGCACGATGTTGGGGCGTGAGCGGAAGACGGCCTAACGGTGTGCGGGACCGTAGCCCAGCTTCATGGAGACGGTTGCGAATGGTCCTCGCCGATACCCCAGGAGCAACAGTGTCCCTAATTTGCTGGGAAGTGGCGGTGCGGTCCCCTACGGCACTGCGTAGGATCCTACGGTCTTGGCGTGCATCCGTGCGTCGCTGCGGTCCGGTCCCAGGTCGACGGGCACGTGCACCTTCCGCCGACCACTGGCGACAACATCGATGTACTGTGGAGACCCCACGCCCCATGTGTTGAGCAATTCGGCGGTACGTCCACCCGGCCACCCGCATGCCCACTATACGCCCTCGCTCTAAGTCCGTCAACTGCACATACGGCTCACGTCAACGCTGTCGCGGCATGCTACCAGTGTTAAAGACTGCGATGGAGCTCCGTATGCCACGGCAAACTGGCTGACACTGACGGCGGCGGTGCACAAATGCTGCGCAGCTAGCGCCATTCGACGGCCAACACCGCGGTTCCTGGTGTGTCCGCTGTGCCGTGCGTGTGATCATTGCTTGTACAGCCCTCTTGCAGTGTCCGGAGCAAGTATGGTGGGTCTGACACACCGGTGTCAGTGTGTTCTTTTTTCCATTTCCAGGAGTGTACTATACTATGGCATCGATATTCCTCCTAAATATTCACCACAGAGCAGAAACTCGTCAGAAACTTGTTGAATTAAATATTACATAATCCCCGAGATATTTTGAGAGATGGTAGTGTTAATTAAACCAAGAACAGAGGCTCTCTTTAAATTGATGCCTAAAGAGCTGTCAGCACTTGCTCAACTTCACTATTGCGAAACACATCTCTTCTACGATCGAGTGCTCACAGTTCTTAAGGTATGCATTTTAGAGCCTATATTTACTGAACGTTTTTGTCTTGTTTTGACCTCTGCTACTTCCTCCAAAGATATGGAAAGCATAAAACTTGCAGTCGAAGATGAACACTATCGAAGATGAACAAGCGCTCATAGGTCTTAAAATGCATATTTTGGAAGCCCTTGATTATCGGATTATTTTTCTTGTTTTGGTGAGCACTACCACCTCTCAAAGTCGTGATCACTTTTAGAACGCCTTGTTCTGTTCCAAAACATATTGCTTGTAATTATTATTTCTTAAGTGGATCTCATTCTGCATCATCCCATTCGTAGTAGTCCCCTTTCGAGGAAATACATCGATCCCATTGTTTATGCCGCATTTGAATTCTAATTGTTCAGTCGCGAATGATGGAAAACAGGGCTAAAAATCAATTAAGATGTGGGTTTGGAAATTCTTGCTTCCAGTGAGGCGGACGTGACCGACGTAGCTTATGTGTAATGTTTACTCTGCTAACAAGAACGGACTATGCCGCATCACGAGGCCCGAGAGCCGTTACAAGCCGCAACCGTTGGACACAGCAAACAGCGGAGTACGGACTGTTCGTCACGTAGGCATCACGTTCTGCCGCGTGACGCACACGCAATGCTCGAGAGTACTGGAAACTTCTAGAACGAGTGGTGCCGGGTTCACTACCGGTATAAAAAGGCTAGCCGCCATAGTGTTGGAGGAGTGATGGCAATGATGGCAGTGATGGAGCAGCTGGTCAGTCGGTCAGATATGGTTTAGCTTCAGCTATGATGCCGTGAGATTGTAGCGCAGTGCTGCGTAACCACGAGGGGACTTAGACTCATTGCGATGTAGTCAACACTTAGTCTGGTGCGCCCGGTGCTACTATATTGGGACTTAGAACTCAGGGAGCTATGAGAAGTTACACTATTAAGAAGGCAGTTAGTAGACTTTGTATACAGAGCTGTATATAAAACGGATGTGCCAGGGGTGCGCCGGCCGAAGTGGCCGTGCGGTTAAAGGCGCTGCAGTCTGGAACCGCAAGACCGCTACGGTCGCAGGTTCGAATCCTCCCTCGGGCATGGATGTTTGTGATGTCCTTAGGTTAGTTAGGTTTAACTAGTTCTAAGTTCTAGGGGACTAATGACCTCAGAAGTTGAGTCCCATAGTGCTCGGAGCCATTTTCTTTTGCCAGGGGTGCTCCAGTGTACATATCCTCATTCATGATTCATGCTTGCACCCAGTGTACCCTGAGGTCCCAGCCGAGTTCCGTACTCTAACTCACCCTATAGCCCCCTTTTCAGTGGAGCAAGTGCACAGAAGGCAGCCCACTACCACGAGTCCTCCTGCCAAGTAACTTCTTTGACACGCATTCTTGCAGTCCTTCCACGCCCTCTCAGGACTCGTCAGTGGGACACGACAGTTCTTTCTGTAGGGAGTTTAGTACCATTTAGGTGCTTGTGGAACCACACCCCAAAGTCACATACAGTGGCTGCAATGGCTCTTCGTGCACAACACGCGGCTTAACCGTATCCCGAATTCAGCAATTTTGTGCATTCGCTGCACCCTGTCGTGTAAAACGAGCCTGGTCACTCCATAGGATATTGCCCGGCCACATGTCATCCACTTCGGACCGTGCCAGAAACACAAGCGCAAATTGAGAACATTGAAGTGCATGGAGGTTTCAGTTACTTCACGTCTCCATCTTTTATGGGTAATAATGAATAATTGTTCCGTACTGTTGACCATGGGATGGGCAATTCTGGTGACGCTACACGACCACTAACAATATCCGGCGCACGTGCTGTGTGGTCAGTTACAGCCACCTTGTCAATAATTTCCACAGAGATGGGACGCCTTCCAGGTGGCACACCAAGCTCAAACCTGTTTGCGAACTTCACAATCAAATTCTTTAAACCATTTAATGACATCGGCATCTCCTCATGCCTTTCAGTCGGCTATAACCTCTCCATGCAGCACTAAAATCTCTGTCGCTCACATAAAACAGTTTCGTTAACAGAACATGGTCCGTCTTCTGATCACTCACGACATGCCTTGTCAAATGACGGAGTGGATATCATACCCTCATGTAAACAATGTAGAGCGCCAGATTTGCACCTGAGGGCCACAATTGGGATTAATTTTTTCCAGCATAAATCGGTTCCGCATTAACGCATTAGAATCTCCACCAAGCTTCGCTGCCATGCGATAATTACAGGCCACACTGGACCTCCATGAGCACCAGCATTTTAATTACAGCTGCCCGGTATTGGCATTTAAATCACTACTCAGCCTCTGATTATGACAAGAGCGATACACCATTTGTAGACGCGTTTCTCAAGAAACATGCTCCGCATAAGGTAATACGTAGTGCCCTGTTTCATTATGCACCCCTGGACTGCTTCGTTTAATCGACTGCATTCGTCTCAGTGCGATGTTCCTCCACGGGAGGGGAAGCGTTCATTCACAAGCTTGTTTTATAAGCTTTACGCGTGGTAGGCTTTCGATTCCAAATCATTTGATGGTCATGAGCAGTGCCCTACGCTACGAACTGTAGCGTCATATGGCATCAGAACTTGCTAAGGATGAGTTATTAAATTAACTAGAATGAGACCACTTCAAATTATTGCATGAAAAATGATTTAGAACAGTAGCTATTGGATGTTCAAATGGGTTCTTGTTGTTGTTGTTGTTGTTGTTGTGGTCTTCTGTCCAGAGGCGGCTTTGATGCAGCTCTCCATGCTACTCTATCCTGTGCAAGCTTCTTCATCTCCGAGTAACTACCACAACCTACATCGTTCTGAATCATTTTGCTGTATTCATCTCTTGGTCTCCCTTTACGATTTTTACCCTCCACGCTGCTCTTCAGCACTAAATTGGTGATCCCTTGATGCCTCAGAACATGTCCTATCAACCGATCCCTTCTTCTAGTCAAGTTGTACCACAAATTCCTCTTCTCCCCAATTCTGTTCAGCACCTCCTCATTAGTCACGTGATCTACCCATCTAATCTTCTTCTGTAGTATCACATTTCGAAAGCTTCTATTCTCTTCTTGTCTAAACTATTCGTCGCCCTTATTTCGCTTCCATACATGGCTGCACTCCATACAAATACTTTCAGAAACGGCTTCCTGACACTAAAATCCGTACACAATGTCAACAAACTTCTCTTCTTCAGAAACGCTTTCCATGCCATAGCCAGTCTACATTTTATATCCTCTCTACTTTAATTCATCTACTACTTAAGTGTTTCATTTCCTAATCTAATTCCCTCAGCACCACCTGATTTAATTCGACTATATTCCACCATCCCCGTTTTGATTTGTTGATGTTCATCTTTTGTCCTCCTTTCAAGACACTTTCCATTCCATTAAAATGCTCTTCCATGCCCTTTGTTGTCTCTGACACGACTACAGCCTCAAGGTTTTTATTTCTTCTCCGTGATTTTAATTCCTACTCAAAATTTTTCTTTTGTTTCCCTTACTGCTTACTTAATATCAAGAGTAAACAACATCGGTAACAGGCTACAACCCTGTCTTACTCCTTTCTTAACCACTGCTTCCTTTTCATGCCCCTCGGCTCTTGTAACTGCCATCTGGTTTCTGTACAAATTGTAAATAGCCGTTCGCTCCCTGTATTTCACCCCTGCCACCTTCAGAATTTGAAATAGTGTATTCCAATCAATGTTGTCAAAAGCTTTCTCTATGTCTACAAATGATAGAAACGTTGGTTTGCATTTCCTTCATCTGTCTTTTAAGATAAGTCGTAGAGTCAGTATTCCATCGCGCGCTCCAACATTTCTACGGAATTCAAACTCATTTTCCCCGAGGTCGGCTACTACTAGTTTTTCCATTCGTCTGTAAAGAATTCGCACTAGTATTTTCAGCAGTGACTTAGTAAACTAATAGTTCGGTAATTTCCACATCTGTCAACACCTGCTTTCACTGGGATTGGAATTATTATATTCTTCTTGAAGTCTGAGAATATTTCGTCTGTCTCATACATGTTGCTCACCAGATGGAAGAGATTTATCATGGCTGGCTCTCTCAAGGCTGTTAGTAGTTCTAATGGATTTTTGTCTACTCCCTGGGCCTCTTTTTGGCTTAGGTCTTTCAGTACTCTGTCAAATTATTCACGCAGTATCATATCTCCCACTTCACCATCATCTACGTCCTCTTCTACTTCCATAATACTGCCCTCAGGTACATCACCCTTGTACAGATCCTCTGTATACTCCTTCCACCTTTCTGCTGTCCCTTCTTTGCTTAGGGCGGGTTTTCCATCTGAGCTCTTGATATTCATGCAGATGGTTCTCTTTTCCCCAAAGAAATTAACCGTTTTTGGCGATCTATTTTCAGGTAGTAACTCTCTTGCTTCTAGCACTGATTTCGCTTTCGTAGAGGAATACTTGGCGTTTGCCGATACTCTTACTTCACCTGATAATAAAGCACAGCAACATACAAGATACACTTCTCTCACCCAAACTGTGTTTAAAACTCACCAAACAGTACTCGTTCTTATACATGAAAGTACAACCAATAACTAACTCATATAACCAACTACATGAAATCGAATTAAGATTTTTTATATTTGTGTCTGAGAGAATTACTAGTTCCTAAGTGACGAAACTATTAAGTGTGTTTGTTACGTAATAAGGTGCTGGTAATGAAATTAACTTTCACTCATTATTCAGTTCCATATTATCAAAAAATTTCACGAAAATTATTTCGTTATAATCCCAAAAATTAAGATAACTTAAGAACCTTTCGCTGTAATTATAAAAAATCGGTGTTTTCATTTTACAGTAATTATCAAGAAAATACGTGAATCTTGCCTGATTTTCGCTATCAACAATGTTTTTCATCTACCTATTTCTGCTGGTATTTAACGTCCGTAAATGTGATGATAAAATTTAATACTAAAAAGTTAAATTTGGTTCTAATTTACATCCATCGGGAACATAGTCACGCAGGAATCTAAATACTGATTCAAAACACGTGAAATCATACTCCTTACGAGCATTTCTTCCAACACAATTTCTGCTCTTTTCTCTCTCTCTCTCTCTCTCCCTCTCTCTCTTCTAAAGTCGTTTTTGTTTCATCGTCCGGTGCTGCTTCCCAGTAATGAAAATTGAGGTCAATTTTGCGTGATACGAATGTGTTCTCTGTTTCATCGTTTTTGTTGTCTACGTGGCACATTTACATCTACATCTACGTGACTACTTTACAATTGAAGTGCGTGGAAAAGAAAAACGAATATTTAAACCTTCCTACGCCTTCTGTAACTTTCCTTGTTTTATTTCGATTGTCGTTTCCCTATATAGGTGGGCACCAGCAAATATTTGCAGATGCTGAGGAGAAATTTGTTGATTGTAATTTTGTGAAAAGTTCTCGCAGCAACGAAAACCACCTTTATTTTTCTTGTTTCAATAACTGGCACTCCAACTAACGTATTATATTCGCGACACTCTGTCCCATAATCCGTATTAACACAAAACGAGGTTTCTTTCACTGAATTTTCGACGTCCTCCGCCAATCCTACCAGGTAAAGACCCCATACCCCGTTGCGGAATTCCAGAAGAGGACCGATAAGAGTAGTGTAGGCAGTCTTTTAGTAGATCTATTGCATCTTGTAAGTGGTCTTCTAATCCAGAGCAATCCTTGGTCCACCTTCCCCACGAATTATCTATGTGATGACTGTAATTTAAGTTGCGCGTAATTGTAATCTATAGGTATTTCGTTAAATTAAGAGCCTGTAATCCATGTGATTCATCGTGTAACTAGAATTTTTAAATGATTCCTTTTAGTACTCATGTGAATGACATCACACATTTCCCTGTTTAGAGTCAACTGCCACTTCTCTCACCATACAGATTTCGTACCTCGGTCATTTTGCAGTTGGGTTTGATATTCTAACGACGTTATTAGACGGTAAATGACAGCATTATCTGCAAACATTCTAAAAGGTCTAATCATATTATCTTCCAAAGTGTTTATGTACGAGAGCTGAAGATTAGGAACGACAGTGCGCCTATAACACTTCATTGAGGAACGTAAGGTATCACTTCCATTTTCCTCTATGACCTTGGGTCAATAGTACGAACTGATAACTTTCTGACAGGAACTCGGGAATCAAGTAACACATCTAAGACGATACTCCACAGCAACCCAACTTGAATGGAAGCCACTCTAAACTAACGGTGTCGAAATCCTTCTGGAAATCTCGAAATATGATATGTGTCAATAGCACTCATTACTTTGTGTGAATAGAGTCAGTTGTGCTGCACGATAACATTATTTGCTAAACCCTTTCTGTATATATGTCAATAGATCCTAGTCTTTGAGATAATGCATGGTTTTGGTACACAGTATATACTCCAGAATCTTGCTGAATATCGACGTCAGTGATATGGATCTGAAATTCAGGAGATTACTTCTATTTCCTTTCTTGTGTATGAATGTGGCCTGTGCAACTTTCCAGTCCTTAGGTAGGGATCGTTCGTCGAGGGAGCGATTATATATGATTGGTAAGTGTGGAGTTATTATATTAGCACACTCTGAAAGGAACGTATCTGGTATACAATCTGGCGATTTATACTGCTTCGCTACATCTAAGATACCTAATTATAAATTACTGATATTGGCAGCAGTCTTGATTCCGAATTCTGGAATATTTGCTTGATCCTCTTTGATGAAGAAATTTTGAAAAACAGTTTCTGTATGTATGCTTTAATGACACTGTCATCAGTAATATTATGATAGCTATCGTGTTGTGAAGGTATTATTTGTGTTGCTGGTGCTTTTTACACACGACCAGAATCTCTTTGAATTTTCTGCGAGATTTTGAGATAGCCGGCCGGTGTGGGTGAGCGATTCTAGGCGCTACAGTCTAGAAACGCGCGACCGCTGTGGTCGCAGGTTGGAATCCTGCCGCGGGCATGGATGTGTGTGATGTCCTTAGGTTAGTTAGGTTTAAGTAGTTCGAAGTTCTAGGGGACTGATGACCTCAGAAGTTAAGTCCCATAGTGCTCAGAGCCATTTGAACCATTTTGTGAACCATTTTGAGACAGAGTTTCGTTGTGGAAACTATGAAAAGCGTCCCGCATTGAATTCCGTTCTAAATTTCGAACTTCTGGAAAAAACTCACTCTTAGAGACTCTGTGAGTTTTTAAATGTGGCATGCTTCTGTTGCTTCTGCAACAGTGTTATGACCTGCTTTAGGCCCCAAGGGGGACATGTTCCAACTCTTATTAATTTATGTGGTGTAAAGCTCTCAGTTGCCGTCGATCATATTTCTTTGAATTTAAGCCGCATCTGGTATATACTTACAGTCTTTGAAAGGAACGGAGGCTGTCTCTTAGGAAGGCGTCAAACACATAATTATGTATCTTATGCAGTTATAGTTGCCTTTTATGTTTGGTGGATTTGGGTATTACGGTATTCAGCGTTCTCAAAACGACTGGAAACTAACTCCTGTGTCCGTCATGATGTTCCCTACTTGCTGAGGATTCTTTTTTGCTAACAGCTCAAGTATGCTATCGTAACCATTTATTCCTCGAGTGAGCTACTGAAATAACTTCTCAAAATAATTTTCTTAGATATCAGTTAATTCAGTTTCGACTTTTTATGCCTACAGAGGACTTTAAATATGTATCTTCGCTAAAAAATCAACGGTAGATTGAAGCCACCAGCGACTATAACTGCTTGAGAAAGGTACTTGTTTATAAGACAGTCAAATTATTGAACCTTTTAGCACTTGTATCATCTGAGTCGGAGGTCTGTAAAACGAGCCAATCATGAATTTACATCGAATGAAATTAGAAGTAAAAAGCCACAAACAGCTTCGCTATTTTTCAGGATTTGTTAGATTACCGGTTTCAGCAAACTACGTTACCATCTTTGCCTTTTATACATAAGATTTCAATGTACCTCGGCCATGTGTATATTATCCCGTGTCAAATCATGGAAAGACATTGCAAGGACATTTTATGACGTGACACGGTTTATTGTGCACATGCTCGAGATTCATTTAAATTTATTGCATAAGATTCGAAGATGGCAACTTAGTTTGCTGAAGCCGATAATCTAAATAAATGCTGAAAATTAGCGATCTTGGCTGTTTGAAGTATTTTTCTTCTGTTCTGTTGCTCTAAATCGCCCCATAAATGAAGAATGGTAAGCATTTATAATTTATTTCTGTTGTCAAATATAAACTCTACACATACTATCTCATTCTCGACTTCGGTTTCACTAGGGGACACTGTTGTATCTACAGGATAGTATACGTTGGACAGATTGATGGTCGGTTCTTTAGTCAACCGAGTGACTTTATAATTATATGGAGTGATGAATTGTAGACATAAGCCGTTTGCTTAGTTTTCTACAGTCCCTTTCTTTGTCGCAGCTGTTATTGATAATCCGCGTTTTACACATTTTAGTGCTATATATCATATGAATGCTATTTGGAATATATTGCTAATTCTTGAGGAACAGATTTTAATGGTGATTAAAATTCTGTGTATTTTCATGACTATGTAACATGTGACAGTTAATCCATACTTCGTCGGTGTTGCACCACGTTGTACCTTGAAAGATAAGAAGCTCTTTTACCATGGAAAATATTACAATTGCAAAGGAACTGAGTATGTTTAATGACTTAACAATTTTACCTAAGCGTAAATTTGTTTTAGTTTCCAATAACTTCTATTTCAAAGTCCATTTAACTTTTTACTGATTTTTATAATATTTCTGCTTAAGTTCATTTCACATACTGGTTACTAATGTAATGTAACTCATAGCCTCTTAAATAGAGTATTGACAAGATTTTCTCAGTTTCAACGGTTTTAAATTTTAATGGAGGATTTGTTCCTAGGTACATCACCATGGTGTATCGTGGAACACGTCATCACATCTGGCGAAAACTTTGTTTTCCGGAATAATTCTGTAATTCTATAAAAGGACTGCAGCACATAGAACGTGAATGCAATCATTGAAAAATAGAATAAGGGAATATATTAAACTTCTATTACAGAGCTCGCTGGAGACGAAAGCCAGAAAACTCCCCTATAAGATAAACTACTACTAACGGCACCAAAAACACCATCATCGACTGCATTTAATCTGTCCTTTCTTGACACTATTAGGAGCTTTGTAAAAATTTCGGCTAAATTTATATCCGGTTTAGCAAGCATTCAGTAACTATAAAGACTTGACCATTATTGCCATCTATTAGCGCATGGTCCTTTCTTAACATAGCTACGAAAATTTACAGCTATAGTACCGATGGATCCTAGGTCTAACCTCGTCCTGTGTTTCACCTGTACCCTTTGAGACCGAACCCCTTTTTTATACTTTCCCGAGATGCTCTAAACTAGAAAAGAGTCCAGTGCGCCCCATACAGCTTCGCTACCCGTGTAACCACTACCTGCGTGTAATGGATTGCTGATATTAAGCAGAACACGAAACTTTTTCATCCTATGACGCAGGTCGACAAATCTGCAGGCTGCATGGTCGCAGAACCATTTGAGCCTCTGATTCACACTCCCCACCCGTTCGGCTCTCTACCAGAGGTCAGCAATCGGTCCTGTCATCGATACTACAGATGCTGAGCTCTGACTTCATCTTGCGTGAAAAATTGACAGTCTTTACCACTTAGCTTCCGGAAACCAGAGAGAACCTCAGCCGACCGAAAATGGCACACACAATTATCACCGACATGAACCACCACCTGCAGTTGGCAAACTACACTAGTTATTTCCCAACAATTATGGGCATACCTTGTATAACACCACTGCTGTATTCAAGCAGTCGTTCGCTGTGAGGACAGCTTTACTGACGAACAATTTCGGAAATAGGCTGACTATATTATAAGTCAACTGCTGACTTTCAGAACAAATGTATAACATCGTTACATTGCCTAGTGGTCGATTTTTGTGTAATTCAGCTAAGTGGGCAAATTTCCGTTTATCACAATTGTTAATTACAATGAGTGCACTTTACTGCTCCAAACTGCAAATAGCAGACTGATTAAAGTAGTAGGTTTGAGTGCAGCTTTTGCGGTTACTGGAAATAAAAGGATTAGACGCACTGGCTGTACTAATGTGACGTACATTTTATTAGAACTTTATTTTCACGAAAATTAACTGTTCTGAAAACTAAATTTATGTTAAGTGCCCTTTACAGTATTAAATAGTGCGTTATTTTGTGCACAATTAACTTCTTTACTTTTGGGTCGCTTTGAACTTGTTGAGATTGAACCATGTTAATATAATTTTCAGTTATGTTGCTAAAAGATGTCGGCCTGCTGCTGTAACAGTCGAAGCGCATGAGAGGAAATCAGTATTTGACATGGGTGTGAGACAAGGTGGTACTCTCTTGGTGGTGTTATTCAATCGGTACATTAAGCAAGCTGTAAAGAAAATCAAGAAGAGATTTAGAAAGTTGTGTTACAACTACGCATCTCGTGCGTCGCTTATGTGCTTTTAGGTCTGACAACGGCTTGAAATCTGAAACTGGCAATACGTTCAAGTAAAACAAAGTATGAGCCAGACTCCAATTTCTTCAGTTTATCTGTGAACAGTGACAGTAATTACTATACGACACAACATAGGCACTCATAACAAACATGCATATAGATGTACGTGTAAACAAACGCTTCACATTTTCATAGGTTAATCTTTTCTTTTTTTCCACAGGTACGTATCTGCTCCAATGATCGGTGACATGCTGTCCGCTCGTAAGTATTTTATCTATCAAACCCAAAGGACAAATGGAGGAGATGTACAGAAATGTTTGAAGTTCGATGAGTTTTCAGGATGATCAAACTAATCATCAAATCACTTATTTGTATTTTAATAAAGTTTTCTAATAATGTAGAAAACCAATTACAGGCACTCCACTAGGAAGGTTCTATTGCTCTGCTGTAGATATCTTAGAATAAAGGTTGATGAAAAGGGACATTTACAGCTTGCATAAACTAAGAAAAATATGACATATTTTCCTCGAAGAATCTTTAGAATTTCGACTTATTGTGGACAAAAAACAGGGACCGAACGATTATTTACAACTTACACAGAAACCAGGCTGTAGTTTTACGAATAAGCAGTAGTTACGGAAGAGACACAAAGTTTTAATCTACCCCAGATATCATTCGGTCTGTGCATTGAGTTAATAGATTACTAAAAATGTTATTTAATTAATAATTTCATATCTACACAGGTAATTGCACGAAAATGAACGGGCACGATCGAAACTAGGCAGAAATACTTCTTTTCTTTTTTTCCAAACCTGTTCGACACTACTGTGTCCTCTTTGATGACGATAGACACTGACTGCAAAACGAAAACAAGTTAACTAAAAAAAAATAATATAGTAGAAAACTCACATTTCTGTGACTGATTTATAAATCGGGCACCTGGGTCCCATTGTCTGGCAAGATACGTCATGTGAGTGCGTTTCCTCAATAAAACGTCACAATTCGTGATCGAATCGTTACTCGCGGAGGAGGGGTCTAGGAATGCGGGGAGAGTTTACACAGTCATATCAGTAACAATGAAGAAGCGCACCACTTGCAAAATGATTCATTCCTAATGAAGCTAGTATGGAAGTCTGTATCCGTATCGTGGTCGCCGTACGATAGCGTGAATACTGTCACAAGTAAATTACATTTGAGAAGTTCAGTTATTAGCGAGACACAGATATACGGATGATAAAAATAAATAAAAATTAAAAAAGTAAAAAAAATTAAAAGAATATTCCAGACAGCATGACGTCTTGTGTGTCATCCGTCTTATGTCTGTAGTACCACACTGCACACGCTTAGAATATCTTCTTCCATTCCCTCACAGTCCATGATTCGCTACGATACAATGCTGTGCTCCGAAATAAATTTCTCGAGAAATGTTTGCCTCACACTAAGTCGATATTTGGTAGTAGTAGAATTCTTATGGTCAAGATTGAATTTTAATCCAAAATTAATTTCCGTCGTTACTTTTTCTATGTAAAGATAGAAAAGTGTGTGCGAAAGACTGCATCCTTCTTTACAGAATTTTTTAACCCAGCATTTGGTTCTTGGTCTTTAATCTGGTTGCACCTCGATTTTTTTGTACATTGCTTGTTACTTGTCTTTCCCTAAAGCTTACATCTCATCACCTGAGAATTTCGAACATCTCGCGCCACTGTAAAGGATGACTCAAAAATCAGTAGCACTTGAAAATGCACTAAATCATGGAATAATGTAGGAAGAGAGGTAAAAATGGACACAAATGCCTAAAATGACGTGGGGCTTTATTGAAACCGAAAGCAATTGCAAAGAATGGCTGACAGATGGCCCTGAACAACAGACCGGCAGTGACGCAGCATGAGAATCGTGTATCAAATGAGTCAGATCATCTGTGGCCTTGATAAACACCTGCTGGGAGGTACGACTTTTATGCAGATCAGTACTCCATCCAGTATTGCTCCGCGTGTGAAAAACCTCTTGCGCACATTATTCGGAGACGATCGCGTGCTGAGGCGCCAGGAGCGTCATGCTTGGCCCCCAGGTCCCCAAATCTCAATCTGTGTTTGTTGGTTGTGGGGTTACGCGAAGTCGGAAGTCTACCGCGATAGTACGACCGCATTATGGGTAATAAAAGACGAAATCATACGGTAATTTCTCACCATACCTGTTGATACGCTGTACAGTGCATTTCTCGACATTGGCCCCCGACTACAGGTATTGTTGATGAATGCCATAAAGAACATAGGATTTGCTAAAAATCAATTTTTATGCTAATTATTGCTCGTGTCATATTAATAGCCGTATGTTGGTCATTTTACGCACTTTTGTTTTGGTTTCAATAAAACCGCATGTTATTTCAAGCACGTCTATCAATTTCTACCTCCCTACCTATATTATTCCGTGAAATATTGAATTTTCAATTGTTAACAGACTTTTGGGTCATCCAGTACATTCTCGAGGTCCGTTCCTCCGTCGACATATCTTGCGAGGGTTTCTTGATTTTTGTTACGTTCTGCGTCGGTTGTCTAGTGTAACCGCAGAGCTGACACTGGCGGCTTTAGATTTCCTAAAGACGAATTTGTCACAAATCCTCAACATTCGTTTCCAGTGTGATATGTGCACCAGCTGCCCATCACATGATACATACTGTCCCCGAAGCCGTCTCTTTACCCATTTATGACGAGACTGCACAGTCGTTCCGCCTGCCAAATGGCACGATACGCTCACTGGCATTACTTTGTTTGATTCAAGTAATTTGCATATAGGCATAAATACAATTTCTCCCATCACAGACTCATTTCCAGTCCATAGAATTAGACAACATTGTCCATGGAGCGCAGCGATTTGCTGCTATAATTTGTTTAAACCAGCAGTCGAGATTGCAGTAATGTTTGTTCATTGTGATCGGTTTCGGCTTAAAAATGTTAAAGCTATGCTCACATTTTTTGGGCCCCTTATGGCTGCCGCTGGCAGCTCCTCGATTTTTCACGTGATATCACGATCGTATTTCAGCCAACTGACTTTTCAAAGAAGGCGGAGGAGCGGACAGTGCACCCTCTTGCCTTTTGTGGTGGGAAACTGCTCCTAAAAGCGAAAATATCAGTAATAATCAACAGCATGAGGAGACAGAAGGTAATGGAAACCACTGCATTAAAGAAACATAATGTGTATACACAGAATATGCGACCTATAACTGAAACGTTGTCATGATGGTTTCTCCATTGTCGATAGAGTCTGGATCTACATCTACATCTACGTTATTACTCTGCTATTCACAATAAAGTGCCTGGCAGAGGGTTCAAAGAACCACTTCCAAGCTGTCTCTCTACCGTTCCACCCTCGAACGGCGCGCGGAAAGAACGAGTACGTAAATTTTTCTGTGCGAGCCATTATTTCTCTAATTTTATCGTAATGATCATATCTCCCTATTTAGGTGGGTGCCAACAGAGTGTTTTCGCAATCGGGGGAGAAAATTGGTGATTGAAATTTCATGAGAAGTTACCGTCGCAACGAGAAACGCATTTGTTTTAATGATTGCCACTGCGATTCACGTATAATGTCTGTGGCACAATCTCCCATATTTCGCGATAGTACAAAACGAACCGCCCTTCTTTGAACTTTTTCGATGTCATCCGTCAGTCCCACCTTATGCGTATCCCACACCGCACAGCAATACTCCAGAATAGGGCGGGCAAGCGTGGTGTAAGCAGCCTCTTTAGCAGACCTGTTGCACTTTAAGTGTTCTGCAAATGAATCGCAGTCTTTGGTTTGTCCTACCTATAACATCATCTATGTGATCTTTCCAATTTAGGTTATTTGAATAGTAATCCCTAAGAATTTAGTTAAATTTACAGCTTTCAGATATGTGTGACTTACCGTGTATTCGAAATTTAGCGGGTTTCTTTTAGTACTCATGTGAATAACTTTAATTTATTCATGGTCAATTTCCACTTTTCGCACCATACAGATATCTTATCTAAATCATTTTGCAATTGATTTTGGTTACATGATGAGTCTAAAAGACAGTAAATGACAGCATCATTAGCAAACAATCTAAGAGGGCTACTCAGATTGTCTCCTATGTCGTTAATATAGACCAGTAACAATAGAGGGCCTATAACACTTCCTTGGGGAACGCTGGATATTACTTCTGTTTTACTCGATAACTTCCCATCCGTTACCTAGAACTGTGACCTTTCTGAAAGGAAATCACGAATCCTATCGCATAACTGAGGCGATATTTCATAGGCACGCAGTTTGGTTGGAAGATTCTTGTGAGGAACGGTATCGAAAGCCTTCTGGAAATCTAAAAATATGTAATCAATTTTACATCCCCTGTCGATAGCACTCATTACTTCATGAGTATAAAGAGCTAGTTGTGTTTCACAAGAACGCTGTTTTCTGAATCCGCGCTGACTATGTGTCAATAAATCGTTTTCTTCGAGGTAAATCATAATGTTTGAATACAGTGTATGTTCCAAAAACCTACTACAAATCGACGTTAGCGATATGGGCCTGTAATTCAGCGGATTACTCCTGTTTCCCTTTTTTGGGTATTGGTATGACTTGAGCAATTTTCCAGGCTTCAGGTACGAAACTTTCTGTGAGCAAGCGGTTGTATATAATTGCTAAATATGGAGCTATTGTATCAGCATACTCTGAAGGAAACCTGACGGGTATTTAGATTGGACCGGAGGCCTTCCTTTTATTAAGTGATTTAAGCAGCTTGGCTACACAGCGGATATCTACTTCTACGTTTCTCACCTTGGGAATTGTTATTGATTGTAATTCAGGAATATTTACTTCGTCTTCTTTGGTGAAAGAGTTTCGGAAAACCATTTTTAATAACTCTGCTTTAGCGGCACAATCATCAGTGACTTCACCATCGTTATCGCGCAGTGAAGGTATTGACTGCGACTTGCCACTGGTGTGTTTTATGTGTGACCAGACTCTCTTTGCGTTTGCTGCCAGATTTCGAGACAGAGTTTCGTTGTGGATAATGTGTATAGTTTCCTGATTTTTGCGCGAAACTATTAAGGATTGCTGATGTCACATATGTCAGGAAACACTACTTCTACATCATTTGAACCAAATCCATCATTCGTTTCGGAGCCATTCGATTACCTACTGTAGACATCCACAGAAAAATACGGACTGTAGAGCGAGACACAGTACAACAAAACATCAGTCCATCATGTTTCTCTATATATGTGATGGTGAGAAAAACTTTGTGATTAACTTCTGCTTCTGTCGAGGTAAATGCTATTGTCGATCAAGGGAATGTGTGCCACTGCGTTGACACGAGTCACAAGTGAAGTAAATACACGAAAGTTGATTAATGCTTGTTTTGCACAATTTTCTACAAATAATATAATCTCTATGGTTTCATATTCATTTCGTTTTAAGAAGGATGATTATCGGCTAGATCACTTGGCTGTCAACACAATCAAGGCCAACCCTTTGAGCAGAACGGAGCCCGGCTTCTGATTACGGACAGAAGCGATGCAGCGAACAGGTACTCCATCATGCCATCAAGCTACATAAAGGAGCTCTCTCCTTTGTCAGTGACCTACACTAATTAAGCTTACGTTAGCGCTGATGGTGGCTGACTTAGCTGCATCAGCCACAGAGCTCAATGGTGGCAGGAAAATTAACGAAACACCTGAGAGGCGACGTCGGTGGACGTCAATTTGGAGAATAATGTTATTTGTTAAAGAGTATTCCCAGATTCTTCTCGCTCCAGCCTTCAACCCATTTCAGTTAATACGGCTGCTGAGCCTGCGATATACCAGACAACTTTCATGAGACATCTTACCTTTCCCGATGATGAGCTAATACTGTATACTTTTATTTACGACTAAGAAAGGTAGTAAGATCAGCATACAATGGCGATAATCTGTGTAAAACTTCGTCCTTTTTTTAGAACACACAATTAGTCTGTAAACACAACCGCCCTATATCAACATTCATGGGTTAAAAGCGCCACTGTTGTTTTCCACAATTTGAACAAAGGATTGAAATTTACGTGGGTGTTTAAGATCATGAAAATTAATAATAAAGCACAACAAGTGACGAACAGTTAGCTTACTAAAACCGGAACTCGTGGCAATTTTTCGTAGCTGCCTTTCCGAAAACCACTGCGAATAATGCCTGATACTTTCTGGCGAATGAAAATCGTGTCCACACAAGGATTCTATCTTGTAACTTCACCTTTCACGGTGAATGCTCTTATTAGCTGAGCTATACAGGAACGATTCACAGCTGCACTGATACATCATAATTATGAAAATTAACCACTGGGCTGTTCCGCCGGCCACATGATATATGGTAAAAAATGTTGTAGGGTACGATTTAGGTGTGTGGTAGTTCGGCGTGAGGGTGAACAGTAATGCGGATGTTGTTGCTGCTAACAGTGAATAACGTGCGTGTATGGACCACTCTTGTTTCCAAACAATATATAAATAACATAGCAAAAGCAGAAGCACTGTTATGCAGACGTTTTCAGCGCGTTACAGGAAGTAAGCAGGCTAACAAATCAAACGAAATGCGATTACTCAGTGACAAGGCATCAGAGAGCACGAGTCCCTTATGCAAAAATACTGCCTGAACACCTTCGAAATTTTGTTTACGGATTCTGGTTCGCTCCGCATACAAGTGGAAATACAAATATTATACTAACAATCATACTTTTCATTAAACGTATCTTCAAGTGAAAATCTGTGATATTGTTCTATTGACACACAGTCAACATGGGTTTAGAAAACATCGTTCCTGTGAAACCCGACTAGATCTTTATTCACATGAAGAGTTGAGTCCTATTGACAAGGGATTTCAGATCGATTCCGTATTTCTGGATTTCCGGAAGGCTTTTGACACTGTACCACACAAGCGGCTCGTAGTGAAATTGCGTGCTTATGGAATATCGTCTCAGTTATGTGACTGGATTTGTGATTTCCCGTCAGAGAGGTCACAGTTCGTAGTAACTGACGGAAAGTCATCGAGTAAAACAGAAGTGATTCTGGCATTCCCAAAGGTAGTGTTATAGGCCCTTTGCTGCTCCTTATCTATATAAACGATTTTGGAGGCAATCTGAGCAGCCGTCTTCGGTTGTTTACAGATCACGCTGTCGTGTATCGACTAATAAAGTCATATGAAGATCAAAACAAACTGAAAAACGATTTAGAAAAGATATCTGAACGGTGCGAAAAATGGCAGTTGACCCTAAATAGCGAAAAGTGTGAGGTCATCCACATGAGTGCTAAAAGCAACTAGTTAAGCTTCGGTCACACTATAAATCAGTCTAATCTAAAAGCTGCAAATTAAACTAAATACCTAGGTACCACAATTGCGAAAAACTTCAATTCGAAGGAACACATAGAAAATGTTGTGGGGAAGGCTAACCAAAGACTGCGGTTTTGTGTAACAGACCTACCAAGAAGACTGCCTACAGTACGCTTGTCCGTCCTCTTTTAGAATACTGCTGCGCGGTTTGGGATCCTTACCAGATAGCACTGACGAAGTACATCGAAAAATTTCAAAGAAAGGCAGCACGTTTTGTATTATCGCGACATATGGGAGAGAGTGTCACAGAAATGATACGGGATTTGGGCTGGAAATCATTAAAAGAAAGGCGTTTTTCGTAGCAACGGAATCTTGTCACGAAATTCCAATCACCAACTTTCTCTTCCGAAAGCGAAAATATTTTGTTGACACCGACCTACATAGGGAGGAACGATCACCACGATAAAATAACGGAAATCAGAGCTCGTACGGAAAGATATAGGTGTTCATTCTTTCCGCACGCTATACGAGACTGGAATAATAGGGAATTGTGAAGGTGGTTCGATGAACCCTCTGCCAGCACTTGAATGTGATTTGCAGAGTATCCATGTAGATGTAGATGTAGACGGGACATGGCAAGCAATATGTGCTATTTCGTGTAAATAAGTCTTCAACTCCGTAACAAGTAGAAGTTACGCTTTGTAGCGCCTTTTGTTCTAAGCTGAACTCCCAGAAATTTGATCCGAAAGCTGGTACAATATGTGCTATGCTTAATACTTACATTTCCGTTTTCTCACATTATTACGGAACATTGAAAATCCTGAAAACTGTTGTATCTTATGACCTTTTCAAGAGCTTTCGTATGCTCTCAATTTTAATGTGTTGGCAGATTAAAAGTATCAGTCATGTTACAATAAGGTTACCATTTTACGAAAAATTCTTACACGAAAATCTTGATTCTGTGTTTTGAATCATTTATTAAAAACAAATATATCAGTATGCTTTCGCAGCCTAGTCCACTAAGAAAATTACTGATTCAGGATGAAAAGTAGTCGTTTAAGATCAAAGCTGAGAAAATTAAGTCGTAAATAAGTCGGAGCTTTTCTACTGTTGCTGGCTAGCAGGAAACCAATACGATAGAAGATGGACTGAACGCTCAGTTCAGCGGATAAAATTTACTCTTACGAGAAAAGAGGTAAAAGCTTCACGGATGGATGAAAGGACAGGCTAGTAGATGAAAGACGAAATCACCAAAAACGCGTGGACATGGAAGGAGTTCTCTGTAGGGAAGCTTTAGACTGAAAAGAAGAAGATGCGAAAAGTAGGAAATCCTGACTGGCTACGTACTGGAACCCTGCGACGGAAATAATCGCTAGCAGAAGTAATACAGCGCCCTGTGAGAGCAGAGCGACCTTTAGACCGAAGAGCAACCGACTTTTCAGCACCAGATCCTTTAATATCGCTGTCGTACGGAAGGAAAGGACCCTCCCTTTCTATTAGCAAGCGATGGCGTGAATATTGTTGGGAATCGTCGTTTTACAGTTCCCCGGATACAATGTGGTCAAAGTGAGCTGACGGCTGGTCACAATGACCTCCTAGTGGCACAGAGGGTCTGTTGTTGCCCACTCAAATGTCAGTACGTACGAAACAAAATATATTCCGTGGTTCTCATTCCGTCAGATGTTGAAAAAAATAGCCTTTGTGTTTTATGATGTAACAAAGAAGTAGTCTGGTTCTCTTCTCTTGAGTGAAGTAGTGTGTTGCAGGTATTGTACAATAATTTAAAAATCGTTGTCTTTGGTTTTCTACCTTGTTTAGGGCAGATTTTCTGATGCAGTATTATAGTGCGAAATTATCAATTCTTTGTCCTAGTACCATTATTGATTAGCTTCAGTGTCAATCTTTATAATTAATTATTATTTTGTTGAATTACTGTCAATACGTCAGTTCAAATATGTACCTTGTTTTCCGGGAAACAAATCTCCTTCAAGCTAGAATCATCTTTACTTTGCTGGTTTTTCTGTGTCGGGCGCCTCAGCTGTGGTAAGTTCTTATAAAGTCTTATCCATTTCTATACAGTATGTACAGTAAATACAGCACTTGTAGCAAGTTCCGATCTCAGGATGCTGTCAGACGCATCTGTCACGTAAGGAGAACTTTCTGTTAATGATACCCATAAAATATCCTTAGGTCGAGAATGGCGAATAGTGCTGAGTAAAATATTTACTTCGATAGAAAAGCCAGTGTCTTTCGAGAAATTAGTTTCAAAGAAGCATTCTCTGTGCCTTCTTTCTAATAAGCTTTAAGAAGTGTGTAAGTCATAGTAAGTGAACAATGCTGTAGTTTGAACTCCCATGGATGATGTGGTTAAATATACCAAGGCTGAGGCTGGTAAATATTTGACAAAACAGCTGCCACAACATTGACTTGAACTGATTTAAGAATACGACGGAAAACTAATACAAATGGCTCTGAGCACTATGCGACTTAACTTCTGAGGTCATTAGTCGCCTAGAACTTAGAACTAATTAAACCTAACTAACCTAAGGACATCACACACATCCATGCCCGAGGCAGGATTCGAACCTGCGACCGTAGCGGTCTCTCGGCTCCAGACTGTAACGCCCAGAACCGCACGGCCACTCCGGCCGGCGAAAACTAATACAGAGGAGGCTTCAACAAGAATTAGATTCCTCACTTCCAAAGTATAACTGTCTAATAATCATCACTCAGACATGAAAGAAATGGTAATTAAAAACCCTTGAAATACTGCAGGGGACTGTTAAAGACCATGTATAGAGAAAGTCAGAAATGAGGAAGTTCTGGAACAGGTCTTGAAAAATGGTGTGGCTTGGAAAAGAGCAACCAATCCCTCACGTCCG
Organism: Schistocerca americana; assembly: GCF_021461395.2. Taxonomy (NCBI): domain Eukaryota; kingdom Metazoa; phylum Arthropoda; class Insecta; order Orthoptera; family Acrididae; genus Schistocerca; species Schistocerca americana. Next base: position 401,576,508 of record NC_060124.1, on the reverse strand, counting down.
GCTCCGACTGTACTTAAACCTTCGAATTGCTACGACAGGCAACCTTGTCTTCACAATCGTAGTGGATAGGTTAAGGTGGGAGGGGTACAGCAAAACTATTTTTACATAACAGTCGATTACATTTCTCAATTAAATAATCATATTTTCATAAACACCATAAATACAGGGTGTTACGTGTATAAATGTAGGAATTTTTGTTGGTGACTGAGTCAGTACGCTGAGCAACATTATATGAGTATTTATATCTTTTGCAGACTAATAATTAAAGCCATAAGGAGTAATATGTTTTTATGTTTGTTAGTACTTCCAAGTATATGTGGCAAGGGCAAGGCATTAATGCTTATTTTCCCGTAGGCAGCAGTTCAGGTGTTAAAATGTGGATTCGTGGATACAAAACACTTAGTCCATACTAACAGACATAGTCCACTTAGTGTACGTTATGGTCACGCAGAATGCATCAGATCGTGATCTTTTTGACGTATTTGTACGAAGACTGTTCGACACAGAGAAAAAAAACAACCAACACTCAAATGTGTGTACATATTAAGGTATTACATATAAAAATATCTGCCTTATATTACAACACACACACTTATATATAAAGCCCCACAGGAACTGGTGTAGGCACGAGTCTTCAAATACAGAGTTATGTAAACAGGCTGAATACGGCGCTGCGGTTGGCAACGGCTATATAAGACAACTAGTGGCTGGCGCATTTCTTACGTCGGTTACTGCTACAATGGCAGATTAACAACATTTAAGTCAGTTTGAACATAGTATTATAGTCGGCGCACGAGCAGCCTCTGAAGTAGCGGTGGAGTGGGAATTTTCCCTTACGACCACATGAAGACTGTACCATGAATATCAGAAATCCGGTAAAAAAACATCGCTGCAGCCGGAAGAAGATCCTGCATGAATGGGACCAACGACGACTGAAGAGAATCGTTCAGCGTGACAGAAGTGCAACCCGCCCGTAAATTGCAGCAAATTTCAATGTTGGGCCAAGTGTCTGAGTGCGAACCATTCAACGAAACGTCATGGATATGGGGTATCGGACACAAACGCCCACTGCTGTACCGTTGATGACTGCACGAAACAAAGCTTTATGCCCAGCCTGGGCCCGTGAACACCGATATTGGACTATTCATGACTCGGAGCATGTTGCCTGGTTGAACGAGTCTCATTTCAAATTGTATCGAGCGGATGGACGTGTACGGTTATGGAGACATCTTCGTGAATCCTTGGACCCTGCATGTCAGCAGGGGACTTTTCAAGCTGGCGGAGGCTCTGTAATGGTGTGGGGCGTGTGCAGTTGAAGTGATATGGAATCACTGATACATCTAAATACGATTCTGATAGCTGACATGTACAAAAGCATACTGTCTGATCGCCTGCATCCATTCACGTCCATTGTGCATTCCGACGGATTTTGGCAACTCCAGCAGGACACTGCGACACCCCACACGCGCACAATTGCTGTACAGTGGCTTCAGGAACACACTTCTACGTTTAAACACTTCCGCTGGCCACAAAACCCCTGAGACGTGAACATTATTGAGCATATCTGGGATGCCTTGCAACGTGCTATTCAGAAGAGATGTCCACAGTTTTGTAAATGACCCTTTTCACTCCCACCCTCACCCTTCTGGATTGCGGGGTATCCTGCTCCCACAGTAATTTTATTCAAATAATGAGTCATGCGTATACGTATGTTGGTTGAATTCGCTCCAGGATCCCTTGATTTATCATTTTATGGCACAAATTTTCACCCCCGCCCTCAGTCATTTGGGTGCTAGAGATGTCTCATTGTCGTAGTAATTTCTCCCAGACCGTAAATGATAAGTCTGGTAGAAATTGTTTTAGGCGTTAGTGTCTCTTTTGCAACCCTTCCGTCATAGAGTGGAACATCATCGGGACTTTTCAAATGAGCCGAAAGACCCCAAAAAATATCTGTATCGATTGTTACCGAATGATCTTATATGCCGTCCACTACCAGCCACTAAGGACTGTAGGCGCATGTTACTTACACACTACTTCTACACGATAATTATACAGATAATTAACGTAAGTACAAAATTTGTTGAGACTTCTCGAGACGATCCTCTACGTAACCCCCTTTCATGTCAGCTCTTACGGCAGGCAGATGGTTCTTACCCTCACAGCGCTTCTTTCCAGATAGTAATTGATACGTGTACCGAGTTTGGTTGAAAACGATCCAGTAGTTTAAGAGGACATTTGGAACATACATACAATGACTTATATAAATTTACTAGCATTTTCCCAGCGGCTTCGTCCGCATATGTGTCGACACGTATATTGAATGCACCTCCACCTCCCCTCCCTCTGTCCACCTTTTCTTCCCTCTGCCCACCTCATTCTTCCACCCCTATCTATCTCCTCCTCCCCGCTCCCTCTATTTTTTCATCTCCTCATCCCCATCCCAGTGTCTGTTTCCTCCACCCCCTTTATCTGACCAAATCTTCCTCCTCTTTAATCATTTCCCCTCCCGACACAATACACATGTAAGGGACTGGTAAATAATTGACGCTTTATTCTTTTATCAAGTTAATAATTAAAAGGAATAAAATTTGGTTTGACCATTCTTTTAATGGTGTAGAAGTACAGTGCACCTATAATAAAAACTACATAAATCAGTATCTAAGATAAAAATAAATTTTCGTTGCATTATGAATTCATCGGAATTTAAATTTTTGTCACAAAGTGGTCACAATATACTAATTATTTTGTTAAAGTTTCATTTCAATATGTGGTAAAATTTTTGTGTTTTTACATAGCAGAATCCCAGTAAAAATATGGATCATGATGTCCAAGCCCCTTAATATGATAATTTTTTTATAGGAATGTCTGCGATAAATAGGTTTGAAATTATGTTTAAAGTTTGCTAGATGCCGCTATGTGCTCTCATTCAAATGTTGGATGAACATACTCTGGATAATTTGTGTGCCGTGAACCCCATCACCCACACCCAGTTTAACGAATAGAATTCTCATCTCAGAAACACGGGATGAGCACAGTCTGGGTAATTTGGAATCCGTTTTAAGAGAAGCTAGTTATCTCGTGCACTACGTATCGTACAATGGCACGATTTTGAACATACATTCAGTCGTATGTGTGGATACTGTCTCCAACATGTGTCACAGTTAAGGGGTCCTAGGAGACAAGGAGTAATAAAAGGTTTTGCCTAATTTTTTTCTGCTATTATAGCAAAAATGTAGTAAGTGATAATTTATTCCTTTCCTTATTTTGAGGCGGATGTCAGCGAAAAAAGTTTCGGAAAGGTTTGAAATTATGTCTGAAGTTTGTTGGAAGTCGCAAAGTGTTCTATTCTCAAATAATGGATGAATGTAGTGTGGACATTTGCACGCTATAATTGTTGTTGTTGGGGTCTTCAGTCCTCAGACTGGTTTTGATGCAGCTCTCCATGCCACGCTATTCTGTGCAAACTTCTTCATCTCCCAGTACCTACTGCAGTCTACATCCTTCTGAATCTGCTTAGTGTATTCATCTGTCGGTCTCCCTCTACGATTTTTACCCTCCACGCTGCCCTCCAGTGCCAAATTGGTGATCCCTTGTTGCCTCAGGACATGTCCTACCAACCGATCCCTTCTTCTAGTCAAGTTGTGCCACAAATTCGTCTTCTCCCCAGTTGTATTCAATACCTCATCATTAGTCACGTGATCTACCCATCTAATCTTCTTCTGTAGTATCACATTTCGAAAGCTTCTATTCTCTTCTTGTCTAAATTATTTATCGTCCATATTTCACTTCAATACGTAGCTGCGCTCCATACAAATACTTTCAAAAACGGCTTCCTGACACTAAATCCATACACCATGTTAACAAATTTCTCTACTTCAGAAACGCTTTCCATGCCATAGACAGTCTACATTTTATATCCTCTCTACTGCGACCATCATCAGTTATTTTGCTCCCCAAATAGCAAAACTCCTTTACTACTTTAAGTGTCTCATTTCCTAATCTAATTCCCGCAGAATCACCCGACTTAATTCGACTATATTCCGTTATCCTCGTTTTGCTTTTGTTAATGGTCTTCTTATACCCTCCTTTCAAGACACAGTTCATTCCGTTCAATTACTCTTCCAAGTCCTTTGCTGTCTCTGACAGAATTACAATGTCATCGGCGAACCTCAAAGTTTTTATTTCTTCTCCATGGATTTTAATACCTGCTCCGAATTTTTCTTTTTTTTTTTCATTTACTACTTGCTCAATACACAGATTGAATAACATCGGGGAGAGGCTACATCGCTGTCTCACTCCCTTCCCAACCGCTGATTTCATTTCATGCCCTCGACTCTTATATCTGCCATCTGCTTTCTGTACAAATTGTAAATAGCATTTCGCTCCCTGTATTTTACCCCTGCCACCTTCAGAATTTGAAAGAGAGTATTGCAGTCAACAAGTTCAAAAGCTCTCTCTAAGTCTACAAATGCTAGAAACGTAGGTTTGCCTTTCCTTAATTTTTCTTCTAAGATAAGTCGTAGGGTCAGTATTGCCTCACGTGTTCCAACATTTCTACGGAATCCAAACTGATCTTCCCCGAGGTCGGCTTCTACCAGTTTTTCCATTCTTCTGTAAAAAATTCGCGTTAGTAGCTTGCAGCTGTGACTTATTAAACTGATAGTTCGGTCATTTTCACATCTGTCAACACCTGCTTTCTTTTTGATACGAATTATTATATTCTTCTTGAAATCTGAGGGAATTTCGCCTGTCTCATACATCTTGCTCACCAGATGGTAGAGCTTTGTCAGGACTGGCTCTCCCAAGGCTGTCAGTAGTTCTTATGGAATGTTGTCTACTCCCGGGGCCTTGTTTAGACTTAGGTCTTTCAGTGCTCTGTCAAACTCTTCACGCAGTATCATATCTCCCATTTCATCTTCATCTACCTCCTCTTCCATTCCATAATATTCTCCTCAAGAAAATCGCCCCTGTACAGACCCTCTATATACTCCTTCCACCGTTCTGCTTTTCCTTCTTTGCTTAGAACTGGGTTCCCATCTGAGCTCTTGATATTCATGCAAGTGGTTCTCTTTTCTCCAAAGGTCTCTTTAATTTTCCTGTAGGCAGTATCTGTCTTATCCCTAATGAGATAAGCTTCTACATCCTTACATTTGTCCTCTAGCCATCCCTGCTTAGCCATTTTGCACTTCGTGTCGATCTCATTTTTGAGACGTTTGTATTCCTTTTTGCCTGCTTCACTTACTGCTTTTTCGTATTTTCTCCTTTCATCAATTAAATTCAGTATCTCTTCAGTTACCCAAGGATTTCTACTAGCCCTTTTACCTACTTGATCCTCTGCTGCCTTCACTATTTCATTCGTCAAAGCTACCCATTCTTCTTCTACTGTATTTCTTTCCCCCATTCCTGTCAATTGTTCCCTTATGCTCTCCCTGAAACTCTGTACAACCTATGGTTCTTTCAGTTTATCCAGGTCCCATCTCCTTAAATTCCCACCTTTTTGCAGTTTCTTCAGTTTTAATCTACAGGTCATAACCAATAGATTGTGGTCAGAGTCCACATCTGCCCCTGGAAATGTCTTACAACTTAAAACCTTATATAGTCTATCTGACACCTTCCAGTATCTCCAGGCTTCTTCCATCTATACAGCCTTCTTTCATGATTCCTGAACCAAGTGTTAGCTATGATTAAGTTATGGTCTGTGCAAAATTCTACTAGGCGGCTTCCTCTTTAATTTCTTAGCCACAATCCATAATCACCTACTACGTTTCCTTCTCTTCCTTTTCCTACTGTCGAATTCCAGTCACCTATGACTATTAAATTGTCATCTCCCTTCACTACCTGAATGATTTCTTTTATCTCGTCATACATTTAATCAATTTCTTCATCATCTGCAGAGCTAGTTGGCATATAAACTTGTACTACTGTAGTAGGCGTGGGCTTCGTGTCTATCTTGGCCACAATAATGCGATCACTATGCTGTTTGTAGTAGCTTACCCGCACTCCTATTTTTTTTATTCATTATTAAACCTACTCCTGCATTACCCCTATTTGATTTTGTATTTATAACCCTGTATTCACCTGACCAAAAGTCTTGTTCCTCCTGCCACCGAACTTCACTAATTCCCACTATATGTAACTTTAACCTATCCATTTCCCTTTTTAAATTTTCTAACCTACCTGCCCGATTAAGGGATCTGACATTCCACGCTCCGATCCGTAGAACGCCAGTTTTCTTTCTCCTGATAACGACGTCCTCTTGAGTAGTCCCCGCCCGGAGATCCGAATGGGGGACTACCTCCGGAATATTTTACCCAAGAGGACGCCATCATCATTTGATCATACAGTAAAGCTGGATGCCCTCGGGAAAAATTACGGCTGTAGTTTCCCCTTGCTTTCAGCCGTTAGCAGTACCACAACAGCAAGGCCGTTTTGGTTAGTGTTACAGGGCCAGATCAGTCAATCATCCAGACTGTTGCCCCTGCAACTACTGAAAAGGCTGCTGCCCCTCTTCAGGAACCACACGTTTGTCTCGCCTCTCAACAGATACCCCTCCGTTGTGGTTGCACCTACGGTACGGCTATCTGTATCGTTGAGGCACGAAAGCCTCCCCATCAACGGCAAGTTCCATGGTTCATGGGGGGGACGCTATAATTACGGTGCCCTAAGACAAAAAACGCACAGTTTCTGTTATAGTTGTCTTACTATTCTTAGCTACATTGTGGCAGCATCATAAATTTTAAATTCGATCAATAACGAAGTGGGATACTGAAAGTAATTTTTATCTCCTCTGGAAGGCTTTACATCGGCGACCTGCAAATGGGAGTTGGTGACCATTAGAGCACTTTTGTTATCTTGGAGTAGATGTTTTTGATAGAGTAATTAATTAAAAGTTCATACTGTACACACAGTAACTTTTCCAAAAATCTTGTTAGCTCAGGTCTCTCCGCTTTTAGTGTATGGATTTTTGTTCTGTATATTCACTAACAAAGGTGCCATGAAGCACATGTCCTGTGGTAAGGACCTATGTGCATGAGTCGTATAATCAGATTACCTAGCGTTTGTAAGCTATTATCGCTAACACAAAATCTTCTGTTATACTCCACGGCTTTTATAAAAGACATTTTTATGTCTATCGCGGAAAAGGTGCTAAAATCTTTGTTGTGATGCCGTTAGTTTCAACAAGTGGTGTCATGATCAGGCAGACAGTAGAGTTTAAAATGGTGTGTACAACGTGTTCATCATTCTGCCATGCATTGTATATCGAGTTAGTGCTGTGGAAACAAATGAGACTGGAGTACGGCACGACATCGCCTAGCCCGAAACACTGCTGTTTGGTAACAGTTCAGAGACAGGTCTACAGACGCCACGTGAACTCGTCCGTGCCTGTTGATCGTACACCTCACCTGATCCACACTTGCTCTAACAAGTGAAACCCAAATAATGTGATCCCGTACTTCGTGACCTTAAAAGCATGTGGCTGAATCCTATTTACAAGCGTGAACTAAGCAGTCCATTAGAACATTGGTTAATCAAGGCTGTTTATAGGTAATCAGACTGGGCTGTTTTTAAACCCTAGTCACCAGTTTTGTAAAGGCCTCGTCGCTACAGCTGTGAAGGCCGAGTTACCACTGATATGGTAGGCCGAATTTGTAAGTCCGTGAAATTGCTTCTGGTGCAGTACACCATTAAGACGATTTCTCCCTGCCACTATTGTACAGCTATGAACCAGGGTCGGGTAACAGGATAACAAAGTCACAAAAATGAGTTAAAAAGGATTACTTACCTTTGTCACTAGTTGAATGATTAAGTCTTCAACACTGCATGTAGTATAGCACAAAAAAGGCCCTCAATGGCTAAGTGCCGATAATCGTAGGTAAACTTCACAGTACATAGCAATGCAGAGTTCAGTAAACGACGTTCCCTGTCCAAGTCAGCCCTGGACGATGATCTATAATCAACTGGGTGAGAGCTGCTCTTTTATCTTCCGAATAGATTTCTGACCGTTGTCGTACGGTCATTGGCGGATTCTACTCGGTCGGCAATTCACCGAGGCGAAGTCGATATCTTCATCCTCAGCGCCGCCCGTGATGTTGGTGGAATTCGCGCGGATGGCACTGGTACGAGTTCGCCTCTCTGCGCCTGTGGTGCTTTTTCCTTGACTATTTCTTGTTCGGACGACACAGTAAGCCGTACCGTAATCATAAATATGGGAGTATTCCATATTTGACTGGTTAACTGAAATGTATTCAATGTGCAAAATTTACAAGGAAAACCAAAATTAGGATCTGAAATAAGGTGGAGAGAATGCACTATATACAGTGTGTCCCAGTACCAAAACTGCTAATGTGGAATTCCAGGCGCTGCACTCATGGACTGTGCGGCTGATCCCGGCAGAGGTTCGAGTCCTCCCTCGGGCATGTGTGTGTGTTTATCCTTAGGATGATTTAGGTTAAGTAGTGTGTAAGCTTAGGGAGTGATGACCTTAGCAGTTAAGTCCCATAAGATTTCACACACATTTGAACTTCTTTTTTTTGTAGTTCCAGACTGTACTGCTGTTTTGTGATGACCTTAGCAGTTAAGTCCCATAAGATTTCACACACATTTGAACATTTTTTTTGTAGTTCCAGACTGTACTGCTGTCTTGTGATGAATTGGGGCGATACGATCCTTGAAGATTCAACAACCACTGTGTAGGCCATAGTGCTCGCGTTGGTGCAGCAGGCATTCTGCCGCGAATGTGTCTGGCACTCGTCGGAAAATGACAGTGGAGCAGCGAGGCAACATCAGTTTTTGTGTTAAGTTAAGGATATGTGCGAGTGAAAGGTCTGATGTGGTGAAAAGTGTTTATGGTAATGACTGTCCAAGTCGTTTAAACGTTTTTTGGTGGTGTGTTCTATTTCGTGACGGCTGGGAGAACATTACGGACGCACTTGCAGGCAATGAAGAACGTGGCAGAGTCCAGCACTGCAAACACCTGTTACAGTCAGCCCAAAGTCACACTGATTTCATGAAGTCGGTTGTAACTGGTTACGAGACATGGTGTATCCAATACGAGCCTCTTACAAAGCGGAAGAGCGCTGCGTGGTTGACCCTACAGAAGCCGAAACCAAAGACTTCCATAAGTTCATTGCAACGAGAAAACAGCCGAAGTTGCAAATTTCACTTTTATTTACTAGTCATCAAGTAAATAAAAGTGAAATTAGGAACTCTGGCTTTTTTCCGTTGTACTGATTAACACAAGTCGCTGCGCTGTAATTACTCCACTTTGCTTGAAGTTCACTTGCAGGAGAGTCATAGGGAAAAATGCCAAGAGTTTTCTTCGATTCCATGTATCATGCACCAGGGCTTTGTACCAGAATGGCAAATAGTTAATTCTGAGTACTGTCTCGGCGTTCTCCATAGGTTTTGGGCGAGGACTCGTCGAATTCGATCCGAATACCGAGAGGCAGGTTCCTGGTCACTCAACCACTATAACGATCCAGCCAAAACACCGAAGGCCATGGGCGATTTGTTGACCAGCCAACGGAAACCAGTTCTTGGCCACCTTCCCTATTCGTCGAATTTGGAACCATCCGACTTCTGGTTGTTCCCCTAAATTGATGATGGCAATGAAAGGCCACTGTTACGACACAGTTAAGGACATCCAAGAAAATTGTACTGCAGTACTAAATGCAGCTACAAGATGGACTACAGTGACTGTTTTAAAACAACAATATAGTGATTTTATGAACATGGCGCGTGAAAATAGCCATATAGCTAACAAAACTGTGGTCGCAGGTTTCAGACGTTATAACGGTTCAAATGGCTCTAATCACTATGGAACTTAACATCTGCGGTGATCAGTCACCTAGTCACAGAACTACCTAAACCTAACTAACCTAAGGACATCACACGCATCCATGCCCAACGCAAGATTCGAACCTGCGACCGTAACAGAAGCGAGATTCCGGACTGAAGCACCTAGAGCCGCTCGACCATAGCGGCCGCCTCAGACGTTATAAAACTTCAGTTAAAAATTAAAATGAAATGATTATGTGGAAGCCACTAAATGATTGTAACGGACAAAAGAAAGTAACACCATTAAAGAGCAGGAACAATGTAGCATATTGATGTGGTACCTAGCTCTTAGGTCACAGAATCTCAGCCGTGCTATGCAGATGGTTGCTGGCGTCTATCATCTGACCATAAAAAGTGTTTCGATTAACTCAACAGTAAAGATACAAGGATTTCAAAGTTTGTTATCACTATAAAAACGTGTAGATTTACAGCCAGACCTTCGCCAACATAGTTCCTGTCACGATGTTCTATAGGTGGACACCAACTACTCAGACGCTACGTTGTTGTGTCCGATTTAACTCCATCCCAACAAGGAAACAGCCGACTTCAGGGTAGACACTAATTTCTATTGACGCCCTAACCGTTAATACTGAATCTGTGGCCACCTTACAAGTGAGATCTCAGGAAATTCTCCAGATCTGTTAGGTTGCCTCGACCTGATAGGTCCTAATCACCGCCTACAGTTCTTACTCCTTCCTTCAAACCAAGGAGCCTCTAAAATGCTCACCGCCACCTTGTTGAGCACCAGTAATTGCAGTGTGCGTTACATTATATAAATTGAATAGTGATATTTTTATGTCAGTCCCGCCTCAGGGACGTATTTAACAAAAGGACGCAAAGTTATTTTATTGTAAACTTTAACTTACTTCCTCAAAGAAATAAATGTAGTGTCACATGTCGTATTCTCAGCTGGGCAGTGAGATATGGGATAGACTAGCTTTGAGGAGGATTGTCCCTCGAAAACTGTAGCTACGAACTCGGGGCCGGGGAGTGTATGTTACAGTTACAAGCTATAGTGAGGATCACGTTTTAATGCAGATAGCGGTAAAAAAGCATTCTATACTTTCTTACTAATCTCGATGCAGTCTAATGCTGCAATGGCTACATCCCTTGCTGACAGAATACACTTCATTAGCTAAGAAGCTGATAATGGTTCATTTCAGCAAATGGCGACGCCATATCGGCTGGATTTGGGAAAGGGGTGGTGGAGGGGAGGGGCGGGGGGAAGAGGGTATGCAGTTCATCTTGAAGGTTCCGGCCTGAGCGAGCCGATTAGTTCTGCAGCCATCACCCCCTTCCCTGGCGGGTTCGATAGCTCTGCTAACACGTCCAGCTACCAATTAGCTAATTGCCGGGTTCGTCAGACCGGACGAGTCGCACCGGCGGCAAAAGGAACGCACTCCGCCTCCATGACAGCCCCCCGCCCCTTTCCCACCAGCTACTACATCGATGTTCATTCGATATCGCCTAGTCGACTGCCTCCGGATCAGCGACAAGCAGACCGTGAACTGGCTTGTCGATCAATCACAGTTTGCTTTCGAGCAGGCTTTCAACGGTGACATAGACATATCCTGAGCTTATGTTCGAAATCTGGACGCATGATCTCACACATAATCCAAGCAGTACACGTTCTCCATTTATTGAACCAGACAAATGATGCGACACGTTTCACCGGCGTGCTGCCACCTTGATACAACTTCAGTGATCAGTTTAAGGTCAGGTATCGTATAGAACAACAGAACAGGCATAGGAGACAGGGCAATAATTTGAAAAAAATGAACCTAATACTATATCAATAAAAAACCCGAATAACGGACTTGTATTAGCTAGAGAGAGACTGGGCAGAAAATAGTTCATGAAAAAAACCGAATCGAACCGAGTCCTTTTTATATGTGTGATCTGTTCTTTTCAACGTGTCCGAATTCCCCAGCCTCTATGAATCAAGAAACAAAAGAATTAAAGACATTAGCTGCCGGTGAATATTCATTTACATTAATCGGGAAAACTGAATCCGGGATTCCTGGTTACTAGGCAGATTAACATTCGGACACAGTGGCCATCTTAACTGCGTGAACTAATCTAGCATGGCACGCCTCCCGTCAGACGCAAATTCTCAAACTATACCATACACTACTCATGTGTGCCCTGGCACATTGTCCTCATTATTCATGGCATCCCGTCAGTCTTCGTAACATTTCGAGTTTGGTGTGCATCTGGACTGAAGACGTCACTGGCTATCATCCGAACATGTCTGAAAGAACAGACACCATTTCGATCCTGCAATCACTGTGAATCAAGATTCAAAAAGACGCTAGTTGTCAGTGATTGTTAACTAATATGGATGGGGCAAGTTTAATATTTATGTGGGAGTGGGATTTGGTTGACGTGAGATGCTGCGAGTAATGAGGCTGATGAGCACTACTACACTAACAGTGTGTAGTATAGGATGAGAATTTGGCCCTGACTGCAGGCATTATAGGGTAGTCTGTTCAGTTGTGTGACCACTGTGTCTGGACTGCATAGTGGTCAGTGCATCTACCTAGTAAGCAGGAGGCCCAAGCTGCAGTAACAGTCCGCTACAAATTTTCAACTTGTCCCACTGATATAAAACAATGCCCACTGGCAGCTAATATCTTCAATTCCTTTGTGTCTTCATGCATAGTGGCTGCTGGATCAAAATAGTGTCAATTTCTTTGGTCATATCGGAAAGAACAGACACCAGGTATATAAATAAGACAAGGTTGGTTAATGACCCCATGAATGTAGATGCACACCAAGCTCGAAAACTTAGGGGAATTGGCGAGATGCCGCGAGTAATGAAGCTAATGAGTAGGACTACTACATCAGTAGTGTGTTGTACAGGTTGAAAATTTGGGCGTGATGGGAGGCATGCTAACATAGTCTGTTCAGTTCTGCTGGCCACTGTGTATAGATGGCATAGTCGTCAGTGCATCTGCCTTGTAAGCAGGAGAGCTGGGTTCGAATCCCAGTAAAGGAAATTTTTTTCAACTTCCCCTATTGATATACATCAGTGCCCCATGGCCTCTAATGTCTTCAACTCCTTTGTGTCTGAATCTTTTTCTTTCCAAAAAACATTAGCAAGGTATCAATGTAATTAAATAAAATTTATGTGCCGAACGTCTTCTTGTAATAACAAAAATATTATTTGAACGTCATTTAAATGTATGACGACCTAACACAAGCTTTCTTCAGGTCAACATTACTGATTTTTATGACAATTTTACTTTCTGTAGTTGGCGATACAGGCAAACCCGGCAGCAGCAGCAGGTCCTGTCCCTGCACAGCATTCAGTCATTTTCTCTACTGAGTCTGTGAAGAAGTGTTTAAGATCTGCGTGTTTAATTGTGTTTCGTATTTTTCGAGTGCTATTGTCGTTTGAGTTGACAACCTTGATGTGTAGCAACAACTAGAGGCAGTGAAGAGCAGTACTTAAGTTGCATCTAGCCAGTACTTGAAGTAGTCTTCTAATCCTTGTTGTACGTACGTACATACACAAAAATGGATAGCGACTCTCTCTTCTGTATACGGATGCAGGGTGAATTAGCCATTGTCCAAAAACAGTTTGCAGTTCCTACCCAGTACTAAACTCTGTCCTAACAGGCCATGAAGGCACAATGGTATCGGCCAAACCCCGGCAACCTTAGCTCACTGGCATCAGTGGATGCGCATACGGAGAGGCATGTATTCAGCACACCACTCTCCCCGCCGTTGTCAGTTTTCGTGACTGGATCCCGCACTTCTCATTCTGGTAGCTTCCTACTTGGCCTCACAAGGGCTGAGTGTACCCCGTTTGCCAACAGTGTTCGGCAAACCCGGACGTTCACCCATCCAAGTGCTAGTCAAATCCAACAGCGCTTAACTTCAGTGATTTGTTTGGAACTGATGTTACCAGTGCGGTAAGGCCGTTGGCGTTCCTTACCCAGAGAGCTACCATATTTCTATTCGCACAGGTCAACTGTTGGTAAAGAATCGATTGACGAGCGCCGAGTGAGCCCAGCGAGTGATTTTGTTGTCAGACGCATTCGAGGTACTGAGTAGCGTCGTTTTTGTTGTGTGATAGCGGGAGGAGGTATATTGCTTCGGCTAAGTGTGACAAAGTATCTTCACCAAAAAAAGCTATTACAACTGCGGAATGTCGATATTACATGCGGCGACGGATTGCACTGAGGGTAACGTATATAGATTATTATGAGAACGTCTGATGGTATTTCGATGTACTTGAGCTGTGTTGCGCTTGGACGTGAATTATATTGGAAAGAACACATAGAAAATGTTGTGGGGAAGGCTAACCAAAGGCTTCGTTTTATAGGCAGGACACCTAGAAAATGTAACAGACCTACTAAGGAGACTGTCTATACTACACTCATCCGTCCTCTTTTAGAACACTTTTGTGCGGTGTGGGATCCTTACCAGGCAGGACTGACGGAGTACACCGAAAAAGTTCAAAGAAAGTTAGCACGTTTTGCATTATCGCGAAATATGGGAGAGAGTGTCACAGAAATGATACGGGATTTGAGCTGGAAATCATTAAAAGAAAAGCGTTTTTAGTTGCGACGGAATCTTCTCACGAAATTCTAATCACCAACTTTCTCCCCGAATGCGAAAATATTTTGTTGACACCGACCTGCATAGGGCGAAACGATCACCACGATAAAATAGGGGAATCAGAGCTCGTTCGGAATGATATAAGTGTTCATTCTTTCCGCGCGTTGTACAAGATTGGAATAATAGAGAATTGTGAAGGTAGTTCGATGAACCCTCTGCAGGCACTTAAATTTGATTTGCAGAGTACCCATGTAGATGTAGATTTAGATGAATGGATGTGTGCGAAAAAGGTAGTGACTGTCTCCTATCCTGTTTAATGAGAATATATCGCTTGGGTTAGTCGAAATTATCGCGACATTGATTGCTGCGAAACCTCTATACTGTAACTATAGTATTACTCAACAGCCAAAACCCGTCTGAAACAACTCCCACGGCAGTTAAAACTGATCAACTCTTATTCATCATGTGATAGTCATTAAAATAAAACATTAGGCTGCTACATTGTTATTTAATCGAATTTGGGAACTGTATTGGCCGTGGTTGGCAGTGTCATGGCCGTGTGGTACCAGAAAGTTCACGTCTCACGTACGGGTCGCTTTAAAGTGAACTGCGTCGTGCATTCGGGAAAATGGGCACTCGCTTGATCACCTTACTTCAGTGAACATTCAGCTATCAGAACATCCATCTGAACATGTTCAGCATGTTGCATCGACCGTTAAAGTTTGAACGTTTCAAGATCCCTAACTGAAACTGACAGAATTTTCATTTAAATTGATTAACACGCAGTTGGTTGAAGTACATCAGCTACATTAGAAGAAAAAATGTAGTTCTGTTTTTATGGAACTACAGCTGGTTGCTGCATCTCTCTGGAAAATAACTAAATAAAGTAAGTTTGTAGTTCCACAAAAGAGTAACATTTTTACGTTTACCTATCGAATAAAGATTCATCTTTCACTTACAGTTAAAGTGACGTTATCTGAAACAGCCTGCATACTGAGATACAGCTATTACTAGGAGGCTATCTTCTCTATTCATTTGTCTGATGTACGGCAAATACTCTACAAATTACAAACAAAAAAATACGATTAAAAATCATGATACCTCTACCATATAATGCGACAGATTAATTAGCTATGAGAAGGAAATTCGTAACTCTGTTCAGTAATTAAAATTATATTACAAAGATCATCCCCAAGTTGCTCAAAGGCTCCTGTAAGATATGTCTCTCTCACACACATAACAGCGTACAATCAGCCGTTCTTGTGGTTGCTGTGAAACGTTAGAGACTGTGATATTCGCAGTTCAGGAATTCCAACATTACATTGGCAGAAGGACCAGAAACTTCTTTCAGTCTTATTATTCGTTTTATTTTTATATCTTTCTCATGATCTCATTTGAGGTAATGGTGAGTACTTTCATTTGCAAAGTGTAACATACGTAAAAAGGGTGCCATTAGTGAAAACGTAGAATACATGTACACTCCTGGAAATTGAAATAAGAACACCGTGAATTCATTGTCCCAGGAAGGGGAAACTTTATTGACACATTCCTGGGGTCAGATGCATGACATGATCACACTGACAGAACCACAGGCACATAGATACAGGCAACAGAGCATGCACAATGTCGGCACTAGTACAGTGTATATCCACCTTTCGCAGCAATGCAGGCTGCTATTCTCCCATGGAGACGATCGTAGAGATGCTGGATGTAGTCCTGTGGAACGGCTTGCCATGCCATTCCCACCTGGCGCCTCAGTTGGACCAGCTTTCGTGCTGGACGTGCAGACCGCGTGAGACGACGCATCATCCAGTCCCAAACATGCTCAATGGGGGACAGATCCGGAGATCTTG